>NC_091794.1:67873333-69322500 GCF_041296235.1 Equus asinus
CACCCCATCCTCGTGCAGCCTTATAAGGCGGATGCTGCGTCAGTCTCACGAGAAGCTGGGCACCTGGAGCTCAGGACGCTGAGTGACTTGTCCAGGGTCACACGGCTGGGAAGGGGCAGAGCTGCGTGTCGCACCTGGGCCCTCGGGCTCCAGGGTTTCAACTTCACCTATCATATGCTTCTTTCCTCTCAATAAGCGGGCGCTTGATTAACAAAGGACTTTTTATGAAATAAAATGTAGAAGAAAGTGCTGACGGCGGGGTGTGCTGTCGACAAGTCCCCGCCCACTGCGTCCCCAGGAGAGTGGATCCTCGGTCCTCAGCTCCCTCGATGCTGAGCACAGGGAGGGGCTGGTTGTGTATGTTGGAAGCAGGAGTTCTGGGGCACAGCTGAATTGTAACGTGAGTGCTGCCCAGAGACGACCCTGAGCTGGAGACAAGAGCCCGGGAACCTGATCACTGAATGAGAGTTAAAAAAGACAGAAGAAAGCTAAAGAAAACAAAAGAGGAGGGGTGGTGGTGGCTGGAAGAGGAAGCACTTGAACGGCCAAGTTCAAGGGGACGGCGGAGGGCAGTGTGCCCTCCCCAGCTCTGGGCAGTCTACCGTGCTCACCTGTGCTTTTGAGCAAATCCCATTTTGGAGAGGGAGGTGTTTGAAGAGGAGAATAAAAACGCGGTCCTAAAAACCAAAATATTTCTTTTAGGTTGAGTCAAGTGATCATGGAAGCTTTATCGCTGTCATTCATTCCATCACACTAAAACACCCCTTAATATTTTCTCTGTTCGTGGCTGCTTCCTGTCTGATTGCAGAACTTCATATAATTTGTTGAAATCAAATTGCTGGGGGGAGAAAACCAGTTGGTTGACAATGAATTGGTTCATCCTCTTCATTTTCAACCAATTTGTTCTCAGCCACATCATCTGCTTCAAGTTGGCCCCTGGGCTTGGCGCTGGGGCCTCAGCCTTAGCAGGTCCACAACACAAAAGCATCGGTCACCACTGCCCACCAGTCTGGCCCAACAAGCCGTCCTGGAATGGAGTCGATGGAACAACCACAGGGAGGAGCTGATTCTTACTGCTCCAGGGTGTGGCGGCAGGCGTGGGGGATCCGTCTGCCTTGCTGCGTCCCTGTGTCCCCGCCATCGAGCTGACGGCTCTGGGCCTTGTTTGCCTTAATATTATTGCTTTGCTGTCTGCTGTTATTTCAACAGGCTAATCCAATAATGTTTTATCTCTTTCATTATACCGAGGCCGTATAATCTTCTTGAGTTATAATCTATCTTCTTTTAAGATTCCCCAGAGACAGGGACGAGCAGTTCTGTCTTTGCTTGATGGGAGGGTCCCACGAAGCCGACACCGGCACGTTGAAGCCAGCGCCGCCAAATTAAATTCCGAATCGCAATCACAGCCCCCGCTTCTAATGGGAAATTTGAGTTGATTATGGAGATGACAGCCCGGGTTCACATTTATTGCATTTAGCAGAAATTGTTTATCCTATTAAATATGGTCTTGAAGGAGAGACAATTGAATTGCGGAGCACCGGTGAATACCCGGGTGACGCCCAGGCACTACTAAACTGTGTCGTGATTATATTCTTATTTGTGGGCTGAACTTCCCCTCGTGGCTCTTTTTGCAAGCAAATGCATTTAGGAGGAGGCTGAGACATAATGTAAGAATTAAACAAAATAAATGCAAACTGTGCTTTTGGAAAATCTTGGCAACCATAGCTCGCACCGGTGTATGCGTGCAGGAGCTGCCGTGTGCGTGGGGCCCAGGCCGCGCCGTGTAGACGGGGAGCGGTCCTGGAAGCTTGAACCCAGCACAAGATACCTGGATGTGGAAGAGTTTTGCATCCAACAGCAAGAAGCAAGACTCTCTGAAATGCTGTGAGCTCCGCCGTGCACTTGATGTCCGGGCTGGGGGAGGTGGGGGGCCCTGTGTCTTTGCTGCCTCCCTGTGTGACCTTGGGCTAATAACATAACTTCTGTGGAAATTATAATTATTATAATTATTTTAACAATAGTGATAGTAATAATAGCTGCCAATTATAGAATGCTCTTCAGTTTATGAAGTCTTTTAACCTACATTATCTCATTTAATCTTTCTCTGCATTTGATGGGGTAGATATTAATACAATCACCAGGTGACACATAGAGAAAGCTTCAAAGAGAAAGCTGATCCTTAAAATGAATGGGCTGACGCTGGAAATCGAGGTGGGTGCAGAGGGAGGGTGGAAGACAGAGCACCTGCTGGCAGGGAATCCAGAGGAAAATGCCATCTCTGTTTTAAAGAAGAGGACTCTGGCCTGCTCCCAGACACTTATGAAAAAAGCCCCAGGCAGAGAGTGGGCCTGGAGCAGAAAGCATTTGGGACATCGGCCAGTTTTCCCCAGGGATCTTTATGGTTAGCATCTTGATAGAGAAATAGTTTGTTTCACAGTTTGAAGATGTCCTTAGTGACAGTGTGTCTACCCACCAGGGTTTCCAGGCTTTGCAGATATTGTATTTCCATTTACCTGTTTACCATCTCCTATTCTTCCTCAATATGGTGTCCGTGAAGGCAGGGCGGGTGTCAGTCTGCTGTGCTTTTATAGCCCGAGGACCCACCCCAGAGCGTGGCACAAGCAGGCAACAGCAAATATGTGTTGCAAGAGTGAATGAGCTAACGAAGAGGGATGTGAGCGTGGCCAAGGGCAGGCCCCTCCCAGGCTGGTGAGAAATGTTCATGAATTGGCGGCACATGATGGCGGCCTCGAGAAATTTGGGACACAGCAACCCCTGAGACGGGGGCAGCCCACACTGCAGTGCCAAGGGATGCAGCTTCCGCCAGCTCCGTGGGCAACTTTGCAAAAGAAAGTGAAACGAAAGTGGTGGAAAGATGGCTGGTGTCAGGTGATGGTACTTTAGGGGTGTTGGTGACACCCTGGGAACCACCAGAAATCTTCAGGGAAACTTTACAGAGGAAGGCAGAGAAACTCTGCAGGCACTGGCCGGGGTAGACCTGAGAAGCACGTCACAGGTTGATGAAGAAGCCCCAGAGCGTTAAAAGGCCTGCTAGTGTGCGGCAGATTAAGACACGAATGAAGGGCAACTTAAAAAAGGTGGTTGTCCCACATTCTGCCTCCACCTCGTTCTCTCATCTACAGATTTGTTTCAAACCTGGAATGCCCACTGGACACCCCACAGCCACACACTGGAGCAGTTCACTCAGTCCCCGGGAGACCTGTTTATTGACTGTTGTCATGAAATCAGATGTTTATCTATGGTGTTTCCTCTTTGAGTTGTCTTTCTTCAGTGTCAGGCCAGATTCCAACACTGGGGTATTCAGGACTTGGGGGTGGGTTTTTGGAGATCCTGGGGGTCACGGCACAACGTCTCAGGCGGGACTGGAAACACAGCTGAAGAGAGGAGCGCGTGCTCCGTGCCAGACTGCCTGCACTGCGGACACTGCCTGGCTCTGCGACTAGCCTTGTGGCCTCATGCAGGTTACAGACCCAACTGTACCCCCGTTTCCTCGTCTAAGATGGGGATGGGGGCACTAGCAGCCTCTGCGGTTGTGAGCATCGTAGGAACTACTGTACTCAAGAGAGGGCCTGAGACAAAGTCCACACTCCCTGGTAGCTATATCATTGGCATCATTGTTTCTGGGGATTCTCAAAACAACAAGGACTATGGTTTGTTGATTTTCAAGTCATTTAAAACTGCTTTAAGGACACTTCAGTGCAAAACCCACTACAACACATGAGAACAAAAAAGACACAAAATAGCTTAGCTCCTAGGCAATGTCTCACTAAAGGACATGGAGCGCTTTTATATGCCAAGCTCTGGGTTATTAAGGGAAAATGTAACAGCATAATAACTAATATTTGCAGAGGGCATTACCAGTTACAAAGAACTTTCACGAGCCTAATCCAGCTTAATCCTCTCAATGCCTGCAAGAGGAAGGATTTATTATCTTCCCTTGACAGGTGATGGACGGAGCCTCGGAGACGCTGAGCCATCTGCCCAAGACCACACAGCTCGAGAGCAGCAGAATGGTCTCAGTCCGAGGGTGGCTGCTTCCATGCTCCCATCTTCCCACCGCAGCAGAAACAGATCCAGCTTCACCGTACGGCGGCCGTCTGCGCCTGCGTGGCAGAGGCAGGGAGAGGCCCCTTCGCCAGAATCCCTGCTGGGGGGAACCACAGCCTTTCACAGGGCTTTGGGGCGGACAGACAGAGGCAGAAGGCCCAAGGCCACCACTTCCTAGCTGAGCGACCTCGAGTAAGTCGCTTACGTTCTCTGTGCCTCAGTGTCCCCATCAGAATATGGGGCCAATACTCCCAAGGAGTGAATGATATGACATATGCAAAGGGACAGCTGTCACCCCAAAGTGCCTGGCCCGTGGCAGATGCTCCACCGCCTTTCCATTTTTGTGTGCTGGACAAACCACCCCTGCCAGCATCTGCCTCCTTCTGAGCATGCACATTGCATTTTACAGAAAGGAAAAGGAGAAGAAATAGGGGTTGCTTTTGCAGTGGGGAACTCTTGGAGGATTGTCAAAGGGAGTCAAGTGGCTGGTCTGACATTCACCCCTGTGCAGGAGGCTTCTCCGGAGCCCGGGCGCTCCCATTATCGGTGCCTGCTTCCACCAGTTATCTCGCGTCTACACCTTGCAACCCCGGGTGTTCCTTCATCCATCACTGGCCATTGTCTGGTGTCCACTCCTCCTTCCCCACCACCTCCTGCCAGACAGGGCTCCTTGTTAATAAGCCAGTTTGTTCATATCCTGAAAACTATCTGATTCTAGTCCCTTTTATCCCAAACACCATCCATCCATCAACTGCTGACTCCACATGCTTGGTCAGGAAAATGGGAATGGGGAGGGAGGCAAATACTGGATAAAACTTCTTAGCTGCTCGCTCTAAGGAAAGAGGATGGATAAATAAATCCGTCAGATACGTATGACGCCCCCGGACAACGGAGGCCATTCGTTAAAACCAGGTTAGGATGGGGGATTTATCTCACATTTTAAGCTGTTAATAAAGAAGGGAAATATGTTTTCCTTTCTCTCTCCCAGCAGAGGGAGGAAACCCCCTCCCAAGGCCACGAATGCAGAATTTTTAACTTGATTTCAGGGCCTTTCCTTCACGAAGGGGGATTTTTAGTACAATGAGCTCACAGGGTCTGCAAACAGATATAAAGATGGAATGGTGCCCTGACATCAGATCAGAGAGAACCTTGTGAATCCAGCTGAAAGTACTTGGGCTTTATGACAATGGCTGTGGGCTGTGGAACCACCAGGCGCACCTGAGGCGAGCAGGCAAGTGGCTGGGACCAGCACTCTGTGGAAATCTTCCCAGGACCAAGCACCGGCTGCCCCCAGGTAAGGTCCAGTGACCAAACCAAAAGCCAGTCCCCAGCCTGAGAAGGGCCAGTACCCACACCCAAGGAGCTGAGCAGTAACCGCCCCCACCCCGCCGTGTGGTTTGCCCGCTCTGTGGCTTTGCGATGCTTTTTCCTCTGCATCGTGCTGCCCCTCCTTCAACTCTCTGCATAACTCCTGCTCATTGCCTGGACCCCACAGGCCATGCTCTCCTCCTCCAGGCTGTCTTCTCTGCTCCCCAGCCGAGCTAGCTCCCACAGCGCCCTGGGCTTCCTGTGCATCCTTCACAGGCTTCTGCCAGCAGACCGCACATTCTTCCATGGCCGGACCATGGCTGATTCACTTCGTACCTAAAGCATCTGTCTCGGGGACTGGCCAGAGCTCGCCGGAGCACTTCGCCCATTTCCCAAGAGAAGGGGCAGCAGCCTCAACTGTCTTTGTGGGCGAGCAGTGCGCTTTGCTTGCCAATGCGCGTCACGTCGCTTCCTCGCCGTGCCCCTGGCCTCTCTCTGCCACCGCTCATCTCTGCAGTGTGGTGTTTGAAGCCTACCCTCTCCCTCGGTCTGTTGTCTGCACCCTAAAGGTACGTGGGTCAGAGGAGAGTCATTGGGTGCTGATCTCTACATCTTCCTCTATCTCAAGGAAGGAAAAAAGGGAAAAGCCTCTCCTTATTGCTTTCATTCTGTTGTTAATTTACTTTTCAAAAGACACCTTGTCAACCTCAAGATTGTATCTTTAAACCATGCGTTTACGTCCCCTACCTCTAAAATCTTCGATTATCTGTCTCCTGAAGGAACTGAGGGCGTGTGACCAGGTTTCTGCCCTGCGCTGAGTGAGAGCCAGCTGTTCTGGAAGGAACAGCGCTGACTGGGGAGGGCGCTGCTTCTGAAACTGGCTGCCGCTGCCATCTCATTTCTACCCCAACCCCGGGCCGCAGCCTCGGGGGCTGGGACAGACCTGGCCTTGGGTCTCGGGCGCAGACGACAGGAAGATGACCTTGTTCAGCAGGCGATTCTGGCTCACAGGCGACCCAGGCCTGTGCCTAATCGCAGCGTCTCGCCTTGCCCCTGGATTAGTACACTTACTCCTAAGGAGCCTCCTTGCCTCTGGTTTCTTCCCTCTTCCTCGGGCCCCACGCACAACCCTACGAGTCCTTCCACTGGCAGACAGCGCAGAGCAAGGGTGGGGGAGCACGTGCTTGACACACTGCATTCAAACCCTGGCCGGCCTGCCAGCTCTGTGACCCATGAGGCTCAGCCTTGCCGAGACTCAGTTTCCTTAGCAATAAAATCTAAAACAAATCTTAAGAGGTCTTTGATAAGACTAGATAATAGCACAGCTAAGCCTTCCTGGGGCTGCCCTTTTGTTTTGCTACACACCCCATTCCCCAAGAACATGTGATAACTCCTTGACTCTCAAAGGTTCTCAACCTTGGCTGCACTGGAATCACCTGGGGAGCTTTTTGTTTGTTTGTTTTTTGGTGAGGAAGATTGGCCCTGAGCTAACATATGTGTTTAGCTTATTTTGTATGTGGGATGATGCCACAGCCTGGCTTGATGAATGGTATAGGTCTGCGCCCAGGATCCAAACCTGTGAACCCCGAGCTGCCAAAGTGGAGTGTGCTAAACTTAACCACTGCACCACCAGGCCAGCCCCCTGGGGAGCTTTTAAAACTACTCCTGTCTGGCTCCCACCTCTGGAGGTTTGGATTTAATGCTTCTAGGGTGCGGTCTCTGGACATCAGGGTTTTTAAAACTCTCCAGGTGATTCTAATGTGCAACCAAGACTGAGAACTACCGCTTTCAGATCAGGCTTGAACGTCCTCTGCAAGGCGGCCAGTTGGCCTGGCCGGTCTGGCCTCCTGTCACTTTCTAGCACGTAACTACCGCTCTCCAGTAAATAATGAAGGGAAGTGAATTATTAATGTAAATTAACTTAAAAAGTAAAAAGTAAATTAAAGACAGGACAAGAAGAAATAAAGGAATCTTCTTTTTCCTTCTTCCAGATAGAAGATCTGAAGAGTTCAGAAATAAACTTCTAAACTATAAGCTTTAATTAATACTGGTAACAATAACAATAAGGGCGATGCTAATAATTTTGTGTGAGACAGGCATTGTGCTGAGTAATTTATGTAACTTATTTTATTTACATTCATCCTCTTCCGAACGCCCCATTCCCAATGCGTATACACTACGCACACCCCCAATATTCCTTCTCGCCTTCAAGCTTTGTTACATGCTGGATCTCTGTCTTAAGGGTCTCCTCCTTTACCTAGTTCAAAAATCCTTCAAGGCCTGGGTCAAGCCCTATTCTGTGTAGAAAATTCGCGCACACAAAGCAAGGTCAATCTGTCTCCCTCCTGGCCTCCTTTGGCACTTATTTTGTGTGCCGCATATTTTGTACTAACTCAGCAATTAACTTCCTGTGTCCTTAAAACCCCTTCTAATTGTCTCATGTGTATATGTCTTATTATTACCCTAAAAAGACTGAGGATTTCAGAAGGATAGAGAGCACCCATATATAGGTCAGTCAACAGACGTTTCTCGTGCTGACGGGGAATGCAGATTCCGCCTTCTAGGAGTTCACAATCTGTGGGAGAAACTTAGAGGGGAACAGAAAAGTCAGTGCAACACAACACGTTCTCTCTCTGAGGCCTGACTGGGGTGCTGTGGGGAGACCGAGGTAGGCTGGTGGGGTTGGCTCTCCCACAGGTGGGGCAGGCAAGGTGCACCTGTCCCCACTGGCGGCCCCTCCAGACCCGTGCTCCACTCTGGGAGGCTGACCAATATGGACCACATCTTTGAACTGACTCGAGTCCAGTCTCTCACTTCGTCCGCAGATGCTTGCTGGGTCCCTCCCAATTCTAGGCCCAGCCTGGCCTCTGGGAATACAGAGCTGAAGCAAATGAAGCTGGGCCCCGTCTTCAAGATTCCCGGCTATGGGGAGACAGGTCACAAACAGTCACGGCAGATACAATATACACAATATATAGTCACTACCGTGAGACACACAGTGAAGGGAAGAATAGCGCGCCTTGAGAAAACCATTGGGAGAAATGTGGTATCTGTGGTAAGAACTTAAGCAAACAAGAGAGATTAATTGGAGGAATACAAGAAAATGTTGAGTCCAAATGAAGGAAAATTGAAGGAACTTCAGTCAAACTTTA
The DNA here is from genome assembly GCF_041296235.1 of Equus asinus. Classification (NCBI taxonomy): domain Eukaryota; kingdom Metazoa; phylum Chordata; class Mammalia; order Perissodactyla; family Equidae; genus Equus; species Equus asinus. The sequence goes on from NC_091794.1 coordinate 67,881,862, forward strand.
ATTATTTCAGTGCGTCTGCTTATTAATGTCTTTTAATAACGTTCAGTGCGTCTCCCAATTAATAACGGTTCTATGAATGAACAAATATTGCTATCAAAGAACTGAGATAATTCTCATCATGCTTTTATTGGCCATTGGTGGTTTTAAGAGCATCTGCCTGCCTGGTACCTCTAACATCCTCTAAGTTCTCCTAAGACATGGATCGAGAGTTCTCCTTTATTTATTGATTGATTTTTTGAATGATCCAAGGTGTTGTGAGCAGGCCTGAGCCTCTAGTTAACACTCAACACCCAGGAGTCGAATGACTGAGTTTTGTGGGTAACAGAACAGTTGGTTGTAGATGGCACAGCCTGGTCTTAGGCCTGAGAACTGGCAGGACAGAGAAAAAGTCCATGTCGGTTAGCATTTTCGCTCAGCTGAAAGAAATCTTTATCCAGCGGTGGGTGCCGGTGGTGACATTCGCTGCTTCTGTCCCAGCTGGTGCCCAGAGGCCCTCAGCAAGCCCGGGTCTGCACTTCCCGCCCTGGACATGAGGCGCCTCCATTCTGGGGTGCGGGGTTATTGCACTCTCTCCTCCTTTCCTGGGTGCCTGCTCTGCAAGCAGACCAGGAGCTCCAGCAGCTCCAGCGACCATTCGCCTTGGCTCCTGCACAGACAGTTTTCCAGGGGAGGAGGAGGTTAGCACACAAGAAGCAGCCCAGATGGTAAGGAGGGAGGCCCATCACATTGCCCTAAAGTGGTCTGCAGCCTCTCCTTCGGGAAATGCCTTGGTGTAGCCAACCAAGACCTCCATGCTCGCCGCCTCACACTTAATTTGAAAGTCTGGATGGAGTGAGAAGAGGCCACCAGGAGCCCATCTCATGAAATTGGAATCCGGGGTTCCACGGAAGATGGATAGCCAGAGTAAGGCAGGGAGGTGCACTCCTCTGGAAGAATGACACAGAGCCACTGGAGGGCGGAAGAGCAGGGAGCACAGCCCAGCTGGGGATTCACAGACAAGGGCCAACCAGATGCCCCTACTACGGAGAGGATGGCTGGGCTTTTGAAGGAGAGTTTGCAAATTAAACCCCCTCAGACTCTGATGATGGGGCCATGGTGGGTGACAGATTCTCTGCATAGGACATCAGAACACATGCCCTGACTCGGGACTGTCTCTGGAAATGCAGCTCCTCCAATCCCCCTAGCGTGGGGCTGCTGCCTCGTACCGGTTCTGTGCCTCGGGCAAGCCCATCTCCTCTCTCAGCCTAAATTGTCATCTCTATAAATGAAAACGATGGACTAGTCTGCTGGAGTTTTTCCATCATTATTTTTTTCATTACTGGTTTTTCTTTCTTAAATGAAATCTTACATGGTCCCCAACGTGGAAGTAGATGAAAGTGGAGTTGTTCTATTTGAAGGTGGGGTGTCTATCAGGTTCTGCCTGCTCCCCTGGGGCAGCCCCTAAGACCCCAAGTTTCCTCAGATCCCAGTGTGAATATCATTGGCTTAGATTATCTTCACGTCCCTTCCGGCTCTGTAATTATACTCCCTGGTGGGGCAGCCACAGCCGGGCTCTCTGTCTCTATTTCTCCCACCTCTGTGACTCAGGCCTCACAGGCAAAGATTTTCTGGGAAAATCCCTAGTGACCTACATCAATGGTCCCCATGGTGGCCGACTCCCAAGCCTTAGATTTCCTTGCCAGATTGATCCATCAGGCTGAAAGTTCAGTCTGATAGCCCCAAGGCCACCTGATGCCCATACCCTGCTTGCAGCAAGGTTAATGGAACACCATGAACTGCCTGCAACGGACTGAATGTAATCTTGCAAGACGAATGGGGCTGTGAGGAGGACCCAGCCCTCTATGTCCTGCCACCGCCCCCAGATCATTGGCATCATGTCCCCCTTCTCCAATGCCCATCATGTGTACATCTGACTCAGCATGGCCGCCACTGAGCTCAGCATTGGACCATTGAAGAGGCATATGTAGGTAGTCCATACTCCCTGTTCTCTTTGCCCGTATGCTGGCAATCACTGGTTCTGAGGGCCCTTGACATGCTAATTATATTTATCCAACTAGGGCTCACGTCTGTCCCTTTACGTCACATCAGGCTGATATCCATGAACTGGGACATACCCTCCCTCCCTACTCCCCCAAATGACAGTCAATGCAATCGTCTTAGACTCTCTCTCACATTCCTCAAATTTGCTGACTCAGAATGTAAATCAGTAGAATGTAACAGTGAAGAGCTTGGGTTCCAGCATCCGGCCGCCTGGGTCCAAATCCTGGCTCTGACATTCCCGAGCTGGAGGATTTTAAGCAAGTTATCTCACCTTCCTCCTGTCCCAGTTTCCTCATCTGTAAATTGGGGCTAATAGCTGTATTTATCTCACAGTGTTCTCGGGGGGATAAATGAGTTCATGCACAGGACGTGTTGCGATAGTGCCTGGCACAGAATAAGGGTTATTCTTTCTGTTCATTGACCTTTGGTCCCTCTGGGAAAGCTGCCTGGCCAATGGGGCAAATGGGCGCTGAAACCCAGTCCACACTCTGCTTGAAAAGTCAAGAAATCCCCAGGCCTTGGAGCTGGGCAGTGTCAGCCAAGTGGTTTTCTTTGTTTCTCCCAATTTACCCACCTATCAGGCAATACCTTTTTCAAATTCACACGAGGAAACTGAACCAGGCATGGCCCTGGTAACTGGTCTGCTTGGTTTTTAGTCTCTGTATTCTCCTTCTTTAGGACTCTGGAATTCACTCGCCATCTTGGCTCACCTCTCTCAGAGCCTCTTACAGGACACCAGGCTGCTTGTTAGGACACCGTTTGTATAGCCAGCAAAGGAGGGGTTAAGACAAAGCACCAACCCAGGGCAGAACCTCTACCAATGGAGCTCTTTCTTCCTCTTTTTATCATTATAGCACCTGCCACATGCCTTAGCTGGTTTAATCCTCAATACAAACTGTAACTAAGGTACTGATGTTATCTCCATTTTACAGGGGATGCCCAGATGAGAACTGGCAGCATTGGGATTTAAAGGCCTGTCTGACACCAGAGCTAAGCTATCCTGCCTCCCACTTAGAACTATCTCCCAATGAGGAAACTATAACCCACCATCGCCTCATTTTAAAACCAGGCTCCCACCCCATCTACCCTGTGCTTTACCAGTTTGTTTTATGGGCCCAAGAGTAATGCCTTAGACATATACACCCATCCCGACTTCTTTTTTCTGTGCATTTTCTTCATTGCAGCTGCCAATTGAGATTGATTTGGTAGCCCCTGTGTTTTTGCCGTCATTCCGTGTACCAAATAAGCAGTTTCGTACGCATGGAAAATTGGAGGCTTAGGTTTTGGAGAATGCCCAGAGATTCTTGGAGCTCAAAGGTAACTTAGATAGGAAAGATAAGATAAGCCCCAGACAAAAGAAGTGACTAAGCAGTGTCTCACAGTAAGTTAGTGAAAGAGTTGAGATTCATGTGCAGGTCTCCAGACTTCTTCATCTCTAAGGGATAAGGATGTCTAACCCTGTTTGAGAGCCTTCTCCTTGGTACCAGTTGGTTCCTGCTGCAGCTCTTCATGTTTAAGCCTAACTGGCCCCAACCTTGTTTTTAGTCATAACTCCTTGCACTGTAATGACAATGACTTAACCCTTGTAGTGGATTGAATTGTGTCACCCCAAAAGATATGTTCAAGTCCAAACCTCCATTACCTGTGAATGTGACCTTATTTGGAAATAGGGTCTTTGCAGATTAATTCAAATTAAAGTGAGGTCATGTTGGATTAGGGTGGGTCCTAATCCAATGACTAGTGTTCTTCTAAGAATGAGATGTAGACTGGAGAACACCACGTGAAGACAGGCAGAGATTGGAGCGATGCATCTATAAACCAAGAGATGCGAGGCATTGCCAACAACCAGCAGAAGCTTGGAGACAAGCAGGGAAGTCTCCCTCAGAACCCAGAAGATAGCAGCCACAATATCTCAACAAGCAGACTTAAATCTTTTTCCTATCAAATTCTCAGTAAGCAACCTGGCTGCCTCACCTGAAGGTTGGACTTCCAACTTCCAGAACTGGAGACAATAAGTGTCTGTGGCTTTAAGACCCCCAGCTTGTGGAAACTTGTTATGGCCAGCCCTAGGAAACTTATACATGCCTCCAGAAATGAACCCTGCTGTCCATATGCACCTTGGTAAAAAACAGACCTCATCTGAGAGAGAGTGTGGATGGCAGGGAGAAAGCATAAGAACCATTAAATGTCGGGGGTCAGCCATAAAGCTCAGAGCGTGTGTTCCTAGAGTAGCGGGCAAGAGGCACGGAGAGGGGAGGCTGGGAACCCCAAAGGCCTTTCTGTGCTGGCCCTCTGAGCTGGGCCAGGCTTGAACCCGAGTGAGGATGTAGGGGCCTTACCCTCCAGCTTCATGTGTTCACAGGCAAGGCCCTCACGACCCAGGGGGCACTGACACCTGCAGCTGGTGCCCTGAAGGATGGGCTCCCCATTGTTGAAGCAGGGCCCACAGCGGCAGGCGTTGAACTCCATCAGGTACTGGTCCAAGGCCCGGTGCAGGTTCTGGCGTTTGGCCTCCAGGGGCCCCAGGTTCGTGTGTCGCAGCACCTCATGGATGGGCTGCATCTGCAGGTACAAAAAGAACAGAGGGCCCCTCCCTGGGCTCTGTCCAGCTTCTCAGAGCCCAAGAACTGGCCGTCAAGCTTCTGGAAGGCCTGCTACAGACATTCAACTTTATCTCACTGCATTCAATCCTTGCAGCCACTCCATGAAGCAGGTACTAACCTCCCCAGCCTGGGTGAAGAAGTGGAGGCTCCGAGTGTCTGAGGGACTAGCTCAGGATCATGAAATTAAGTGCAACAGCCACTCTGAACATGGACCTGCTTAACTCTGAAACCTGTGGTCCCCCGATCCCAGAGGAAGACAAGAGCTCAGAAGGCGCCTACGTCAACTCATCTGCCTCCTCCAGCACTTTTCGGAAGCAGGAGTGTAAAGTATTTGTGTGTGTGTATGTTTTTGATTGTCATCCTTCAATGCAGAAATTAATAAAGTTCTTGATAGGTAATTGTGTTGCCACTGCTGAACACTTCCCCTAATGGTGTAAGTGTGGTGGTTTTGTGTGTGTGTGGTGGGGGCAGATCATTTACATTTGAGGCAACCCATTCCAGTAATGACTATAGTCCAGGGTTTCCCAACCTCGGCGCTATTGCATGTCCAGCCGGGTCATTCTTTGCTGGCTGGGGTGGGCTGTCCTGTGCACTGTGGGATGTGAGCCACATCTCTGGCTCTACCCACTAGATGCTGGTAGCACCTTCCAGCCACGAAAACCAAAACTGTCTCCTGACGTTGCCCAATGTCCTCTGGGGGGAAATCGACCCCCTGTTGGGAAGTAGTAGGCGTAGTAGAGAGCACTGAATCTGGAGCCAGAAAATCTGGCTTCAAATGCCAGCTCCACCACTCCAGCTGTGTGATGTGTCAGGGCACACACAGAGCCTGCCTGCCTCGTCTGTATAGTGAGGACCACAGTGCTACCCTCCAGGTCCATCGTGAAGAATAAAGTCGACAGATGGGAAAGCCTGTCACACAGCAAAAGCTACATAAATGCTGCTCCCTTCTGCCACATGGCCCCGAACTCTTCACTGGCCCTCTCTAAACCTGAGCCACATTACCTATAAAAGGGGAATAACGACCTGCTTCCAAGAATTCTGATGAGGATCTAAAGAAGTAATGAATGTGAGATACTGTTGCGAAAGGGAAGAACAATATAAAATAAAGCACCATTTTCATTAGATAGATGTGATCATAGTAAAAAATAAAGCCGCTATTTTTCAAATTGCATGTACGTGTGGTTATCTTCAGCATGCTTACAATGCTATATATTTTAACATGCAACCCTAAAATGAAAGCTCTTTTCCAAATCTCTCATTTTACAGGAGAGTGACCCAAGGCCCTGAGAGGGGTGTGACTTGCCAAGGTCATAGTGCAATTCAGAGAGGACTGAGCCACATGGAGCCACCTCACTTCCCCGGAGTCAAGGGTCCCTGGAGGGCACTGGCAAGAGCCTTGAATGGGTTCCTGGAAATGTACACCCAAAGACCTGTGGCACACAGACCTTGGCCTGTGGTCAGGGGCTGCTGCTGAGGTTACCGGGCTGGTCACATAGGGACTGGCTGGGCCCCTAGCCAAGGGGAGAAGGCCCCTTACTGGAAGTCCAGGGAATCTGGCCCTTTGTCAGGAAATCAGTGCAGAATGGGCTGCCCTGTGGCCCTAGTTAAAGTTGACTCAGGTCCAGAGAAGGCAGGACCATTAGGCAACTCCCCTTTGACCTTTGAGTAGGGCTCAGAACTCAGTGCCCCATCTCTCATGGCTCCCTCCTGGAACCCTCAGGCAAAGTAAAGGGGGCCCTCCTGGGGAGGGGCTGGCGGGGTCTTAAAGGAGGGAAGGGGGTGCAGAAAAAGAATCTTTGAATGTTAGAGCTTGAAAGATGTTGGCAATGGTCTTCTTCCCATTTTACAGATGAGAAGACAGATTCAGAGAAGGCAAGTGGCATGATATATAGCGACACAATAAAACACAACGCACAATAATATATAACATAACACAGAATCATAACGTGACCCGGTTTCTACATTCACTCATTCTAAGTACCTGCCATAAATAAGCACTGCTTAGCTCTGGGGATATGCATCTGAATAAGACACTGTTTCTACTGTTTCTACTGTGTGCATCAGTTTCCAAATAATGACCAAACTGGCCTCCTTGTCAGTAGTCTCTCTCTCTTCCATTCATCCTTCCTACCTCTGTGGCATTCTCTTTTTAAAGCACAGCTCTAGCTATGTTGCTTTCCTGCCCTGTAACCTTAATGCGTCGAATCCAAACTTCTCAGTGGGCAACAGGGGTTGTGAAGAGACTGTGGGGGTTAGAGTCAGTCGGGATGGCTCAAGTTGGACGCTGCCATTTACCAGCTATGAGATTTGGCCAGCTTACTTAACCTCCATGAACCTATTTTGACTAACATTTACTAAATACCCAGTTCTCTCTCCCTAACCATGTAACATAACATTTTATTATCCCCATGTTATAGAGCAGGAAACTGGGGCTCAGCAAACGAAGTAACTTGTCCAAGGTCACACACTGAAAAGGTGGCTGAGCCATGAGCCAAACTATATCTTTCTCGCCCCAAACCCAGGCTCTCTTTCCCCAAAGAAAGTATTTGGTCTTCTCCAAACCTTGAATGTCAGCCTTTCCCTTGGAAGTGTTGCTCAGACACAAAATTTTTTTCACCTCTTGCCCATGAAACTTTATATATTACTCCTGATATCAATTTTACAGTTTTTGCCCAAATCACCAGTAGCTCGATGATAGCAATTTTCAGACCCTCTATGAATTACAGGTGCGTGAAAATGGTCCCTTAGTTATTGGAGAAGAAATGAATTCAGGGTTAATCCATCTGACCTCTTTCTTCATAGAGAGCAGAGTTTATAATAGACTTTTATGTTGAACTGTTGGTACATGTTTTAAGAGGAGGAATGTATCCATACCTGGGATTTTACATATATGTAGAAAAATGGGCAAGGGTAGGGAGAAATGGGAAGAAAACAATAACATTTTATTTAAAAGCCCCAAATACAACTCTTTTCTTTAAAATGGACTGAGCTTGCGTATGAATAGAAGTAGCTGACAGCTGGTGGGATGATACACTTCCTTCGCAGTTTGAAGACAATTTTACTCCCTTTGTGAGGTCAGAGAATTAATTAAGGCAGTGTTTCTCAACTTTGGCACTGTTGACATTTGGCCTGATATTTATTTCTTTGTTATGGGGCTGTCCTGTGCACTGTAGGATGTTTAGTATCATCCCTGGCCTCTACCTCCTGGATGCCAGTGGCACCCTCCCAGTTGTGATAACCACAAACATCTCCAGATATTGCCAAATGTGCCCCGGGGAGCAAAATCACGCCTAGTGGTTGGAAACCATGGCTTTCAGGAAGGTGCTAGGACAGGGGGAGGTGAGAACTGGACATGAAGTCCAAAGTTCTGAGATCTAGATCCAGCTGCCTATGAGCTCTGTGACCTTACCCCATTCATGTGATTGCTTGGAGCCTCAGTTTCCTAATCTTTTCAATGGGGATAATTATGTCCGGGCCAGAGGTTGACGTGATGAGAGGAGATCATTTAGAGCAGAGCGGGCAACTACTGCTTGGGCGCACACACAAGCCACAGCTGCTTGTTGTATGGCCTTGAGCTAAGAACGGTTTTTACATTTTTAGAGGGCTGTAAAAAAAACAAAAGAACTGGTGCGACAGAGACTGTTCCAGGCCCACAAAGCCTAAAATATGTACTATCTGGTCTCTCACAGAAAAAGTTGGCCCAACTCTCAATTCAGCAAATAGGAGTTTTAAAGTCTTTTGTGTATAAATGCAAATTATTATTTTTTCAATGTGGCCTAACCCTGAAGAAATTCCAGGACTACTAGTGTAAAACTGGGTACTGACCAGATATTAAGTTTCTGATCCCAGCTCTCCCGTGGCCGGGTCTAAAGTTCCGCGCTCCCTATAGCCAGGCGTGGGGAAGGCCACCAGTTCAGTGGCCATTCCATTTAATCTTGTTCTTTGATGGGCTTATAATAAGAAATATGAAATGATCTGGTTGGCTTCACTTTCATTCCCTGTGGACATAGAGTTTCTTCAACTGCGAAAAGACTTACCTCAAAATCAATAACAACAGGATTATACTTTAGCGACCTCCCCCAGGAACGGTATGTAATGATGCTCTCACTTTGTGTCAAGCCACCACCCCAGCCAGAACTGCCACCTCGCACTCGAGAAATGATGTCTTCCACCGCCATGGTCTTCCTGCTGCTTTCTGCCATCAAGAGGATAACTGCATTAGCTCATTTCCCAAAAAGCCAGAGGACTGGTTGGCAAGCTCCACTAATAAGATTTAGGACAAAGTTTATGTGCTCTTCTAGAACTGTCCCGCTTTCTTCTATCTTGCTCGGTTAACTAGCAGACAAGGCAGAAGAGAAGGACCCAGACTTAGAAATGGACTCAACCCCTGGATTAGAGCAAACACTGGGAAGACAGCCTACCCCAACATGGAGAAGGGAGAGGATGGGAAAATGGGTGATCATTCATTCATTCATTTATTCATTTATATGTCAAATGTTTACTCAGTGCCTGCTACATGACAAATAGATTCAATTAAGTATTATACGTGCTATGACAGATGTCTCTATGGGGCTCAGTAGGAGTGCAGAGAAAGACGTGGCTAGGTCTATAGCAGGGATGGGGGGAGTCGTCAGGAAGAAAGGTGAGTTGACTATGAAAGTGAATGAATCTTTGCAGGTAACTGGAGAGAGGAGGGAAGGGCATCAGAGAGAAGAAGCAATTTGACTTAAGGCCCCAAGGCATGCGTAGCCTAATGCAATGGGAGTAACTTGAACCTGTTTCATATCTACTTCATCTATTACACTATAAACTGTTTCATCATCCCTGCATCCTCTGTGTCTCCCACCTGAAAAAAATTATCCTATACTCATTTGATGAGTGAATGAATGAATACATGAACACTCATATTGACTTGTTCTGGAAATGCCACAAAATATTCTTGTACAATCTTTCTCTAATACTTATTCTTTGAGCATGAATTTGGTAGCCGTATTGTTCACTCTCAGCAGACTTGTTTCCTCCGTCTGGACTGTAACACGATGGTCGTTCATCCTAACAGTTGATTTCCCAGGTTCTGTCTGCATATTCCTTTCATCCTAGTTCTTACTTAGACCTTTATCTAGTGCTTGAAATCCAGGAGGCTGCACCACAGAAAGTATTTCTAAGGTGGTCTCAGCCCACGGTGAATTCAAAATAGAGCCAATACAGGTGATTGGTTTGGGGTGTTTAGCAGCTGCAGAGTGTGACCATTGACTGAAATGGAATCAACTAAGGGGAAAACAATAGTATCCACGCCCTGAACGTGTGTCCTAGGGAAAGTCTGGCTTCTCTTTTTGGGAGGCCCGTTACTAAATACTCGCCAGTTTTGCCATCCTCAAATTTCTCACAACGTCCTCCCGACAGCCCTCCTCCTATCTGTGTGCCATTTGTATCGTCGTAGGTGATGCCCAGGGAGACTCCAAAGCAGGTCTGGATGTCTTCGCTGCTAAGACCTGCAGTAGGGAGACAGGGAAACACAAGATGCGGAGTTGCTAAAAGGGAGTCAACGTGGTACAACCAGCTCACAGTCGTAAAAGCTAGCTTTGGTTTTGAGTCTAAGAGATCTGGGTTGAAATCCAAGTTCTTCAAGCCAATTTCAGTGTTCTCTTCTGTACAGTTTTAACCCAAATTATTCTCGAAATGAGAAGGGACATGTATTGCATATACTAGTTGCTCAAAAGTGCTCGTTCCCTCGTCTTCGCACGTTCTCCACGGAGCCCACTTGAGGCAGGGACTCTATCTCATCAATTTCCATAAACCCCTGTGCCTGGCCCATGATTGGCACCATTTTCACTTGGCAATTTCTCACACGTTGCCCCTTCCCTTCTTCCTTTTTACCATCCTTCCAAAATCCACTCAAGCTCCAACTCAAATATCGTTTACTCCATGAAGCATTTTTGGGCCAGAATACTTCCCTCTTTCTTCAGAGCTGCCAATGTGCTTTGTTTGGGTCTGAATGATTACATTTGTCACTATTCCTTTTGCCCAGGTCCTCTTTGCACCCCAGAGAGGTCAGAGCCCTGTTAGAAGATAGATAGATCTCCATGGGGAGTCTGTCTACCTTCTGACCCCACGAGAACTGAGTCCCACATCACCTGTCTCTGCTTTTGTCTGCATCTGAGGACCCACTGAGGAACCTGCATCTGGCAGGTGGGGAACATAATTCTCCAAGTAGTAAAGTCATCTTGCCCTGATCCCACAGCCTGTAAAGGAACAAAGCTGGGTTTCCAGCCCTTGGTCAGCCTGGCAAGATAAGGCCAGCGAAGTAGACTGGAACAAGAGTTCAGCTTTATCTACGGCTAAAGGCTGTGAGCTGGAGTTTGTATTTCTTAAATGTCATTACTTTTAACTGCAACTATACAATAACTTTTACCAGTATCTTCCCGCAACCACAAAGGAAAAATTGTTTAGACCTGTAATTCAAATGAGCTAAGAATTAGATTGAGTATTTTCAAGGGAGTATTGAGCAACAAAGTTGACCTGCCTGCATCCCCACTAAACTGCAGGCTCCATGAGGTCATCAACTTGTGTCTTATTCACCACTCTTGTCAGCACAGCAGGACAATGTCTGCCATGGAGGAGGAGTTCAGTAACTATTTTCAGAATAAATGATTGTTGAATGAAAAAAATGAGTGAATAAATGAATGCATGAGTCCTTTGGTAAGGGCTTCTGACGGCAACAATCTTAGCAGTCAGAAATCCTGAATTCAAATCCTAGTCACTCAGATAAATGGATAAAGAAACATAACGGAATATTATTCAGCCTTAAAAAATAAAGAGATCATGCCATTTGCAACATGGATGAACCTAGAGAACATTGTGCTGAGTGAAATAAGCCAGATTCAAAAAGGAAAAAAAACTGCATGATCTCACTTACATGTGGGCTCTAAAACAGTCAAATATATAGAAGCAGAGAGTAGAGTGGTGGCTACCAGGGCAGGGGTGGGGGCAATGGGGAGATGCTGGTCAGAGGGCAGAGGGAAGAAAATGGCAGTTATGTAGGATGACTAAATACAGAGATCTAATGTCCAGCCTGAGGACCATAGTTAATAATATCGTACTGACTATTGGAAATGTACGAAGAGTGGATTTCAGGCACTCTCATCACATGCACCAAAGGTAACTGCGCGAGGAGGAGAGATGTTAATCAGCCTGACTACAATAATCACTTCACTTCGTATGTGTGTATCAAACCATCATGTTGTATACCTTAAATATATACAGATTTTATTTTTAAAATAGTAAAACAGAACAAATTCCAGCCACTGACACCCTATAGGAGCTTAGAAAGGGCCCGTGATCGTCTTGGGCTTCGGTTTCCCACTTATGGAGAGAAGGGGTTGGACTTGCTTGTCTCCAAGGCCCATTTCAGCCGCAGCCTCGGTGACCACGCGCGCCAGGTTCCGAACCCCTCCCAAGCGGAACGAGCTTGGGAAAAGCGATGCTCTGAGCTCCAGCTCTCAGCACTGAGCAAAGGGCTTCTTCCACCGTTTCCGTTCAAGCACTTTTAGTTTTTAATGCATTACTAATTGAGGACGATTTTGCATATTTAATTGTTTTGATTAAAAAATGCTTCAACGGTGATAAACAAAAGTGGGTGAAAGGAATTCTCGGGCAGAAGCTGGAGTGATTACTTAGGTGAGTGGTGGAGAGCTGAATTACAGCCAGAGGACCGGCTGATTAGTTGGGGCTAGAGGGTGCCTGCGGTGTCATTATGCCCATGAAGGGGCTGCCGACAGCCTGCCACATGGTCCTGGGAGAAGAGAATTCCAGCTTGATTTGAGTAGCATGACTTGACTGTAAAGAATTGCCTTCTGAGGACCCCAAAATAGGGTACCAGAACCGGAGGGCTAAAAGTGCCCATAGACACCTAGGCCACACTTCTCATTTTCAGTTGAGATGCCCAAAGTTCATAAAGGTTCATTATCTTGCCTAAGGCCATACAGCTAAAATCAACGGTGGAGCTGAGATTCAAACTCAAGTTTGTCTTGCTTAGAAGCCTGTAGTGTTTTCACTACTTCCAGTTTTTGCATCAGACTCAACAATCCTTCTGTCAGAGAGGATAATTTAGTAGGCACTACAATGTACCATCCCCAGCACATCGTGTGTTGGGCAATGTAGACACTGTGAGAATAAACTAATATGAATGGGATGCAAATCTGAGTAAGTAAGGTCCTGTCCTCGAGAAGCCAGCAGGTTTGGTAAGATATATTAAATGAACACTAATTTGCATCTCAAGAGTGGCTTGTTTCAATACACTAGGACTAGAAGAGGAGTCTCTTGTCAGGAGCTCTGGGGGAATGCCAAATCAGGGCTGCCTACAGAGTACCTGTGAGACACCAAGACCAGCGAGCTGAGGTCGGGGTGGAGGAGGTCAAACCTGGTGCCAAATCTAGGCCTTGAAACTGGTTTTGGAAGCCAAGACGCAGAACCAGGGAGATGGAAGCAAAGAGCAGAGCCGGGCAGAGGAGCAGAAAAACGACTGGAGCAGTTGTGTAGCACTTGGCCACACTTCTGAAAGGAATAAGAAAATAGGACATTCATTGGACACTATTCAGCCTTAAAAAAGAAGGAAACCCTGCCGTATGCAACAACATGGATGAGCCTTGAGGAAGGTAGGCTGAGTGAAATAAGCCAGTCACAGAGGGACAAATACTGCATGATTCCATGGATATGAGGTATCTAAATCATCAAACTCACAGAATCAGAGAGTAGAATCGTGACTGCTAGGGGTTGGGGGAGCGGGAAATGAGGAGTTGCCAATCAACGGGCATAAAGTCTCAGTTATGCAAGACGAGTGAGTTTTAGAGATCTGCTGCACAACATTGTCCCTGTAGTTAAGGATACAATACAGTCTCCTTAAAAATTTGTTAAAATAGGATATCTCCTGTTAAGTGTTTGTACCATAATAAAATAAACTAAAAGAAAGAAAGAAAGAAAATAGGGTATGATTGGAGAGGAATAAGCATGAGAGTTAAGAAATTCAAAGCCATAACCTTTGGGGAAAGTTTGAGGGGATGAGGGATGCTCACCTGAAAAAGAGAGGAAAGGTCTCTCTTTGAGAGACCAATGGAACTAGATGCACGTCTCCAGACGGTTGTCTTGAGCAAGAAAAATAAGGCCTGTGTGGTTACAAGGGCAAGAACAGGGACCAAAAGGGCAGAAGCTGCTGGAAGACAGGTTTAGGCCCCACATAAGGGAAACTATCATGTTGGTCAGACGTCCAGGAGATGAGTTGTTTCATAAGGCAGTGAGCTCCCCATACCTGGAGGACGCCAAGCAGAGGCTGGCTGTTCACCTTTGAGGGGCACAGAAGTAGGGTTTGAAGAGGTGACCAATGGTCTTCTAATGTCTCCTCCAAAGCCAAGATTCTGAAATTTGAAGAGCATGCCAAAACACCTGAAGAGCTTTTGAGACAACCTTGACAAGTGCTTACTGATTTCGTACTGTGTGCCAGGCACCTGGGCAGCACAGGACCAGGGAGTGTTTGCTCTCGTGGGTGCACGGTCGAGTGTGGAGAAATGGACAGGAGACCATTATCGTACAGTGTAATGAGGACTTGAAAGAAGGCAGCAGGGCCAGCAAGTCTTCCTTGGGAGTCAGAGGAAGGATACCAGAGACAAGTCTGAAAGGATGGTAGGGATTTGCCAGACAAGGCAAGGAGGACATTGAGAGCAGAAGGAGACCATGCAGAGGCCTTGTGTCCCCAGCAGCAAGATTCTTCTCAGGAAGACCAATGTGACCTACACTCAAGAGTGGGAATGGGGGGCATGCGAATCAGTCAAGAAAGTTCTGGGAGATGCCCCTGTGTCCCTTCCCACTCTAGTCTGGTCCAAAAGGAACTGTTGGTGTGCCTGCCTGGTAGGCCAGGAGCCCAGAGGATGTGTCTTTGGCCACCATGTCTCCTGCTTGTTTCCCACCTGGTGTTGGCTGGGGTGCAGGTGTGAGAGTTGCCCTCACGCCTCTGTGGAGATGCTGCATCAATGTGGCCTGGAGACAGAACCAGGCAGCCTGACTTCTGAGGAGCCAGAATGCAGCAAGCCTCTGTCATGCCCAGATTAAAAGCATCAGGTAGAAAATAGCAGGTGTAATGCATTATTTATCTCTTTGCAACAAACAAACACCATTCAGTTGCTGGGATCTATCTGCTGTGTTCCTCTGCTACATTGGTTGCTCCCAAAGACAGCCTCACATGGAAAGGAAGAATCCTATGGTCTATCTCATGCCATAACATTGGAAAAGATGATCACGTAGTGAGTGGCTGTATGATCTGGGAAGTGTTGGCTGACTTACCTGCCCTCTCTGTGCTTCTGTTTATCCACCAAAACTCATGCTTCTTCCCAAGATACTGAGAACAATAGTATCAGTACCTCCATGGCTTTGCATGTGCTGTTCCCTCTGACTAGAAAGCCCCCTTACCTCTTTCATTGGGTTTCTCCCACTCAGCTCTTCCCACTCAGCCTTTCCTCACTCCCAAATGCCCTATGTCTGTGTCCCCATGGTATCCATGTGTCCCCCAGGTGTCCCCTTGCTTCCCTCCAGCATAGTATTTAGCGTATCCTAGTAATTGTCAATTTCTTGGTCTGTTCTTCCAATTATACTGCAAACTTACAAAGTCATCTCTTGGGTTTGCAGTGCTCAGCACAGAGCCTGGCATGTGACAAGGCCCCCAGGAGTGCTCAGGGATGGGCTGATTCCAATCTATCTAGACAACATCTCTAAAATGTTTTTGGAGTCACAGGTCATCTTTCAATTGATGATACAAATCACATCTTTGTAATATCTCATGCTTGATTAAGAGTTGATACTTTATAAGGCACTCTCATCTGCATCATCTCATTGGAGGCTCACAATGATCTTATGGGGCCAGGAGGATTTACCTGTGTTACAAGCTCACTGGGGTTGGGAAAGGCAGTAATTATGGTGGTTAAAAGTGTGAACTCTGGAGTCAGAGTTCCCCCATTCAGAAGCAGTATGGCTTTCGGTAACTTACTGAACCTTTGCGCCTTATTTTCTCCATTTGTAAAACAGGGATGATAATAGTTTCAAATATAAGTCTGGCACAATTAAGTGTTCAACAAATCTTGTAATTTTTGCTATTGTAAGGTAATTTGTCCAAAGTTACAGGACTAACCAGCCCAAGAATCAGAGTTTGATGCAAGGTATGCTATACCCACATTTGTTGCACACTCCACTTCATCTCACTAGTGTCACTCTGCGGGGAAACGCTCATTGTGTGGCAGGAGTAGCAGTGGCCTTACCAAATCCCTCATTCCACAACCAGCTCATCCTACAAAGCAGCTTAGAAAAAGAAATCCACGCTCCCAAAGGGCAACGTGGGGACTGCAACCCCAGGCTCCCTTCTGGCTGGTATGGGGCTATCTTCAGGGACTCTGCTCCTTCTAGACGATTTTGATCATGACAAGAGGCAGTACAGCCGAGGGCCAAGCTCTGAAATGGAGACTGCCTGAGCTGGAATTCACCCATGCCCACTTCCTATCTGGGCAAATTGTTTCACCTCTCTGTGCCACAGTTTTCTCATGTGTAAGATGGGGATTTTAACACTGTCTACCTCACAGCGTTGTTGTGGGGGTTAAATGAGTTAATCTAGGCTGAGGACAGTGCTTAGGGTAGTGCCTGGCTCAGAACTAGCAATCACAGTCAAGGCTTACTATTATTACGCTTGTCAGAAATGCCACAGCATACATAGAATGGACTGGGTTCCTGATTCTGAACTGGAAAATTAGAGAATGAGGGAGCCTGAGGAGTTTGTGAAAACAAATGTTTTCATCAATTTCTCTGCAGTGTAAGCTGTAGTATAAACTGAGCGAGAGGGACTGACGGAGATCGAGGGAAACCCACATTTGATAAGTGTCTATTATGTGCCAGGCAAAGACTTTCCCTGTGTCATCTCATTTAATAGTCACACATCACTCCACAACAGGTACAATTTTTCCTATTTTAGAGATGAGTAAATCAAGGCTTAGATCGTTTAAGCCACCTGCCCCAAATTATACGATAAATAAATAGTAGAACTGGGATGGAACCAAGGTCTCGACCCAAAGCCAATTTTCTCCATGCCATGTTACCTCACCTGTGGGAGAGAGAGAGCGCTAAGGGTGGCTCGGGGAGTAGTTCTGACATCATCACACCTATTTCTCCTTTAAGGTTGAGGCTGTTTTCAATGAGAGAGGTGGAAATTCAGAATCAGGACAAAATGAGGATGGTGCTGAGAGTCTCTCAGTTCCATGTGTATGCAAATTACTTAAGGGGGGTGGGGACAGAGCCAAGACACCAGGAGTCTGTCAGTCAATCAATACCATCCATTACCATGAAGGCTGGTTGTCATGGTAACTGAGGATAAAGCCTGGAGCTTGTTAGAATCTAGTGCCTGTCTGTTCAGGGTGATTGGTTGGTTAGCAGGCATAGCAAAAAACCTGTGGGCCAGCCCACACTGCTTAGCCATTAATATAAGGCCCTTCACAATCAGGTTCCTGCCCACCTCACCCTCCCCACTGTCCAATCCAGCTCAGACCCTTTAGGAATCCACCCTGGACTCTGCAGAGTGTAAGAAAAGTTCCAGAAGATGCCCTGCGTATATGGGCTAGGATTCTGAACCACCTCAGGTGGAAAGACACTGAGTCTCTACTGTGGGTCAGCCTCAGTCTATGGGCAAGACTCTGGGGGCACACCATCGAGATGCATAAAGGAAACAGGCAGTTGCAATAGTGTGATACACAGAGCTAAGTCCCAGGTGCACTGAAGCACCCAAGACAGGCTTCCAACCCAGAACTGGGGAAGACAGAAAGACTGCCTGGAAGAGTCCTATCTAAACAGAGGCCAAGGATGAGTAAGCATTAGCCAGGTGAAGAAGAGACGGTGAAGGGAGGGGAGCAGAGTTCCAGGTACAAGCAGCAGCGTGTTCCTTCTTATAAAGCCCCAAGGAGAAAGCGAGTATGATCCAGTCAAGCGACCAGCAAGGAGCTCAGTACAGCCCAACCCAATGATGAGCAATGGGGCTGGAGGGCCGAGCAGGACCAGAGCGTGCTCACTTGACCGTTGGCCATTTTGTCCAGTGGCAGGGACCCTCCTGTTCTCAATGTTCACCTTTGCACGGCCCCAGTAGCCTGCTATTCTGAAGCTTGTCATCCTCTCTGGGGCTCCCTGGAGGCCAATGCTGACGCCATTTCCAGGTTGCTGATATCATCACTCTTCCTGCCAAAACCCAGCCACAGGATTGCTCTCATTTGTGCACTGGCCTCAGGGGCAAGCCCTCCACAGCAGTGTCTGGCCTTTGGGTGAACCCAGACACTTGTCTCTTACTGCTCACCCTCACCCTCTGGCTGTGCCAGCCACTCTCCCTAAACTCCTTCTGTTAGAAAGCCCGAGCTCCCTTCTCCATCGGGCGAGCTCCTACTCTCACTATTTTGGATGATCAGGTTTGAATGTCTTTGGAATCTAGAAAGTGGGAGGGTCCAAAAGGGTGGGTTGCTCCTTCCTTTGTGCTTTTACTGTGTTTATTTCTATTTGAGTATTTATCATAATATATAATTCTCAGCCCCCAACTGACTGCATGTTTCTCCAGAGCAGGGATATGCGAGTCTCCTCCCCATGTCCCCAGAAGTTACGGGATCTCAGGGAGTAGTCACTGGATGAGTGGATGGCTGCATGGAGGGAGGGAGAGTAGATTATGGGTTTTCCTCAGAGACTGAGTGTTCCCTGTGCCCTACTTTGGGTTACAAGGGAAAATGCTGTATTCAGAACCCTCCTGAAAGAGAATTATAAATAAACAACAGCAATAATATGTAAATGTGGTGGAAAGTATAAGAAATTTGAGGGACTTAAATTATACGCCCACCCCACCCCAGTGACTCTCCATCTACCGCTTGATCATCGAGGCTGCCTTTGTCTCATTCTCGTAAAAGAATAATAAATACACAGCCCAGGGCCCTGTTCCCCCAGTTCAGACCCTTTAGGAATCCACCCCCGACTCTGCAGAATATAAGGAAACCCCCAGGGGATGCCCAGAATATAGGGGCTTGGATTCTGAGCCACACCAGCAAGAAGGACAATGAGGCTCTACTGTGGGTCAGCCTCTGCCTCTGACAGAAGTCACTAATGGATCATCGCACTTCCTGGCTGAGCCCATGCCTGGGGTCACAGTCCTCAACTCAGCAGCCCGGCTGGCATTTTCTATTAAAACCACCTGCCGTTGCTGGCTTGGACACGTTTTCTGGCCTATGAGTCTCTTTGAGTGCCATGGGAGCCAGCACACCGTGCTTGTTCCTGGCTCTAAAGACTCAACCTGAGCTTCAGAACAGACAACACAAGCTGGTCAGTTTAACCTTTGACAGTTCCTTCAGTTGCAATTCCCAACCAATGGGTCAAACTGACCCCATACTTCCTTTAGGAATGAATATTCGGTATAATCCTCCCTTAGCTAATTTTAAACCTGATTTAACCACTTTCAAAGCTACCACAAGCAGTTTAATGTTTTTTTAAAGAAGACAGTAAGTGAAATAAATACCCGGATGCACCACAAGAAGCATTGAACTGGGAATTCAAAATCCTCATTTTGAAGTCCACTCTGCTTCCAATCAGCGGTGCCACCTTGTCATTTAGCCTTTATGTGCCTGGTTTTCCTCGTTTGTAAAATGGAGACAGCCATAAAACACAGCTCAAGGCACTGCTGGGAGCTTAAATGAGACGACGTGCATGCTAGAGCTCAGGGACCGCTGTCCTTTCATTTCCGGTTGGATGAACTGTTTCATTACACGGCTTCCCGCACCTGTCCTGGCAGTTGTTACCTCTGTCTGCCTCTAGCTTTTCCCCTCGTCTACCTTCCTGTGATGGGTCATTTTGTGTGTCAATTTGACGGGGCCACGAGTGTCCAGATATTTGGTCAAACATTATTCTGGGTGTTCGTGCGACGATGTTTTTGGATGAGATTAACACTTAAATCAGTAGACTGAGTAAAGCAGATGGCCTTCCCTCATGTCAGTGGATTCCCTCATCCTATTATTAGAACTTCTGAATGGAGCAAAAAGGCTGACCCTCCCTCAGTAAGAGAGGATTCTTCCTGCCTGACTGCCTTCAAACTAGGATATCCGCTTCTTTCCTGCCTTCGGACTCCAACTGAAACATCAGTTTCTCCTGGGTCTGAAGCCTGCCAACCTTTCGACTGGATCCACACCGCACGCAGCTCTCCTGCTTCTCAGGCCTTTGGACTCAGACGGAGCTGCACCATAGGCCCTCCTGAGTCTCCAGCTTGCCGACTGCAGATCCTGGGACTAGTCAGACTTCATAACTGTGTAAGCAAATTCCTTCAAATAAATCTCTTCATGTGTATGTACATGTATATACGTATCCTACTGGTTCTCTGGAGAACCCCAACTATTACACTTCCTTCTAGACGTTGATGATTTTTCCTTTATTTAAAGTGATTAAATACATGGCTATAGTCAGCGGTGCACACCGGGTTAAGTCAGAGTTTTTAACACTTTTTGACTACCCCCGAAAGTAAGCAACGCATTTGGCGCTGTGATCCAACCCACACGTGCCCAGCTAAAGTAAGTCTCAATATTTAACCACGCTTAGCCTGGTGCGCTCTGATCTCTCCCAGCCTATTGTATTCTATTTCATTTTGTTAAATGCTGGTCAGGACCCACCAAATTTCTTTTACAATCTACTAATGGGCTGTGGCCTACAGTTTGAAAACATCCTACGTAAAACGTCTCCGAGACGTAGCATGTTGGTTAGGATGCCCAGTTCTTGCGTTTGACCCCTGGCCCCACCAATCAAAGGTACTGTGACCTTGGGCAAGTTATTTAACATCGCTCAGCTTCAGTTCCTCATCTGAAAATTGGGTAAATTTGTAAATTCTTTCCTGAGGATTAAACGAGATAGTGCATTGAAAGCGCTTAACCAGATGTCTGCCACACAGTAAAATGCTCAGTAAACATCAGCTGTCTTACCACCACTGCCAGAGTCTAAGCCTCTGGTAGGGAGAGTCAGACATTGACAGAGCGTGTGGGGAATGGGGGGGCGATGAGCACAGGGACAGTCCATAAACCCTACATCGGAAGACCTTGATTCGACACCACTGAATCACGCTGAGCTGTTTACTTGGCTCTTTGGACCTCAGCTTTCTCTCTATAAACTTGGGGACAATAACAATACAAGTCCTCGAAGATCATTTTGAATACCAGATGTGAGTGTGTTGTACTTTCCCAATAATGGGAGTTAGTACAAGTAAACATATTTTCTTAAAACCAAATAGTTCAGTTAACTGTAAGTACAGTGAGTAAAAAGATAAACTGTTCGTTCATTTTAGGTGGTAACCAATTTGGCTGTTCACATAATAAATCATCCCTGATTGTAAAGAGACGATTATAACGAAGAGAAACCTCGAATCCTCTATAAACCCTTGATGAGAAGGACCACGTTGGTGTCTAGACAGTGGTTGCCATGTTATGTGTGCTTGTCTATAATGATAAACAATAAACGCTAGTAAACATTTCTTAAATTAAAAGCTAAAGGAATGAATGAGTAAACGAAGGGAAGGAGGAGGGTGGAAGAGAATGTAGAACTGTAACTGACATCAACTTAGTGGCGTCTTCATTGTGTCCCTGTGGCTGTTTTCTACCCCGCGTGTTAGACGGTAGACCAGCTGTTCCAAGGACCCTATCTGGAAGGTGATGATCAGCGACTGGCTGAAAGCACTGCACTCTCGCTGGAAGGGGCTTCCCTGGGGTCACTGTCATCTGGCACCCATCAACGGGAGGAAGGACGGAACGCAGACACTGATTTGGACAGAGTCGTTAACGCTTTGAAAGATAGTAATGGGAATTCAAAGTGACCTTGATAAATGGGAGGAGCACGCCCTCCAAAACTGGATGAAGCTCTAGGGGCCAGAAATGAATGACGTTGATCAAAAACATGGGCAGGTGGGGGAGGAGGCACGATTGCTGAGGTCCCAAGACTACAGCAAAGCACGGGCCACTGCAGGCCGGACATCACGGTAACGACTTCCCTTCCATCTGAACAGTGTTTCGGAGCTGACCAATTGCAGGGCCCCATGAGAGAGGTCGTCTTCACCACTTTACAGATGCTGGGACAGTTATAACATCATGGAATTAATAACCAGAAAGCTGGCAACAATAAACATGTGGTAATAACAACATCAACATGGGGCAGGAGTAACAGGTAAGCATTTTGGCTCTTACTATATGCCATGTCACATAGATAGTTTCATTTCATATTCACAACAACCCCATGAAGCATGTCCTGTCCTTGTCTCACTTAGAAGAACAGGAAGCTGAGGCATGGAGAGGCTGACTGATTGGCCTGAGGGCCACACGGCTGACAAACGGCAAAGACGAGACTTGAATCCAGGCAATCTGATTCAGAGCTTGTTCAGCCATGGAGCTTTCCTGAGTGCTTATTAGAGTGTGCGCTGCACTAAGTATTTTCTGTAGATAAGTTCACCTATTCCTCACGACCACCTGTGAGGTAACTGCCATTAGTGCCTCCAGCTTAACAGGTGGCTCACTGAGACCTAACGTGAGTCAATACCCTGCCCATGGTCACACAGCTAGCAGGTGCGAGAACCTATGTTTTCAACTACTATGCTAAACTGATATCCCATATTAAAGGGAAAAAATACCTACTTAAACACTTATCATGCAAGATGGACTTGGAATTATTCTCAAACAAACCCTTTTTATCATTCCTCTTTGAGTCTTGAAGAAGCTGAGGTTGAGGGGAATTAATTACCCTCATTAAGGTTGTGCAGCTACTAAATGGTACAACCAAGACCCCCACCCAGACATGTCTGACGCCAAAGTCTGGAGTCCTTGTACCATGTCACCAGCATACTTCCTCATTCCGCAAACCTCGGCCAAATGGCTTTACTTCCTACTGATCCCACTGGAAACTGTAACCCACAATAATAACTGCTGTTTAGGCAGTTTTTTACTTATCGCAGTGCTTTTTAAAAGTATTGATTAATTCTCAAAAAAGCCTTTTGAAGTAGTTTATTATCCAAACATTAGTTATGGGAAAACTGAGACCCAGAGATGTGAAGTGTTAGCTTTTAAAGGGTTAAGCCGACAAAAAAGGCAAAGCTGTGTCCGTGAGAAGTCTTCTTCTCCCTACCACTCTGCTGCTGGCCTGTGTGAGGCTGCAGGACTCTACTGCTTCCACACGAGCGAAACAACAACTGGGGTCATTTTCTGTGAGCTCTTCGCAGAGCCCTTTCAATAGAGCCAAAAGCCAGAGAACCATGAAGCTGTGGAATCTTGAGGACTCTTAGTTTACCTTCTGTTCCATGCGTGGTTTTCATGACAGCATCCCTGATAGACAGAGGTACCCTATCAGATGGACTTAGATTCTTTAACTGATAGGAAACTCTTTTTTCAAGTTGCATTTTGAGGCAAAGGGCACAGAAGCTGAAACAAATGTGTCAAGCCCTACCTACATTAGCAAAAAAAGGGGTCTGAAGCAGACCCCTACCATCTTTGTCCCAAAGGTATTTATGGAATATCCGTCTACCCTCTGATACTTTTCTCATTTTACATCACTGCTTGGCTGGAGGGACCCTGCAGAGGGCACGTGGCACAGCATGGTGAGTAGTAGTCACGGGAATGGAGAGGACAGGACAGATTGTAGATACAGAGGAGGTGACTAATGAGATATGTGTGGAGAAAAAGGGAAGAAGTCAAAATTATTCCCAGGTTGTGAGTCCTGACAAAGGCAGCTGGGATAAAAAGGAAGGAAGCCTGGACTGCAGCTCAGAGCATCTTGGGTATTTTTCACTTACTAGTGATAGGGCTTTTCAGTCTCAGTTCCTTCATCTGTAGAAGTAAGGAAACCTCTCCTCTCACATAGAATCAATGGAAGATTAAATGAGATGTACAAATGACCAACACGTATGTGAAACGGTGCTCAATATCACTCATCATCAGGGAAATGCAAATCAGAAGCACAGTGAGACATCACCTGACACCTGTTAGGATGCCTATTATCAAAAAGATAAGTGATCACAAATGCAGGCAAGGATGTAGACAAAAGGGAACTCTTGTGCTCTGTTGGTGGGAATGTAAACTGGTACAGCCATTATGGAAAACAGTATGACGCTTCCTCAAGAAATTAAAAATAGAAATACCATACCATCCAGCTATCCCTCTGTCTGGGTATCTATCCAAAAGAAAGGAAATCATACTCTTGAAAAGATATCTGTATTCCTATGTTCATAGCAGCATTATTCACAATAGCCAAAGTATGGAAACAACCCAAGAAAACGGATGACTGGACAAAGAAAATGTAATATAGATATACAATGGAATATTACTCAGCTTTTAAAAAGAAGGAAATCCTGTCATTTATGACAACATAGATCAAGCTGAAGGCCACTATGCTAAGTGAAAGAAGCCAGACAGAGAGAGACAAGTACTGTGTGGTATCACTTATATGTGGAATAAAAAAAAAAGTCGAAATCATAGGAAAGTGGTTGCCAGGGGCTGCGGGGTGGGGTAAATAGGGAAAGGCTGGTAAGAGGATACAAACCTTCAGTCATAAGATGGCTAAGGTCTGAGGCTCTAAGGTACAACATGGTAACTATAGCTGATAACACCATATTGTATAATTTAAGGAAGGGAGGAAAGAAAAGAAAAAACACATACTCCAACACGTCCAAGTGAGAGATCATGCTGGTTTGGACTAAGCAGACGGTAACAGAGATGGGAAGGACAGATACCACATCTGTCACATTTACTTTACTTCACGTTTACTTTAGAAGTAAAGTCAACAGATCTCGCTAATGGGGAACAGGAAGTAAAGAAGGAACCAAGGATGACAAATGGATTTTTGGCTGTTTATTTAGTTTCTTCCACAAAAACAGGGACCATATTGATTTTGTTCACCTGGCACATGACACAAACTCAATAAACGTGGTTGAATGAATGAATGTGTGAACAAACAAAACTTGGGCGAAGGGGCAGGTTTCACAGAGGGGAAGAAACCTGCACAAGGTTCAGAAGGATGAGTTGAAGTCTGTCAGGTTGGCAAGACAGGGAAGAGCATTGGAGGCTGACAGCACAGCCTGTGCAAAAGGAGGCAGGAAACATACGTGAATAGAAAGGGTCATGAAGTACTTGACCTGCCCAAGGTACATCGCCAGCTCGGTAACTGGGCCAGACTCCAGAGAAGCCAGAATGGTGAATACACTATTCTCTCTGTCATACCTTGCTATAAAGGCAAATAATAAGATCTCCAAAGGAGGGATGAAGGAGAAAAAAGTCTAGATCCAGGAATTTGAGCCCAAAGCCATCCTGATTCTTGTAGAAGGTAGAAAGCTGTCGCCCACAGCCCTTGAGGAAAGTGTAGGATCCCATTGAAGTCTAACATCACCTCCCCAACATCCAAGACTTCCCTTGGTTTTTGATGCATGGTTTCATGCTGTCTTTGGGGCAGAAGCATTTTATCTAAAGGACGCATTAGAAGAAAACAGCCTTGTGCATCCTCTGGGACGAACCCAGAGCAGATCTGAGGCAAATCGAAGGACAAAAGATGCCCCCAGAGCAAACCAGCTGATGTGTTCAGTTAAATCATCCCATACCAAGCTCAGCACTTTGAGGACATGAATGTACACCACACGGAGTGTTTCTTCGAAACAAGCACTTAAGAGAATATAAATATTATTAAAGTCGTATAGCGCAAAGATACTCAGAGAGAAAAAGACAGCGACAAAGAGGAAAGACAGAGAAACAGGTGGAGAGAGAGAGAAGGAGAGAGAGAGAGGCACCTAGAAAGAAAGGGAGTAAGAGAGGGGATGAGAGAGACACAAAGAGAAAACTAGACAGACATCAAACATGAGCGTGGAGGGAGGGTGTGCATGATTCCATTTGCCAAAGGGAAAGAAGGTAGATGTTTTTGTTCTTTGTAGGTTAATATGTAAATGACATTCTGATTTATTAGCAGTCTCCAGCAGATGAGGTAATGATTAGCACATTTCCATATTTATAGAAAAGCAACACTAACTTTCCGGATTTATAGAAAATCAGCTCTCCACAAATAGCAAATTGTGCTATTACGGACATATGGTTTTCTATAAACAGAGCTGAGGTAATTAGCCCCAGGACAGTTTGCTGGTGGGCTCCTTTTGAATATTAACCACATTGGAAGCCCATTTCTGCCTCACAGATTTTAAAGAGGAGGGGCCACGAGATACCCCAGGCAATTAATTAGTAACCCAACACCAAAGACGAGCCAGAATGAAAGGCTCCCCTAAGAGCACATGGTGGAAAGACCGTAGGTGCAGGCCTCTGATGCTGGCTTCCTGCAGCCGTGGGCCAAATATTGAACCTCTGGGAGGAGCCGCATAATTTCTGGGGCTAAAACTGGGATAACGCCAACCTCCAAGTGCTGCCAAGAAAATTCAATGAGAATATACACCACAGCACCTGGAACATAGTAGTTACTCAACAAACGTTAGCTCTTTTTCCTTCCTTACATATTCAAATGATTCTACAAAGACCCACTTGAATTAAATTTTTCAGATTCTTTTTTTCTATTGATCCATACTAAACTATTTATTCTGTATCATGATTCTGTACGTGTATGCATGTCTCTAATTAACTGGAAGAAGTTTCTTGAAGCAATAACTTATCTTGACAGCCTACAATCCACTATGATATTTTCTATTCGTCCTTTGTTGCTGTTGTTGAAAACGTTGTTGGTAATCCGTGCATTGATCTCAATACCTGCCATTGGGTAGCAACCTGCAGTTTGAAAAGTACTGTTCTGCAGGACGGTAGGAGCCATATTCAGATTTGCTCACTATGTATCCCCCAGCACAAACACATGATAGATACTCAATAGATATTTGATTATAGAAAAGTCCATTCATGGATAGATGGGTGAATTAATGAATGACCCTAGCCGGGAATCTAAATTAATGGCCCCCTTTCAAAGTCCATGTCTTGTTTTGCACGCTCACTATGTAATAAGCCCTGTGTTGAGTAATAAAAGAGAGAGAAAAGTGTCAGAAATGCTATTTACTTTCAAAGATTTTGCTATCTAAATGAGGAGAAAAATATTAACATTTGGAAAATTATTTTTTAAAGTCTAAGCAGTGTGGAACTTGTACGAACGTGTTGAAGGAAAAAAGTAGGCTGTCTGGGCTAGTGCAGTCAGGGAACTTCTTGAAACTGGGAATTGGAACTGGCCTTTGAAATACGGATCGGTCTCTCACCCTTCCTCTCATTCATTGACGAGATTGGTGGTTCTGGGACTGTCGTGAGCATCAGAATCACCTGGAGGGCTTGTCAAGACGCAGACTGCTGGGCCCGCTCCATTTACTGAGTTAGCGGGTTTCGGATGGGAGCCTGAGAGTGTGTATTTCCAACAGGTTGCCCAGTGAAGTTGTTGCTACCACTTGGAGCCCACACTTTGAGAACCACTGTTCTAGTAGTTTGGAGTGAGACCATGAAGGTTGTTGATGTCGTGCTACGGAGTTTAGACTTTATTCTCAATTAGTCAGGATATTAGGCAGGGAAGTGATATCATCAGATCAGATCTGTGAAGTAGAAGGAGCCTTCTAGTGGCGATTGCTCAGAATAGATCGGAAGGAGCGAGCCTTCCCCCAGAGATCAGTTAGGAGCCAATGCAGTAGTAAGTGAACGATGAGAACCCAGCCTACCACTGCAGGAGTGGACGTGGAGAAGAGAGGATGGAGGAGAGCTGTCCAGGAGAAAGAGCTGAAGGATCTTAGAGACGTACAGGGGTGAAGCAGACGGGGGAATCTGCGACAACTCCAGGTTTCTGGTATCACTGCCTGATTGTATGGCAGTTCCACTAACCATGAATCTGCATTTAAAATAAGTTTTTAACATCGCAAATAACAAAATCCCA
This sequence comes from Equus asinus, assembly GCF_041296235.1. NCBI lineage: Eukaryota > Metazoa > Chordata > Mammalia > Perissodactyla > Equidae > Equus > Equus asinus. The sequence continues at coordinate 67,909,455 of NC_091794.1, forward strand.
AAGATCCTTTATTATTAAAGAGGTAACTGTAGTGTAATAGAAAACACATAGTTCTAGGGGACCAAACAAGTCTGGTTGTGGTACTTATTAGCAAGTCATTCCACCCTCTGGAGCTCAGTTCCCTGTAAATACTACTGATGCTACCTTATAGGTCGTCATGAGACTAAACGAGGTCATAGAGGGCTCATAGTGCTAAGAAAACCGCAAACCGTGTCCTGGTGTTTGCACCGACCACTGTGTGCATAAAGCTTCTGCTCTACTTACCAAATGATGCCATTTTTTCATTGTCAAGCACCAGGATATATTCATAAATGCCACCCATTGATCCAGACGTGATGTAATGAGTGCCATAGTCATTGATGAACTTGGCATACATGCCGTAATTGTACCGCTCCGGAAGCTCCCTCAGTGACTGCAGCATTCCTTCATCCAGCATGATATTGTCCCTCCTCATCTTAAAGTGAGCAGTCTGCACCTTTGTGAAAACTCTGAGGAAGCTGTATTCCTTCCAACAGAAACAACCGCCATTGAATGAGGAAAAGAACAAAGAGTATACATTTTAGCATACGAGATAATGCAAAAGTCAGCTTTAGGTAGCTGTGGGAAATATATATACTGACATATAAATATATGAGCATAAATACATAAATGGCATATTATTATTTTACAAGCATGTATTAGACACCAGTGTGTGCCCAGCTTCTTCTCCCACGCCTTCATCTCTGTCCCCACTGCCCTGTCCAGGTCAAGTTCTCATCAACTCGCAGCTGGATTAGTTACCACAACGTGCATCACTGTGCTCCTCACTTCTATTCTGCTCCCGGTCCGTTTTCACCCCCACATTTCTCCCTGCTCTAATTAAAGCACTGCATCAAGCAACCTCCTTCAACAGTCTTACGTATCCATTAAAAATTATCCTCAGGAATATGGTTGATGACGTGGCGAAATGCCAATATTATTTATTTATTTAACGTATTGAACAAATGTCTATGAGCGCCAGTAGTCACATGCATTGTGCTAGGTGCAGAGGACACAATCTTGAATGAGGTAGGCCCCTGCCCTCATGGAGCGTACGTCCTAGTGGTAAGCTTGTACTATTAAATAATAAAGCAAAGCAGGATCCTGATATAATCAAAAAGAGACAGGACCGGGGTGATGTTGGATTGGCTTAAGAGGAAGAGGGGGAGTATGGGCATTACTTCCAGGTGACGTAAACCTTGACTGATCGCAAGCCACAGTGAAAGTTGGAAGAGGTCATCCGCTTTTACAAAAGTCCACATTAACGTGTAAAAGCCAGATCTCAGAGCAGCACTTCCCCTTCAGATCAATAGCTAATTAGTAACCAATCTCCCAAATGGAATTTATATTTGTTGAACAAGTTAATTTTTGTAACTCTATTTTCATCATCCAAAATAATTTTTTGAGCCCAAACTAAACCCACAGTTCTGGTACCAATGTTACTGAGGCCCTTTGGTAAATTTCTAATCAATTCAATAAATATTTCTCTGGCTCCCGATTACCTCTCCATCTTCATTTACTCCCCACTTTCCTTTCCCACCCTGAGCTTCAGCCAACTGAAGTACTTTCAATCCCAAATTAGTGTAAGGCATTCTCTCATCTCCGGGCCTTTGCACATGCTGTTTCCCCAGGCCTAGAACACCCTTATGTTAACTTCTGCCTCCCTCCATCTGGACCACTCGTACTAGTCTTTAGATCTCAGTTTAGGTAGATGCCCTTTCTTCAAGGAAGCACTGCCCAACCCATCGGCATAGCAGGCAGTTCGTGGTGAATGTTTGATGAGTAAATGAAACACAGATTGAGCACTCCAGCTCTGGATCTATGTGGAAAAGCAAAGCTCCTTTAGAATTCTCCAAGCCTCATGTAGAGGGCCTGGCTACTTCTCTTTAAGACATTACCATTCTGAGTATTTCCCTATCTGCTCCAGGTAACCGTGAAAAAGGATGGGTTGTGGTGATAAGAGTTCTAGACTTATTGTTCAATTTTATTCCCTTCATGATGATTCTGTGCATAAAAGCGTAACAAGAAAAACAAACATGATTAGCACTGATCAGACATTTCCAATCACACAAGCAAATGAAGGCTCAATTACTACTGTACTTTTTAATGCAGTTAAGGTAATACGTTTTCAGTGTGGATTATGGAACACTGCACAACACAGGCGTTATGTCTTAATACCTTCTTATTGTACTTGCTTAACTTATCCAAGAGCGAAGAGCCTTGTGAGTTTGACACACCCACATCCACTGTTACAGGGGTGGATGAGAGGCCTACGCCAACGGTCATGCCAGTTGACACAGACCTGTCATTTTTTACTTTAGAAAGAAGGTCATTTGCATTATCGTACAACTCTGAGGAGATTCTAGTATCTGCAAGGGCCTGAAAAGAAACAAACAGACGTTAGCTTCGTGCACACAGAGTTACATTCCAATTCACACTTAATAGTTAAATCTTTGCTTCACAAAATATCTAAAATTTCAGATTATTATAAATAATTCTTTTAAAAGGCTAATCCAGGCATCAGATTGATATTCACCAAAATACAGAAAATACAGCAGTGGAGTTAGTGTTCAGCGGTACTGCTAAAACAGTTACTGAAATGCACACACAGATGATTCTGATAAAATGCTATATTGTTCAGAGCACGGATTTCTCTGTAGCTGGAATGTCCTTCCTGTAGGGAAGATCGTTGGCTCTGCAATGGACAGACTGAAAGCCACGTCTGGGCGTGGACCTGGGAGGAAGGGCACAGGAAGCCATGCAGACGGTGATAGTTCTAGGCAGAGACACATTTCAGTGCTGTCCACTAATGTTCTGTTATTTCATTCCAGGCACACAGTAGGGCTGTGTTTCTCTGCCAAGTTGAACTGAGGCATGGTCTCATGCCTTGCTTGAGCCAAGGAAGCAAGAGTTAAGAGCCCATGAGGGGTTCACTCTGCGGTCACAGGAGCATCTATTGAGATGGAGACGCCATTAGTTTAGGTCCTGAGTCCTGTGATGACGAGTTTCCTTTCTACCTCAGGATGGACAAGTAGCGTAAGTAGGGCATTGTTGCTTTAAGGCAGTGGGATTTCAGAGTCCTTTGTTGCCACAGCATAGTCTAGTCTATCTTGCCTGACACATAGGTCCTAGACCATTCTCAAGGTCAGGTAAATGGTCTTGTCTGTGTCTTCCATCTTGGCTTACCACAGGCCTGATGGAGGAAGTGGAAATGTGGTGGGAGGAGCCAACTTCATAAAAACAGACTCCATCAGCCTAGCCTTATCCTCTGTCAATATTTTTCTCTGATTAAACTCTTGATAAAAGAGGGGACATGTGGCTAGATAGTTGTTGAGAATTCTAGGATCACGTCATCTCTCTCTATAGACAGAATATATACATGTATGACTATATAATGCATATCATCTGTCCTCCCTTCTATGTGACATATGGCCAGACTTAGTTCAGATCTGGGTTTGAATCTTGTGTCTGCGGCCTACTGCAGTACAGATTTGAGCCTGACACTTTATCCCTCTAAGTCTTTGGGTTTTTTTAATATCTAAAATGAGCAATGATAATATCTATCCCGTTGTGTTGTTATGAGGATTAAACGGGAGAATTTGTGTGGAAGTAGAAGATCTGACACAGGATAAGCATCCAGGGAAAGTTTGCTGTGTGGATGTCTCACCCAGAGGGTGAGCAGTACAGAAACAAGTGGTCAGGAGCAGACTCTGGAGCCGACCATGGGCTATGCTCCAAGTGACCAGGAGAGCAGAGAATTTTAGAGAGGGAGAGAATCTTAGGGATCATCAGCAGTTTGCAAGCACTTTTCAACAGCAGAACTCTTTCTTTGAACAAAATCGTATACAGAAAACCTAGATGTGAAAGTGATCAGTGGAGCTGCCCAGAGCTTCCCCAAGAGGGAAGCAGGGGAATAGGTCTTGGAACCCTCCCAGCCACCTCTTGTTGGGCACCCCACTTTACATCTTAGGAAATCGGGCCCAGGGAGGGACAGTGAGCTGCTCAATGTCTTAGACACTTATGTTCTGACAAAGTCACAACTTGGAAATAGGTCTTCTGACTAGTAGCCCAGAGAATAGGGCCCCAAATCTATTTTATTGATTTTGGGATGGAGCCAAGATCTGGCAGCTGGGTGGTCACATTTACATGACGTCTCTCAGCACCCTTCAGCCCTGAGCATGTGTGGGGCAGATGAAAAGGGACCTTCCGCCACCTGCAAGCTCTACAGGAAATAAAATCTTCCAAAGCAAGCATCTCTCTCCACCAAGAGCCTCTCCCTCCCTGCCCCACCCTACTGTGGCCTGTGAGCACCCCATTCAGACTTACTTCAAAGTGGTACTTCAAGAAGTTGTAGGGTTTCCGGAAATACTTCTCATCATCTCCATAGTAGATCCGCTCACAGGTGGGGTCATATCGCAGCTCCCTCCATTCCCCATTGTACACCGTCTCGCACTGGCCCCCGTAGTACCTGGCGTCATACACACTCTGACTTTCTTCCTGGGTCAGGATATTATACCTAAAGTGACAAGGCAGGCAGCTTCTGGGAAAGAACACTGGAAAGGCAAAAATAACACAAAATATCCTCTGGAAGATGTTGTAGCTGGTGGTTTGAGCAGGGTTTCTTTGACTGTTCTGTAGAGCCCTTGGGTTCCTTGAAGTACCTTAAGGGCCACACTGGCAGGCTGAGTGGGCTGGGCCTAGGCCCCTAGTTTTCCTTAAACCGGAGCAGCCAGACAGCTCCATTCAGCATCTGGAACAGTTCCCCCACATAGAAGGGACTACTCAACATTTGTTGAAGACGTTAGAGAGGAATGTGCACAATTATTGAGAGTCCAAGCCTGTTTCCCAGCTCTGTCATATCTAGCTGTGTGACCTTGGGCAAATCATTTAACCTCTCTGTACCTCCGTTTCATCAGCTGTAAAAAGCAGTTGATATTACCACCCTCATAGAGTTAAATATGTGTTAAAACACGTAAAGACGTCATACGGCACTTAGCACATATTAAGTATTGAATAAATGTTCCTGTTGCTTTTGTTCACATTGTTTCAGAAAAGGTCTCTGCTGCTAAAAAAGAGATGCTTAGCTGAGAATTTGGTCCTCCGAAAGGCTGCAGTCTTTGAGGCACACGAACCGCTGGAGGTGCCCCGTTTGGAAGTCAGGAGACTCCTGTTTAATTTCCAGCTCCATCATTTACTGGCTATGTGGCTTTTAACGCGATCTAGAAGATTTCTGAGGTTCATTTCCCTCACTTGGAGAACAGACGTAACGAAGCTACCTCTCATGGCTTTGTGAAGTCTAAGTGAGTGTTAGAGTAAAACAGAAGCGAAGTTGCTGGAACCTGTTAGATCCTCAACATGAAGTATTTCCTTTCCCCTGGCCCAACACTCATCCAGAAACATTTCCCAACCTGCTGTCTCTGGAGTATTTCACATCTATCTAACCAGGTTCCACGTTTTAGGTCATGGACGGTTTTACCACATTTAAGTAAAAATAATATTAAACAGGTAAAATACAGTTTTAATTTTCTAAAGAGGGAAAGTTAAACTGCACAAAAACGTTTAGACTTGGCTAGGAGTTCCCAGACCTGACCATCAAAGCCTTCTATGTTATAGAGAATAAAATGACTGTTTGTCTCTGCTTCTCAACTCCTCTTCAGCCTTTCAGACCCAACTCAAACTTTGCCTCCTCTGTGATTATCCAGGACAGACAGTTGTCCCTTCTTCTACGTGCCCATGGCATCAGTGATCATCTCTGGCATGGCATTTACCATGCTTGTTTATGCCCTCTGTGAAAAGGCACAAGTCAAGAAGATGAGCAGAGAAAGAACTGTAAATAAAACCGACCTCAAAGGAATAAATAGCTAATTACAGAGCAGCTGACATATGGTAGAAATTCAATGTATGTTAACTTCTGTCTTCTCTTCCTTTCTCCATCGCTTTCTTCATGTTAGTGGAGGTGATGTGATAATAGCGATGATGAATTGACTACACACTCTACCAGACGTTTAGCATACATTAACTTTCAACCATACATTAACTTTCAACCTCATGACAATTTTGCAAATGCAGAAATTGAAGCTCAGAAAATAAATAACTTACCTATAGTCACAGCTAGATTTTTTCCCTAGATTTTTTTGACACTAAAATTTGTACTCCTTCCCTTTACTCCACCCTACAGTTTCTATCTTCCCCCTGTTGAACATGTTTCTGCCTGCAGGTTGTAAATACAGGGTCTCTAATAGGCCAAACAAAAACTCAAAGGAATAATAAGCCCTAAGATTGTACTATAACCTCTAAGTATAAGTAAAGCCTACATGTATCCTGGCTGCAGAAGCCCCGGTGAAAATGAAAAGACATAGTCTGAGAAATTCCACTTTTTGGAAATCTATGTGAAAATATCACATAGGTGTGTAAAAATACGTGTACAAGGATATCCATTGCAGCATTGTTTATAAAAGGGAAAAAATAGGAAACGATCCAATTACCTTTCAATAGGAAGTAGTCAGATTTCATATAGTTATGCTGTAAGAGAAAAGTCAGCAATTTTTTTTATAAAGGGCCATATAGTAAATATTTTAGGGTTTGTAGGCCGTAATTCTCTGTTGCAGCTACTCAACTCTGTCATTGTAGGGCGAGAGCTGTGTTCCAATAAAACTTTATTTACAAAAACAGACAGTAGGCTGGATTTGGCCCTGGTGCCATAGTTTGCTGACCCCTGTTCTAGAACACTATGTTGCTTAGATAAAGGCAATAGAAAATATGGGGGAAATTTTTCCAAATATATTATTAAGTGGAAAAAGCAAGTTACAGACAATATGTATAGTATGATCACATCTGTGTAAAATACACTTAAATGCACAATACATATAGGCATATTTTCCATACGATGTATATCGTAAGTGCATTTATACACGGTCTGGAGGTACCCACACCAAAGTGATAACAGAGGTCCCCTCCAGGGAGGGAGTGGGAGGGGTGATTGGTGGGGTGCAGCTGGGGAGGGTGAAGGACGACTTTCCATTTTTATCTCAAACACGTCTTATTTCTGAAACAATAAAAATTAAAAACGGGGAAATGCTTATATTAGAAAAAAAAAAGGGGATATCAGGAAAGACCTCTAAGGTCTTGAGATGAATAGGAAAACCATCAAAATGTCAGCTGGTGGGAGCAGAGCAGGAGCCATTCTGTTGGTTTCAGTGTTCAGTGTGGGCAAAGTACACGATTCAGGATGTGTATTTGAAAGGCTCCTGACTGAGTCACATGGCAGGAAGGTCATGGTCTGCAATCTTTTTGCCAAAAAGGAGGGAATTATTTTTTAAGTCAACACCTCCATATTTCATGCTTCTACTCTGTTCATCTCACAGTCACTTTGAAAATCGACAAGAATCACCTTTTATTGGTGTTGGGTCTGAATCATATCCCTTCAACATTCATATGTTGAAGTCTGACACCAAAACTTCCAGATTGGACTGCACTTGGAGATGGGGTCTTCAAAGTTGTAATTTAGTAAAAACGAGGGGATGCGGGAGGTCCCAAATCCAATATGGCTAGTGTCCTTAAAAAAGAGGAAATAAGGACACAGACACACACAGAGGAAAGACCAGGTGGTGACACAGGGAGAGGATGGCCCTCTACAAGCCAAGAAGAGAAGCCTCAGAAGGAACAAACCTGCTGACACCTTGGGCTCAGACTTCTAGCCTGAGACTACGAGAAAATAAATTTCCATTGCTTAAGCCACGCGGTCTGTGGCCCTCTGTTATGGCAGCCCTAGCACAGCAACACTATCAGTGGGCAAGACAACAGGATTGGGTCAACTCTCCCTATGTGTGTCCACCAGCACTTACAGGCTTCTATCCTATCTGGTGGGTGGGCTGTGATCTCCGAGCCCTGAAATGATGAACGAGAGCTGCATTTCCCAGAGCCCACACCCGACCTGAGTGGGATGCAGCAGGGCTTGGTGACTACGTGGTTATTACTACTCTCCCCATTTCCTCATCTGTAAAGAGCTAGCTGGTCATATTGATTTGTTTCAATTCAACCAATCTTCAGTGAGAGGCTTTTATAGAAAAAGCTCTGAAGAGGCAGAGGAGATGGAAAAGATGAATCAGAAGCAGCCTCTCCCCTCAAAGAGTTTGCATTCAAGTTAGGGGACAAGACTCAAAGCAAAGACAAAGTGGCAGGGAAGTAACAACACCAAGTGTCACTAGGAGCTCGGCCCTGTGCTGGGTGCTGGGGAAGCAGAGATGACAAGGAGCTCTTAGCCTGGGCAGACCGACACTCCAACGGATGTCCCAGCCCTTTTGGAGAAGCACTGGGAGGGCAGGACACACAAGGGACTCTGGGATCAATGGGAGGGGACGAAGCCAGCCTAGACAGCGTCTAGGAAGGGAGGAGGGTGTCAAGAAGAGAGCCTAGAGAAGGCAATGCCTACGTGTCTTACTCAGCTTGAGCCGTCACAACAAAATACCACAGACTGGGTGACTCAAAGAAGAGCTATTGATTTTCCCCCAGTTCTGGAGGTTGGAGGTCTAGGATCAGGGTGTTGTCAGGGTTGGGTTCTGGTGAGAGCTCTCTTGTTGGCTTGCAAACAGATGCCTTCTCCCTGTGTCCTCACATGGCCTCTTCTCTGTGCACATGATGAGAGAGCTCTGGTGTCCCTTTCTCTTCTTATAAGGACATCAGTCCTATCTAATTAGGCCCCACCCTAATGACTTTAGCCTTAATTACTTCCCGAAAGGCCATTTCTCCAAATATGGTCGCACTGAGGGTTATGGCTTCAACATGTGAATTTTAGGGGGACAGAGTTCAGCCCGTAACACTATGTAAGGAGTTAACCAGGTTAGAAACATGGGGAATGACATTCCAGAAAGAAGGAACTGACTTTATTAAGTCTAAGAAGAAAAGAGGGTCAAGGAACTGAACCTGAACCTAATGTATACGATGAAGAGACGTTAGAATCAAGGCTGGTTGAATCTCAACAGATAAGGACACTGTGGCCTGCGAGGTGTAAGTAAGTAATGGCAGAGCGTAGATTCAAGCCCCTCTCCATCTCACGCCAAAGCCCATTTTCTTTGTACTGGGTCGCACATTAGCCCTGTAGCCCTGGTTATACCAGCAACTACAGTGCAAAGCAGAATGTGAACAGGGCTACCGGAAAGTGTGCTTGGGTCAGAGAAGAGCTATCTTTGGGGGACATCAGGGAAGGCTGCATGGAAGACGTGGCTTTTTAAGTGGGCCTTGGGAATGGAATTGGGGTGAAAGGAGTGAGCAGTAGAGTGGTAAGGGGTGAAAGGAGAGGAGGACCCTCAGGTAGAGACATGGAGGGGAAAGCATGAGCTGTGTTAAATAGGCGAGACTGGGCAAGCCACCTGTTGTGGACCACATGTCTGTGTCCCCCCAAAATTCAAATTTTGAAACCCTACCCGCCATGGGATGAATTAGGAGGTGGGGCCTTTGGGAGGTGCTTAGGTCATGAGGGTGGAGCTCTCATGAATGGGATTAGTGCTCTTGCAAAAGAGACCCTACAGTGCCCCTTCCACCCGTAAGGATACAATGAGAAGTCTGCAACCCAAAAGAGAGCCCTCACCTGACCGTGCTGCCACCCTGATCTTGGGCTTCCAGCCTCCAGAACTGTGAGAAATAAATTTCTGTTGTTTATAAGCCACTCAGTCAGTCATATTTTGTTCTAGCAGCCCAAACAGACTAAGACACCACCTTAGGGGGACCGTGAGAGCTGCCTCACAGGAGGCACTCCAGTGGAATCCTCCAAAAAGACCCTCTTCTGTCCCCAAAACTAATACTCACATTTGAAGGGAGATCGTTCCTTGGCCCTGAGCAGCCAGAAGGCAGAGACTCACCCCAAGGCCGCCCTCTCTGATCCTGGAATCGGGTCGTACTGGCTGCAGTCATCTTCAATGGCCCTGACATCTTCACAGTCATCCTCATCAGAGCCATCAAGGCAGTCCCTGTCTCCATTACACACGAGGTGGCGTTTCAGGCAGCGACCTGAGAGAGGAGAGGCTGTGAATGCTTCAAGAGCCTCTGGGACTCCTCGCTCTTCCTCACGACCCACATCCGTAGTTACCAAGTCCGGTCCACCTCTGAAATAGCCCTTCAATCCTCTCCGTCCTGTTCCATTCCTCACTGCCTCTGCCCTCCTTCCAGCCTCAGTGTCTCCCACCCACAGCCCCTCAGCTAAGGGCCTGCCCCAGGATCCCCTCTAAAATCCATCCTCCACACCGCAGCCCAGTGATCTTTCTAAAATGCCAATCTAGTCATGTCATCCCCCAGTTCTTTATCCTCCATTGGCTCCCCATTTCCCTTCTTCCAAATGCCACAGTCCGGTCCCTGCTTACCTTCCTGGCCCATCCCCTGCCTCTCTTCGCAAGGCCCTGACCTGCAATTATCCTGCACTGGTTGCCAGTCCCTAAAGCCCAATGCTTTTGCACATTCTTTCTCCTGGAAAACTCTTTGTTATTTTCTAAGTCTCAGCTCAAGTACCATTTTGAAGCCTGCTCTGACACCCCAAAGCAGCTTTGGGCGCCCCCTGCCAGAGAGTCCAACTGGACCACGGACGTATCACATGGACCATATGATAGTCCGTTACACTGGCTATCACACAATATTGTCATCGACTCCTTGTAGGTCTCTTTCCCAGCGAGACTAGGAGTACCTTGATGTCAGGCATATTTTTTCATCTCTATGTAACCAGCAGGTAGCACACTGCCTGGTACATAATATGTGCCATTATTCAATGAATGGATGAATGAGTGAATTGTACCATTTTTAAGTGAATCAACAGATGTTCCTAAAAATTTGCATCAAAATTACTTAGGCTGGTGGCTTGACATAAAATCCAGATTCCTGGGCCCCATCCCAAACCTACAGAATGACAGCTTCTAGGGGAAGGGCTCAGGAGTCTGCATTTTCACAAGTTCCTGGATAACTGTTTTGCACATTAAGTTTGACAAGCATAGCACTTGTCCTGCCGGAATGCTACTCACCTGTCTCCTTGCACTGGAAATCCTGTCCACACTGTGCTTGCTGTAGACAAGATGCAGGACTGTGACAGCTGGCTTGATCCCAGACGTCGCCACTGCAGGTGGTTCCCCCATACTTGTTTGGCTGCAGGAGGCTCCGGTATCGGTACTAAATCAGATTTTGAACCAGACACATTCATTGTCTATCAATCAACCAGGATTTGTGCAGGCAGATCCCAGCTCAACATAAGGAATAGCTGTCTAGTGATTGAGAGCTGCCTAAAGAGCTGTCTTTTTAGGGGATTTGTTCATCAACGGTGGTGTTCAACCAGAGGCAGCACGATCACCAGCTGGAATGTTAAATAGGGCCTCCGAGCATCAAGTGAAAGGTTTAGACAACAGATTTCTGGGGTCTTCCTACTTGCTAGGAAGGACCTCTGTTCCCTCTTCTTCAACCAGTTAGTACCTATTCATCTTTCACGATTCATAGTTTACCACCTCTGAAGGCCTTCCCTAACTCAGCAATGTATTCTGCAGTTCCCTGTGCTTCCGTCTTTCCTGGCTCTTGTCATATAAGGTTGTGATCGATTATCCACTTATTTGTTTACCTTTCCCACTAGTTTAGGAGCAATTTGCATATGGGGGCAGGGCTGCTAATGGGAACCCATGTCTTATTTGGCTTCATGTGCTTGATCTAAGGTCACGGACACAGAAGGCACTTTTAGAAGATATTTGTCGCTGTTTCTTTGCAGCATTTCTTCTGGTCATGGCATCCCCTGTTTCCTTGTGACATAGCTCAGGGTTCAGTTGGGGCTGACTGCAACACCTAAGTCACGGGGATGTGGGAGTAAGAACCAGGCTGGCCACCCAGGACACCATGTCTGCCAATTTGCAATGACTAATTCAGGGACTGGTTCACGACTTCACCTCACGCAATCATAGTCTTCCTTGGGGATTTGCATTCGGAACTACTGGAAAAGACAGTTTCTTTTTATTGAAGTTGCTAGGAACTGCGGGCATCAAGCGGTCACCTTGCCTACTGTATTGAAAGAGCCGATCCGAGAGACAGAAAGAGAGCTGTGAAAACATTGTCTGACCCAGCTTTGACTGCCGATGAATAAATGCTTGTTGAAGGAAGGGCAGAAAGAATAAAAATGCATCCCAATCTTGGAGCTCTATGGTTTCACAATACTGCTTTCTACAGGGGGTATAGTGTCAGGCCCTAGTGCAGAAAGAGGAAGCTGAACAGTAGGCCATTCAGAGAAACACAAGAAATATGAGGTCCCATCCCTTCCTTCCAGAAGTTTAGAGTCCAGTTCAGAACATAAAATATCTAACAATACAAAACATGCTGATGGAGAACGCCATACAGAATGTCTAACAAGGGAAAGTGCGGTGCCGTATTTTTGGCTGCATCTTACCTTGGCTCAGCCCACAGACCCCTCCTTCAAGACTGTTGTAAGTAAGTAAGAAGGTTATGATTTGAGCAGCAAGAGAAATGAGTTCCTGACTTGAATCTATTTCTTACTCGCTGTGTAAAGTATCAGTGCCTAGTACTCTGTGCCTCAGTTTATCAATCTGTAAAATGAGGTGGCTGACCTAGTTGACCTCACTAATTACCATGCCTAATGATTCTTTCACCTGTATCCTCTAGATGAAAGAGCGTTGGTATGAGAATTTAGACCGAGTGGGTCCAGATCCCAGATTCACTTACCAACTGACCATGAGCGAGTCACTTACCTTTTCTGAGCCTCCGTTTTCTAATACGTAAAATAGGTGTGACGACACCTTCTCTTGAAAGGGTTTTGTGAGAACTGAATGAGAGAATGTACTAGGAAGCACCTAGTCCTGTGCCTGGCATATCGCTGGTGCTCAATAAACAGAAGTAGTTTCCACCTCATTATCCTTATCGGCGCAGCCTTTTCCAAGGCATTGCAGTGGGGCAAGTCCAGGAGTTGTGGAGCAATGCAGCTTTGCCCTCCTCTCCACTGGCCCACTTCTGTCAGCCTAACTGCTCATTAGCAAAGAGACAGAGGTAGCAAAAAGAGGTGAAGAAACCCGCCTATTCACCTGCCTCGCCTTTCAGTTGAGAACACTGATAAGAGATTTGTAAACTGCAGGAAGAGATTATAATTACTGATCAATTTGGGAAGATGAGGATATTTTAATTTTCTACCCACATCTTGCCCCACTATGAAGTAAATAAAACAGTGCTCAGCATTCCAATGTAGAGCCAAGTCTCTTCCCGACTCTTTAATAGGTTCATCAGAATTTTAAGACCTGCCGTTACCAATGTGAGGATAACAGTGATGGTAGCTACTATTTTTTGAGTGCTTACCATTGGCCAAGCACTTCACAGTCTTTATCTCTTTTAATCCTCACAAGTTTAGGTCAAGTACTCTTATGAATCCCATTTTAAGCTGGATTGGAATTCCAGTTCTGCCACTTACTGTATATGTGTCGCTAGGTAAGTTACTTAACGTCTCTGACTCTCAGTTTTATCATCTGTAAAATGAGATATATCTGAGAGTGTTGTGAAGATTAGCGATAATGCGTGTAAAGAAATCAGTATTTTGCCTGGCTCCTGGTAGGTACTCAATAATACTAATTATCGACGACATCGTTATTCTTGTGGCCAGCTGTTGGGCTACTCCAGAGGATTTTTGACTGAGTGGGAATTGGATTAGGTGACCATTAATATTACTTATTACTGTCCATATAGTTCTGAGTGAGGCATTAGAGAGTGAAGTGATCAGGCACATGGGCATTTTGGAATCAGAATGACCAAGTTTTAAATCTAGGCTCTGCCTCTTTCTTAATGGGAACTAACCAAAGGGGACAATGGTATTTATCACTTACAGTTGGCTGTGAAAGTCAAATAAGACAATTTATTTAAAGCATTAAAACAGTGCCTGGGAGGAAATAATAAAAATCAGAGCAGAAATAAATGAAGTAGAGAATTAAAAAACAATAGAAAAAAATCAATGAAACCAAAAGCTGGTTCTTTGAAAAGATACACAAAATTAACAACCTTTAGCTAGACTCACCAAGAAAAAAAGATAGAAGGCTCAGATAAATAAAATCAGAAATGAAAGAGGAGAAATTACAATGGATACATCAGAAATACAAAAGATTATAAGAGAATACTACAAAAAGCTATATGCCAACAAATTGGATAATCTAGAATAAATGGATAAATTCTTAGAATCATACAACCTTCCAAAATGAGTCAAGAAGAAATAGAGAATTTGAATAGGCCAATCACCAGTAAGGAGATCGAAACAGCAATCAAAAACCTCCCAAAAAATAAAAGTCCAGGACCAGATGGCTTCCCTGGTGAATTCTACCAAACATTCAAAGAGGACTTAATACCTATCCTTATCAAACTCTTCCAAAACATTGAAGAGGAGGGGAGGCTTCCTAACTCATTCTATGAAGCCAACGTTATCCTGATACCAAAACCAGACAAGGACAACACAGAAAAAGAAAATTCCAGGCCATTATCACTGATGAACATCGATGCAAAAATCCTCAACAAAATACTAGCAAATTGAATACAATAATACATTAAAAAAATTATACACCATGATCAAGTGGGATTTATTCCAGGGACGCAGGGATGATTCAACATCTGTAAATCAATCAACGTGATACACCACATTAACAAAATGAAGAATAAAAATCACATGATCATCCCAATAGATGCAGAAAAAGCATTTAGCAAGATTCAGCATCCATTTATGATTTAAAAAACTCTGAATAAAATAGGTACAGAAAGAATATACCTCAACATAATAAAAGCCACATGTGACAAACCCACAGCTAATATCATCCTCAATGGAGAAAAACTGAAAGCTATCCCTCTAAGAACAGGAACCGGACAATGATGCCCACTTTCACCACTCTTATTTAACATTATATTGGAAGTCCTGGCCAGAACAATCAGGCAAGAAAAAGAAATAAAAGAGATCCAAATTGGAAAAGAAAAAGTGAAACTGTCACTATTTGCAGACGACATGATTTTAGATATAGAAAACTCTAAAGAACCCACCAAAAAACTTTTAGAAATAATAACTGAATATGGTAGTTTCAGGATACAAAATCAACATACAAAACTCAGCTGCATTTCCATACACTAACAATGAAGTAGCAGAAAGAGAAATTAAGAATAAAACCCAATTTACAATTGCAGCAAAAAGAATAAAATACCTAAGAATAAACTTAACCAAAGAAGTGAAAGATCTGTGCACTGAAATCTATAAAACATTGTTGAAAGCAATAGAAGAAGATATAAAGAAATGGAAAGATATTCCACGCCCTTGGATCAGAAGAATTAACATAGCTAAAATGTCCATACTTCCTAAAGCAATCTACAGATTGAATGCAATCCCTATCAAAATTCCAACAACGTTTTTCACATAAATAGAAAAAGAATCCTAAAATTTATATGGAACAACAAAAGACCCCAAATAGCCAAAGGAACCCTGAGAAAACAGAACAAAGCTGGAGATATCACACTCCCTGATTTCAAAATATACTACAAAGCTATAGTGACCAAAACAGCATGGTACTGGCACAAAAACAGACACACAGATTCATGGAACAGAACTGAGAGCCCAGAAACAAACCCACACATCTATGGACAGCTAATATTTGACAAGGGAGCCAAGAGCATACAATGGAGAAAGGAATGTCTCTTCAATAAATGGTGTTGGGAAAAGTGGACAGCCACATGCAAAAGAATGAAAGTATCTTGCACCGTACACAAAAATTTACTCAAAATGGATTAAAGACTTGAATATAAGACCTGAAACTATGAAACTTCTAGAAGAAAACATAGTACGCTCTTTGACATCAGTCTTAGCAGCATGTTTTCAAGTATTATGTCTGACTGGGCAAGGGAAACAATAATGAAAATAAACAAATGGGACTACATCAAGCTAAAAATCTTCTGCACAGCAAAGGAAACCACCAACAAGACGAAAAGACAACCTAACAATTGGGAGAAGACATTTGCAAACCATATAGTTGATAAGGGGTTAATATCCAAAATACATAAAGAACTCAGACATCTCAACAACAAAAACATCTAACAACCCAATTAAAAAATGGGCAAAAGATCTGAGCAGACATTTCTCCAAAGAAGATACATGGATGGCCAACAGGCATATGAAAGGATGTTCAACATCACTAACTATCAGGGAAATGCAAATCAAAACTACAATGAGATATCGCTTTGCTCCCATCAGAATGGCTATAATTAACAAGATAGGAAATAACAAGTGTTGGAGAGGATGTGGAGAGAAGGGAACTCTCATTCACTGCTGGTGGGAGTGCAAACTGGTGCAGCCACTGTGGAAAACAGTATGCAGTTTCCTCAGAAAATTAAGAATAGAACTACCATAGGATCCAGCTATTCCACTGCTGGGTACCTATCCAAAGAACATGAAAACACAAATGCCTAAAGATATATGCACCCCTACGTTCATCACAGTATTATTCACAATAGCCAAGACTCGGAAGCAACCTAGGTGCCCATCAAAGGATGAATGGATAAAGAAGATGTGGTATATATACACAATGGAATACTACTCAGCCATAAGAAATGATTAAATCTGGCCATTTGTGACAACATGGATGGACCTCGAGGGTATTATGCAAAGCAATATAAGTCAGAGGAAGAAAGTCAAATACTGTATAATCTCAGTCATAAGTAGAAGATAAAAACAACAATAAACAGAGACTGAGATTGGATTGCTGGTTACCAGAGGGGAAGGGGGGAGGAGGAAGGGTGGGTGAAAGGGGTGATCAGGCACATGCGTGTGGTGATGGATGGTAAGCAGTCTTTGGATGGTGAACGTGACGTAACCTACACAGAAATCAAAACACAATGATGTACACCTGAAATTTATATAATGTTATGAACCAATGTTACTGCAATAAAAATAAATAAATAAAACAGTGCCTGGTATATAGAAATTATTTAATAAATGGTAACTAGTAATGCCATTATCATCCTTCCTGTGGTTTCTGTACGGTCACGTGCCACTTAATGATGGTGATACATTCTGATAAATGTGCCATTAGGTGTTTTCGGCATTGTGTGAACATCATGAGTGTACTTACACAAACCTAGATGATGTAGCCTACTGCACGCCTAGGCTCTATGGTACTGATCCTAAGAGGCCACTGTCATGTATGCGGTCCATCGTTGACTGAAGTATTGTTATGTGACACATGACTGCACTTGGAATGATGGTGCAGCCATGGGGTTTGTTCCCTCCAGCTCCCTATTTTCTAGGTTGTTATCAAATAGAGAAGACACTGTGTTGCAGAAAGATTGGTGCAGACACGCCCTTAGGGACTCCTCTGTCTCTTGCTTGTGGTTGGTATCATTAAGACATAATTTTATTTCTAGCTAGCAGATAATGTGTCTGTCCCAAAATGCACATCTTTGTTTGGATAATTTTGAGAGGAAGAAACATATTAATAAAAAGAAACTAGGGTGGTCTTTCATTTAAGTAATTAACAGAATTTAATTACTTTAAGGATTACTTTAAAGACCTTTTTTGAGTCATTGAGGAAATACTTCAATTCTGATTTAAACTGTAAGTCATTCACCTGTGCTGTCTGCTATAGAAACTGCAACACATGAGAAAAATGTAGTCTAGGATGTATGATAGGTTGAGTAACGGCCATGCAAAGAAATCAAGTCCTAATCCTTGAAAGTTATAAGTGTTACCTTATTTGGAAAAGGGTCTTTGCAGATATGATTAAAGTTTTTGAGATGAGATTACTCCGGATTATCCAGGTGGGCCCTAAGTGCCATCACAGTGTCCTTGTAAGAAGGTAGAGGGGGATTTAGCACAGACACACAAAGGAGACTCAGAGAACAGGAGGAGGCCATGTGGCCACAGAGGCAGAGATTCCAGTGATGCGGCCACAAGTCAGGGATTGTCAACAGCCACCGGAAGCCGGAAGGGGCCTAGAACAGACTCTCCCCTGGAGCCTCCAGAGGGAGCGTGGCCCTGCCAGCACCTTGCTCTCAGACTTCTGGCCCCCAGCGCTGTGAGAGGGTAAATCTCTGCTGTTTTAAGCTAGTCGGTTGGTGGCAATTTGTTACAGCAGACTCAGAGAGCTAGTACAGATATCAGAGGAAAAGGAGGTTTTGGTGGCAGATATTCTTAAACAGGCGTAGTCTAGGATTTCTTGGCATATCTCAGAGATAGGAGAGGTAAATAACCAATTTCAGGCTTTGAAGTTGAATAAACTAGGCCCAAACTGCGTTTCCATCTGTGATGATTTAGAGCTCTGTGTGACTTGGAACAACTTATCAAACGTGCACAGGGTCGCTCCACACCTGACTGAGGAGTGGGTCTGCAGGCAGGAGGACATCAGGCGACTCTGCAAGAGCTCAGGTGAGAGAAGAGATGGGTTTGAGTCAAGGCGTGGGAGTGGGATTGGAGAGGAGGACACAGATAGAAATAATAAAAACAGCTAATACTTATTCAACACTTGCTCTGTGCCAGATGCTATGAAAAGCACTTTGCATGCATTACTCATTTAATACTCACAAAAGCTCTAGGATGTAAGTACTATTACTACTCCCGTTTATAGATAAGGAATCAGAGCACGGACAAGATAAAAAATATGCCCAAAGTA
Organism: Equus asinus; assembly: GCF_041296235.1. NCBI lineage: Eukaryota > Metazoa > Chordata > Mammalia > Perissodactyla > Equidae > Equus > Equus asinus. The sequence goes on from NC_091794.1 coordinate 67,928,114, forward strand.
ACACAGCAAATAAGATGCAAAGCCAGGACCTAAAGTACAGAATTGGGGCTTAAACACTTAGACTTGACAGTAATGTGCCAATAGACAAGGTTCGGGCAGCAGTGTACCAAGTGGGGCAGGTGGGACGCTGGATGCATCCCATCCTGATCCATCCAATATAGGAATGTGTCATCAGAAGAGATTTTTAAACAATAATAAACCAGAGGTTAGTCTGATTTTTACCACCACAAGCCAGTGATTGTGAAAAATGTCAGAATTTTAATTTTGTTTATTTATTTACTTATTTTCATTGAAGTATAGTTGACATACCGTATTATGTTAGTTTCAGATGTACAACATAGTGACTTGATATTTATATACAATATGAAATGATCACCATGGTTTAAACCTAGTAAGCATCTGTCAATGCAAAGTTATTACAATATTATTGACTATGTTCCCTATGCTCTACATTGCATCCCCATGACTGACTTGTTTTATAATGTACCTCTTAATTCTCTTCATCTATTTTGCCTGTCCCCCGCCATCTTCCCCTCTGGCAACCACCAGTTTATTCTCTGTATGTCTGAGTTTGGTTCTGTTTTGTCTTGTTTGTTCGTTTTGGTTTTTAGGTTCCACATATGAGTGAAATCGTACAATATTTGTCTCTGTCTGACTTATTTCACTTAGCATAATACCCTCTAGGTCCATCCATGTTGTTGCGAATGGCAAGATTTCTTTTTTTTTTGTAGCTGACTAATATTCCATTGTATATATGTCCCATATCTTCTTTATCCATTCCTCTATCAATGGACACTTAGGTTGCTTCCATATCTTGGCTACTGTAAATAATGCTGCAATGAACATAGGGGTGCATATATCTTTTCAAAATAGTGTTTTAGGGTTTTTTTGGTATAAATACCCAGAAGTGGAATTGCTGGATCATATGGTAGTTCTATTTTTAATTTTCATGTGTGTGTGTGTGAGAAAGATTGGCCCTGAGCTAACATCTGTTCCCAATATTCCTCCTTTTGCTTGAGGAAAACTGGCCCTGAGCTAACATCTGTGCCAATCTTCCTCCATTTTTATATGTGGGATGCTGCCACAGTATGGCTTGATGAGCAGTGTGTGGGTCCATGTCCAGGATCTGAACCCGTGAACCCTGGAGCACACAAATCCAACCACTACACCACGAAGCTGACCCCTGTATTTTTAATTTTTAAGGAGATTCCATACTGTTTTCCACAGTCACTGTGCCAATTTACATTCCCACCAACAGTGCACAAGGGCTCCCTTTTCTCCACATCCTCGCCAACACTTGTTATTTGCTGTCTTTTTGATAACAGCCATTCTAACAGGTGTGAGATGATAGCTCATTGTGATTCTGATTTGCTTTTCCCTGGTGATTAGTCATGTTGAGCTTCTTTTCAGGAACTTGTTGGCCATATGTATATATTCTTTGGAAAAATGTCTATTCAGGTCACCTGCTCATTTTTTAATCAAACGTTTGGTTTTTTAATATTGAGTTGTATGAGCTCTTTATATATTTTGGATATTAACCCCTTACCAGATATATAATTTGTGAGCATCTTCTCCCATTAGGTAGGTTGTCTTTTCATTTTGTGGATGGTTTCCTTTGCTGTGCAAAAGCTTTTTAGTTTGATGTAGTCCCATTTGTTTATTTTTGCTTTTTTTGCCCTTGACTGAGGAGATAGATCCAAAAAGAATATTGCCAAGAATGATGCCAAAGAATTTGCTGCCTATGTCATCTAGGTGTTTTATGATTTCAGGTCTTATATTTAAGTCTTTAATCCATTTTGAGTTTATTTTTGTATATGGTATAAGAAAGTGGTCTAGTTTCATTCTTTTGCATGTAGCTGTCCAATTTTCCCAACATCATTTTTTGAAGAGATTGTCTTTTCCCCATTGCATATTCTTGCTTCTTTTGTTGTATATTACTTGACCATATAAGTGTGGGTTTATTTCTGAGCTCTCTATGCTGTTCCATTGATCTATGTGTCTGTTTTTGTGCCAGTACCATACTGTATCGATTACTATAGCTTTGTAGTATAGTTTGAAATCAGGGACCGTGCTGCCTCCATCTTTGTTCTTCTTTCTCAAGATTGCTTTGGCTATTCAGGGTCTTTTGTGGTTCCATGCAAATTTTAAGATTTTTGTTCTAGTTCTGTAAAAACTGCCATTGGTATTTTGATAAGGATGGCATTGAATCTCTAGATTGCTTTGGGTAGTATGAACATTTTAACAATATTAATTCTTCCAATTCATAAGCATGGAATATCTTTCCATTTATTTGTGTCAGCTTCAATTTCTTTCATTAACATCTTATCGTTGTCAGAATGCAGGTCTTTCACCTCCTTGGTTAAATTTAATCCTAGGTATTTTATTCTTTTTGATGTAATTGTAAATAGGATTGTTTTCTTAATTCGTCTTACTGATAGCTCGTTATTAGTGTAAAGAAACACAAGAGATTTCTGTATATGATTTTGTACCCTGCAACTTTACTGAATTCATTTATTAGTTCTAATAGTTTTTTGGTGTTTGGGGGGTTTTCTATACACGGTATCATGTCATCTACAAATAGTGACAGTTTTACTTCTTCCTTTCCAATTTGGATGCCTTTTATTTCTTTATTTCTTTTCTTGTCTGATTGCTGTCTAGGACTTCCAATACTATGTGGAATAAAAGTGGTGAGAGTGAACATCCTTGTCTCATTCCTAATCTTAGAAAAGCTTTCAGCTTTTCACAGTTGAACATGAAGTTAGCTCTGGGCTTATCATATATGGCCTTTATTATGTTGGGGTATATTCCCTCTCTACCCACTTTGTTGAGAGTTTTTATCACAAATGGATGTTGAATTTTGTCAGATGTTTTCTCTGCATCTATTGAGATGATCATATGATTTTTATTCTTCATTTTGTTAATGTGGGGTGTCACATTGATTGATTTGTGGATGTTGAACCATCCTTCCACCGCTGGAATAAATCCCACTTGATCATGGTGTATGATCCTTTTAATGTATTGTTCAATTTGGTTTGCTAAGTTTTGTTGAGGATTTTTACATTTATATTCATCAGGGATATTGGCCTGTAATTTCTTTTTTGTAGTGTCTGTCTGGTTTTGGTACCAGGATAATGTTGGCCTTATAGAATGAGTTTGGAAGTTTTCCTTCCTCTTCAATTATCTGGAATAGTTTGAGAAGGATAGGTATGACCTCTCTTTTATTTATTTATTTTTTAATTTAATTTTTTTTTGAGGAAGATTAGCCCTGAGCTAACAACCACTGCCAATCCTTCTCTTTTTGCTGAGAAAGAGAGGCCCAGAGCTAACATCTGTGCCCATCTTCCTCTATTTTATATGTGGGATGCCTACCAAAACATGGCTCAATAAGTGGTGCCTAGGTCCGTGTCCAGGATCTGAACAAGTAAACCCTGGACCGCCAAAGCAGAGCATGTGAACTTAACCACTATGCCACTGGACCACCCCAACACTCCCTTAAATGTTTGGTAGAATTTCCCTATAAAGCCAACTGTCCTGGACTTTTGTTTGTTGTGAGTTCTTTGACTACTGATTCAATTTCATTACTAGTAATTTATCTGTTCAGATTTTCTATTTCTTCTTGATTCAGTCTTGGCAGATTGTATATTTCTAGGAATTTATCCATTTCCTCTAGGTTGTCAAATTTGTTGGCATATAATTGTTCATGATAATTTCTTATGATCTTTTGCATTTTTGTGGTGTCAGTTGTAACTTCTCTTTCATTTCTGATTTTATTTGTTTGGGCCCTCTGCTAAAGATTTATCAATTTTTTCTTTTCAAAGAACCAGCTCTTGGTTTCATTGATCTTTTCTACTTTTATTTTTTTTTAGTCTCTATTTCATTTATTTCCACTCTGGTCTTTATTATTTCTTCCTTCCACTAACTTTGGGCTTTGTTTGCTCTTATTTTTCTAGTTCTTTTAGGTGTAAGGTTAAAGTGTTTATTTGAGATTTTTCTTGTTGCTTAAGGTAGGCCTGTATTGCTATGAACTTTCCTCTTGGAACTGCTTTTCCTGCATCCCATAGATTTTGAAACATTGGGTCTCCATTTTCATTTATCTCAAGGTATTTTTTTTATTTCCTCTTTGATTTATTCATTGACCCATTGGCTGTTTAGTAGCATGTTGTTTAGCTTCCCTGTGTTCCTGTTTTTTCCAGTTTTCTTCTTGTAATTGATTTCTAATTTCATACCTTTGAGATCATAAAAGATGTTTGATATGACTTTAATCTTCTTAAATTTATTGAGACTTGTTTTGTGGCCTAATATGTGATCTATCCTGGAGAATGTTCCATGTGCACTTGAAAAGAACGTGTATTCTGCTATTTTCAATAGAAGGCTCTGTGTATAACTATTAAGTCCATCTGGTCTAATGTGTCATTTAAGGCCAATGTTTTCTTATTTTCTGTCTGGATGATCTATCCATTGATGTAAGTGTGATTTTTAAGTCCCCTGCTATTATTATATTACTGTCAATTTCTCCCTTTACATCTGTTAATATTTGCTTTATGTATTTAGGTTTTCCTATGTTGGGTGCATAGACAATTATAAGTGTTATATCCTTTTTTTGGAATTACTCCTTTATCATTAGGTAATCCCTTTGTCACTTATTATAGTCTTTGTTTTAAAGTCTATTTTGTCTGATTAAAGTATTGCTACCTTCCCTTTCTCATTTCCATTTACATGGAATATCTTTTTCCATCCCTTTTCTTTCAGTGTGTGTATGTTTAGATCTGAAGTGAGTCTCCTGTAGGCAGCATATGTATGGGTCTTGTTTTTGGTTTTTTTTTATCCATTCAGCCACTCTATGTCTTTTTTAAAAATTTATTTTATTGAGGCCACGTAGTTTATAACATTTTGTAAATTTCAGGTGTACATCATTATATTTCAGCTTCTGTATAGACTGCATGATGTTCACCACCAAAAGTCTAGTTTCCACTCATCACCATACATATATACCCATTTACTCCTTTTGCCCTCCTCCAACTCCCTCCCTGTTTTGATTGGAGCATTTAGTCCATTTACATTTAAAGTAATTATTGATAGGTATGTACTTATTGAAACTTGGCTAATGTTTTCTGGTTGTTTTTGCAGTTCTTTTCTCCTCCTTTCTTGTTCTCTTGCTCTCATCCCTTGTGACTTGATGGTTTTCTTTAGTGTTATATTTGTATTTCTTTCTCTTTGTTTCTTATGTATCTGTTATAAGTTTTTGTTTTGCAGTTATCATGACATTCAAATATAACAACCTATGTATATAGCATCATTTTAAGATGATGCTGGCTTAAGTTCCAGCACATTCTAAAAGCACTACATTTTTACTCCTGCTCCCATACATTTTATTTTTGATGTCATATTTCACATTTTAAAAATCTGTTGTATCCTTTAACTACTAATTGTAGACATAGATGATTTTACTACTTTTGTCTTTTAACCTTCCTACTAGCTATATAGGTGGTTGATCCATTACCTTTACTATACGTTTGCCTTTACCAATGAGATTTTTTCTTTCATAATTTTCTTATTTCTGTTTAAAGAAGTCTGTTTAACATTTCTTGTAAGGCTAGTTTACTGCTGATGAACTCCTTTCGCTTTTGTTTGTCTGGGAAACGCTATATCTCTCCTTCAATTCTGCAGGATAACCTTGCAGGATAGAGTATTCTCGGTTGTAAGTTTTTTCCTGTAAGTACTTTGAATATATCATGCACTCGCTCCTGGTCTGTAAAGTTTCTGCTGAAAAATCAAATGATAGTCTTATGGTGGTTCCCTTGTATGTAGCTAGTTACTTTTCTCCTGCTGTTTTAAGATTCTCTCTTTATCTTTAACTTTTGATATTTTAATTATAATGTGTCTTGGTGTGAGTCTCTTTGAGTTCATCTTATTTTGGACTCTCTGTGCTTCCTGGACTTGGATGTCTGTTTCCTTCAAAGTCAGAATTTTAATACTCTTCTCTGCCAGGACATAGTTAAGGAATGCTCCCAAAATCTCCTTTGCCTTGGTATGCCACTGAGTTTAGTGATGATTTTGGACCATTCAAGACCATTTAAACAGGCAAGACAGACACATGTCTGTTCATCGGATGTGTCAGCCTTTTCAATCCGTAAAAGTAGAATCCTCAGGAACACCCTCTGTTGTATGCTCTGGTTTATCTCAGCTCCCCATAGGTCATGGACAGCTTGGCATTTTGTTACCAAGCCATTATTCGCTCCAGATGATCCTCTTTAGAAGGCAATTGATTGGCCAGAACCCAGAGAGGCCATTGGGGATCCAGTGTGCTCCTGTCCAAATGACCACTTTTCTACATATAAGCTGTGACATACAGTTTTTGCAGCCTTACCCAATAATACCTTACAAACAAAATCAAAAGAGGCAGAAAAAGTTCCACCATTCATGTGTTCATGGCTTCTGAATACCTATTTCTAGGCCCAGTTTCTCCCCAGACCTCCAGATTCATAGACCCAATCATTCATCTCCATTTGAATACCTAATGTATAATTAAAACATTAAAGTCCCCAAAACTAGTCATAAATGTCTTACCTTTTTTTGCTGACATGGAAAGCAATCTGTCCACTCTGACCAGTTGCTCAGCTGGCAGGCAACTGCTGTGGCAGCGGAACTGTGAGCAGCCCGACTTACTCTCCTAAAAAGAGGAAAGACCCCTGCTTCAATTGTTTAAATTTTTATTATGGTAATTTTTACTTTGTTATTATAAATTCAAAAAGGTCTTTTAACATGAAAGTATCTTAATAATATGAAAACAGATGCTGAATTTTTTCCTAGTTTTACTGAGGTATAAGTGACAACTAAAAATTGTATATATTTAAGGTATACAATGTGATGGTTTGAAATACATATACATTGCGAAATGATGACCACAATCAAACTAATTAATACATCCATCACCTCCCATAGTTATCCTTTTTCTTTTCTTTGGTGTGGTGAGAACACTTAAGCTCTACTATCTTAGCAAATTTCAAGTATACACTAGAGCATTATTAACTACAGTCACTATGCTATACATTAAATCCCCAGAACTTATTCATCTGGTAACTGAAAGTTTGTACCCTTTGAGCAAACTCTCCCCATGTTCCCTACTCCCCAGCCCTTGTAACTGCTATTCAACTGTCTGGTTCTGCAAGGTCAACTTTTTTAGATTCCACATGTCAGTGAGATCATGCTGTATTCTATTTCCCATAGTGCTTATTACACTTAGTATAATGTCCTCCAGGTTCTCCAGGTTGTTGCAAGTGGCAGGATTGCCTTCTTTTTTATGGCTGAACAGATGCTGAATTTTTTAATTTGTAAAGTTTGCCCATTGATTTGGGCATCTGGGTACCTGTAGCAGCAGAACTCGAGGCAATATGTTCCCTTAACTTTCCAGTTATGGGGAGGTGGGAGTGGGGACGGTGCAGGGAGAGGAGGGGAATGTCAACAGATGCACAGGTATTCGCACTCAGAAGGTTTGGCTGTGAGGGTGCTTCCAACACTTGAAAGATTTCATCTTCCTTCTTAAGAATTCCACATGCTGTTTTTAAAACAAAAGATGTGTGGCCTATGGCCTTGCCTTTTTCTCCAATTATTTTTACTGTGGTAAAATGCATATAACATAAAATTTACTATCTTAACCATTTTTAAGTGTACAGTTCAGTAGCACTAAGTACATTCATGGCATTGTGCAACCATCACTACCATCCATCGCCAGAACTCTTTTCATCTCCCTGTGTCAATTTTCAGATGCAGAATTTAAGCAAAGGAAAAAGCTGTGCGTGTTTTTCCTTCCAGTCAATCGCAGTTTTAAGAAATGAAGAATGAAAATTTGTTGTGCTCCTACTGTATCTGGTATGATGCTGGAGGGCTTATATAAATTCTCTCTTTCAATCCTGTATCAAGCCTATGTGGATCAAATTATTCTAATTGTAGAGAGACAAGTATTGAGGAGGGCTAATGTTTTTGAAGAGTTTGAGCAGCAGAAAGCAAGTGGTTAAGAACCTGGGGTCTGGGGCGAGAGAACTGAGTTTGAATCTTAGCCACCTGACTTTGAAAACTTGAGCAAGTTGCTTAACATCTCTGAGCTACAGCATTCCCATCTGTAAAACTATGTTAAAAATAACAGTGCCTAATAGGGTTATTGAAAGCACATTAAAATGCTTGTGAAGTGTTTATTAAAGATTGGCTTTTATTTTTCCATGCTAGGACATTACATGGATTATCTCATCTAATCTCTGTAATGATTGTAGGAGGTAAATATTATTAGCCCTATTCTATATATAAGATAGTTAAGGTTCCTAAAAGCTAAGTCGTCCCTGAAGTCATAGCCCAGGAAGGACAGGCAGAATTTGAACTGGTTGTTTTGATGACAAAGCTCATTTCCTGTTCCTCACCACGCTGTTGCCTCCTCTTTTTACAAACCAGCCAACAGAAATGAGAGCGTGAGACCCCTGCCTGGGGTAACACAGGTAGAAGGTAGCAACTGGTCTGCTCTAACGTTGTGTTCTATTACCCCATGCTGCCTCCCCAGAGGTTACAAAGTTTTCCCAAGTGGCTCAGCACTCAGGGCGACGGGGTCCAGCCACCAGCTCGCCTGGCTCCAAGCCTGAGCCTCTTTCCACAGCGCCATTGCTGCTGTGGAGGCTTCACAGCCCGGTCAGCCCACTAGGCAAAGGTGCAAGGTTGTCTGTCACCACCAGGATTGTCACAACCTCCGAGAGCCAGGCAGCCTCTGCTGTGACGAATGGCACAATTACCTCCCTAGTGTAGGAGAAAAAGTGCTTCAAATTCCTGCTAATTCTGCTGTGAGCTGCTACTCATGATGAATGATGGCGCTTAGGCTGAATCCCTAGACAAAGAGCCACGGGATCGTCAGCAAAGTGATGTTCATCTTTAACACTGATTCTCAAACTCTGGTCCCAGGCCCCTTCTACATTCTAGTATATCACTGAGGACTCCAAAGAGCTTTTTTAAGTGGGCTAGATCTATAGATATTCACAAAATTCAAAATCAAAACTGAGAAATTTTTAAAATACGTATTTATTTAAAATTGCAATAACAAACACATTACATGTTACCATAAACAACACAATTTTACCTAAAAATACATTTCCAAGAAAAATAATTAGTGAAAAGAGCATCATTGTTTTACATTTTTGCAAATCTCTTTAATGTCTGGATTAGTACAAAGCAGCTAGGTCCTCATTTCTGCTTTTTTATTCCGTCTGTTGCGTTATGTTGTCTTGGTTGAAGTCTGTGAAGAAACTCCAGCCTCATACAGTTATGTAGTTGAAAAAGTTATATAGTTGAGGGGTGTTTTAGTAGTTGAAAAAGTCATGTAGCTGAGGAGTGCTTTAATGATCCCTTCAGATAATGGCGGATGACCTTCTTTGATACTATGCCAAAACTTGACAAGTGGGAATTTCTTAAATGTTAGTTGCAATGTGGAATCTGAAAGCATATCAATGAATTTTTTTGTATACTGCTACATTGAAACCATTTGTCAGTATACACTTTGAATGGATCTCATACCCATACATGATTTTTGTAACATCAGGCATTGGAAATATGGAAAATAATGATTCACTGCATGTGCATATGGTATAAATATTAACACATTTCACTATACAATAATAAAAAGTTAAATTTATTAATATCACCAGTAATCTCATCAAACTCATGATAGTGGATATGTTTTCCAAAATTTTAATTTTTGCTTGAAAGTTCAGGTTTTGTCACTTGTAACAAACATTGCTATTTGTTTTCCTTGAAGTGATAGGCTCTCTGTTCATTTTTGAGACAATGTCTGCCAAATATCTAAGACTGAATAAGTGCAGTTTGTCTGGTAGTTGTTCTGTCAAGTAAAAACATTATTTCATGAAAGCAAAGTGGCTGCTTCGACTTACAACTCAAACAATTGCTTTTTTTCAATACCATCATTATACTTGAGTACAGCACAAGTTCTTTATGCATTCTTCCTATTTTGTCACATAGAGTATTTAAATAACATGTATGCTAAGATTGAGACTTAATGAGATTAACAATTTCTATTATTTCAAGAAGGACTTTCTTAAGTAAAACTTCATTTCTCTCCTGTGAGTTTGGTGCACTGCCTTGATTTGTGTCAAGGTCGCAATAGTTTTATCCACCATTATTTTTGTATCATCAATGCAAATATAAACACAGTGAAAAGGGCAAATAATGTCTTCGTATTATTGTGAAATTGTTGTGAACTCACAGGCTCCCCTACCTGAAAAGATCCTGGGGCCTCCCTGAGGTCTGCAGACCACATTTTGAGAACCTCTGATCTATAAGTTGATCCCAGGATACGACAGCGGCCCCTCTGCCCTGACCTGTGCTCAGCTCACAGTCTTCCTCTCTACTCCAATTCTTCTCGCTGCTCTGGGAGACCTCACCATCCCCACAGATGAGCATCTAACACTCTCCCTCTCACTTACTCCTTTTCCTCACCTCCGATGACCTTTTTCTTCACTCTGCCATCTTCCAGGGTCACATCCTGGACCCTCTCACTCTCTGAAACACCTCTTCCTCCAAATCACTGATTCCCGAGTCGCCCGTGCAGAGGTATTTGGGTCTCTGCAGCCTCCTCTCCTTCTACACTATGTGCCTGAGGATTCCCACTGTGCTTTTGTGGGATCTCATGGGGGCCTCCGTTGACACCTGAACTTCCTCTTGAGCAATAAGACCCCCTCCTGTTTCTATTTCCATTTATAATTAGTTTTGATTCCATGATCCGTCATTTAAAAATCTTAACTATATCCTAAATTCCTGGACCACAATCTTCCCTTGATCACACATACATGTAAAACCCAATCCTGAATGAACTCACCTATTTATCTCTTCACCTGGTTAATTCCTAGGTATCTTTCAGCCTCGTCATAAGCATCAGTTCCCTAGGGAGACATTTCTCAACTCCCAGCCTGGTTAGATATCTTCCTTTGTATGATTTGGTCAATCTCTGCACATCTTCTTCTCAACACCAAATTATCACACTTATAATTTTTGTAGAACTTCTGCCTTCCTCACCACACTGTAACCTCTCTGAAGGTAAGTACTTTACTGTCTGTATGTTTGCTACTGAAGTTCCAGCACCTATCACGGTGCCAGATCCAAGGAAGGTGCTAAGTAAATATTTAGAAAAGGCAAAAAAAAAAAGGAAGGGAAGAGGGAGGAAAAAAGAGAGACAGAGAGGGAAAGAGGGAGAGAGGGAAGGAGGAAGCTAGGAAGGAAGGAAGGAAAGCAGGGAAGGGAAAAAATAAAATCAATCTATGGGAACTAAAGTGGCATTGTTCAGAGATTTATTTGAACCTAATTCCCAGTCAGAATCTAATTAAATAATCCTGGTATCTAGACATTCAAATGGCTCAAGCCTTGGTCCATATATCATTTTTCTGATAGATAATCCCAATAATAAAGGTTTGAAGCATAGGAACATGGAGAAAGACAAGAGTTCTAACCATTAAAAGGTGGGAGAGAAGGTAGAGGGCAAAGGTTTGGAAGCAGAAAATGACTCCAGCATTAGTTCTGCAGCTCACTGTGGAATTGTCAAGATAATGTCATTGTAAGCCCACAGAGACTGCATTATGATGTCAAAACGGAAGGAAACAGTATTAATGGATGGAAGCAAAAGCTTAGGCAGAGCGTGCTTTGTTGCTGTAGTTTTAAAAGCTTTGTGACATGATGTCTAGACAGAGGCACACACAGTAATGCTATCACTGAAACAGGAGGACAGAAGGTACCCAAGAACCGCTCATTAAGTCATTACAGGGCTCCAACCTGCCAGCCAATAGCAATATGACCAGCATTTTCTCTTATCCTCCCAGTGAATTTTTTAATGTAGTTTATTTTTTGCTGATTATAAAAGTAATACATTCTCATTAAAGAGAACATAGGAAAGATTATAAAAGAAAAAAATTGCCCCAATCCTACCACCATTAATACTTTGTTATATTTCCTTTCACTCTTTATTTTCATAATACGGTTGAGGTCATGCTGAGCATTACATTTTATATCCTGATTTTTCCACTTAATATTATAGCAGAAATGTAAAATATTTATAATGATTGCATATTGTTCCACTTCCCTGACATTAAACAATTAGAGTATTGAGCACCCATTTTTTCTCTATTCTAAGTTACTTACCAAAGATGTATCCTGTAGAATTGGAGGGCTGGGTTGAGGATATAAATGAGTTTAAAGCTTATGACACATACGGTCAAATGGCTTTCCAAAAGAACTGTGTCAATTTTTCAATTACTTAAGGAACCATTAATAAATCTGTGGCCTAGAAAATCTTGACAAATAGTTTTAAAGCATCTCCCAGCTACTGAAAATCTACTCAAGTGGTAAGACATTTAAGATGAGCCCTGGGACCCAGGAGTCTTTGATCCTAGTCTTTAGTGTGCATCTACCTTGCTGTGCTACTATGGGCAAGTTTCTTTACCTATCTGACGTTTCGTCTGTAGAACCACCATGAGTCAATCTAGTGCTATTTCAGGGTTTCTCAAAGTGTGCTCTGTGGAGGGCTAGTTTCTGAGATATACACCTGAGGTGGGGGAGGAAAAGAGGAAAAGTTACACGGTCAAATACATTTGCATGCATTGCATACACCATACTACTCTTGGAGATTTAAAATGCCCAACAACATATTAAAGGTTCTGAGAAGTTCTGCATTTTAATTTACTTAACCCAGCATTTACCCAATTTTTTGAATACAGATCATTTCTTTTTTCATGTAATATCTGTAAGACTATGTAACACAGTTGAAGAAACATTGATGTAACAGAAAGGCATTTAGAGTCCACCACATATGCATTTAAATCCAGTTTCTGCTACTTACTGAACTTCAATCTTTTATAGCTAAAAAGCAAGGACAATAATAACTGTGAGGCTGTTTTGAATATGGAGTGAGATCGTTTACGTAAAGCTCCAAACACAAACCTGACATACGTGCTAGTTTCTTGTCTCTGACCTTCTCAACCTCATACATGCTCATCAAACCTCCATCTTTCATCAGAAATGTATTGAATGCCCACTCTGTACAGGGCTATGGGCTAGTGAGATGCTTCCCAGCTGCCTTTTTAAATGGGGTGGCGTATTGGGCAAAAGGCCTAAACTCTGGAGTTGAACACATAACTTATGAGTCAACTGCTTGACCTCAGAATGTGGCCACCTCAGCAATTTAGATTACAAAATAGTTAATTAGCTACCAAGCCTAGGCTAGAAGTCAAAAGGCCTAACTGATGATAGCCAGGGGTCACCCTAATAAGTTGGCTCAGCTCACATTCAAGGCTGATTGTCACTGTTTATATCATCTTGAGCCAGTCCCCATCCAGTTACATGAGAATTACATCATGAAACTGAGGTATTTTAAATTGACTTTGAAAGTGCTGAGTCTCCAGTGACCTCCACGTTGCTAAATCCAGTGAAAAGTTTTCTGGCTTGGTTTTCCTTGCCCTTTGTTAACCGTTAGTTCCTTCTTGAAATCTTTCTCCTCTTGGACTTCTTTAGCATCACACTTCCTTGCTCTCTTCCTCCCTCTGTGGCCGGTTCTCTCTGACTTCTCTCAGAACTGGAATTCCTCAAGGCGAAGTCTTGGCTTTCTTCTTTTCTCTTTCTGCTTTTCTCATTCTTCAGAAGGTGAGATCCACTCCCTGGGCTGCACATACCATCTATGCTAATGCCTCCTCCATTTAAATCATCAACCTAGACCACACCTTGAAATCCTGTTTTGTTTATTCAACTGCCCCATCTTATATCTCCACTAGGTGTCTCTCGGGCATGGCATGTCATGGTTCCAAATCGAAATTCGTAATCTTCTCCTTTTAACCAGCTCCTCTCTTGATTTCACCCACATCAGTAAGTGGACCCACCATAGCATGCAGTTGCTCAAGCCAGATACCCAGCAGTGGGCTTTAATTCCTTCCTTCCCCTCACCCGCATATCCAGTCCTTTGGCAATTTCTGTCAATTTTACTTTCAAGATTTCTCTCAAATATCTTCCCTTCTTTCTCTCTCTCCCACCCATGTCCTAATTTAAGGCACCATTATTTTTTACCCAGATAATTGCCATGGCCTACTATGGGCCAAGACCTACCATTTCACCTTCCTCCAGTCCCTTCTCTGCACAGCCACTATGATGATTTTTTCAAATTAGAATCAGATAATATCCCCCATTTATAAGACCCTTTAGTGTTGTTTATTTCTTTATTTTTTAGGACATATAGACTAAAATCCAAATTCCTGATCATGGTGCCCGAGGTCCTCTGTGAACTGGCCTCTGCCACCTTTCTGACGTCCTCTCAAGGCACAGTCCCCTGCCCTCATGCTGCTCCCGTCCTTCAGTTCCAGGACCGTGGGGAGCCATTCCCACCGGGAGGTCTCGGCACATGCTGATCTCTCATCTCCCCTGTTCTGCACGTGGTCTCCCCTTACCATCCTTCCTGCCCAGCTTAAATTCCATCTCCACAAAGAAATCCCCAACCAGCATATCCTTAGGGTGCTCTGATATCTTCTTTCAAAGGGCCCTATTTGTTTCCTTCATGGTATTTACGACAGTTCTCACTGAAATGTTTCATTTCCAAGTTTATTGACTCACTCCTCACTACACTGTAAATTCCCTGACAGTAGGGACGTTATTTGTTTAGTTCACCGTCTAGCACCTAACATACCTGGAAGGTGTAGTGAAGGAATGAGCAAACGAACGAACGAAAAAATGAAGGAGTGAACAAAAAAAGAGAATCTACTGTGCACCACATACACGTAGAATTCCATGCAGAACTTCTGGTACTGAGCATGTGCCAGGCTTTTGTGCAATGTATGCATAACGCTAATTCCTCCACACAGCACAGTCACACCTTGTCCATCTGGCTGAACCCTCCCAGTTCAGTGAGGTCTCATTTCACACAGACAGCCTTCTTGATCTGACCGCCCTGTGTGAACATAATGCCATATACACCGAGCTTCTCACACTTTGTTTCCACCACCACATGGCAAGTTCTGCAAGGCAAGGATCATGCCTATGCTGTTCACCATTGTGCTCTAGTGCTAAGCTCAGCACCTTGCAGATAGTAGGAACTCAATAAAAATTTTTGGTATGAATATAGTATCTCATTTAACCTTATATTATCTCATTTAAATTTCACAAGAACCCTGTGGGGTAGGAATTATTATACCCATTTTATAGATAAGTAACTCAGATTCATGGGAAGCTGAAATAAGTTGCTTAAGGTTATAGAGATAGTAAATGGCAAAGCAAGGACTTAGACCAAGGCTGTTTGACTCCAACTCTATGCATTGTTCTAGCATCCCAAGATGAAGCACTTCTGACAAAAGGGAAATAGAGTAATAAAAATAATATTCTAAAAGCTTACCATGTGCCAGCTTCTGGGCTAAGTACTTTATATGAACTTTCTATGTCAGTTCCTGACAAGCACTCTATGAAATATGTATTATCTCTGTTTTACAGATGAGAAAATTGAGCCTTAGAGAGTTAGAGGAACTTGCTCAAGTTCTGTAGCCAAAAAGTGGCGAAGCCAGGACTTCACTCCAGTTTCAAGTATAGCTAAAGATTAGTCATCCTGAGCAAAAGTATCCACATTCACAAGACTCCCTTTTGAGTCATGTTCACTATGCCATTTGTTCATATTAATTAAAAACTCATACAGCCTGAATACATATTGATCCCCAGTCATCTGGACAACCACTGAAAATATTCGCATGGCCCTGGCCCAGGATGCTTTGGTGAACACCCTCTGATGTCTATGAAAGCAAGAAAATAAAAAGGAGCATCGTGATTTAGGTTTATTTAGGGCCCACTGCCCATATGGCCTATTTAAAACAAACAAACCAACCAACAAACCCTTGCGGTTGTCCTCCATGTTTGAGGTCTTCACTCATGTTTCTTCATCAGTGTAAATGCTGGGTTGAAACCTTATGAAAACTTTGGGTATTTTAACTCCAAATTAAACATTTGTCTTACTTATCAAAATGGTTGCTTAGTTTTGATAAGATTCTTATTTCTGGTGTGTGAGGTTAGCGGTAATGGTGGTGATAACAGTGATCTGAGAATTAGAAGGCTTGACTATGCCACCAGGGAGCTGGGTCACTTAGAACATATCAGATTGCTTTGTTTCCTGTCTGGCCCTCAATTGGGGGGATAATAATTACAATCTTGGAGGGATGTAATGAAGATTAAAATGGCCAATATTCATAAAATGCCTGACAGAGTGGTCTGCTTGTTATTTAATATTCTCCTTCTCTCTGTAGGGCTCAGTTTCTTTATCCGTAATATGAGTGGGTTAAACTAGGTGTTGTCTAAGTCCTTCCCAATTCTCAAGATCTATGGAATTAGCACACAATGACTTTAAAAAAGTTATTGTAAGTATGTTAAAGTGTTTAAGGAGAATTGTGAACATGATGAGAAGTCCAAGATGCTAAAAAGTACCAAATGAAACTTCTGAAGCTTAAAATTTTAATAATCAAAATGAAAAGTTCATTGAATGGGCTTAAACACAGATTAAACACTGCAGAAGAAAACATTAGTAAACCTGAAGATATACTGATAGAAACTATCCCAAATGAAACAAAGAGAGAACCAAGACAGCCAACAACAATAAAAAAAGCCAGAGCCTCAGTGGGCTATGGGAATGTATGAAGCAGTCTAATATCTTCAGTAGGATTAGCAGGAGAGGCAAGAGACAGTTTGGGGTGGAAAACATATTTGAATTAATAACGGCCAAAAAATTTCCAGATTTGGTGAGAACTATAAACCCACAGAACCATACCAAGGCACATCATGATCAAACTGCTGGAAACCAATGATAAGAGAAAATCTTAAAGGCAGTCAAATTTTAAAAACTATGACACGCAAAGAGGAACAAAGTAGATTTCTCCTCAGAGACAATGCAAGACAAAGATAACGGAATGACAGCCTTAAAGTGATGTGAGGGGAAAAAAAACTATTCACTGAGAATTTTATATTCAGCAAAGAAATTCTTTGAAATAAAGGCAAAATAAAAACTTTTTCAGACCAACAAAAATGGAGAATTCATCATCAAAATTTATTCTGCACTACAACAAGAAATGTCAAAGAAGTTATTCAGGCAGAACAAAAATGCTATCAGAAGTGGTATGATATTATTTAAAGGTAGACTGTGATAAGTAAATGATATACATTGCAAATTTTAGAGTAACAACCAAAAATAATAAGGTAGAATACTAATAAATCATTTGAAATTAGAAAAATATTAAACTTAAAAGATGACAAAAAGAGAGAAAAATGGAAACAAAGGACAGATGGGACAAGTAGAAAACAAGGAGAAAGTTAGTAGACTCAAATCCAAGCATATCAGTAATTACATTTTATATAAATGGCATAAATACTACGATTAAAAGACATTAGACCAGATAATAAAGCAAGACTCATCTGTGTGCTATCTACATGACAAATACTTTAAAATATGAAGAGTCAGATTAGTTAAAATAAAATATTGGAAAAACACTCACCACGCAAACACTGATGATGAGAAAGCAAGAACAGCTGTATTAATAACAGACTGCAGGACAAGGATGCTTGCCAGAGATAACAAAAGCTTTTTATAACGATAAAGGAGTACATCATCAAGAAGACATAATAGAACTTCAAAATACGTGAAGCAAAAACTGACAGAACTGAAAGGAGAAATAGACAAATCCACAAATATAGTTGGAGATTGCAACATCCCTCCCTCAGTAATTGATAGAACAGGGGGATGAAAACTCAAGGAACATTAACCACCAACTTGACTTAATGACTTGGAACTACACCCAACAACAGAAGACTTTTGAGTAAACATGGACCATTCATTAAGATAAGTTATATTCTTCACCATAAAACAACTCTCAATAAATAAAAACGATTGAAAAATTGTTAAACTTTTTAAAGAAACACATATGCTAAATGTATTATTTGTATAAAATATGTAATAAAGATCCATTGATTTCTGAGGCTGAAGTTTATAACTTCCTTTTTATCACCATTGTTTTAAAATGTTTTTCTCAAACAACCCCCTTTTTCTATTAAGACTTTAGAATAAGCAAATGGTAAAGATGAACTTGTAAAAATAAACATATACCATTAAAAATGTAAATGTATATCATCTGTTTACAATGTTAGAGTTTTATTTGGGAAAAAAGAATGCCATGTTAAATTTTTTAAAAGTTTCAAATCACTGATAAATCTAGAAAATCCATGCCAATTGGCACATTATTATAAATTTGTTCTGTCTAATTTTTGTCAACCATCAGACAGAATGGAAATACCAAAAAATGACAACAACAATCCCACAACACCACTGGCAACCGATTTCACCGAATGCTTAGTAAGTACCAGGCACTGTTCTTAGTACTTTTCATGCATTTAATTCTTCCTCTTACTTTCCTCCTGTTTTACAGCTCAGAAAACTTAAATAACTTGCCTGACATCACACAAACAGTAAATGCCAGTGCCAGAATCTGAACCCAGTGACATTACACCATGTAGTTTTCCAGTTTCAAAGTCAGGGTCAGGCACGCTGACACAGAGACCTCGTGATTTCCTACTTCAGCACTTTGTAAAATATTTAATTCGTTCTCTTTTGCCTTGACTTCAAATTTGCCTCTTCACTGGTCTGTCGTACTTGATAAGTTCATCAAACATCAAGACTCTTTGTTCATTTTCAAAAAGGATTACAATGATAAGCTTTTATAATTAAGAGTCTCTCAGCAGATATTTCCTTTACCATAGTTCTCTTGCCTTTATTTCCTAATTATTAGAGGTGAATTTTCTGATTTTTCACAATTGTGTTTGCTTTAAATACAAGTTGCAAATTAACTGCTTATAAAAATGCCTTTCCCTCTTCTGAACTGTTACTTCAGGGAAATCTGTCTTGCTCTAGCATTTAAAAGCAATAATGATTCAAAATTGAATTAGCCAACAAGAATTTGAATAAAATAACTCTGCTTAAAATCTTTAATGTTTGAGAGACAGAGACTACTTTAAAACCATCCCACAGGCGAAGTAAGGGGCTGTTGAAGCACACAAAATACTTGATGTTAAGATATAAAAAATATGAAGACAGTTTGGGATATTCAAGGAAATGGAATGGGTGAAATGCAATGTATATATAAAAATATCACATCCACGCGTCACCCTATAGCAAAAGGTAAACTCGTTTCTGGAATGAAATGATCCAACATCTCTACAGCCTCTTCCCTTTCCCAAGATGATTTTGTGTACATTACCTAATTTTATCTTCCTCCAAAATACTGTGAGACAGGTGTTCTTATGTTTCACAAATGGATAAGTAGAGGTTAGCTGTCCAACATACTCAAGAGAACTACTATTTATTAAGCTGAGTATATTTTATATCCTGGATCTTATTTCATGTTCATTAACTCTTATAGAAGAGGCATTATTATTCTCATTTTACAGCTGGGGAAACTGAAGCTCAAAGAAATTAAGTGATTTACTCCAGATTTCCCAACTCCTTCGTATTAGAACTGGGATTTGCACTCAGGCCTATCTGACTCCAAGTGCACGCCCTTTTCACAGTCGGCTACTCCTTCACTAGATTATTAATAGCATGAAAAGAGGTCACATTCCATCCTAAAATAGCTGGTCACAAACATGAAAGTGTCTTGGTTCCCCAACAGGTGATCCCTACGTGTGACCGACTCACCAGATCACATCCTCCTGTATGGGTACCCCAGGCTGACAAGTCGTCAAAGCCAAGATCAGAACAGCAACAGCAAACATCTCATCCAGAAGCCACCACGCTGTATGACCTAGAAGGAATAAAAGTGTCTAGTCAGGGAGTTGGAGTCAAAGATGTCTACAGGCCAGGATCTGTAAGATCTATCTAATGTTTGAAACTAACAGAACTCACATGATTCTCATTCAGATGTGGTTAATCAGTCACTAGGGTATTGATTAGCCAAACACCCTAAAATTTCAGACACCAAAGGCCACTGTCTTTCTGACTTTTTGAAAAATAATATGTATACGGTTGAGGAAAGGCTATTTAACTAATACCAGCTTAGCAAAGGGATCTTATTTTCAGATGGAGGCAAAAGCCAAACCTCAGTTCCAGAATTCATGGTCTTTTTGAGTGGCTCTTGGAACTTCTAAAGTTAGATCAATCTGTTTTTCAAGACTGAAACAAGGCTACTACTAGTATTTCAGCTCAGCTGTAAATAGCCAGAAAAAAGTAGGGAAGACTAGCAGTTACATGAAGGTTCTACAATGTATTGCCAAACATCTGGAACCTGAGAAACGTAGGTAATTGAATGGACTTTCCACTTTTCATGTAGACTTTGGATATCATTAAGACCCAGCATATCTGTGTCTTGAGGGGACCAGACATCTTAAATGGACATCTCCAGAAGCATTCTTAGAATTATAATAACAGTCACACATCTGGACTGATGATGCCATCCCTACACACAATCTCTTACTCTTCCAGACATATTCATAAATTAATTAGAGACAGACAGAAAGATAGACAATAATTGAACACGTCTCATGTGGCAGGCATTTCAGACACCTTATTTTACTTAATCCTCACAAGTCTATGAGATGGAAATGACTAATTTCATTTTTCAGTTGAAGAAATGAACGTCCAGAGAAGTTAACTAACTTGCCCAAGGGTGTGCAGATGTCTTGATATCTTTGGGAATATTTAGATTCTCTCTTTAGCAGGATTGGCCAGTAGTATCGTTATTAATCTCAAATAAAGTTATAAAAAATTTAATGAATAGCTTCTAAGCTAAGAAATGTATATCTGATTTCAATGTGGAGAGTTTAATAAGGAACTCTGTTATTATTGCCTCCATTTCCTCAGAGATTTAGGTAAAATTTCACAGACGTGCACCCCAATTCTGGGTCCTGGCAAACCCATCAAGCCCCTGATTTCTAGGTCTCTCTTCCTTCTTCCTCTCTTTGTTTTGACTCCTGGGTCCTCTTGGCCTCAGTTCTACCCTCCTCCTGACCCATTTAGAAAACTCTGCTCGCTCTCTTTTTTCTGCAAGCAATCCAGTCACGAATGGCATTTCATAATGCTTTCACTGAAGATGTGGATGTCATATCTGGACCCCTTGCGGCAGCTCAGAGTGGCACATCTGGAACCCGCTTTTTTCCACCAACTCCCTAGCCATCCCCCTCCTTACCTGTCCCACCCACAGTCCAAGATCCTGACACAGTCCGCAGAGCCCCCTGGGGAGCGCAGCTCGGGTTTCTCTCCATTTCTACAGCTTTTCTCAAGGGGAGCAGATCTCTTCCTACAACAGGGCTTTCAACTGGGGGTGATTTTGCCCTCAGGGGACGTTTGGCAATGACTAGACACATTTGCAGGTCACAACTTGGGAGGTTGTGCTACTGGCATCTAGAGGGTAAGGACCAGGGACACAGCTAAACATCCTACAATGCATAGGACAGTCCCCACAACAAAGAATTATCTGGCCCAAATTGTCAACAGTGCCACGTTTGGGAAGTGCTGCCCCACAGAAAGGCTGGTCTGCCTTCCCCTGAGCCCTGACACTCCGGTGACTTACCTGTCTTCTTCTTTTTACATATAGGCAATATCACCTTCCTTCCTGGACCAGCTCCTTCTGGCATGTCCCTGATGGCTTTTCTCCTCACCCAAGACCTCAGTGGCAATCAGGACTCCTCCTTAACCCCTCCTCACCTCTCTCCCCCTCTACCCCCCAACGCGGTCACTTAAATTCTATCGTATGTCCTCTGTCAGAGTTCCTCATTCTCACTGCCCTTGATCCAAGTCAGGGCCTCGGCTCTCTCTGAAATTAGCGTAATGGATTCCTGGTGGGCCTGTTTCTCTTCACTACAAACCTCCCTGCACATTACTGCTGGATTCCCTTTGAGAAAACTGCCTCTGACGACACTGCCCTCCTGCTCAGAAACCTTCAGTGGCGCCACCATCATCTCTCAGATTAGAAGTCCCAATTCCTCCAGCGATGGGTCCCAGCCCATCTGTGCAACCCCATCAACACAGCCCTCCAATTACCCCCACACTGGAGTCAGGTTCCCCTTACCTTCCTTATAAACACATTACCAGCACTTTGCATTCTTGCCACATATTATGTTTATCTGGGAGAGTGGAGCGTATCTGGAGAACAAAAGTTCCTTTAGGGTAAGTTCTGTGTCTGATTCTTCTTTATAATCACCCATATCACTTAATACTGTGTCTTTAATAAGAAATACTGGTTGATTGAGTGAATTAGCAGATGAATCAACTAAAATAGTTTACTATTTCATAATACATTCAAGTATATTTTCTCATCTAATCCTCAAAATAATCTTGGGAGATAAATATCATTGTCCAGAAGAGAATCCTGAGGGTCAGAGAGACAGTGATTAAGGTGGGAAACAGAAGCAAGATGCACAGAGCACCAGGCCCTGCCCCTGCTGCTTTACACAGCACGCTGTTTCATCTTTGCAGTGATCGTGCAAGGCTGGTAATACTAGTGCTGTTTTAAAGGTGAGGATATTGAGTTGCAGAGCGGTTAAGTAATTTGCCTGCAATCGCACAGCTGGTGAGTCTCAGAGTCATGGATTTATAATCTGTCCGACTTCATAACTTGAGATCTTTTTGGGTCTGGCCACGTGGCTACTCAGCAGCATATCAGGACGAAGGCCAGCACCTTCTGGCTCTAAGTCCAGTTCTCTGTCCATCATGCCTTAACTCAAAGAATAACTATCATCTGCAGGGGACAAAGAAAGCAAAATAAAGTGAATGGAGAGAGAATCACAGGCTAGAATCAAAAGGGAGAAGCTAAGTCAAATGGGATCATTCCATGCTTCCATGACTGTGTGTGTATGTGTGAGTGTGTGTGTGTGAGAGTATGTTGGGATGGGGTGGAGCACTCATCTACTTTCAGCCAAAATGTGCTAAGATGAATGGAAAATGCCAAAAACTTGTTAGGCTTGCACATGTGGATTTCACCTTATTGTAACAGTCTGTTGTCCAAGACAGATAGTTATAAAATACCATGCAGAATAGACAGCGAGATGCAACTCATTTTGAAAACGTATTGCTTGTCTTGGGGAAACACTTTCCACTACCTAAATCAGCCTGAGAGTTACGGCCTCAGAGTGAACATGTCCTGTGTTGGCCCAGACTGCCACCGCAGGACGACGTCCAGGTCTGTGCTCCCTGAACAGCTTTAGAAGCTCGGGGCCACATTCCGCCTGTGCTAGGTCTGCAGCCCTCCCAAACCAGATGGAAGATCAAAATGCTGCAACCCCAGCACAGATGGAGGCAATTCGCTACAGCGGAAAGAACATAGCTGAAGGTCAGAAAGCACCACTAACCCGTTACTGGCTCCCAGCCTCAGTTTCTTTGTCTGTAAAATGGACAAAATAATACCTATCAGGAGAGGATTAAGAACTGAAGACTAAGTGAGGAAATCTATCCTCATCTGGGAATTTTGAACCCTATTGCTGGGTTATTTAAACAATCCTTCCCCTCCTCTTTGCTCCTCCTTCCCACCATCTATCTGTCTCCATTCGGAAGCGCGGGAGCTTTCATTTAAGTACCAATGAAGGGGACAGTAGAAGAAGGGAGGGGCCTGGCAAAGGGAATAATGGAGTAGGATGGAATGTGGGAGGGCCATGTCCCGGGCGGGGGGCTGGTTTTGAGGCTCTCTCGAGGGAGGATGCTACTAGCAGAAGCTGACGGAAGGATTTCAGCTGTAGGGCCCACATGACACAGTGCTGGAAGGGTTCACTGCTCCATCTCTGCCCGGGTCCCAGTACCATTATGGCATCTCAGGGGTGAAAACTTCAGAAGGAAGTCAAGGTCGGACTTCAGCTTGGATGTGGCCAGTTGCTCTGTGGCCAGAAGCAAACGAAGCTTCTCCAAGCAGCTTGCTGGTTGCAGTCCACGTGCATGGCAGAACGGCTTTGTGAGTTGGTTTGAGGTGTATCTGTGTGCGTGTGTGTGTGTGCGTGTGTGTGTGTGTGTGTGTTGGGGCCAGGTGATGGTCTTCTGCTCCCTCACTGGAGAAACCTGCAAAATATTCAACATGAGGCCCAGCACCAAGTCCACAGACAGTAATGAACGTCCCCTGCCCACTGTCTTGCCTTCTTCACCCTCCTCTCCCAACCTTTGTAAGACCGCACACCTATCGTAGCTGTTTTTCCTCCTGATTGTTTCACCAGCCCTGGGCTGTGGCCAACCGACATTAGTGGTGGGTTTTTGGCTAGAAATGAACTGGGGCTGGTTTCAGTAATTGGTCTCAATTAGAAGCTTTAGAACGGAAGGGCTAATGCACGCCTACTGCTCCCCACTTTGTGCTGAAGATCTTCATTTGCATTTAGGGGGTGGGACGAGAGGGAGTCAGTGTCTGGCTCATTAGCGTAGAAATTAAAGACTTCCCTCAAAGAAGGCGCTGAACACTGTAAGCAGCTCTGGTCTAATCTGGCTGGCCCTTTGGGAATTTCCTCTTGGCATTTGGCTGCAATAAAGGCTAGAGTCCATTTTACACCTGAGCAAGTTCTCCAGGCTTCGTCAATTGATCACTCGTCTCCTTCTCTGTGACGCCATTGCTCACAGCATGGTGCAGGAGACCCCGCTCTGTGTTCCCACAGTATCTTGGCCATAGCTCCTTCTCTGAAAGACCCCCGACTTGGTGGTTTGTGATTTGTCACACTTGTGACTTCTGTGAACTCTTGGAAGGCAGGGCTGTGCTGGCGCATGGTCTCTGTGCACTGGACGTGTGAGAGCCAGTGAGTGCAACCAGCTCTCCACAGCCTGGCCAACTTTGTGTGCCCGATGAGCAGGCAATAAGGGACCGCAGCGGGCGCACAGATATTAAAAACAGTACTAAAACCTACTAGAAGTTGGTCAGCTTTGTATCATCACCATGTGCAGAAATTTCTAAACAGTGTCAGTGATAAAACCCCCTCACAGCATTCTATCCTCCGTTCTCTGCCAGCATCACACCAAGAGAACTGGTTACTTTCTACTCCCCCACTACGCTGGGAGCTTCTCCAGGGCAGGGGCCATGTTTTGAATCACTCCTGTACCCCCAGTGCCGGCACATGGCAGATGCTCCATACTTGCATTCCGTGCAGCACATGAGGAAGACCACAGCTTTCCAGCCCAACATCCCAGACTGAAACATTAACCAGCTGTGCAGCTTTGGACTAGTTATTTCACAACTATGCCTGAACTGCCCCTCCAGCATAACGGGCTTGATGGTAATTTTATATATATACGTATACATTGCACACACATACACATCCACCCATAGTGCCTAAGAAATGTCTGTTGAATTGACCCAAATTAACAGGCATTTCCAGGCAACATCCAGATGGATGCTGTTTTTCTTTGTAATCCTCTCGCTTCCTGCCCTCTCTGTCATGGCCCTCTGCTCCAGAAACGTCCCCTGCGACCACTCAGGTGGGGGCTTGCTCTCAGCCGGTGCTCAGGGAGTGAGGAGGTACTCTAAGAGTCAATAATGGAATGAGGGTCTCTGAGAAACTGATAGAGTAGACCCACGCGTGTGCCATTTTTCTGCGTGTGCTAGGCATCTTTATGTTATCAGGCCACAGGTGCTTACTGCTTACATGAAGCTTCTTAAAGATACTGTAGCCTTTAAGCTTCACACCAACAGTGACCCAGTGGGTTGATCAGTGAGAACATAAGTTCAGCAGGGCTGACCAAGCCCATTTTGCTCTCCATCATAGCACAAAGTGGCTGCACATAGTAACCAATCAGTCATTATTACATTCATTCCATCAAGGGTTGGGGTTAGGGTCTGTGCTGGGCACTGAACACCCAGATGTGAAAGAACACAGCCCCGCCATCACAGCGCCGTGCCCCGGACTGAGTGCGCCTTGGGGATCTGCAGGGGGTGACGCTGGGAGCATCTGTGAACGGCTGCTTCTCTGTACTTTGGGCTTTGAAGGAGGCAGTCGGGGGAGGGGTAGAAGTTTCTCTACCCAGAAGAAGAAAGGGCACTCCAGATAGAGGAAGCAGCTTGAGCAATCCTTGAAGATGCAAAGGGCCATGGCCAGTTTGGGGACCAACAGCTCTCTGGTGAGACAGGCAGAAGCACAGGTAAGGGCCACATCAGATTTTTTCTTTTTTTTTTTGCCAAGACTAAAATTTAAGTTCCATCCTTCAGGACTTGAAGGGGCTCCAGAACAAACTGAAGCAGCAGAGCCCAGGATCAGACTTGTCCTTTGCTCTCTGGGGGACACGTGGAGGCTGGACTGGAGAAGGCTAAGCTGGAGGCAGAGAAACCAGCTGAGAGACTGACTCTCAGGCCTGGGATTTGGGGCATCTGACACACAAGGGGAAGTGCTGGGGCAGGAGGGAGTGGTGGGCAGAAGTCAGGCCTCTGGATTTGTGCTTGGACCTCTAGGGGATCCCGTTGCATGACCCTGGGACAGTCGCTTGACGTCTCTGGACCTCAGTGTCCACGCCCCAGGGCTGACTCGTTCCCCACTGCCTCCTCCAGTCTGAAATCCTCTGCCTCTATAATCCTGATCTCAGGCGGCCCCCTTAGAACTACAGGACTAGGAAACAAATGCATATTTTCAAACCTACAAGTCTCTCTTAATACTTTTATTCAGGCCTTGTCTTCCCATGAGACACTCCAGGCTGTCAGTCTGTAATTAGACTTTCTCCCGCTCATAAAGCCAGGCTGTGTGGAGCGAGAGACAGAGCGGATTAGCCCTCAGTAAACAAATTCGGTCAGTCCCCTTCTCGCCGGTCTCCGTTCCAGCTGAGTGGGTTTCAGCAGCTCCTGGGTGAATGTTAATGCCTCCTACGAACACGGCTGCAAGAAAATAATCATGTGTGCTTCCCTTTCTCGAGAGTGCTATGGGTTTCACTTCTCGAGCATCTCTCTGACGCAGCTTGGGGCAGGGGAGGGGGAGGGGAAGGGGTGGTGTGGGGGGGTGGGGCAGGGAGGCAGTGCAAAGAAACTAGAAAAAGCCTAAAGCAGGAGATAGGGCACCTGGGTTTCAAGACAAGCTCAGCCACTAATTTTCTTTGTAACCTTGCAAAAGTCACTTCAGCTCTCTGAGCCTCAGGTATCTCAACTGTAAAATGAGGCTGAGAGCATCCGCCCGGCAGGCCTGCTGGAAAGAGTAACTGAGATAATGCTCCTGAGAGCCTTTGGTAAGGCTCTGCGCCAGGGGCCGGCATCAAGGATCTCAGGCCCAGCTTTCCTGCGCAAAGGCTCGGGAGTCAGGGCAGGTGCAGGGCATGCAGGATAGCGAGGTTCAAAATCCTCTTCACATCTGAATCCTAGAAAACAGGAGAAGGACAGACCTGATGCCCCAAGAACTGCCCTCTGATTGAAAGTGCCCTGAAATTGGATGTAGGTGTTTAATCTATGGGGGGGGTAGAAAAACAGTACGGACACTCATTGAGCACAGGTGTTCTTGGAATGCTCTGTAACTTTAGATGAGAATCCTTATACCCAGCGTGAAGATGAGCAAACCGAGACTGGGAGAGGAAGGTGGGAGGGAGAGAGGAGCTGAGGCCACGTTGGTCTGACTTTAAAGTCTGCCTATGCTCCCTGTCTTTGGAATTACGAGCAGATTAAAATCAGATTGAGATGAGGGACAGATGTGTAGTAGGTTATGAAGAAAACAAATGGTGTGTCTGGGGGAGCACTACTAAACCGTTTCACAGGTCATCGAGGAGGGTGAGTCCATGTCATAAACTGTAAGCACTGTGAAGGTGGGGTTGTACTCAGCACAACGTGCCCAGCACCCAGGCCACCGCCTGGGACAGAGCAGGCACTCTGTAAGCGTTTGTCGAATGAATAAATGAACCCTGTGAAGCTCATAGTCATTCCGTTAGCTTTTCTGGCTGATCACAAATAGTAGGAAAGGAAAAGAAAGTCCTTGACTTGAATTGTCCAAGGAATTTGCACACATTTGTTGTCCACTTGTTTCCGTTTCTATTGCTGTGTAACAAAGCACCCCAAAGCTCAGTGACTGCAAACAACCTTGATTTATTCTTTCTCAGGATTCTGTCGCTCACAGGGCTGCCTTCAGCTGAGAGCTCAGCGGGGCTGGAACGTGCGCGACGGCGTCTTCTCCTCCAGGCTCTCCGTTCACAGGCCTCTCATCACGCAGTGGTCTAGCCTAGGATTCTTTCCGGTCTGGCAGCTGACTTCCAAGAGAGAATGCTTCTGCCTATGTCATGCTTGCTGATGTCCCACGGGCAAAGCAAGTCGCATGGCCAAGCCCAGGATCAGCGTGGAAGAGGACCACATGAGGTGTGAATATCAGGAAGGAGGGTTCACTGAGGCCACGTCAATCTATGAGCAGCACATAATAATGAATTTAGGCATGTAAAGCAGTTATGAATGTGCCTGGCACTTAGTTTGTACTACTGAAACATTAGTAATAGCTAATTATTATTAATAGCTTATTACAGCATATTACTATAATAATTACTATTTTCTCACTGCAACTGCCTTTATTTTATTGAAAGTGAAATAAGAACCCCCAAGCTAGATAAGGTCTAGTGTATCCTACAGCCTCTGAGCTCTGTATTACTAAAAACTAACCCTCCATATCACTGAAACTACCCTATTGTTTGAGTAGCTGAGTCTGTAACAAAACATGAAGTGGAATCGCGGAATCTTCCTTTCTCTTCTTCCCCTGTTCATTTCTTTTTCATGTGTTTTTGCTAAACCTAGGCATGTTTTTGGCTTGTTCCTAAAACTGATGTTGGAATTTAAAGGAGAATTACTCATTTCTATAGGAATCCATTCACTCAACAAGCATGTTCTAAGCCCATAATGGTGAGCACTTTCCCTTTCCCAGGGATTCATTTGAAGATTGCCATGGGGCCAAGTCCCGGCAGATGCGATGAAAGACTGCTGGGTAACTTCTGACAAAGACTGTACACCTTGATGAAAAGAAACAGGTATGCAAGGAGAATCTTTGTTTCCCTTCCTAACTTTGGACATAGTTGTATGAGAGTGTGATACTTGGTGATGCCTTTTATGCCTCTGTTATCACAGGAGAAGAATATGCTCCAGGTAGGCCTCTAGTCCCAGAGGAAAAGAGACACATGGACAGAACAACTCAGCCAGGCTGCAGACCTTCGGCTTGAAATGGAGTTGCTTAGTCAGATCCAGACTCAGTCTAGTTGCCACAGCTTAAAGCAGAGCTTCTTAGCTGACTTCAGATCTGTGAGAAAAAATGAGATTTAAACCACTGAGTTTGGGGATAGTTGTTATGCAGCATGATGTGACAACAGCTAACCAATACAGTGTGTTCCCCAGTCTGCTGTCAATGGAGCTGCAGAATCTCTCGGCTCTCAGCCTAGAACCACTCTGATTTGGAAGAGAACATGGTAAGAAAATTCTTGAGAGAGGTGCTCTTGGTGTTTGGGAACTTATGAAATCATAGAGACTGGGGCCTGCTTCTCTCCTGGTTTCTGAAGGCAGGGCACTTGCTGGAATAGCCCACACAAGGTCAAGGAGGGACAAAGGAGGAGAGTGGCTGCGACAAGGAAGTTAAAACACTGGATTGAGTCTATCCTCATTGCTGAAAGTGACCAAAAAGCTACAGAGTTACCAGTAAGATATGAGAAAGTGGATTTAAACAGAGCTTAACTGAAGGCAGTGACTAAAAAATAAGTGAAACCATATCTGGTTTATATCCCTTTTCCAATTATTCAATAAATCTTTTCCACTTAGCATTTCTCTCTGCCTAAAAAATATGGTGTCACCTTCAAAGTGGAAATTCCATTGTGCACTCACTCACCTGGAACATCAGTACAATTGTGGGCACTGGTCTCAATATGATTTCCCTCCTGTTTATCTTTACATTTTATTTCTTTGCTTTGTGTCAATCTATTACTTAGATAACTGGCTTTTGCAGGAGAAATCTTTCAAATGGTATTTGAATGTATACATAATTTAAACTTTGTCTCCAAGCTTATAGAAACTTTCGAGGAATGTTAGGAATTGAGTCAAGGGTGCTCAACAGTGTTATTGCTGAAATTACAATTATTGATGGCAGCAGGAGCAGCTACCTTTCCCTTGGCTCTTCCAACATGCCCAACTCTAGAGGCGTGCTGCGTGCAATTTCTCCCATCCTCATCCCAGTTGATTAGATGGGTATTATTTCCCAAGTTCTTCCAATAATGGTAAAGCAGCATCTGTTTGGCACTGCCTCTGCATCAGGCGTTGAAGTGAGCTCTTGACATGCATGGCCTCTGTGCCTTCTCACAACAACCCTCTCAGCTGGAATCATGATTTCCTCGTTTGTCAGAAGAGAAAGCTGAGGATCCAGGGTATGAAGGGGCTTTCCCACATCACACCCTCAAGAAGGGACAATGCCTGGATTTGAACCCTGGTCTGCCTGCTTCTAAACGCATATTCATTTGGCTTCATCATTGTCTCCCAGAAACAGAAACCATGTTGCCATCCCTGCTTCTCTGAACTTTTGGCCCCAATCTAGATTGGTCTGCTCATCTGCTCCAGAAATCTGTCCTAGCACCAAATGTCTGGATTACTGGATTTGAGTGTGATCCCATGGAGACGAAATCTGGCGATGTCGGGGCAAAGGTAAGCACACAGGAAAGGAAAAGACGAATGGCCTTCAGCTGACGTCCAGCCAGCAGCTCCCTTTCCCAGCCTCTGCCTCAGAGACCAACCTGTCAACAGCCCCAGGACAAAGGGGACCGACCCTGCTGATGCTGGGGCTTTGACTAGGGAGCAACCCACGGACATTAACAAAAGAAACAAACACACGCTATTCTTTCACAAAACTTTAGAGTTTACAAATCTCTTTTGTATATTTTGAGCCTTGCATTCACTCTGTCAAATAAATGTCATTACGCCCAATTGATTTGCATATCTCACGATTTTAAATTCAACTCTCTTTTATTGAAGACCTAGTATACGCCAGGAACTTTTCTGGGCAGGTTGCAGTACAACACCTCATTTAAATCTCACAGAATCTCTGTGAAGTGGAGAGTATTACTGCCATTTTGAAGAAAAGGGAATTAAGGTTCTAAGCAATGGAGTGACATTCACCACAGCCCGTAAAGTCAGCAGTGGAGTCTAGATTTGAACCCGGGTCATCTATCATCAGACCTGTGCTCAGTCCTGCTACAAGCTCAGGATGCTACAAGAAATCTCCCCTGAGACTCTGACAGCGCACCCCAGCCTCTGCTGAACGCTGCTGCCCCGCGGGCTTCAGATGCCCTGCCTCACTGCCGTGTGTGGAAGCAGGTGATTTATCTCTTTAGTTGACAGGATCCGGAAGGAGCTGTATCTGAGGAACTGAACCCAAGGAGCCTCATTGACACCTTGACCTGATGAGATGACAAGATCTTGAACCTCGAGGATCCTGAAGCTAACACCACAATGGGATGAGACCTTTGGGAGATATTGGGAGGTACTGAGCAAAGTCAGCATGTGGAATAAATATAAATAATTTGTGGCCAGAGGGCAGACTGTGCCACGGCCATTTTAAAACATCCCAAACTTGTTGATACTCTTTCCATTAAGGACGGGGATGTCCTCTCCCCTTGAATCTGGACTCTAGGACTGCTTGGCCAATAGAATATGACAGAAGTGGTGCCCTGCCAGGTTCAGGTCCATGTCTTAATGGATCGACAGGTTTCCCTTCCTGTCTCTTGGGACCCCTCCTCTTCAAACCTAGCCACCATTCTGTGAGGAAACACAGGTCACACTGTGGAGAGACCCCTGTGGAGAGGAACTGACAAGGAACTTTGCAGCCATGTGAGAGAGCCATCTTGGAAGAGGTCCCTGGAGGACCACCCCGGCCAATGCTGTGTGGAGTGGGGGGAAGTCTCTGCTGAGCCCTGACCAAGCTGCAGATTCATGAGCAAAATAATGATCATTGTCGCTTTACGCCGCCACGTTTGGGTAGTTAGTTGCATGGTAATAGATAAGCGGAGGCGGTGATGTGACGTCCGCAGAGCTGCTGCTCATCGACAAGCCCGTTACACCGACCACCATGTTGAATCCTTAGAGCGATCCACTCAACAGATGAAGAAACTGAGGCTTGGAAAGGATAAGTGACTTGCTCCAGATCCCACACCTGTTAAGTGGATCAGCATGGATTTGGATCAACCTGGGTCAATTCTCTACCCTCTCCAGCCCACCAACCATAGGGCAACAGCACAGAGACAACTACTGTCCGGCTCCCTGACTGCCTGCTAACCTCTTTCCAGCAAGATCCTGCATGGACTGAAGCACAAAACAAGTGTGCCAGCTGACTCTGTTCTTAGGTCCATGATGCTTATTTGGAAAGAATAAACACATCCAGGTTTGAATTCCAGGGAGCGTTCCCCGAAGTGGGGAGTCAGCTGAGCAACCTTCTGGCTGTGTGACCTTGGGCTCATCACTTAACTTTCCTGAGGCTCCGTTTCCTCATCCATAAGATAAAGACAAAAATGTCAACCTCACAGAGTTGTTGTAAGGATCTCATGAGGGCAAGTGGAGAACTAGCTTAACACAGAATCTGGCCCGAAAATAAATATTCAAAACATTGAGTGTCTCTTACACAGAGGGCTTAGAGTCATAAGAGTTCTCTTTGCTCATCACTCCTACCCCAAAGAGAGAGCTCCCCAGGGTCACGATGAAACTGATGCATCCTGGCCCTGAGCATCATTTATTTTAACCTCCTCAAAGATTCAGCCCTGTTCGCCTCCACTCCTGAAGCCCCTCCGGACAAGAACGAAGCTCAAGCCACAGCCACTAAGCTTTGCTCACAGATTCCTCCTTCACGACTGACTGAGCCGATACTGGAAAGAAACATTCCGTGGAATCATGTAAATCCCCACTCGTCTTCAAATTGGGTGCTGGAGTGCCTTGGGGAAGAGGTTTTACAAGCTCACCGACTTCGGCCGAGGCAGGCTCCAATTGCTCTTGGGAGATAATTCCGCCTGCACGTGGCAGCGAGACGGCCAGGGGCTCCCTGCCTTCTCACTAGAGAAACGGCTCCCTGGGCTGAAGGGGGACAGTCTCTTCCCTCCAGAGGCAGACAGAGAGAGGTCTTAAGCCGCCTGCCCCCTGCAGCCCTCCCCAGATGGCACAGGTGGATTCAGTGACTCATCGCTCACATTCTCACTTGAACAAAGGATCTCAGATTCTGGTGGGGAGGGCCATCTTGAGAGACAGTGTCTCGAATACGAGGTCAAGGTTGCCTGCTCTTTCCCTCACAACCTCCTGGATTTCAGAGGCAGGGTAATGCTATGACGGACCAAGCCCTCGTTGCATCTCCACGCAAGAAAATGCTTTGTAGTCTGCTGTGCCTCTGGGGAGAGCTGTTATCTTTTCTTGTACCACTGCCTTTTAAAAAAAATTTATTTTCAAATCTGGGCTTCACAATAGATTATTCAATGCACAGCCAACTGAGCTGCATGAAGTACACAGCCAGCCCTGTCTATCCCAAGACACTGTGGCCGCCTCATCTTAGATGGCACAACTCCTCACATTGGTTTGAAAGATGACTTTCCTCCCAAGTCATTGGGAGCCCAAGTCCCATTGCAAACATTAGGAGACAGGTCAGTTGCTCCACCAATAATCATAATCATAAAAATTACTGTCTGTTTCTGAGAGCTTAGTCTCCAAGGACTTAATAACCACTATATCACGTACTTCCTGCTTCAGCTCCAAAAGGTAGATCTTATTGTCTGTATTTCATATATGCAGAAATGGGTTCAATAATCAAGTAACTTGTCTGAGGTCACAGAGCTAATATGTGGCAGAGTGAGAATTTCAGCTTTGCCGTCACTAACCATTGCTAGGCTCCCTAGGGAAAGTTCTCCTCCGATGGCTGTCCCTGCTACAGAGGGACATGCTATCCAGACTGGCTAAGTGACAGTACTTGCCTTCCTCAGCCATGCTCAGCTGGACTTCTTCAGGATCTCCATCCATAGCTCACCCTTTCCGTGGCCTGAGTCAGTTCAGGGCAGGCCAGAGTCCTGCTCAGTCCTCACCAGCAGATGGTGTCCATTTGTTTTTCAACCTCCACCTCACTCTCAGGTGTGCTTGGGGACAAATGACCTCACCAAACTCAGATGCCTAGTGTTTGGGCCCAGGCCACATTCCTTCTGCTGTCTGGGCCTTGTTTACACAGCTAGAATAGATCAGCAGAATTCCTGATGGAGGATGGAGCCATGACAGACTCCCAGGGGCCCCAATGGGTCAGAATCACCAAATGTTCACAAATCATCCACAATTTCTCTACGAAGAGCAAAAATGATTTGCAGTGTTTCCCTTGTCTGCTGTCCTCTTCTAAGGGAAACTGCCCTACCCACATACGCCACAGCCCCTGAGCTGCCATGTTTAGCATGTGAATACCTTGTAACCCCCAATCGCACTAGGTGTGGACATCTGACCAAAGGCCAGCTATGAGGTTGCCAAACGTGGAAAGTTCTGCCCAGAGAAGGGTGAGCTGGCCGATCAGATTTCCACTCTGGGGAACCTGAATGGAAAGATGCAGGGAAAATCCAGTTATTAGTAGCAGAAATGGAGGCTAGGTGGATGCCCAGAGAAAGGCTATGAAGTAGAGCAGAGACTCTGAATAAACTGATGTGATGTGCAAATAAAAATTATGACAGTGAGGACTCCCAAGTAACCAGCAGCTCTGAGGAAGACCAAGGACACGTGAGGAAGCCAAATGTTGGCGGAAAGAGAAGCAGCAGCAGCTAATGCTTGCATATAGCTCCGCCGTCCTGGTGGCAACACGAAGATGGAGATCCTTCCGCTGAGGTTTCTGGAGGCACCCCAGATGCAGGTGCCTCACCTGGGAGGCCGGGCCACACTCTCGTTCTCCTGGGGCCTCCCCTCCTCCCTCATGGCCAAGGGCATCCTTATGGGGAGGCCCTGCCCTTCTCCTTCCCTTTCTGGTGCTGTCCGTGGACGTCTCTCTTCATTACACCGGAAAGAATGCTGCTGACACTCCCACCTCCACACGTGTGTATTTGTGCAGGGTAATTGGCTTGCTTGTAGTTTACAGACTCTGAATTTAATAGATGCTCTACTTTATCTGTGGGCATTTGGAAAACAAGCGGCTGCACGTGTGGCCTGCCAACAATCAAGAGGAGAGTTTACGATGCTGTGCAGCTTTCCTCGTTTTATCTTTGGTTCCAATTTATGCCTTTGTTCCCATGTTTTCTAATTCTGCTTTTACCTTC
Organism: Equus asinus; assembly: GCF_041296235.1. Taxonomy (NCBI): domain Eukaryota; kingdom Metazoa; phylum Chordata; class Mammalia; order Perissodactyla; family Equidae; genus Equus; species Equus asinus. The sequence goes on from NC_091794.1 coordinate 67,963,341, forward strand.
GTCGATTTCACATTTTATAAATCCTTATAAGCTCCTTTCTAAAACAAGGAACAAACAATATAGAAATAAATAAATATTTACAAAGGGATGACATATAAGTCAGGGCCCTGGTGGAAAACAGAATTCCCCTCAGGGAGTTCCAAAGGAGACATGTGAATGCCGTGACCTCTCATGGAGGGAAGGACAGGGTTGAGGGAACTGACAAGGATGGTGAGGTGCCCAGGGATTAGCAAGAGGAGGAAGCCATTATCAGCCCGATGGTAGGAGGAACCAGGGAGGAAAAGGTTATGACTAGAGTCCAATGGGTACAGGGCCACGAGGAGAGTGGCGGGCACTGTAGCGATGGAAGGATGCAGGCACTTTGAGAGAGGCACTCCAAGGCAGGGGGAGGGGCCCAGAAGAAATGCCCGCCCTCCTTCTCATCTCGCCTTGGGACTTCCTGCTGGTGCTTCCCAACCAGGACCAGGCAGCCGGGAAGTCCAGGTGGTGTAGTCTGTGTGGGTCAGCCTCCCAGGGCACAGGGAAGGACTGAGAGAGGTGGAGGATGGTGGTGGAGGGGGTTGAGAATAAGCAGCCGTGACGAGCACTGGTCTTGGGCTTGAGCTGGTCACAAACAGGGATTGGATCAGGAGGAGCAGGAGTGAAGATAGATAAGTGTTCAGGACCCATGCTTTACAAGAAGAGCGGATGCTGGGCTCACCATGCAGCCTGATGGCTGTCCTTGTGGCATATAGGGCTTTCCTTCTAGGATCCTCCATTTTCTCTCAGTTCTGGAGCGCTGACCTGACCCCAGAGTCCTGGCAATCCACAAGATGCCTGCCCCCACTCTCCTTCCGAGTTCCCCAGCCGCTGGCTGAGGCTCTCATCTTCATCAGCTCCTGCTGTTCTGCTGCTCACGCAATCAGGGGAAGGACGTCTAAGATGTCTAAGGATGTCTAAGTCGTCATTGCAGCTGATGGAGGGCTGGGGGCTCCCATGCTCTCACTCCCATCTGGGCTGCTTTGTTCCCCATCCTTGAGAAAGCACTTCTCAGCTCAGGTAAGTGCCCAGACTCTCTGGAGAACACACGTCTACACAAACAGGCCCCCCGTTCTAGAGCTAACGAATCAGTGAGAGACTGCCCACTCTCAGGTGGGCCCACCGTCTCCCACCCCTCATTCCTGCCACCGCTTCAAAGTAAATCCTCACGAATCCAGGCCCATGGACTCAGAGTTTGGGAAAGTGCAGAACCAGACTCAGTTCAAATTTATTTGTTACCATCTTTAGGAAAACAAGTGAACTTATCAAAGAAGAAAGCTAATATTTATTGACCACCCATGATGTGGTAGGCACTCACATCCACGACTTCATCTTTACGTTCATTCTGCGAGATGGGCACTGTAGACACTGAAGATCAGAGAGGGTAAGTAATGTGCCCCAAATCTCACTTTTACTGCCTCGCAGAGGCAAGACGGGCTCTGCCTCCCAGGGCCGCGACACAGGCTTGGCCATCACCCCGTGAGGTGCTGCTGCCCAGCAAGGGGGCGCTGCCCGCTGCACCGGTTGGGAGGGCAGAAGCCTCTTGTTAATACAACAACCTGACTTATGAAACAGAGATTTTCTGAGCTCCATTATATGGTATGCCTATAGAGCTGGAAATAATAAAACCATACTCCCTAAAATACTTCTACAATGTTCATTATTCAATTATTTGGATAAGATTATTCTGACTTCCCTCCCTCGTGCTGAGGAAAGAACAAGGAGTCCTACTCACTGTGGGTGTGAGCCCACGCATACACACCCTCACATGTACACATGTGCACAAGCACACACACACACACGCCACCTCCCCCAAGCCCATCACATTCCACTGCCTCAGCCCAAGTACCTCACACCCACCAGGCTGGGATTCACATCCTCTGATTTAAGTTTTAAATACAGAGGTTTGTACAGGATTACAATCTGTTTTTTGGTTGTGGTTGATTCGGATTTCCATTGTCTGAATCATAGCCACGGAATAAATTGAATCTTTTTCTAACATAGAATATATTACTCTTGAAATAGTAGGAAATGTTGATAATTGCCTTTTATTGGACTCACAAATAATTTATAAGTTGGTCCGGTTTGGGGGGAAAAAAAAAATCGCAGTCTTTTCTTTCTTCAGCTTCTTCCTGGAGGCTGGCGGCTGCCTCTAAAAATAGCTGCCAGTGCGGGGATGGGCCCAGGGCTCCCCCTCGTGGCCAGTGCGCAGGATTGCGGGCTCAGTAAATGGACCTGAAGCACAGACGCCACATTTGAATAATTCTTTCTCCCCTAAGTACACAGAGAAATTTGATTTATTCTTCACAGCCATGTCTGCATTACAGAGCACGTCTCCTTATAAAGTCCATCTGCTCTGAGGATAAGTAAATGATCAATCCCTCATATACATTATCGTGCGGTGAACGCTTCTCTGAGGTAGTAATAGCTTCTGTGGTTCTAGCAAATGTCAGGGAGCCTGGGAGTTTCTACTTTCCTTAAGAAGATACCGAGGAAAAAATACAAATTGACCTTTACATAAGCAGGGTAACTACTTCCTGAGGGTACTAATGAATGTGTATGGGGTGGGGGACGGGAGGCGAAGGCAGGAACAGGAGAAATAGAAGGCTGTGGGCGTGCAGGGCTTAGCCTGGAGCCGCTCCGCTGCTCACACGTTCTGCCAGCAGCATCCTGAGACGGTGCTCCACAAGGGTGAGGATGGACGCGCTCCCTCTTCCCATGGGCACATGGGAAGACTGTATTCCCAGCCTCCCTTGCAATTGGGAGCCATGTGACTGAGTTCTGTGGAATAGGATGTGGGCCAGTGGGATGTGGGTGCTTCCAGGCCTTCCCCCTACAGCATCCCTAGTGACTTTTCACACTCTCTGTTTCCATCCACATTGATGAAAACAAAGTAATCCAGGATGTCAAGGTCACACGAGGGAAGTGAGCCAAATCCATGAGTCATTACTTAAAGGACAGGAGAGCCACCTGATTCTTACCAAACGATGCGAGCAAGAAATAAACTTAGATGTGCTAAGTCATAGAGATTTGAAGCCTATTTGTTATGGCAGCCAGTGTAATTACCCTGGCTATTAAAGCAAGTCAGTTCACCTCTCTTAGCCTCAGTTTCCCCAAATAAGAATAGGGATGGAGTAGGAAGGTGGAGTGAAACTATGTGAAAATATGTGGCACAGATTCAGGGCTCAATAAATGCTGGTTAAAAAGCAATTGTGTCTCACATAAACAATATCTTCATTCTGAAGGAGTATTTTTGCTGTTACACCACACGTTTCCACTGCAACAGAAAGAAGACTCAGCTCCAACTGGCAGGCCAAATGGGGATTTCATTGGCCCCAGAGCTAGAACCTCCAAGGGTAGAGTTAAGCTTAGGGCTGTTTTAATCCATCCAGCAGCTTGAGGACTCAGATTCTTTCTGTGTCTCCACCCTTCCTTCTGCCTGGTAAGGTTGTTCTAAACCTGACTCCCAGAAGGGTCAAAGATAGCTGTCAATAGCTCTATTACTGCATGTTCCCAGTCTACTCTGAGAGCATGAGGAAGTCTCTTCCCAATATTCTAAGAAAGAATGCTCCAATTCCTCTGATTGGACAGGCTTAGGTCACACGCTCACCCCTGAGCCAATGTGTTGGAATGTGTTGATGACCTGCCAATCAGGACCCATACCTGGAGCTGCGGGTGGGGTCAGCTTTCCTTCAGTCACTTAGGCTTGTGGGGAAAGAATGAAAGCAAACTTTTCTTTAAAGGCTGTTTTTAAGCAGGAGAAAGAGGGCGCAGGGGGAAATGAATGCTACATAGGCTACCAAAAGTGTGTGCTATGCTTGGTATGTTTATTTCCCTTGAAGCAAGAAATAAGTTGTAGGGGTAGATGGCAAATGTTATTTTGTGATTACTCAAAGTAATCACCCAGCCTTTCAGAAATCTGTGAGTTAACTGGACGTTATGGTTTTCAACTTCCTAACCTCTGACAAGAAGTTCCCTAATATACCCTCGGATATTGACTTCTTGAAATATACTCAGATATTGACTTCCTGTCTCTCTTGACAGTGCAGTGTTAAAAAATCATGTCTCTAAAGAATAATTTAGTTTCTTCCTCTGCCGCTTTCTGTTCCCCTCTTTATTCCCTGTACTTTGTTTTGATTTTGTGCAAGTGTGTTAGAAAGCGTCAGATCCGGCACAAATGGGAAGGATCATTCTTTTCATCTGTGCTTCACGCCTAAAGTGAATCATTCTATGCTTAATCATAAAATAATGAGGCCGACTTTTAACAGACTACTTAGATATCTAAATGAGTGCTGCTCTTCCGAGAAGTCACCTAGAGAGGTGACCTTCATATGCCAATCATGTGGCCATAGCTCAAAGTGTATTAACTACGCCTCAGTTTTAACCAAAAGAAGTGCAGTGGCTGGATTGATCACACTATGCATCTGATTTGGTCCCAAACCCCTGTAAGTTTTTCAAAAAAATGAATCTAGCCTCCAAAGCAAAGACTCGTCTTTTCAAATAACATATCTTGGGATCTGAAGACAAGTCAATGGAGAGTCCCAAAAATATTTTTAATAAATATTAAAGAGTGAACATTCGGGAAGGCACTTGAGTTACACATTTGTTTAAAGAAAGAGACGGTCACACGATATCGCCCTCTTCTACAAGGAACATGATCTGATTACCACCCCCTTTCAGTCACCCTACAGCTGAATTCTCCTGGCCTACAGGCTAAAGCTGGACTCAGCACTCCCTTCAGGCCTTGAGCTGCCCCGACATCCTGCTGTTGGCGGCTCTCTGGCCCACACACCCTGCACTCCAGCCAGGCTAAAGCTCTCTCCACTCCCTGGATGCTGGGCGCTCTCCAGAAGCTGTGGTCCCCTCCTGCCATCGCCTCTCCTGAAATGCCCTTCTCCCTGCTTTCATTTCATGCTCTCATGCCTCACTCAAGACCTAGGTCATGTGTCGTCTCCTCTGAAAAGTTTTAACCCTTCCTCTCCACAAGAACAGGATTTTGTGACTCTTTCTTTTGTGATCTTGTAGATTTTTTTTTAAAAAAAGTTTATTATAACACCACCTTTTGCCCTTGTAATAGTTTTATTTATCACATGTGCTTGGCCTCGGGGAGGTTGCCCCCAGATCCATTCCTTACCCGGCCACGCTGTCTTCTCTGAGGCAGGGTGTCTGACCCCTGCAGGCTGCGTGGCTCCAGCTCCTGCACCGGTCGACTCTGCCTGCATTTGGCCAATGGGAGGCACGGAAAGGAGACTGTAGGATGGCAGGAAGGGAGAAGCCGGGGTGTTTTGTCCCTTCTCCAGAAGCCTCAGGAGGTATGCACGCCAGTGGCCATTTCTCTCCCTCAGTGGTTCTAGGCTCTTCTGAGTGATTCCAGCTCCTGGGCCCTGATAACACCACCTCCTCTTTGTCCCTCCGGCCTAGTGGCTTCTAGCTGTGGCTAGTCTCTGGGTTTCTTCACAGTCCCCACTTTGGTCCCTCAGCTCTTCCATCCCTGGTGTAACAAGTTTTCTGTATTGAGTTCCCCGTTTCAAACATTTAAAGTGAATTCCATTTTCCTAATCGGACCATGACTGGCACATCAGCTCATCTCCCCATCCAGCAGTTGAGAATTAATGAATGACATCAGTGGATGCATGAATAGAAAACCATGTCTACATGTCATAAATAATTTTATTTTTCCACTTTCTAAGACACCTTCATGGCTTTTCCTATCAGTCTCTTTTTCCTTCTATGGCCAAAAATATCTTTTTTCAAGTTCTATCCACTTTTCCTAGCTGGATTTCCCAACCACAAAGCCCTTGTTCGAGTTCACCCACATCCAGGTCCTGCATGGCATCTGCATCACTGACAGATGGTGAAGACACTGAGTATGGAGTGAGATCATCAAGATTAGAACAGTTGCATAATCCAAAATATGGAGGCTGTTGGCCGAGATCCACAGGACAATGGCGGAGGATTCATTATCTTCCCGTTCTTTGAGTCCATATGTGACTTAAGCCAGAGCCAGGCCAATTTACAGTTATTCCTGGAGCCCTGTGCAATTTGCAGATAAAAGGAAGATGCACATTTGCGGCCAAAGTAGGAGATTTGAGTATTAGACTGGCTGCTAAAATGCTCCCCTGTGCGTGAGGCCAGCATACGGCCGGATGGTCTCCTCAGTGCTGCCCAGAGCGTTATTTTATTTCCATGTTCTGGAGGCCAAATGAATATGAACCAGGCATTGGGGAGGGATCTGGGAATGGCATGAGGTTAAAGCTTCTGCTACAGTGAAGAGGATGGTGCAGCCCCCCCTTTCTGCCACTGCCTGGCCCGGGCATCCCTCTAATCACTTTGACCCCTCATGGGCCTGGCTGTCAATGATGCTGAGCAGCTATTAAGAAACAGCTCAACACTAAAGTGAGAAAAGGAAAATAATACAGCTTAGTGAAATCTCACCTGAAAGGCCACATATTTATTGAGGAAACATTTATTGTGGGCCTAGCGCTGAGTTGGATGCAGAGAATAAGAATGAGTAAGAACCAATTCCTGCTTTCCAAGGCCCCACGGTCTACTTGGGGGAGACAGACACAGGGACAGAGGGACAAAGGCAGCTTGGCAGGCAGAGCTGGAGCCCAGGTGCTCCATGTGCGGCCCATGCACAGCACTTAAGAACACTGCTCTGGGTGAGGCAGCCAGGGGCTAATCCCAGCTCACACACTGCCCAGCCTGGTGAACTTGATCTGCGTGACTCCGCTTTCTCATCTGTAAAAGGAGGACTGAGTGCCTACCTTGCAGTTGTTGTGGGTATAAAGTGAGTTTGTGCAGGAAAAGTTCCTCATATCTCGTCTGATGTGATGTAAACCCAGGGACACTGGTGTCGTTGTGATGGGCACCCACAACCAGGACAAGAGTGAGGCTCCTTGACTGTTTTGTGAGCCCCGGACATTGCAAGGAGGAACCAGGCTGGAAAGGAAGACCACTGTTATGCCACGTGCTGACTCCAGCTCACAGCATGCCTGGAGGGCCCCCCGGGAAGCCTTTTAGGAAGCTCCTCAGAAATCCCAGGAGGTGAGGAGTTCATGGAGGTCTCAGAGACGTTATCACATGGATGTCAACAGGACCAGTTTCGTAGTCACAGTGGGTTACGAGATAGATAAGGAGGGAACTGGGGGGATGGAGGGTTGAGCAAGTCGCCCTGCCTGTGGCCATCAGAAAAGGCGCACTGCCAGCGTCACCTGCCCCAGCTCTGCAGGTGCAGGCGGAATGCACCGGCACGTGGCAGGCGCGCCAGGGACAGCCCTCCAGGTAGAGAAATGGGCTAGACAAACATCCAGAGGCAAGAAATAGCACTGTGCTCCCAGGACGGAGGGAACTCAGTGTGGCAGGTGTGTAGGCAGCTGAGTGACGGGGCTGAGGCTGGAGGAGCTCCAGGGGCCGATTCAGAGGAGCATGTGTGTCCTGGGGAAGGGTCTGGACTTCTTCCTGGGGCATTAGAGAGTTAGAGCAGGTTTTGAGTGGTGGAGCGTGAGGGAAGGTTTGACTTGGGGAAGATCTTTTGGGTAACACAAGGGCTCATTTCGTGTGTGGTGGGAGACTAGAGGCAGAGGCACCGTGAGCCCACACCTGCAGTCCGCCGGAGGGACGGAGAGAAACAGACTGGCTGAAGAGATGCTTCTGAGTAGTCTAGTCACTTCCTGAGGTGAAATTAGACTCTAAGTCCCTTGATGGCAAGGAATGCACCTCTTTGTGACGAAAATATCAAGCGCCTAACACAGGAATGAGCAGAAAGTAAACACTTGCTCGATGTTGTCAAAGGAGGCACAATCAAGTGCGTTTGAGAGGTGAGCATCAGCGCATGTCAGGAGTGTCCAAGCTTTCCGCTTGGGAAAATGAATGAGCTTGATGTCACCTGAGTGTGTTTCGGGGATCAGGACACTGGTTCAGTTGTGGCTTTCTTGAGTTTGAAGTGTCCATGGAACACCCGAGTGAGCGGTCCAGCAGGTAGGTGGGTATGCCACCATGAGTCCTCAACATACAGATCACGGCCTCGCTCAACACGTTGAGTAGGTCTCCATAAATATGTGTCGAGTGAATGAATGAGTGAATGGGCCTGGAATTCAGGAATGACCTAGACTCCTTGACCACCTTGTACAAAGCAGGACCCCTTGTTATTTTATTCCCTGCTGTTTTCCTTCATAGCACTTACGGGCGTGAGTAATCATATAAGGATTCACTTTAATGCCTCACTCCCTAACCAGACTACGGCTTCCACAGTGATGAGGACAGCGTGCGTTTTGTTCTTCACTGTGCGTCTTGGCCTAACCCAGCCCACTGTAGAGATTAGGTGAACATATGTTGAATGGATGAAGGGATGGGGATATGCATGCGGGCGTGGGCAGGACGTAGGTGGGAGCAAAGAGAAAGTATGGGTCTTGGTGAGCTGAGAGATCAGGTCAAGCATGGAGCTTTCAGCTTCAAAGTTGCTGGTTTGTAATACTTTTCTCCAAACTTCCCAATTCCCTTCCCCTCCCCCAAATGCCACACTGCCCAAATCGAGCCCTGATCAAGTCCTTTCAAGAGCTTCTGTTCTCTCATCTGCAAAAGGGGATTATTATGAACCCTGCCTCCTTTACTAGGTGGCTGTGAGCATCAGGTGAGGTAATTCCACTCCACAAATGTTTGTATAGGTGATTAAATGCCGCAGTGATAAATGCCTTTGAATAAATGCAGTGAGCTGCACGCTCAGTTCCACCTGGCTTGAAGCAGCATCCTCTGCTCTGGGAGACAGTGGGAAAGGAGATCTCTTTGACACATGCCACCTCTCTTCCCAGGAAGCCCTTCATTTCAGTGACAAAAGACTCTCATCTTGCAACCTGAACAAAGGCCAAATGGCCCGTCCTCTCCAACACCCTCTCAGAGTTGACTGAGATCTGTCACATGGGCTGTGGTGCTGGGGCCTGGCCACATCCCACCTCCCGGCAAGCTGTTGCACCAGCTCTTGGCAGCAGAGCCTGAGCGGCTGGGCGCTCCGATAATGTAGCTGGTGAGCAGAAAAAATAGACACTAACGCAGAAGAGGATGTGTAATCTGTAGGGCTGCTTTCCAGATGACAAAGGGTCAGAAACAGCAACTCCTGAAAGCGGAGACCAAGCTTTTGAAAACTTTTATCCTCCCAAGGGGCCCACTTGGAGACTTGATTGCTGAAGGCAGGGCTTTGCATGAGCTGTTCTCGCCCTCTGGACTGCCCCATCCTTGACCACTTTAGGACTAAGATCAAGCCTTGTTCCCTCTGTGAAGCCTCTCTCTTCACCCTCTGGGTGGAGACAGACACCTCCTCCTCTCTGGAGAGGAAGAGGGAAGAGACGCAGCCCTTCCAGAGTGCCGATTCGGGATCAGCCACCACATGTAATTCTTTACGTACCTCTGTCAGTTCGTACTCAGAGCCATCTGGGGGGCTGAGTTTGTTAGCCTCATTTTCCAGATCAGGAAACTGAGGGTCAAAGACCCAAGTCACTTGGTCAAAGGAACAGCTACTAAGTGGGTGAGCACCGACTGGTCAAAAATCAAATACTCAGGGTATTTGCTTTCTCCATATTTCTAACAGAGCACTAGTTGTGTGGTTTGTAATTTTTCTGTTCAAAAGTGAGCTCCTCCAGAGCCAGGATCCCCTCTAATCCATCTCCTTGTCTGTTCCAGCTGCCCACTGAGCAGGTCTGGAGGCCTAGGACCACAGGGCCCAGGTCTGCTCGGGCCCTGGGCACCTCCTAACCAAGTAGGAAGGATGGTAGGGACATCTACACCAGCAGGGGAGGGCTGGTGTTAATCTTGCTACTCTGTTGTCATGTCCACACTTCTCTGGGATGAAGTGACTGTCACGTGTGCCATTGTGCCTCACCTGTGGCCCAGCCCTCGCCGTGCATGCCTTGCTCCTCTGACTAACCATCTGCCTCTATTCTTGATTTTCACTTTCCTTTCTGTAAGGCCTTACACCCTAATCTGTGTCTGATGCCCTGATACCTCTTCCAGGCATGGTAAGTTCTTTCCCTGGGTGTTGAAATTCACCCCAGATGCTGCCAACCATCATTCTCTAACTAGCTGGCACCTTCCTTCCCCTGAAATCACAATGATGCCACCCCTGTGAGCTCCAGCTTGGCTACCACCTGTAGTATCATGGTTAACAGATCAATCAAACAGATCTGAGTTTGAACCCAGTTGTTCCTCTCATGGGTTGTGATGCCTAGGGAAGAAACTCTTAATCTCTTTGCACCTCAATTTCTTCATCTATAAAATGGAGGTAACTATACCTTCCTCCTAAGATTATTGAGAAGATTGAGTGGTATATATATTTGGTATTTGTAAAGTAATGACCATTGTGCCTGATACAAAATAAGCACTTCATAAATAAAGGATGCCTCTTGTTATTCCCAGCAGCCCAGATCTCGACATGCAGGCATAGCAATCTGGTCTTCAATTCAATCCTCAGGAAGTTGGCTAAACCCACATCAGGATTAGTTTCCTTATCTGCTGACCCAACCCTTCCTATTTCCTCTACTTTTCCTACCAGCCCACTGCCCAAGTTTTACTATAGCTCACCAATTGTTTATAAGAAAGTTGTATTAGTCAGAATAAAATAGGTTATGCTGCAGTAACAAATAACCCCCAGATTTTAATACCTCGACACAGCAAAGACTTATTTATATCACAATCTGGTAATTATTGGACAGACCTCCTTCCTAGTTCTCTCAGAAGTAGGGACTCGGGGATCCAGCCTCCTTCCATTTTGTGACTCTGCTATCTTAAGCACATGGCTTCTAAGATTGCTGCAAAAGGAGCAGAGAGAAAGTGGGAAATGGAGCAGGCCAAGAAGTAACATGCATTAGTTCTTCCCACATCCCATTGACCAGAACCTAGCCACACACCCAAATCTAATTGCAAGGGAGGTTGGGAAATACAGTCTTCTTACATACCCAAGAAAAGGAAAATGAACTGGGATTTGAGGAACACAAAGCATTTTCTCTGCCCATCTTACCTCCCTTAATAAAACAACCTCCAAAGCCCCCAACATGTGAGAAGAGGTAGCTATATGTCAGAAACCTGAGTCTTCCATCCTCTTTCCTCCAGGCTTGTCAGCCCTGTGGAGTCTCTCGATAACCAGTCCTGCAGCGTGCTGACCTCGGAGGACACTGCTCTCCCTCTCCCCTTATTTAACATTCCACCCCAAATGTGGACAAAGATGCTTCCCTTTTCACTATGCTAGAGCTGAGGTTAAATATCTCACTCTACTAGATTTTACCAAAGATTGGGGGATGACCCATGAGGAACAAGCAGAGAGTAAACTACAGCTGCTCATTTGCTTTTTTTGAAAATGGAGTTTATGCATCTTCAGCTTCAGTCTTGCATAGGACCACCCGCCTGCCACACTCCTGTCCTGCAGCCACAGATCAGAATCCATCTGACCCCTCCTACCCAGGAATGCCCACGCACATCTTAAGTCCACAAAACAGAGGCATGGCATTTCAGGGGAAGCAGTCAGAGAGAGAAGGGGATGTGTACACGGGTGGAGGAGAGAAGCTTTGCCTCCCTAACTTCCTGCGAGGAAAGCAATTCTAACTCTTATACTTAGATGGAGCTTTCAAATACATACGAAATTAGCTACCCAATTATGAGTCCTAAGCCACATACCAACTGACCTGTGGATGTTGTGGAGAGACCTACACTCCTACATCCTGGCACTCAGAGCCTCTAAGCATGGCAGTCAGGTGGTATCACTATGCCTTGAAGTCCAGACCCAAGAAAACAAGACCCAAAGACAGATAAGAGGGTTTCCTGCCTGAATTTTCCATCTGGGGACCCACTTTTCTGGATGATGGGACATTGGAGTGGTTGATATTTGGAACAATTCCCTACTTCCATGCAAGCCCCATGTCCTTCCCACAGACAGGGGAGTGGTCTTCCTTCAATCTCTACAAGATAAGCATATCAGAAAGCATCTTAATAATTCATCTGAGTGATGCATTCATAATGTAACCAGCATTAAGCAGAGGAAGACGGTCTCCTTACAAGAAGCTAGAGGACTGCTGCATTCCCCAGCTACGAGACAGCCCCTGGCACAACGGAGGTGCTCAGATTCTTCGTAAAAGGCCGTTCAAAGGAAAGCAACTTGCCTTGGTTGTGTTTGCTGAGCATCCTTCAAGAAAGCGCTACTAAATTATGATCTACTATTAAGATGGTTATCTAGATAAGCACAAAACTGAGATGTGAGCTTCCTTCAAGTAAAAGAGAAACCAGCTGAATGACAGTTTTCGCAAACTGGTAAAAAGGAAGCAGACCCTTTCTTGAAACCACACACCTCCTGAGATAATTTTAGGCATTTTATCCTTAAATAATTTATCTTTAAATAATTGTATACCTTGTAATAATCACCCCACCCCATATTCCGGTACTGTTTAACCATCTTTCCTACCTTCCCACCCGTCCTGTCCTCTGTATGGTGATTATCTTCACTTTTAACTATCCTCTTTTGCTGGCTTTGTATGGTCCACTCCCCAAGTCCTTCTGGGGCATATGCAGTGGAGAAAGGAGCAATGGATTAGAGCAGCGCAGAGTCCAGATAGAGAACCAGACTTGCACTCTGAATGGCCAGGGCATTTGCCGTGACCTTCCTGAGCCTCATTTTTCTTTACTTGTCAAGTAGGGATAACAGCTCTTATCTCATCACATTGTCAAGAGGAATAGAAGAAAATATATGCAAACCGTGTAGCTTGTGACACAATAGACTCAATAAATTTAAGTTCCTTTTCTCTTTCCTTCTCTCCCTTTTGAAAGCAGTCAGGATATAAATTATACATAAATAAATTACACATTACACTAGAAATCCTCAGAAATGATTAATATAACCAATAATAATGTTAATATTAATAATAGGTTACTCTAGCAGCACCGTCCTAATTCTGCCAATCAATCTACTTGCTCTGGCTTTGTCATCAGATAACATACGGTGCTCAAAGTTTACCCTGGAAAGAGGTGAATGCACAGGATTTCCCATTTTCGGATATTTTTTAAATTCTTTTTTACATCAAAGTGTTCTGCTACAAACCATTACTTCGGGTGCAAAGGGTAAACAATGTTTGCCAAGAAATGAAAGACTAAGACATGAATGGAAACACTGAAAAGCTACCAGCAGTATCTGAGACTGAAAGTGAGGTTGAGAAGCATCAAGAACATGCTGGAAATACTTATTTCCACTGCTCAGCATGCCCAAGAATGGATGAGACCTTACAGGAGAGCATGGACATCATCCCCATTACCAGCAGAGAAAAACTGAAGCCAGGGTCTTGAAAGACAGAAACATCTAGAAGATTCTTAGCCTAACTTCAGCCCAGGCATCTGCTAAACTTTCTCACAGACTTCTTTCACAATTGAATTTGGAAAAAATTGCTTCAAAGAACGCTTGAAGCTCGCAGATTCTGTGAGTTCATTTGTCCGTATTTCTCTAAGATTTAAATGGAGGCAACCAGAGTGGTTGTGAGTGGGTTCTGGAGCCAGACTGCCTGTGCTGGAATGTCTGCTCTTCCACTTGCTAACTGCATCCCCCTGAGTCAGTGACTTAACTCATATCTGCCTCAGTTTCCTCAACTGGAAAATGAGGATCATAATAAGGACTAAATAAGGTGATGTTTGTAAGGTCTGGGACACTGTCCCCAGAAGGCAGTGGATGCTCAGTCATTTCCTGGCCCAGTGCTTAAGTGGAGATCCCAGGCAGAGTCCTCCTGGCCTACAGCCAGCAGCAGGCCATCAGAGCACCTTGTGGCTATAGTAAGATCTCATACTTCTTTATTCAATGGAATTATTTATTTCTAAGGTGTAACAAGATCTGGCTAAACTTAGGTCAAACCCCAAATTTCACATCCAAAGCCCTCCCCACCATGTCTGCCCGTTGTTCCTGCCTCTTGTGCCTCCACACTCCCACGGAAGCATGTATGGGCTCTCCTAATGTCAAGCTGGACGCTGGGACCTGCTCCTCGAGGATGGGGGCTCATGAGCAAAATGGGATCATTACAGGGAAATAAAGCAATGCCACTCCATTTGAACGTCCAAGTGTAGCATACACATCTCGACACTGACACAGCCACCATTAACTGAGGAGAAGAGAGGAAAGGAAGAGGAACTGACATTTTTGGTGCCTATTTAGTGATAAGCACTGTAGAGATTTTCACATGGCTCATTAATCCATAAGCCGGCACCGCCAGTCCTCTTACCTAGTTTTACAGATGAGGAACATACATCACAGAGGGGATCGCTGACATTCTCACAGCCAACAGCTCGTGGGGAAACTGAGGTTGGTATCTTGAGGATCTTAAGGTATAAAGGGGGATCCTATGGAGTTCCAAGAGTCACGGTTCTTAAGCCTACTTGCAAACACTCGTAACAGCTACCAATAATCAGTGCCTACTCCATCCTATGGCCTCCCACTGTAGCTTGCTCTGACCCAAACCGAAAAGCACAGAGCGCCCAAGGCGGCCAGGTCCTGCAGGTGAGCGCCCCTCCGACCTGCTCCACCCCCTCCGCCTTGTAGACTGGTCTGAGGCCACCAGAGGGAGCCCTTGCGTTAAGAGCAAAGGGCGTCTGACGGCCCAGTTATCAGCTGGGGTTGGGAGGAGGCGGCCAGCGTCCTGAGAGCTTCCGTAGATGATTGCTCCATCATATTATTTACAAGTGGACCCCAGACACGGTTGCCTTTGACCTGAGTGAGGGTTGGGTGTGAGGGAAAGTCACAGAGAACCTTTGGCCTGCCCACCGTTAAGTGTGGAGGAGTGGCCTCCAGTCTGATTGTGCGCAGAGCCCACAGGGCAGCAAAGATCAAACTGTGAGCCAAGATCACTGTAGCGGGGCGTGGTGGCCATTGACTTCTTAAAGTAAATGGCACATCATGGCTCAGAAGAGAACAGAAAATATCACTGCGATAACACACACTGTAAGGGTGACTGTTCTGAGACATTTTTATTTCAGTATGTATATGTGTGCGTATCTGCCTGCTGAGTCATAATGTAGATCTATCTTACAGCGTCATCGATTATTAAAACATGCAGACCTAAAGAGCTTATTTAAAGTCCAGATTCCCAGACCCTAGAGCTGAAGCATTCACTCGTGCCTCCCTCGGGGTCTTGAAGCTTGCATTTTCATAGACTCCCTGCCGCTCTGATGTCAGCCAGGTTTGGGAGCTGCCTGTTACTGGAAGTGAGCGCGCACGCAGGCTGTCCTCACTTTCCCCCTCCTCTCCCCTGGACACGGCAGGAGAGTCTTGTCCTTTCACCAGCGCGGCCCTAGCCAAGCAAAAGAAGTCACACAGACCGCGCCTGGAGGAGAGCGCGGCGGCCTGGCCTGCCGCGGCCGGACCCCCAGGACAGCCGCGAGCTCCCAAGAACCGGAACTGGGGATTGGGTTTCCAGCACCAGCTCTCTCCGAAAAGCAAACAGAAGCGAAAACAGCAACAAAAGAACAAAACAGAAAAACAAAATCACTTTAGAGTCAGCCAGACCTGGTTCAAACCCTGATGCTCCTGCTGGCTACCTCCGGGCCCCGGTGGGCCGGTCAGAGGATGCTCTGAGCCTGCTTCCTCCTGCTAAACGGGAATATCAGCGCTTCCAGGGCCCTGGGGGACTCACACATAATAACGTATCCAAACGCTAAATACGCTTGGCCCCAAACAGGTGCTCCATTCTAGCAGCCCCCTTTCCGGCCTCCGCGAAGTCCCCCTGCCAGGCTAGGCAGCTCTGTCCCCCCAGGGCCTTGGTGTCCCTGTCGGTGAGCCAGCGGGTTGGGACGTTAAGCGGCCGTGGGCAGGGGCCGCTTGGGTCCGGGCTGTCCCTACTGGAGATAACGTTGTCAGCCTGAGCGTCCTGTACTCGCAGGGCGGAGCCACCCCAGTCCTCGGCAACTCCCGGCGCCTGGGCACAAAGTGCACCCCTGGAGAGTGACCGCGGGGCCAGCCGGGGAGACAACCGGGCAGAGCGCTGGCTGGCGGGGAAGGCCCCTCTCCCCGCCGGCCCGGCCCGCGACGCTGGTGGGACCCAGGCGGCCGCAGACGGGGAGCCGCCTCGAGGGCTGCGGGGTTGCGGGGTGCGGGTATGGGTGGCCGGGGGGCGTGGCGGGGGCGTGGCGGGGGCGGGGGGCGGGCTCAGGCGTGGCCCCTGAGGGGCGGGCGGAGAGGGCGGGCTCCTGGCCAGGCCCCGGCTCCGGGCAGCTGGCCTTGACTCCCAGGTTCTGCCTCCGGGAAAGCCATGGACGGGGTAAGGCGCGTCAGTCTCTTGTCGTCCGCTGTGTCCCTTATTGCCGGGTCTGTTCCCCCCGCGGGCTGCCGCCTCTGCCTCCCCAAGAGCAGTCAGCACATCCGCTGTCAGGCCCCCAGCCCACACGGGCCTTGCTCCCTGGCGGGGGAACGGCAGGGGGTGTGTACCGCGTCCTGTGCCACCTCGGAGGCTGAGGGGACAGAGGCTCTCGGGAGCGGGGGCGTCGGGGATCCGCTCGCATCCCGGGGCTGGGCTCTGCCCTGACCCGCAGCCTGGTCCCCAGCGCCCGCTGGGCCCCTGCCTGCGGCCCTCGAGGGCTCTGCGCGTCTGGCCAGGGGCCGCCTTCCCTCCCGTCCGGGGGCAGCGCCGCGCCGGGCTCTTTGGGGGCTGGTGGCTTTACTGTGGGCTCTGCTCCTTATTAGCTGTGCGGCCTGGGGCAAGTGAGTTCATCCTGCTGAGCCCCCTGGGTTCCCCTCTGGTAACATAACATACTAGAATGACTAGTTTGTGGGATGACTGGAGGTGCTTGCAAACAGAGAGACGTCTGGGCGAGTGCCCAGCACAAGGAGGTGGAATTCCCTTGTCCTTGGATGGCGGCGTGCTGTTGGCACAGTTGGAGAATTTCTCCACCTGACTGACCACAGCTTCCTTTTTCCTTCTCCGGTTCGCCACTCCCTCTGTTCTCAAATCAGGGTTTTTTTCACGGAGGGGGCATGGGGTTGCTTCCATGTGGTCTTTATTATGAATTTGGAGTCAAGTCATTTTCTCCTGTGAATCATGTGGCTTCCCTCCCAGGGGTTTGGTTTTAAATCTGGGCAGAGGACCCATTTCAGCTGCTGCCCATCAGGAAAAGCTCCCCTTTGTCCCCAGGCACGGGACACCTGTCTCCCCGTGGCAGATCACTCCAGCCGGACTAGCTGAGTTTTGGAAGAGAGTGAGCAAGGGCACACTGGTGTCGCCTCCAGCTCCTCTCCTCTGAGTTCTCTCCCCCCATCTTGCAGTTCAGCGGCTTCTGAGGAGCTCCTCCTTGATGGAGAAACGCCAGGCTGAACAGAATTAGTGCGGTTGTAAGAAAAAGAAGCTGACTTACACTTTGCCCTCTGTGATGTGGTGGACATCCACGGCCTCCTTCATTTCAGTTTATCTGCAGCACAACTCAGTGAGGGCAAGGCCGTTTGCCGCTTTTTGTAGGGGAGGAAACCGACGGTCAGAAGGTTGTCACTTGCTCAGTATCACAAGGCTGGCCAGTCCCAGAGCTGGAGCATCAACTTAGGTTTGTCAATAACAAATACTGAGTGCCAACTATAAGCCAGGCTACTAGCAAGGATGACAGTGGGAAAACAGGTAGAATGTTAGGCAATTTCGAGAAAAGTAAGAAAGGGCGTGTCAGCTAATGACATTTTTATGGGATAAGCTAATGTGGTTATGCAACTTTTTCTGCTCAGGGAAAGGGAAAAAAGATCAAAAGAAAAATATGGGTTATTTCTCATCTTAGAGGGAGGGTTCTGCTTCTTCTTTTCTTTTTTTTTTTTTTTTAGTGAGGAAGATTGGCCCTGAGCTAACATCTGTGCCAATCTTCCTCTACTTTGTATGTGGGACGCTGCCACGGCATGGCTTGATGAGCAGTGTATGTGTCCTCACCTGGGATCTGAACCTGTGAACCCTGGGCCACTGATGCAGAGCACATGGACTTAACCTCTATGCCACCAGGCCCACTCCTTAAAAGGAGGATTTTGTTTTATTTTTAAAAAGTCAACAAAATATTCATTCCATACATATATCCTGAGCCCTGCACTGTGTTGTAGGGTCTGTCTCAGGTGCTGCAGGTACAGAAGTGAACCAGTCAAAAATGCCTGCCTCTAGAAAACTTCTGTTCTCATGGAGAAGACAAATTAATGCGCATATATTAGGTCAAAGGGCAGCAAGTGCAATGTAGAAACACAAAGCAGGGAAGGGTTTAAGGACGGCGAGGCAGCAGGACAGGCCGCTGTTTTAAATGGGATGGTTTCAAGATAGGCATCAATATAAGGTGATATTTGAGGGGAAACCTGAAGGAGATGAGGGAATTAACCACGTGGTATCTTAGGGAAGAACGTTCTACAGAGAGAGAACAGCCAGTGCAAAGGCCCTGAGACAGAAGATGCCTGGTGTGTTCAAGGAGCAGTAAAATGGCCAGAATGGCTGGTGCAGAGGAAGCAAAGGAGAGAGTGGTCAGAGGTAGTGGTCAGATCACGTAGGACCCTAGAGGTCATTGTAGGAACTTCAGATGTTCCTGTGATTGAGATGAAAATCCACCTGAGTGTTGTGAGTGGTATAACGGAATGATCCAACTTACGTGTTAAAAGGGTCATCTGGCTACTGTGTTGAAAACAGATGAGAGGGCGAGCAAGAGCAGAAACTAGTGCAGCAGCAGGAGACTATTGCTATAATCCAGGCAAGAGGGCCCAGTGCTCAGACCCGGGTCTCAGCAGTAAAGGTGGCTAGAAGTGGTCAGCTTCTGGATATATATTAAAGGTACAGTCACCAGGGCTTACTGATGGATTGGACGAAAAATGTGAAAGGAAATCATCAAAGGGAGGGATCATCAAAGACGCCAAGGAATGAACCCTGAGCGCCTGTGAGAATGGAGTCAGCTCCCAGTGAGGTGACCTCAGGCGGGCGCCTTGTGGGGCATTGGGAGTGGGTTTTGGATGGAGTAAGCTGTAAGTTGGGGGCCGAGTAGGTTTAGAGTTTAAGGGAGAAGCCTGTTAGGAGGTATGCTTGAGACACTGTGTCTTCATGGTCTAGCCTCACGTTGGGCACATAGAGGGTTTAGTATGTATTGCTGTGGTGGCTTACTGTCTGACAGTTTTACTGTTAACTGTGTGGTTTTAAAACTTGGCTCCCCATTTTCTGACATTCCTCCCATCAAGAGGTGGAGTTTTTGTTCTCTTCTCTTGAATCTGGACAGAACATGACTGCTTTGGCCAAGAGAGTGTGACACGTATGACATTGGGTGACTTCAGAGGCTTCCACCTCGTCTGTGAGAACACTGAGGTGTGCATCCCTGAGCCCCATGTAAGAGGCTGGAGACGCCTCATGGAGCTGCTCCGGTTGACATTTCCAGCTAGGCCTCACCTTCTCACATTCCCACGAGGCTGGAAGCAGGACCCTCTAGACCAGCACATCCACCAGTGAGATACCATGAGCGAATTTCATCAGCACCCTGGAGAACAGAAGAATCACCCAGCTGAGCTTTGCCCAAATTCCTATCCTACACAATGGTGAGATATGGAAAGATGGTTACTGTTTTAGGCCACTCTGTTTTGGAGTGGTTTGTTTTGCATCAATAGATGTCTGAACAATTACATATCCTTCATTCTTTTTAGTTACAAAAAATTGTCACTCTCCCCCATGCACATAAGGCTCAAGGCACTTCTATAAAAAGATGCTTTATTTGTAGTTTAGACACCCAAACAGAGAGGTTGGTGAGTTTTTCTCTTTGTAAATCTGAGAGATCCCCTATTGCGTTCCCTCAGCCAGGTAAGTTTTCACTTAGTGACACAGTCTTGGCAAGAGTATTATAGCATTTTTGAGCTGGGAATGCTTTTCAGTTGGGATGTTTACAAAATGGTACTTGAATTTTGATGAACGAGCTTTAGAGTTGTAGTTGAAAGACCTGTGTTTATGTTTACTTCCGCCTTTTATTAGTCAAGTGATTTGAGCAAATCATTGACTAATAAAATGCAGGAGTTGGGAGATTTCTCAAAGACCAGCCAGTCTAACAAGTCCCATTTTAGCGATGGGGAAACTGGAGGCCCACGGGGTTGGGGGAGGGTGGTTTGACAACAGACTTTGTAGCTGCTTATTTGCTGTGCCTCACATGTGGCAGATGCTCCGTAAAAGTTCTTACTGATTTTGAGAGTAAACTGAGGCAGCAGATCACCAGGCCCTACCCTTTTGTTATGCAATAGATATTTCCCCAACATCTTCTAGGAGCCAGGCCCCATCCTAGCATTTCTGAGGGGGCCTATCATAGATGCTCAGTTTTGCAGGGGAGGGTGTCACGAAAGCAGACGATTGTAGTATTAAATGAAAAGTGGAATGATGAAGAGAGGTGCACGTTTCTGTGGGAGCACTGAGAGTAGGTGCCTAACCCGGGGCGGGGTTCCTCCTGGCCTCATTGGAGGGACTGGCGTCTGAGCTGAAGGTGAGTGGAGGAGCAGGTGGCATTTCATCAAGGAAGGAGGGGAGCAGAGGGACAGCGTGGACAAAGGAGCGAAGGGCAGCAGTGTGGGTGAAAGGAGCAAAGGGCAGCAGTGTGGATGAGAGCTCAGAAGACACTCTTGTAGTTAGTTGTTGATACAGCAGAAAATTAAAAGAGGGAAAGAGGATGAGAGAGTGCGTATGGCCAGAAGCAAATCCCAAGAAGTAAACAGGGGCCAGATGTCGAAAGACCCAGAATGCCGTAAGTACTTCATCCTATAGGCCGACCGAGCCTCTGAGAGACTTCACCTCCAAAACAGGGAGCGTGAATTAAATGTCCCCAAGGTCTTGTCATGCTCTGACATTCTGGGACTGCAGCACTTTCCCAAGGTCATACATGGCTTGTTTTAGACAGAGCTGAGTCTAGAACCCAGATTCTGAGTGCCTGTGAAACCACTTGGCAAGCCCTCAAGAGCAATTTCAGAGGGTTTTTTCCTGACTGATCTGATTGTTAATGAGTAAGTCACAAGACAGGGTAATGTAAAAAGAAAGTGGACCAGCCACCCGATAAGGATCACACTGTAAAGATAGTCTGTTGTTAACAAGCTTGTTCTTGGGAGAGTGGAGTGCACTGGGGATTAAGATCAGATTGTTGGGTCAAAGCTTCTTGTAGCCTCCGGAAATTTTCTGAGAAGGGGAAAAGGGAGGATCATCCAATTATTCACAATTCTAAAGGACTGGCCATATCACTTCCACCTTTGCAGAGAAACTGTGCTGAGAGTCCTCTTGACCTGTGTTGTTTAGTCCTTGACGGTGAGACATTAAGTGACCTGCACAGCTACAGGGCAGATGTCTGTGCCAGCGGTCCTCCCCGGCAGCTCGGACCCCAGCACTCACTCAGTGGTACCTTCCCACTGAGTCCGGTCTTCCCTTCTCCAAACCATGCACCACGCTTCTCCACCGGAGAGGTGGTTCTCACGGGCAGATCTGATCATGTCACTCCCTGCTGAACCCCTGGGGTTGCTCCCCATTGTCGGTGGGCTAGAGCCCAAGCCCTTCAGCCTGCTGACAAGGCCCAGGCGCTCCGTCTGCCGCCTCCTGCCCCGCTCCCTCGTGCTCCAGCCTGTTTCTGCATGCACATTCTTCTCTCCAGAGTGCTACTGCACTTCATCAGACTCAGCTCAGATATCACCTCCCTGAGAAGCCTTTCCTAGCCTCTTGGTCACACTTGGTCTTTTCTCTCCTTGCAAGACCTCATCCCTATGAACAGAGCCAGGTCTGGCCTGTGAGATCCCAGAGTGCAAGAACTAGGCTTTGCTCCCAGGCGGAGCACAGCATGGCGCTTAAAGGCATGGACTCTGAGGCGGCCTGACTGGTTTCAGTTTCTGGCTCTACCACTTACTAGCTGTTTGGCTTGAAGCAACCTACTTAATCCCTCTGTGCCCAGTTGCCTCATTTGTAAAGGGGGATAATAATGTCTACCTCTTAGCAGTCAACGGAGTTTCAGATAAAGAGCTTCGAACAGCTCCATGGGCTCCAAGGGCAAATAAATCTACAAACTAAAATGACGATATGTTACCGTATAATAAATGGACTATTCTGGGTTGAACTGTGTCCCTGCTGCCCTCCTAATCCCCAGGACCTCAGAAGGTGACCTGTTTGGAGATAGATAGGGTCTGTACAGAGGTAATCAACTTAAAGTGAAATCACGAGGACAGGCCGAGCCCAATATGACAGGTGTCCTTGTAAAAGGAGGAACACGGACGTGGAGCCACACAGTGGGAGACAATGTGAAGGGGCAGGGGGAACACCCTGTGAACGAGAAGACAGCCGTGCACAAGCCAAGAGAAAAGGCCCGGGACAGACCCTTCCCCCCCAGCCCCAGGAGGCACCAACCTGCCGGCCGCTTGATCTCGCACTTCAGCCTCCAGACCCGCAAGGCGGTACATCTGTTTCAGCTGCACAGTCTGGGGCACCTTGTTCCGGCAGGCCTGGAAACTCATCCATGGCCCTTATCAGCAAACGAGTGAAGAGGATTAATGTGAACACTGGCTGCAGTGCCTTTCCCCCGTCATCCGGGGAGGTGTTTCTGCCGTGAGGTTATTGTGACCTCTCCCGAAAGGGTGGCTGCGCTTAGCTCTTCTCAGAAGAAATCTGAGAAGTGTTTCTTCCCACGTGGCCGGGAAACGGGAAGGGGCTGCAGGCGATCTTAGGACCGTGGTCCACACTCCTCCCTCATTGCTGACTCCTCAGATTTGGTTTTTCTCACCTATATAAATCTAACATAGCAAACTCCTGTGTGACCTTTAAAGATTAATCAAAAGAACTGAACATTTTGTCAGGACATATGAAATACTGAGAAGTTATAAAAAGTACACTTCAGGGGCCAGCCCAGTGGTGCAGGGGTTAAGTTTGCGTGCTCTGCTTCAGCGGCCAGGGGTTCGCCAGTTTGGATCCTGGGTGTGGACCTACACACCGCTTGCCAAGCCATGCTGTGGCAGGTGTCCCACATATAAAAGAGAGGAAGATGGGCATGAAGGAAGATGGGAAGATGGCTCAGGGCCAGTCTTCCTCAGCAAAAAGAGGAGGATTAGTGGCGGATGTTAGTTCAGGGCTGATCTTCCTCAAAAAGAAAAAAAAAATACGTTTCAGAGATAATTAAGCAATTTTGGATCATAATACTGGAAAAAACTACAATTTTACTTGTGTGTCTAATATTAAATACTCATTTGAAATTCTGTCTACGAGGATTGCATAGGATAATGTATTGGGAAGTACTATTGTAAATAGTAAAATCCTACACAAATATTCCCGGTTGTCATCAGAACCCCCCCAATCCAAAATTTGAGCACAGAAGATGTAGAATCCAAAACGCTCTCTGAGTCCTGCTGCCTGCCTGTTGTGCACCAGCCACTAGCGCATCTCAAAGGTCAGTGTGTGATTTAGGTAAGAAACAGAAAACCATACTTGAAAAAGGTTTCTTAACATTTTGAAGTCAATATAGAAAAAGAAAGCAGCATTATTCTTTAACCTTTTAAAGGAACAACAGGAAAGTGCCACCTTCCACACCCTTAAAACTCGTCCCAAAGGCTCCTGTGCTCGGCTTCCACGCAGAGCTGGTCCCGAGGACACGCAGAGGCTTTTTCCCCACATCGTGGGGTGCAGGGAAGAGCGCTGGGCTGGGAGTCTGGGCCTCAGTATCCTCACTTACTGGCAAGGATTGAGTGAACCAGACGACATGTCTATAGGAGCACGTAGCAGACGTCCATGCAGTCTTCGTCCAGCATGCTAGTAGCTTCTGAGCTGGGGGTGGACAGTTTAGGAAGAATCTGGTGTGTATTTTTCTGCCTCATTCTGATCCACATGTCGTGGGCAAGGGACCCTACTGCCTGGCTCTGTAATTCTCAGAAGCAAATGAATTGCCAATAGATGTGCTAACCAGCTGTGCTCTTAACGCCCCTCAGCGCCCACCACTGTGCCTTGCTGAGTGACAATTTGTTGAACTAATGTCCCAGGGAGGAAGAGAGACGATCTTGGTGGAAGATACACTCTCTGTCAGTCCCTGTGCCTACATGAATTATTTCATTCAAACCTCACAAATCATCTGAGGGAGACCTTCCCTCCATTTCATGGATGAGGAAATGCAAGTTCTTTGGGGTTACCTGATTGTGTCATCATTATTATTAGCAGCAGGAGCAACTAACACTTACTGAGCGTTTATGTATGTCAGGCATGATTCTAAGTGCTTTGTACGTGTAAACTCAGAGCAGCTCTAGAGTAAACACTGTCATCAGGCAGCCCATTGAGAGATCCAGAGAGGTTGATTAACTTGCTTAAAGTCACACAGCCAGTAGGTGGTGGCACTGGGATTTCAACCCAGAAGCTGAAAGCTTACAGGACACATGCTATAAGAGTTCCTTTCTCCCAGAAACTCTGGAATAGTGGTACCAGCCTATCAAAAGCACAGAGCTAGCTGAAAAAGGAGAGACATCCCAACACACCAATGCCGTGAAACCCAAGGACACAACTTGCCTCTGGGTCTCTGCTTGAAAATCAAAAGCAGTTTTGCCCATATGCGGCCCTCAGGGGAAATGGCATGGTTCAAACATCCCTCCTGTTCCTCAAGTCTCTCTTCCAGAAAATACATCTCTTCATAGCATGCATTCACAAGGAAAATCAGTAATAAATCTCCCAGCAGAAAAACAGAGCCTGGCGACACCCTCCATCTAAAAAGTTGTTTCAAAGTATAGCTGCAACTGTTCGAGTACTTTCCAATTAACTCCTTAAAATATCAGCGGGTGATGGCATTCATCCTTCCCTCATGGGGTATAAATGTCCCTATCTTCCCCAACACTGAAGAGAGATTCATGTTGACTTTTAGCTTCACAAGACTGACTTAGAAGACAATACTTAGCTTCTAGACTCGCTGTTGGGAACGTTTGCCATAAAACCCTGTGTTCTGCTCCTCCTCAGGAGTGCAGTGTGGAGCTGGGGGCTCTGAGGGATGAGAAGGAATCCCAACTGTCGCCTTTCTGTGCCCCCAGCACGGGTGAGGGAGGGCCATATACACCCAAAGGAAGCGTGTAGTGCAGGTTAGGAGCTTGGGCAAGGGTTCCAGAGGGTCAGGTTTAAGCCCCGCCCCTCAGGACATGAGCTCGCTGGACTTCAGTTTTCCTATCTGAAAGACTGGAACAATAACATCTGGGGAGATCTTGTTAAAATGGTTCAAAGATTTACATAAAATGTCTTTCTCGGCTTCAGTTCTCCCCCCTAGACAGGGAGGAAAAGTCCTGCTTTGAGAACCAGTCTTGGCCCTGGCAGTGAGTCCATGTGGCTTTGCGCAGATCTTCAGAATCTTAATCTGTGAAACGATAGGTTGAATCAGAGAGTCTTCAATCACCACTGTGAGTGCTGACATTCACGGATTTGACACCTGATGTCACAGGAGGATTTCTGGGTTATGGGGAGGTGGAGAAGATTAGTGGTGGTTATTTCATTTATTGGCAAACCTATTGTTTTACTCCAGGTAGAATTGGAAACAGCTCACAGCTTAATGTCTCCATGCTTCTTGCTGCTTCTCTGGCTGATGAACAAACATGCAGTATGATAGTCAATACTGAGCGTCTAATAGCTTCAAGGCAAACATTGGGTTCAAATTCTGGCTCCATGACTTTCAACCATGTGTTGAGATGGTGACATCACTAGATGACGGTCCTTGAGTGAGTGTGAGGGGCAGAGGCCCCTCTGACTCATGTCAGACTTGTAGCATGTGTGTATGTGAGAAAGAGAGGCCTTTAGGTTAAGCCATTGAGATTTAGGAGTTGCATGGTTATAACAAAACCTAGCCTATCCTGACCGGTATATACCCCAAAGCGTTCTTTGCAGAGCATTTGTATTAGTTTCCTATTGCTGCTGTAACAAATTACTACAAACTTGGTGGCCTGAAGTACCACAAACTCATTCTCTTACGTTCTGGAGGTCAGGAGTTGAAAATGGGTCTGCAGGGCTGCATTCCTTCTGGAGGCTCCAAGGAAGAGTCCGTTTCCTTGGCTTTTCCAGCTTAGAAGCCGCCTGCATTCAATGGTCCATGGCCCCTTCCTCCAACTTCAAAACCAGCAGCAGAGCATCTTCTCTCCTCTCTGGCCTCTGCTTCCATCCTTATATCTTCTAAGATTCTGGCTTTCCTTCCTTCCTCTTACAGCAACCCTTAGAATTACATTCCACCCTCCTGGATGATCCAGGGTAATCTCCCCATCTCAAGATCTTTAACTCAATCGCATTTGCAAATCTCCTTTTACAGTGTAACGTAACATACTCACAGGCCTGAGGATTCGGGCATGGACATTTTTGGGAGGAAGTGTCATTCAGCCTATCACAGTCCTAATTTATCCTGACTGTTACTCACCCCAAAGGTTTTTTTTCCAGAGCATGTGTCACAGTTGTAAAAAGGAAAGTTACTTGTGTAAATATCTATTTAATTTCTCTCCGTCTAGGTTGTAAATTCCATTAGGAAGAGGCAGCGCCCATTTCTCATTCACTGTTCCGTCTCCCGGCGGCGTAAATGGTTAAATAACAGCAATGATGACAGCAACAACGAGATGGCATTTCTTTGGGCTAGGCACTGTGCTTAGCCCTTCCTATGAATGATATAGTTTAATCTGCACAGCAGTCTGGCAAGGATAAGTAACGTTACTGTTCCTGTTTTCAAGTAGAGAGACTGAACCTCAGTGAGTTTAAGTAACTAGCCCCCAAGACCACACAGCTACTAAGTGATGGATCCAGGAGTTGACCCTGTCTGACCCCAGAGATCTTTCATTTAACAGGCAAGGTGCTGAGGGCCCACAAATTAAAATGCGATTTAGACCTTCCTTAAATTTCTCAGAGTTTAATAGGAAAGATGTCCAAAAGTAACATATTTAGAATACAGTGTGACAATTATAAAGTAATGTGAACAATGACATTATGTTCAAGTAACTGAGGGAGCAGAGGAAAGAGGTTTTAACCCAACCTGGGTGAGGCAGAGAAGGCTTTCCCAAGGGAGGCAGTTTCTGATTTGGGTTTTAAAAGATGAAAAGCGTTCACCAGGAATGGGAGGTGGGAGAGGAAAGGTATCCCAGACATAGGGAACAGCATATGAGAGGCAACTAAGGCAGAAGGGGCACAGTGTGTTTGGGGAGGCAGGGACAGTGGCAGAAGAGAAACATGGAGACTAGCGTGCTTCACACAGCACTGGACAAGTACTAGGGTGAAGAGCCTGTGCGGGCTGATGGGAAGGATGCAGCAGACACCGAATTAACTAAGTCCTCCTCTCAAGCTGCTTACGAGCCAGTGGCTATGTGGTTAGACAGTTACTTCATTTCAAAGTTTGAGATAGAGCTTCATAGAATCATTGGAATGAGTCCTGCTTTAAGCCATTCCCCTCTTTTTTCCCCCAGCCCTCCCTGAGATTTATTCATCAATTTAGCATGTAAGTTTTGAGTGCACGCCATGTGATATGTGTTGTGTTAGACACTGAAATCCTGAGCTAATTGCCCTTTGTCTTTGGTAAGCCAATTCCAAAGATTACTTGCTCTTTCTACCTGGAAAATCCTTTTGTGTCAGATCTATAGCATTTATACATATGTTCCTATAGTGTCTTGAATCTGTATTGCATTCTGTTTATTTTTTATTCTGTTCAAAGCATCCTAATATTTCACTTTATTTGATATTTATAGGAATCTTGTGAGGCAGACAAGACAAATAGGATTATTTGCATTTTAAGTATTACAAACAAAGAATGGGATTTTCTGTCTTTAAATGGTCTAGAGATTTTTAGCACTTCCTCAGGCCATGATAAGTTCTGTGGGCAACAACTAATTTCTACATGGTTGTATAAGATTATCTTCATCGGGTCAACATGAATTTATTAGCTGTTTGTGAGCAGTACCAAGTTAGACCCAGGGATTTCTAATCCTCACCACAAATTTTCTAAACCAGAAGGTATCCCATCCTCCAGATGAGCAAGTTGAAGCTCTGAGAAGCTAAGTGACTTCTCAAAGACCACAGAGTGACGTAGCAGATATTCACATCCTGGGCTGATTCCAATTTTATTTCTGTTTTTAATTTGGCCTCAATGAGTCAAAAGCTTGCACATTCTTCTTGAGGACCCAAGGTTATATACCTTAAAAGTCAGAAAGCTAGATCACCTCTCTCCTGGTTCTCATATTTCTTCTCTCAAAGCTAAGCAATTTGCAGTGTTGTTTATTTCGTTTGCCAGCATCATCTGTTATTAAAGCCTTATTATTTCCTCTTGTCAGTTAACACAAAGAAAAATCTCAGTTAATATTCCATGAAGCCATGCATTCTAGTCAGTGGGGCCTGCCTCATCCTGCCCTTCAGTTATTCTGGCTGTTTACCTCAGTATCTCAGAGATTCCTTAGTATCTCTGAGCTAAGTCACAAAGTCTGACCCAGCACCCATAAGATCAGTTCAAGGCCAGCTGCATCTAGTTGCCTTTGTCTTTGCTTTTTCCTTGCTAGGATCCCCGTTGGTATTTTCCAGATTTAGCTGACAGTAAGCTAAAAGAAACCTCCAGGAGGGAGTGCAGATCCGGCGTGCCATCCTAAGGGAAGCAGAACTGAATGTTTGAAGGCTGGGCCCTGTGTTGCTGTCCATTGTTCTGAACTAGCATTGTTGGCTAGGCTGGGGTATAAGGTGGGAAATGGAGCAGAGATTGGGGGGAAGAGGGTGATTTCACAAAATGAGTAGAACTAAGGGGTGGACTGGAATGAAAGTTCCAAGAAAACCCATGGATACTTCATGTCAGTGAATGCAGACAAGGGAGTCCAAATGGAAGCATTTCTATTATTGGAAACTAAAATGACACCATCAGCACGGATACAGTTTTCCCATCTGAAACCATCAGGCCGATTAATTCTGACATATTTCCTAAGCATGTACTTTTGCCAGAGATAATCATTTCATCACTGTCAAAATCACCATGATAATCATGGTGATCGTCATGGTCCCCCCTCTCCTCGTGATCAGCCTCTTTATCCATATCACAACCATCCTCATCGAAATGGCATTACTGTGGGCCTCCTTTGCGGCAGGCACCAGGCCAGCGTTGATGTCCCGGGAAGTCCTATGATGTGAATAGTTGTATCCCCATGTTACTCATCAGGAAGTAGGGAACAGAGAACTGAAATGGCTTTATCAAGGTGATAGAGCCAGAATTGATAGAGATAGGATTCTAGCCTAAGACTTCTCAACCCCAATGCCCACATTCTTAACCCTGTTGTGGCACTTAGAGTCGCTCTCCTCCTAGGGAGGAAAGGAAGACGTAAAAGACCAGAGCAGTGTCATGAAGGCTGCAGCTGAGGGAAGGATGGGGTTTCTGGGAGTGCATGGGAACCACCACCCCTCACTGCACACCTGGTGGGAGGCTCCCTCAGGGAGCTCCAACTGAGCTGAGTCAAGCAAGACAAACACATTTCAGATGATAAAAAGGGAGCAGAGCATTCCAGGCAGAGGATGAAATATGTGCAAAAGCGTGGAGGCATTCATTTTTTCAGCAAATATTTACTGTCTTCTTTGCTTCGGGCTCTATGTTGGAAAACTCAAGGGTGAATAAGAGAGAGAAGAGTGCATCCAGTGCAGGGATAAACTAGAGGAGATGAGACTGGAAGCTTCCAGAACACTAGGTATTTAGAGGGGGAGGTGAGAGGAAAATAAGCTGTTGGTTATATACCCGCATTATGTTTCCAATGCATTTTCACATGCGTAGAACACTGCCTAGTATGTAATAGGCACTCAACTAGTTGTTGAATGAATGATCTCTGTTGACCTTTAAGACAACCTGTTTGCCGATAAGTTCCATGAGGACTGAGAATATTTGTTCATCACTATCATTCCTTCAACCCACAGCGGGGCCACGGGGTTGTACAACTCCAGGGAGTACTGTTCACCTGTGGTCCACCTGGTAGTCTATGTAAAAGTCTGTGTGATCACACATGACTGGTGCCCCCGCAGATGTGCAGCTTGATAGCTTGGGCTCACATCTGATATAGAGGGCTCACATTTGTTGACTGAAAAAGCTAGTGAATGAAGAAGGCAGGAAGGGAGGCTCGACAGAGATTACTGTTATTCAGCCTCATATTCATGCAGGAAGCTTTAGTTAACGCTCTGCTGTAAAGCGGTGCACCTGTCCCACAGGTAAGGAAGAGATAGAAAGTGCCTGCCTCGAGTCACACATCTAGTGAGTGAGCCAAAAGTGGACCCAGGCCTCTCCTGGTCAGTGCTCTTCTACCACAGCACACGGTTTCTCTGTAAACCCATCAGTTCCTGGTTTCCTCCAAGGGGCTAAGGGTGCTTCTTTCCTAGGAAACAGCTGGCCTGCAGAATGTGCTGTTGGCCCCACACATCTGGCCCCCTCCCAAGGTGAAGGAAATCGGGAGCTGGGGCCGGGCGCCTTTGTTGGGGACTGCTGTGTAACCAGCTGCTGCTGTAAACCTCTCTCACGAGAGGCTCTGGCTGCACAAGTTCTTTGAGGAAAGAAGATCCTGAGGTTTGGTGAGTGGATTAGCAGAATACATATTGAGAAAGACAAAGACCGTCAAGCATCAATTTTGTCTGAAGCAATGTTGTCCCAGATGAAGGGCCTCACAAACGCTGTTCGGCTGTATTTTCTTGGCTGTTCACAGGCGAAAATGGAGGTGATGATAGTTGGCAGAAAGAGCTCGGGGATTGAGGTCAGAGGGTCTAGTCAGCCATTTATTAGCTCTTCAATCTTAGGCGAGTGACCTGGCCCCTCCAGCTTTAGTTTCCTCATCTGTAAAATGGAGTGATCACTTCTCCACTGCAGCGGGGCTGGAAGGCAAACGAGAAATGTAAGAAAAGGATCTCCCCAGTGTGGCAGAGTGAAGAGCTTGAGTGTGGAGATCAGACTGGATTTTTTCTTTTTTTTAAAGACTAGCCCTGAGCTAACATCTGTTGCCAATCTTTTTTTTTCTTCTTTTCCCCAAAGCCCCCCAGTACGTAGTTGAATATTCTAGCTGTGGGTCCTTCTGGTTGTGCTGTGTGGGACGCTGCCTCAGCGTGGCCTGAGGAGCAGTGCTACGTCTGCGCCCAGGATCCGAACTGGTGAAACCCTGGGCCGCCAAAGCAGAGCACGTGGACTTAACCACTCGGCCATGGGGCCGGCCCCCTGACTTGATTTTTAAATCCAAACTTACCTCTGACAGTGCTGCAATCTTTGACAACACCAATATTAATAGTAACAATAATGATAATAGGTAGCTAGAACATAGAGACAGTATACACGAGGTGCTGTGCTGAACACTTGACCTAGATTGTCTAAATTAATGGAATAACAATAGAGTAAATACTAACATTGTTGCCATTTTATTGAGGAGAACCGAGGTGATAGAGGTAAAGTTCAAAGTCACCGAGCCGGCAGAGGAAAGGCCAGGATCCAAACACAAATCATCTGACTTCCCAGGGCACGTGGTTTATAATCTCTGAGCTCAACTGCTCTGCCTCCCCAAGTCTCAGTTTTTTAATCTGTGAAGGGGGACAGTATCACCGACCCTACCAGCCGGATTGTTCAGAGAATCTAAAGGTCTACCTGGAAAGCACCGATCGCAGTGGTACAAGCTCAGCAATGGTGTGGGGTGAGCCCGTGGTGGCTGTGGTGGGGGAGATGATGACGATGGCCGTGATGATGACTATCTCTCCAGATCTTAGAGACAGCTCCCATTGCTATTGGAAAAAGAAGGTACTAAAGAGATAGGAAAACAGACAGGAGCTGCTTTCTCTTCTTTAAAAAAACAAAGGAAAAAAATCTAACACCTGTAAAATCTGTCTTGATTGAATTTAGAATGGTGTCTTTGATTTCTTTTACTGTTTCTTCATGGAGCTGGGACTCTAATATAAAAAACAAATCTAAGAAATTAAGATGGCCACACCGGCTAAGGAGTTGACATCAGATGCTGTAGGGTGAAAGCAATAAAGTAGCTCAAAGAAGTTATTCAACCCTTCTCTTTTCAGTCTTCAGTAAATTGCCCTTTAAATGAAACTGGCCTAAACCCAAAGGACGTTGCGCGGCTGTTCTGTCTGGGGCGTGAGAGGGCAGCACGCGGAGCGGGAAGCCCTTCAAGTGAGGATGCTCCGTGGGCGATTTTTCCAACTTGCCAGCATCCAGTTTCTTGCGAACCTTCCCTGTTCTTGATCCAAGTTTCAGTGCCAAACGAGCACAGGGAACGCGTTCAGGAAGGCCGGTCATGGGGTAGTTTGAGGACTGGCCTGTTTGCAGAGATCATAAATTCTGGCTTCAGACCCTTATCTCCAGATGGCTAAGTCACACTTGAGCCCCTTTTCTGGGAGCTGCATCTTGCACTTGACATGTGAGAATGTATGGCCCAAGTTTTCCTCTGAGACCCTCACTCCTACCACAAAATGCAGTTACCCAGCAACGTCAATCCTGAACCCGTTGTGGGGTTTTTGGATTTTGGTTTTCTGATTTCCTAAAAGGCATCATAAACCTCATTTGTGTGAAATGAATAGCTATCCTCCTGTTTTTCACTGTGCTTGAGTGAGGGGATTTGGAGGTTGCAAAATATCAATTTCTAATTCACCATCTCCCTGTATAATCTGTGAAGGGTTTTGTTGTTGCTGTTTGGTTTGGGTTTTTTTGTTTGTTTGTTTGTTTTGCTGAGGAAGATTCACCCTGAGCTAACATCTGTGCCAATCTTCCTCTATTGTTTTAGTATGTGGGCCCCCAGCACAGCATGGCTGCTAGCAGAGCGGTGTAGGTCCACACCCGGAAACCAGACCCAGGCCGCTGAAGCAGAGTGCACTGAACTTAACCACTAGGCCTCTGGAGCTGGCCCATGAAGGCATTTTGAACCATAAAAATGAAAACATGTGTTGATAAGTTTGTTTTCAATGGCTCACAGGGCCTTTCAGGGTGCTGCCTCAGCCCCATTTCTCATCCTCCCCATCTCACATTCCAGTCCCCTCACCACTTTGGAAACCCACACATGCCAGGCCCTCTCAGGCCTCAGGTCTTACAGATGTCAACTCTACCTGTAAGGCCCCCACCCTTCTGACAGTGACACTCCTATGTCTTCTTCATGTCTTTCTCCAGGAAGGTCTTGGTTCACCCCACACCCTGTCAGGCTTGCCCTCTGCCTGCCCTGGTGATGCCTCATCACAGCAGGTGCCATGGGTGCTGTCAATGTCTGTTTACTTGTCCCTCTTTTCCATAGACTGTGTACCCCATGAGGACATGGCCTGTGTCTGGCTTATTCATTTATGTTACCCCATAGTAGGCATGCAACAAATAATTGTTGGATGAATTTTGGAAAAGACAACTGGAAACCTGTCCTTAGAGAAAAGGCATACTGGAGCATAGAGTCCATTTGAAAACGTCTCAGACATTGGTGTCAGGGCTGGGTTCTGACCTCAGCTCAGATGCTCATTAGCTACGTGACCTGAGCAAGCTTCAGAAAACTCCCATCCTTGGTTTCATCCTCATCTTCAGGGACACAGCTCAGAAGCCCATCGTAAGGATTATAGTAATTGAGGCGAGGTACACTTGTTGGGCTTCACAGTATCTGGAAACATAATAACATAATATGATGTAACATAATAAGAATTCAATGTACCTTGCATATTCTTTTATGTAGAATTACTCCCCGTTTTCCTCAGTTTCCTCCACGCATAAATACATCCAAATGCTTTCTAATTAGCTCTGTTCAATTCAAAAGAACACATATTGTCCATCTCTGCTCTATGTGCCTAGGTACAGTGACAGAAGCACAGGTGAAAAAGAATCCATTCTGGTCCATGCCCCTGGAGACCTCACAGTGTGAGTGGGGTGCAGGTAAAGCAGATACATAGGCGATGATTTTAATAAAATTAAATAGATGGAAAGCTGGAGGTAAGCAAAGGTGCTTAAATCATGGAGCAGGTCTCCTAGCCAACCTAAGTGCTGGAAGAGGCTCTGGGAGGGATGGACAGCTCAGCTAAGGCTCAAAAGGTGAATAAGTTTAGCCAGGTGAATAAGTATGGAAAAAGTGTTCCAGGCAAAGGGAATGGCATGAACAATTGTACAGAGGCAAGTTCAGTTTTACTGGAGGGGTGAGTTAGAGGCAGGAAGTGGTGGGAAATGAAGCTGGAGAGGGAGGCAGGAAAAGATCAGAGGGCATTAGGTATATGGCTAAGGAATGTATAATTTATCATCGGGGTCACAGGGAACCATTGAAGGGTTTGACAGGGGAGTGACATGACCGGAACTGCAGTGTGGAGGCATCATTGCATGAACTTGATTTGTAGGTCTCCAAGAAAACCCTTTTAAAGAACATGCCCTCTAGTCATTACTGCAGAAATCCATTCATGCATTTCTTTCAATATTAGTTTGGCAAATATTGAGTACTTACTAGGAGTAAAGCATCATGCTTGAGCCTGTGGGCTCTACAAAGGCAAGTATGTTTTTCTACCTGCTGTCAGGAAGTTTGCAGACTCTTAGGGAAGATGAGGTATCTACTTGAGTAACTGTGGTAGGACGTGAAAAGTGGGAAGAGGCATAGGACTAAAAGAGATTTGCAGATGAAACGCTGTGACATGTTTCCCAATCTATTCCTTGGACCAGATGCTGGGCTGGCTACACAATAAGCACTCAAGGTGATTCATAAGATACAGACTGCCCAGAGATTCTGTTTCAGTGGGGCAGGTTCAGGAGTCCTCAGGACATTTCCAATGCACCTCTAGATTTAAGACCATTGCCAGAAGAGGTCTGGGGAGGAAGAGGTTGTTTTGAAGGGGCCAGTGATGAAGTGGCTTCCTCGAGTTGGAGCATTTGAGCTATGCCGAGAAGGACGAGTAGAACTTAGACAGTAAATGTCTGGCAGGACATTCCAGGTGGCAGGTGCAGCTGAGGACATGGTGAGATGCACGGAAAGAAGGCACACAGTTGGGGAACCCTGGGAGTTCTTCACAACTGTAGCATAAAGAGGTGTAAGCGTGGCTTGGATCAAGGAGGTCAAGGAGGTGAAGGAGTTGATATCATAATTGACAGATAATTATGAAACTTTGTTAATTTTTTCAAAAATGGAATGACATGACCAGAACTGTCCTTTAGAGCCATCAGATCACTGAAGAAATGTTTGAGCAAGGCCCGGTCACCAGTTAGAAAATGATTGCAAAATTCTGAGTAGAAGATGACAAACTGGATGAGGAATAACCATAGTAACAGCCACCATTTATTCTGCCTGGAGTTAGGATAATTGTTTTGCTTTTTTCTTCTTCTTTAAGCCTTGAAAGAACCCTAGGAAATGGATAGGAACAAGTCTATGATGCCTTACCCACAGTTCCAAAATCCAGTAAGCTCTGAAAATCACTCATTTTTCATATCTTTTTTGGTATCAAAAGCCTACCTGAACTGACATGAGACATTTTGGGGTCTTTATTGATCCTACATTAGATGAACGCTGATGTTTTACTACAGAAATTGCACCACATCTGACCCAGCATGCTGCCTCAAACCACACTAGGGTTTATATATATGGAATTTGTAACATATTATCTTTCTAAAATTGGAAAATTTCTAAATTCCAACGTACATCTGGCCTAAGGGTTTTGTAAAGGAAGTCGAGACCTAAATTATTGTTGCTTTGCAGAGGCTGAAATTAAATCTTAGAGAACCCAAGCAATTTTCCAAAGGAAGGAGGAAGAAGTGGAGCCCAAGCTATTGTGGAGGGGAGGTGTAGATGGAAGAGATTTTGCGGTAGTAGGACTAACACACAAGTTTTCATGTCAGATGCTGGAGAGATGATTACTTGTGTTGGTGTCAAAGTAGTATTTGAATTCTTGGATGAAAGTTCTAGGGGCTCTGTGACTAGTGATGGATGGGCAGAAAGGCCCTCAAGAAGCAGGTGGAGATGAGAAAGCGGCAAAGTGATATGATACTCAATTCACCGAAAGGCTTTCTGCACCAAAGTATCTTCTCTCGCATGTTATCCTTCAAAAGCAACTGAAATTTCTTATTACTTCTTTGAGTGAAAACTTTGAAGGACCTAAATGAAAATGGCTTCTGGGGAGAATAATGGCTTTCTTCCTCCAGCTCACTTGCTCTATGCTTTGATCTGCTCACCTGAAATACAGTGGGCCTGTCTCCGTGCCTCTGCCTCTGCTGTTCCTTTAGCCTAAAACGTCTGCATAGTCCCTGCTCTCTCCAGAGAGAACCCTCTTATCCTGCAATCTTACCTCCCTTTGGACGGATTCCCTGAATAGGCCAAGCCAAACTAATTCTTCACTTCACTGTGTTTTCATCGATATTATGCATAGAGCATGGTTGGGTAATGATTTACATAACTGCCTTCACTGAAGAGGGATCAGATGTTTTGAATTGCTCTGCTTAGCTAGCCTAGCATCAGCTGAAGAGACAGTGATGGAAAGACATGGTTTGTGCACTGGAAAAAGGTTGCGTTTAGTGGGAGAGCCCGAGCAGTAAACAGTTGTGGTGAGTGAGGTGTGATCAGCACTGAGACAGAACTGAGCGGAGGAGGCACTTGGCCCAGAACTGGGGGAGGCCAGGACATTCTGGAAATAGTCCCCTGAAAGAGACTTAGGTGAGCAGGGAGATCTAAATGAGACTTAAGGGTCATACATGTCCAGTGTGTCACTGTCCTGCTCACAGCCCGTAGAGGCTTCCAACGCCTACTGAATAAAATCCTAATTCCCTAACTTGGATTCCAAGTTTCTGCATGCTCACACTCTGATAGAAAATTCCGGCTCTTACACCCTGCAAGGTGGGAGCACCCTGCTCGCTCTGGGTACTGATAAAGAATCAGAGGACACTGTAACCAGGGTCAGAATTCTAGGCGCATTTTATGCTTTTATCTGGGCACAAGTAACTATGAAGTGGGAGGGTAGCAAGAGAGTTGATATGTTCCAGAGGGATTAGAGTGATTGTCTATGGGATCTAATCTGGGGACGTGGAGAAATGAAGACAACAGGTGATAGTGGATGGGGAAGAGATATTGAGGCCCAGGGATTAATTTAACAGGGCCAAAGAATTTCTGGAGTTGGGGTACCAGACAGGCATGTGGGTGAGATAGGAGGTGGTGATTCAAGAGTAGGATACTTGGAATTGATATGTGGTAATGGCAAAGTCTAAGGTGTAACCATGGAAATTAGTGGCCGCAGTAGGGCAGAAGGCGAGATCATCAGAAAGGAGCCCAGGGTGTTGGAAGGATTATCCACATGGATCCTGACTTTGCTTATTGTCATAGGAGCAGTAGTGGAGGGAGAGGAGTAAGAAGCTGCTAAAATCTTCAATAATGAAAGGGAGTGACCAGGAATATGGCAGGTGCCTTCCACCGGGAGCAGTGGGTTTAGTTTGGTGTACTATTACTAGGAGTTGGTATTTCTGAGGAAGAAGAAATGATTTGGAAGCAGCAGTGAGGAGCTAAAAGGACACTTTACTCACTTCCTGGCCAGGAGTAGAGGAGAGTGGAAGAAAGAAGCCACACTTGGGAGAGCGTCGAGGAAGCTGCCTTCAGGGGAGACACCACTCTGAGTTAGAGCAAAGAGGCGGAGGGCGTGTTCTTAGAAGAGAGGAGGACATGAGGGATTTTGCTGACCGCTCATGATTTCCAGATTGCTCACTGGAAGGGTGAGAAATGGGATTCAACTGGGGATGCTAT
Organism: Equus asinus; assembly: GCF_041296235.1. Classification (NCBI taxonomy): domain Eukaryota; kingdom Metazoa; phylum Chordata; class Mammalia; order Perissodactyla; family Equidae; genus Equus; species Equus asinus. The sequence goes on from NC_091794.1 coordinate 68,000,998, forward strand.
AGAGGTCTGTGGGAGGTAAGGCCCTGTATTTACTGGCTAGCTTGGCTTTCTGATGATGGCTGAGGTAAACAGGGATATAAGGCATGACAGCCTGTTGTTTTAGGGGAAGATGAGTCATTGGCTAATTTTGCCCACTATTAAGAATTTGGGGCACTGGCAGCTTTCATGGTGACCCAGAGGATGTCGTGGTGAGGGAGGCATGGCAGTCTTATTAGGATCAAGCAGGACTCTGGGCTGCTTTTAAAATCAGCAGTGGGCAGTGTCATGCTGGTGGAGGAGGTGCTTTGCCAGTAGCCTGGGGAGCTCTGGATACCTCCTTTTTAGCATGCAGCATGTGGAGTCGCGACTAGAGGAGGGGTAGTCTTACCAAGAGCACTGGCAGAGGCCCGATACTTAGCAGGCTTTGTACACACTTAACTGAGAGCTTACGATAGCCCGTGTGGCGGGCCTTATTAACCCCATTTTACAGATGCAGGGAGGTTTAGCAGCTTGCTGAAGGTCACACATCTAGCAGAGCTGGGATTCTTGCCCATACCTGACCTGAAGGATGAAAAGCACTGATTCCACTTGATGGGTAATGGGGAGAGGGTGTGCAATTCTTGGTTCTTACACCTTTAAGATGGAAGCTTTTAACCTTGCTGTCCTGTGTCTGTTCGGAGGGCAGGTGGGAGGATTTCAAACAGCACTGCTCTGCTCTGCTGTGCCTACCCCTTCTTTGGGGGTTTTGGAATTAATCACCGGTACCAGAAGCACAGACTGTTTGCCATTATTCTAGCTCTTGTGGTAGTGGAGGTTGAATCAAAGCCATTTTATTCATGAAGGATGACTCAGCTGCTATTTTTAATTGACTTCTGTTTCTTTCCATCTTAGGCAGGCTTTGACAGCTATTACTGCCTCTCTTCCGGGCTCCATTTCTTGGCCTCTGCTGCCTTCTCTGTGCTTTAGATTTTGAGTTGTCGTTTTCCTTAAGGCCCTTGCATTTGCTTACCAGGAGAAGAATGTTCAGTGTGTAGCGAACCGCTGCCACTGGCGTTGCGTTGTTTCTCCCTGGTGGAAGGCGATATTCAGCAACTTGCAGAAATTCAGAGATGAGTTAATTTTTCTTTTTAAATCAAGAAATATGCTTCAAAACGGTGTCTTCTCCTTTCGGGACTTCTGTATATTTTTGTGATGACTTTCACTCCCTGAGTCACTACTAATTTATTGGGCCACTGTAGTCTGTGTTCACTGCAGTTTGCAGCGTGGTGTGGTGTATGCCACCGTAGATGCAAGCCCAGGGAGCGGTGACGCAGGGGCGGGTTACCGAGCAGCCTGCACGGCACTAAGCTGCGGAGGGTGGAGCAGCCCTCTGTACCATCTGTTATAAACCAGAAGTCAGGACATGTGATGTGACACAGAATTTATTCTCCTTTGTAGATCTATTTTGAAAGGGTATGACGCTAAATTGCATTTTATCTGGTTCTGCACTTTCTTATCACCTTTTAAATTACATGGAATCAGAACTTCCTTGAAAATCCAAAGTACATGGTCATAATGTAATGTAGTTACGTCCTTAACTAGTGCCTGCACACGGTCATGTCATATAAGGCATATATATGTCAAACAGGCATATAATACCTATTTTGTTATCATTATTATTCCTTAGATTCCTGTAAAATAAATATTGAATGAGAGACGTCTATTTGATGGAGTCTTTTCCCCCCTAGTATGGCTAAATATATTCATGTAAATATGATAATACCGCATTTAGAGAATGGGAGTCCGACTTGTGACTGTCTCCCGCTGCTCTCCTGTTCTCTCTGAACTGGCAATGTCTTTGTTTCTCGGGGCTGGTCGCTTCCCCCTTGCTTAATTTCCACATCAAAGCGCTAAACCTCTTCTGTTTAGAGGACACCGCTGTCTTTTATGGTAGGTTGTTCCCACAATACCTCTGGAATCATTTTGGCCCTTGCTTCTCAGATGAAGTGTTCGAGGCCTGCTCCGTCCAGACAGGAAGTGCAAGGCTATCTTCCATGGCTATTTTCAGAGTCGTCTTCTGATGTTATAGAAATTAGACAATTTGTTTCTGTGTGCATTATATGCTGTCCTTAGGAAAAAATTTAAACTTCTGTAGTTACAGCTCATGAATTATGTGAACCTGCTAATTTTCCTAAATGTTCATTCACTGGTTTATTCATTCACCAAACATTTTGTGCACCCCAGGACTAGTACCAACATAAATGAGATGCTTTCCTTGTCTTGAAAGATGCTGAAAGACTTGCAAGTCAAGGACTCATTCATTCACTAGATTTTTACTGAGCATCTACCATGGGCCAAATGTGCTTCTGGGCCCTGGCATTACAGCAGTGAACAACTACTGACACAGCGCCTGTGCTCAAGGAGTGCACACTCTGGTGGAGGGAGAGAGACAGTCTGTTGGGCACTGATAGGTGCCACGAAGAAATGCAAACCAGGATGTATTGGTGAGAGTTTTTTGTCGTAGACCAAATCTGTTGCCAGTTTGAGCACAAAGGGATTTAAAATAGGTTATGTTGGGAATTTCCAGAAGGGCTGAGGATGAGCTTGTGTGCTACAATTAAGGGAAATGTCCAACATCCACACAGGATTGTTGCACTGGAAACCCATTGATGCTACTGCCTACTTGATGGCATGGGAGCACCCCGCTCTTCTCCCCAGAGGCTCCCCTCCCCGCCGAGTGGCTATACCCTCATGCGCTCATGTCCCACCTCCCATGCATACCTCAGCTTGGCAGAATTCTAGTTGAAAGAGTGCCTGGAAATACAGTTCTGAGGTTTTTAGGATCTGTGTTGGGGGGGGGTTCACTGGAAAGAAAAAGTAATTAAACCTTTGGTTGACCCTGAATCTCCTTCTAATCTCTCCCCTCCCTTGCCTTTGTCATGCCAGCTTTTTAAGAGAAAAGCCACAGTCATGTTTTCACTCCCTCACCTCCGTTACTCTGGAGCCCACTGCAATTTTGCGTCTGCCAAGATGTTCTTTTGCAATGTCCATGAAATGGTTTCCATCTTGACGGATTTCACCAGATGCTTTTCTGTCTTCATCTTACAGAACCTCCTGCTGCATTTCCCACTGCTGGGCGCTCCTTCCTCATTAATCCTGCCCACCCCTTCTCTTTCTCTCCTATCCTCGTACCTCTCTTTCCTCTCAGACTCTTCTTGGCCTCTGCTATTGTCCTGTGGCTCCGGTCTCACCACACATTCTCCTAAGTGATCCCACGCAGTCCCATGACCTCCATAACCACCTGTAATAATAAGAGCTAAAATTTAATGAGTACTTATTATGTCTTTTTTTTGCAGGGAAAGATTTTCCCTGAGCTAACATCTGTTGCCAGTCTTCCTCTTTTACTTTTTCCCTCCCCAAAGCCTCAGTGGATGGTTGTATATCCCAGTTGTAAGTGCTTCTATGTGAGCTGCCACGGCATGGCAACTGACAGATGGGTGGTGTGATTCTGCGACCAGGAAACAAACCTGGGCCACCAAAGTGGTGAGAGTGCTGAACTTTAACCACTAGGCCATCAGGACTGGCTCACTTATTATGTCTTATAAGAGCTGGACGTGTACTTATTAATTTAATCCCCATAACAGCTATATTAGTTTCCTAGTGCCGCTTTAGCAAATTACCACAAATTTAGTAGCTTAAAACAGCGCAAAGTTATTATCTTATAGCTCTGGGGGTCAGATGTCTAAACTCAAGGTGTTTGCTAACGGTGCTCCTTCTGGACGCCCTAGGAAAGAATCCACTTCCTTGCCTTTTTCAGCTTCTGGAAGCTGCCTGCCTTCCTCGGTTTGTGAACCCTCCCTCCATCTTTAAGGCCAGCTTATAGCATCTTTGACCCCCACCTCCCTCACCTCTACTTCCGTTGTCACATCTCCTTCTCTGACTCTCCTGCTTCCCTCTTACAAGCACTCTTGTGATTACATGGACCAATTCAGATAATCCAGGATAATCTTCCTAGCTGAAGGTCCTTAACTTACTCACATCTGCAAAGTCCTTTTGCCATGCAAGGTACCATACTCACAGGTTTCAGGGATTGGGATGTGGACATCTTTGAGGGGCCACTGTTCTACCTGCCACAAAAACCCTATGAAGCGAATGCAATTATTATCCCAGATAAGGCAATAAATAGAGAGAGGTTAAGTAATTTGCTCAGGATCAAAAAGTTAATAAATGACAGAGCTGGAATTTGAATTTAGTTTGACTTCAGGGTCAATACTCTTAAGCTCTGTGTTACCCAATAAACTAATAACTCCAAATCTAAATTTCTAACCCCAAAAGATTCACATACGTAACTACCTGTTAGATGGCTTCCGTAACAAGGCAGCGCCTCACATCCCAAACTGGGCTCGTCATCTTTCCCCAATCCTTTATCTCTAGTCCTTAGTCTAAGATTCAGGTGCCAACAGCCATGCTCTGACCCACCTTAGAAGCCCAGGTCTCCTCCCGGGGCCCTCTCTCCCCTTTCCTTCAGATCCAGTCAATCTCCAGGTCCAGTCCGTACCACTCTCTGTGTACTTCTCTTATCTGTCCCCTTCTTTCCATTCCTACCAACATTGTCCAAGTCCAGCCTCTCATCGTTTTTACTTGACCATTGCAATAGCCTCCAAAAATGTATTATAAAATATTTATAAATATAAAGACAATTATTAAAATATGTATAAAATATAATTCTAACCATGTCGTAGCCTTGTTTGAAAGAAGTCAGTAGTTCCCCATCCACCTGAGGATTAAGCCCAACTATGTTAAGGAGATGGGACCTCTGCTTTCTTCTCCAGCCTCATGTACTGAACATCAGGGCTCGGGTAGTATGGAATTGCTTACTCTTCCTGTGTGTGTCATGCTGTTTCCCATGCCAGGCCTTCTTCTTTCATGTTCTCTCTGTGTGAATTGCCTTTCCCACTGTTCCTTGCTTGGCTGCCTGTTTTAGCCAAGGAGCCGTCTCTGGGAAGCCTTCTTTGTGCCCCCATTGGCACCATGACCTCTTCACTATATTCTCATAAAAGACTTTGTCCCTGGTATCAAATCACTTTCTGTATTACGTTGAAATGATCAATTTGTGTCTTCTTCCCTCATTCCACAAACTCTAAAAGGTCAGGGACTATTTTTTTTTAATTGACGTATAATCAGCATATAACATTACATTCGTTTCAGGTGTATGGTATAATGATTGATAATTGTTTACATTGTGAAATGATCACTAAAGTAAGTCTAATAACAGCCATCACCACACATAATTGCAAAATTTTTTTCTTGTGATGAGAACTTTTAAGATTTACTTTTAGCGACTTTTAAATATACAATACAGTATTATTAACTCAAGTCACCATGCTGTACATTACATCCCCATGACTCATTTATTTTATAACTGGAAGTTTGTACCCTTTGACCCCTTCATCCATTTTCCCACTCCCTATCCCCTGCCTCTGGCAACCACCAGTCTATTCTCTATAGCTATGAGCTTGGTGGGGTATTTTTGTTTTGTTTTTTAGGTATAACATGTAAATAAAATCATAACAGTATTTGTCTTTCTTTGACTTATTTCACTTAGCATAATGTCCTCAAGGTCCATCCATGTTCTCATAAATGGCAAGATTTCATTCTTTCTTATGGCTGAACAATATTCCATTGAATATATACCACACTTTCCTTATCCATTCATCTTCTGATGGACATTTAGGTTGTTTCCATGTCTTGGCTATTGTAAATAATGCTGCAATGAACATGAGGATACATACATCTTTTTGAGTTTTCATTTTCTTTGGATAAATACCCAGAAGTAGAATTGCTGGATCATATGAAGTTCTATTTTTAATTTTTTGGAACTTCTATACTGTTTTCCATAGTGGTTGTACCAGTTTACATTCCTCCAACAGTCCACAAGGGTTTCCTTTTCTCCACACCCTTGCCAATATTTGTTGTTTCTTGTCTTTTTGATAATAGCCATTCTAACAGGATGTGAGTGATATCTCTTTGTGGTTTGATTTGCATTTCCCTGTTGATTAGTGATGTTGAGCACCTTTTCCTATTGTTGGCCATCTGTATATCTTCTTTAGAAAAATGGCTGTTCAGATCTTCTGCCCATTTTTTAATCAGACTCTGTTTTTTTGCTATTGAGTTGTATGAGTTCTTTATATATTTTGGATATTAACCTCTAATCCAATATATGATTTGTAAATATTTTCACCCATTCAGTGGATTTCCTTTTTATGTTGTTGATGGTTTCCTTTGCTGTGCAAAGCTTTTTAGTTTGATGTGGGCCCACTTGTTTGTTTTCGCTCTTGTTGCCTGTGCTTTTGGAGTCGGATCCAAAAAATCATTGCCAAGATCAGTGTCAAAGAGCTCACCACTTACGTTTTCTTCTGAGAGTTTTATGGTTTCAGGTTTTATACTCAAGTCTTTAATCCATTTGGAATTTATTTTTGTGTATGGTGTAAGATAGTGGTCCAGTCTCATTCTTTTGCAGGTGGCTTCCCAGTTTTCCCAGCACGATGTCTTGAAGAGACTGTCCTTTCCCCTGTTGTATACTCTTGGTTCCTTTGTCATAAATTAATTGACCATATATGCATTGGTTTATTTCTGGACTCTCTATTCTGTTCCATTGATCTATGTTTAATTCCCATACCGTTTATGCCAATACCATATGCCAAAACCATACTATTTTGATTACTATAGCTTTGTAATGTAGTGTAAAATCAGGAACACGATGACTCCAGCTTTGTTCTTTCTCAAGATTGCTGTGGCTATTCAAGATCTTCTGTGGTTCCACACAATTTTTAGGATTGTTTGTTCTATTTCTGTGAAAAATGCCATTGGAATTTTGATAGGAATTGCATTGAACCTGTAGATTGCTTTGGGTAGTATGGACATTTTAACATTAATTCTTCTGATCCATGAGCGCAAAATATCTTTCCATTTATTTGTGTCTTTTTTAATTTCTTTCCTTAACGTTTTATGTTTTTCAGTGTATAGGTCTTTCACCTCCTTGGTTAAATTTACTCCTGGGTATTTTATTCTTTTTAATGCAATTGTAAATGAGATTTTCTTAATTTCCCTTTATGATAATTTGTTATCAGTGTATAAAAATGTGACAGATTTTTGTATATTGATCTTGTATCCTGCAACTTTACTGAATTCATCTATTATTTCTAACAGTTTTTGGTGGAGTCTTTAGTGTTTTCTGTACATGATATCATGTCATCGGCAAATAGCAACAATTTTACTTCTTCCTTTCCAATTTGGATGCCATTTCTTTCTTTCTATCTTTCTTTCTTTTTTTTTGCTTAATTTCTCTGGTTAGAACTTCCAGTACTATGTTAATAAAAGTGGCGAGAGTGGGCATCCTTGTCTTGTTCCTGATCTTAGAGGAAAAGCTTTTAGCATTTCACCACTGAGTGTGATGTTAGCTGTGGGCTTGCCATATATAGCCTTTGTTATATTGAGGTATAGTCCCTATATACCCACTTTGTTGAGAGTTTTTATCATAAATGGATGTTTGATTTTGTGGGATGCCTTTTCTGCATCTATTGAGATACTCATACAATTTTTATTCTTCATTTGGTTAATGTGGTGTATCACATTGACTGATTTGTGGTTGTTGAGCCATCCTTGCATCCCTGGAATAAATCCCATTGACCATGGTGTATGAATCTTTTAATGTATTGTTGAATTTAGTTTGCTAATGTTTTGTCGAGAATTTTTGCGTGTATGTTCCTCAGGGATATTGGCCTGTAATTTTCTTTGCTTGTAGCATCCTTGTCTGGTTTTAGTATCAGGGTTCAGGGAATGTCTTATTCATCTTTGTAACCCTAACGCCTACACTTTGTCAGAAACCACTGAAAATTTTCAGGTGACACATGTTGAATTTTGAAGAAGGAATTTACTAGTTAAGGAATTGGAAGAAAGACGGGCATTCCAGACAGAGGGAAAAACGCATTCAAATGTACAGAGACATGAAAGAGCAAAATAAGTTTTGGAAAATGTAAGTCATTCCGTGAGGCCAAAAGGAAGAAAGCATGTCATGGAGGGGCCCAATATGATGTCAGAAAATTAACAGAGTTGAGATTAGGAAGGGCTTTATGTGCTAAGCAAAAGAGTGTGAGCTGTATTTGAGAGCTTTGAGAAGCCAAAGTGGAAGATTTTAAACTGGGACGCACATGATCAGATTTGTATTTTCAATCAGATTTGTCAGATTTGTCTAACAGCTGGGTAAATGGTGAATTAGAGGGGCCCAGAGTAAAAGCTGCGAGACCGTGAAGAAGTCATTTTAAACAATAATTGAGGAGGACTCGAAGGCTGTGGCAATAGCATGAAGAGGGGACGGGCTCATGGGCTTCTTAAGACAAGATCAGCAGGATGTGGTGACTGACTAGCTTTGTGCCCAGAAAATGGAGCATGGTTTTAACTGGAATACCCCTTTGGCCACCACACAACCCATCCTCACTCAACTTGCCTCATGTCCTCAACCCTGAACACCACCCCCCCGCCCCCATCAAAGGGGTGATAAATAGTAAACAGCAGAATACATCACATCTATTTCCCATAGCAAGGAAAATAAAATCCAGATTTTAGTGCTGGAGGGGACCTTGGCCAGACCAACCCCTAATTTAATAAATTATTGAACCCAGAAAAGAGGAATGGCTTTCATACAGTACCTCTGAAAATCAGTGGTAGGCACCTGGTCACTCTTTATCAAATCACCTATTTAATTTCCCACATAGCACTTGTCTTTATATTTTCGCATGTATTTGCTTATTTGCTGTCTCTTCCTGACATTAGAATGTAATATTTAAGTGCAGAGCCCTTTACTGTCTAAAACAGTGTTTTTTCCCATGTGGTAAATATTTAACAAACATTTGTCCAAAGAGGAGTGAGTCAGATTTAATCAGGTTTGCTTCCTCCTGAACCAGTGAGCTTAACACAGAACCTTGGTTTGGAAGTTATCAATCCATAATTCTATTTCTGTTAGGGTTTTTCCTAATCATTCCTCCAGAGACTAAAATCTACCAAGCAATAACATTCTAGTTCAGGCAGCTTCAGATAGTGAAGAGCTAAAAGTAATCATCATTATAGTTCTTTAAAAATGTTAACCACTGATCACCTCACACCTATTAGGATGGCTACAATTGAAAAAACAAAATAATAAGTATTGCATGGATGTGGAAAAATTGGAACCCATGTGCCAATGAGGAAGGTAAAATGGTGTAGCTACTTGGAAAACACTATGGCGGTTCCTCAAAAAATTAAAAATAGAATTACCATATGATCCAGCAATTGCACTTATGGGTATATACCCAAAAGAATGGAAAGCAGGGTCTCAAAAAAAATTTGCGCACTCATGTTCATAACAGCATTATTCACAATAGCTAAAAGGTAGAAGCAACCCAAGTGCCCTTCAATGAGTGAATGGATAAAGAAAATGTGGTCTATACATACAGTGAATATTATTCAGCTGTAAAAAAGGAAGGAAATGTTGTAATATGCTATGACATGGATGAACTTTAAGAACCATATGCTAAGTGAAACAAGCCAGTCATAAAAAGACAAGTACATATGATTTCACTCATATGAGGCACCTGGAGTAGTCAAGTTCCTAGAGACAGAAAGTAGAACGGTGGTTCCCAGAGGCTGGGGGAAGGGGAATGGGGAGTTGTTGTTTAATGACTATAGAGGCCAGTTTTGCAAGGTGAAAAGAGTTCTGGATATTCACAACAATGTGAATGCACTTAACACTACTGTACATTTAAAGACGGTTAAGGTGGTAAATTTTAAGTTGTGTGTATTTTACCGCAATTTAAAAAATATTAACCACTGAGGTATGCACATCTGCTATCTCATTTGATCCTTACAATAAGGCTGAACTGTTAATCAAACAGTCCCATTTTATAGTGAGGAAAATAAGACTCAGAGAAAGGAAGTGGATTGTCCAAGGCACATAACCAGAAAGTGGCGAGGCTGAGCCTCATACTCAGATCTGGTTCCATGCCCAGTGCTGGCTTCTTCCACATCAGGGGAGAGAAAGTGTAGTGGAATTAACTTGACTGCTGGTTGAAATATAGGAAACCAACCCTTGGCAATTTGTGAAGAAAGCTATAAATGTGTGTCTGGTATGTGTCTGGTATGTGTGTGTGTGTGTGTGTGTGTGTGTGTGAGAGAGAGAGAGAGAGAGAGAGAGACAGAGAGAGAGCTCCCAGACACCTGCTTCATGCTTCTTGTTAGTTTCCCTCCCTTCCTAAATCTCAGAGGGCAGGTGTGAGTCAACTGTAAACACAGTGAGGAAAGGTCACCCAACATTTCCTCAGCTGGCAAAGCAGAAGGCACTGGCACAGAGGTTGTATGCATGAAATTCAGACCTTTAAGATAATCAGGAGAAGATGGTGGCTCTTACTTTTGGAAATGGCTCCATTAGATGTCCTCCCACCCTCGACCTCCACACCCTCCTACCTGTTGTGAAGACAAAAGATGACCAAATGCACTATATCAAAACAAATCAGATCTCGTGAGAGAAGCGGGTGAGCAGTGGGAAGAGCAGTGAGCAGGAGTCAAGCCTAACAGTGCCTACGTAAGCCACCAACTCACTGTATGATCCTGGGCACGTTCCTTCCTCTGCCCCAAGGGTTAGGCTGCTATTACTCCCACTCTTTTCATATACTGAATTTGAGCTGAATTTAGAAGGAAGAACACAATCTCCCAAGGGCAGTGAAAAATACAAGAGGGTCATCTGGCCTCTTAGAAATAGCTTTTATCTAGCATGGGCTTACTATGTGTCAGGCGCTGTGACGGATGCTTCGCATAGAGTAGCCCTAATCCTCTACCACTTGGGAACTTATTTTTCTGAGGAGACTGCACTGGTAATGCCAAGTTTCCCAAAGTGTTTGCCTAGATGAGAAAGAGCAGAGTCAGAATTTGAAAACAGACCTGTCTGGTTCCAAAGTTTGCTTTTTTCCACACCATGGCCAACTTATAAAGTACTATGGAAGCCCCAAGGAGACAGGGCAGAAGTTAGCGCTACCTGTGAACCCCAGGAGAGATCGATGGAGAAGGTGGGTGGTGAAGTTGCAAGAAAGAAGTTGACAAGTAGATGAGAGACACATCTTGAGAAGCGAGAACACATCAGCAAAGTCAGGGTGGTGAAAAGTACAAATTTTCTATGAAAACTGCAAATGATCGTGTTTGGTTTAAGGGTAGCTGAGCTGAGCATTGGCTGGAGGTCATAATCCCACCACATCACAAAGAAGCTTGAATGCCACACTGAGGGCTTTAGAATTTATTTGTGTAGGCAGCAGGGAGCTATCAAAAGTTTGCATCAAGGGATTTATCAGCAATTGTTAATACTATCTCCTTTATGAGTGTTCTTTATATGTTATGAAAAAATTAAATACATCTGAAGGGTTTCAAAGAGAACAATTGTTTTCACTCCATCTCGCACGGACAATAGCATTACTTGCTCATGGTCATTAGCTAGGGGATGACCTGACATCGGCACTTAGAGCACCTTAGCATCCACAGCGAAGTCAGCTAATCACGCTGCTTTTTCCCTAGAATAATGAGACATTTCTTTTTTCTTTTATGCTTTAGGAAAGGTTAAGAAACTTCAAGGAACTTCAAGCCAAATTTCAGAAGCTTGATGCGTCGGCTCTTCCAGGAGTTATTAAATTCCCAGCAGGTGTTTCTCAAAAGGGTGACATTGGAAGCACACAGCCCACAAGGATTTTGGCCAATGGGAAACCCCTCTCATCCAACCACAATCAGTCCCCACCATATTGTCCCAGTGGTGAACCCCAGCCTTTTAAACCCCAGAAAATGAAGTTGGCCCAGAGGAGTGAGATTCAGAAATGTTCTGATTCCCCAGGACCTCCAGGAAGCTCTGCTAGTTCTGCAGTAAATTCACAGAAGGCATCTCTGCTGTTAGATGTGAATCAGTCAAATGCTGAGATAACCAATGAGAAAGTAATGGTGACCAGTAGCTTCAGAGACAAGCTCTGGAACTGGGAGAAGGTTTCATCTCAGAAAAATGACGTGTCATCAGCCTTTCTTCTTGCCAATTGTGGAAGTAGGGCCATCCATCTGGAAAAGCAGGAAAGCATGGGGGTTGCTCCAGAGGAGCCCAGGAAAAAGCTGGAAACCAAAGGTGCCCAGACCCTTCCTTCCCAGAGGCACTTGATGGCCCAAAGAAAATCACGTGCTGCCTCTGAAGATCCTACTTTTCTACTTTCTCAACATGACAAGAAGAGCCGAGAAAACCCCAGTCCTGAGAGAAGCCCAGCAGAGAGCGCCTGCCAGCCTGTCTATGATAGTGAGCTCATCAGCCAGGCCCCAGGTAAGAAATCTAATCCCCATGGGCCTAGGGGGAGAGGTCACTGTGTTTGCCTAATTTAGAACTGGCTGACTTGGGATGCTCACATATGTGACCTGGGCAATGTCTGCTCCAAACTCCAGCACAGATACTCTAGGCCCATCTGCTAAATTGTAATTTCAGGTTTGGGTAAAGGGATTAATCTCCTGGAATTATATTGAGAGACAGTTTGGGCAAACTTGGATTTGAGTCCTAGCTCTGCTTCTTACAAGATGCATGAACTTGGGCAATCTGCTTAACTTCGTAGAGCCTGGTCTGCTCTCCTATAAATCAGATCCATTGCCAATCTTCCTCGTCTTGGTAAACAGACAACCAGCCTCCTGTCTGCTCAGGCCAAAACTTAGGAGTCATGCTCTATTCCTCTCTCCCCCTCTTTCTTTGCATCCAAGCTCTTGGTTCTACCACCAAAATACGTTCTGAATCCATCTACTTCTGTCCATTTCTGTCCTCTGTCCATGTCCATGCTGCCGTCATCTCTTGCCTTGACCACTGCAATGGGTTAACTGGGCTCCCTGCTTCCACGTTCTTGCCCTCTTCTATTCTGCTCTCCTCCCGGCAGGCACAGCGATCCTCTAAATCACAGCTCAGATCACATCTCTCCTCTCCTCAAATTCAACTCCAGCCACTTTACGGTGGCTCATGTGATTTAGTCCCTAGCTACCTCTCCAACCCTCTCCTCTCTCACCTCATTGGCCTTCTTGCTATTCCTTAGATATACCACACTGGTTCCACCCCAGGGCCTTTGCTCTTGCTGATCCCTCTGCCTGGAACACTCTTCCCCCAGATCTTCGATGTCTCGCTCCCCGACTTCCTCAGGTCTTTGCTCAGTGTCACCTGCTGTGAGTGGATTCCGTCTAACATAGCCACCCCACCCCCATCCCTCTCTACCTTCTTACATTACTTTGGTTTTCTTCATTATCACTTATCCCTGCCTGATGTATTGTTAGGTATTTGTTTGTTTACCTTAGTAAAATATATGTTACATGAGAATAAAAACTGTCTTCTCTACCACCGCGTATAAGAACATATGAAGCACATATAAGAGCAAGGCTGGGTTCTGTGGGTCCTCAAAAACTATTTATTGAATGATTGAATGAATGATTGCAATGGATGGGTGGATGGATGGATCTCCTGCTTACAATCCTCTGTGGTTTCTCTTTGCACTTAGAATAGCATCTAAACGACTTTTGACTGATTTCATGACTCTGCTTCTTTTGGTCCCTGCTTCTGTCTCTGACTTACCTCCGGCCTCTCTTCCGCTGGCTCACCAGCCCGTAGTCAACACTGGATTTCTTGCTGTTCCTTAAATAGATTTTGTTATAACTCAGGACCTTTACACTTGCTGTTCCCTCTTCCTAGAAAATTCTTTGCTTTGACCTTTTTACGGGTGCATTTAAGTCTCAGCTCAAATGACACTTTCCCAGATAAACCTTCCCTGGCCTCTCTGTCTAAAAAGACCGCTACCTCACCTCCATGTGTTCACACTCTTTCACATCATCCTGGTTTATTTCCTTTATAGAACCGACAGATCTCTGTAATTATCTTGTGTATTTGTTTACATGTTTATCATCAGTCTCTTCCTATTAGACTGAAAATTCCTGAGGCGAGGACTATATCTGTTCTTTTTCTTAACTCTATCCCCAGCCCCTGGAACAATGCCTGGAATATAGTAGATAAATAATTATTGATGAAGGGATGGGAAGGAAGAGAGGATGAATGGGATGAAGGATAGATGTGAGGAAAGAAAAACGGATGGATTACCTACCTGCCTGCCGGAGCTGTTGAGAGGATTAAATGAGATAACCCATGCAAATCGCTTAGCACAGTGCCTGGTGAAAAGCAGGAGCTCACTTAGCAAGTGATCATTCATTTTCACTATGTCTTCTCCTTAATTTGATAAAGACTGAAATTTCTGACATTGTGACTTATAATTAAAGCCTAGGAAGAGAGGAGCTTTGGCCCTGAGTGATGTAACCCCTGCTGGCAAGGCAAGAGGGAAGCCCCCTCCCCACTGGCAGAGGTCAGCAGGGCTTGGAGGAAGCTGCACTGAGGTATTTGTAAGACACTAGCCAACTTCTTTAGTTTTACCATGTAGTCAACCACTGTGTGATGTGAGTCAAAAATCTAGGCACTTGAATAATACAAGGTTTCAGGCTATCATCAGTGTAAGATGCAGACTTGGTTTTCATATATAATACTGAAATTGCTGTTGGAGTTTGGCTTTTAGTGCAGAAGGATAAAATATATGAAATTCCGGGACACAAAATCCACAGGTGCCCAGGTACCACTGAGTCAGCCTGGAGCCTGTCCTAGGCTATGAGCCCTGGAAATCAGAGATCCAGTCTTTCTCCTCTTCATGGCCCCCATGTTGTTAGCCCAACATAAGTGCTTGAAAGTCCTTTCAGAGAAGAGTCCTTGTCCATTTCCTCTGAAGCAGGGCCTGTGCTTGGTGCCATGAGATCAATATGGCCTAGTCCCTGCCCAGAAGGAGCCTACATTCAGTAGGAAGACGGACCAGCCCTCCAATATGCGACAGCACCATGTTAATGACGGGCTATGGGGATACAAAACAGATAGTGGTTGATTCTGGCCTTGATTTCTGGTAGAAAGCAAGAAAAGCTTCCTAGAGGAGGTGTCATCGGAGCAGGGCCTTAAGGAATAAGTCAAATTTCGCCAAGAGAGAAGTGAGGGAACAGCATTCCAGAACCAGAACGGCATGAACGAAATTTTGGATATATGGGAGCTTTTTAAGACTTTTAAAATCAAATCTGGAAAACTGAGAAGCAAGTGCTGTGAGTGAAAGATGTTTGGGCTCAAGGTGGGGAAGTAGGATGGTAAAGGGTGGTAAGAAAAGGACCTGGAAATGGAGACTGGGGCTGCCTGGTGTTTCCGTGCTGAGGAGGAGTGAGCGGATGTCATGCTGAGGAGATCGGAATTCGTCCTCTGGGCAACAGGATGGTGACAAGATCAGATCTGCATTTTGGTCAGGACACTGGCTACTAGGTGGAGAATAGATTGCAGAGAGTGAGACTGAAGCAAAGAAACTCGTCAGTTTCACCCAACAAGCCACAAAACGGAAATATAATAACCTATATTTTGGACTATTTGTGCTCAGAAAAACAGCCAGATGTCAGGCATCACCAGCTTCCCAAAACGAAGCCACTGCCTTCCATGGAGTCCCTGGGTCCACCTCCCCGAAAGCCGCCCAAGCCCCCGCTGGTGAACCTCCAGGACTTCCAGAGGCAGAGGCGGAGGCGGAGGCAGACAGCGGCTGCACCCAGAACCCACAGGGAAGGTAAGCCAATGCACAAGGCCCCACGTGCAGCCAGCCAGGGGGAGTCAGGGCTCCAGTGTCTGCACCCCCAGTCACCTCCCTCTCCACGTCATCTCCCAGGTGACGGTGCCAAACTGCTTTTCCACAGGGCTGGACATCTATCACTGCTTGTTCTCACGTAGAGGCCGTGGCAGCTCGCCCATGTAATGACAAATCTGCGGGAATTGGCCCCTTATCGCTGCTGGGCCAGCCGGCTTCCCCTGAGAGCAGGGCATTTGATCACTGGGAATCTATCCAAGAGGAAGAAAAGGAAAAGTAGCCAGGCGGGAAGGCAGGGAGCCTTTGTGCTCCCTACAAAGTCTGTGTTGTCAACACAACCAGTGCCGTGGAAGAGGGGGAGGGAGGGAAAAAGGAGGAAGGGCAGTGTGGACTTAACCTGCGATCGTTACAGGTCCCGCAGGCCTCCATGATCTGCCTCCAGTAAATAAATGAGGGACCCCCCCCCACTCCTGTGCCACCCCCACCCCACCACCCGGTCCTCTCCAGGAACCAAAGCATCCTTGGAAGCCATTTGGGGTCTTCCTCTGGAAAGGAACACCGCCTTATGCCCTCTCCACTCCCCCTCCCCCGCAGTCTGATCCTGTTGACATTTTATACAGCCTTGCTATGTTTGCTGTGATGACACATGAGTGAGCGACCCCTTGGGGCGGTATGTAGTGCAGTGTTCACATTTGTTTACTGTGGCGGTGAGAGCCGCTGGATGGTCCCTGAGAGAGCTAATTCTTAGTTCAGTGATTCTTACTTCATTGATTGCTGCTTTGATTGCTTTGGGCAACCTCATGGTTAAATTTCTTTAACTCAGTGTTTCTCAAACTTCAGCATGCAGCACAATCACCTAGAGGACTTGTTCAAACACACGTGACTGGGCCCCAAGCTCAGAGTGTCTGATTCAGCTGGTCTGGGTTGGGAGCCTGAGAATTTGCTTTTGAACAAGTTCCCAGGGGGTGTTGATGCTGCTGGCCCGGGGACCACACTTTGAGAACCATTGCTACAAGTCATCTTAAGTCTTGTCCTGAAAGAAAACTCTGTATAGACAAGTAGAGCTCTTAGAAGTATTCTTGAATAATACAGCCGCCTCCATATCAGAGAAAGCTAAGTGTGATTTTTATAAACATTAAATAATTCAGGCCTCAGACCATCTCTCTGAGAGGGAAGAAGGTTGTCAGAGAACAGAGAACGAAGTACTAAGTCTTTTGTAATAAAATGGGCTCTGTAAATCCCAGCTCCCCACTCAGCAGCTGTGTAAGTCTGAGCATGAGCATGTTACTTTCTGAGCCTCGTTGTCCTCATCTGTAAAATGGGGATGACAGTAACACTCATCTCATAGGATGATTGTGAGGATAAACGACATGAGTCACGGAAAGTGACTTGGCATACCAGTAAGCCCTCAAAAAAGTGATGTCAGGCAGGCATTGAGCAGCTATACTCTCTTTGCCGGGCCCTGTGATAGACACAAGTGATCAAGAGAGAAAGCCCACAGAAGTTCTGGGGCTCAAGGAGGTCAGAGTCTAACACAAGAGCGTACACCATAAATAAGCACCATACGGGGTGGGTGAGTGCTGCGGTGCAGGAGGGGCAGTGGCCTGGGTGCCTGGGCA
This sequence comes from Equus asinus, assembly GCF_041296235.1. Taxonomy (NCBI): domain Eukaryota; kingdom Metazoa; phylum Chordata; class Mammalia; order Perissodactyla; family Equidae; genus Equus; species Equus asinus. Next base: position 68,018,297 of record NC_091794.1, read on the forward strand.
GGGGTCGGGGGAGAGGCTTGGGGCAGAGGGCAGTTGCCACTCCTCACTTTGTCTCAGGGTCAGGTCGTTGCACTAACATATTTGCTTTCCTCAGACTCCGATAACACCTCTTTCTCACTCTGCCTCTTGCCCTTGCAGCCACCGTGGAAGAAGGTGACCTGCCTCCAGGGAGGTGAGTACCTCGTTCTTAACTGTGCAGGAGGGGAGCCCACCAGCCGGGCTGCCGAGCCCGCCCAAGAGCAGACAGCTAGCACAAGCCAGGTGTCTGGATGTCTCCGAAGGGTTGCAGGAAGAGCTGATTTATACGCAACAAACTGCAACTTTATTTTAAATGAGGGATTAAATAAACTGCATTTACCAACCGAGCTGAGGTTCACTTGCAAAGACCGGCCTCCAAGGTCCTTTTATTTATCATGCAGTTGAGTTCAGTAAATTGAAACATTGGCTTCCATGGTAACAAGTCGAATTAGAGGCCACAGAATGCTGTGGGCAGCTGGTGTGATGTTAGCAATTGATAATAGGACAAAGAACCTTCTATTTTTGGTGCATACATTCTAAGAATTTTGCCTTGAAAGTGTCAGTTCATTAAGTCACTCAACCAAATACTGTCTGTTGCTCCCTTTGATGTCAGGCGTTGAGCCAGCTACTTTGTACAGATTTTCTCGTTGCCTCTTCTCAAGAAGGCTGCAGAGTGGCTGCCGCTGTCCTCATTGTACAGCCAAAGACACTTGGGCTCAGACAGTTTGCCACGTGCAGAGACATGACTCCAACCCAGAGGTGCCCAAACTATATATTCTTTTAATGAGACGTAATTGACATATAACACTGGATAAGTCTGAGGGACACAGCATGTTGGTTTGACACATTTACATACTGCAGTTTGATTGCTGCATTAGCCAATATCTTGATCAGCTCACATAATTCTGATTTCTTTTTTGTGTTGAGAACAGTTAAGATCTAGTGTCTTAGCAACTTTGAATTTTATAATACAGTATTTTACTTTTTTTTGCTATAATCACTGTGTTGTGCATTAAACTTCCAGAACTTATCTACTGTTGCAAGTTTGTACCCTTAAGCAACATCTACAATTTCCCTACCTCCTAGCCCCTGGTAACCACCATTCTACTCTTTGTTTTTACAAGTTCAGTTTTTTAAGATTCCACATATAAGTGATATCATTCAATGTTTGTCTTTCTCTATCTGCCTTATCTCACTGAGCATAATGCTGTCAAGGTCCATCCATGTTGTTGCAAACAGCAGGATTTCCTTCTTTCTCATGGCTGAGTAATATTCCATTGTGTATTATACCACATCTTCTTTATCCATTCATCTGTTGACAAACACTTAGGTTGTTTCCATATCTTGGCTATTGTGAATAATACTGCAATAAACATGAGAATGCAGATAGTTCTTTGAGATACTGATTTCAATTCCTTTGAATATACACCCAGGAGCAGGATTGCTGGATCATATGGTAGTTCAATTTTTAATTTTTTGAGGAAGCACCATACTGTTTTCCATTATGGCTGTACCAACAGGGATGCCCAAACTACTTTGACTATACCACCTCACCTCCCTCACAAAGATTTCCTGTTCTCAAGAAGGTCAGTCTTAGAAGGAGAACCAAACATAAAAATACATAATCATATTACTTATTCATTCATCAAATGTTTATAATGGTAGAGAGTGTTAAGTTTTGTAATAGAGGGAGGTACAAGATTCAGAGGTTGCACAAATGAGGGAGTGGTCGCTTTCTCTTGGGAGAATCAGGAAAGTCTTTATACAAGATGTATCACTTATCTATTGCTACAGTAATACTACATAATAAAAGACAATAAAGCTTCAGTGGCAAATACCATGAATGTGGGGTTCAGATGATCAGGGCAGCTCTCAGCTGGGCTTGCTCATATGTGTGCAGTCAACTGTGGACTATATAGACAGCTTTGCTGATATTGGCTGGGGTTCTTTGCATGTTTGGGGGTCAGCTTGCTGTTGACTGATATGGGATTGCCTTGAGTGGGATGACTGAGGCAACCTGACTCAGCACAGTCCATCATGTACCAGCAAGCTAGCCCAGGAACGTTCTCCTAGCAGTCACAGCGGACAAGCAAGTTAAGCCCAATTGCAGAAGATATTTGCAAACCACGTATCCAATAAGAGGTGGATATCCAAAATATATAAAGAATTCATACAACTCAATAAAAAACCAGAATACCTGATCAAAAGATGGACAAAAGATATGAACATTTTTCCACAGAAGATATTCAGATGGCCAACAGGCACATGAAAAGATGTTCAATGTCACTAATTATTAGGGAAATGCAAATCAAAACCACAATGAGATATCACCTCATGCCTGTCAGAATGTCTATTATTAAAAAGGTAAGAAATAACAAGTGTTGGAGTGGATGCGGAGAAAAAGGAACCCTTGTACACTGCTGGTGGGAATGTAAATTGTTGCATCCATTATGGAAAACAGCATGGAGATTCCACAAAAAATTAAAAATAGAAATGCCACATGACCCAGCTATTCCATTTATGGTTATCTATGCAAAGAACATGAAAACACTAATTTGAAAAGATATATGCACCCCTATGTTCATTGCAGCATTATTCACAATAGCCAAGCCTTGGAAGCAATCTAAGTGTCCATCAATGGATGAATGGATAAAGAAGATGTGGTATATAAATACAATGGAATACCACTCAGTTGAAAAAAAAAAAAAAGATGAAATCTTGCCATTTGCAACAATATGGATAGAACTTGAGGGTATTATGCTAAGTGAAATAAGTCAGATGGAGAAAGACAATTACGGTATGACTTCACTCATGTGTGGAAGACTAACAAACAAACACATAGAAACGGAGAACAGATTGGTGATTACCAGAGGAGAAGAGGGTGGCAGGAGGGCAAAAGGGGGAGATGGGGACATGTGTACAGTGATAGGTGGAAACTCGACTTTTGTGGTGAGCACAATGCAGTCTATACAGAAGTTGAAATACAATGATGTACACCTGAAATTTGTGTAATGTTATAAACCAATGTGACCTCAAAAAAAAAAAAGCCAAATTGCATAAGCACATTTCAAGTCTCTGCTGTATTGTGTTTGCTAACATCTGTTGGTCAAAGCAAGTCACGTGGCCAAGCCCAGAGTCAGAGGGGGAGGGCACCAAAAATTTATGTGGCAAAGGGTCGGGATCAGGAAGAGGTGAAGAATAGGGACATTAATCCGTTCAACCTATCACTGAAGAGGAAACATTTGAAATGAGAGTGGAGGGAAACATTTGCCGGATAACATGGGAAGCGGCACTGCAGGCACAGGCAGGAGATGTGAAGTGACATGTCTTATCTGTGGAAACCAGAAATAATTGAGGAGAATTACAGCGTAGAAAGTATAGTAAGGAATGGAAAGAAATGGGATTGCAGACGTAGACAGAAACCGATTCACGGAGGATCTTGTCCACCAAGGAAGAGATAAGAAAATCCTGTTCAACAAGGAGCTGACTGTGTGGTGCCAGACATGGCTTGCGAGCTCCAGGAACTCCTATCTCTCTTGTCTATTTGAAAGAGTTAAATGCCAGTGCAAGGTAGGTCAGTGGAGCTGCATTCTACGTGCATTTATGTGAACAAGACAATTTAGACAGCTCAGGTGATGATTTGCACTATTTATTCATTGAACATGGGCTCCAGTGTGATGGTTTGCGGGGACAGTGCAACTGCTGTGCTCTGAGTTGGTCTTGGTCCCCTCATGCCTCACATCCTGTGAGCATCTCAGAGTGAGTGTGAGTGTGCTATGATTGTAGTGTTTAGCTGGATATACATTTGTCCTACAGCTTAGCTCTAAACTAAGCCAACTTCTTCTCTGGTATTCTAATCAAAGACACAGGAACTCTTTTCAACGTGGGGGACAAAGTTGCTGTGATGGGCAAGTATTGGGAAACAGTAGCCTCTAGTGTGACAACTTCTCCCTAAGGGATTTACAAAGGAAATTTGATGATTCTGCCCTCTCACACTGATTTTAGAACCTAACTGTCATTGAAATGAGGTTCATTGTCCCTCAATTATGATATGGGCCATAGTGTTGCAAGAATGCAAAGGAAAAGAGATGAAGAGGGAGCAAGATAATCAGGGGAAGCCTCATAGAAGACGAAAGAACTTGAGATGCATTCTGCATGATGGGTCATAATTGAATAGGCTTACTTACTTGTTCCCTCTTGTGAGACTGTAATGTGGGTGAGAGCAGGGTATGGTTCCCAGAAATAACCACATTCCTAACTTGTACAGTCATGTGCCACACAACAACATTCGGTCAATGACGGACCACATATACAACAGTTGTCCCATAAGGTTCACACCACATAGCCTAGGCGTGTAGTAGGCTACACCATCTAGGTTTGTGTGAGCACACTCTGTGATGTTTGCACAACGATGAAATCACCTAATGACGCATTTCTCAAACATATCCCCATCGCTTAGCGACACGTGACCATAGTTGGTTAGTGGATGAATGGATGCATGGAAAGATGGATGGATGGATGGACCATTGGATATTCACTATAAAGATAAAGTATGATTGAAAGCAAGGCAGTGGTAATAAGGAGTAGGAAATAAGCAGACAAAAAAGTATTCTGATGTACAAAATAAGAGACAGGATTGGATCCTAAAGTGCATTAAGTGCCATGCTAAGGAGTTGGGACTTTATCTTGTCAACAATAAGTTAGTTTGAACAAGTAAATGCCCTGATGCTGAGCAGCCTTAGATACAACTTCCATGAGAACTGGCACTTGTTTGGGAAGAACATCTTCCATGTTCATGGTATTATCTTCAATACAGATACTAGATTAGAAATAGAAGGTAAGATCTCATTACTGGAATGGGACCTGGTGATTATCTGATGCAGTCAGGCCATATAGCATAGTGTCAACAAAAGCCTATGTTTTTTAATCCAAGCTCTACCACTTAACACCTGTCTAACCTCAGAGACGTGACTTACCCTCTACAAACCTGTCTCTACTTTTGTAAAGTGGGATATTGATAGAGTTGTGGTGAGGGTTAAATGAAACAATGATTGTAAAGTGTTTAGCACAGTGCCTAGCATCTAGAGAGTGTTCAGCAAGGACTGCTTAGCTATTATATAACCTCCCACCAAGGGCAGGAATCCTTGATTGAAACATTAGTCTCTTCAAAAATCCGTTGATGGGGAGCTCATTACCCAGAGTCCACTGTTTTTCTTTGTGGGGGCAGATTTTATTCATTCAATACATATTTGTTGATCATCTACCATATGCCAAGTGCTCTTATATACGTTAAGAAGTGTACAAAGTAGACAAACATATTTACCTGTATGCTTACATTCTTGTTTGTTTGTTTTCCCAAAAGTCCTTCAAGTTAAGCTAGAAAAAAAAGTGAGCTCCCTACCCTAGATTCCCAACCAGCTGTCCAAGGTCTGCTTGCTGGTACAATAGACATTCTCTTTACTTCTTCTTTACATGATAGTTCTTAAGACATCTAAGGACTACGTTCTTCTCTAAACTGAAACTCACCATTCACAAAACAGTAGTCTTTGTAGTTTAGCTGTGTTTCTATAGATATATATTTTAATCATCTTAAAGGAACTCAGTGCATTTACAATAGCCATTTTCATTTCTGAGCTTCTTCATATTGTGCGTTAAATATGAGAAGCAGCATTGGGTAATGGAACAAGCACATGTCTGCACTCAGATTAGCATAGTTTTAACCCCTCCTCTATACATTAGATAAGTCATTTAACAGCTCGGAGCTTTGACATACACATCTGTAAAGTGGACCCAATAATATTTACTCCATTGTGTTGTCATGAAGACTAAATGCGATAAATTATATAAAGCACAGAGTACAGAGAATATGCTCAGTGAGTCTTACTTTCCTCAACCCTTGGCCTCTCTATCCCTTGTCATCTCTGGAGTATTAGTATCTCCTCAGTTTCGAACAGTGAAAGGACTCTTTGGAGATTATTCTTTGTCATCACTCTCTCGTGCAAACCAAGCTGGCTGGCATCCTTCTTGAATAAACAGCCCTTATTTGTGTGAGCAAAGCAGGTTAGTCCCAGGGCAGGAGTCAGCGTTGGATCTTTGTCAGTCCTTAGCATAGTTAGCTAATATTTTATTCATTAGCTATAAATATGGCTTTTCTCCCATTAAGAAGTGTCAGAAGTTAGTTCTGACTCAGGGAATCTCTGACTCAGACTCTAAGGAAGGAAGAGGCTGTTTATTTCAGGAGTAGAAAAGATTCAGGCAGTGTAATGTTTCTCAGATGAGGGTCTTTGGGTGGATCCAGGAGTCCATCATTTTCTCTCCTGAACTTTTGTTTTTGGTGAGGAAGATTGGCCCTGAGCTAATTCCTGTTGTCAGTCTTCCTTTTCTTGTTTGAGGAAGATCTGCCCTGAGCTAACATCTGTGCCCATCTTCCTCCATTTTGTATGTGGGATGCCACCACAGCATGTCTTGACGAGTGGTGTAGGTCCACGCCTGGGATCTGACCTGCAAACCTGAGCCGCCAAAGTGGAGGGTGCCAAACCCAACCACTGTGCCACTTGGCCGATCCCTCTCCTGAACTTTTTAATTTTGTGTTTTCATTTTGGTGATAGTCTTTAAAAGATAATATAAGCCTGTTTTGAATCTGGATGACCTCTTTCAATCTAATACTTTGGAACATGCCTTTGCATTTGTGTTTTTGGTGTTTTTTACCCTACGCAGAGCAGGGCACACAAATACCCCTGGGCCTGGGCAGAATATGTGACCGTGTCTAGGGCCTGTATTAGGCAACTGGGAAGAGTGGATCCTGTGAAATTGGAGAATAAATGCCTGACCTGAGGCTTTCAAGTAAAATAATGATAATAACAGAAAGATGACACTGTGGCCAAATGAAATGCATCTATAGTCCTTATTTGGATTGTGGTAAGCGCTATAAAAATTTTTCAAAAAGTATTAAGACAGTAACTAGGGATTGGTGGTAACATTTGGGTTGAGACCTGAATGGTGAGGACTCAGCCATGGAAAGTCTAGGAGAAGAACATTCCAGGAGAGGGAACAGCTGGTGCAAACTCTCAAGGGAGAACCACCTTCCACGTGTTTAAAGACCCAGAAAGGAGGGGAGCGCAGCTAAACCACAGTGTGCTAGGGGAATGGTGGTGCTGATTCCTGTGAGCCATGGATGAATCTGGATTTTGCTCTGAATGCATTGGGAATCCGTAGGAGAGTGTTAAGCCAGGCAGTTACAAGAGCCGACATTTATTTTGTAAAGATCACTCTAGATGCTGTATAAATAATAAATTTAGTGGGGAAACAGGTGGAAACAGGAAGATAGCCTAGGAAGCCATTGCAATAACAACAAAACAATGACAATACATTGAAAATAGCAATCGACACTTATGTAGTGTCTGTTCTAAGTACATATATGATTCCGTTTATGACAATCTTAGGAAGTAGATGAAGATATCTCATGTTATAGATGAGGCAACTGAGTCTCAGAGAGGTTGCATAACTTGACATAGACAAGGTAGTAGAAATGGAGATAAAAGAATGAATGGATTCAAGTTATGTTTTGGAGGAAAGCCAGCAATCACTGGATCAGCTGCGCAGAGTGAGATGTGAGTGAGGGCAAGAGAGGAATCGAGGACAACTCCTAGGTGCCTTGCTGTTTCCATCAGTGTTGATGTTAACATATGTGGAGTGCTTGGCACATTATCAGTGCTCAGGACAAGACTGACCCTTCCTGAAAGCTATTTGGGGTTGATTTTCACATAAGAAACAAAACAAGCATGTGATTTTGCCTTTGCACATGTGAGACCAGAGCCTTTAAAGGCTAGTTTTTAAATTGTTTGCAACTAATGGCGCTCTTTCCTGAATGGATGCATTTTAACTAATTAAGATAGTATAGACCTGCTCTGATTGACCAACAGGAAACCAGGGTCCTCGTAATGATATCTGGAAGATGAGAGTGCGCCCCAAGATCCCAGAGTGCTAAATCAAGTTGCTAGAGAGCAAGAAAGAAGAGAAGGAAATTTTTTAAGCCTGTGCCTTGTGAGGTTTTAGATGTAGAACGTTCAGGTGGCTTCAGCTCAAGCCACTTCATTAACTTCCTATTATCCTTTTTAATTGGGCTTCAGAGACACAACAAGCCCACTGTTTGGCCTGTCTTTCACAAGGGCAATCGTGGTAGGAGCAGTGGATTTACTTAGGGGTTCTGTCTTTTTTCATATTTTCAAGTATTCCTCCTTTAAAAAAAATCATCTAGAGATTCTATTTACTGAACACTTTCCATAGACAAAGCCTTCTGCCCGATACTTATGTCCACTCTCTCATTTTAAAACTCCCAACTACAACCACCCCATGAAGCAAGTGGTTCGCGGACTCTGACCAGAGTGAAGTTGAGTAATCCAGGGTGAAGCCACTGGATCGGCAGCACCAGCGTTTGACCTTGTCAGCCTGGCTCCAGAGCACAGCCTCTCAGCCACCACGCCCAGGCTGCCTTACTGTGGATTCACATGGGATCGTTGCCTATGATAAAAGAGGGCAAGGTTTAAAAGACTCATGGCCTGCTCTACAAATTGAGCCTGGACGTTCTCCAGGCAGGTGTTCTTGAACGCCTACCTCAGGGTTTCATTTTCTGTCTGCAGAAAGATCTACATAAGGGAAGCTGGCCGGGGTGGAGCTAAAGTATGAAAGCATTTGGAGCCAAGCCTTGCTGCCTCTCTTTAGTGGCGTTCTAATGATATGCTGGGAAAAGTCATGATTTAGGAAGAAATCAGACAAGTTGCAGACTTGAAGCCTATTTTGGTACATAGGTATATTCAGAAAGGTTGAATGGAAACTAATCTTTGAGTGTGGCCACGTGCTGGGCATTGCTTAGCCCTTTGCATCAGCTAGGCTCATTTTAGCCCCACACCCATTCAGGAGGGCAGAATTTCCTCTTTTGTAGATGAAAACTCAGGGCTCAGAGACGTTTCGTGACTTGCCCTGAAGTACCAGGTAACACAGAGCTTATCCATGATAGGAGCTCAGGGCTGTATGTGTATGAAGACTTTCAGCTACGCTATCCTGTCTCAGAATTCTTCCAACAGAAAGGATTTGGGGAGATCTCTATTAGACCGTAAACCCCATGGGAGGAGGGATCATCTGTCTTTTTCACCTTTGTTTCCCCAGGAAGTAGATATGCAAGTCATTATTTAGTGACTAAGTAAGTAATGGACCAATGGAGAGACGGATAAACAGATGAATGGGGAGAAGGATGGACACATAGAATATTACCTCCCGGGAACTTTTACGTAATTAAGGAAAACATTCCAAGACTCTGTTATCTGTCTATTTTGCGTTGATTTGCATATACGATATCATATCCTTCTAACAATAAGCAAAGCTAAATAGTTAGAACAATCTGAGCTGATCAGTTGCCCTTGCGTATTACATAAAGGCTCCTGCCATGTGAAGTTACGGACCCACATGGACTCCTCTTTCCTGTGCTTCTTAGTCCAGCGTCCAGCAAGTGATGCTCTGCCAAGAAGCTTGTCCTTCTTATTTTAGCCTCCACGGAAGGCGCTCTCCTCTCTTCCCCTTCTTCTGTGGACCCTTTACACTTTGAATTAAATATTTATTTAATCAAAATAATCATGGAGCACGTTGCCTTCATTTTACATTTAGAATAAAATTCAAAACTCCCAGACTCTTTGCCAGAACCAAGAAAGTCCCGTATCTCCTGGCCGCTCTCTCCTCCTCTCCCAGCCCCTTCTTTCCCTCGTTCGCTGTTGTTAGTCCGCTGACTGGCCTTTTGGCTTCTCTTCAAACACAGCCAGCATGTTCTTACCAAGCGGAAATACTTGCTTTTCTCTGTGTGTAGAATGGTCTTCTCCTAGAACTTCACCTGATGGCTCCTTCTCATGCAGGATCCATTCATTCGTTCGTTCATTCATTCATTCATTCATTCAGTGAATATTTATTGAGCCCCAAGTATGTACAGACATTGTTCTAGATGCTGGTAGTGCAACAGATAACAAAACAAAGTCTCTGCCCTCATGGAGTATACATTTTAATTGGGAAGAAAGACAAACAAGCAAATAATGATGTCAGGTAAGGTAATGGTAAATGCTTCAATGTTGGCCTCCCTGACTTTAGCTCATGCTTCCTCTTCCAAGATACCGTCTACTCCATATATAAGCCTACTTTCTTCTCCTGTTAGTGTTTATTAATGCTTCAAATGATAATATTTATTCTACTTGTTTATTTTCGATTATTATTCTAGACCATAAGAGTCTTGGGTTCAAGGATCTTGTCTATTATTTGCTTTTCTATTCTAGAACAGTGCCTGGCACAGAGAAGGAGCTCAATGAAAAAAATTAATGATGTGACATCATCTACCTGTCCTTCTAGGGCTTTCCAGTATTTCTGCAAGCAAAAGAGAAGGATCCAAGTGTCTGGGAACCTGTAATGTGCCAGGCCCTGTATTAGTCATTGGAGACATAGCAGTGAGTGAGAGACAAGATTCCAGAGCAAGACACAAAATTGAACTAAAGAAAGTAATAATGAAATCATTTAAAGATTATGGCAACTACAAAGAATGGTATAAAGCAGAGGATTATGGTAGTTAGAAATAGGTGGAGAGGAGGGCTACTTGGAAAAGGTAGCAACAGAAAGATGTTCTTGAAGGGTCGTCTAAGGTGAGACCTCATTGTTGAGAAGGAGCTGGCCACACAGCATTCATTCCAGGCAGCAGGAACAGCATTTGCAAAGTCCTCAAGGAGAAAGAGAGTATGGCATCCTTGCAAAACAGAAAGGAGGCTAGCGTAGTTAGAGTGTAAAGAGAAAGGAAGGTTTTTTTGGGTTTTTTGGTTTTTTTGCTGTGGAAGATTTGTCCTGAACTAAATCCATGCCAATCTTCCTCCATTTTTAATACATGGGCCGCTAGCACAGCACAGTCATTAACAGAGCGGTATAGGTCTGTACCTGGGAACTGAATCCGGGCCGCCAAAGTGGAGCATGTGGAACTCAATCACTAAACCATCAGGGTCAGCCCAGGAAGTTGTTTTTAATTAAGAATCCTAGTAAGCCCCTGGAGAGTCTGAAGCCAGACTGTGACGAGATCTAAATTATCTTTCTGAAAGATAGCCCTTGCTGCTGTGTGGAGAATAGATGGTAGAAGGACAAGGGAGAATGTCACTTAATCAGTGTGTTACAGAATAAGTAGGAGTTTGTGATGAGGACTTTGGTGGTGAGGATATTTCAAGCAGAGGAACCACATATACAAAAGCCCAGAGGCAGGAAACATGGTGGGTAATCTGATGTGATTGGCATGTGGGGGGGCAAGAGTGTGCGCAGGGCAGTGAAACACATCATAATAGTTCAACAGATGTGGGCTGAATAACAGAATGGACTCAGACGGTACTTTAGCTTGAGACTCCCTTATATACAGTCTGTGCTTGTTATTTTCCAGTTTCCTGGGTGGACCTCACCTCCCTGTCTAAATTATAAATTCTTCGAAAGCAGAGAGAGGATCTAAAACGTCTTTTGTTACCAGCTGTGTAACTGAAGCTTGTTTAAGCTGAGTGGCGTAGCGATATCTACAATCAGAAGATGCAGAGAGTGTGTTATAAGGGGTTAAGAGCATAGACTTTTGGGTCAGATAGCCTTGGAGTCACATTTTGAGCTACACAGGCTAGCTGTGTGATCTTAGAAAAATTATTCAATATCTCTGGGCCTCCCATTTCCTCATATACCAAATGGTGAAATCAATAAATTCTACCTCCTGGGGTTGCCGTAAGGATTGAGATAAATGTCTACAATTCCAAAGTGCCCAGCAATGCCAAAATGCTTGATAAACAGCAGTGGGCTGTAGTTTGCTTGTAGGAGCAGGGTCTGTCCAGCACTATGGGCAGTGGCCTGGGCATCAGGACTCCCAGGAAAGCCTGCCACTAGCTCAGAGGGTGACCTCACCTCCCTCTTTGTAAAACAGACGGGGGTGGATCTTAGGACCCACCTCAAAGCAGACACCCTGAAATTTGAAATGCAGACACTTGAAAAGTTGACCTTAATGATGAAAAGGAAGGCTTGAGGTCATTTTGTTTCATGCTATGAGAGTTGCCACTGGATTATTAAGAACCTGCGTTAGCGGTTGCATTAGTAGAAGTCACTGCTTTCACAGAGCCATTCCTAAGTTCACCAGTGGTTTCACTGATTCTGCCTTGACCTCAAAATTTGCTCCTGTTAGTGCTGTTTAGTTGATTCCAACTCCTGGCACCCCTGCGTGCAGCAGGGCAGAACCTTGCCCAGTCTTTTTGCACCATCCTCTCCCCTTCTGGCACTGTCTCAGACAATACTTTGCTGCTATTCATAGAGTTTTTATGGACAATTTTTTTGGAAGTGGGTGGCCATGTCTTTCTTTCTAGTCTGTCTATTCAGGAAGCTCCACTGGAACCTGTCCACCATGGGTGACCCTGCTGGTATTTGAAATAGCGGTGGCAGAGCTTTCAGCATCACAGCAACGCACAGTCGCTGGAGGATGACAACTGACAGATGGGTGGCATGGTTCCCTGACTGGGAAACAAACCTGGCTGCGGTGATGAGAGCCAATTCTTAACGACCAGACCACCAGGGCTGGCTAACCTCAAGATACAGGTTAAGGATACTATTCTTATTTCATAGGTGATAATGTCAAGCACAGAGAAGTATAGTACCTTCCCTGTCACATTTTCCCCATATAAATAACTAATATAGAGAAGAACTGATCTGTGAAACCATTGGATCAGGCTAACAAAATCTTGAAAAATATCATCCAAAACCCGCTCGTAAGCTCAGGGACCGTCACCATCGTCCTGTGCTTCATTTTTGCATTTTCAGTTTCTCCTTGGTTCTAAAGCGACCTGTAGTTCACAGGAAAAGAGCAATGGGAATCAGCAGGAATCAGAAGGCCTGATTTCCGGACCCACCCCTGCTACTTAACAATGGCGCCATATTGGGCAAGTTACTGAATATCTCCAAGCCTCAGTTTCCTCACCTGTAAAATGCCTCAAGGTGCAACTGAGATTGTTAAATGTTATTATATAACATTAACATGAATATAGCTTGTTCAAAGAGTGGGTGAGAGCATGTGAGTTAATGAATGAGAAACCTCAGAGCTTCTCTACTTTCACATCTTCAGCACATGTGGTTGTCTCTCGTTGGGGCTTTGCTTAATAGTTTGTTCAGTCACCTGGGGCCTTCCTTGCTATTTATTCCAATGACCTCCTTCTTTGGTGACTTCCATTGTAGTGGGAGCTGCTCTGCTGTGTTTGACTTCAACTGGCACTTCCCTTTTGTGAGACAGTATATAGCATCATGATTAAGACCCCAGATTCTGGAGTCCAACACCTGGCTTCCAATCTCTGCTCTGCCACTTACTCTATGACCTTGGATTATCCCCAGTGTTCTCATCTGAATGTGGAAAGAATGATAATATCTACTTCACAGAGGCAAATGAGAATCAAATGAATTGATACATGTAATTGGGACAGTGCCTGGCACCTAGGAAGTGCTCAACAATTATTAGCTATTGTTCTTGTTTCTGTGCCTTCCTTAGGAATGAGAACAATGATTTGACAACAGGGCTTCAGAGCTAATAATATTTCAAGTGAGGCTGGGGGAGATGGCATGCTGTGTGAGGTTATGCTGCACATTAATAATGTTTACTTAGTCGTTGTCTTAGGGTTTGCCAGAGAAACAGAACCAGTAGGATATTTATATATTTGCATTTTATATATTAGATTACACACATATATATATATAATGTATCTGGTGCTTTTAATTCCTCATAATTTGTTAATTATGAGGAATGGGCTTACACTTTTATGGAGGCTGAGAAGTCCCATGATCTGCCCTCTGCAAGCTGGAGACCCAGGAAAGCCAGTGAAGTAATTCCAGGGGAGCTGATGGCATAAATCCCAGCTCAAGGGCAAGAGAAGATAAGATGAAACGTCTCAGCTCAATCAGCGAGGCAGGAAAAAGGAGTGAATTCCTTCTTCCTCCACGTTTTGTGCTATTCAGACCCTCAATGGATGATGCCCTCTCACAGTGGGGAGGGCCATCTGCCTTCTCAGTCCACTGGTTCAAATGCTAACTTCATCCAGAAACACCCTCACAGACACACCCGGAAGTGATCTTTAATCTGGATGTCCTGTGGACAGTCCAGTTTACACATAAAATTAACCATCACAGTCATCATAGTTTTGTGGCTCTTTACAGAAAGAACTGGGTTATAAATTCAAGAATTAGAAACAAATAACTACCTAGTGCCCAGGGCTGAGTGACATTGGAGGCACTGTATTTGTCATTTGTTGTTGTGGTTGTTGTAGAAGTCATGGTAGAATTAGTAAATTTATGAAACGTGGTAGTAGGATTGGGCTCACACACACATGTATTTATTATTCATACATGTGTATATATACACGTATATGTGATACAGAAAATATATGTATCATATTCAAAGATACGTATCCACAAAAGTATGTGAGTGTGTGTTGTGTAAAAATGGTGGGAGGAGGAGAGCTAGTGGTAGAGGTGGGAGAAGTAGTGGAAGTGGAAATGGTAGTACAAGTAGTAGTTGAAGTGGGTAGTAGTAGTGCGCCAAGCACTGCACTAAACACGGCATAACTGTATCATCTTGTCCTCATAAAGCAGAGGATTAAAGGAAGAATAGGCTTGGGTCCAATTCCCCTCCAAGGTCACAGCCAGGGAAAGCTGAGATTCAGCCCCACGTCCGTCTCTCTAACGCCGGTGTCTCCTTCTGACCACTCCACTCCACCGCGTCACTGACTGTTCATTTTCAACAACCATCTAATGTGTAGAAGATGGAAATTTTACTAGTTTATTAGAGAAAGCTGTCCTTTAAGATTTATCAGGTATTTTTATGAAACTGGCACAAGTGCATTTGGAGATCCATTTTAGATAGCATGGATGTCATTTTTAAAAGTCTAATCACTAACCGTTTCATTCAAGAGAAGGATTTCTTAGGGCGAAGTCCTGCGGGGAAGGTAGTCTTACAAGAAGTGTTTATTGGAAATGGGAATTTTCCCGTTTGCAACGTTGGGTAATTGCGAAGTCAGATGGTCTCATCCTCCCTGGTCACCAGGAGCCTGCAGAATGTCACCGAGAGCACCTGCTGCTAAGCTACTCCTGTTCTCCCTGTTTCCCAAACGTGCAGCCCATTGAATAAGAAGCTGGGTTTTCAACTAGGTCCACCCCCTTAATAAAATAAATACAAAAATACAGCTAAGAGTTTTGCTGTTCAAGTCTTAATCTTTCTACTTAACGCAAGTCCTTCTTTAGAATTTCCAGAACTGTCCTGCAGTGACATTTTTGACTCACCCTCATGTAGGGCAGCACAGGAGAAGATGAGAAAGGAAGTGGACCCGTCAAGCATTTCCCACGTGTTAACTCGGTTATTCCCACAGTAACCCTCCACAGTGACCTGATGAAGAAATTAAGGCTCTGAGAACCCAGACAATGGCTCAAGTCCCCACAGTCAGGGAGAGATGGACATGAAGCAGAGTACAGTGCCAAGCGCACGGGAAACCCTCAGCAAACAGTAGCTGATACTGTGACGGGTGGTCCACTGCTGGGCCAAGTGAACAGACATTTAAATGAACTGTGTGAGTCACTTCTCCAGAGTGTACGGCCTAATAATACAGAGGCTGGCGGATCATTCTCCAGAGGAGGGCTGAGGCCCGGGGATAGACATGGCAAGTGGGAACAGTCATGACGGGAGGTCATGGGCCCTCCCTTGTTTGAAAGTTTATTTTGAAGATAGGTTTCCAAGAGTCCAAACACAATTAGAAAATACCTGCTTTTGTAAATCATCTTTGACATTTGTCTTACATTTCAGAGCTGTTACTTCTTCTTGAACAGAGATAATGTTGAAGATATTATCGAGAAACATTAGTGTTTTATTATGCGGTGTTTAGGTTACTGAAGGTTTTCTATGAGAAAGTCAGAAAAGATAGAGACTTTTAAAGATAAAAGGAACTTTCCAAAAATGCAAACCTCAAAACTTATTTTTTAAAATAGTATATCTGTCGTCCAATATAATAATATTACTGGCACACTTTTGTGGACTGCCTATGTGCATGGGGCAAACCCTTCATGCAATATCCACAACATGCCTTTAAAGTAGATTTTATCATTGCTATTTTATACAGTAGGAAACTGAGGATTAAGTAGATTATAAGTATTTATCCAATACCTCATAATTAGAAAGTAGAGGAGATAGGAGTCAAATTCAGATCTGTCTGACCCCAAGTTCCTGGTCTGTTTGTATTCTCTGCTGCCTCCCGGTAACGTCTGCAGTTCTGGAAATACATGTGGAAACAAAGAAATTGAAGCATCGGGGCTGGCCCCATGGCCTCGTGCTTAAGTTCGTTGCAACTTCGGCAGCCCAAACCTAGTTCCCAGGCGCAGTCCTACACCACTCGTTGGCAGCCTAGTTGTGGTGGCGACCCACATACAAAATAGAGGAAGATTGGCACAGATGTTAGCGCAGGGCGAATCTTCCTCAGAAAAAAAAAATAGAAGAAAAAAGGAAATTGAAGCATAAATATATTTAAATCATAGAGTTATTTCTTCCCTTCAATCCAAGCTCTTTATGTTGACCCATGCTGTATTAAATCAAGTAGATCTCAGATCTGGTTTTAGTGGACCAGGGAAAAGATAAAAGACATTCAGGAGCAAAAAGGAAGGTTCAAATACATCTATAATATCTTTTTTCTCTTCTAGCATTAACGATCTGAAAGACGCCCTTTCTTTTTTTTTTTAACATTTGGTTGAAATCCTTTCTGATCACCTAAAGTCAGATATTTGTTCATTTCTGACAAAAGTAGTCCAAGAAATTGATTAGACATCTTCTTTCAACTTTTCCACACTTATTTCTCGTTAATAAAGTTAATTCACCATGGACTCGATGAGATCGTTAGGCCACTGGAGCATGAGGAACACGGCATAGTCTATAATTTAAGAAAGTTTCTCTCGACTACTTCCTGCAGGGAAGAGGGGAACAAAATAGTGAGGGGAGAAATTACTGATGCCTTAGAGTTCATAATTTTTCCTTTTCAGCAAAATGAACTATTCATATCTAAAGTCAGATATTTATTCATTTCTGACAAAAGTAGTTCAAGAAATTGATGAATCTTCTTTCAACTTTTCCACACTTGTTTCTTATTAATATTATAATTTAAAATTTTGAGTCTAAAATATTATATTTTAAACTAATATTATAGAGAAAATGATATGAGATCATATTTATTTAAATTTATTTTTAAAAATATTTTAGAGACTTGAAAATATTGTAGAGAATATGATTTAAAAAACCCTGAAAATATCCAAAATGATCAAACAAAGGAAGGAAAACAATAGAGTAGAATGTGCTTATGATATAATAATAAGTGGGGAAAAAATGAAAAGAGAATTCCAACTTTTCATTGTGTGTTCATCATTTTCAGCTTCCAAATATATCCATAAATGGAAAAAGTCAGGAAGAACACTGGAATGCTAAGCCCTCACTCGTGGCAAGGTGGGAGGGTTACGGGTGTTTTTTCTCCTCTACCATCCACGTTTGGTGTGAAGGAGTGATTTTTTCCATGTGTTGTGGGTACAGCTGATGTCTCCTTCGTTTCACTCCCCCTTCTATTTCATACCCTTTTCCCAGAGGGAACTCCTACCATGAATATCAACATGTATCCATTTAGTGTATTTCTCATACTTTAACTACAAATACATACATCTGTTAAAGATAGAATATTTTACATTTTAAAAAAAATGGCATGTTACTTTATCCTTCTGCAACTTGATTTTTTTCAAAGCTGTGTTTTCATATTTAAGTTGATGCCCGTAACTCCAGCTTATTCACTGTAATTGCAGTGTTGTGTGCGTTTCACTGCTGAACATTTCACCGTCTGTTCATGTGTTCCTCCACTGAGTGACATTTAGGTTGTTTTACGTTTTCACCTTTCAAATGATGCTGCTGTAATCATCCTCATATATTTCCAGGTGAATATAAACAAGTTTCTCTAGGGTTTTTTACTTAAAAGTAGAATTGCTAAACAATAGTAAATAAACCACTTCGGTTTTACTAGATATTAAAAAAATTACCCTCCAAAATGTGTGTGCCGATTCATACTCTCAAACCAGAAGAAGAACTCCTGTTTCTCCATATTCTTGCCAAACAAGATATTGTTTTCACACTTTAGGATTCTTGCTAAACTGACGGGTGTGAACTAAATTCTCATTGTCTTGATTTCTGATTCCCTGTTTACCTATAAACTATTCGATTTTTCTCTTCTATGATGTCTATCATATCCTTTTGTCCAATTTCCTATGGGTTTATTTGTTTTTTTCCTATTACAGGAGTTCCCAGTGGTTTGGATATTAACTCTTTCTTACGCTTTGCTGTTATGATACTCGTTGGAGGTTAATCTAGTCAAGAGAGTTTATCTATGTGGAATGCTTTTTTGCAGCTATTAAAAAAATCTTTTTTTCTCTTTTATTGTTTCAATGTGATTCATTGTAATGACAGATTTTCCGATATTGAGCCATTCTTGAAGTGTTGGAATAAATTTTAGTTGTTCTTGAGTTATTACTGATTAATTCATTTTCCAGTATCTTAAGTATTTGGGCTAAAATTATTTAAGTGAGATTTGGCTATATTTTTCTTTTATCGTTTGGTCATTTTGTGGTTTTCATATCAAAATTATACTATACTCTTAACGGAGTGGGATAGCTTTTCTTCTTTTTTCAATTCTCTGAAACCATTCATTAAAACTTGCCTATAAAACTATTTGGTGAAAGCAAAGGAGAGAGGTGGGTTGAGTGTGGAAGTGGGTGGGGGAGAGTGGGTGTGTGTAATATTGATTCAAGTCCTCTAATGGTTTATTGGCCCACCAGTCTTTCTAGTTCTTCTTTAGGCTGTGTGGTAATTTTATATTTCTCTATAAAGTTGCCAATTTGCCCTAAAATTTCAAATGTATTGGCAGAGAGCTGATCATAACATTTTCTCAGATTTCTGAAAACCCAAAACTCTCTCTAGTTTTGTCCCCTGTTTTATCTGTAATTTGAGTGTGTACGCCTGTCATGCTAAAGTAGGGTCTAATATTAACATACCTACCTGAGCTTTCTTTTGGTTAGTATCGGTTTGCATCGCTTTTTCCCTTCATTCATACGGGAGTTTTGGTTTGTCTGGCACTTTTTAGCAGCATTAGCTAGATTTTAAAAACATCAGGTCAGACACTCTCTATTTTGTTGGAGTAGGTTAGTCTATGTACATATATTGTGCTTCTCGATCTATTTGGACTTTCTCCCATTATATATTCTAAGTTTACTATGAAATTTCTTTATGTGCATTTTTTCCTCCTTTTATGCTCTCTTTTTTTAATAGTATGCTTTCTCATTGCATGGTCTCCTTCTACCAGTTGAGAAGTTAAATATTCTACTATTTCTATCCTTTTTAGTGGTTACAGTTAAATTCTGACCTCCACAATTAACAATGTTAATTAAAATCTCTATCCTTCTAAATGACGCAAAGACCTAACAATAATTCCCATAGCCCCCTCTCACTATCTCCCATATTATTATTTAATATTTTCATTCCACTTTATTGCTCAACTTCTACAAATTGGTCATTTTTTTACAGTCAGTATTTATTTAGGTTTACCAATAGCTTTATTAATTTCTTTGACCACCATTGTTTCTGATGCCCTGCTTCGTCACTAGTTCAGTTTCTCTTGATTGAATGTTTCAGCAAGCATCTGAGAGTGGTGAGAGCACGCACTTGTATTCTGAGAACATCTTTGTCCTTGTCTTTGAATAATAATTTAGCTGGAAGATAATTTTATATTGACAGATGCCTTTGCTCAGTGCTTTAAGATATTATCCACAATCCCCACCATCTAGTGTTGCTAATGAGAAGTCCATTGCCACTCTGACTGCTGTCCCTTAGTAGTCTTTTCTTTCACTCAACTTCTACATTTTTACTTTTTTGTGCTGATTTATTACATATACATATACATACTGTATAACTGTGGATTTATTGCTATTTCTTATTATCGAAGCTGCTTCAATAGAAGGACTCATGTCCCTTTTCAACTTTAGAAAAGTCTTAGCTATTATTTCAATGTTGACTCCTTCTCATCATCCTTTTTCTTTTTTCCTTCTAGAATCCCTGGTATATATACGTTGGATTCTCTCATTCTATCCTGCCTACTGTTAACTACTCTTTGAATAGTTTCCATCTCTTAACCTCTCTGTGTTACATGCCAGGGGACTTCCTCAGATCTAACTAATTCACCAGTTCTGTCTTCTGCTGTGTCTAGTGTACTTTTCAACCTCTACAGTAAGTTTTTTATTTCAAGAAATATATTTATGATTTTTATAACTTCTTTCTCCTGTCCCCAAATTGGTATGTTCTTTTTTCACACTCTTGTTTTTCCTAGTGGCTTTTATTCCTCAGTTTATTTCTTCAAACACTTAAAACATACTTATTTTAATGTCACTTTCATCTCACTGTATTATTTAATTCTCCCATCAGTTGTACCTTCTTCTACAGCAGTTCATCTCGTTGTGTGATTTGCAGCCCTTCATTAGAAGCTTGTTTTGAGTGGGAATTCTTTCCTTTGGAAACCATCCGTGTGGTGAGCTGTGGAAGCATCTATGCAGAGTGATTTCAGATCCACTTTACAAGGGGGGTTGGATTTCAAGCATCGCTTTTGGCTTTGCTTCTCTGAAATACATAGATCGTATGCGTTTAGAACCCAACCTGTACTTTGGTGCTGGTTTTCGAGTTCCTGATTTCTCAGCAGTGACTCTCTCAGCTCCAGGGGCCATAATCAGATGGCGAGTCTCCCTGCTTGTTGCCTGGGGGAGTGCACAGAGGTTTTTTAGAATTTGTTTTGCAGATGGGATGTCATTTTGTGACTCTGGACTTTATGCTGATAGCTCAGTTCCAGCTTCCCATTCAGATGAGGCCTGTGGCTCAAACTTCACTTCTGACTCAGTCGTTATAGCCCCAGCTGCCCGGTCACTAAGATCTTTCTATATCTGGTCCCAGTTTCCCTTTGAGTCCCTTGGCTGCAATTCTCACTAACATCTTTAATTGTGGGTTTCCTCTGTGTGTCTGGTACCTGGGGATTTTTACCTTATTGATTTCTAGGTGAGTTATGTGGTCTTTGTATAATTCTTTGCAGTTATATTTCATCGAGAATTGTATTTAGAGTATGGGTGGTGTACCTTCCATATCTGCTGAGGTCACCTTATTGGCCAGACACACTTATATAACTTCTCTAATGAGAAAAAAATACAAAATGTCTTAAAATATGTTTAAAGCAATTATTTTAAGTAACCTTTTTTCTCCATGCTTCTCAGTGCTGAATTTGAAGAACCGCATAATTACGAGGCAACAATTTCGTATCTGAGACACTCTAGCAACTCCATTAACCCGTGCACCGCAAAAGAAATGGCTGATTGTAAGTCTGCTGAGCCAATTAATATTATAACGCTGTGTGGAATGAAAATGTGTCAAAAACGGTATTTTTCTCCTCGCTAACTGTAAGCTTAAAAATTTACAGCCATGCTGTTTACCGTCTCATTTCTTTCTTTTTTTTTTCCTGATCTTGTCTCTTAAAAACATACTTCAATCAAGTGGGCATCAAGGCTCTCTCACAACTCCTAGTGCTGCCTTCTCTGGCCCTCGTCTCTTCTCTCGTTCCCCAATCTGCTTAGATGCTGTGCCTTTTGTAGATATGTGAGAGGGAGGGAAAAATCAAGATATGGCGATTCATTTTTCTTCCTTCTCCTCCTATGGAAACTTCATCTCTCTTCTTGTGGCGTTCTCTTGAAGTCCCCCGGTGAGTCTGTGTGTGAGGAGGGAGATAACAGACTGTGAGAAGTAGGTCCCTGTGTTTAGCAGAGGATAGGAGCAGAGATTCATTTACTGGATCTGACCACAGGTTCAGAGTTAAGTCTTGGTGCCTCTGGTATTGCCAACAAAGCTCAGACCATTCTGTGACAACAGAGACCCTCTCAGGCAAGAAAATGAAGAAGGAGGGACTCATAGCTGTTCTATAAGCTTCTATATCTTTCTTTTGCATATAGGATCAGCCCATTTCTCTACAAAAGGCATGCATATTAGTGCTCAAATAAACACTAGTATTTACTGAGCCTGTACTATGGCTTCTGTGTCATGTACCAGTTCTGTGTTAGGTCCTCTGTGTACATCCCTGCCGAAATAGCAGCGGTACTAACCCACTTTTGGAGACAGAAACTGAAGATCAGAGAGACTGAGTTGCACAAGGTCATGCAAGTAATATGTGGCAGAGCTATAATGTGAAAAGGGCTCAGATTGCCTCTAAGATCCATGCTGTTTCCTCAATTTTATGCTGCTTCTCATTCAAGGATGTTTGATATTCCTTTGGATGTTAGACATTGAAGGATGTCTAACTCCCGGAAAGAGAGTTACAGAGAAATCATCTGGTCTAACCTCTTTATTATACAGACAAGAAGCCCAAGGCTCTGGGAGAGGAGGTCATTTGCGTGGGAACACATACTTAGGAAGTTTGTGGGGTAAGAGTTAGGACCCATTGACATACCCCTCCCCTCCCCCAGGAAATAAGGTGGTGAAGGACTGCTGGAAAAACTCTCTTAGACTGGGAAACTCTATATTCTCCCATATGGCTTGTAAAATACTGGCCATAAGAAGAGTGCCGTCTCCTGCCCCATCGCCCCCAGAAGGCAGTGTCGCTCCATTCTCGGGGTGTCTGGGCCCTCGCACTGTAGCACGGCTTCTCAACTCCTAACGTTCACATGAATCACCTGGGGATCTTGTTAAAATGTAGATTCTGATTCAGTAGCTCTGGGTCAGGCCTGAGATTCTGCGTTTCTGACAAATTCCCTGGTGATGCTGATGCCGCTGGTCTGCAGACCACACTTTGAATAGAAAGGCTGTGGGCCCCACCTGGGCTACATTCCAACTACAAGCCTTTCTACAAAGATGAGGGCTCACAGGCTCAAGGAGATGCTGCAAACAGAGCCTGCACCTTCTTTCTCTGGACTACATGAGGCCCCCAGAAAGCCCTTCCTGTAAGTGGCTCCCTAAGATCATGTTTGGCTCTCTTCCCTAGGTGCTTCTTCCTCAGGACAGACTGGACTACAGGGAGAGCTATTCATGGGGGTGGCATGGATGGGGTTAGACATATGTAAGGCCCCTTGTGCTATTGGGTGAAGCTGAGGATTGAAAATGGGAAGCTGGACCAGAGGCCTGCATTTGTACTCTCCAGGCCACAAATGTTCAAGGTGGGCCTGCCAGGGGGCATCATTTGAGGTACCCAAAGAAGGACCACTAACCCAGGCTCCTCTTCAGTCTTTCACTGAGGAATTCTTTGTGTACTTCATGGACAGTGCTGCTAAGAAGGCAAGTGTTTATGATTGAAAAGAGTTCAGAAAATAAGCCACTGATGCAATTGAGAGGTAACAGAGGATAGGGCAATGGAAAGGGAGTAGGCTGGGAGAAGGGCAGGTATGGCAAGGGCTTCCCCTGCTAGAGAGGGCATCCTTGTGGGAGATAGGAATAGGCCTGCCAGGGCTGAAGAAGCTGGGGAACCATAGCCTGGGATCCAAAGGATTCTGTTATATGTCCGCACTCCTCTCCCTGCCCCTCTCTAAAGAGCCAAGATACAGTTACCCTACAAGAAAAAGAAAGGAAGGAAGTAGGCTATTTTACCCTGACTTGTCCCTGTTCATTGACTCTTCCCAGTGTCTTCCATTCTCTTTAAGCACTTACTGGTTGAATGACATCTGAACCTCACTTTCTTTATCTACAAAATGGGTATAATATCTCCTTTGTGGAGTTGTTCTGAGTGTTTGATAAAATAATACATTTCGAGTCAAGTGGAATTCTGCTTCTGGGAAGATGGAGCAGATGTACTTTTCCCTAGTCCTCCTGCTAAGGACAACTAAAATATCTGGGTGTTACATATAAAACTAACATAAGAAAACTAGAAGACTCTGAAAAGATAGAAAGAAGAAGGTAGACCAGCTAGGGACCTCAGGACCCAAGGAAGGAGAGGTAGTGAGTTCCCTGGTTTTATTCTTTCCCCATATATCCCAGACTTGGAGCTGAAGAAGGCAGTAACCCAGAAACACCAATAGGCACAGACAGGAACAGCTCCAACAAAAGGCTGCTCTTTCTAGCCAAAGGACCAGGAAAGAAAAAGCCTAGACAGACAGAAAGCCTCTAGACAACAACCATTCTACTCCAGCTAAACATCACAGAAAAAAATGTGGCTCCAC
The DNA here is from genome assembly GCF_041296235.1 of Equus asinus. NCBI lineage: Eukaryota > Metazoa > Chordata > Mammalia > Perissodactyla > Equidae > Equus > Equus asinus. Next base: position 68,042,627 of record NC_091794.1, read on the forward strand.
CCCCACTAGCCAATGCTGAGTGGGGAGCCTGGATGTCCACCCTCATCAGGCTGCAGTGATGCACCCCAACCCCTCCGCTGCGGTGGTTTCAGAGAATGCCAAGTGGGGGGCTGAAACTTTTGTCCCTGCCAGGATTAACAAAACTTCACCTACAGTGATGGTCAGTGAAGACCACATGGGAAGCTTGGACTCCAACCCCTCACTCAGCAGTAACAAGGTGCCCCTTCCTCTCCCTGTTGGGTGGTATCAGAGGAGACTTATTGGAGAGTCAATACTTTCACAACCACCCAGCAGTAAGGCAGCCACCCTCTCCCTGTAGTATCAGCAGAGGCCACCCGGGGAACAATAACAAGCACTCCTACCCCTCCCAGCCAGGGCATTATCAGCAGGAGCCTGGCAGGGAGCTGGAGCCCCCACCCTGCCCAGTGGTGATAAGGAGCCTTTCCCTCACCTGGGGATCAGGAGGACAGAAGTGGGGACTGAGCCTTCTACCCCAGCTTGGCAAAAAGAAGGCAGTCTCCTCCCTTCTGCTTCCATGAAAAGCCACCTAAAAAAGGGGAGTTAAATAATATCCAGAGACTTATAACACAATACTCCAAATGTCCTGGTCTCAATAGACAATCACTCATCATACCAAAAATCAGGAAAGTCTCAACTTGAATGAAAACAGAGAATCAACAGATGCCAACATTAGGTGACTGAAGTGTTAGAATCTTCTGACAGAGACTTTAAAGCAGCTATTATAAAAATTCTTCCATGAGCAATTATGAACAGGATTGAAACAAATGGAGGAAAAAATAGAGTCTTATTGAAGAAATAGAATGTCTCTGCAAAAAAAATGGAAGAACAAACAAATGGAAACTTTAGAATTGAAAAATGCAGTAAGAAAAATAAAAGGCACAACAGCAGAATGGAGGGAACAGAAGAATCAGTGAACTTGAAAGAAACAATAGAAATTACCCATGTGAACAACAAGGAGAAAATAGACTTGGAAAAAAGATGAACAGAGCTTCAAGCACCTGTTGGACTATAACAGAAGTCTTAAGTTGGAGTTCTGGAAAGAGAGGAGAAAGAGGACATCCTGAAAAAGTACTTAAAGAAATGGTGCTGAAAACTTCCCAAACTTGGTAAAACATATAAAACAACAGATTCGAGAAGCCAAGCAAACTCCAAGTGGGATAAAACCCAGCACACACAAAGAAACAAAATCAAACTTCTGAAAAATAAACACAGAGTAAAAATCTTGAAAGCAGTGAGAGAGAAATGACACATTACCTATAGCTGAAAAACAATTTGAATGACAGTGGATTTCTCATCAGAAACCATGAAAGCCAGAAGGAAGCGGCACAATGTTTCCAAGTGAACAAAGAAAAGAACTATCAACCCAGAATCCTATTACCAGTGAAAATATCCTTCAAGAATGAAGGGTAAATCAAGGCATTCTCAGATGAAGGAAAACTAAGAAAATTTGTTTGCCTCATCTTAAAAGAATAGCTAAAGGAAGTTTTCTAAATAGAAAGGAAACACTAAAAGAACCTTGGAACAACCGTTCAGAAAAAGAACAGTGGAAAGAATACAAATATGAGAAAATATGATGCATCTTCCTTCTTTTGAGTTTCCTAAATTATGTTTGATGGTTGAACCAAATACTTATAACATCATCTGATATAGTTCTAAATGTAGGTAAAGGAAATATTTAAGACAATTATAAGAGGGAGGGTTAGGGACATAAAAGCAAATAGGGTTTCTACTGTTCATGTGAACTGATAAAATGTCCACACCAGTAGAGTATGAAAAGTCTTGTAAATATAATGTAATCCCTAAAGCAACTACTAGAAATGCTATACAGTGAGGTATAATTCAAAATACACAAAAAAAAACCCACAAGAGATAAATCATAAAGTATTCTAAAATGGTCAAGTAACCTATGGGAATACAAGAAAGATGAAACAGGAAAGCAAAAAACAGAGCAAACAGAAAACAAAAAATAAAGGGCAGATTTAAGCCCTAACATATCTCTAATTACACTAATTACATTAAAAGTAAATTGCCTAAAAACATCAATTAAAAGACAGAGATTGGCAGAGTGGATCAAAAAACATGAAGCAACTATATGCTGCCTAAAAGAAACTCACTTCAAATATAACAGTATAGGTAGAGCATGTAAAAAGATGGAAAACAATATATCAAATATATCACATTAATCTAAAGAAGGTAGTTGTGACTATATTAACAGGTAAAGTACACTTCAGAGCAAAGAAAATTACCAGAGACATTACATTATGTAATGATAAAAGGATCAATCCACCAAGAAGACTTAGCAATCCTAAACATGTATGCACCAAACTCCAGAGCTGCAAAATATGTGAAGCAAAAGATGAAAGGAGAAATAGACCAAAAAGCTATTACAGTTTGAGACTTTAAACTCCTCTCCCAACAATTGACAGGAAACCTAGACATGAAATCAGCAAGGATACAGGAGAATTCAACACCATCATCCAACAGGATCTAATTGACATCCATAGAACACACAAGAACAAAATACACATACCTATCAAGCGCCCACAAACATATTCCAAGATAGATCATATTCTGAGCCATAAAACAAACGTCAACAAATTTAAAAGAATTAAAATCATGCAGAGTATGTTTTCTGAGTACAATGTAATCAAACTAGAAATCAATAACCAAAAGATAACAGGAAGTGTCTCCAGACACTTAGAAACAAAACAAGACATTTCTAAATAATCATTAGGTCAAAGAGTAAGTCTTGAGGAAAATCAAAACATACATATAAACTGAATGAAAATGAAAATACAACAGATCAAAATTTGTTGGGCACACTTAAGCAATGCTGAAAGGGAAATTTGTTGCACTAAATGCTTACATTAAAAGAGAGGAAAAGCCTCAAATCTAAGATCTTATCTCAAGAACATGGAAGAAGAAGAGGAAAATAAATCCAAAGCAAGTAGAGGGAAGAAATAATAAAGATAAGAACAGAAATAAATGAAATTGAAAACAGAAAAACAGTAGAAAAAAATCAACAAAACCAAAAGCTTGTTCTTTAAAAAGAGCAATAAAATTGACAACACCTAGCAAGACTGACAAGGAAACAAAGAAATAAAACACAAATTAAAAATATCAGGAATAAAACAGAGATATCATTACAAATCTTGCAGACATCAAAAGGATAATAGGGAATAGGGGCTGGCCCAGTGGTATAATGGTTTAAGTTCGTGCATTCTGCATCATCGGCCCAGGGTTTGTGGGTTCGGATGCTGGGTGCAGGCCTACATACCATTCATCAAGCCATAAAATAGAGAAAGCTTGGCATGGATGTTAGCTCAGCAACAATCCTCCTCAAGCAAAAAAAGATAATAAGGGGGTATTATAAACAACTCTACACATATAAATTTTGACAACTTAGATTAAAATGGAACAGTTCCTCAAAAAATGCAAACTATTAAAACTCACTCAATATAAATTATTTGAATAGCCCTGTAACTATTAAGGAAATTGAATGCATAATTTTAAAACTCTCAAAAAGGTTACATCAAAGTGCAGGAAATTTCACTGGAGAATTCTACCAAATGTCTAATACAGAATTATCACCAATTCTGTACAATCTTTTCCAGAAAAATAGAAGAGGAGGAAATACTTCCTAACTCATTTTGTGAAGCTGTCATTACCCTAGTACCAAAAGCAGACAAAGACAGTAAAAACGAAGAAAACGGCAGTAATATCCTCCATGAGTATAGTCATCCAAATCCTTGACAAAATATTAGCAAATAGAATTCAGCAAAATATAAAAAGACTTATATACCATGACCAAGTGTTGTTAATTCCAGGGATGCAAAGGCTAGTTCAATATTCAAAAATCCATCAATGAAATCTACCACATTGGCAACCTAAAGAATCACACAATCATATCAATCTATACAGAAAAAGCATTTGACAAATTCAATTACCTATTCATGATAAAAACTCTTAGAAAAATAGGAGTAGAGGGGAACTTCCTCAACTTAATAAACAGCATTTACAAAAAGCCTATAGCTAACAAGAAAGTTAATGGTGGAACACTGAATTCTTTCCAGACAAGACTGGGAACAAGGCAAGGATGTTCGCTCTTACCAATCCTATTTAACGTAGTGCTGAAAGTTCTAGCCAGCACAATATGGCAAGAAAAGGCATACAGATCAAAAAGAGAGGAACAAATTGCCCTTATTTATGACGATATAATTGTCTAGAAAATCCCAAGAAATTTACCAAAAAACAAAAATACCCTCTCTTACATAAATATGTCAATTGCCTCTCTTAGAACTAATAAATGAGTTCAACAGTGTCATAGGATACAAAACAAACATTAAAGAATCAATTATGTTAACACATGCACAGTAAAGTTGAAAAACACAATACCATTTACAATTGCTGAAGAAAGAATTATTTAGACTTTAACAAAATATGTATAAGACAAATTTTGAAAACTACAAATTGCTGGTGAAATAATTCAAAAAAAATCTAAATAAATGGAGAAACATACCATATTTATGGATTGGAAAGCTCAGTATAGTAAAAATGTTGATTCTTAAATTGACATACAGGGTTAATGCAATTCCTATAAAAATGAAGCAAGATCTTTTGTAGATATTGACAAGATTGTTCTAAAATGGACAGTCATACATCACTTGATAGCAAGGATACATTCTGAGAAGTGTGTTGTTAGGCGATTTCATTGTTGTGTGAACATCATAGAGCATACTTACACAAACCTTGATGATATAGCCTACGCCACACCTAGGCTGTATGATACTAATCTTATGGGACCACTGTTGTATATGAGATCCATTGTTGACCAAAATGTTGTCATGCAGTGCATGATGTATACAGAAAGGCAAAGGAACTAGAATAGCTTAAAAAAATTTTTTTGAAGAAGAAAAATGGAGAGGTAGCAGAATTCCTAATTTCACAGAAATCAAAACTGTGTGGCATTGGCAAAGAGAAACACCTAGAACAATGAAACAGAATTGAGAACCCAGAATTGAGAACTACACAAATATGCCCAATTGATTTTTTTCTTTTGCAAAGTTGTAAAAAGCAATACAGTGGAGGGAAGATAACTTTTACTGGTGGTGTGGGAGCAATTGGATATCCATAGGTAAGAAAATGAATAAATCTTCACCTAAGTCTCACACCTTATACAAAAATTAACTCAAAATGGAGTGATGTCAGCATCATGGTGGAGTAAATTCTCCTGGTAATCTCTCCCCTCCAACATACAATGAAAAGGACATTCATACTCCAACAGAAGACATCCAAACAGAACACAAAAAAAGTCAGAGAGACCCAGGCAGTGATACGACAGAGGGCAGAGAGGCTGCAGCCCCCCTTGGAGGCAGTGGAACGTGGTAGGTGGAAATTTTGCTCCCTCCCATAAAGACTGTGATCCGAGGCTGTGGGAGGCCTCCAGGAGGAAAGGAATGGGGGAAGGAAGGTTTGTCCATGGGAACATCAAGGATCCCTGAGGGCCCTTGCAGCCTAGAGGGAAGCCCTCTACTGGGGTGAAAGCTTTTGCTGGGGGGTGACCTCATCAAGCCAACACCCCAGGAAAGCAGATAGCGAGAGCAGAGTGAGAAAACCCTGAGAGCATGCAGAAGAAAGTGCCCCTCCTACCAGCTGCCCAGCCAGGTTCCACTGCCTGGCATCTCATGGAAGGCAGAGGGCTCAGACTACGCAGCTCTCAACCCCCACCCAGTGGTGATAGGCAGTAACTGTGACCAAATAACACCAGTATGCTGGGGAAAAAAAGACCCACTCCCTCTAGCAATATCAAACACTATGTTAGATCTCCAGACCAGCGAGAAAATGACAAGTACCCAGACATCAGTCCTGAGGACACAGAAGTATGTAATCTAAATGACAAAGAATTCAAAGTAGCTATCATCAAAAAACTCAACGAATTAAAAGAGGATATAGAGAAAGAATTCAATGAGTTTAGGAGCTACTTCACAAAAGAAATTGAAACTATAAAGAAGAATTGGTCACAAATATTAGAGATGAAAGACACAATGGAAGAAATAAAACAAAATATGGATTCCCTGAATGCTTGAGCAGACATCATAGACGAGCAAAACAGCATAATCGAGGAGAGACATGTTGAAATGCTCCAGATAGATGAGGAGAGAGAACTAAGACTAAAAAGAAAAGAAGAGAGTCTCTGAGAAATAGCCAACTCAATAAGGAAATGCAATGTAAGAATTATAGGTATTCAAGAAGGAGAAGAGAAGTAGAATGGAGCAGAAACCTTGTTCAAAGAAATAATAGCAGAGAACTTCCCAAACCTAGGGAAGGAGATGGAAATCCATGTGGAAGAGTCTATCAGATCTCCTAAATATGTCAATGTAAAAAGACCTACTGCAAGGCATATAGTAGTGAAACTGGCAAAAGTGAATGGCAAAGAAAGAATTCTAAGGGCAGCAAGGCAGAAGAAAATAACCTACAAAAGAACCCCTATCGGGCTTTCAGTGGATTTCTCTGCAGAAAACTTACGGGCTAGGAGAGAATGGAATGACATATTCAAATCTTTGGAGAATAAAAACTTTTAGCCAGGAATACTTTATCCAGTGAAAATATCCTTCATGTATGATGGAGAAATAAAAACTTTCCCAGACAAACATAAACTAAGGGAGTTCATAGCCATGAGACCCCTGCCCCCAGAAGAAATCCTCAAGAAGGCCCTCATACCTGAAAAAAAAGGGAGAAAGAGGTTACAAAGCATGGAGTAAGGAGAATCAGAACAGGATAGCAAATACTCAAGTATAGCATTAAAGAAAAAGGGAAGGAAAACACCAAAAACAAAGATAGTCTTGTCATTTTAACCACAAAGTCATAATACAAGATGGAATAAGATGTCAGAAAAACAACTTAGAAGGGGAAGAGTAAAGGGACTGAATTGGTTTAGTCTAAGGAAATAAGAGGCCATCAGAAATGGGACTATGTTATCCACGAGATTTTGAATACAAACCTCATGGTAACCACTAAACAAAAAAGCAGAACGGAGACACAATTAATAAATAAGGAGATAACAAAGAAACATAGCATAAAAAACTATATAACTCAACTGGTAGACCAAAGTACAGTGGAATTACATGAAAAGCTAGACCAGTTGGACTTAATAGACATATATAGAACACTCCATCCAAAAACAGCAGAATACACATTCTCCTCAAGTGCGCATGGAACATTCTCAAAGATAGACCATATGTTGGGAAAAAAGGGAAGCCTCAATAAATTTAAGAAAATTGATATAATAACAAGCATCTTCTCTGATCACAGTGCTGTAAAGCTAGAAAGTAATTACAAGAAAAAGGGACAATGATGTGGAGACTAAACAACATGCTATTGAACAAGCAATGGATCATTGAAGAAATTAAGGAAGAAATAAAAAAATATCTGGAGACAGATGAAAATGAAAACATACCATACCAACTCATATGGGATGCAGCCAAAGCCATATTAAGAGGGAAATTCATTGCAAAACAGGCTCACCTTAACAAACAAGAAAAATCCCAAATAAGCAATCTCGAACTACACCTAACTGAATTAGAAAAAGAAAAACAACCAAAGCCCAAAGTCAGCAGAAGGAGAGAAATAATAAAAATCAGAGTAGAAATAAATGCTATTGAAACAAAAAAGGCAGTAGAAAGGATCAGTGAAACAAAGAGCTAGTTCTTTGAGAAGATAAATAAAATTGACAAACCCCTAGCCAGACTTACAAAGAAAAAAAGAGAGAAAGCTCAGATAAATAAAATTAGAAATGAAAGAGGAGAAATAACAATGGATACCACAGAAATACAATGGATTATAAGAGAACGCTCCGAAAAACTATATGCCAACAAAATGGAAAATCTAGAGGAAATGCATAAATTCTTAGACTCTTACAACCTCCCAAAGGTGAATCAAGAAAAAATAGAGCATCTGAATAGACCAATCAAAGTAAAGAGACTGAAACAGTAATCGAAAGAATCTGAAAGAATAAAAGCCCAGGACTAGATGGCTTCCCTGGGGAATTCTATGAAACTTTCAGAGACGATTTAATACGTATCCTTCTCAAGCTATTCCAAAAAATTAGGGAAGATAGAACACTTCCTTACACATTCTACGAGGCCAACATCACTGTGATACCAAAACCTGACAAGGACAACACAAAAAAGGAAAACTACAGGCCAATATCACTGATGAACATAGATGCAAAAATCCTGAACAAAATATTGGCAACCCAAATACGGCAATACATCAAAAGGATCATACATCATGACCAAGTGGGATTTATACCAGGGACACAGGGATGGTTCAACCTCTGCAAATCAATCAATGTGATAAACCACATTAACAAAATGAGGAATAAAAACCACATGATCGTCTCAACAGATGCAGAGAAAGCATTTGACAAGATCCAACATCCACTTATGATAAAAACTCTTAAAAAAATGAGGATTGAAGAATAATATAATAATATAATAATCAACATAATAAAGGCCATATATGACAAACCCACAGCCAACATCATATTCAATGGGGAAAAACTGAATGCCATCCCTCTGAGAACAGGAACAAGACAAGGATGCCCAGTGTCACCACTCTTATTCAACATAGTACTGGAGGTTTTGGCCAGAACAATTAGGCAAGAGAAAGGAATAAAAGGAATCCAAATAGAGAGTGAAGAAGTGAAACTCTCACTGTTTGCAGATGACATGATCTTATATATAGAAAACCCTAAAGAATCCATTGGAAAGCTATTAGAAATAGTTAATAACTACAGTAAAGTTGTAGTGTACAAAATCAACTTACAAAAATCAGTTGCATTCCTGTACTCTAATAATGAACTGACAGAAAGAGAACTCAAGAATACAATTCCATTTACAATTGCAACAAGAAGAATAAAGTACCTAGGAATAAATTTAACTAAGGAGGTGGAGGACTTCTACAATGAAAACTATAGGACATTATTGAAAGAAATAGATAATCACATAAAGAGATGGAAAGAGATTCCATGCACATGGATTGGAAGAGTAAACATACTTAAAATTTCCATACTACTCAAAGCAATCTACAGATTCCATGCAATCCCAATCAGAATCCCAACCACATTCTTCACGGAAATAGAACAAAGTATTCTAAAATTCATATGGGGCAACCAAAGACCCTGAATTGTTAGCACAATACTGAGAAAAAAGAACAAAGCTGGAAGGATCACAATCCCTGACTTCAAAATGTACTACAAAGCCATAGTGATGAAAACAGCACGGTACTGGTACAAAAACAGACACACAGATCAATGGAACAGAACTGAAAGCCCAGAAATAAAACTGCACATGTACAGACAGCTAATCTTCGACAAAGGTGCCAAGAACATACAATGGAGACAAGACAGTCTCTTAAATGAATAGCATTGGGAAACTGGACAGCCACATGCAAAAGAATGAAAGTAGACCATTATCTCATGTCATACACAAAAATAAACTCAAAATAGATCAAAGACTTGAAGATAAGTCCTGAAACCATAAAACTCCTGGAAAATAATATAGGTAGTACACTCTTTGACGTGGAACTTAAAAGGATCTTTTCGAATACCATGTCTTCTCAGACAAGGGAAACAAAAGAAAAAATAAACAAGTGGGAGTTCATCAGACTAAAGAGCTGCAAGGCAAAAGAAATGAGGATCAAAACAAAAAGACAACACACCAACTGGGAGAAAATATTTGCAAATCATGTATCCAATAAGGGGTTAATCTCCATAATATATAAGGAACTCACACAACTGAACAACAAAAAAACAAACAGCCTGATGAAAAAGTGGGCAGAGGATAGGAACAGACATTTTTCCAAAGAAAATATACAGATGGCCAATAAATACATGAAAAGATGTTCAACATCACTAATCATCAGACTGTGCTTCCTAGGTCCCAGGGCTGTCCTGAGGGGTCTTGGAGACCCTTGGGGATAACTTAAACTGGAAAAATTCTGTTTATGCTCCTGGTTAATATTCCTTTTAAACAAATGATTCTGTGGCTGAAAGAAAGTTTGAAAGCCATTTCCTAACCGAGTGACCTTGGGCAAGTTACTTCATTTCTCTGGGTGTGTTTCCTCATCAGTAAAATTGAAATGTTAGTAGTGATCATTATGACAATTGAGTGAAATCATGCATTTAAACCCTTAGCATAATGCCTGCTACCTATAAGTGTAAAGAATGTTAGCTGCTTATTATTATTGTTTTTATAATGTTAGTACCAATCGTCATACCTCCTGGCCTAAAAGAGATAAAGGGACTTGTCCAAGGTCACTCGGGAAGGTAGTACACGGAGAAAGAGCTGAGGCCCGGACAGACATGATAACGTTACGATGCAGGTACTTGAAGGCTGCTGAGGACCATCCTCTGATATTTGTCCTTTTTCTCCCAGCTGAGATAAAGCTCTTCAGTGGAGAGAGAGTTATATAACTCCATATGGAGAGTGAGGGAGGGCTCCAATGCTGTGCTTTGCATCCTCCTGTTGTAATTGCTGGTCCCTTCCTGACTCCCTGGGGTAGAGTCCTTTGTCCTTTATATTCCTACCTTGGGAGCAAGTTTTGATGACCAAACTTACCTTTGGAGAATCTCCACTTTGTGAAAAAGCAGTATCAAATTATGAACGCATTATTAATTGTGTGTGTATTATGTTTGTTTACTCGCCTTGGCAAGTAAGCCCCTCAGCCCTCTCTGAGCGTTGGTTTCCCCATTTCTTAGAGAAAATAATATTTCCCCTCTCCTCCAGGTGGCAAGGAGAAGCAGAGATCATGATTTGTTAATTCTTTGAAAAGCATAGAATGGTAAATAATTTGGGGGAGGGAAGAAATTATCATTTTTAAAATTGAAAAAGAAATCCATACTTGGAATGGATATTGGGCAAACTGCATCATAAGCAGATATTTTTAATGTATTAATAGTAAACAAAGTTTTTAAAGCAGTAATAGAAGAATAATATGTTTTGATTCAAAAATCGGTGAAAATAATACCTATTATTAATCATCCACACAGAATTTTAGGTCTGTGTGTCAACACTCATGTGTGGGCAGTCCCTAAAGAAAAGCTAGGATCTCCCTTACTTTATTGATGGATTGTATGTTTAGAATAATAATGGCTTAGAAATGCAACGTGTTGTCTGGTCAGTTTTCTAAACTAAAGTCTCAGGATTCTAGCAGCAAAAACGAGAAAAGAAACAGGGAATCCTATTCATTATGCATGCATAGTCAGTAACTGTAAGGGGAAACTTTTAAGCAAAGAAATCAAATCAGGAATTTTATCAAAAAACACAGTACTTTCTACACACTGTCTGGTGCTCTGCTAGGTATGTTACATTTCTTACATTGTCTCCTGTAATCTCCGCATTCACTCTGTAAGGCAGGTACCAGCGGCCCCATTTCACAGATGAGCAGACTGAAGCTCAAAGAAATAGAGGAATTTGTCTGCAGGCCCACAGATAGGAAATGGCAGGACTGGACCCAAAGTCTTGCCACTACTTGTGTTCATTAATAAGGCTGGCATCGTGTCTTTAACTAAAATCCACAGAAATATCAGAAAAATCTAAAGGTGTCGAGCCCAGGGGAGCAGAACACTTGTGGAACACCGTGGCGCCCTGGTGTCGGGGCGGGATCTGAGCTCTGTGGCCTTTCCTTTCCCTGTCCTTTCAAGCTTGCCTTCTCACTGCCACCACGAAATCTCAGTGTTTTCTCTTAATCAGGGAGTACGACTCTGTTTACCAAAAAGGAAACTGAAAATTGTTTCAAATGTTTTCGTTGACTGCACATTCCATCCTGGAAATCCCCACAGATGTTAAAACCACGGTGAGGGACCCGAGAATTTCCCAAACCACGTAGACAGAGCCTCGTGTGGCTGGTTGCTCTGAAAGCTGAGGGAGCGGACTCTGCGCTCGCTCATAATGGCGACGGTCCTGGCTGCTGTGAGAAACTGCCTGAAATAATTTTTTTCATGTTCATTTTAGCAACTTATGAAGTTGGAATCGAAGAACTCCAAAAGGTATTGTTTCCTCTCTTCTTACCAGCTTTATAACTAAAACAAGTGTACAGAGTTGATGCTAAAGTAGTTTCTTTCGTGAGGGAAGGAAGGTCTTTGTGTTTTGATTTTCCCCAGATTTCTGAGGCTTATCCAGACTCCAGCTGCCACGATTCTGAAGCCTGAGCCCTGCCATTTCGGGAACAGAAAATGTGTCACGGGGTGGAAGAAGATGGTTCCAATCCATCCCCAGCCCCTTCTCTACAGTGGGCAGCAGCAACTGGCCTTTAATAACTGTCCCTTCAGAGAGAAGAGTTGTTTGGCACAAGCTAAATTTGTATATCCTGTGCTTTCACGAGAATGACCAGACCCTCGAAGGCATATTTTCGGGGCTCCTGGTGGGCACAGTGCCAGGTGCCACCTTGAGGGCAATATAGCAAGTTAATTAGGGTCCAAGCAGAATCCCTGGCCTCAGTCTCAGCTCCTGGTTGTGTGATCTTCCAGCTTCATTTCCTTACCTGTAAACTAGCAAGAATAGAGCACCCACATCTGGGGTCATGGTGAGAATGAAAATAGTTAAATTCAGGTACGCGGTTTAATAGTGCTGGCGTCTGTTCCAGCGTTTTACCTCTCCGAGCTTCAGCAGTGTCTTCTGTAAAATGCTGTCGTCTCCACGAGGGCAGGAAGCATGTGCCCGTGGTTGCCACATCTGCAGTGGCAGATGCTCAGTAAATGTGGGGACCAATACGTGTTTCACTGAATTGCTGAGAGCACAAAGTCAAAGTGGCTGAGCACCTAGGATAGTGCCTGGCACACAGTAGGCGCTTCCCTCATGTTGTCACGGGGTCCTTAAGGTTCTACTCTTCTCTCATGGGGTACATTTAGTCTAGATCCTTCAGCTTTCTTATGCTTACTGGAAAGGATTGATCATTTGTGGATACACTTTATAGACAGAACACTATAAATGATTATTATTCCTATTAATGAAAGGAGAAACATTCTACTGGAATGCTTCACTTACCCGGCAACATCAGCAAATAAACTTTCTGCACAAGTGAACTCTCCAAATGACCAAATTTTATCCTATTAAAATAAAAAAGCATGAAAGTATCTTTAATTTTTAAACCTTTTACCCTTCAGACATGCATCCCGTTTGGTCAGCACTGTCGCGCTCAGTGGGTGGAATCTGATCCCACCTCTTCCTGAGGACGCGAATGCTCTGGAGCCCTGGGGGCTGAGGGGCTCAGTGCCCTTCTCAGGAGACGCTCCTGGACCTTGCAGGTGTCCAGAGCTGGCTGCCTTCACACCAAACCACCACAAGTCTGTTTGCTGTAATTGTTGTCTCTTTTCTGAAAATTATCATTTCTCTCTACTGTATCTTTGTGTGTAACAGTGAGTCTGCACGCGGTCAGGCATGTCCCAAGTCCCTGTTGTGTGCCGGGCGCTTGTGCATACATCGTAGCACTTAATCCTCCTGGTCACCCTGTGAGCTGGTGTCACGGCTTCCATTTTACAGAGGAGAACTCAACTCAAGGCTCAGAGAGGTTAAATAACCTGTAAATAATGCAGCAGAGATATAAACCAAGCTCCCCGACCTTTCATTCCGCCAGCACTGTCGTCCAATTTGCTAGAATTATATGGAAAGTAAAAGCCAATAGTCCCTGAATGAAGGCCTGCGGGCTCTCCTCAAGGGAACATATGTGAGCTATTAGGCCTGGGCTTTGTGGCAGCGTTTGGATGCTTAGGTATTTTCTGTTTTCTTCAGAGTTCTTGGCTAGATTCCAAATAAAGCATGGCATCAGACATGTCACAACTGAATAAATGAGGGGCTATGTTGTGGTCTCTGGAATAAAACTTTAATGCAGTCAAATCCAGATCATGTGGGAGCTGATTTTTTATCAGAGTGCGCATGCTCAGTGAGGGAGAATTCCCAGCGTGATTTGCACATTTGCATAGACCGATTTTGCCCACTGAAACATTGCTCAAATACCACAAATTCACATTTCTTCATATGATTTAACATTTCTCTGTTCTACAGAAGCATTCCTGGAAAGGCGTGCAAAGAACAATTTATTCTTCTAAGTCAAATTACACACGCCCTCTAGCATGCACCGTGACTTCACAAACGCTCGTTTTCTTTTTGGATTGATCTGCGGTTCTACTGGCAACAGCTCATGGAACTTTCTGTTGTCAGTGTCTCCCCTTGTCTGTACTGAGACCTCACCTGCCTCACCTTTGGTCTAGTTTCTAACGATCTGTACCCAGACAGATGTCTGATTTGAAAGGATTTATGAAAATGACCATTTCCTCTTTACTTTCAGCCTTGGAAGAGTTCTCTCCATCAAGAGCTTAGGTGAGCTTTATCTTCAGAATCCAATTAACCCAAATGATCCAACCAGTGACCCTCTGACGACTGAACTAGTTTTCCTCAATGGCCCAGCTGTGCTTCCAGTGCCTGACCTGGCCCAGTACCTCGCCAGGTGCCGGGACCAGAGAAGGTGCCCAGGGGTCCTGCCAGCCTTTCCATCTCGCCTCCTTCTAGCCCACCCTGCACTCACTCGGCAGATCCTGAGTCTCCAGCGTGTGCCAGCCATTTGCTAATGACTGGAGCTGTGGCAGGGACAGAGGGCTGGCCCCTGGGGAATTCTGGATAGTGGGACAGTCACACAATCAAACAGGCATATGACAATGCCATGATTCCCCAGAAACTTACAATTTCCAAAATGCACTGTGCTGTTTCAAGTCTCTTTGCCTTTGCTCATTTAATTCACTAACTCACCCCAACTTAATGAGGCAAACTTCTACTGACCGTCAAATGTCCCCTCTTATAAGAAGCCTTCCTGATTCCCCTCTTTTAGAGAAAATTAACCAGTCCCGTCCCTTTGGTACCACTGTAAGGTGCACATATGTTTGCACCAATGTCACTTCATGTCGTTTGTTTGCTCACATGCCAGATCACCCTCACTCTCCTTCCCACCTTGTCTGTGAGCTCCCTGGGGGCAAGGGATTTCTTGTTCTTGGTGTCCCAGCATCTTTCATACTTCCCGGGTCCAGAGCAGCGCTCTCTCCTGCCTCTTCAGAGACTGTGTCACTCTCCCACGCTGTTATTTTTTAAGGCATTAGAATAAACATGGCTGGTGAGCGCTGGACAGCAAGTATCAATATTTCCTGGCTGAGGCTAAAAACAGAAGAGCTGGATCAGGGGGAAAACCCTTCTTCGTCTCCCTCTCTTTGTCTCTTTGTCTCCCTGGAGTTCCTGCCTGACCCTAAATTCATGAGCCCATAATGATCCTCCAGCACCGAGCACAGTGCTGGGCACACAGTAGACACGTCAAATGATTGACTATTTAGTTTAATATTTACTGAGCTTTTTCTCTGTTTAGACACCGCTAGATTCTGAGGAACAGAAATGAATAGAATATATTTCCTACCCTCCGTTCAAGATGGGAGTGGAGGCTGAAGCGGTTGGGGTCGGGGTTAGTTGGAGGGGAAGATGACCACATCAATAGGAAATCGCAGTGTGACAGAATCACCGCTAAGGAAGTTGTCAAACCCAGAGGGGAGACTCTGGCAGAGCTTCCTTGAAGGGACAACTAAGCTGAATCTTGAAAGACCGGGAGGAACTGGGCAGGTGACAACGGTGGAAAGTATGTCGTAGGCACAAGGAAAGATGTAGAGCAAGGACACAGAGGGTTAGACAGCAAAGCCAGTGCAGGAACGCACAAACAGTTTGATAATGCTTGAGCATCAAATGCAGTGTGCGAGCAGCAGGAACAGAGCTGGGCAAGTCTGCAGAGCTGAAGCCGGGGGGCCTGAGCGCCCTAATTCATTGCTAAGACCAGCCCTGTCCGACAGAAATACGTGCAAACCACATAAGTCATTTAAAATTTTCTACTAGCTGTATTTTATATTTTAAAAAGTAAAGATAAAGAGGTGAAATTTTAATGTATTTTATTTATCCCTATATATAAAATATTATCATTTCAACATATAATCAATATAAAAATATTACCGAGGTATGTTCTTTTCCTTTTTTAATACCAAGTCCTCAAAATCGAGATATCTTTTACACTTAGAGCTCAATTTGGACCAAACACATTTCAAGTGTTCGATAACCACGTGGCCAGTGGTGACCAAATTGGATGGCACAAATTTAGACGAATTTAGACAAATTTAGCCCAGAAGAGTTTTAAAGCAGAGATAATGTACCCTTCTCCCTCATGGTATTCCTAAAAGTCACAATATTAAATTTAATTTGAGAGTTATGTGTGGAGATCCAGCTGTGTAGAAACTATTGGACAAAGCTTGGGGGATAGGAAAATAGGACACGTACATCAACGAGGCAGGTAAGTGACTCAGGAGAAATAGCAGCAATTATGGGCACATAAGAATTGGGTAATTCTAACACAGCAAATGCTTCAATGAAGAAAAGGGCACCAATTATTAAAAGTCCATTACGTGCTACGAGCAATGCTAGGCTTTCAACATTTTAACCACATTTCCTTCTTGGGGCAACCATGGAGATTGGCACTGTGATCTTTCATTTAAATATGAGAAAATTTAAGTTTTATAAAGGCTAATCTTAGACTTTTAGAAAGAGGTAGAGTGGGGCTTAGAACCCAGCCCTCACTTCGCAGCCCCTGTTCATCACAGAACGAGTGTGTGACCTTAATGGTAGACAAGAGTGCTGAGTAACTGGATGAATGAATGAAATTCCTTAAAACTCCTTCCATTGTCTTTCAGAACAGTACTCTCTCCTGGTGTTTCTCCTTCCTTCATGACCACTCCTTCTGATTTCCTTTGAGGGCTCTTCTTCCTCTGCCTTCCATATAAATGTGGTCATAGAACTATCTAGTTCACTGTTACGCCAGAAACAGAAGTTCTTGTGTGAATGTTGATGCTCCCCAGCATTCTGTCCTTGATCCTTAGGTTTTCATTACACTCTCCCCCTTGTCTCCTTCCACTCCTCCACTGCAGCTGTTGTCTCTATACTGGAGCGTGCCAGTCATTCATTTGTTAGGGAACACAGGATGAGTACCCCTCTGTGCCACGCACTGTGCCATTGCTACCATGGATTACACATCATCAGTGCTGAGGATTGCCATATGAATAAGAGAGTTCTGCCACTATAACTTGATTCTTAGTTAGCTGACAAGGCAAAGTGGAGGAACTGGAGACAGATCCACAGACGACGCGTTATAACACGAGTAGAAGAAGAACCTGTTAGGGAGCCGATAAGAAGGTTTGACTGCTTGGGAGAAGCAGGGAAGGACTCTCAGAGGTAAGATGATTTAGACAAATCGAGAAGACTGTTGTGTTTTCCTGCAATATAACATGTGGAAGGCATGTCGGACAAAGGAAATAGCAAATAAAAAGGGAGAGATGCTCAAAATAGGATGGTAGGTTTGGGGAATTACGAGCGTCTAGACTATAGCAAAAGTGGAGGGAAGGAGCAGAGGGAGACGGGGTTGGAAAGAAAGGCAGGGCCAGCCCATGATAGGACTGACAGTTCGTCCTATAGGCAAGGGGGAGTTATTAGGAGCCTTAAGCAGGAACTAATGCTCTGACATTGACTGGAGCAGCTGGAAACTCAGGGAAACTATCCATGTGGTTCACCTGAGCCGGGTCCCCTTATCTTTTTTCTTTTTTAAAGGATTCATGACTACTTAACTTTATTTTCCCTATTCACTTCATTCAGGATTGAATGGTGCAGTGTCATCTAAACACTCTAAGCTTAACTCTTTCGCTGGTATCTCTTCACATTTCAGCCCTAAATATGAAGATGAAGATAAAAACACGAAGGAAAAGGAGCCATGTGAATTGGAATCTCGTAAATCAGAAAAGGACCCATCTTCAAACCATCTTGTCAAGGTATCTGTGTTCCAGGATTCTGGACCAAACAGTGCAGTTCAGACATGTGACAGGATCAGTTCATGGGTGACTTTTCAAAGGCTGAGCTGTGCAGCTGTGCACACAGTCAGGAGATGCCGGGGTGTTGGGCATTTCGCCAAAGCAATGAACGTGACAATAGCACTGAGCCCTAGGCTCAGATTTTCTACTTATCAGTCGTGAATCAGGGCTGGGACTAGTGTGAGTTCAGCAAGGCACCCTGGGGCAAAATATCAAGAGATACTCACTCAGCTCCTTAACTGCTGTGCTCCGAGGCCCTGCTTAGAAGAGTGACTTAGTCTCTGAGCCCAGTCATCTCATCTGTGAGGAGAGAGTAATGATCCCCACCCAACTACCATCCCCACACCTATCCTCCACCATGAAATAATGTACATTAAAGTGCTTTGTAAGCCATAAGCTACTATAAAAATGAAATGTGGTGTTGATTTTCTTAATAGTAAACACTGTATATGTGTTGTATCCATCTCCAATGGACACTGTCCCCTTCAACACAGTTAAAGTGGTCAGATGCTTGACAGTGGAGACCACCGGGGATACCGCCAGTGCTCAAAACATTCTAGAAACCTGTTTGAGATAAGCCTTATGTTATAGTATCAAGTTGTTGCAGTGCTGTCCGAAGGGCTGGGGTGAGTCACACAGCGTGTTGGTGGCGTGAACCGGAACTGGTGTGTAGGCTCAGAGGCCAGGCTGGGCCAGGTTGGGTTTTTACAGAGTATCCCAAAGCAGTATAATTCGAAGATGAAGTAAGTCACTAATTAAGAAAGACAGGGACCAGAGCCAGGGAAGCAGCACTGGGTGTCAAGGTCAGAAGCAGGGGCAAGGCCATAAATGGGTGATGAGGCCAGAGATCAGGAAGGGGTTAATCAGGAACATATGAGAAAGACAGGAGAGGAGCACCATTAAGGATATCGACCATGAAAGAGCAAAAGCGGTTTTCAGTGCTGGCTATATGACAAGAGCCAGGTATGGGATCAGGCTACCACCAAAGGGACGTGTTCCTACTTTCATGGAGTGGGTTGGAGTTTTGGAAATTGTTGAAAGTTATGTAGACTATGTTAGGTGAATGTGGTGGGTGGTCTAGCTGGGTAGTACTCTTTGAGGTCAAATATAAATTATAAGTAAGTAGATACATAATCCACTGTGACTCAAACTGACTCCAGAGACCATTCCCAAGGACAGCCCTCAGAGAAGCCGGGTACTGCTTCCATCGGGGCTGCACTGAAGGAAGGCAGTCACCATGCTTGTGTGAAACATTGACTTCATTACTTTCTTGTCATGTTTCCCAATTTAGAAAACTCATTCTTGGCTGTGTAACTTAAAAGTGGGCCCCTCCTTTTGTTCTCCTCTGAGTTTGTGTAGCTCCCACCCAGAACTCGGGATAGTCCATGCCTTATAACTGTCAATTCCTTTAGCTTTTTCCAAGTACTTCCCAATGTATCATCACAGTCAACCCTCATGCCCACTCTGTGGCAGAGGAAAGGACAGTAACCCTCTCTCTCACTCTCATCTGAGAATTAGAAAACACTTAGGCTGCCAGAAATGTTCTACTTCTTCTCTCTGTCCAGCGTCTCCTCATGTCAGTCTACCCAGATCTTTTCAAAATGCAAATCTGATCAGGTTTCTCTGCTGCCTGACTCCCCGTGATTATGAGATAAAGCCCACACCCTTTGCCTTGCATGCAAGACCCTCCGTAACTCAGCCCCCTTCCATCTCCCCTTTTCAGCCCATCCCCAGTCTTCCTCCCCCTATCTCTTCCCCCGTTCTCTTCAGTGCTTCCCTCCTCCACAGCCTCCATGCTGCCCTTTCAAGGACACTAATAGCCAGGCCTTTGCCCATGCTGATTTATCTGCCGGGTAGTCCTTTATCCTCTCTATCAATCTCTTGCTTACATTTTAAGGTACAGTTTAATAAAAGTTGCTTTTGAAGTCTTCCCCCACTCTGTCTCCTAGCTAAGAGAACTGACCTCCCCTCCTCTCTGTTTCCATCTCAGTAAGCAGTACTTCCATAAGTAACACTGGGCACATTATACCTTCGTTAATTGTGTGTATTGTCTCCATGACCAGCGGGTAAGCCACCACGTCCATTGCGTCTCTCTATGTCCAGAGCTTAGCATGTTGCCTCACCCTTAGTAAGCGTTTGACAAATGCTGGGGAGAGGGAGTGTGGAAAGGCGTGAGAAGAAACAGAAGAATGGCAGGTAGAGAGATGAAATGTCAGGCAAAAGGAACACAGCATCCCTTAGTGGTCAAGAGCACAGGGTTCTGGGGTCAAGTCCTGCCTCAGTAGAATACTAGCTGTGGGACCAGAGGCCAAGTAATTTAACCTTTCTAAACCCTTTATCAAGACGACTAATGATATTTTCATAACGGAGAATCACGAAGATTAAGTGAGATAGAATGTACAAAGAGCCCGCCCGGTAGTCAGTGCTCCATTAATCTCCTGACTGCCGACTGTGAGCCAGCCTCTGTGCCGGGCATTCACTGGCCATTCACAGGTGAACAAAAGATGTGGTGCACAGCATCAAATAAAATAATAAGTAAGTGTTATCCATGAGGAATGAATGAATGAAGAACAGCCTAAGTAAGCAGAGAACTGAAAGGATGTCATCGGAGCCCCTCAACTCTCTCCCTGTTGCATGTGTTTAGGTGGGTGCCCATGACGGCACACCTGGAAAAGTCCAGGTGATGAAAGTCCACAGCGGTAAAAGGAACGTGCAGCCTGGGAAGCAGGACGCTGTAATCGACGTCATCCAGACACAGGCCTGTCCCGAGGACCCGAAGCTGGCCAGGCTCTCGCAAGACCACGGTAAGTTCATTTCTTTCTGGTTCCTTCACCATCACCAAATTATTTTAAAGCTGTGCATGTCCAAGACTTTCTTTGATAAATATTTATTGAATACCTATTATGTACAGAGTAACTTGCACCAGTGAGCCAGCTGTGCAGTAGTCGAAAGAGCACTCGATTAACAAGCCGAAGGCCTGAGCTCGAATCTAGGCTCTAATACTTATCAGCTGTGTGGTGAATAACTTCATATTCCTTCAGCTCAATTTCTTCATTTCTAAAAAGGGACCATAACGTGGACCTCACAGGGGTTTTATGAGGACCAAATCTGACAGTATGTCACGTAACAGGCACTCGGCAAATGTTTATTCCTTTCTCTTTCTATCTACCAGCTCCTGTTGTCTTTTGTAGGCCCAAGTAATTGACACACTGATGACATGACATGATATCGTTAGTTGACTTTATTCAGGTTGCATTTTACCTTCATGTTAGTCAAGACTCTTGATTGTAAACAGTTATCAAGTCATACTGGGTTAAGCCAAAAGAGAAAAGAAGACGCGCCTAGCAGAACATCTCAGCTTGGCTGGATTCAGGGACACAAACAATGTCACAAGGGCTCAGTATCACTTTTCCCACTCCTGCCTTTGCTCCCCTCTGGGTTGGCTCCATTGTCAGACAAATTCTCCACTTGTGGAGGTAGGATGGCATCTAGCAGTGACAGGCTCACACCCTATCCTCTTAGGAACCCCAGAGGAAAACTAGACATTGTTATCATCTCCCAAGTTAGAAGAAAAAGCCCGGCTCTGAGTCCTATTGACCCTGGTTGCATCACATGCCACCCCTGAACCAGCCGTGAACTGGGGCTCGGCTGCTTTGATTGACTCATCCTGTGCCATAAACTCACCCCTGGTACTGAGGGCAGAGTCAGTTCTACCACAACTACATAACATCAGATTCAAGGGTTTCCCAAGGAAAATAAGAGGGCTGTTATCAAAAAAAAAAAAAAAAATAGACACTAGGTAGATAAAACAGATGTCCCCTCCAACCCAATAATCCATGGTAAGCCACTGATGTTTCCTAAAGTGTTGGAATCAGAGTTATGGGAAGAATAAATTTGCAGCAATCATAAGATGGACTCAAGGCCCCTTAAAATCTGCCTCCAGGCTAGCTGGCCTCATCCCTGGCACATGCCTCCTTTCCTGCGTACTCTCCGCTCTGTTCTCACCTTGCTGTGTCATGTGCTTAAACGGCCCTAGAAGTTTGCTCAGTCTCTTTCTTCTGTCTGCAGTGCCGTCATGCTCATTCTCTACCTGCTGATGCCCTTTTCATCCTTCAAGATCTATCTTGAAAGTCGCTTCCTCTAAGGCCTCCCTCTCCTTAGTCTGTCCTCTTCTTTCCTGCTCTCCAAGGACCATAATTCCTCACTTCTCCCTGTCTCCTTGACACTTACACAGCAACTGAATGAGCACGTTTCCATCCTGGGCTTTGGAGCCAAGCATTTCTGGGACCCAAGACCACTGTACACTAATCCCGTAATCTTGGAAAACTTGCTTACTTTCATGTGCAAATGAGGACGCTACTACTTATTTCCCAGGGATGGCTGTCACTGAGTATAAAGTGTCTGGTTTGTATGCTAAACTGTTAGCTCTCTTCAGTTAATTTTTTTCTGAAAGATTACAGCATGCCTTACATTATAATTCATGATGTACGTGTTTGTCTCCCATGGTATACTGTAAGCACCTTGAGATCAGAGACCATTGGTGTTCTCTCTGTGTCTCTGTAACCTGGCACAGTGTCTGGCACACTGGAGACACCCAAGAAAACTTTAGTGAGTGAAGGAATGAAAGAATAAATCGAACTTCAGTTTCTGAGAGTGTAGTGGATTAGACAATCTGAATGATTCACAGAAAGAAGTAAAGTGAAGAATAAAGGTTTTTTTAAGATATAAAAGTATCACATAACTGATATAAAAAGAAAGCATGCACACGCCTACAGTAACCAGGAACCCTGGGAGGTGAGAACCAAAGCTACTTTTGTCGTGAGGGTTTTGAATGAATCCTCCGGCTCCTGTTTTGACTGCGTGGCATGCAGAGGACAGGAGCTCTATCCCGGGGCTGCCCAAAGTGAGTTTATAATGGGAGACTCCTGTATAAAATTGAGGCTCCAAAGGGCTACACTTCAAGAACAAACAAGACTGTGCCTGTAGTTAACAATACTGTATCATGTACTGATAAATTTGTTAAGAGGGTAGATCTCGTGTGTTCCCACCACAATAAAAGAAATATTCTTTAATTTAAAAAAAATAGGAAAAGAAAGACATTTCTGATGAAGTAAATGACACATGAGAAAGCACAGAGGTAACGTTAATTTAAAAACCATGCTTTAAGATGAGAAGTGGATAGAATTATTTGGAGTAAAGAAAAAAATAGCCAGCCCTGGTGGTGTAGTGGTTAAGATTCAGCGCTCTCACTGCCACAGCCCAGGTTCGTTTCCTGGTCAGGGAACCACACCACCCTGCTGTCGGTTGTCATACTGTGGCAGCTGCATTTTGTTGTGATGCTGAAAGCTATGCCACCAGTATTTCAATACCAGCAGTGGCGGATGGGTTTCACCAGAGCTTCCGGACCAAGACAGTCTAGGAAAAAAGACCTGACCACTGAATTCCAAAAACTTGGCCATGAAAACCCTGAGAAGAGCAGCAGAGTATTGTCTGATATAGCATCAGAAGGTGAGATGATGGCGCAAAAGACCAGGCAGCATTCTGCCTTACTGCACACATGGTCACTAGGAATCAGAATCAGTTTGACACCACTCGAAAAGAAAAAGAATGGAAAGGAGGAAAACAAGTTGAAGTGAACAAAAGAGTTAAAGGACATCCCTGAATATGGGGCTGAGAGCCATTGTCATGCAATTATGTACTGTCTATGAGGAGTCACTACAGATTTGGAAATTATACCATGAGGAAAAGAGTTGGAAGAAGATTATTCTGAGTAATCTGTACATATTGCTAAAGCACAAGGGAGTTGCTGAACTCATTAAGAAGTCTTTGGAATACTTATGATGAGTAGCACAAAATGCTTAGTCAAGGGGAGTGGGCTTGAAAACAGAGGAAAATTTTGAGGAAAAAAATACAATTGAATGTTTTTCTATACTCCTTTTATTCAGGTAGGCCTCTTTTGAAAAAATGAACAAAGTCAAAAGTATTACTTCTTTTGATTGAAACAAAAAGAGAATTAGTAAGACATAAACCCCACTGAGCAAAGGAAATTTGCCCATTTTGACCATGGTGCTGGGCGAAGGAAAAAGAATCTCTTACCACAAGCTCATCTTCATGCACATCTTCAGTTCAAATTCACGTTATCTGTATGGTCCAAAAGAAACCCAAATGAATCTAAAGTGGTACCAGCTTGGTAGCCCTTCTAGACAACTGCTAGAAACAAACATAAATCCTCTTTAATGGAGCCTTCTTTTATTCCCAGGTTTCAAATAATTCCCCAAAAAAATTCTTTAAAAAATTAACAGTTCATAGACAATAACTAAACATGCAAGAAAACAAGTCACAGTAAGTGAAACAAGCAGGACAACAGAAAAAAGAAACCAATTTGCAAGATATTACAGAAATGGAATTATCAGACACAAAACAAGATAAGCATATTTAATATGCTTTAAAAATAAAAGAATAAACAGATTTGAAAAATGCAAAAAATAATCATTGATCAGTTGATAGAGAAATCCAGTGAATGAATTACACATCAGATTAGACACAGCTGAAGAGGAAATTAGTGAACTAGAAGATAAAATCTAGAGAAATTATCCAAAATTCATTCCACAAAGGAAATGATAGAAAAGAATGAGAGGATAAGAGTCATGGAGAAGAGAATGAGAAGCCTTAAAATAACATCAAATCAGGGTTCTATAAAAGGACACTAGAAAGAATGGGAAAGAAGAAAAAGTAGGTAAAAGAGATAATGCCTGATAATTTTCCAGGATTGTTAAAAAGATATCCATTTGCAGATCCATGAACACTAAAGTTCTCTAGCAGGAAAAAATAAAAGAAATCCACACTAAGCCATATCTTAAAGAAACTGAAGAACATCAAAGAACAAGAGAATACCTTAAAGTATCTTAAAAGCCGATAAAGGGAAAAGACCAATGGCCCAAAAAGAAAGAAGAAGAAATAGAGAATTTTGGATGCAAGAAAGATATCTGAGCAAAGTAGCAACTGAATAAAACAATAATAATGTCAGGTTGAGCGGAGGGGAACTAAAATATTGAACAGTAATAGCAAATACATTGGGAAGGTGATCAAAGTTCAAGTATTCCAAAGTTTTTAATGGAAAGTAACAAGATTAATTCATTTTAGCCTTAAAAGACAGAGTAGCTAGGGTATATGCAACAAAAGATACCATTAAAAGAGTGAAAAGGCAAGTCACAGGGTATATATATATATCTTACATATATGCACATATATATATCTATTTGACAAAGGACTCATATATGAAATACATAAATCTTCTATAAACATCCTTGTATCCAGAAAATATAAAATAGAAATAAATCATTAAAAAAATAAATTTAGAGAAATTGGGAAAATATTTGAACAGGCACATCACCAAAGAGGATAGTCAAAAGGCAAATATGTTATGAAAAACTGTGCAACTTCATTAAGTTTCAGGGAAATGCAAATGAAACCTGCAATGCGATATCACTACATGCCCACCAAAATGGCTAAAATAAAAAGACTAAAAATATCAAGTGTTAGTGAAGTTATGGAACAACTAGAACTTTCCTACACTGTCGGGACTGAAAATTAGGATAATCACTTTGGAAAACTGGCAATACCTGTTAAAGCCCAAGATATGCATAGCCTCTGGCCTAGCAATTCCATGCCTGTTCTTATACCCAATAGAAACGCAGACTTCAGTTTACTAAGACTTATACAAGGTGTTCAGAGCATAACTTTTTATAATAGCCTCAACTGGAAACTGTCCAACTAGCCATCAAAAGTGGAATGGATAAATAAATTGTTGTATATTCACACCATGGAATACATAGTCATGGGAATGACCGAATTATAACTATACACAACAATATAGATGAATCTCACAAAAATAATATTGAATGAAAGTAGGCGACACCAAAGAGCACATTCTGAATGATTCCATTAACATAAAGTTCAAAAACAAGCAGAATTTACCTTTGGTATTAGAAGTTGATAGTGGTGACCCTTGTGGGAGGGAATAGTGACCAGAAGAGAGCACAAGATGGGAGCTCTGGGACACTGGCAATGTTACATTTTTTGATCTATGTGCTGTGTACATGAATATGTTCAATATGGGAAATTCATTGAGGTGTACTCTAATGATTTGTGCCCTTTCCTGTATCCAGTCATGCGTTGCTTAACAACGGGCATGCGTTCTGAGAAATGCATTGTTAGGTAATTGCGTCGTTGTGTGAACAACATAGAGAGTACTTACACAAACCTAGATGGGACAGCCTACCACACACCTAGGCTGCATGGTACTAATCTTATGGGACCACCATTGCATATGTGGTCCGTCGTTGACCAAAACATCATTATGCAACACGACTATATTATACTTTAATTAAAACTTAAAACATAGTATGGTAACTGTTACAATACAGATATAGCACATATAGCTTCTAAAGAAATAGAAATGAAAAAACAGAATGAAGAAAAGAGAAGAAACCTCAGTCAATCAAGAAAGAAGAATATGGGGAAGAAATAGAACAAATAAAAAGTATGCAATAAGACAATAGATATAAATTTTAAAATAACAGTAAACACTATAAATTTAATATGTGAAACTCTCTAGTTAGAAGACATATGCATTCAAATCATTCAATATTAAAAAATATTTGAGTGCCTTTTACATGCCCAGCACTGTTCTAGGCGCTGAGAATACAGCAGTAAACAAGAGACAAAAATTCCTCTCCTCAGGGAGGTTACATTCTGATCAGAGGAGACAGATAATAAATACATAAGCAATAAAGATCCACTATGTGGGATGTAGCAAATGTTATGGAAAGAAAACAAAGCAAAGAAAGAGAATTAGGGAAACAGGTGGCGGTAGTGGAAGTTGCAGTGTTAAAGTGCTCATAGATGACCTCAAAGAGCCAAAGTAGATGAGCAAGAGAGCCAAGTGTGTATCTAGGGTAAGAATGTTCTAGAGAAGAGGAAAAGGAAGGCAAATATACTCTGAGGCAAGAGCCTGCTAGATGTGTTGGTGGAAGAGTAGGGAGGCCAGTGTAGCTGGCGCAGAGTGACTGAAGGAGAGTGTTGTAGGAGAGGAGGTCAGAGAGAGAACAGGGACCAGGGAGTGGAGGGGCTTTTGTAGACCATTGCAAGATCTTTGGCATTTATGCTAAATGAGATTTTTTAAACCAACGAAAGCTTTTAAGCACAAGAACAGAATGATCTGACTTGCATTTTAAAGAATCATCCTGGCTGCTGTCTTGACAGAAGCATGTAGAAGAATAAATCAGGGCCCTGGTAGGAGTGTGTTACAATAATTTAGGTGAGAGGTGATGGTGTCTTGGAGGAGGGCACGGTGGTAGAGTTGTTGAGATGTGTTTGGACTCATGATATAATTTGAAAGTAGAGCTGACCCATGGCTGTGGATTGGAAGTGGGATAGGAGAGAGAGGGGTGTCAAGGTTTTGGACCTGAGTAACTGAAAGGATGGGTTGGCACTTTTTCTTGAGGTGGGGCAGACTTCAGGAAGAGCAAATACACAGAGAGAAACGATGAGTTTGTTTTGGAACATAATATGTTTAGACAACCACGTGGAAATGGTGCGAAGGCTGATGGAGTATCTAGAATTCATGAGAGAGGTGTAAGCTAGAGATGTAAATTTGGGAGTTGTCTGTGTTTTTAAATTGAAGCCATAAACTTTTACATTGGCTTCAGCCAAAAGGAAGGATAAAGAAAGAAAAAAGTTGTCCCAAAATAAAAATTAAGCAACTGTGTTCAGCGTCTTTGTTTTGTGCTGGAGAAATTTACTAATAAGCCTGTAAGAAACAGCAGGACCTCGACGCCTCTAGGAGCTGACATTCATTGAGACAGTTTGGGGCCCATATGCTAGTTGACTTCTTGTCAGGGGATAAAACATTGTTGCTTGGTTCATTTAATTAACAGACAAGTCAATTTGCTTATTGTTTATTTCTCAGATATATTACTTATTTCTGATTAATAGTTCGTGTCTGAAAAGAGGTCTGAATCACCCATACTCCAAATGTTAACCTATGCCAACTGATAAAAAAGTGGCAGTTTTATGGTTATGACAAGTTTACAGCTCTGCAAATAAACCAGCACGTGCATTTAACAGGCTAGCTACTTGTACAAACAATCCCTATACATTTTTCAACCTGGCACACTATCTTCTGGCTAATTCCATCACTGGTGAATCATAAAGGTTGACATGTGCTCAATGAACTTGTCTAAGAGTTGTACTTTAAGAGAGAATACCACAAAACTGGATAATGTCATCTGGATGTAGGGCGAGAAGCCCCAGGCTGTGCACTGGAGGCCTTCACAGTTGAGGTCAGGGATCAGAGGAAGAAGAACCATCAAAGAAGAGGGGAGAGCTACTGGTTTACTGGGTAACTAGCACCCTTCCTGAAAATGTGTTCATGCTCACCACAGTCACATGAGAGCAGGTGTCACTATCATTATCCCAGCTTCAGAGAATCATAACGGGCTCTGCAGGGTGAAGTGCTTTGCCAGACGGCCACACGTATCAAGATTATAATCCAGTTTTAGCACGTTTAATCTGCCTTTTCACTACCTCCATTGCCAATGATGCATGTGAATGCATTTATAGTAGCTGTTGGTGAGATATTCTTCAGGGGCTTCTCTGTTTTCCTTACAGGTGGGTATGTGGAGGCCTTGGAGGTGACTAAAGAAATCCCAGGCCAAGGAGCCTTTCAGCCAAATTCCATCTCAGAGGAGATTTACGATGATGTTGAGTACCCTGGGAGAGAGGGGTAAGCACATTCCAGCCCTTCAGCAAGACGAATGTGATGAGATTTTAAAGGTGCAACAGGGTGACGGTCTTGGTATCTTTCCTCCCCACAGACCGAAGTCAGACTTCGCTAACTCGTTTGCCTCAGATAATGGTAAGTATAGGAAGACATCTGAAACTGTCAGTAGGAGTTTTTGTGGCTGATTAGTGATAAGGTATCTTTTGTATATACATATTTTAATAATACAGATTGGGTAGGGTGACTGTGAGCTAATAGAAGAGGTCCAGGTATGTGCTGATAAATGCATTTAGAATCATGATGGTGAAGATGCTGCTAAGTGGGGGCACTCCTGTGGCATAAAAACAACTTCACTGTGCAATTACTTCCTTCCTGATCTCTTCACAATGCAAGTCTGATTAGAGGAATGCTTTTTCCTTAAAACACTTTCATGGCTTCCCAGTGCTTTTAAGATGGCCCTTACATGGTCTAGAGGCTTGAGAGGTTTGCCCCTAGCTGCCTCTGCAACCTCTTCTCACACTCTACTCAATCTGCATCTTTGAGATCCAGTTGAGCTGACCTTCTTTTAGCTTCTCTGACTTGCTTGTCACAGTGTAATCTTCTACTTATGTGATTCTTTGATTAATAACTGTCATCCCTCCTAGATGGTTACCTTCTTTATGTTTACCATTTTCCCCAGCCCCTCGCATAATGCCAGGCACATGTTAGATATTCCAAAAAATATTTGTTGAGTGAATGAATAAAAAGGCAATGGAGGAGGGATAATCAAATGCTACTCTGGTTATTTTTTTTTTTTTTTAAAGATTTTTTTTTTTTTTTTCCTTTTTCTCCCCAAAGCCCCCCGGTACATAGTTGTATATTCTTCGTTGTGGGTCCTTCTAGTTGTGGCATGTGGGACGCTGCCTCAGCGTGGTTTGATGAGCAGTGTCATGTCCGCGCCCAGGATTCGAACCAACGAAACACTGGGCCGCCTGCAGCGGAGCGCGCGAACTTAACCACTCGGCCACGGGGCCAGCCCCGCTACTCTGGTTATTTTTGTCCTTCTTAGCATGTCAGAATTTTTGATGGTAAAACAATCTTAGAGATCATTAAACACAGTATGCTCATTTCAATAAGGAAATTGAGGCACAGAGAAGTGATTCTCCTGAGCTCACTGTGTGTGATTCAAGTTCTGAACTTGAAAATCTTTCATTGCCAGAGTAGACTCAAAGTATGTCTGTGTTGGGCTATATATATGTGTGTGTGTGTGTGTGTGTGTGTGTGTGTGTGTCGGACTCGGCTAAAGCCATGCTATGAAGGGAAAGATTACTGAAGATGTGTCTAGGTCTCCATTCCTTCCCCAGCATTCAGCACCATGTCTGACGTTCAGTAGACTTCGATGGTTCCGTATTAAATATGCAAAGGGGGAGGGTAGAAGGAAGGGATTTGTTGATAAACGAACTTTCTTTGATTAAATCTGATCAGTCTTGGAATCAGGGGTGGAAACAAATATTAATTTTCATTTGTACATACTTTTATGGAGGTTAGTTATTTTTACCATATGCTCGTAAAAACCTGTGCGTGTGTTTCAATAAAAACTACTTAACAGAAAAAGATCAAAGTACCTAGGACCTGGTAGGTATCCAATAATTTTTTTGTTAAATATAAATCCGAATTATTGCCCTTATAATGAATGAAATACTTTTTTTAAATTTCAGAAGAAAATACTTTTTTTTTTAATTTTCAGAAGAAAATAGTGAAGAAACGTATGAAGATATCTACAAAGCAAAGAGCAACTACTCAAAGATAGAGTGAGTTTCTCTCTTTCTTGGCTTCATAGTCAATGTTACTTCCTGTTAGTCTAGGAAAACCAGAGATTACGAAGGCTCCCCTTCCCGCCCCACCATGTATAGGGAGGATTTGCACAGAGATAGGGGTGATAAGCCATTGTAATACTGCCTGTGACCAACAGGATACCTGTAATTGTGTACAATCTTACGCTATAATTTTTAATCACGTTGCTTTCTCTTTTGAGAAATGTCCATCTCCCAGAGCAGAGGACTTTGATATTGTCTTTGGGAATAAGTGAGAAAGGAGAGGTAAATATCAATAACATGCTTCAATTCTGTACGTGCTTTTTTGGGAAGAAGTCAGTGGTTATGACTTACCTGTGTCTTTGCAAGTTAATAAGACTGTCACTGGGATTTGGGCTTAATTTAATATCTAACAATTCAGTGTTATCAAGAATAATATTTGTTCAAACGGGTATTGTTCATCAAGTTTAGTTATGAGGGCACATTATGGAAAGGAAACAGCTATGGTCAAAAGCAAAAAGTTCGAGGGCTGAAGGCAAAAGAGGGGATCAATGCTGGTTGGGATGGTGTGGGTGTATCATTCTCTCTCCTTACCCCACTAAAAAACCCAAGAGCATATTTGGAAGAATTTTAATCATCAACTGGACAGTCAATGTACCACCCTTGTTGTATTATCATTCTGTAAGTTAAAAAATCACTGACGTGAGTTTCAGAAGCCAGGAATTCTTATAATGCATTTCTAGTATATTTTGTACACTATGCTTCCCTGAAGCATCTTCTCTAAAAAGAAGACTTTGCGCCCTAAAGTAGAGACCATTTGGAGTAGATGAAAGTTTGTATTGAAATATAATAATTCCCTTCATAGCTGACTGCTGTGTGCTACTTCATGTCGGCTTCTAAACAAAGAAGACGCGCACAGGAGTTGAGAAGGCGTTTTCTTGCTCTTGCTTGAGTGGGCTGTGTTTTGGAAATGAGACTGAAGCCTCTGGTCCTTTTGACTACAATAATCCTCCATCTCTAGCACTCTCTCAAACGCCATGTTATTTATATCCTCTGATTTCTCTTAGTTTAGATGGAAAAGAAGCTCTTAAGAGACTGCAAAGATTTTTCAAGAAAGAAAAGGATAAATTTAAAATGAGGAAAACCAAGTCGAAAGAAAATTTAAGGTAAAAAGTCCTTTTTTATCTCTGTTTCCAGGAGAGAATTAGCAGCTTCGGCCTGGTACTTACACAGCTTGATGCTCTCCATCCTGTTCCCAGAAACAGTGAAGGGATATCAGAAACCGGAACCCAAGGCCCTGGTTATCACCTATTCCTTCTTGCCAGTTTTTGAGTGAACCAAACCCACAGATACAATGAGAAAGTGACAATGTCCCTTTTGAAAAAATTGAAGAGAAAAGGTTGTAAACAAGGGTAGAGGGAGAGTCTTAAGCAAAGTCGAAAAAGGAAACTTTCCTCATTACCCTTGGCATATATTCCTGTTGACATGACTCAGCATTATGATATTAATTATGTCCCTTTATGCTTTCTTAGCCCTACAAGTTCCAGTGGTTTTATCTGTCTACACTTCCATATTCTAATTTGCCCCTCTTGAGGAGGCAATGTGTGGAGAGGGGAGATGAACATTTCAGCTGAATGGTCTGTGTATCTCAAAGTCTTAGACCTGGAAAGGACCCTCCAAGATCACCCCGGCTAATTAGCGATGTTTGGGAAGGTTACAAATTCACTGGGAGTAGAAAGAGGCGGGAGACCTACATTCTGACTTCTGGTTTCAGTTCTTCCGTTTGCTCGCGTGCAGCCGTGGACAGATCACTTCCTTTCGCACCTGCAGGGCTCAGGTTTCCTTTTGCACGCAGTGCGGGGGAGACTGGCGGGGGGTGTCTGGAGGCCCTTTTCTCTCTAATCTACGGAGATATAGAGATAGAGACAGAGAGCTGTGTTTGATGAGGGTAGGAGATGGTAAAATAATTTGCCCAAAGTCCTTACATATATTGACAAGGAATTCTGTTATTCTGCCTTGAAGTTCTTTTCAATGATAAAACCTCAAAGTTATGTGATGGTAAGTCTAGTTGTCTGTTGGATTTAGATCCACCAAGAGACCGAACAGAATATGGGGTTTATCGATTGTAGTCCCGACCACGGAAGAGGAGTGAGTTTAGCTCCAGTGGTCACTGAGACCCGAGGGCTGACCCAGCCTTAGCAGGTCAGATGCTTCTGACAAAAATTATTAGCGTGATCCCGGCAGTCCCTTAAATTGCATCTAGGTAAGATGCCGATGTTTTCAAATGCATTTCCTTTCCTGATCTCCTTTTTCCTAGAACTATTCAGTGACTCCTTATGACTTTTAGAGAAAATATCCAACCCCCTTCCATGGCAAGTAAATACTTTTATGGCGTCCCCCTTCCTACTTGTCCAGCTCCATACCTCACTGAAATTTACTCTCACCACCACCCCATACACACATCCTATGGATCTGACTCTGCCGTGCTGTTTCGTGCCTCCCTGCTTTTAACCGTGACATTCCCTTGGTCTGGAACGCACTGCCCTCCTCCAACCTCCTTTGATTATGGAAGTTCTGTTCTTCTCTTAAAATTAGGTCAAACATACCCCTTCTAGCCCACCTTCCCTGATTCCCTGATTCCCAAACCTGGATTACTTGTCTTTCTTCTGTGTTCCCCTAACATCCTGTGCACATCTTGTAACATCTATTAATACTACTGAGAAACCCTTTTTCTTAGAGCAGAGACCCTCAGGGTAAGAGGAGACGTCCACATTCCCAAGTCCGACCCGCTGCACAAGCTGCCCTACGCGCGGCCCGCCAGCCGAGCCGCCGTGCTTGCACACCTCTGTGAAGGAGCAGTGCACAACCCGCAGAGAGGGATCTTCCATCTTTACAAAGGTCTATTAAGATTTTTTCCCTTTCACATTGCCAAAATCTGCCTCTCTACTTTAATTTTTCAATTAATAGCATGTAGATATGCCAAGGTGATACAGAATTTTATTTATTTACTTGTTTGCTTCCCTTTGCCAAGCCTTTCGGCTGAGGCTCCTCCGCTGAAGACCAGCTCTTAGGTTACTGCCTCATCTTCAGAAGGAGGTTGCACCCATGCAAATGTGGCATTTAAAAAGAGTACAGACTCCCAATCTTTTCTCGCCCTGCCCCCACTGCCTTTTAGGATCGTCATTAGTAAATTGCCTGATGGAGGCATAAATAAACCAACAATGAAATGCCACCAGCCTTAGCTATGCTGTGAGTTTTACACGGGAATTAAATGGTAAACCTCTTCTCACTCCCTCTGTTCCATATGCACTGTCTTCCTTGCTCTTCTTTAAACGGCCAAGCCCACCTTGGCTTGAGGTCTCCGTATCTGCTGTTCTCTCTCCGGGGAATGTGCTTCCCCAGATATCTGTGTGGCTCCCTCCCTCCCTGCCTCCCTACAAGTCTCTGCTCAAAAGGCCCCTTATCAGTGCAGTCTTCCCTGACAATCTTCTGAAAAATGGCAAACCAACCCTCCCCTCCAGCCCGTCTGTCCCCATACCCTGCTCTATTTTTCTCAGTTGCACCTATCTCCATACATTTCCCTACTGATAGAACACAAATTTCCTGTTTTCTGTCTGCCTCACTCTACTAGAATCCATGAGGGCAGGGATTGTGACTGTTTTTTCCACTGCTGTATCTCCAATGAAGAACAGTGCCTGGGACATGACAGACACTCGATAAATACCTGCTGAATGAATAAATGACCTAAAGGAAGGAAATATCACAATAGATTTTTTGTGACCTCGGTTTCTATGTTTAAATAGGAGCTACCAGCACTCTGATCCAATTAAACAAGAGGAAGGGAACTGATGTTAGGAAAGGCTTCCTCGAGCAAGGGACCCTTGAGTGGAGATGCCCAGGATATGTGCTAATAGGTGTGGGGGCAGGAAGTCCACTAAGTGCTTCCCACGTGCTCTCTCTAATCCTCACAATGACCCGGGAGATGGAAACTTGTCTCTCCATTTCATAGATGGAAGGCTTTGAAAAGTTGAGTCTTGCCCAAGGAAGTAGATAAGTGGCAGAACAGAGAGTCCATTCCAGCTGTCTCTGACTCCAGTGACCATGTTCTTCTTGCCCCCTATCCGCATGCCACATCCTGACAGCATCCAGTCTGGTCTTACAGACATACAGCAGGGCTCCCTGAGCATCACAGTGTCCCAGGCACATGCACCGAGGTACGCTCACCCAACACAAAGGTAACTCTATAGGCTAGGTGCTGGGATTCTTTAGAAATGAGGGGCTGAGGCTCACAGGACGGTTAGCTGAGCTTCCTGGAGGCGCTGTGCCTTAGGACACTCCTTTATGATGTTCTTATCAGAGGGTTGTGTTAATTTACTTTTGGTCTCCGTCACTACGCCCAAGCTACTTCAGGACAGAAACTGTGTCTGATCATTTTGTTTACCCAGCACCTGGGCCTGGCCCGTTGTGAGTGTCCCCAGTATACCTGTAGGACTGAACTGAAATTAGTTGCTTAAAATACGTGGATTTTTTTTCTACCACATCATGCTTCCTCACATGTGATCTCCTTAACTGTGAGATTGAGGGGAACCAAACAATCTACCTGAGCCAAACATCCTTTCCCATTTAGCGATGCATCATCTTCCATTTCCGCCTCGCCTGGAATTCTCCCCTCAAGTCATCCCTTTGGCTTAAACATACACACAGTTAGGGTCCAGAGTCTCCAGGGAATTGTTCTCTCTCTCCACACTTATCCCACATCGGATGGATCTAATGGCATCTCGGAAGGTTAGAAGGCAGAGACAGAATCCTGTGGATGGAGAAGAGCAGGGCTGTGGGACAGCCTGAGGTTGTCTAGTCAGGAAGCGGGCACAGGTGATCACTGGGGACTACTAAGCTCATTTTCAAAAGATGGGGGGGGGGGTGGTCAGAACAAAGCTGCAGGGAAGGTTTGCTCCACATCTTCGCCTAGAAACATCTGTATCAAGAAACCCAGTCTTCAATGTTATTTGAGATGTATCAGCTAACTTTTCTGAACACAGCTTTTGCCCTTAACCCTTTGGTGTCTTCTCTCAATCAACAGTGCGTTTTCCATTTCGCTGCCTGATTTAGGTAAGTGACATTTGCTTTTGCTGACACAAAACTACTCAGCATTAGCAGATTCAGGGGCAGGGAAAGAGAAGAAGTAATCCTTCCTGCATTCCACATCTAATGAAAAATTGATACATCAAAATCAAAGAAAACATTTTACACAACTATAATTTATTTTAGGGAAGATGAGTAACATTTCTCAAGTGCCTACCATATATCAGGCCTCTTAAAATACCAGAAAAATAGACATCACCCCTCTTTAGAGAGGCTCTAGGACCCACATCCCTACTCAGTGCTCCGGGATGTGAGCTGAAGTCTCTGCCTGTTACATGATACGTACCACACAGCCTCCTGAAGGACTGGACAGCCAGGTCGCTGCAATTACGACGTAACACGTTGAACAGGATTATGTTGCAGTCCGCATACTATTGAATCAAAGATGGTCACTGGCATATTGTTTGCTTTGCTATAAAAATAACAGTGCACATATGAGCACA
Organism: Equus asinus; assembly: GCF_041296235.1. Lineage (NCBI taxonomy): Eukaryota > Metazoa > Chordata > Mammalia > Perissodactyla > Equidae > Equus > Equus asinus. The sequence goes on from NC_091794.1 coordinate 68,078,744, forward strand.
GTGCCTGACACACAGTATGCTCTCGATACATGTTCGGTAAGTTGAATCTGTCAGTAAAAGAGGGCCATGACTTTTGTTGTTTCTGCTTTTGGTTTGGGGCTCTAGCCATGGTGCTACTTTGATTTCACTTTGACTTGGCAATTCAAATGTATATTATATTCCACAAATATGGGTTTGCTGAACTAAATAACAAATGAAGATTCCATAAACCTGTAAAATCACAGATCTCCCAGAATACCCTTGGTCTGTGTCAAAAGAAAAAAAATGGCCAACTTAGAATAGGCATGCATTGTACTCCCATCCAAATTTATGAATAATTGAATACGAATTATGAATAAATATGCCGGAAGGTCTGAAACTAGTTGAGGTGGTGAATCGCTTGAGCATTATGGAATTCTGTGTGGGGCACCAAGCAGGGAATGCGAATACCCCACACTGAAAATGTCTAATTATGATGATGCACCATGTCAGATTCAACTTTATGCAAGATTATTATAAAGGAGTAGTTGCCAATGGTTTGAAAGAAAAATCATGGGAGAAAAATCAACATTAATATTCTATTAAACTGGTTTCTTCCCCCTAGGAATTAAGGAAAACTCTCTCACTATTCCAGCAGTATAATATTTTTGTTCAGTTCTAAGACGATGGGAACCTAGTCTAAAAATTATCCTTTCAGCACTTCATATTTCTGGAGATCTGCATGAAATAAAATTGGTATAAATATATATATGTGCGTGTGTGTTTGAGGTACTAGGACATCAATTTTTTTAATCTCTCAGTTGAATTTCTTCCCAAATGGAGAATCTTTTTGTTCTTTGATCCTTCCAGCCTGTCTGCATTCTATGATCAGATTTTGATAAAACAGGCTTGGGATGTGCCTGGATAATTAGGTAATTGTGCATAATTTAGAAATCCAGCGACTGTATAAACCATAATTAATAATGGACTATTTTGCTCCCATCTTGACCCCAGAACTTAGGTCTCAAGAAGTTATTATCTATGATGATGTGGACATAAACGAAAAAGAGTCCAAGTAAGTCAATTTACCTCACTGGGCATCCCTGCTATTTAAGCCATTTCCTTTGTTAAGCTTTCTTAAATATGATCAGAGGGCCATCTCTTCAGATCCTTGGAGACTGGATGAAAAGTCAACTTGTGATATTTCCCCCACCAAGAAGGGAAAACAATGAAGAACGTAGATGATCTAACAGCGGTAGGTGATTCAAAAATCACTGGAGCTTTGGAATCTATTTCTTTGAATTTAGAGACTCATTTCAGCATAACAAACGCTTATTTAATAACCTCCTATGTACAGGGCAACTTGGAGGCCAGCAGGCGCTCTCTGACAGAACCTCTGTTCTCAAAGACTAAATAACTATAATCTATCAAAAAAGACAGCACCTGCAGCTCATGCTCCGCCTCTGGCTACTTGTTATCTGTCTTTTCCCTCTCAACGAAACGGCTGCAAATAAAGCTCTCGTCTGCTCGTCTTTCCACACTCGTTGCAATTGCTCTTCTGTTCCTATCATACCAGTGAACTTATTTTTGGTAACGTCACAAATAACTTGTTAAATCCAGTGGATACCTTTAAGTCCTTATCTCACTTGGCTTCTCTCCAGTGTCTCAAACTGTGGACTAAGCCATCCTTCAAAGGAAAAAAATATTAACTTTTCCCCAGGTTTCCATGTTATCATTATTTCCTATTCCTCATCTTTGGCTGTTGTTTGTTTGGTTTTGTGTGTGTGTGTGTGAGTTCTAATTCTACCATTCATCTCCTTAAAAATTATGTGTTCCTCAGATTTCCTATTTCAGTTCAGTTCTTCCTTTATATGTTCTTGAATGATCTCGTCCATACCTAGGGCTTTAAGTGTAATCATTATGGTAATAATATCGAAATTTACATTTTGAGGTCAGATTTCTCTCCTCCACTCTAATAAGCCTGCTGGATAACTGTGTGAGACTCAGAATTCCATAATAACTCATAATCTCAACCCTCCCGTCCAAAGATGGCCCCTTTCTTCTAGTCTCTGTGTTCGTGATTGTTGCAGTAAACACGCAGTTGCCCAAACCGAAACCCTAGGCATTGTCCTTGACGGCTCCTTCCCTCCTGCCCTGCGCCTCTTCTGTTCCAATAACCTTCAAAGCAGCCCCACTTCTCCATCCCTCCTGCACAGCCACAAGGCAGGTCCTCATTGCTTCTCAGATGCGCTACTGCAACAACTTCCTAAACGGCCGCCTCACCGCTACTTCAGTTTATTCTCCAAACTTTCCAAAGGGCAAATGTGATCATGTCACAAAACCTGCCATCCACCAGCTTACAAATGTTCAGTGGTTGTCCATCGCTCCCAGAATGAAATCCAAACTGCTTAGGAGGACATGAAGTTCATTCATGATCCAGCCCCTGGCAAACTCTTGGCCTCACCTGCACTTCCCGCTCACCCACGATTGTTGTGTTCCATCCACGCTATACGAACTGGAGTTCCTCAAACTCAACAAGCTGTCCAGCCGCTTTAAACCTTCACATTTGTTCCAGACTCATCAGTTCACTCAGCCAATATTTACTGAGCATGTACTGTCTGCCAGGCATTGAGTATAAAGCAGTGAACAAAACAGATATAATTCCTGTTCCTGCCTGATTGGAGAGACGGAGAAATAAACAAAAAAATAAATATATAATTACACGTTGGAATTTGGTTGCTTTGAATATTTTGAAAGAGAGTGGACATAGGGTGTGTGTGTTGGGAGGAGATTAATAGTCATTTTAGAGTAGATAGCTGGGAAGGCCTCTCCAAGGAGATGAGAATTTAAGAACAAAAGAATGGTTCTACCTGTAACACCATTTGCCATGCATTTTGCCTGGTTAACTGTTTTATCCCTCATTATTTAAAAGTGAATTCAGACTTTTACTGCTGTCCTTATCCGTTTGGGTTAGGTACCCTTTTTTATCAGAACATTTTTCTCATAGTTGTAGTGTCTTATTTCTTGCCGGTCTCCCCCTCTAGATGGGAAGTCCCTCAGGTAGGGACGATGGCTTCCCCACTGTATCATGTGGCCTCATACCAAAGCAGTTTCTTAAATCAGCTGACAAAGAAGAACCTGCTGAGAAATATGTGCAAAATAATCTGGAAGCTCAGAGTAGGCAGCCATTTCCTATTGCATAGGATTTAAGGGATCAGAAAAGTGTCTGTGCCAAGTTGAAGCAGGAAGGATGGGTAACATTTTGACAGATGGGGACTAGGGATCAAGAAGAGAGACAGAGGGGAGGGTAGGCAGGTGGGTGTGGGGGGGTGTGCACAACTTTGTAAATAGAAACACGTGTGTTTGGGTATTTTCATTGGACCGTGAGGCACATGCTCAGGAAAGAGAGTGTTACAAAGCAGGAAATATAATTTGGCATGAGATGGAGAAGGGCCCTGGAATATCAAATTAGAGTTAAGAATGTATTCTTTTTCTTAAAAATAAATTGTATGATTTTTATAAAAATCAAAAGAAAGCAAGAAACATATGTAAGTTGTAAGGCATGATAAAATAAATTCCCCAGGACCCATCAGTCAACTTCAGAACCAGGACATAGCCGATGCCTTGGCTTCTCTACTTTGCACGCATCCCCTAGCCTCTCTCATTGCCTTTCCCCCAAAATAACCACTCTCCTAAACTTTATGACTTTCATTTCCTGTTCAAAACAAAAATGGTGTTATCAAACACAGATGACAAAAATACATTCTTCATTTGGAGTTTGAACATTATAAATATGGTATCATGCTATATATAGAATTGGGCAACTTCTGTTTTTCACTCATAAAATCTGTCCCTTTTTTAACACTTGTAGTTCACTTATTTTTACTGTTCTGTGATATTCCATTGTACGTATATACCAGAGTTTATCCATTCTCTTGTAGGTGGGTATGGGGGCAGCTCCAGATTTTTTGCATTTAGGAACAAGAATGCTACAAGTATTTTTATTCATGTGCCCTGTGAACATGTGTAAGAATTTTTATAGGAGATATATATACACTTAGAACGGGGAAGAAATGCAAATTATATTGTTTTCCAAAGTGGCTGCACCAATTTACATTTTACCCAGCAGTATACACAGGGAGAATTGATTCACATTCTCACCAACACTTAGCACAGAAAGAATTCTTACATTTTTGCCAATTTAGTAAATATAAAACGCTACTTCATTGTGATATTAATTTGCATTACCTTCATTACTAACAATGTTGAACGCCTTTTCATATGTTTATTCACCATTCATATCTTTCCTTCTAAAGAAGACCTGTTCATGGCTTTGCCTGTTTTCTCTCGGGTTCCCGGCCTGTTTCTCTTCCTTTGTAGACAGGAGTCTCTGCACTCGAGATGCTGCTCCCTTGTCACTTGTGTTGCAGATATCTTCTCGCACTTTGCAGTGTGCCTTTTCAACTTCCTTTCAAGTCTTCTGACGAATAGAAATTCTTAACTTTAACATATTTGAATTTCTCAATTTTTCCTTTATGATGGTTGCTTTCCGTATCTTTGAAAGAAATCTTTATCCCTAGGTCATGATAGAGTCCCATGTTTTCTAAAACTTAAAGTTTTGCCTTTTACACTTAAACCTTAGATCTATCTGGAACTGATTTTTGTATTTATAGTGGAGTAGAGATCCAATTAAATTTTTTCCCATATGGATAAATGTCCTAGCATGAATAATTGAATAGTTCCTATTTTCCCCATTGATCTGGAATGCCATCTTTGTCATAGCAAATTTCCATCTATCTGAAGGTCTGTTTCCATGCTCTCTATTCTATTCCAGTGTCATTTCTCTGTTAATTGCATTGTGGTCTGCAAAAGTACTTAATATGATATTAGTATGCTGTGAAGGTAGTTGATACCAGTACTTTGACACGCTGAGTCATGATTCATGCACAGTATACGGTCAATTTTTGTAAATGTTCCATGTGCACTTTAGAAAAAAGTCACTTTTCTCATTGTTTGATACAGGGCTCAATTTCTATCCTTTCAATCCTTTAAATTAAACATGAGTTAATCCTCTTGTTAAAATCTTCTGTAGATTCATGAATTTTTAGATGCTTGATCCATCAATATTTGAGAGAAATGGGTTGAAATCTCACACAAAGATGGTAGATTTATCAGTTTCTTCCAAAAGTTCTATCATCATTTTTTGCTTTATATATTCTAAGGCTCTTTTATTAGTTGCATACAAAATTAAAACTATCTTCTAGTGAGCCGTTTCTTCACTGTGTTTTAGACATCTCTATCCCTAATACTATTAATAACAAAAATAACACTTATATAGTTCTTACTGTGGGTCAGTCACTGTTTCATACATTTAAGATATGTTAACTCTTTCACTCTTCACAACAATCCTCTGAGGTAGATGCTATTATTATACAAATTTTATAGAAGAGAAACTGAGGCACAGAGGTTAAGTTACTCACCCAAGCTCACACAGCTAGTAAGTGATAGAACCAGGATTCCAACCCAAGCAACTGGACTCCCAATCTATTCTCTTTACTACTACACCATGCTATATCTCCTAGAGATGCTCTTTGTCTTAAAGTCTAATTTGCCCAATATTAATATACCTACTTGGCCTTTCTTTTAGTTAGTATTTGCCCAGGATACATTTTTGATCCTTTACTTTTCTATTTTCCATATTCTCATTCTCTGTGTCTCCCATAAATTCCATAGAACTGAATTTGGCTTTTTAAAAGTCCAATATGACAATCTGCCTTAACTCCTACCTTGCCCTTGATCTAAGGTTCAATCTTCTGAAATATTTGTGGTGCTGATACTAGCATTTTCCTCGGGACAAATGTGCCTTTTGTGCTTGCATGCTGCTTACTGCTGCTCTCTGTTCTGGTTTCAGCTTATTTGGTGGGGGTACAATGGGTAGTACTTACTCTAAGTGTAAAGGATAGCAATTTGTAAAACAAAACAAAACAAAAAACTTTTATCCAGGATCTAGTCATTTTGTATTGGGAGGGCTCTTTCAGAATTTTCTTCTGCACTACTGCCAAATGTCCAGAACCCTGAGCAAGAGGAGAATATAACCAGAGTCACATTTCAGGAAGAGTAACCCGACCCTTCTACAGAATGTTTTGAGAGAAAGTCAGAAACAGAACATATGTTAGAATATAGTTACTATTGCTCAGGCGAAAGATGATCAAAATGCGTTCTAGGGCAGTGAAAGAAATGAAAGAGAGGGGAAGATATTTCAGGGGAGAACTTAAGAGGATTTTATTAAATTGTAAACTCCTTTGGTAGAAACCAGATCCTCTTCATCCCTGTTATCCAGCTCCAAATATAGCACTTAAGACATGGGAGGTACGCAAGGAATATCTTATGACTAAATGATATTTAGCTCTGTTATACACTGACCAATTTCTTTTTCATGTGATAGAGTAAACCTTTAGTAGTTTGGCCTCAGAGAAACCAATTATTAAAGGCATTTGTAGCAGGCAGAACATAGATGGAAAGTAGCAGAATTTGGAATGAGAAGAGAGAAGGAAGATGATACCCGAGTTCTTCTAAGCTTGCCTAGTCTGCATGTCATGTCTTGGTAGGGGTTAGATTAAGGGGTAGCCTATACAGCTCTGGACTAAATTGCTGCTAGGTGATCCAGACTTCTCTTTACATTTCACTTCCTTTTGTTCATTAGAACATCGGCTAGAGTCAATGAGGGCAGGAAGAAGGAGGCATCTGGGAAAGGACACGGGAACTGGTTCTACAACGTGGCACCAGTGGGCCCCGCGGCATGTCATCTTACCTTTCTGAACCTCAGTTTCTTAACCTTTAATACAGCAATAACAATCCCCATCCTGCCAAATTCATTACGTTCTCAAACTAGATCCCTAGAAAAGCTAAAATAAGTCGACAAGGAGACAAAGTTGACCATAATGTTCATGTGGTTAGCACGAGTATACAATGGTATGCTCTCCTTGAAAGAATAATTTGGCAATATGTATCCAGAATCCCATGAATTTCACTTAACCCAATAATTCCACTTCAAGCAATTATCTCTAATGAAAAAATAAAGGAAAAATAAAGAAAAAATTCTATGTTCAGAAATGTCTATCTCAGGGTTATTTATAAAAAGGAGATGCTTAAAACCACCCAACTATCAAATATGTAGTACTTTGCTAAGTATATTATGGTGTAGCACTCAACATGACCATTTAAATACATACTAAATATGTACTTAGTAGTTTCCAGTGACGTGGAGAAATGCTTATACTTATGATGCAATTGAAAAATAGCAAAGTGCAAAACTATATGTACAGTATCATCTCAACTCAGTTTTAAAAAGTGCTTGGAAACATGTTTAGAAGGAAACTTGGATGTCATTGAGAGGTCAGATTACGCTTCTTTTATCTCCTTTCCACTTCTGCTTCCAATTGTTTAAATACTCAGGATAGACTGCTTTACAATCAGCAAAGAAAACAAACTTTTCAGAAAGCACGCATTTGCTCTGCCTGCCCCGTAGTCATAGCTCCTTGCACACAAGCGCGTGCCTGAGGTTCTCCGTGAACACTCGCTAGATGCCTGCATTGTGCTCACCTCGTGGGCCACACACTGGACTATCCGTCTGAATCCCAACTTCTGGGAAGCTAAAGTGGAGAGAGGAAACGTGACCATCGGACAGTTGAAAAGGAGTGATTGCTGAGCTCCTTGCTACAGACTCTGAAGGCGACAGACATTGAGAAGAGACAGGGATGGCAGATCCCTGGGCGAGGCCCGAAAGGCTTCTGAAATCCTACCCTAAGCTCATCTTTGATGCTGCTCAAATGCTGAGTCCTTGACACTCTGTTGGACACTTATGACTATAACCTGAAGGGAATCGTGACACAATGTCTCTGAAAATCTCAAAAATTCCTCTGACGTAACATCCCTGTGGTTATGATTTACCCACTGAAGCGTTATTGAAGTGTTCGGGTGTGCAGACACCACAGACATACAGCTGAGTTACGGCGTAGGGTCCTGTTTTGCTCATATCAATTACGGACATATTGGTCACCTTGTCATGCCAGGGAAGAAATGTGTTGAAGAAGCAGGCATGATGAAAGACCAAAGACTTTGGAGTCAAATGTACCTGGGTTCATAGTCACTGTTTCCGTGACCATGACAAAATACCCAGCTCTCCGATCGTGCATTTCTTTTTTGTTTTGTTTTGTGAGGAAGATTGGCCCTGAGCTAACATCTGTTGCCAATCTTCCTCTTTTTGCTAGAGGAAGCTTGTTCCTGAGCTAACATCTGTGCCAATCTTCCTCTATTTTGTATGTGGGATGCTGCCCACATAGCTTGATGAGCAGTGCATAGGTCCGCACCGGGGATCCGAACCTGTGAACCCTGGGCCACCGAAGCAGAGCACATGAACTCAACCACTACGCCACTGGGCCGGACCCCATGCATTTCCTACTTTGTAAAATTACCTGGATGACTATTTTAAAGGATGGCTACAATGCTTACTGTGAAAACCAAATTAGTTATCATATGTAAAGTACCCAGCCTAAGACTTGACACAGAGGTGCTCAAAAAGTGTTCATGCTATGATACCCTCTCCCCTCCCTGCCATGCTCTTCTCCTAATGCCAAACACTAGCTGGATCAGTCTTGTCTCACAGTGAAGGGATAGATATTGTTCATGTCTTAGAGGCAAAGAAACTGAGGCTCTGAAAGGAAAGGAAGTGTGATTATAAGCAGGCTGATCTCTTGCTTCTGGTGTCAAACTTGGATCCCTACAGACCAGAGGTCAGCAAACTATGGCCTGTTGGCCAAGTGCTGCCAGCCACTTGTTTTTGTAAATGCAGTCTCAACAGCAGAGTTAAGTAGCTACCGTGGAGGTGTATGGCTTGCAAAACCTAAAATATGTACTATCTGGCCTTGTCATAGACTGTCAAAATATACTCCTAGATGACGTTTAAATTTTTTGTAAAACATAATTGCAAAAAGTACTGATGGTTCCACGATGTTTTAGTTCCATCTTAATTTACTTGCTCAAAATATTTTTCTCCTCAGAGATGAAGATAAACTAAAAGCTTGGAAGCCCAAGTTTTTGATACCAAAGGAAAAAAGAGAGAAGAAAGGTGCTGAAGGATCAGAAAGGTGGGCACAGAGGTGCACTCACGTTGCAGCTTATCTCCTGCACTTTGTGCCCCTTCCTGGCTGGGCGGCCTGGGGCAAGTCATCCAATTGGATTTTCAGGTTCCCCATCTAAAAAATGAGAATAATAACGTCTACATTATAGCACAGTTGAGAGGATTAAAAGAGATAAAGAATATGAAAATGTAAAGTGTCACAAACATTTATCTTCATCATTACCGTCTGCTTTTGGTGGATGGGGGGTGAGGAAAGATTTCAAGCCAGCCCTTAGCAAACGATGAAAAACTTCTAGTCTTTTAGACTGTAAGAACATTTTCTCTGTAAGATACAACTTAAATAATACACCAATTTGAACTTAAACGGAACTCTGAGAAGAGAAACTAGATATACAGTAAGACTGATTTCCCTAAATCACAGTATAATTCTGGTTATGACTACATTAGTGTTAAAACTCTTAAAAAATGTTTTATCAAGATCTAACCTTCATTCATGCGATTCAGGCTCCCAGCTGGCTGTTGGGGAGGTGATGCTTTTTGCTGTCTCAGACGGTTACTTAGAGCTCTATGCTGCTGCTGTCCTCTCCTCAGCAGCCAGGGCGTGGGGCGGGATCTGAGGCACCTTAACAAACGTGTTGGGGAAATCCTTGTGTAAACAGTCACCGAGCTAGGAACACTGTGGGGTCTGTCTGCTCTGGGAAACCTGTCTAGAAAAGACCTACAGGAGCACCCCCAACAAGTCAGACATGTCTATACCAAATTTAAACTCAGAGGATAGCATAGGATGGCCCTTCCCTTAAATTTATTTTCTTTAGGTTTAGACTTGATGTAATTTATTTTTCCCACGTTGGAAAGGTATATTCAGAGACTAGAAAAGCATCTTTTCACCTTAAAGGTCATGCTTTTACACACCTTTGCATAGCATAGCAAAACAGAATTCCAAGAGAGGAAACATCAGCGAAGTTTCTGTCTGCCCCTCCCCCAAAAGCTTTTTAGTATTTTAATGACTACGTGTAAGTCTTTTTAGGAAACAATTTCCTAGTGCTTTTTTAACTTCTTACAACAAACTGATATGATAGTTTACTTCTATTCTCAACTGAGTGAATTGAAAATGCAACATTGAGGCTATCATTGTTCCTGTAGATTGATGCACCAATTTCTCTGTGCTCTTTGTTCCTTTTTCAGTGGTTTCTACCATCACTTATTCTGTCAATAAGAAATGCTTTCTACATTAGTTCAGTCCTTTCATTATCCCTTTATTAATCAAAGATGATGACAAGTTTTCAGAGAAGTTGGGGAAGACTATCCCAGGTATGAAAGACATGGAAATGAGAACCCACCTTCTAAGGTGTTCCATGTGGAAAAGGCAGCTGGAGAGGAAGACCGGGGCCAGATTCTAAAATGCCCTGCGTACCAGGCTAAGGAATGTGACTTTATCTTATAGGCTGTCAAGACAGATTGAAAGGTTTTAAGAGACATGATCAATTAATTTTTAGAAAGATGACTCTGGAGGCAAGTATGAAGATGATTTGAGAAAGGAGAGGCCAGAGGAGGGTGGCAGTACGGGCAAGAGTGAAATATGGCAGTGGCTGGAATCCTGGACAGAATGAAGCAGATGCAGGAGACACTGCTGAATAAAACAGACAGGACTTGCTTGACTTTCTTCCATCTGTCAGTTTTTTAAATTGCTAGACAACAGCACAAGCCCACGTTAGAGCAGGGGAGGAGCAGGGAGGAGGGAGAGGAGGACCGGCCTCTGCTGCAGGGCTGTCCACTTCTACGTGCTAAAGATTTTGCGCGTTTTGCGGATCTTGCTTTATTTTCTCAATTCTCTCCTTCTCCAAGTGATTCAGCAAAGGACAGTGCTTTGATTGAGGCACACAGATTTGTGATTCCCCAAATAGGTTTGAAAACTTGGCAAACCACAAAAGACAAGCCATTTATTCTTACTGTTTTCCATTAAGTAATCTGAGAGTGAGTAGGAAGATCTAGAAATTTCCTAGGTTTTTTTTTTTTAGACAATTATGCTTCTAAGTTTGCTTCAGAGAAGTTTCTAGTTTAACCAACTTGACTTTATTCCAAATTATCTTGCTATCAAAAAAAGACTTTAATTGTAGGGAAGAGAGATTGGTATTACTTACCCTGTCCAGTTGTTTGACAGTCTGCTCCAGAGATGTGTATGTATATACATACACACATTTTATATAAAATTATACACGCAAAATTATACTTGAATTTATCCTGAAATAGAGTGGGTTGATAGATTTGGAAACTTAAAGAGTGTTATGATGGTACATTTAACCCTACTGCATATTTCTTGCCAGTTTATCTCCTAGAAATTTCTTCAGACCTAAGAAGCAAAACTTAGAAAAGAACAGAATGGAAAGAGAAGAAAAACTTTTTAGAGAAAGATTTGAGGTAAGCTCTTCTCTAAAGGTAAAAATTAGCAAGATTAAAGGCTGGGCATTTCTATTTTTAAAGATTCTGTAAGGGTGTTGCACCTCTGCCTCTCTGGGATAGACAGAATCTCTGACTTAGCTGATGTTTGATTTTTTCCTGATGTATTTCTACATTCTGTATTCTCAGGCCTTTGTACATGCCCTTCCCTCGGCCTGGAAAAGCTCCTATGTTCTTTAAAGCTCTGTTCAAATGTCGCCCGCTCTTCCCTAACCCCTCCAGGCAGTTATTCCCTCAGCGTATTTTATGTATCTATTATACTCATATCCGTCATTACAGCATGTATGTGTGTGTATTCTGAACTGAACTCTTGAGTCCCTTTTGAAGGAGAGATTTTGTCTCATTCAAGCTCCCCAAATCAAACTGGACACACAGCGTTCAGTGAATGAACGAATGAATGAAGCATCTGAACCTCCTTGACTACCACTTCTGTCATTGAGTCCATGGAGCATTTTTCCGTAATTCCCAGGTTCAAATGGTCCTCCCTTCTGATTTCATAAACTGTCACACTGAGAATTTCTTAATTTAAGAAACATATATTGAATACTTCCCACGTACCAGACACGGGATTGAGAGAGAGAAAGTTGTGCATCCTGCTCATAAAATGTGTCCAAGTCACTACTCTGCCTAAAATCTTTCCCAAATTCCCCATTGCCAAATGGATAAGGATTAAGTTTCTTAACACGGCACATAAAGCTCTTCATGTCATGACCTTTGCTTGTCTTTCTGGTTTTATTTCCTGCCATTCTTCACCTTGCACTTTGTGCTTCAGCAGCAAACTGCTCGTTTCCATCCCTTGAATGAACATCCACTGCTGTCCTTGTCCTGCTAACTCCTTCCTCTAGGCATTTACTTGGTCTGTTTCAACTGTCTCGTATACAGAACTCTTGCTACTTTTCTCCATCTGACTGGCTCTTGTTCATTTATCAAGACCCAGTGGGTGCATCTCCTCTCCTCCAGGAAGACTTACCCACACCTGCCAATTAAAGAAATTACTCTTCCTCTATATACCTGAGCAAACCTCTGGCTAAGCACAGAACATGAACATTATTGTAATTATATGTTCATCAATTAAACTAGGAGCTCCCAGGGGACAAGGGTTGTATTGTCTATCTTCACATTCATGTGCAGAGCAGAATAAGACTACCTAACACTTTGTAAACATCCAGAAATGTTTTTGGGCTGGAACTAAAACAAGAATGCACACAGATTCCTCATAATCACTAAGAACTCCTGCTCGGACCAAAGCCAATTAAGGTCACTATATCTAGAAATTGTGATATGAAATTATTTACTGCAAACTGTGATGTTATTTGACTAGTTGAAGAGCAAGTGTGTAACAATTACTTGTTGAAAAGACTCTACATTCTGTTTAGTGCTTTTCTCCCCATCTCGTCTGTGACTGTCTCATACGGGACAGAAACTCCCATTCTCACACACGTATGAGTCCATTCTTCCTAATTACCTGTGGTGGGTTTCCTTGATATATCATTAGAAAAACTATGCCATTTCAATAATTTTTATTCAGCTCAAATCATAAAAATTGGGTACCTCATACGTGCCACATGTTGAGCATACAAGCATGAATAAAAGTTTCACTTTCATTTTACAAGGTGTGTTTATTAAATGTTACAATAAGAGTACATACAAAGTGCAATTAAAATAGTAAATTATACATAGCAGTCATGAAAGTCTTCATGCAAAGTGGTTAAGAGAAAAAAGAGTATTTCAGGCAGAGAAAACAGCATGAGCAAGGGCAGGGAAATATGAAAGGTACATGGTATACTCAGGGTTATCATAGAGCTTGATGTGGCTTCAATAAAGGGGACAGAGATAAGGGCATGGGGAATGACCGTATGCAAAGCACCTTGAATGTCAAGCTAAGAAATGTGGATCTTCTATATAAAAAGGAAGGTGACCTAATCAGACTTGTATTTTGGGAAATCACTGTGTCTTCACAGTGAACAAGGGTCTGGTAAGGTAAGATCAGCCAGGAAGCTATTACTTTTTAGGCGAAAGAAAAATCTATGTTATGGCTCAGATCCCATCTGCTATAGAGTGATCTTGTAATTTATCACCAAATTCAACACTTCGAGAGTGGAAGGAGGCACACCTGATCGTAATAAGTGCTTGTAAACAGCGACATTAGCTATAGAGACTGTCCTGAGCAAAGGGAGAAGTTTGGCCACCCTAATTTGGTGAGACAGACATCTGTAAATATAAGTTACATATTCTGGAACTATTTTCTTCCAGTCAATAGATTTCAGTACTTTAGAAGGTAACGTGTCTTCAGATCTAGAGGCCGCTTAGTTTATCACACAGGAAAAACTCCCCTGAGGTCAGAAATTGATTTCATCATCAGTTTTTTCACAAATGCCTATCTCTGACGACAAAAGGAGAGTGGGACTTGGTCCCCACACTCCATTCCTACTACTTTAAAATGTGTGTGCTACAGCTAGGTATAAGAATATATACGCCCACCCTGAGAGGAAGGCGGGGAAGAGTGCTGTCCAGCGAGGCCAGGCATGCGAGAGCATCATAAATGCACGCACTACACAAACAGGTTTTTCTCTTTCCTTCTTTATTCTTCTTTTAACTTCTCCTTTCCTGGGTTTGGTGGTAACTTTATTACGGGAACAGTTAACATACCATCCACGTTACTTAATTTGTACCCATGTTAAACCCTTCTCATCCAGAACTCATTCTAGTACAATTAGATAACGGGTACGAAAACACGTTAAAATATGATTGTACCAAACAAATTTATGATTGTGGTATTTTACTATTATTTCCTTAAATAACTCTCCTTTCACTGAATATTTTGCCATTATCTTCTATTCCCTTAGATGTTATCTAACTGATCAATAGCATGTTCGGTTTACTTTGAGGTTACTATATTACGTCCTCCATTAATTTTGTCATAACGAAAAAGAATAAAAACTATGCAAGCACAGTCTGATTAGTAACTTCTTGTTTCAGTATGACAAAGAGATCACTGTCATCAACACAGCAGTGGCATGTAGCAATAATTCAAGAAATGGAATATTTGATTTGCCAATAACCCCTGGAGAAGAGCTGGAAGTCATTGATATCACTGAAGAAAATCTAGTGATATGTCGCAATTCGAAAGGCAAATGTAAGTTATTGGCTTATCATCCACAAAATTTCAAGCAGTTTTAAAAAAAAATCTCAAAGAATCATCTCTATAACTTTCAGATTAGTAATAATGATTTTTGTTTCTATAGATGGATACGTGCTAATTGAACATCTAGATTTCAAGTAAGTGGCTTGACTTTATAATTCAAATCAAGAATTCTAAATACTTAATACATTGTTGTGTACATTAGTCTCAAGGAAAGACTACTGAATTTAAATTCGGGAAAAGTTTTGAAAATTAGATATGCAACACCCTATTCTATAAGGATTACTTTGGAAGAGACTTTCTTATTGTGTCTCCTGAGAATGTTATCAAACATCTCTACAGAGCATATTTATAAACATTGTAAAGGAGCATAAAAATATTAAACTGGATAAGAAATCCCCCAGGAATCTCTTACTCACTACTCCACTGGACTATAGTTTACAATGTATTTACATTTTTCTTTTTTCTCAGGCATCAAGGTTGGTCACCTTAGGAAGATGGAGATCGATGGTTTGGGCTGCCCAAGTGAGAACTAGTTCTGAGATCTTAGCCCTGCCTCCCATCAGTTTCAGTTTACACATCAAATTGAGGTGGCAGAATCTGTGGAAACTTCCCTTAGGAATTTAGAAGAGAAAAAGAAAAACACTTCCTCCACATTGAGATGTTGCTTTTACTCCTAAATGGTTACTCCAATGTCTGTTTCAGTATCTGTTTCACTGCTGGCTCAAGAGGATGTGAGCAGCGTGTTAGCATTTGAACACTTGTTAATGAGCCACATGCACAGTGAGAAACCATGCCTTTGGCACCTAGTCAGCTGTGCAGATGGCTAGTTTGCTTCTAATATTAGTACACAAGTGTTTATAATTTCTAGAAGATGTTGTATGTTTAAATTCGGTGTAATTTAATTCTGAAAAGTAAATAGTATAACCAAAGTCTAACCTTAAAATAATGATGTGTCTTTGTACTTTGTCATAAAACCAAAATCAGACAAATACTGCTCAAAATTGGTTTCTTTTGTAAATAGTATTCTGAAAATGTATTCCTAAATTCACCCAATATCATTTTAAGAAGTATCTAAATATATTTAACAAAGTTTAAATAATATATATGCTGTATCAGTTTAATATATCCTCTTGTCCACAACAAGAAAAATAGTTTTTGTCTATGCCTGAACAGCTATTCAAATAGAATTCATACGTATTTTTACTTACATGAAAGAAAAAGAAAAGCCGAGCTATAATAATATTTTATTTTTTAAGGGATGTACACTGCCTTTTAAGCTTCTAGGCTCTTTTATCTTCTTTTCATGTTCCAAATGGCAGTGGCCAGGAAAGGCCAAGCTCCCTCTGGAAGACAGGAATCAAAAGTACTCCCAGAGTTGAGAAAGGGCACTAAGAAAGGAATGACACGCCTAGATCAAGAAAGGCTCTGCAGTTAAGGCGACCCTGAAGCTTGGTCTTTAAACACAAGGACCCCTGCTGGACACGGCACAGAGATGCACAAGCCGTGCTGTCTGGCGGGAACGGCAGGCGCTGGGGGGTGAGCTGGGGTCACAATGGGACAGATTTCACTTGGACCTTTTCCTCCAGAGAGTGGGGAGCATTCTAAGGTCTTAAGCAGGAAGGAATGCCAGATGTTTAGAGAGAAAAGAGAAAAAAACAATCACAGCAATATGGGTGATAGACTAGAGAAAGGAGTTGTTTTTGCAATATTCTAGGCAAAAGAGCATTAGACCTTAATATAAGACAGCAGCAATAGAAATATATAGTACAGGAGCCCCGTTAGAGGTATTACAGAGGTAAGGAAACAGAATGTCTTGGTGACTGATTAGAGGTGAGAGAGAATTAGGGAATGACTCTGAAATTGCTTTTTTGGGAGATGAGATTAAGGCAGGTAACAAAGCTTGGGAATATATATCTGCTGGGAACCCTCTGAATTTACTCAGTGAGAGGAAGGGCCATCAGGCAGCTGCAGCCCTGTCCCACACTCCAGGGCAGGACTTGTTACGCTGGGCATTGGAGAGGACGAGAGTAAGTACGGCCTGTGGGCAAGGAGGTGAGTGAGACAGAAAGAACAGGGCTATGCCGAGCAGAGACGTTTCATGTAATAATCCTGTCCAAAAGAAAATCGTAAACCATATATCACTCTCGCCACCTCACAAAAACATGAAGTATTTTCAATCCTAGAGTGGCAGAGGGACTAAACTTGAACTGGGACAGGTCTGCCCACGCACTCTCCATCTCATCGCAAGGGCGGATGAGGAACGCCTTCTCGTTCTGCTTCCATGACTCAGCTCTGAGCCTCAATTTCCTCATCAGTAAAACAGGGCTAGTAACACACTCACCTGGTCTACTTCACAGGCTTGTTCTCAGGCTGTAATGTATTAATATAAATAAGTGTCTAAACCCTTAATACACAATACTGTCAAAGTGCTGTTATTTTAGTACCTGGCCTCTTCTGAAGTTGGAAAATGCTGAAAACAAAAATGTTTTTGAAATTCAAATCTTACGACTTGAAAGAATGGCTAGGATGTAATAATTAATTTTACATTCATATATTTAATAGGTTTTTAAAACTGAACATTCTTCTATGTTTTTAAAGTATAAACCATTTGGCCTAATATAAACTAGTACCTAATTGCTATTATTGACACGGAGTATATTTTTAGGAAAAATAACTGCTTCTATCCATACTCAAGGTGGTTGTTTCCATTTCACTGTCAGCCACATTTCTTCCATTGTTTAAATCATAGCATTGAAACCAAATTTCTCACACTATTGATCTGCAAGCTTCTTTAAAGTAAACACTATAACTAAGACTTCAGTGATGTCCCAAGCAGATGTCATCTATCTCCTAGAAATCCTAATCTAGCATAAAGTTTCAATGGAAAGACTGAGGTTCTATCTCACTTTTAATTTTACATAAAAAGGTATCAGTGAAGATAACAACATTCTGTCAGATGAAAGACAGCATGCAGAGGTAGTTGACCCTAACAGAGGCTGACGCTGGCCCATCAAATCCATCTGCAGGCTGGGCCACCACAGCAACCTGCTAACAGGCACCAATAAAATGTTCCCGTCCTTTTTCTGAGTGCCGCTTGGCGTTCCAAGATAACATGGCATTCTCTTGACCAGCCCCTCTCCTGCACATCTTTAGAACTTTTAAAATGCTAGATTCTAGGGGTAAGAATAGGAAAAGAAAACAAAATGAGGATATAATAAGAAACCCCAAAGAAGTGATTACTTCTGGGTAACAGGGTTAGGACGACTTTTTTTCAGCTTCTTCAAACTTCCTGTACTTTTTAAATTTCCTTCAGTGAGCATGCATTACCTATGCAATTTAGGAAATAAAGGAAAAATGTTTTAACTAATAAACAAATCCATTCTTCTCTTTAAAGTTTGCATAAAGCAAATTAAAATCTTTACTTCTGTATCTTGACTTTGATGTGTGTTGTTCTGTTTTGTTTTGTTTTTTGAGGAAGATTAGCCCTGATCTAACATCTCCCGCCAATCCTCCTCTTTTTGCTGAGGAAGACTGGCCCTGAGCTAACATCCGTGCCCATCTTCCTCTACTTTATATGTGGGACGCCTACCACAGCATGGCTTGACAGGAGGTGCCATGTTCGCACCCAGGATGCGAAGCAGCGAACCCCGGGCCACCAAAGCTGACCGTGCGCACTTAACCACTGCGCCACGGGGCTGGCCCCTGATGTGTTTTTAAGGAAGGCTAGAGTACAATGCTTTTCAAAAAGTTGCTTTTACATATGTAAATATGGAAGGTGACCATTATCGGTACGTAAGATCACACCTACGTTGCTTCTCTAACCTCAGCAGGCTTTAGTGTAAAATTCTGTTGTTAGCCTGAGATCTTCTAGGCCTTTCCCTCCTTATTCTACGGCTGTGGTAAGGAGAATTTGACCTCTGTGATCTTCATGCCCTGGTATTACACCTGTAAATATGTGACTTGGCAAAAGGGACTTCACAGATGAAATTAAGGTTGCTAACCATATGAAGCCTATTTAATCGCATGGGCCCTTAAAATCAGAAGAGGAAGGCAGAAGAGGCAGTCAGCCAGTCAGAGAGAGGGAGTGGAAGAAGAGGCAGGACACATCTGTAGCATGAGCCCCCTGTTGCTGGCTTTGAAGACGAAGGGAGCCGTAGGCCAGGGAATGATGGTGGCCTCTAGAAGCTTCAAATGACCCCTAGCCAAGAGCCAGAAAGGAAATGGGACCTTAGTCCCACAGCAGCACCATGGAACTGAATTGTGCAAACCACCTGAATGAGCCTTGAAACAGATTCTCTCCCAGAGCCCAGCCCCACCAAAGCTTGGGGTTTCAGCCTTGAGTGACTTGAAACAGAAACAGCAGCTAAGCCTACCAAACTTCTGACTTACGAAAGTGTAAGACGATAAATTTATGTTGTCACTAAATTTGTAGTAATTTGTTATAGCAGCAATAGAAAACTAATACAATGGCTGAAGTTGGAAACTACAATTTACAACAAAGATGACCAAAGTGGACAAAGAGGGTATAAAATCTCCAAGGAACCACGGCAATCTTTTCCTACAACAGCTTTCTTTGTAACTATTCACTGACATGCAGAATATTACGTTAATGACTGAACAGAAACAAAAACAGCTTTCAAATGAACCAGAGACTTTAATGTGATTTTGTGAAAAAAGCTTATAAGCAATCAGATAGGCTGCTTTTCTCTTCTGTTTGTCACCTATGAGTTTGCACAGTGCAAATATGAACTGGGGAGAACCTGTGACTACGAAACGCTGTGTAATCCAAGAAGACAGCTTCACCGGTGTTACTGGAAGACAAATCCTGCCCACTGACCATTTCACACTCACGAAAAACACATAACAAACAAAACTGAAATTTGAATCTATGGTTATTAAAACTGCGAAAAAGCACTGGGAGTCTGGTCTTTTTTTTCTTTCTTCCCGAGACAAAATATAAAAAGCAATCACAATTTCAACAGTTTAAAAAAAATTTAATAGATTTTAAAATTTTAATTTAATCAAGTGCTCAATGGGTTAATGTATCAGCCTACGGGATTTTTTTTTCTTTTTCAAACATGGGCTAGAAAGAATAAATGCAGGATGTTCATGAAAAAAATTTGAATAATTAATATCTGACCTTACATTTTCTTATGATTGTCATGGACATGGCCTAGTGATTGTCAACTTTCAGTTTTATTTGTTGCACTCAAGATTCAATGTATGATATTTAGGCATACATGATAAAGAACACAAGCATTCTTCCTACAACATTAAGGTTACTACACTTAGAGTTCACAGTTTTACCACAATTTACATTAAATACTCAAAACATTGTACAACCATCAATATTTGTGAATAGTCTTGAGAAAAAGCTGTATTTTGGTACATTAAGGCAGCTTCAGCCCACATTTTAGGAAGTTCTGAATATTTGTTGCAATAAAAGACAACTTTAATATCTGAATATTCAGTGTTTTCAAGAAACTTTAAGTCACTTAAAATAAGAATAGCATAATTTGTGAAAGTGTCGTCTTACACATTTTTACCACTATATTCTTACCACATAAAGCTTACCTAAAATCAAGATACACGTCTTATCAGTATCAAAGATAGCTATTTTAAAAAGAAAGGAAGGGATTTACATTAAATATGAGGATGATAAACCCTGTATTTAAACAAGGGCCTTCAAAGAGCTTCTCACACACGTCTGTGAGGTAGGTCATTACCCACGTTTTGCAGATGAGAGAACTGAATGAGGTTACGTGACTTGCTGCCCACCGCAGCCGAGCTGAGAATCAATTCCAAATGAGGTTTTCATCTTTGCTCTGCATTGTTTCTTTCCTTTATAAACTTTTTAAAGGGTTGCAATATAAAGATTGTTATTAATTGCATTCATTTTAAAAACCTGTACAGGAAGGCAGCCAAACTTTGACCAAGTCGGCTTAACAAGGAAGCAACAGGGCAGAAACAGAAGCATCGTCTAGCGGGTGATGCGGACGCAACAGGGGAGGGCCGGCCACAGGGGCCTCCAACAACAGGCGGAGCCAACAGCGTGACCGCGAGTGGAGGGCAGACTTAAGGAAAAATGCGAGGAATCAGGGAGAAGGAAAATACAGTTCAAATAAGTTTTTTACTAATTATTACTGTTCCTGTAACTTAAAAGAAGGCACAATTAAGGTGTTTTTATTTTTTTAGACCAGTGGATCTGTCTCTCTTTTCCATTTTAGGAAAATGTTATCTGTCTAGAAAAATGGCCTGCCTTTATAACAAAACTTACTTAAAATGGACTTTTAGCTGTGAAAAATGCATGCTTAAATTAGCAGCAAAAAATTAACTATGCGGTTTTCCTTGGCTAGAATGTTCCTACTTCTCCTTGAAATTTTAAATCGACACAAAGTAGCAAACCCCGAATAAAAAAAACCCAAAACATTGTATGAACCTTGTCAAAATTCTATTTATGTTCAAAACAGTTTTCATGCTAGGATATTCTACAAATACTTTTTTTCCTGGAAAGGGTGCTCTACTCTAGGATTTCCTATTAATTGCACTTTAAATGTAACTCAAATTTATCTACCCTGCTTGTCCAAATAATCATGAGCTACTTCCATAAAATCTAAACTGCTTTACATATAAACAAGAGTTACCAAAAGTCACATCCACAGTCACAGCTGCAAACAGGCATTGCTATGCAAGGCTGGCAGTAAACATTAACATTGGCTCACAAAATACATACAGGCCCACAGTCTGGTAACTTCTAGACCCAGCCTGATTCCTATCAGGTTATGGCTGAAAAAGTTTAATTAAAACTCAACCCAGTCTGGACTGTGGGTCCTGTTCTCTATGCTGTTACTGTTCAGTGGCATCAAATGCATCATAACTGTATGTGGGAAAGGCTAGTAAGGATGCCAGCAACTTGTTTAAATAAGATTTATATAATTTTTAAAGCTCATCAAACATAAATTACATTTCAAAGTTTCATAAGGGAGACTATCAAGCTGATAATAGGTAGTTCGTGAATAGAAATATACTCTATGAAAATAGTGTTTTATCTTCTAATAGGCACACAAAACAAAAAATTATCAATCTGTATATGAAATTTAGATAAGCCTAATTCATATAATAGTCAAACACTATGATAATTTAAGATAGGGGCTGGGGCTAATTTTACTTTTTAAAAAAGATTGTGCTATAAGAATCATGTAAATAAAATTACAGGAAGAATCGTGTCCTAAAAAGTTTCTTCAGTATTTTTTAAGCACCCTCAATAACTTAGAAGTACTTATAAAAATCAATATGCTAAGCATAAATACGTCAGATAATTACACTTAGTACAATCAACTGGTTCAAATAATTAAACTAAGAAATACTCAGTTAAGACTACTTTATGTCACTCTAAGACTTAAAAGCAATACATCTGCGTTTATTTTTATTACTCAACTACCCAGATGTTTCAGTGATTCAGACAATCCTCCCCAGAGGAAGCTGGCATATAAAGAGCAGGGGCCATCGGTGAATACCTGTATGGCATTAAAGCTTTACGAAGAGCTTTCTGGTCCTGCTTCCTCATCTGGAAAATGGTTACCTCACAAGGTTACTGCCAAGGATCAAATAAGTGAGTAGATATGGAAGATTTCTGGATCTAAACATTACTATAAAACGTGTCGAACACTTCCACCACTCCACATTAGTAATATTTTGCTTTACACCAAGTGTACACGATGTGTTAACATGTTTGGTTTTCTGGATGATTTTTGCCATTTGTATTTCAGAGGGCAGCTATATTTAGAAAAATATTCAAGTATATATCTTCAAAATGCATCACCAAACAAATATAGAACATTCACACTATAGAAAAACTCTAAATATATAAAAAGTGAACACTAATACAAATCATATGAGAAGACAGAACTTTAAAGCTCAAAGGTACTTCAGAGGCCTTTTCATCTGTCCCTCCCATTTTAGAGGTCACAAAAGTGAGGCCCAGCATAGCATGTGACTTACCAACAGATTGCACATATCCCTCATCCAGAATTTGTAATAAAGTAGAATCTCTGAGAACTATTATTCAAATAAATTACATTTCCTATTTTAAAAGTCACAGAGTGACAAGACAACCAAGTAAAGAAATGCTAGATTGAAAAGGTGGGGGGGTCTTTAAAAACAGACAAAACTGAGAACCTGTCTAGCATTTAGATACTGAGATTTCACAACTATTAATAGGATTTACATGATTAACCAGTGAAGAGAGAAAGATGCAGTGTCTGTGGGTGGCACGTTCCAAGCTTCTTAAATAAAAGGTACAGTGCTCATATTAACTCAGTATACTGTACATTAAGAGAGGCTACAGATAAATCCAAATAGGCAAATAATCTGTAACAATTGTCTATAATTATTTTCTCAGTTATGTCTCATCTAATACTTAAAATCAACTTGTATTCCCTGAGTACAAACTGGCCAGGGAATAAGAGAAAGTGAACCCAGAATTATGTAACTATTATGGAAAACCTATTTGCAGAAAATGGAGAATTTCTGTATGACATAGAGCCAATTCTCTGACATAGAAATACTATTATTTCTGATTAATTTAGGCTCCTGGATTCTCTTTATAGATGGCTAGTATCAAGGAATGCAAGTACTAGAGATTACAAAAGTGTCCCTTAAAAGTTTGTTGATCAAAATAAAAAGCCAACTTGTAACAGTTCTCTCCCTCCATATTCATTTTGAGATGTTGTTTGTTCCTATGTTAAAGGATAACAGGGATTAAATCTAAATACGGCGTCTATAGGAAAGTATTTAGAAAATGTTCACCACCTATACATTTTGAAAGTAAGAACCAATGATATTGACTCATTACTCACAGAGCCATAAGCATGAGTCACCAGTCTTAGTCCTTTTTCACAAGTAATCTTGTTTAAGGTTGCTCAGTTATCCAGTCAATACAAAAAAGAATCAGTTTTGCTCCCAAACTACACCACAACCTGATTACAAAGATCCAGGTGCTATGAAATAAGTTACACATATATAAAATTCTACTTAGTCCAGCATTTGCTCAAGATAAAAATGCCCACAGGTTAAAACGAAATTATTCTGATTTTGAACTAGATTCTCTCCAACAAATGAGAAAGGAAAAGGAAAGCTTAATTGTATTCTTAAGTACCCTGATTATGACGACCTGGACCAAAAATTTTTCTAAAATAGTATTTGCCAAAATTGCTTTTCCCCAGGGGATAATAAGTGTAAAAAGATGGTCAACTCGGGCAAAGCAGGTTCAATAGTTTTCTTTTGTTTTCACAGAAGGACTTGTCAAAGTCTTTAGTGTTCATTTCCATTGTCATCCTCAAGCAGGAGTAGCCTGTAACGTTTTCCAATTTGTTCAATGGAATCACCTGTCTGCAGAGCATCTGACAGGACCCAGGCTGGGAAAGGCTGCTGGAGAATCACATGGAGTCCATTCCATGAGAGAGCTACGCCTTATAACAGCAGCTCTCCTGCAGAATCTTAACCAGAAAGGAACTGTTCCTGCCCCATCTGACCTCCACAATTAACCAGTTTTCAAGACTGAAATGTGGGAATTTAGCAACTGATTCTTTCCCTCAAAAAGCATCCTATGACCACGTGCTGCCCCAGCGCGCCAGCGAGTCTCTTGAATCCTCTCTCCACAACCAGTCACTGTACCACCCACACCCACACAACCGCTGTGCTCGGAACCGTTCAGCACACGACAACCACAACCGTGACCCCTTGTCCTCCTAAAATTCAACAGATGACGATCAAACTGTAGATATTCATAAATACTAGCAAGAATGAGAAAATAGTCAATAATCTTTTTAACTCTCAAAAAACACGATAATCATCCATATAGAGTAATTTTGATATGAATAAGTTTCTAACATCTGATTTACTAGACTAATGAAGCTAAAACACCACTGGATTCCTTCCTGCTGTTTCTCCGCCTTCAAAATTATGAGGGATTCTGTTAAGGTATAAGGAATCAGATAAGCTCCTTATTTCTAAAGTCATCGCATTCATGGCCACGCAAATATTATGATGTGGTCTTGTTTTGCCCAAAAGAGGTATTTACGCATTTGGAGAGGCCAAAATGGTGCCAGGTCTACACTGCACATCACACTAACACAGCAGGACTGCTTATCCCTATAAAAATAATCAGTAAAAGTACCTTTTGGTGCCACTAGATGGCAATCTTTCAAAGGTTTAAACTTAAAACATCTTAACTGCCACCCCACCCTCCTTCCCAAATTGGCAAACAAGGATTCCTTTTATTTTGATATTAAGAAGTCAGACATAAAAAGTTATTTAACACTATTTTTTAAAGGTTCTACAAAACAATATGATGTGACACACTGCAAACTCCTAACTCAAAATTTAAAGACAGACATGCCTGTCTTCCATAAACACAGAAGAAACGTGGCCTAATATTCTCAGTTGCTTCTTGGTAGAAAACATCATTTTTGGCAATGAGAAACCTATCAAGGCATAGCCACTTTCCGTTTTCAAGAGCTTAATCTTTTTCTTTCCTAGGGTAAGTCAGGTGAATGGGATTGTTAATTATAACATATTAAAACAAATAATAATTAGATAAACTACAATTAATTTAAAAATTACTTTTACTAAAAATATAATCAATGAGCTATTATTTACTCTGCTGTATATAGGTTGTTTCTGTTAATAGTAAAGAAAAACAAAAAAACTGTTTGGTTTTCCTTTAAAAGCACTGGTGTGTGAATATATGTATATATGTAAACACACATATATTTATTCAAGAGAGAATTTTTTAAATGTCTAAGGCTTCTCTGCCTAACAGGTTCAACAGTGAAGGTCACAGCCTATCAAGCTTTGGAAGTATACACAAGCCCCTAGAGCCAGAAGAGTGTTTTCAAAACAGATGGCTGGCAACCAAGATAGAGAACAAAGAAATGGAACCAGAAAAGATTTAAAAGTTAAGTCAACAGCCACCAAGGATCAAACAATAAACAAAGACAATGGTGACTGGGGAAGGTGAGGGAGTGGCTGACTACAACAAACTTTAGATGAAGAATTAGCATTGTGGGAGGCAAACTCTCAAACACACACACACACACTCCCTCCCCAACCACCCCCCCCAAATAAGAGATCTCTTTTAAGGGACTATGATATTTTGCTTTGTTTCATTTAACTGTCTATTTTATCACACCTGATAAAGTACAAAAATAAATAGAGCCAAAAAGAATTTGAGAAAGGTAGGTTTTGAAGGCATGTTTCAAAACGATAAAAGTTTATGAAAAAGACAAAAGTTGTTGCAATTCCAGATGTTCCAATACTGAGAAGAACCTTGAGGGCTCTTAATATAAATATATTATTCAGGGAACTCTCAAGATAAATCCTCTAGTTGGTTACAGCTGTTTCTAAGGAACCTGGAATTACGGTTACCTGTTCCAGGAGCCTACCCTTCTGTGGAACGCTGGGCAGTATCTGCAAAAACTGCTAGAAGAACTTGGCTTCTGGAATTTTGGGGGCAGGCTTTTAAGATTTCAACATTCAAATACTACCTTACTAATGGTTCTTTCATTTTTTAATCTTCTTGTACAAGAGAAATGGGTGCATAAACACAGCTTAAAGCCTGCTGAACTTTAGAAAGTAAACTGGATTACCTCAACTAAACAGTCAAGCAAGACGGTCCTGCCAATACCCTTTGACTGAGATGGTTCACCAGTGAGGGCATATTAATCATCTGTAGTGCACTCACAATTTTTAAATTAACAGTCATCTTCACTGATGTTCACCTATTAAAGATATGCTTATGTGAATTTATCACAGGAAAAATAGAATTACAGATTTCTACAGGTAAATAAAATGTCAGACTTTTGTTTTCAGTAATTTCAATGGCATTGAGTGTCCCCTGGAGACATTCACGTCTCTCACCCAGTATTGCAGAGCATGTGATATCCATAAGTAAAATAATAATTTAAAGAATATATCTGATTTTCACAGTGCAATAACAGAAAGATAGAGAAAGATCATCAACGGGCTAAAGTAGTGATCAGACTGGCACACATTTCAAAGAAATCCATGGTGTGACTGCCTAGGCGAGGTGGAGCTGAGGACAAGGTGCTTCCCGTCCAGGAGCCAGTGAGAGAGCCAGACAACGAATGGCTCTCCGCAGTTCCAGAATCTAAACTCGATCTTGGTCTGTGTAAGCCAGCAGCAGAACAGGAACGCTGAGGTGTTGAGGAACCAGACCTCTGCTCCACCACCTCATCTGAAATGGACAAAAGAAGAGCGGTTTATAAGAAACATGTACTTGCTCGAGCCCTTCCTATGAAGATGCTATATTCAGAAAACTAAGTAAGTAAATGCATCTGAGCAAGGACAGCTTAATAATGAACATCCTGTTTCAGCGTTTTAGAAGCAGGGGTGGCAACACCTCCTCATCCCACAATTATAACAGACATCACTAATCAATCACAAGACTTCCAAATAGCCAAAATGTGACCCTGAAATCCTTCTCAATGTAGTCTTCGGCGTTAATCTTGAAACCAAACTGATACTCCTGCATTTGAAGAAAGTACATCCTTAGAGGCTTATTTTCTTGCAGCCTATTGACAAAAAATTATTAAGATAAAAACAAGCTACCATCACACAGTAGTTTCTGAACCTTCGGTACACACTGCAATTGTCTGGTAGAAGAGGCAAGGAAAATGTTAAAAATGCAGATTTCCCGTTTCCCAGGACGCATCTCCAGAGATTCTGATTTGGTAGATCTGGGGTAGCTCCCAAGAATCTGCATTTTAATAAGAACTCTGGGTAATTCTGGTGAAGGAGGTCTGGGGACCATATAAACACTACCACAGTTAATGGTAGATAAAGAATAAAATTTCAATGCTCTGTTTAAACAACTTCCCTGACTCTGAATTCAGTTCCATTCTTGTTCTACTCTTCTCCTGAGCCTTGGTTTATGCTGTTTTGATCCCACGTGGGCCTCTAAATGGAACAAGCACATCTGCTTCACTCGGGTTTGACTCTTGGCACACATGGTGTACTTGGACACAACCAGCTCCCCTGACTCCTTTGGCTCCTGGATGGCCCTGGGCACAGAAATCCAACTTAAATCCCAGGAGAGGTCTATGTGGTCACCTTGGCCACCAGGATGAGGTTAGCTGGTGAAAGGGAAGTCTAGGTGTCAGAAGGCCAACAGTGAAGAAATCTGAGAAAGAACCTGACACGTCAGCTAATTTTAGGCAAAAGCTACCTCCTACTGTTCCTTACTTTTGCTCCACAGCCAACATTTCCAATGACCTTTTCAGGCCAAAAGGAAGCACTTCTTTTGGAGAGGTGCTGGATTAGAAATATTCCACGTCTCTTCAATCATTTTCATTTCACTCACATTTTTAGTTAAGTCCAGATTGCTTAAAAACCAGTATAGAAAACCTACCCACCACAGCTTTGAGATGATTTTAACATCTTGCCAACTAGTGCCAAGTTTTCTCTTCTCAGAGCTCATGCCTGCACAGCTTCCTTACCATCAATGCTTTTAAAGTCCAAAAGATAGCTTCTATTGTCAACCAGGTAAAGTTGTAAGCTCATTTTCACATAATTGCCAGTCACTGGATTTTTTCTTCTTACACGAAGATGGTATGCATTCACTACCTAAAACAGGAAATCTTCTTTAAGGAAAATGTTAAAAAAACAAACTACATCACAATGCTATAAACTATTATGACCTCAATAAAATAAATAAATGAATAAATAACAAACTACGAAATATCTCTCTTTTTATTCTTATTACAAAGAATACCAAAACAAATAACTGACAGAGGTGGGGTAGAGAAATAATTCCGAATGATCTTTTTGTTTTTATACTACATTGTAGTTTACTATTTATTTAATCTTCACTAACAGTACTGTTTGTGTACAGCAATTAAAATTTAAAGAGAACTCAGAGATTATGTAGAGTCTAGCCATCATTCTAGACATGCATCCACCTTAAAACAATAAGAATTCTGGTTGCTCAGCCTCAGCTTGAATACTTAACCTGTGAATATGGAGTAGAAGGAATAAACTGGAACTAACATGTTAATGGTTTGCAGCAGGCACTGTCACAGGTACTGTCACAAAATTTAAGCATCACAATAAGCCTGTGAGGAAGAGATTATCTGCCTTTTGAAGAGAAGGAAACTGCAGCTCAGATAAAAATGATTCTGGGTTTTCAAAACATGTATCGAATTAGTTCCAAAAATTTTTCAGTAAGGAATGTTAAAGACATTAACATCTCTTTTTTAACTAACTAAATAAAACTGCTTCAGAAAAAGGAGGTCTGTTTTTTTAACGATTTTAAGGAAATATTATTTTGTTTATTCATTTCATGTACAAATAAATGAAAATGACTGATTCACTCAAACATGTCAAATGAATATTTACATGGTATACATGAACATTTTTCTTCTTCCTTTAAAAATACATTCGGTCCTCAAGAAAGAAACGAGTGAAAGTGATATTTGAAATGAAAAAATACTTTCCCCCCACACATACACAAATAGAATAAAAATGAATTTGAGCACTAATTAAAAAAAAGCAAAATGTGAGCTAAGAAAAACATATCTAAGGAGATTAAAAGCACCAGCCAAATAAGACAGATTATCTCAACTTAGAGAAAAGTATTTGTTGACTGAAGAAATATGTCCTGATGGTATAATTACTAGCTGCTACAGCTACTAGCAAAAAGAAAAAAAAAGCCCTCTCCAAAAAAAGAGAGAGAAAAGTAAAAACATACTACCTTTGAAGACGCATGACTTTTTATTGCTATAATACATGCTGAGACAGGTGATTCCAAGTTGACTACTTTTTGTTTCTCAGCCAAAAATGCTATTCTGTAATTCAAAAATATGTAGGCTCCCAACATGAACAGCTCCTCATACTTACAGACATTTATTTGTTCTGATCTGAATGCACATGATATTTTATTGAAAAGAATGGGCTTTATCATCCAGAAGCATCAACACCAGTTTTCACATCTAAACCAAAAACAACTTTTTTATTGACCTCAGTACTCAACTCAGAGGCTCAGAGCAGCTTACTATATAGAAAAATGGTGTCTACAAATGATCTTAAATACTATAATTTCCTACCTTCCATTCAAAATCCAGCTGTTTCATAGCTCGGTAAACTTCAGCCATAATGTCATACGGTTTGCTCTGACTTCGGATTCCAAGATGCCACTTGGCTTTTTTCACAGCTAAAGATTTGGGTTTAGTTGTATTCAGTGCATCCAATGGACATCTTGCTTTAGGGCTGTCTGCTATAAGAGGTGGCATCCTTTCTGGATGAGGTTTCAGGCCTGGGGGAATATGCATGGTACTATCATCCATAAAAGAACCAGTTGGGGGACTCGAGGCGAGGTAGAACTCACTGGCTTGGTTCATTATTCTCCGATTGTCAATGATAAGATGATAAGCCACTGCAAGCTGGTCTTGAGGGTCACCACTATATAAACTGTTCATTACTTCTGATTCTGTACACTCAAATTTTTCACACACTTCTTTCACAGCCTCATCATCAATGACGTTAGCATCATAGGAGGGGTCCTCAGGAAATAAGTAAGTGGGCAAATCTTGTTTAAACCATTCATGCTCTCTAGGAAAAATACCACAATACACTATGGTAAGAACATGCTTTGGCAAGTCCCAAATAATTTAGACATGAGGCAATAGAATACAACAGAATCGGAAAGCCCTAGTCTCTAGCCACTTACTAGCTTTGTGACCCTGGGTAACTTAACTAACCCATACCCTTGAATAACTATAGTTATTCAGACTTGGGTGTTTGGCGGACATTTTCTCAAAAATAAAAAAAATGAGCCTATCACTTCAAAGAAAAACCTGGAAGTATTTGTTGCCAATGATAAAATTCAAGCTTTCAAGCAAAATTTTAGAATTTTGTATAATTTGTATCTGCCTCCATGAATTTGACAGCTTCTTAATACTTGAAGACTTTTCTGATAACTTTACAGTGATGATGATAATGAATATAATTTTTGATAATGGATAATGAAATGTGTCATTTGCAAAATCTGTCTAACTCAATAACCCAATATTTTCCAAACGACCTATACATGATGTTACAGAATGATACATGGGTAAAAGTTCCACTGAAAATGCAAAACAGACCAGCGGATTTTGTTGTAATAAAGCACAAAAGTTCAGATATGTTTCCTGATTTGATACTGCAACTAACACGTTAAGTGTTGGTTTAATATCAAAGAAGAGGGGCTGGCCCGGTGGCACAGTGGTTAAGTTCGCACATTCCGCTTCTCGGCGGCCCGGTGTTCGCCGGTTCGGATCCCGGGTGTGGAGATGGCGCCACTTGGCAAAAGGCATGCTGTGGTAGGCGTCCCACATATAAAGTAGAGGAAGATGGGCATGAATGTTAGCTCAGGGCCAGTCCTCCTCAATAAAAAAGAGGAGGATTGGCAGCAGTTAGCTCAGGGCTAATCTTCCTCAAAAAAACAAAAATATATACCAAAGAAGAATATCCATAACTATCTGAACGGCTATTAAAATGTTCCTCCTTTTTCAACCACTCATCTGAGTGAGGCCAGATTTTCTTTATGGACTTCAATTAATACAACATATTGCAACAGAGTGAAAGAAGTAGATATGAGAATCTAGCTGCTGTCTTTGATTAAGCCAAATACTAAGAGGATTTGAAAAATGTAAAATAATGCCACTCTTATCACCACTTTTGTTTTTTTGGAAAATAAAGATTTTTTCATAAAAGATAGGTTATTTAGATTAACACTTAGGTTTATTGCTATTTTTAAGTGAATTAAATATTTTTAAATTTCTCAGCTTTAATTTCTAGTATGGTAAATACTAATAGACATCACCTGCGTTAAAAACAAAACAAACAAGACACAGCTCTTTGGAGTCCTCAATTTTAAGACTGTAAAGTGGTACTAAAACCAAAAAGTTTGAGAGCTAGTCTCCTAAATCTTATTTTCTCACAGCTATAGGCCTTTGCACATGATGTTACTATTACCATCCTGGAACATCCCACCCGTTTTCAACTGACTAACACGTACTATTCCTTCAAGACCAGGAAGCACTGCTACGTGGCAGAACTGGGCAGCCCCTAACTGCATTCACATCAATATATATTTTGCCTGAATGCTTTCTACTGACTAATTAATTAGTTTATGAATATTTACTAAGGACACAATATGGCAAAAAGACACACTCCTTCTGCTCCTATATTCCAGCTGGATATAGATTAAACAAATACTTGCAAAAATAAATATATAGTTACAAATATACAAATATAGAAAATCCTGTGATAAAGATTGTGAGTGAAGAGCCTGGGGTAAAATGAGAGAATATAATTCAGAATGGGAGGTGGATGATTAGGGAAGCCACTCTGAGTAATGTGTAAGCAGATACCAGAATGACTGTAAGTCAGATAAGCAAAGAGTTGGAAACAGGTATTTCCAGCAAAAGAAACAATATATGCAAAGGCTCTAAGAACAGAAAAAGTTTTGCCATGTTCAAGGAACTGAACTGAGGCCAATAGCATGAAAGCCTGAGTTACAGGCTGCAGTGGCAACACCTATCAGATATTTCTGACAACTGTAGGCTATAAGAAAGGTTTTAGAATTTGAATGTACGGTTGATGAAAATCACTGAGACTTTAAAGAGACAGGGGTGACATGATCTAAATCGCAGTCTATAAAGATTATTCTGCTTGTGATACAGAAATTGAATTGAAAAAATAAAAATAATAATAATAATAACAATGACACTAGTGCAATAGTCAAGTGAGAAATGATGGTGTGCCAGGCCCTGAGGAGATACACAAAGAAGAAACTTCTACAGCTTCTAGTAGATCTTCCTATTATAACATTCATACTTTCTCATGGTTACTGATTTTTTCTTAATCTTTCCCACTAAACTGGGAGCTCCTTGAAACAGTGACCATGCTTTATTTAGGGGTACTCCAGTACCCAGTACAGAGAAAACGCTCAATAAACGCAGAAAAAATAAATGATAAATAGACATGTGAAGTACGAAGACAAAAATGAATTCATTAATATGTTTATTTGCTATATCATGATAATAAGCACCTAAGAGATGTTTAGGTAATGGCTGATGGATATTAATTTTTTCAAAAGAAATATTAGAAGATAAATTTTGTTACATCTGATAGTTTAAAAATATCAATGACAAATAGGGGAGACGAGCACTTTTGAATGAACTTCAAAACTTCACTCTTCTATAAAAGCAATGAGTACTAGCAAAAATTGTCAAAATCAACTTGTTAAGAACTCTGGAAACTAACCAAAGGCTTGCAACAATCTAAGGAGTACTTATTCAAGAAAAATGCCTGAGTCTCGGTAAGAACAGCAAGATTTGTAATATTTTAAATTGCCCCATATCTATCTCCCTTTCCTCATTTCTGTGGTAGCCTTGAAAACCAACAGCTTCACGATCATGGTAGCCCAGAAAACCAGCAGCCTAGCAACCACCCGGGGGGAGATGGGGACACAGGTTCAGAGTTCTCCAGAAGTCCTATCCCCAGAGAAGTGCCATTATTTGACACGTCTGGCTGTTTCTTGGAAACCTCTGCTCACAAGTCTTGTCCTTATCTGACTCGACTCACACTTCCCTTACTGCCAACAGCCTTCCCTCCAGGACATTTGTCAAAACAACCAATGGCAAGTGTCTAACATCCCAGCTGCCTAAAGCAGCAAAAAGAGTTGGAGCAAATAAGCAGCTGACCAAAAGACTTACCAGGAAAAGTCAGGGAATAAGAGTTCCATGGGGGTCTTTGAAATACTCTGATATATTCCTGGGACTCAAGAAGGCCACACACATATGCAGAGCTGTGTGCATGCCCAAGAAAGGCCTTAATTTCTGATCACTGGCTGACTTTGAGGCTCTGCACTAGCAAGAAGTGAAGACTAAGGCAGAGTTATGAACCTCTCACTGGAGCACTGAAGACATACTCCCAACATGCATACACAGCTCCTCAGCAAGGGCCGGCAGACTTATTAGATCAATGCACTTAAGGAAAGCTCTGTCTAGTAATTAGCTGACCATTACCTAACCAAGCAAAGACTTCAGTGGCCACCCACAACAAAGAATAGACTTTATGGAACTGAATCAGTAAAATCACTAAGCAAACAAACAAGAGCAACAACAATATACAACAATTACAAACTCTAGGCATATACCCAGGAGAAATGAAAACATACAACCATATAAAAACTTGTACATCAACATTGATAGCAACACTATTCATAAGGGCCAAAAAGTGTAAACAACTCAGATATCCATTAACTGATGAATGGATAAACAAAACGTAGTATATCCATACAACGGAATATTTTTCAAGCACAAAAAGAATGAAGTACTGATAGATGCTACACTATGAAAGAACCTCGAAAATATTATGCTAAGTGAAAGAAGCCAGACTCAAAAGGCCACATACTGTATGATTCCACTTTTATGAAATGTCCAGAATAGGCAAATCCATAAAGAGAGAAAGCAGATTAGTGGTTGCCAGGGCTAAAAGGAAGAGGAAAAGGATAATGATTAATAATGCGTATAGAGTTTCTTTTGGGGATGGTGAAAACGTTCTGGAATTAGATAGTGGTGATGATTGTACAACTCTGTGAATATACTAAAAACCACTGAATTACATAATTTAAAGGGGAAGCTTATGTTATGTGAATTATATCGATAAAATAAACATTTAAAAAATAATAAATAGGGAAATAACCTAAATTTTCATTTCTAATTCATTAGATAAAGGACCATAATTATTTACAATAACAAAACTGCCAATTAAAAAGCCATACTTCCAGCTTTTGATTTTCAGGAGTCAGTTTCTGAATTAACTCTACAAAGGCAAGCAGTAACCAGGATGTTTATGACGATCTGCCTGAGACAAAATCAATTCATTCCCATGGGTTACAACACAGCCACTAGAAATTATGTCTTTCTATCACCACTACCTGACACCTGATTTTGATATATGACTTAAGATTAAATGAGTTATGAAGACTACCAATCGCATTTTAGAAACTTCACAATGTTCCTAAACTTCTTTAAGTGCAGCTACAAGGTTCTTATATTTTCACTTAAACATTAATAGCTAACATTGTGTGCTGGACATTGTGCTAAGAGCTTTAATTATATTAGGATGAATATTTGCAGTTTCTGGTATTCAACTGTTTTTTAGACCTACAGAAATAGTAAATTCAAATGGTTCAACCTAAGACTATCCTCTCAACAAATCTACTATATATGATGTAACTAAAGCACAAAGAGAGGAAGCAATATGTTGACAGTAAACAGAAGAACTCAGGATTCATATTTAGGGGGAATTTATGGTATGTGAATTATATCAATTCACAACTGAACTTCAGACCCTTCACTTTTAGCCACAACAACATTAATAGTAATACTAAATTAAGGCACTCGGGAGAACACAAAGATGTGATTTTCACGAAGACAACGTCTGTCTCATCTACCACTATATTCTCAGCACCTAGTACAGGACCTTGCACAGAGCAGATGCTAAATAAATATTTGTTCAATAAATAAAAGCAAAAATGATTAATTGAACAAATTAATATTGAGATATATTTTCTAACCTCCATTGGCTTACCAGATTATAGCAAACATAAGATCTGCACAGAAGTCACTATAAGACAGAATGTGGTGGCATAACAGAAATATAAAATATTATGGTATTTGGAGGAAGGATGCATGTCAGAGAACTGGTGTAGCAATTTAGATTAGTGGAAATAGTATAGGTTTTGAATTCAGGCAATTTCTGAGTTAAGCTTCACTTCTGCCTCTTATTAGTTGCATAATTTTCAACAAACAGATTTATTCAACACAATTCATATAAAGTACACAAGGCCTAGCATATATTAATATTTGGTCCCTAATTTAAAGGAACTTAAAATTTAATAAGGTAAGCAAATACATAAATTAATCATAACAGAATCTTTCTAAGTTTCAGTTTCATGGTTTGGAAAATGAAAATAATAGCTACCTATTCTCAGTGTAATAAAATAAATCAAGTATCTACCAAAATGCCTGGTATATAATAATTGTTCAATAATTTGTAATTCTTTCCCTGTTGAGCTATATTTTATTGAATCAAGAATTCCCAAACATTAGAAAACTGAATATGGGTAAATTAAAAAATGAATTCAAATTCAAGTTTTATATTATTTTAAGTACAGAGACGAATGCCACTATTCTATACCACCTACACATGCGTAAATTAACTCATCCTGGTTGAATTTTATTTACATTTTTCTCCTAAAGCCCGTAAATTTACAAACAACTGTTTGAAAATAACAGACTCAGTACTTTTACTATTCTAAATCATACATTTAGAATACACATACATTGACAGAAATAGGTGCAAGTACATATATCAGCATATCTAATTTTCTTTCTAAGGAAAAGCAAATAAAGTGAACTATTTATTCTAAAGAACCGAGAACACAAGAGGTTTTTTTCCTGCTAAGTTCCTTTCCATAACTAAATCTGGTGTTAATTTACAATTTTACATTTTTATGTCTGAGGCCTGAACACGGAAGAAAGGCTGGGGGAAGAAAAGAGAATGCAAGAGGGATCAGCTCTCGCCTGCAAGACTGGCAGCAGTCACATAAACAACTGCCTCAGTCAGCACTAAATATTCCAAGAGTTACAGATCTCTGCACAGTCATTCTGGCTTATGAAGAGAGGGGAAGGATTCTGGAACGATGTCAAAAGAATGTGTTTGTAAATAAATACCTGATAAAGTGTTAGGTAAGAACAAAAAGCCCTCTAAGAAACATGACATGATAAGTAAAAAGTGGAAGGCAATGAATCACCCTGGCTTGTGTGCGCTACATAAAGATCATATTCACAGTAACACAGCAACTGCACTTTCAAGGTTTCTCACATAACAAGAAAGCCCTCACAGCAAACCCACTAGCAGCTATTTTTGGATTCAAAATCTTAGCAACAATTTTTATGCTTTATTTCACCAACCATATGTAAACTACACAAATCTCACCCTGTTTTCCATCTGAAATTTGTTCAAATACTTTTTGAGCATATACTATATTCCTAGGTCTTCTAACACTATATATACAAAAATGAGTAAGACAGTTTCCCTCCGCCTTTGTAGTCACAATTTAAGAGAGGAGAAAGACACACCGAGAAACAGCTGGACACAAAATGAGAATGAAAGAATAAAAGCATGAAGAAAATGTGGAAATCAGAGAAGTGGAAGCAACATTGCCTAGGGGAGCCAGAAGTGAGTTCACAAGGGAGGTGATATGTGAGCAGAATTTTAAAGGATGAATGGAAATCTAATAGGTCAAAAAAGTCAGAAAAGGCATCAGAGGCAAAGGGAATAATATAAACAAAGACATGAAGGCATAAAATACATGTCATGTTTGAGGAACAAGGAAACCCCAACGTGGCTATTGCATTGGTACAAGGGGTGCGGTGGCAAGTGCAGGCCATAAACTGCAGGAGGACGATGGCCTTCCTCTGAGGGGCCTCGCATGCTTGCTACCTAAGCGAAAAATCTTTGGAAACAATCTGAAATATTTACAAGATGAGTGACATGATCAGATTTGTGTAATAAGGAATGTAAAATTCATATGAAGTAAAGTGTTACAGAGCCTAGCATAAAGCAGGTACTCAATTAGTGGTACTATTATTAATACCAGAATATGTAGATAACAGTAACAAAAAGAATATTCACCTTATGTCTTTGATAGTTGCT
The DNA here is from genome assembly GCF_041296235.1 of Equus asinus. Taxonomy (NCBI): domain Eukaryota; kingdom Metazoa; phylum Chordata; class Mammalia; order Perissodactyla; family Equidae; genus Equus; species Equus asinus. The sequence goes on from NC_091794.1 coordinate 68,116,231, forward strand.
CGTTTCAGGGGGTCAACCTGCAGCATATGCATCAGGAGAGTGGCAACAGAACGATTGAGATATTCTGGGATATAAAAAACACCCCCTCGGATCTTCTTAAACAACGTAGGTACATGCTCATCATCAAATGGGAGGGTGCCACAAAGAAGAGCATACAAAATCACACCACAGCTCCAGATATCAACTTCTGGACCTGCATACAATCTAAGAAAGATGACAACACAAATATGAAATGCAAGTGTCATTTTTTCTCATCTATACGTACCCTGCTTCTACATACACATACAGTATAGATCAGTATATGTCGCTTTCCAAGGTCTTTATTCAAGTCTGTGGTCCCTCCCCAACGCTCAATGTTTGTTCCCCAAAGAGAATAACTGGTCTAACCAATTACTATTCAAGTTTTCCAAAAGAAAAAGCTATTTTTACTTATTTGGCACAAACTCATATAACTGAACTTACCAATTGACTAAAAAATACAAAACTTCTATGACTGATTTTTGATGGAAATAACAAAGCAGATGACCATAAACTTGAAAAAAACAATACTATATAATATATAGGCTAAATATTTTTATCATAAAACTATTAGAAAAAAGAAAATGCAAATATAATACAAGTTTTATCCTTACCCACCTATTTTAAGGACTATTTAAACACTAAAGTATCTAACTAGTCCCGTGGCAATCTCTTTGACAGTATGTATCCTGTAGCACATTATCCTGAGTACCTACTACTTTCATCCTAATCACTTGCCAGCTCGTGGGATTAAGATTAGCTTTGCTCCAGAACACCTAGAATGTTATTCCTTTTCTCCCTCACCTTGCTACAGTATTAAAATTAACCTGATTACACATTATCAAACTCAAACCTGTGTCTGAATATAATCCATTTCAATAAAAGTTACTATCATTTACATCATTTGCTGTATTGTCCAAACTCCTATATCTGCTACTTGCAATAACACCTTTTCTATATTTTCTCTCACAGAATTCTGCTAACTTTGAAAACCACACATTGATCACTGTAGAACACTTGAGTTTACCACTGCCATCTGTATAAACATTTTTAAAATGAACCAATGAGTAAGTTACATAAGTAATTACACAATCTCCACTTGTGTAGTTTAATTTCACAAAACAATATTGTCCCCCAAAAACCTCATTCTTCTAAAGACAAAATATACAACAATAGTCAGTATACTTTATAAAAGAATATGTAAAGTATTATTACAGGACTGTGCCTGATAAGTAAATATTGACACTGGCTTGAATTTAGCAAATGCTTACTCTCTTACCTGTACTTTTCTAAAATGAAACAATCAAGATTTGTTTTAGTCATTTTTTTAGTGGAAAAACTCCTTAAATACATTCATAACAAAATCTAAATTAAACGTTTAAAAATTGTTTAACTATTCTCTCTTCAATAATGGAAAAATTAAAGGAAAAATTTGTTTCTACTCTGTTAAAAATCATATCTTCTAGGGGCCAGCCCCGTGGTGTAGTGGTTAAGTTCGCATGCCCCACTTCAGCAGCCCAGGGCTCACAGGTTCAGAGCCAGGTGCTGACCTACACATTGCTGATCAAGCCATGCTGTGGCAGGTGTCCCACATATAAAATAGAGGGAGATGGGCACAGATCTTAGCTCAGAGCCAGTCTTCCTCAGCAAAAAGAGGATTGGCAGCAAATGTTAGCTCAGGGCCAAAATCTTATCTTCCAAAGAGAATAATTAAATATTATCAGCATGAACAAAAGCTTATTCTTCACTAGTATATTATTACCTGCCTGAGATGACTTCAGGTGCTGCATAATTTGGAGATCCACAACTAGTTCGCAGAAATTCACCATCTGACATCATATTAGATAATCCTGAAAAAAGGTGTAATGTTTACCTAGTGCTAGATATTTTTAAAAGCAGATATAGACAAATGCATGAGGAAAATGTCAAGTCTTTAATGCTGCACACATCATTTCTTAATTATTGGAAAAAAAGCAGTGGAATGCATTTTTAGACTAGAAAGAGACCATTTGAGAGTGGTTACCCCAAGAGAAAAAAGCTAAAGTATATCACATATACAAATGAATAAACTCCTTTTCTAAATAAAAATGTTGATTCACTTCACAAATTTGAGGTTATTCTAAATTACATAAACTTTTCCAAACATAAAAGCATCAAAATATTATTTATTCACTTACATAGTTAAAAGAATAAAACAGAAACTATTACTTTTTCATACTATGCTTTCAAAAGCCCTTTTAAAAAAATTTCTACCTAAGTAGAAATCAGATAGGCTCCAATTTATAAAGATTATGTTCCTTAAATTTTTAATTTGGAAAGCTTTAATTCAACATAGAAAAAATAATCTATCAAACCAAAAATCTAGCTGAACTATAGTACTTAATGAGTTTTCTGATTTAGTGATGGGAGAGAAACATGGAAACCGGTTTTCTGGTTTTTAGATTAAAGACGAGGTACAGACTAAAATTTGTAAATAACGCAACACTGGACTCTGGCACCTTTCCAGCTCTCTTGCCGTAACCTCTCACTTCCTAATCTTTTGCTAAAAAACCTACTATGGCATCCTGTCCAGGTGTGTTTACCCCAGAAAGTGTTTGGTGCATAAAAATTACGATTTACCTTTTCTTTTATCCCTGATAAAAGCTCCTATTCTTTTACTAAGTTCTTAAATATTACCCTGAGATCCATGGACACTCCCCTGTATCAATTCAGAAAGACTATAAGCTCCAGAACTGCATGCAAATTTTCATGTACCTCCACGTGGAGACTGCAACTAATCCCTTTTCATGGTTTAGAATTTACAATGTTGAAACTGAAAGTTCTTACGTAAGAGTTGTTACTGACACACTTTAAAAGGTAGCAAGCACATTTCTGAACAACCCTGGAGTTACATACCAAAATCAGCTATCTTGGCATTCATTTGTGCATCCAACAGCACGTTTTCTGGTTTCAGGTCTCGATGAACAACCATATGCCTGTGACAGTAATCCACAGCGGACAGAATCTGCTGAAAGAGCCGCCTGGCTTCCATCTCTTCAACCTATCAAATATAAAAGAGGTTCTACTAAGAATATTTGGGACATTTACATAGCAAAAGATTCAGTTTCATAATCAGCCTACATATAACTGAGTACGCTAATTAGAACTGTTACAATTCTCAACAAATCAGACAAACCAACCAAAAACTTGCATTAATGCTCAACATGTCAATCAACAGGTTTTTCTTTGTGCTAGGCAGTAATAGCAGTAATAGCAGTAATAGCAGTAAAAGCAGTAATATTTAATTTCCAACTAACATTACTAAATGTGTACAATGTTTTTAGGAATTAACAAGTAAAACAATCTAAAGCAGAACTTACATGAAAGTGCTAAGAAAAGGAAATAAGTGAATCTTCAACATGATGTTATGGAACAGGTTTTTCATTTTGAAAGGTATAGCATCATGCTGGCAATTAAGTGGAACATACTTCCTAAAATCAGTATTTTGAAAGCTGTACTTTCTAAGAAAGAAAAGATGTCTAATATTCCACATGTTTAGCTGGGCATTATTACAGAAGCAACCCCGACTTGGAAGATCTCTTTACTGTTTGGTATTTCCCACTACTTTCTTCCTTTTTAGCTTAGGGACTTACTGTACTACACAGCACGTTACTCACCCGTCCATGTTTACAGATGTAGTCAAATAATTCACCACCAGACACATACTCCATTACCATAAAAAAATCTGTTGGAGTGCTGATCACCTGGTATCTTTTTTGCAAATGAAAAAAGTTAATAAAAAATTTCACTTTAACCAAAATCAATCTAGCATATCTATTCTTGCTACAATTTTACATTCTAGTGTTTTACAATATTTTAAGATGGTAACAAATCATATAATGTTATCAAAATTATCACAGAGCTATACAAATGCAACTACTTTCTGAGGCTTACAAACTTTCCTTCAGATCCTTCCTTTCATGTGTTCATTAAACAACTGAGCATTAATTTTTTCATTTAAACAAAACTTTGTTTACAGTGTATGGAGATGAGGTATATTTAAACATAAGTAAAAAATATTCTTGGAAATGTTAAATGATACCAAAGGGATACAATCAACAAAATCCAAGAGGTGGACTAACAGTTTTTTCTTCAACAAATAAAAGACAAGAAAAGAGGGTAAGGAGAAGCTACAGATTAACTCAAGAGATATACTGACCAATTATACCGTATAGACTTGTTTTGATCCTGATTCAAACAAACCAACTTTAAAAACCATTTATGAAGCAATCAAGAAAGTCTGAATACTGACTGGATGGTTGATGTTGTTGTTGATTATTTTAATTTTTTAGGTATAACAATGAACTGTGCTTGTGTTATTAAAATTTTAAAAAGTCTTTATCTTCCAGAGTAGATAATAAGGAGTTTACAGATTAAAACATAGTATTTTGGATTTGCTTCAAAATAATTTGGGATGGAAGAAGTAGGAGAAAGCAGATATAACATTACCTGACAACTGGTGAAGCTGAATGACAGATACATGAGGTTTCACCACTTTACTTTTGTGAATATTAAAAAAATTTCCACAAAAACTAAATAAACATACGTATGTATGTATGTGTGTATATATATATAAAAAATATATATATAGGCATTCAAAACTGAGCACATCAAAAAAATAAAGAGGCAGTGATGTCAGCATCATGGGGAGTGAGTTATTCCCTTAGTCTCTCTCCACAAAGTCACAACTAAATGGACATTCAGTAACCAACAGAGGATTCTCTACAAAGCACAACAGGACATCAGAGAGATCCACACAGCCATACATCTGAAGGTAGGGAATAGATCCCTGGGAAGCAGTAGGAAGAGGTGAGTGGATCCCTCCCCCTCCCAAGAGGCAGCAACCTAGATCGAGGGTCCTCACACAGCAGCCAGCACATGACTGTAAGAGTAGGTGGGGGGCAGCCAGGCATCTGCATGAACACTTTCACTTTCAGAGTTAAAGCTTGACTGTGGGAGTGTCCACCAAGCTGCAGCAGCCTCACCCATGGGAACACTCTCCACCAAGTGGAGTGGCTCAGCCCCTGCAAAGGAACCCCCAGCAAGTGCAGCAGCTCAGGTGAACTGCCTGTGAGCAGAGTGCCAGTGTGCAAGCACAAAAGAAAGCACCCCACCCCTACCGCCTAGCACACCAGCTCAGCAGGTCCTCTGCCAAGGCAGCAGTCCAGCACCAGAGCACCTGTGTGTGCATGTGTGACCTGCCAAATGGCTGCCAGCAGGCAAATGAAGATAAGCCCTAATAGCACAACTTCAAGCAGATGTGGCAGGTTCAGAAAACACAGATCCTGCCCCTCCCATCAGAGATGGCAGGTGGAACCTGAACCTAATAGTACTACAAAGGCCCTGGCAAAGGATCAGTTGAGCAAACACCATGAAGAATTATACCAACACTTCAAAGCAGAAGGAAAATTACAAGTCTCCAGAAACCAATACAAACCAGAAGTCACAGAAATTTACAGTAAAAACAACAGAGTATTCAAATTAGCTGTCATAAAGAAACTCAATGAGTTAAAAGAAAACTCAGAAAGACAGTACAATGAGCTCAGGAATAAAATTAATGATCAGAAGGAATACTTCACATAAAAGACTGAAACACTAAAAAAGAACCAAACAGAAATTCTGGAGAAGGAGAACACAATTAATGAGATAAAAAATAATCCAGAATCCTTAAATAACAGAGCTGACATTATAGAAGACAGAATTAGTGATTTGGAGGATAGAAATACACAAATGCTTCAGGTGGAGGAGGAGACAGAACTAAGATTTAAAACAAATGAAGAAATGATTGGAGAAATACCCAGCTCAATTAGGAAATGCAACATAAGGATTATAGGTATTCAAGAGGGAAAAGAGAGAAAGGAGCAGAGAGCTTGTTCAAAGAAATAATAGTTGAGAACTTCCCAAACCTAAGAAAGAAACTGGACTTACAACTACATGAAACCAATAGAACTTCTACTTACATTAATGCAAAAAGACCTTCTCCAAGGCATTTAACAGTAAAACCAGCAAAAGTCAACAACAAAGAAAAATATTAAGGGCAGCAAGGCAGATGAAAATAACTTACAAAGGAACCACTATCAGGCTTCCAGCAGACTTCTCAGCAGAAACATTATAGACTAAGAGAGAATGGAATGATATATTCAAAATACTGAAAGACAAAACCTTTCAGCCAAGAATACTCTACGTAGCAAAACTATCCTTCAGACACGATGGAAAAATAAAAGCCTTCCCAGATAAACAAAAGCTGAGGGAGTTCATCACCACTAGACCTCCCTTATAAGAAATGTTGAAGGAAGCCCTCATACCTGAAACAAAAAGGGAAAGGTTTACAAAGCTTTGAGCAAGAAGATAAATAGAAAAATCAGAAAATTGCAGCTATCAGACCACTTAGCAAATACGATTATAACATAAAAGATAAAGGGAAGGAAAACATCAGAAACAACTTTAAACAGTTCAATTTAATCACAAACTCACAACACAGAAAAGAACAATTTTTGACAACAATAACTCAGAAAGGGAAGAGGAAAGGGCTGGAACCTGCTTAGGCTAATGGAAATAAGAAGCTATCAGAAAATGGACTGTCTTATCTGCAAGATCTTTTATACAAACCTCATGGTAACCATTAAACAAAAAGTTAGAGCAGAGTCATAATTCATAAATAAACAGAACACTGAGAAAACCATCACAGAAAACTACCAAACTGAAATGACAGTCAGAAATACAAGGGAAGAAAAAATTGGAAATATAGAACCACCAGAAAACAAGACATAAAATGGCAGTACTAAGCCCTCATATATCAATAATCACTCTAAATGAAAATAGACTAAATTTTCCAATCAAAAGACACAGAGTAGCTGGATGGATTAAAAAACAAGATCCAACAATATGCTGCCTCCAGGAAATGCATCTCAGCTCTAAAGACAAACACAGGCTGAGAGTGAAGGGATGGAAGACAATACTCCAAGCAAAGGCAAACAAAAGAAAGAAGGTGTTGCCATACTTACATCAGACAAAGCAGACTGCAAGAAAAAAAAAGACAATGAGGGGCCAGTCCAGTGGGGTAGTGGTTAAGTTTATGTGCTCTGCTTCACTGGCCCAGGGTTCGCGAGTTCAGATACCGGCAATGACCTACACACCACTCAAGTCATGCTATAGCAGCATCCCATATGCAAAAAATAGAGGAAGATTGGCAAGAGATGTTACCTCAGGGCCAACCTTCCACATCAAAGGAAAAAGAAAAAAGACAGTGAGAGACAAAGAGGGGACGTATATAATGATAAAAGGGACTTCTCACCAAGAGGACATAACAGTTATGAATATATATTCACCTAACACAGGAGCACCAAAGTATATAAAGCAACTATTAACAGACCTAAAGGGAGAAATTAACAGCAACACAATAATAGTAGGGAACCTCAACACCCCACAAACATCAATGGATAGACCAACCAGACAGAAAGTCAACCAGGAAATCATGGATTTAAATGAAACACTTGAGTAGATGGGACTTAAGAGATATAGAAAGAGCATTCTATACAAAAACAGCAGAATGCCATTCTTCTCAAGCGCACATGGAACAGTCTCAAAGATAGACCATATGTTGGGAAACAAGGCAAGCCCCAATAAATTTAAGAGGATTGAAATCATATCAAGCATCTTTTCTGACCACAATGCTATGAAACTAGAAATTAACTACAAGAAAAAAGCTGGGAAAGTCACAAATATTAAATAACATGCTACTGAACAACAAGTGGATCAATGAAGAAACCAAAGGAGAAATCAAAAAATATCTGGAGACAAATGAAATGAAAATATAACACACCAACTCTTATGGGATGCAGCAAAAGCAGTTCTAAGAGGGAAATTCATAGCAATACAGGACCACCTCAACAAACAAGAAAAATCTCAAATAAGTAATTTTAAACTACACCTAACAGAACAGGAAAAAGAAGAACAAACAAAGCCCAAAGTCAGCAGAAGGAGGGAAATAATAAGTTACAGCAGAAATAAACGAAATAGTGACTAAAAAAACAGTAGACAGGATCAATGAAACTATGAGCTGGTTCTTTGAGAACATAAACATAATTGACAAACCCTCAGCCATACTAAGAAAAAAAGAGAGACGGCTCAAATGAATAAAATCAGAAATGAAAGAGGAGATATTACAATGGATACAACAGAAATACAATTGTAGATAATATGAAAAACTATATGCCCACAAAATGGATAACCTAGAGGAAACAGATAAATTCTTAGATTCACACAATCTTTGAAAACTGAATCAAGAAGAAATAGAGAATCTGAATAGACCAATCACAAGTAAAGAGATCGAAACAGTAATCAAAAACCTCCCCCAAAACAAAAGTCTAGGACGAGATAGCTTCTCCTGAGAATTACACCAAACATTCAAAGATTTAATAGCTATCCTTCTCAAACTTCTCCAAAAAATTAAAGAAGACAGAACGCTTCCTAACTCATGCTATGAGGCCAACACTACCCTGATACCAAAACCAGGAAAGGACAGCATAAAGAAGGAGAATTACAGGCCAGTAATGCTGATGAACATAGATGCAAAAATCCTCAACAAAATACTGGCATACTGAATACGGCAATACATTAAAAGGATCATACACCATGATCAAATGAGATTTACACCAGGGACTCAGGGGTGGTTCAACATCCGCAAATCAATCAATGAGATACACCACATTAACAAAATGAGGAATAAAAAGAATCACATGATCATCCCAATAGATGCAGAGGAAGCATTTGGCAAGATCCAACATTCATTTATGATAAAAACTCTTAATAAAATAGGTATAGAAGGAAAGTACCTCAACATAATAAAGGCCACATATGACAAACCAACAGCTGACATCATACTCAACAGGGAAAAACTGAAAGCCTTCACTTTGAGAAGAGGAACAAACAAGGGTGCCCACTCCTGCCACTCCTATTCAATATAGTACTGGAGGTTTTGGCCAGAGCAAATAGGTAAGAAAAATAAACAAAAGGAATCCAAACTGGAAAGAAAGAAATGAAATTCTTGCTCTTTGCATATGACACGATTCCATATATATAAAACCCTAAAGAATCCATCAGAAAACTATTAGAAACAAGCAGCAACTACAGCAAAGTGGCAGGGTACAAAGTCAACTTATAAAAATCAGTTGCATTTCTATACACTAATAATGAACTAGCAGAAAGAGAAATCAAGAATACAACCCATTTACAACCACAACAAAAAGAATAAAATATCTAGGAATAAATTTAACCAAGGAGTTGTGAAAGACCTATACATTGAAAACTGTAAGACATTACTGAAAGAAATAGAAGACATGAGGAAATGGAAAGATATTTCATGCCCCTGGATTGGAAGAATAAACATAATTAAAATATCAATATTACTGAAAGCAATCTATAGATTCCATGCAATCCCAATCAGAATCCCAATGACATTCTTCCCAGAAACAGAACATAGAATCCTAAAATTTATATGGAACAAAAGACCTCGAATAAGCAAAGCAATCCTGAGAAAAAAGAACAAAAGCTGTAGGCATCACAATCCCTGACTTCAAAATATATTACAAAGCTATAGTAATCAAAACAGCATGGTACTGGCATAAAAACAGACACACAGATCAATGGAACAGAATTGAGAGCCCAGAAATAAAACCACAAATCTACGGACAGCTAATCTTCAACAAAGGAGCTAAGAACGTACAGTGGAGAAAGGAAAGTCTCTTCAATAAATGGTGTTGGGAAAACCAGAGAGCCACATGCAAAAGAATGAAAGTAGACCATTATCTTGCACCATACACAAAAATGAACTCAACATGGATTACAGAATTGAATGTAAGACTTGAAACCATAAAACTCCTAGAAGAGGGGTCAGCCCCGTGGCTAAGTGGTTAAGTTCAGGCACTCTGCTTCAACGGCCTGGGGTGTCGCTGGTTCAGATCCTGGGTGCAGACGTAGCACCACTCATCAGGCCATGCTGCAATGGCATCCCACACAGCAGTGCCAGAAAGATCTATAACTAGAATATACAACTATGTACTGGTGGCTTTGGGGAGGAGAAGAAAAAAAACAAAAAGGAAGATTGGCAACAGATGTTAGCTCAGGTACCAATATCTGGGGAAAAAAAAAACTCCTAGAAGAAAATATAGGGAGTATACTCTTTGACATCAGTCTTAGCAGCATTTTTTCAAATACCATGTCTACACAGGCAAGGGAAACAAAAGAAAAAATTAAGAAATGGGACTATATCAGACTAAAAAGCTTCTGCAAGGCAAAGGAAACCATGAACAAAATGAAAAGACAACCCACCAACTCGGAGAAACTATTTGCAAATCATATATCTGACAAGGGGTTAATCTCCATAATACATAAAGAACTCATACAACTCAACAACAAAAAAGCAAACAACCTGATCAAAATATCGGCAGAGGATATGAATATACATTTTTCCAAAGAAGATTTACAAATGGCCAACAGACACATGAAAAGATGTTCAACATCACTAATTATTAGGGATATGCAAATCAAAACTACAATGAGACATCACCTTGCATCAGTGAGAATGGGTATAAGTACCAAGACAAAAAATAATAAATGTTGGAGACAATGTGGAAAAAAGGGAACCCTCATACACTGCTGGTGGGAATGCAAACTGTTGCAGCTACTATGGAAAACTGTATGGAGATTTCTCAAAAAATTAAAAATAGAAATACCATAGGATCCAGCCATCCTAGTACTGGGTATTTATCCAAAGAACTTGAAATCAACAATTCAAAGAGAGTTATGCACCCCTATGGTCACTGCAGCATTATTCACAGTAGCCAAGACGTGGAAGCAACCCAAGTGGCGATCAAGGGATGAATGGATAAAGAAGATGTGGTGTATATATATACAATAGAATACTACGCCACCATAAAAAAAGACAAAATCGTCCCATTTGCAACAACATGGATGGACCTTGAGGGTACAATGTTAAGCAAAATAAGTCAGACACAGAGAGACAAACACTGCATGATTTCATTCCTATGTGGAAGATAAACACGTGGATAAAAAGAACAGATTAGCAGTTACCAAAGAGAAAGGGGGTTGCAGGGTGGGCAAACGGGGTAAAGGGGCACATACATATGGTCATGGATAAAAATTAGACTACTGGTGGTGAAGATGATGCAGTCTAAACAGAAACTGATAAACAACAATGTACATCTAAAATTACACTGTTACAAACCATTATGACCTCAATAAAATAACTGAAAAAAATATAGAAGGAAAGAACCTTAGCTTTATTTGGCAAAATAAAATTTTTCCTAAAAAAAGTACAACTTCCCCTCTATACACACAATTTTACCGACATCTTGAAAACAAGTTAAATACAATATTAATGTTTTAACTAAGGTTGCATTTAACACTTACATAAATGAACAGTTGTTCTATGTTTTAAAATAGGCTTGCTTTGTTTATAAAGGATTATCTGTAATCTGATTGATCATGAGCAATATCTAATTTATACTGACTTACTATTTATGGCTGCTAGTAGAGCGGTGTCGTTTTTGCATGGCTTAACGGCACCCAGTAGAAGGCACAAGCAGGAGCTGAAAGGAGCCCAGATGCCACCCTTTGGGCAGTATACCTGGATACAGGATGTGTCAGAAGCAGAGGAACCTTTTGGTGATTAGTCCACCCAGATGGGGCATTTTTGTTAATGTGCACAAAAGCAAGTATATGCTGGATGGTAATTCTGCTTACTATCCCCCACTAAGGAGGAGTGAAAAAAATGGCCAGGAAGTTGGTGATATAACAACGTATTATACATTTTAAGGACACATCATGTATAAATTATACACTTGAAAAAAGTAAAATATTAAAGCTATAGTATTGAAAACTATTAGAAATTTTCAGAAGAAATATTTCTAGCAGCAATCTTTAGTCTTTGGGATGAAAAATGACTAGGTACTCCAGTTTATATAAAATAAACTAATATAACTGAGGAATAAGTTCAAATGAACTGTGGAAAGGGAATTTTACCTGAGAACTCTAGAAGAAATGGTTCTATAAAAGCAATCCTAATGGCCCCGAACTCCAATTTAATAACATGACTAGTAGAGAGCAAGAGCGCCCACTGTGTCCCTCCCTGAAGGCTGATCTGATTGATTAACAATTCTCAATCACTTTTCTTCTAACTGTACATCTGTGGGGCATAAGAGAAAAGAAGTGATAAAATTCTAATAAACTTAGCTGCTAATTCCTCCAAGTATATCACAGGTCTTCAATAGACACTGTTGGACTGAACTATTTCATGAGACCCCTAACTCCACAGCATCCACTGTCCACACCAAAGGCCAATCCAGAGCAATGAAAACCACAGCTAACATTACTGAGCACTTACTGTGCGCCAGGCACTGAGCTAGGAAACGGTGACACAACATTGAGTAGCTACTTGTATTGCATTTGGTGAAATCAATAGCTCCTCCTTCTACTTGTGGAGCCTACAGTCTACCCAGGAATCCAGATGTTAAACAAGTATTCTTTTCAGAACACAAATCTGTTCTCCAGCAGCGTCATAATTAAAAATCTTCAGGGATTTCCCATTGCTCTTAGGTCCTAAAGAAATCAGGCCCCTGCCTATCTCTGTTGTTTGTCTCATCTTCGATTCCACCACTACAATACAGGGTTTCTTTTCTTTATTAGTCATGCTGCACTTCCTCCTGGCACAGCTCCTTTGTACAAGCTGTTTCTGCTAACCTGAATCCTATACCACGACCTGTACTCCACCCTTCAACTGGTTAGCACTCATCCTGTAGATCTCAGCTTAAAGCTCACTTCCTAACCCAGGTTAGGTTCTTTTTGCTCTCACGGAAGCATTTCCCTGAGCTTCAGAGCACATACCTCAGTTGGTAACTATATACTTATTCTTATGATCATTTGATTAATAACTACACACCTAGCAAAGTATCTATAACAAAGTAGGTATTTAAGTAAATAGGAATTAGCACTTTTAAATAATGTGAGCAGCTTGGAGCCAAAACTCAAATAATCTGAGACTGAAAATTACTTCAACCAATAAAATTTCAATTAACCAGAATGAGGTGGGGACAAAGAGAAACATCATTTTTAGAAGAAATAAGTCCTAAGAAAACAGTTTCACGTGAAAAAGGCAAATTCCAGGATTATCTTCTAAGCCTGGCCAAAGTAAGCCAAATCTTTTGAGCCCTCTAAAATGATAATCACATTGAAGCATTCTATGAAATTCAATCAGGAATCACTCATACATGTCACTATTTTCTTAATACAATAGAAAAGTAAACTAACATACTTTAGAAACTTTTCAGAAACAGTATTTCTAATTAAGCAAAAAAAAATTTCAAGTATCCAGAAAAACCCAAAGCATTATTCAGTTGGTCAAGTTACATGCATTTTTAGGCACTATTCCTTTAAATAGCATATAAAACTCATGGGAAAAAATCTTTCTAAAGTTTGGCAAAAATCAACCGTCATGAGCATACCTTTCTGATGGTTATATCTATAGAGTCTTAAAATATTATATAGCTATATATACAGAATAGTATTTTTCTTTAATTAAAATTCAGTTGTAATATAAAGAAAAGTAGTAATCATCATCCTTGGTTCACGGCATTTGTCTTTATTGGTCTATGAATGGCCTGCTCTTGTTTAGTTAATTACTACTTTTAATAATATAATAAGAACCTACAAACCCATCACCTAAAAAAGCCCAGGACTTTGACAATACCTCCATCCAAGCATAGAGTGCAGCAGCCCGCCCCATCCCATTGCCTCTCCTCACCCAAGGGAGCCATCACCCTGAATCCCCTGTTTACTCTTCTCTCGCTCGCTCTCTATACAGCTTTATTTATATACATACAGCAGTCTCCCTTTATCCACGGGGGCTATGTTCCAAGACTCCCAGCAGATGCCCCAAACCACCGATAGCACTGAATTCTATATGCACTATGTTTTTCCTATATATACATCCTATGATAAAGTTTAATTTACAAATTAGGCACAGTAAGAGATTATGCAATAGTTATACAACTAATAATAAAATAGAAAAACATATATTGTAATAAAGGTTATGTGAACGTGGTCTCTCTCAAAATATCTTATCGTACCGTACTGACTCTTCTTCATCTTGTGATGATGTGAGATGATACAATGCCTAGATGATGAGATGAAGTGAGGCGAATGACGCAGGCATTGTGACACAGCATTATTTTTGGACCGTGGTTGACTGCTGGTAACTGAAACTGCAGAAAGCGAAACTGTGGACAAGGGGGACTACTGTACACATATGTATGTGTAGCCCCCTCTCTCCATATAGATATGAAAAATTCATATTCATATGTGTATTCTTATTTTAATTGTTCTTAGCTTTAGAAGAAAGGGTATAATGCTATATGTAACATTTTGGGACTTGCTTTATTGAGATTCATCCACATTGTTGTGTTTGCTACAGTTATTTGACTTGATCACTGTATAATATTCCATTGTTTTTATTCATCTACTCTCCTGTTAATAGAGAGACTATTTATTCATTCAATCTACCACTAAATGGCATTTTTTCTACCCTTTCTACTTTCAAATTTTGCTAATATAAACAGTACTGCTATGAACATTCTTGTGCATGGTAAGATTCTCTCTTTGATATATACCTATGAGTGAAATTGCTGAGTCATAGTTTATGTGAACGTCTAACTTAGGAGAAAATGCTAACTATTTTCCAAAGAGATTTTGGCAATGCTAAAATCTTTAGAAAGCTTATGAATTTATATATTCTCCAACACTTCGAACACACTGTACACATGTCTTATGAAATGCTTACTTGTGTCTTTTGCCCATTTTTATTAAGTTAATCATGTTTTTTAAATTTATGTGCAGACATACAGAATAAATCAATATTTTCCATAACATGTTAGCACATAAGATAATTAATATGTCTTGGCAATTAACTTTATAAAAGTATGTATTTTCAGTCACCAACTCACACTGAATTTGGCTTTCACTTTCTCTGTAACTAGATCTGTATGTATCTTGAAAGGATAATAACTTTAAAGAACGTATCTGTATATACTCATGCAATATTGTTATCATGCACAAATTTAAGAAATCATGAATCTCATCAAATATCCAATCAGAAGGTTTCCTGATTCGTTTATAATACTTTTTTGGTTTTTGTTTTTATATTTTTATTGAATCAGGATCTAAATACAATTGGTTGATATGTCTCTTGTGTTTCTTTAAATTTATAGGTTGTTCCTCCATTTGTTTTTTTCCTTGCATTCTTTTGGTGAAGAAACCACTTGGTTTGCCCTATAGAGAGGATTCCATAGTCTCATTTTGCTGATCCATTCTTTACAGAGGCATAATGCACAGTCTCTAGCCCCCTCTTAGATCTAGACTTGATCAGATTTCAGTTTGATTTTTGTTTTCTTTTGAAAGAACAGATGGTGCTGTGTACCTCCAGCCGAAGGCTTATCATATTTGTCTCTCCTTTTTGGATATTAGCAGCCACTCTTGATCAGAGCCTAGATTTATTAATTCACAACGAAATTTGAAATGCTGGCCAATTTGCATAGTGTAGTAATGAACTATGGTCTAAAGGAAATCTTGACTCAAACTTCCTTCCTCAAAAACCCCACTGTCTCTGAAGTGGAGGCCATCAGATTATACTACCCAATACTTTTTCTTGTTATAGACATTAACCAATTTCCTTGCCAACTCCCTCTCATTCTGACTTAATGTCTTTTTTCCCACTCCTACTGTG
Organism: Equus asinus; assembly: GCF_041296235.1. Taxonomy (NCBI): domain Eukaryota; kingdom Metazoa; phylum Chordata; class Mammalia; order Perissodactyla; family Equidae; genus Equus; species Equus asinus. Next base: position 68,132,084 of record NC_091794.1, read on the forward strand.
GTCATCATTTTGGATGTAAATAATATCCTTGTCTAACACGTGGCCTCTAAGTTCCTTGATCTGCTCATTTCTAATTATCTGTTCCTCAACCACACACAGCCACTCACCTCATGGTCACACACTATCTAAGACCAATTCCTAACATTACGCGCTGGATTCCTCTCCCCCACACACAAAGGACTTAGTTTCTACAATTCACTCTTCTTTCTCTCGTATCAATCTCTCCCTCTTGAACCATTCTCTTTGGCATGTAAATATTCTGTATCTTCATCATTAAAAAAAAAAAAATCCTATTTAGACCCCACATTCCCCTCTAGTTATCACTCCTATTTCTTTCCTCTCCTTTTAATAAAATTCCTGAACTATCTATTACTACTACCTCCCCTTCTTCATCCCACATTCCCCTCCCTTCATTCCATATAACCCCTCACAACAGGTTTTTGCCCTCAGCATTCCAACAAATTGGTTCTTTTCAAAGATACCAGAAACCTCCACCTCACCAAATCTAGTAGTCAATTCTCAGTCTTATCTTACTCAATATTCAGCAGTGTAAGGAACAGTTAATAATTTCTCTTTCTTCAAATATGCTCTTCACTTGGCTTGAAGATAGCCAATTCTCCTGGGTTTCCTCCAACCTCATTAACTGTTCATTTTCATTCTCCTTTGCTGTTTCCCCTCATCTCCAGACACCTTAACATCATAGGGCCCTCAAGATCAATCCTTAGACTTCGTGTTTACCTGTACTCACATCCTTGGTGATCTTATCCAGTCTTAGGGCTTTAAATATCTTAAATACCATCTATATGCTGATGACTTCCAAATTTATCTCTAGTTTACACTTCTCCCCCTATTTCCAGACTCACATATTCAATAGCCTATTTACACCTCTCCTTGGATGTCTAATAAGCATTTTAGCTTCATAAAACCAAAACCAAATTGTTGATACCACTCCCCACCTCAAACCTCTCCTACAATTCTGTCTACTTCAGTTAATGGCAACTCCATCCTTTTATTTATTTGCCCAAGCCAGATACCTCAGAGTTATCCCTGAGTTATCCTCTCACAATCTACATCTAAACCTGTCAGCAAATGCTGGTGTCTTTACCTTGCAAGTATATACAGAATATGCTTACTTCTCAATACTCTCCACATTATGCTCTATTCCAAGTATATACAGAATATGCTTACTTCTCAATACTCTCCACATTATGCTCTATTCCAAGCCACCATCTCTTTCACTCAGATTACTGCCATTGACTCTGAACTGGTTTCTCTGCTTCAGGTCATATGTCAGGTCATATCATACCTCTGATCAAAACTTTCCAACAGCTTCCTATCTTACTCAGAGCAAAAGCCAAAGTCCTTACAATGGCCTCTACCACCCTACACAATCTGGATCCCCTTTATGTCTCTGACCTCGTCTCTTACTCCAAGATCACTTTGCTCCCTTGATCTCTAGCCTGTAGGAATTTCTACCTCAGAGCCTTTGTATTTGCTGTCTCCTCCAACTGCTATTTTCCTCCTCCAGCTATCTGCATGGCATGTTCCTCACCTCTTTACTTTCTAACATAAAATATACTTTACTAATATAGGGTTTATTGTCTATCTCCTCAATGTCCCCCTCTAGACACACACACATACACACACCACACAAATATAAGCTCCATATTAGCAGAGATTTTGTTGCTGTCATCTTTTTGTTTGCTGATATATATCCACAGGGCCTAAATGGTGTCATTCATTGAATGAATGTCAACAAGCTAATTGCTGGTCTTATTTCCCTACACACACCCTGTGCATCAGCCAAATCAGACTCTGTACTCCCAACACACCATGTTCTTTAGACTTTCATTCTCTTGCTCTTGCTTGTCCTCCTAGAACCATCAGGACCTACCTCTTTATACATGCTACAAGTAACTGTTGAACACCCACTATTGTGCTAGGTGCTAGAGAAATAAAGGTAATATTTGACATCTCTATTTAGATGCTTAATGGGATTCTCAACCTAACATGGCCAAAATAGCATCCTTAACGTTCACCCATACCCCAATATGGCTCTCCTCCATTCTTCCTATCCCAGAAAATAGTATCATCATCATCACCCAACCCAAAACCCAAAATCCCAGTTGCTCAAGCAAAAAACAAAATGATTCCTCACTCCCTTTCTTTTCCTCAGTAATACATTAGATCTACTTCCAAAACATATATTGAATCCATCAATTTCTCTCCATCTAGACTAGTGCTGTTGAATAGAACTTTCTGCAATGACAGAAATGTTTTTCATCTTCTCTGTCCAATATGATAACCACTAGCCACATGTGGCTATAAGCACTTGAAATGTGGCTAGTGTGACCAGAAAACTAGTTTTAATTTTAATTAATTTAAATTTATGCCACATGTGGCTAGTGGCTACTGTATTGGACAGCACAAATCTAGACTAGCATTTTGGGTAAAGTCACCATAATCTCTCCGCTGGACTACAGCGATAGTCCCTAATTGGTCCCTCTGCCTCCATGCTCACTCTACACTACGGTCATATCACAGCACTCCTCTAACTCTCCAAAAGCTTCCCATTTAGAACAAAATCCAACCTCTTACCAAGGCCCTCAAGACCCTACTATGTCAAGACCCATATCTACTCTCTGACCTCATGAACCACCTGCTGCCTCTCTTCCTCTCCCCCGCACACTATTCTCGACATTATAGCTCTCTCTTTCCTACAACACTGGAATTTTGTTTCACTCCTTCAAGGCTGTGGTTCCCCTTGTTTTGAGAACACTCTGTCCCCAGATCTTCAAATGGCTAGATCTTCATCATCCTTTAGTTCTTAGCTCAAACCTTACCTCCTTAGTAGGCTTTCCCACAAACTAATCTAAGTTAGCACTTCCTCCTTCCTAGACACACACTTTGACAGCACCACGTTCCATTCACCTCATAGCACTTATCACAGACTAAAATAATCTTGCTAATTTATTTTTCTACTGACTATCTAGAGCTGCTGGATACTGCTAGAACACAAACTCCACAAATAGCAGAGATCTTGTCTGTGCTATTTCATCATTGTATCCCCAATGCCTAGAACAGTACCCATCAGATAGTGGGTACTCAATAAAAATTTGTTGAATAAATAAAAGAAAAAAAAAGTTCCTGCGCCTAAAGAATTCAGCCTTGTGGGACATACTAATAAGAAAATGAGCAATTATAACATAATGTCAAGGGCTCTGGAAAAGCTAAATGCTGGGTGCTGTGGCAACACAGACGATGAAACCTAATCCAGTGTTAAGGGATAAAGTAGGTTTTCTAGAGATAACTGTATTTAAAAGCTGAGATCTAAATGACAAGTTGGAATTGGAAGCCTAAGGGAAGGGAGATGCAGATAAAGTTTTCCAAGTACAGGCAACAGTTGAAGTAGAGCAAGCAGGAGAAGACGGTGACCTGACAATAAGAGCAGAGAGAAACGGACAGATTCATGTGACACTGAGGAAAAAGAGTTGCAGCACTTAATGATTAATTATATGTAAGGGACGAGGGAAAAGTTAAAGATGATGCCCAAGTTTTAGGCTTAGGAAATTGTATGAATGGTATTTGCACTCACCAAAGGAAAAAAAAAAGAACAGAGAGAGGAGTAAATTTGGGAGAGAAAGAAAAGTTCAACCAAGTTGCAGATGACTCTGTGACTTCAGAATGGAAACATCCAATAAATAGTTCAGTAAATGTGTTCAGAATTCAGGAGAAATATCTGGCCCAGAAATATAGATTTGGAAATTTTTAGCACAGAGATGACAAATGACACCATGGTAATAAATGAGGTCACCTAAAGAGGGTCTGCTAAGAAGATTACACGAGCTCAGAACGCTGAAACGCATCAATTTTTAATGGCCAGGCAGATAGAGGGGCCCATAAAAGAAAATCTTAAGAAGCAGCAAGAATGGAAAAAGAAAACCAGAAGACTGGAGTCAGAGACAACTAGAGACTACAACATTTCAGGGTGGTGGTGGTGAGCAATGTTAAAAAGCTGTCCATAGGTTGAGTAAGATAAAGTCTAAAAAACGTAGACAGGCAAAACCATCTCTACCGAATCAGAAAGTACTGATCTTTTAACCAGTTAAAATGAAGCTTCCTTAGCTAAGAACAATGGGGGAAAGAAAAACAAGGACAGAAATCAATTCAACAACTTCTAGTTCCTGGGAAAGTTTGGAGTTTCCTTTCAATCCTAAAGTTTACTTCTTTTAATTTTCTCCCAGTGGGTTTTTTTCAAGTTGAGTCAATAGAGAAATCAGGCAATAAACAGCCTTCATTCTTGGTATTTAGTTTTCAAACTTACTTACTAATTCTAGAGGCCCCTTCTGTAACAAGGAAAGTATTCTTGGCAGCTAATCCAAGACTGCATAAAACAAACAAAACCACTAAAAGGATCAGGTCTCTCTCCCTCTTTAAATCACTAACACTATCAGAGGCTAAGTCAACAAGCTTGTTCCGCAGCAAGAACACATGAGTGCTTTTTTTAAAAAATTAAGATCCACAATTAAAGAGGCAGTGTGGCTGAATGGATTAAGCTTAAGGCTGGAAGACAGAAGCCTTAAACATTAAATTCACCTCTGCCCACTACTTTCTGACCAATTCTGAGAATATTCTATAACTCTTTCAAAAACAGAATAGCAAATAATGAAATAATTCTAAACCAGAATGAGATAATAAGTCAAACTAAAATTAAACAATTATAAATAATTATATAAATGGAGGCAAGAAAACACTGGTATATAAGACATCAAAAATTAATTTTTAAATCCTCACGACAATTGCAATTGCTTGCTGACAAAATCTGATTCATCTTTGCAGGAACAGAACAGGAACTAGGACTCACACCCCAAATGAGCAAAATTTCCTTGGGGTCTTTCAGGGTTGCCATTCTGAGGAACAAGGCAAATACAGAGAGATCTCTCCCTTCTCCACTCTCTCCTTAGCATGTGATACTTTTGGTTTGGCTTCCCAGCTTTCCCCTCCTATAGGAAATGGCCATTCAGTAAGAAAGAGCAAAGAGATTTTGCTTAGAAATCACTCAGAATAAAGTCACTACTATCATGGAGTCGAAGATAGGTATGAACTGTTTCAATTAACTGAAAACCATCTGGAATCATAAAAGAGGAGTGGAATCAGCTTGTAGGTTGCCAATTGCTGCTTTGGGCCAACGTTCATCAAATACTAGGCATTATACCAGTGCAAACACATTTAATCCTCAAATAACACCATGAGGCAGCCCCATATTAAGGTTAAGGAGACAAAGAACAGGGGAGGTGAATCACCAAGCTCGTGGGTGGTATTTTAATTCTTATGATGATCCTAAAAAACTTGTATATACATAGTCTGGATCATCTAGAATATAGGTCCTAGATGACAGCCTTATCATCAAGTACTGCCATGCAATTTCAGAGACCTCATTTCTTGTTTATGTTTATGATCTAGCGAACTTTAAGTGAAGATCAAATGACAATGAAGCTTACTGTAACATAAAGTTTTCATGGTACTGGTGTGAGAACTGAGTCATCACAGGTCACCCAACGGGATGTCAAACCCAAAAAAAGCCTTTTCTGAACAGTCAGTCAGTGGTATATTTATGCTGTGGCTAAGATGCACAGAATGGGCCCCATCATTGAATACAAAAATTTGCAATAGCTCACTAGAAATAAATGTAGCTAGTGATAGTAAAGACTAAATGCATGCTCCAAATCCCAGAAATAATTGGATCAGCCACTCATGGAAGGATTTCAAGATCCTACTGTATGTTTCCTATTGCTGCCATACTTCAAACCTAGTGTCCTAAAATAACACAAATGTATTATTTTTAGTTTCATAGGTTAGAAGTCTGACACATGTCTCATTAGGCTTTGTCTTCTGGAGACTCTGGGAGAAAACCCATTTCTTTGTATTTTCTAGCTTTTAGAGACCACCTGCCTTCCTGGGCTCATGGTTCCCTTCCTCCATCTTCAAAGCCAGCAACAGCCAGTTGAGTCCCTCTCACATCTTATCACTCTGACCTTGTTTCCATCCTCAAATCTCTTTCTCTGACTCTTCTAACTCCATCTTCCACTTTTGAGGACCACTGTGATTATAGTGGGCCCACCCAGACAATTCAGGAGAATTAAGATCAGCAGATCAGCAACTTCAAATATATCTATAACCTTAACTCTCCTTTCCCATGTAATGTAACATACTCACAGGTTCCGGACATTAGGACATCCTAGGAGTCTATTATTCTGCTATGCTGGCCTTGCCATGAGGTAAACAACGTACCTCTACTGGGTTATCAAGTTGTTCCCCATTAACAAAGACAGCCAAAGATTGCTCACTTATAAAGTTTAACTAAATATAATGTCTGATTATAATGAACTAACAAACAAAGCCTCAAAGATACTAATACTGTTTTGTTTTTACAGTATAGTTATACGAACAGCTTTCTCTGCAACAATATTATTTGAATCAAAATATAAATATAGTATTGGACCTCGTTTTACTAGTTCTACTCTTTAACTAACAATAATTTGGTTTTTGTAAAGCAACATTATTTGTCACATTATATTATAGATACTATTTTGAATTTCCTTGGCTTCACTGTCTTATTTGTATTTAAATTGTGAATTTATTTTGGTTTCATAATTGTATCAAAGCTATAAACATGGAGTTTACATCTAGTTCTTTGTTTCTATAAACTTAAGTAACGGTATATTAAAAACAAGTCAAAACCAGGGATCAACAAATTTATTTTTCCTTTGAAAGCAATTTATATAACTATCAGTTTTGAGAAAAACTAGAGTACTGGAGTAGAGGTTAACAGGATGGCATTTGGAGTGAGATCCGAACTGAACTACCACCTCTGCAACGTATTAGCTATTTGACCTTGGACAAGTTGCTGATACTCTTTAGATATGCAATTTCCTTATCTATAAAATGAGGATAATACTACTCAGCTGATAGGCTTATCATGAGGATGAAGTGAAATTATATATGTAAAATGCTCAATACAGTTCCAAGCCATTATCAGGTACTCAATAAGTAAGATTAATATTTATTTTATAGAACTCTATATAAGCTTTAAGACAATAAAATAAAAAGAATCTTCAGTGTTCAGTATATTATATTTTCTCAATAAATATTAAACTGCAACTTCAAATGATTTAAATACTGTTGTATACTTATCTAAATTTTCTGAGTCCATTGATTTTAAACTATTTATCTTTCAATTTAATTAACTAGCTTATTTATTAATCTCAACATTTATGTATCTTGTAAGTTTGTAACTTGTCTTATCCCCTCAAAAACTCACTTGCCTTACTAAGGGCTTTAATATCAGTAATTACAGTAATAATTGAAGTTTTGTAAGTAATAAACTGTGGTGTACAATCTTCAACAGTTACTGTCTACCTTTTCCAAAAAGAAAATACCTTGATATGTTAATAAAAAGTGATGAGAAAAAAACTACAAAATGAATCTAGGAATATCAAAGTCCTAAATGACCTTCAAAGTGAATACTAGCAGTTAAGAGTCAACTTCCAAGGCTTCATTCATCACTTGAAAATAGTACCAATTTTAAAACAATGACTTTTAATCCTAAACCAAAAGCATGCAAAAAAGGATTGATGGAGGTTAAATGAATTAACACTTGCTGAAAATAAATATTAAAAATTACATATTTTTGTAAAAGGTTTTATAAAAGATAAACAATTATTTGTAAATGTATAAGACAGTTTCTCTTTTTTATTATCAGGTACAAAAATACTTACAGTTTGATAATATGAGGGTGACGAAAGAGTTTTAGATTTTGAATTTCTCGTTTTATTTTTCCAACGACATCTAAACTGCGAATCTTCTGTCTATTTAAGATTTTAACTGCCACTTTATGGCCTGTCAATTGATGTTCTCCAACTAAAGAAAAGAAAAAGGAAAAAATCTGCTGTAATAACAATGCAATCATTTACTCATGCTTCCGTTCACTGTAACCCCAAATTTCTCTATGCATATATTCCACTTTTATAGGACTTATTGCATAAAATTGAAGATATTTCTTTTCACTTTTGTCTCTTCTACTAGAGCATGCACTCCTTGAGGACAGAAACTGTATCTTAGTCTTCTCTATATCCTCAGCACCTAGCATAGACATGTTCATTAAATATTTGTGGAAAGGATTACTGAATTCTATACTCCTGCATAAAAATATAATCAAAATAGGAACACCTTTGGGATAGAATAGAATTCACTATGTTTTGGTATCGCTTTATTTCCCCTCTTCTGGTTAATGCCAGTCATTGTACTATAGAAGAATAAATGATTACTATAATAAATTAAAAACTCATAACTAGTTTCATTACTATTTCATCAGAAAATCCATATGCAGCGCCCCCATCCCTTTTTTGGCTTTTCCCATGAAGCCTTCCTGCTCTCCCCTTATTTCATGGAATCTCTACTTCTTTCACATCCTCACGGTATATTTATAAAGCTCGTGTGTCACTTATCATTTTTAGGCTACTATAAACATTTGTGTTTTTGACATTTCATATAACATGATAGTATTCATCTGAATCTCCCAGGAAGAACTTAGCACAGTGTTTTGTACATATTAGATACTAAATATATGTTGCATTAAATGAAACAATAGTCATTCCTCTTTCATATAACACATTCACAGTTATCTACACAACTAGTGATATCTTTAAATACCGTTCACATGAAAAATCTCTCAGTCGGGGAAGAAATTCGTCAGCCCCTCCTCCTATTTCCCTCAATTACTATTCTTAACTTTCACCATTCTTCTCACAACATCCTATTCAATCCTTGGCCCCTTTCAGCAGACAAATTCCCCCTTTCATTTCTTTGGGAAAAATGAAGTCATTAAGAGTGATTTCCTTTAAAAAGACGTATTTATTCCACATCCGTCCTTCCACATGTCTCAGAGATGATTTGGCACTCCTCCTGTTCAAAGCTAGCCTCATCATCTTGTGCCCTTGAATGCATCTTTTCTACACTCTCCTTATATTCGACCTTTTTCTTTTCTAATAGCTCCTTCTCCTCAGCCTATCATTATCCCATCCTTCCCAAATGTTTCATTTACCTTGTATCCTCCTCTGGTTTCCAACATTTGTCTTACCAAAATTTCTCAAAAACAGTAGTCCACGTTCTCTTCTCTTCTTCCTTTTTCACTATCTCTAAATTCACTGCTCTCTGGCTTCTGCCTCCACTCCTCTACCGAAACCAAAAGGTCACAAAAGACCCATTAATTACCAAGCTATGTATCCTTTTCATTTCTCAGACCACTATACCACTATAATCTCTGCTGCACGGGACAACATTGATCACTCTCTCTTTGGTGGCACTTCTCTATCCTGGTTCCCCTACTAACTCTCAGATGGTCTCCTTTATGACCTCCACCTTTTCTTTAATGGTTAGCATCCCCAGGTTTCTAATCTAGACCCAAGGTAGATCCTGAAGTTATCCCATTCCTTTCTCACAGTTTTAAATACAACCCATATGCCAATGACTGCCTCCTTCTTCAAATTCATGTATTTCAAGGTTAGTATCCCACAAATGCCTCAAATGCAACATATTCAAAACTAAACCCATCATTTTCCTCCACCAGACCTATGTCCTCTATTTCACTTGGTGTGGCACACAGCCTACAAGCTAGAAATCACGGAGTCAGGTGACATTGTCTCCTAAATATTTCTTGGAGTCAAGTTGCAAATCATTATGACAAATATGTTGATAACAATGATAGAAGTGACAATGACAGTAAGTGTTTATTATGTACTAAGCATTATTCTAAGTGCTAACTGACCTGCTCACTAACCTCACACCTCTATGAAGTATTATTGTCCTCCAGTGTACAGAGGAGTGACCTGAGGCTCAGAGAAGTTAAGCAACCTGTCCAGGCAACATGTTAAGTGGTGGTACAACATGTGATCTCACACTGTCTGACTTCAGTTCAGAAACAACACGTTTAATCCCAACAGAATAGGGGCCCCAGTCAGAGCAATCCAAACATGGAATGGGCTGACCTAGGAAGAACTGAAATTCTTGTCACTGGAGATGACTTTTACCTTTATAACTTTCTCAAGCAATAAATTATCATCTCAAAAACTTTAATGAACCTTGAAAGCTACTTTCCCTGAATATCAAACAAACAAATTGGGAAGAAATCAAGTTCAAGTAACTTAACTTACTAACATTCCAAAATATGTTTCCAGGACTCCAGAGACACATTATCAATTTCAGGGACTTTCTACTCAATTAAAATAACTTAAATGGTTTCTTGATGCCTGGGTAGTTCATTATTCACCTGGGGAAATTTTATAATAGCCAAAGATTTGCCTGGGTGACAGAGCAAGTATATCTCTCTCCTCAAGTCCCTGATAGGGCTTCTCTGCAATGGCCTTGTCAACACAAGAGGGAGAAGAGTTCATGTCCGCCTTCCCATTGGATAAGTAAAACTAGTGTCTACTGAGAACACATGTGGGTCTTTCCAGATCAAAGAAGTTAAGACCAAGGACTCTAACAGCCAAACAGATGGCAGCTTTGTTTTTTAATGACATATGCTTAAACTGAAAAAAAACAAGACACCAAAAAGTGAGTGAATTCATTTGGAAAATAATATGAGAAAGCATTACTCCATCAACAAATTCAATAAAGCTGCAGGATACAACATCAATATACAAAAATCAGTTGAGTTTCTATACACTAACAACAAACTATCAGAAAGAGAAATTAAGAAAACAATCCCATTTACAAGTGCATCAAAAAGAATAAAATATTTAGGAATACATTTAACCAAGGAGATGAGAGATCTAGACACTGAAAACTAAAAGACATTGATGAAAGAAACTGAAGACATAAATAAATGGAAAGACACTCCATGCTCAGCTTATGGATTGGAAGAATTAATATTAATAAAATGTCCATAATACCCAAAGCAACCTAAATGCAATCCCTATCAAAACTCCAATGGCATTTTTCACAGAAATAAAACAAAGCGTCCTAAAATTTGTATGGAACCACAAAAGACCCCAAATAGTCAAAGCAATCTTAAGAAAGGACAAAGCTGGAGGCATCACATTTTCTGATTTCAAACTATTATCACAAAGCTATAGCAATCAAAACTGCATGGTATTAGAATAAAAACAGTCACAGATCAACGGAATAGAGAGCCCAGAAATAAACCACACATATATGGTCAACTAATTTATGACAAAGGAGCCAAGAATACACAATGGGGAAGTCTCTTCAATAAAGATGCTGGGAAAACTGGACAGCCAAAATGAAAACAAAAGAATGAAACTAGACTCCATCTTACATGTTACACAAAAATCAACCCAAAATGGATTAAAGACTTAAATTTAAGACCTTAAATGGTAAAATTTCTAAAAGAAAATATAGGGGGTAAGTTTCTTGACTTTGGTCTTGGCAATGATTTTTTTGGATTTGACAAAAAAAGCAAAAAACAAAAAAAGTGGGACTACATCAAAGTAAAAGCTTCTGCACAGTAAAAGGAAACCATCAACAAAATGAAAAGGCAATGTATACAATGGGTGAAAATATTTGAAAATCACATATCTGCTAAAGGGTTTAACATCCAAAATACATAAAGAACTCACGTAACTCAATAGCAAAAACAAACAATCTGATTTAAAAATGAACAGAGGAACTGAATACACTTTTTTCTAAAGAAGACATACAAATGACCAGCAAGTAGATGAAAAGGTGTTTAACATCGCTAATCATCAAGGAAATGCAAATCAAAACCACCATGAGTTATCACTTTACACTTGTTAGAATGGCTATCATCAAAAAGACAAGAGTTAAGTGTTGTTGAAGATGTAGAGAAAAGCGAACCCTTGTGTATGTTGGTGAGAATGTAAACTGGTGCAGCTACTATGGAAAATACCACGGAGGTTCCTCAAAAAATTAAAAACAAGGGCCAGCCAGTGGCCAAGTGGTTAAGTTCACGCGCTCTGCTTCGCTGGCTCAGGGCTCTCTAGTTCAGATCCTCCACGTGGACCTGTGCACTGCTCATCAAGCCATGCTGTGGCAGCATCCCACATAGAAGAACTAGAAGGACTTACAGCTAGGATATACAACTATGTACTGGGGCTTTGGGGAGAAAAGAAAATTAAAAATAGAATTACCGTGTGATCCAGCAATCCCACTTCTGGGTAGACATCTAAAGGAAATAACAACAGGATATGGAAGAAATATGCATTCCTATGTTCACTACAGCATTATTCATAATAGCCAAGATATGTAAACTACCTAAGTATCTATCAACAAATGAATGAATAAAGAAGATGGGGGGGTATATATATGTATATATGTGTGTGTGTGTATATATATATTATATTTACAATGGAATATTCAGTCATGAGAAAGAAAGAAATCCTGTTTGCAACAACATGGATGGACCTTGAAGGCATTATGCTAAGTGAAATAAGCCAGATAAAGACGACAAATACTGCATGGTATCACTTATATGTAGAATCTAAAAAGCACAAAAAAGGCAAACTCCTAGAAACAGAGAGTAGAAAAGCAGTTACCAGGGAGTAGGGGGTGGAGGAAATAGTGAGAGGTTGGTTAAAAGTTGCAAATTTCAGCTACAAGATGAATAAAATCTGAGGATCTAATGTCAAACATGGTGGCTATAGTTGATAATACTGTATTGAATAGTTGAAATTTGCCAAGAGAGAACTTAAATGTTCTCACAAGAATACTAAATATATACACATCTCTGTGTGGTCAAAAGAATCAAATGCACTAAGAATGCCCCCTCTTTCTGCTGAACTATGCTAGCCTCTATTGCTTAATAACTTGTGAAGTGAATTAACACTTAGTTATAATTAATTAAATCCAAATAGTTGTCTCATAATCACATTCCTCCTGAAAGCCGAATGAATGTTCCTAAAAATCTGGTAATAAAAACAGATTTAAGACCAAGAATTTCTTCTATGTGTATCACAGCCATAAATTTTTCTAGGGAAGTAACTGAAAGGCTTGGACTCATCAAAGTTTATTCTCATTCACTTGTTCAATCAAACAATAAAATACTGAGTATCTTTTAGATGCCAGGACTGTGTTGGTCAAAGATACATGAAAAGAGACGTTTTAGTAGGGGAAAAAATATGAGCTATGAAGGAGTTAAATAAATTCTGTATCATATTAAATCTGTCTGAAGACTTTCAGGGATAACTTATTTGTAAAGGAAGAAGATAGATGAGAAAGAACATTAAAAATGAACACCAAAAAAGGACAAATTTGCCATAATTTGTCATGTATATAAGTAAATATCCAGATCAATACCAATTTTGACAGGAGCAACAGGGACATTCATCCAAGGAACAACCATTTAATGAACGCCTACTATGGTAAGAGCTATACTAGACACCTGGGATGTAAGTGATGAACGAACTAGCTCTGTTACACTGCTAGCTGTCCCCTAGTATCTATTCCACCCTTCCTTCCCAGACAGAAGACTCCCAAATAACACCTGAGCACACGACTCTCAAGAGTAAGACTGCATCCTAGCATCTCTTGTAACTAGATGTGTGACCACGTGACTATGTTCTGGCCAATGGCATGCAAGCAGAAATGTCCCTAGCAGCTTCTTCTTCATCTTTTCCTTCATCCTGAAGCCTGGAATTCCAAAGGCACCATTTTATACCATGAGGACAGGGTTAGACAGATGGGAGCAACAAGAGAGAGAAGCCCATGCTTTTGACCCCATCAGGCACGACAGCAGTCTGAGTCATCTGCTCAGAGAGTTCTAAGAGAAGAAAATACTACCTTATTTAAGCCGCTCTTACGTTGCTGATTTCTGTCATTCAGGGTTGAAACTACATAATACACTATTCAAAATACTTTAAAACTCACAAGTTTTAAAATCACTTCAAATTTCCAATTTTGCTGAACTGTCATCCATGAACTAATGGAGATAAATTATAATTTACAGCCCACACAATTTCTTGGATTAAAAGTGTTCTACAAACTTAATACCTATTACTGGTACATTTTGTTTTTCCTAACTTACAACCAAATTACACAAAACACTCTCTAAAGCTATGGAATTTTATGGGGGAAAAAATCCATACTTACCCAATCTATGCCTTTTTAGAATTTTACATTTGATAAGGTAAAGAGCTGTCATAAAGAAGAAAGAATGAAACTGACTTAGATTGCTCCAGAAGCAGAAGTGGGAATAAACGATTTCAACTAACACAGTCATCTGCTCTATGAAACCTCTCATGACCACCTTTTTCATCACTCCAGCCTAGATTGAAAATTTCCTTTTTATTTTTTAAATTTATTTATTTTTTGGTGAGGAAGATTGGCCTTGAGCTAACACCTCTTGCCAATCTTCCTCTTTTTGCTTGAGGAAGATAGTCGCTGAGCTAACATCTGTGCCCATCTTCCTCTATTTTGTATGTGGGATGCCACCACAGCATGGCTTGATAAGTGGTATAAAGGTCTGAGCCCAGGGTCCAAACCCGCAAACCCTAGGAAGCTGAAGCAGAGCTTGTGAACTTAACCACTACACCACTAGGCAGGCCTTGAAAATTTCCTTTTTAGTGTAACGGCTGTACCCTGAGTATACTTCTTTCACAGGATGTGTAACATGAACATTTACTTCATTCTCAGTTCATCTCTCAATACTAGATGGAAAAGCGTTGGAGGTCAGGTACCTTGTAGTGTTTGTCTATTGCCAGGGACACAGCTCCTGACAATAAACAGTAAACCAGGAGAATAGGGCACAGGGAGGTTAAGAATTTGCCTACAATCATTCAGCTATGAAGTGGCAGGACTGGATTTAAACCTAGCAGTGTGCACCATCCAATATTCAAACAGAGGAAGTTCAGGCCTTTGTCAGAATTAATATAAGATAAACTCCTGCATTAAGCAACAGGTTGGACTAGATCAAACCTAATTCCCCTTCCAACTGTACGACTTTTCAAATTATATCTCCAGTGATCATTCCACACCGAAGGGTAGGTCTTTTAAGCCACTCTAGCCTCCTGGTGATTTTAGTTGCCATTTTCTGGATGCTTTCCAGTTCTGACACATTTTTCTTGATGCACAAGATGCAGGATTTCATTTAGCCACATGAAGTCCTTGTAAATACAGAGCTGTTTTGCACAAAGACTATAATTTTTCAAATTTCCAATATGATTCCCAATGGACTCCAGCATTTTTTACCACAAGCACAGACCCTATAATTTTATGAGTATAATTTAGAACACTTCTCTTATACATTATTCAATATTAATTCATACAAAATACTTCTTACATTCAATGTTAATATCATATAATCTAGATCATATCTAATGAAGCAAAGAAAATGAACAATTAAAAAATAAAGTACTGATTATTTTAGGCCAGAATTATAATCTATTTATCTTCCAGGCTCAAACAAAGCAAAGAGTTGGCAAAAGGTCCTTCTGCTGCAAAGGTTACGGAACTATTGCATAATTTGAACTATGTCAGAGAAGAGCAAGCTGCAGTCCACAAAAAGAACTGACTATTTAATTTCACATGCTCCACAGGACCAGTAGGTGAGCATAGCACTTCCCATGCCTACACAAAGTCCCTGACCTATACACAAAATTTGCTTGCAAATCACTTTTTTGGAACTTGAAAAGTTTTTATCTCATCGTAATCATGACATTCATAGTGCTAGGCTCCCAGGAAATTATTAGCTTCTAAGTAAAATCAAGTCTATCACCATATTACCAAAAATAGATAAAGGAAGTTTTTTAAAAATTTCAAGGTATATTGGGGATGGTCTGACTTAAATTTAGGTTACAAAAAAGTACACTAAATCCCTCAGGAGGGCCTCCAAGCGAAGGCACAGCTCTCAGTGCAAAGAGATGGGCATCATCCTTCGGAGTGCCTACAGGATTCAATTTGTCACCCAGATTTTTCTCAGAAACATGCACACAGGTAGTAAGCTCCAGTGTGAGGTGTAGTGGGGGTTATTTAAGGACAGTTAATGATTCTTTCCCACAACCCTGGGAGAGACAAGTAGCAGTGGTATGTCTACAAGCATGCACACATGCTAAATATTTTACATACATTATTTCATTTTAATCTCATAACAACCTGATGAGGAAATTTTATAGATGAGGAAATTGAGGCTTAGAGAAATTAAGAAGACTAGTAAGGGACAGAATCAGTATTTAAATCCAAGTCTGCCTGGGTTCTTACTGATTACATTACACTGAACCCCACGTTTACCTGACAAAAGACTTAACTCATAACGCCGGAAACACCACTACTATATTAAAAGTACTATAGAATCTAAACACCATACATAATAATGATTTGGGGTTGGGAGAGTAGGACTCAGAATTCTAAGGTGAGATGCTAGGGACAGAGCTCTTCTAAGGACAATGGAATTTTTTACTGCCCCAGTTCAAGGTTCCTCTCATGGTTCTAAAAATCTTAGGATGAGATCTTGAAATTGGCCCTAGGTTTAAGGAGTAGGGGGAAAAGCTGGGGGCAGGAATGAGAGAAGTGGGGAATGGGCATGGCTAAGTTCTGGGACCTGAGGGAAGGCACATTTATCAATCCTCAGACTGCTCCAGAATCTCCTTTTCTGTAGACTCCAGGATTAGAAACCCTTCTCTTCCCACTGGTAATTGTTTTTGCCCAGTGTCATACAATATGAAATACTTCAGTAGCAGGAAAGATTAGTCTTCTGTACACCCTCCAGTTGCAAGTAAGGCAAGCTGAATGAAATGGAAAGTAAACGGAAGATTCAAGAACTTCTTATGATGGTGTTGGACAGACGTGCTGGGAGCAAGGTCATATTATGACACCACACAGAATGGAGGCTCAGATACTGGGAAGCTGGAACCAATCCTATACTGGCAGTATGTTCTGTACTTGGTTGGAAAATTGGGATGAGGGGATAATTAGAATGATTTATGTAATACTGGAGGCTTGATACAGTCTTATACATATACATACAGCATTTATGTAAGACATATTTAGGCATCTGCTCACCTTTCCAGTATCACCTTTCACCATTCCCTTACCTCAAATGTTACACTTCGGTCATTTGGAACTACTTGGAATTCCCCCATAAGGTATGTGCTTTCTCTCATTTCCAAAGTTAACATATGCCTAGGTCATGTTAAGCATTCAGTAAATTTCAGTGGAATTTTATGCAGTGGAATAAATGAATGTTGTTAAACATGTGAACCATTTGTGTTCCCCAATCGCCAATTTCCAATATTCCACATGTATAAGTCTCACCTGTCCTTCAAAATTCAGCTCAAGTACCATTTCTCCAGTAAGCATTCCCTAATCACCACTTCGGGCATCCCAACTTTTAGGACATACACTTGAGACACGAGCCCTGAAAACATCGAATTTTGAAAACCAATGGAGCTCACATCAAGAGACCCACAGGACTCTAGCTATCTGAGAAACCGCCCTTAACAGGCTCGTGCCCTCGGACTCACTCACCTCAGGGCCCAGCCCAGATGCAGACTTAGCTCCCAGATTTAAAGTGCAGTAGGCTCACCTGCTTATAATAAAGCATCAGCCTGATGGCCAGGCATCTGATTTAACACACACTTCTAGGAGCCTGCTGGAACACTCTCCCGGAAGGAGATGGCAGGTGCCGTCTTCGCGCTTTCCTTTTGCTGTGCTCCGTACCACCAGTATTCCCTGGAAGGGAGCTGTTACATGTGTCTGGTACTCCGAATTTTGTGGCTGCAGCCTGGGGACACCTCTTGATCACCTGGCTCTGAAAGCCAGCGGAACCTGCACTCCTGGTGCCATAGGACTGCAATAACTGGTGTCACCCAGAAAGGAGCTCATACCCCTGTCTGGCACCCCAACTTTTGTGACTGCTTCCAGGAAACACCTCTACATTGCCTGGCTTTCATAGCCAGTGGGTCTTACACTCATGGCCCCACAGGTCTGTAACCAGTGGAGAAAGAGTCCTTAAACAGCTACCACCCCCAGGGCACAGCAAGAGTCATCAAACCTAGGAACTCGATCTTTCTGTGAAGCAGGCCTGTTAGGCTAACCTTCGTGACTGAGGCTTCAGGGACAGGCTTCTAATTAAGCACGCTTCTTGGGGCTGACTGTAATCCTTCCCAGAGGCCTTGGAGGACAGGTGCTATCCTCACACTCACCCTGTGCCGCACTCCAGAACATAAGTGTCTCCTTGTAGGGAGCTCTACACACATCTGGTGCCCTAATTTGTATGCCTGATACCCTGGTTTTTGCAGCTTCCACTCACAGAACATCCCTTAATTGCCTGGCTCTGGTGGCTGGGGGGTGGGGGGGAGGCGCGGGGGGCTTGCATTCCTAGGTCCCACAGGACTGCAGCAATCAGAGAGCTGGTTCTTGGTGGGGCACCACCCCCAGAGCACTGCACAGACAGCAAACTGAGGCACACTCTCCAGTCTTTCTGTGAAGGAGGCCTCTACGCTTGTCTGGAAGCTTCGGCCTGAGGGGCAGGCTTCAGGTCTGACACACATTTACTGGCCTAGGGAGCTGCTCTGAAGGAACATACGCTGCAGATGCCATCCTGGGGCTCTGCCTCTGCCTTGTTCAAGCTCGCCAGTATCACTCAGGAATGAACTTATATACTCATCTGGAGCCCCAATTTCTGCAACTGCCATCCAGGGACACCTCCAGATCACCTGGCTCTGGTGGCCAGTGAGGTTTAAGCTTGTGGTCCCACAGGCCTGTAAATCTTTGCACATCTTTAAAAACTGCTGCCTGAGGGTCTGGCTTCAGTCAGCCTAAATCTAGGTGCTGAGATCTTCCCCTTTGGAACACTGACAGGTCCTGGCACATCCTGAACTACTGAGAGTGATTAAAAATATAATAGGCTGCTGGGACGAGCACAAAAGTTTGAGAGACAACCAAGAGCTGAGGCAGGCTTGAATAACAAGGTTCATCTCCTACACAAGGACCCTCCTTCAAAACTGGGAGAGGTGGCTGTTTCATCTACTGTATAGAAACCAACACAGAGGGTCAAGCAAAATGAAAAAACAAAGTAATATGTTCCCAATTAAAGAATAACACAAAACATCAGGAAAAAACCTTAATGAAACAGAGATACTTTACCTGATAAAGAGTTAAAAGTAGTGGTCATAAAGAACTGGGGAGAAAAACTGAGGAACACAATGAGAACTTCAACAAAGAGATACAAAACACAAAAATGTAGCAAACAGGAGCCACATACTGAAGAATACCATAACTGAACTAAAAAATACACTAGAGGGGTTCAACAGCAGACTAGATGAAGCAGAAGAAAGGATCAGTCAACTTGAAGCCAGGGCAGTGAAACTCACCCAATCAGGGCAGCAAAAAGAAAAAAGAATGAAAAAAGTGAAGATAGCTTAAGGGACTTATGCAACAGCATCAAGCAGACCAACATCCACATTATCGGAGTCCCAAAGGAGAAGAGAGGGAGGGGAAGGAAACACATATGAAAAAATAATGGCTGAAAACTTCCCTAACCTGGGAAAGGAAATAGGAATCCATATCGAAGAAGCCCAGAGAGTTCCAAATAAGAGGAATCCAAAGGGACCTACACCAAGACACATTATAATTAAAATATTAAAAGTTAAACACAAGGAGAGAATATTACAAGCAATAAGACAAAAATAGCTTCTTACATACACGGGAACTCCCATAAGACTATCAGCAGACTTTTCTGCTGGCCAGAAGGGAGTGGCATAACATATTCCAAGGGCTGAAAGAAAAATACTTCCAACCAAGAATATTCCACATAACAAAGTTATCATTCAGAAGTGAAGGAGAGAGAAAGAGTTTTCCAGACAAGCAAAACGGTTCATCACCATTAAACTGGCCTTATAAGAAATGTTAAAGGGACTTCTTTAAGCTGAAAAGAAAGGGTACTAATTAGTTACAAGAACACATATGAAAGAATAAAACTCACTAGTAAGGTAAAGATACAGTAAAGGTAGTAGATTCATCACTTGTAAGGCTAGTATGAAGGTTAAAAGACAAAAGTAGTAAAAATAACATATAAATATATGATCACAATAATTAGTTAAGGGATACACTAGATAAAAAGATATAAAATGTGGCATCAAAAAAATAAAACAAGGACCAACCCCAGCAGCCTCCTAGTTGCTCTGCTTCAGCAGCCTGGGTTCGGTTCCCAGGCACAGACCCACACCACTCATCAGTGGCCACGCTGTAGTGGTAGCTCGCATAAAAAAGAGGAAGACTGGCAACAGATGTTAGCCTAGGGGGGGATCTTCCTCAGCAAAAAAAAACAAAAGCGAAAAACATAAAACATGAGGGGTGAGCAATAATGTTGAGCTTTACAATGGGATTAAACTTAAGTTATTATGAACTTAAAATAGACTTATAGAAATAAGTTGTAATATGTAAGAATCATGGTAACTACAAAATAAAAAGCCTATAGTAAATACACAAATGATAAAGAGAAAGACAAGTAAGTGTACCACTAAAGAAAGTCATCAAACCACAAAAGAAAAGAGCAAAAGAAGGAACAGAGAGGAAATACAAAACAGCCAGAAAACAATTAACAAAACGGCAATAAGTATATACCTATCAATAATTATTTGAAATGTAAATGGACTAAATACTCCAATCAAAAGACAGAGTAACTAAATGGACTTAAAAAAACCAAGACCCATCTATATGGTGCCTACAAGAGACTCACTTTAGATGTAAGGCCACAGACTGAAAGTGAAGAAATGGGAAAAAATAATCCACACAAATGGAAACCAAAAGAAAGCTAGAGTCTATACCTAGACAACATAGACTTTAAAACAACGACTGTAACATGAGACAAAGAAGAGTGTTAAATAATGATAAAGGAATCAATCCAACAAGAAGATATAACATCTGTAAATATTTATGCACCAAACATAGGAGCAGTTAAATATACAAAACAAATATTAACAGACCTAAAGGGAGAAAGAGCAATACAATAATAGTAGGACACTTTAATACCCCATTTACATCAATAGACAGGTCATCCAGACAGAAAGTCAATAAAAAAAAATTGGCCTTAAATGACATGTTAGACCAGATGGACTTAACAGATATTTACAGAACATTCCATCCAAAAGCAACAGAATACACATTCTTCTCAAGTGCATATGGAACATTTTCCAAGATAGCATACGTTGGGCCACAAAACAAGTCTTAATAAATTTAAGAAGATTGAAATCATAATCAGCATCTTTTCTGACCACAATGATATGAAACTAGAAATCAATTACACAAGAAAAACTGGAAAATTCACAAATATGTGAAGATTAAACATTATTCTACTGAACAACCAATGGATCAAAAGATAAATCAAAAAATACCTAGCGACAAATGAAAATGGAAATGTAACATACCAAAATTTATGGGATGTAGCAAAAACAGTTCTAAAATGGAAGTTCATAGACATAAATGCCTAACTCAAGAAACAAGAGAAGTCTCAAATAATCTAACTTTACACCTCAAAGAACTAAAAAAAAAAAAAGGTAGAACAAAGAGATTCCAAAGTTAGTAAAAGAAAGGAAATAACAGATCATATGCTAACATTTTGGACAATCTAGAAGAAATGGATAAATTCCTAGAAACATACAACCTATAGAGACTGAATCATGATGAAGCAGAAAATCTGAACAGACCAGTAAGGAGACTGAATCAGTAATCAAAACCTCCCAACAAACAAAACTCCACGACAAGACAGCTTCACTAGTGAATTCTACCAAATATTCAAAGAAGAATTTACACCAATGCTTCTCAAAGTCTTCCAAAAAATAGAATGGGAGAGAACGCTTCCAAACTCCTTTTATAAGGCCAGCATTAACCTGATACCAAAATCAGACAAGGATGCCACAAGAAAAGAAAATTACAGGCCAATATCACTGATGAAGATAAATGGAAAAATCCTTAACAAAATAGTAGCAAACCGAAGTCAACAATACATTAATGATCAAGTGGGATTTATTCCAAGGATGCAAGGATGGTTCAACATCCACAAATCAGTCAATGTGATACATGACATTAACAATTAAGGGTAAAAAGTCATATGATAATCTCAATAGATGCAGAAAAAGCATTTGACAAAATTCAACATCCATTTATGATAAAAACTCTCAACAAAGCAAGTATACAAGAAACATACCTCAACATAATAAAGGCCATATATGACAAGCCAATAGCTAACATCATGCTTAATAGGAAATGCTGAAAGCTTTCCTCTAAGATCAGCAACAAGACAAAGATGTCCACTCTTGCCACCTTTATTCAATAATTCAACAATTCAAGTATTACAAGTCCTAGCAAGAGCAACTAGACAAGAAAAAGAAATAAAAGCATCCAAATTGGAAAGGAAGAAGTAAGACTGTCACTATTTGCAGATGACATGATATCATATATAGAAAACACTAAAGACTCCACAAAAACTGTTAGAGCTAATAAATGAACTCAGTAAGGTTGCAGGATATAAAAATCTGCTGCATTTCTATACACTAATAATGAATTATCAGAAAGAGAAATTAAGAAAGTAATCCCATTTACAATTACATCAAAAAGAATAAAATACCAAAGAATAAATTAAACCAAATAGGTGAAAGACCTGTATGTTGAAAACGACAAGACATTAATGAAAGAAACTGAAGAAGACACAAACAAATGGTAAGATATTCCATGTTTATGGATTGGAAGAATTAATACTGTTAAGAATGTCAACACTACCCAAAGCAATATACGGATTCAATGCAATATTTATCAAAATTCTAATGGCATTTTCCACAGAAACAGAACAAACAATCCTAAACATTGTAGGGGAACACAAAAGATCTCGAATAGTCAAAGCAATCTGGAGAAAAAAGAAGAAAGCTGGAGGCATCATGCTCCCTGACTTCAAACTATATCACAAAGCTATAGTAATTAAATCAGTATGGTACTGGCATAAAAATACAGGTATAAATTAATGGAACAGAATAGAGAGCCCAGAAATAAGCCCACACATATATGTCAATTAATTTATGACAA
Source organism: Equus asinus (assembly GCF_041296235.1). Lineage (NCBI taxonomy): Eukaryota > Metazoa > Chordata > Mammalia > Perissodactyla > Equidae > Equus > Equus asinus. The sequence continues at coordinate 68,155,136 of NC_091794.1, forward strand.
AGGAACCAAGAATATATAATGGGGAAAGGACAGTCTCTTCAATAAACGGTGATGGGAACATTGGACAGACACATGGATAAGAATCAAAGTGGACCACTGTCTTACACCATACATAAAAATTAACTCAAAATGGATTAAAGACTTGAACATAAGACATGAAACCATAAAACTCCTAGAAGAAAACATAGGTGGTAAACTCCTTGACATCCACCTTGGCAATGATTTTCTGAATTTGACACCAAAAGCAAAGGCAAATAAGAGCAAAAATAAACAAGTGGGACTATATCAAACTAAAAAGCTTCTGCACAGCAAAGAAAACCACAAACAAAATGAAAAGGAAATCTACTGAATGGAAGAAAAAACTATATTTGCAAATCATGTATCTGATACGGTGTTAATATCCAAAATATATAAAGAACTCATGCAACTCAACAGCAAAAAAAAAATGATTAAAAAATGGGCAGTAGATCTGAAGAGACATTTTTCCAAAGGGGACATACAGATGGCCAACAGGTAGAGGAAAAGACGGTCTACATCATTAATCACTGGGGAAATGCAAACCAAAATCACAATGAGATATCACCTCACACCTGTTAGAATGCCTACTATCGAAAAGACAAGAAGTAATAAGTGCTGGCGAGGATGTGGCAACAAGGGAACCCCTGTGCCTGGTTGGTGGAAATATAAATTACTGTAGCCACATGAAAACAGTATGGCAGTTCCTCAAAAAATTAAAAACAGAAATACCAAATGATCTGGCAATTCCACCTCAGGTATTTATCTGAAGAAAACAAAAGCACTAATTCAAACAGATATACGCATCCCATGTTCACTGCAGCATTATTTACAATAGCCAAGATATGAAAACAATCTAGGCATCCATTGATAGGTAAAGGGATAAGGAAATTGTGGCACATATATATATACACACACACACACACACACACACACACACACATATATATAATGGAATATTATTCAGCCATAAAAAAGAATAAAATCTTGCCATTTGCAACATCATGGATGTACCTTAAGGGCATTATGCCAGCAACTCAGACAGAGAAAGAAAAATACCATATGATCTCTCTTATATGTGGAATCTAAAAATATATATGTATTAAAAAAAAAAAGCTCCTAGATACAGAGAATAGATTAGTAGTTGCCAGAGACAGGGGGTGGAGGGTGGGAGAAATGGGTGAACTGCTTTTGAAGTTTTTTTTACTTTAAATTAAAAAAAAATTATTGGCTGAATATCCACATGCTTGGTGTTCATTAATTCCTCTAAAAAATCACTTCACAATAAGCATGGCATTGTAGTTCTATTCTTGGATATTTTCCCACTGAAAACATTGCCAGGTTATTCTTGCCATGTCACCTGCTGAACAAAATTGCATAGATTTCACTATGAAGCATTAGCCATACTACTCACCTCTATTGATATATTTAACCCAAAGTCATACTAAAAACACCTTCAAATTGCTCCTTCTCTTGGAAAAGGCACCCTTGGCTCTAGAATTGCATATTCTTTCTATACGATGAAGTATCGTTTGTCACCTTGCTCCTGATACAACTGCAATCTGGGATATTTCTTTACAAGTCAAAGCATGAAAAGCTTTTTCTGTACTTTATTTTTAGGCCTAAGATCTTGACAAGAGAAAACACAGTACCATGGGGTTGACATGGACAGAAAGGTGATTATCTCTTTAACACAAAGCAGTAGTGAACAAGTAATTCATATTTATCCATTTGATTCCTACCGGAGAGAGCTCAGAATCACCAAACTTCAGAGGCGAAAAGGATCTTAGCTGCGACAAGTCAAATCCACTTGCTTATAAAAGAGGAGACAAAGGCTCATACTATTGGGCTGAACCAGGTCCCTCAATGGGGCATTGTGTAAGTACATCATATGTCTTTACTGAGCATGTGAAAGGCCAGCGTTAGAGGAGGTATCATCAGATCAATGATGATTTCTGAAAGCAAACCTAGAAATTTCAAAAAAGCAGAATCACAGCCAATGTGTGCATTAGCCTCCATGCCTCAGATTCTCTCTCCCCTGAACTTGGATTCATTCAGGGCTTTCTTCTGGAGGAATCTCCTGTGACCCCGGCTGTGGCACGAGTCTTTCTTGCAAGGAAAGCAGACTACAAAACTCTCTCCCCGGGAAGTCACAGTAAAAAGCACGGTTGTGGAAAACCACATTGATGCACAGCATTTAAGTGCACGTTTCCAAAAATATTAGTACATACATAAAAATAACATCTGGAAGAAGATACACCAACTATCTGCAGTGGTTTTATGTGGAGGATGGAATTACGAGGGACTTTCCCTTTCTACATATTTATTTCTGTGATGTTTGGGTTCTTTATGAAAAATCTGTATTACTTTTTGCTATGGACTGAACTGTCCCGTCCCCATCCCCAATTCACGTGTTGAAGCCCTAACCCAGTGTGACTGTATTTGGAGACAGGGCTGTGAGGAGGGGACAAAGGATAACTGAGGTGATAAAGGTGGGGCCCTAATCCAGCACGGCTGGTGTCCCCACAAGAAGAGCAAGACACCAGAGCTTGCGCTCCCTCCGCCATGTGAGGACTCAGTGAGAAGGTAGCCCTTATCAGGAACTGGATCAGCCCGCACTTTGATCTTGGACTTCCCAGCTTCCAGAACTCTGAGAAATAAATGTTGTTCAAGCCAAAAAGAAAAAAGTATTGACAGAAGAAGGAATAATCATCAGCACCACAGAACCACAATTACAACTTACATAAAGTCTGGGCATTATGGAAGAAATTACATGTCCTCCAGGAAAACACATTTGAAAAAGAGGAAATTTCGATGGTCAATAAACATATGAAAAGGTACTCAATATTAATAATCATCAGGGAAATGTAAATTAAAACCACAATGCAATACAGTACCACAACATGCCCACCAGAACAGCAACAACAAAACACAGACGATACCAAGTATTGGCAAGCACGTAGACTAAGTGGAACTTTTATATTGCTGGTGGGGGCGTATTAGTGCAAACAATAGGGAAAAGCGTAAATTGGTGCAAAACACATAACTACTAAAACTGAATATGTATGCTCTGACTCACTGATTCCACTCCTAAGTACACAACCAACAGAAATGTACACATAAAAAGTTCTCGGGTGCTTTGAGATCTTTATAAAAAGTTCTCAATTCTGCTGGTCCATAGACTCACACCTTAAGTAGCAAAGACTCAAGAAGTAGAAAGAAAAGCACAAGGTACTGTAGAAAGGAAACTAGCCAGAGTGGGTCCACAAAGGCAGGATCAAAGGACCAGACGATTCTGGGGCCCAGGAAGTAGAGCAATTTGGGGAAAGGTGGCTACGACAGCAACAGAAAGACAGCTCTTGCTGAACCGCAGATGATGACAATGGTAATGGTAATGAGTGCGACTACCTACCAGGCACTTTTGTGGGTGGGTGTGTGTGTGTGTACATGCGTATTAAGCACTTAATATATATACTTTTCTTATTTAAACCCTACAAGGGTTCTTACAGAGAAAATTGAGCCTCACAGAGTTTAAGAAACTTACCCAAAATTCCTATCAGAAATTAGTACTAGAGCTGTGATTCAAAGCTATATCTTGCTATCTCCAAAGCAATTCTCAGGGGGAAAAAACTTGCTCTCTATTCATTTCCTAAGAGATCTGAAGAGTCCTGTTGCCACTTGTTAAACGATGCAAAAATAGACTGGAAACAGCACTTGGACTAAAAAGAACAATACGACAAAATCCTTTTCTCAAAAGTACACAATATAGTCCAAATATAACCTGAGTTTTTTAACCAAAAGTTATACTTCAGAAAAAAGAGATTCTTCTCAAAGCCAAGTTCTCATAAACCTTCTATATTAAGAAAGCACTTTCTAAGTTATTTTGGACAACAAATGACTATGCATAAAAGACACATTTGCCTAAACATGTATCAATCATTAGCGGAGAGAAAACATTTGATGAAATCAGTTAAAAAAAAGATATTTATCAAGGATATGGTAATATAATTATTCCTCATAAATAATTCCATACTTAAAAATGTAGAGTATCATCCTAAATAAGCCTTTTAAAGATTCACATTTAAGAAGCAGTATACTGTGTGATTGCAACATTGTGAAGCTCATTAAGTATAACCCTACAAGACAAATGAAAAACCCAAAGCTCTAATGTTATATTAGTGGGTACCTGTTATAGTACTGTACACAGATTCAAAATAACTTAAATGAAAATGAATATGGTACTCTAGAAAACCATGGTCGACGATTCAAAAAGTAACCCTAGTAAAGACAAAAATCTGAAATGTGACGTAGAAAAAAAACAGTACTTCTAAAATATTTAATGATATGATTTTAAATGTTTATCTAAAATAGCAATATATCATAAATAGAAAAAAAAGACACATGCAAAAACGTTTAAAGCAGCATTATTTATAATAACCAAAAAGTAAAAACTACTCAAATACCCAACAATAACAGAATGGATAAAGAGCAGAGTCTTAATGTAATACCATACAGCAATGAGAATGAATAAATTACAACTGCACGCAACAACGTGGATAAATCTCACCACACAGTGTCCAGTGAAAGTCAGCTCACAAATCCGATTCTGTTTCCATAAAGTTCAAAAATAGGTGAAACTAATCCGTCGACGGTGGTTACCCCTAGTGGGGGTGGAGGACAGAAACAGTAACTAAAATGGGACACCACGGGGAGCTTGTAGAATACTGGTCCTCTTTTGTGTCGTTAGTAGTTTATATGGGTATGTTCAGTCTGTGAAAATTCAATGAGGATTTATGCAAAAAAAATCACTTAGAATGCATGTACCTCTTTGTATATGTGGCACAATACAATAACAAAGTTAAGAAAGAATGTGTAGATGACACTATACCCACACTTAGGCTATGACAAGCGAAGGGACACCCTATGCGTCAACAAGCAGGGCCCTCGGGGCATCAGCCACCCTTCCTCATTTTTATCAAGAGCCTTCACTCTGGGAGTCAGGCGAGTCATCTGACGCACATATGTTCTGGCCCGTCATCACCAGACGCTGCCAAAATAACATAAGGCTCCTTTCTTCTTCACATATGCTGAAACAAAACAGTCTCTTCGCTTTTTTCCAAATTTCCTTCCCCTGAAAGTCCTTTACAGTTCTCTACAGGATAGTTCTGAACAGGAGAAAAGGACGGTATTCCTTTCAATCTACCACTGATTAAACAAGTACTATTAAGCACTTGATATACAAACCTTATTTAATCCCCAGAACTCTAGAAAGTAAATATTATTACACCCAGTTCCCAGATGAAGAAACCAGGAATTAGAGAACAATCAGTGCGTGGCAAGATGGTATATGTGCCTCCAACACCCAAGTTCAAAACACACCACTTTACCTCTAACCACCAGGCTCTCCTGATTAGAACATATCAACAAGGCTCACTCGCAGGTTTATCCTTTCATCTCCAGCATTTAGGAAATTAGGGCATAGTGAAGGGATGGAGTCTAGGAGTGACAGATTAGGGGAAGAGGGACAATGGATAAGAGTAATCAAGCAGTCACGCACCGCATAGCGACGTTTCAGTCAACAACCGACCACATACAACAGTGGTCCCACAAGATTAGCACTATACAGCCCAAGTGTGTAGTAGGCTACACCATCGAGGTTTGTGTAAGTACACTCTATCTTGTTCGCACAATGACGAAATTGCCTAATGACACATTTTTCAGTACGATTCCCTGTCGTCAAGCAACACATGACCATAGAAAAATTACTGTGTTCAGTCAACATGCAGGCTGAGGTAGGGCTGTTGCCTTTGCTATGAATCAGATATACTAAAGTTGTTCACTAAGAGCTGCCAAATGTCAAGAAAATAAAATACGGACTGAAAACGGTCCCATAATACAATAGGTAACATGCACTGGATTTTTACTGAGAGCACAAACTCACATACCCTGGAAGACCTTCTCCTCCCAGGTGTTTTTACTCTCTGTTGGTCTGAGTGTTCATCTGCTCACTCAACATTTAAAAAATATTTTTTGAGTATCTCATGTGTACTAGGCACTGCTCCAAATGCTGAAAATACAGGTAAAAACGGAAGGTGCATTTGGGTGGAGAATATCAACAATATATAAGCATACAATATAATGGTGATATAGTGGCGAAAAATGAAAATAAAGCAGAGCACGAGTGAGAGAGGGGAGGGAGAAAAATGGGCTACTTTAAATAGATCGGGAAAGGGCTGAGGATGTGATCTTTTAGTAAAGACTTGTCCTACAGCTAACTTCTTTGAGAACTGATTACGTGATATGCTGTATTCTACTTTATTTTTAAACCTTGTGTTTATACTGGCTTTAGACTTTAAAATTCTTTAAAGTAACTTTAATATACTTTAAAACTTAAGTCAATCAAGAACTCCACAGGAGAATCAACTTACTTTTTACATAATCATTTATGATGAACCATTTACACAGAATCAAAAAAACAGTTTCCCCGTATAAAAGAGATTATTTAAAACTGCTAGAGAAAGCATCAGCATTCAGGTCAGAGATAAAAGATTTGAAAAAGATGTTTACAGCTGTCCTCACTCCAGATGAATGGTAGAGTCTTCCAGAAACAATCCCAAAGCTTCTTAAATCATCCCCTCTCTGTCTTTGCAACTCTGGTCCTTACGTGTCTATTTTCTTTCTATGTTTCTCTTATTTGACATGCTTTGTCTCTTCCTTGTTCACTCTTTCTTTTCCTGTCTTCAGACACTTCCCCTTCTATGCCCATCACCTGCCCCCAATTGAATAATTTTTTGCAGTTGAATATATTTACTGAATATAATTTTATGTTTCATAAAATTTCTCTTTAAAGTAGAGCTGTAGAATGATTTAGAGCTCTCTCTAAAACAAAACGAAAAACAAACTGTTTTTTAATCTCTAGTGCCATTAGGTTTTCATTTTAGTGGATACCCTAGAGATCACAACATGCATCCTTGACTTACTAGAATCGAATATAAATTAGTATTTTTACCATTTCCTGGATAATGCAAGGACTTTAGAACACTTTAATTCTATTTTTCCTCTCCCACTTTTCCTGTTTTTGTATTTTATTCCTACATTATTTTAAATCTCACAAGACGTTATAATCTTATAGAGTAGTATCTCTTTAGTCACCCACATATTTACCCATTCTAACGGTCTTCATTTCTTCTTGCACTCTTGCTTCTATCTGGGAGCATCATTTTCTTTCTGCCTGAGGAAGTTTCTTTGGGATTCCCTTTACCGTGGGTCTGCTGGTGACAAATGCTCTCAATTTATCCTTTCTGGAAAATGTATTTTGCCTTTATTTTTGAAGGATATTTTTGTTGAGTACAAAGTTAAGTTTGACAGCTTGTTTCTTTCACCTCTCTGAAGATATCACTGCACTGTTTCCTCTCTTTCACTGGTTTTGCTGAGAAAGTAGCTTATTGTTGTTCTTGCGAAGACAATATATCTCTTTTACCCTCTGGCTACTTTTACGGTTTTTTTCCTAACATTTTCTCCCATCTCTGCATAGAGAGATGGAGTCGACTTCAGTATAGGAAAGTCTTAAGCAAAGGGAACAGGTTTTAGCATTTTTTCAATGATGTGCCTAGGAATAGTCTTCTTGTATTTATTCCGTTGGGGCTTACAGAGCTTCTGAATTTGTGGCTTGACATGTTTATCAGTCTCGGTAAACTTTCCACCATTATCTCTTTAAATATTTCTTCTAACCCATTCCCTCTCTCCCCTCTTTCTGGAATTGCGTAGTGCCCACTCTGTATGATCATCAGCGGTCCTGGGTTCCAAATGACACTCATACTCACAGGACACAATGAGTAGTAATCTAACATGAGTTTTACTTAACTTTTTGGAAAGATTTAGGACCAGAAACACAGTGTATCAATATGGCAGAATCAAATACATCAACAGAAGTCCTTAAAACATGCGTTGCTTCCCAGACCCCTCATCGTACAGGGCAGACTAGGTTGTGGGGGATGACACCCACAAGGGCATAAAATCTACTCCAGCATTCCTAAATCCCAAAAAAGTAACCACATCATATACCAGCCCATTCATGCAACTCCTAAGCTTCCCACAATGGGTGCACTGAGTTAGAAAAGACTCCATAAAGGGAAGCTGGAGGTCTGTTTCCCTATAAGTTTTATACTAGTAAAACAATGTAGTAGTAATGTAGTCCACTGGAGTATTACATGTCCATTCATAATCTTCCCAGTCCAGATGTAATTCACCAATCACAGGTAATGTTCACCATAAATACCAGTGTTTGGTAACAGAACTGAAAAACCACATTTATCTTGATATATGTCCAGAGAAATTGTATTGAAAGAAAGTAAACCTGAGGTCATCTTTCCACAGAAAAAAACTTATGCCTGCAATTAACCTGTTCTCTACAGGTTCCAACAATATTTATGTTAGACTTTTCACTGTGTTCCCATATGTCTCTTATAGTTTCTTTCCCCATTTTGTCTCTTGATGCTTCAGTCTGGATACTTTCTTCTGACTTACCTTCCAGTTCACCAATCCTCTCTTCAACAGAATCTCATCTGCTGTTAAACTATCCGCACAGTCCTAACTCAATTATCGTATTTTTCAGTTACAGAATTTCCTTTGATTATTTTTTATAGATTCCTATACTATGTTAAAATTCTCCATCTTGAACATATTAATCACCGTTATTTTAAAGTCCTTGCCTGATAACTTTAATATCTGAATCACCTGTAAGTTTCTTTCTTTTGTCTTGGCCTTGTCCTCCACAATGTTGAACTCTGTGTGTGATAAGCTGTAGAGGCTCCAGCTGATTTTCTTCTCCACCAGAGAATAAAGATAGGAGACAGATCATCTTAATAAGTCTTGAATTAAGCTGATTCTAGGAAGGATTTAAATCTTCAGGGGGTTGCAAACAAAAATCTAACAGTTTACCAGGGACCTTCTTGACAAGCTGTGAACTCTAACTGTTGTCTCTCCATGACTCAAACTGTGCTTAGCTTTTCTGACTTTTAGCCACTGCTCTCAAAATCTGCCATTATTACAAATGAGCAAATGACTTAAAGAGAAAAGCCAAACAAAATGCCAGATTCCTCCAATGCATTTTTCTTCTCACTGGGTTACTGATCACTCAAGTCTTGGCTGCCTTCAAATCGATTTTTCAATTTTCTCCAGATTTTCTAATTGTTCTTGCCTAGAAATTGATCTGATACAAGTTAGAGGTCATATCCAGGTGTAGAAGTCAATCACACTAGAAAAAATGTATATGCAATAATAGAACATTAAAGTTAAAAAGGACTTTAAAAATTATCTATGTCAGCCTTCCATTCAAACTAGGAATTCTGTGATGACAATCTGGATAAACAAGCATCCAGTATCTAAGTAAATATATCAATGACAGAAATCTAACTGATTTGTAGTACAAACTGTACCACTCCTAAACAATCTCCTTGATAGAAAGATCCTCATTATTCTGGATTATAATTTGCCTCCTTGAAACATTCACCCAATAGTCACAGTTCTGTCTACCACAGCATCACTGAATATGGTGACTCCTTTTTCCAGATGACGGTACTTTAGCTATTTAAAAACAGCTATCACACTTAAAATACGTTTTCTCATAGTCAGAAAAATATCACATTTCCTTTACTATACCTCATATGGCGTACTTTTGGGGCTCCCCTAACTGTAATGATCATTCTCTGAGATATAATTGGTTAAATTTTTTCCAAATTGTGGTGCCAAGGACTGAATATGCAATAAGAAAATTTAGCTGAATCCAAAGTACAGCAGAACTATACCACCTCTACAGCTACCAATGTTATGGCCTCTGTACAACTATTTCCCATCCAGTAACAATTTTTACATTTATGCATTCATAATATATACTTCTAAACTTGTGGTCAGCTAAAACTCCAACATCTTAGGAACTACTATCGACTGTTCTACTCTTTCAAGCACCTGGGTTTTTTTGTTTTTAACCTAAGTGCTAGATTTGACACTTGTCCCTATTAAACTTCACCTTCTTGGTTTTCACCTAGCAATGCAAACATTCAATATAAATTTAAATTATGATGCCAGATTCGTCTACTAATCATCTCATCTAGCTTTGTGCCATCGCAAACAGGAACTCTTATTACACTTACTAAACAGAGTCAGTGACCAAGATTCCCTTTAGGAGGACACCTAACTCCTTTGGGAATAGTTGTTCAATAAGCCATTCAGTGCACACTTCTTCATCTTATCCACAAAGCTACTGTAAGACAAAAGTCAAATTTCTCGCTGAAATCAAGTTTATAGCATACAGTATAACTGTTATACTATCAAACTGTGAATTCGTAAAGCACCATGGGGCCCTGGTATAATCTCAGTAAAAGGCGGATTCACCATATCATAGTTGACATAGAATTCAAATATGAGACAAGAATCATTTCTATTTCCACTTTGTTTTAAATTAGTAAATCATCTGTTGTAGTATCACTGCCCCATTTTTAAGACTGATAAAATATTTTGCTTAACTCAAAAATAACTAAACACAGTAAATGCTTAATATACACTGGTTCTATTATTCTATTAACTTATTCTGGGAGAACTGAAGTCAATTATGGAATTGACCAATACAGTACCAAGTTATACTCAAACACGTTAAAAAATTAAATTAATACTTACGGTATTTATCAAGTAAGAATTCAGAAAAAAATTACGGCATATTTAAAGGTTTTAATTCCATTATTTTCAATTATGATAGCTAGATAATTACCTTATAACTACGTTGCAATTTAGAAATTGAGAGATGTTAAATGAGAACATATTGCTCATTGTGTTTTTAATAGTACATAAGAAAATATAAAGAAAAAAGATTCTAAGAAACCTTATTTTAATAAATTGATATATTAGCATTCAGAATGAGACAAATTATAGCAGAATTTGATAATTATCTTTAATCATATAAAAGGATATTTTAAAAATCTAAGAGCAAATGGAAAAAAATTATCACTTTAAAGTCAAAGTCACCACCAAAAGAGACAGTAAAATTTATTAGAAGCAAACAGTGTTAAACATAAGAAACCACTTAAGCTAGAATCCTGTTCCCTTGAAGGGGTGAAGAAGGTTTCTATTATTAGCAGAGATAAGAGCTGCCTGAAATTCTTTCCTTAATAAGACCATACTAAAAATAAAATGGTTCACCACATTTCAAAATAAACACATTGCTCTGCATATGCATTTCAATCATTTAAATAACACATGACATAAGTCTATTCAACCTGAATCAAGGTGTTTTCTCTTACATTTGCATCTAATAAATATACCAGGAGGATCTGCTCTCATTTTTATAACACATTCAAAATTTTAGGGGTCTTGTGTCACCCACTTACTTATTCATTCTCTCTTAAAGGATCTGAGACTAGATCTTCTGCTAGATCAAACTGAATTATCTGTTTGGCTTCAAAAAATTAACTATTTTCTCTACAGAATATTTTCCCCATCATTAAGGAAACCACAGGAATCTCAGAAGAATAAATGCAGAAGTATCATTACAAACCAGTACCAAATGCTTTGAGGAAAGCTAACACGGACCACAAGACAAGTGAGTATTTTGGCATGTTTTTACAAAAGAACTAGATAAAGCAGTGCCGTGTCAGCATGGGAACGGAAGAGTCTCTACAGAACTGAGGTGGTTACCTCAGTATATGACCCAACTACAAGAATCCTTTCTAATTTACACAGATATATAAGGAAAAAGTTTGTAGAAAGGCATTTTTAGCTCTGAGTCTGCATTTTCTGTAGTTTAAGAAAAAGGAACTTGATTATTTTGGTTCTACTTTAAGTAGACATGGCTTTAAAAATAACATACATAAAAACTACCAGCTGATGCTCACACACTCCTCCTTCCTCCAAGAGCTCTATGATGGCCACCACGGGAATGGAACATACGTATGTCACAGTGTCTGCATATACGCTTTGGCAGTGGTGTACAGGAGAGGGTGGTAAGTGAGCAGCATGTAGACAATTAGTTTTCTGAACATATTTGAGTGAAACATGAAAGAAGACATGGGAAAAACAAAACAGGAGATAGTAAACTCCTCCTACACCTCATCAAATAAATTTCTGGTGTCAGAACCAGATCACTGACTATTCTCAGAGTTCAGCTAATTATGGGTTTAAGTGCATAATAGGACCTAAGTACATAAAAGTACCTAGGAGTGAAGTACTTCTAAGTATCTTTTCACCTCAATTTTCTCATGTACTTCTCACAATGGTGTAAGAAAACATACAGTATTAGTCTCTTCTTTATATATCAAGGGACTTTGGTTTAAGGTCACACAGGTGGCTTATGACAGCTCAAGTTACACAGCAGGTCTCCAAATCCAGTGTTCTCTGTATTATATACCATGTTGCCTTCGAAGGTTTACCCTAAACCTATCCACCATTTAGAACATTGTTTCCTATGGGAAAAAATCTTTTGAGAGTCAACCAACTGATTACACAAAATGAACAAAATCATTGAGAAATTCAGAACAAAATTACCAATGTCACAATCATATAAATGATACATAAGTCAGCAAAAAAAAAATCTAAATAGTACATCATTTCCCTAAGTGTTTGAGAGATATGACTGAATTGATTTTAATTCAAACACTAATCTTCTAGTTTTTGAGGAGAAATATAGATTCATTATTTGGAACTATTGTTTAATACATGTTTAGAATTTGCATAATTTCAAAAGTAAAATCAGTTCAGCTAGTGACTTATATAAACATTCACTATTATTTCCATTTGACTCTCATTCATTTTCCATATTTGTGAAAAAACAAATTACATGACAACCAAAAAGGATATGCATTTTAATATAAATGCTAATAATTAGGTATAACAGAGCACAAAAAAATTAGTCATTAAGAACTTTCTTCAATGCTAGCAGCCAAAAACTAGGGACAGCTTCTCACAGCTCTGTCTCAATACTGCTATCAGAGCTGAAGGCACTCCTAAACCCAGCAAACACTTATTCACACCTCACACGGGGCAGAATTTACTCACAACCGCCATGCGTCAAGTCACCTCCACAACAGCAGCACCCATGTGTACCGCAATTTGTCTGCTTTAAAGCCATTTTAGGTATCTTGACTCATTTAATCCTCCTAAAAGTTCTAGAAAGTAGGTAGGCCAAGTTTTGTTACTGCCATTTTACAAGGGAGGCAACAAAGGCTCACAGGAGTTTAATGGTTTTCCCAAAGCCATAAAACTGGTAGCGGAACGGACAATGCCTTCCAAAACCAATGCTCTTTCTAGGACATAAAATCCTTTCTACAAGTTCTCTGTAGTCTGACTACTAAAGGTTGCTGGTAATCTTTAGTCAAGGTTATTTTCATAGTAAGAAAAAAACCCCGAAATACATGGTATTTCTAAGAAACTTGGGTTAAAATGTCAGTATTCAACACATTCATCATATAAGAAAAGGAACGGACTGAGGCATATGAGTAAAAGTTGGGAATATGAAAATATAAATTTTTACCATACATATGGAGCTTCAAAAAAATTTTTATTCTCTGTAAATATGGACTAAAATAAAGACATTTAAATCTTATTTTCTCAATTCTTGATAATATCTACAGATATGTAAAATTACATCCTTGTAGATTTGAAACTCAAAAGATAACATACTGTGCATTTTGACTTTACATGCCATATTGCACGGACTCTGGAGTCAGAGAATCCAGAATTTGACTGCCAATTCTGCCACGTACTGGCACTGTGACCTTGGGCAAGTTACTCAAAAAGTATCTGATTCTCAATTTCTTCACTTGTAAAATGGAGATAATACCAAACTCAGAGGATTACTCTGGAAAATAAATAAAATCAAGCGCATAAAAAGTACTCAGAATACAGTAAAAACTGAATCAAATTGTAGCTTTCATCACTCAAGTGTTACACACACGCTTCTTTTCTTTTGTTCTGCGTGACATCTGCATTTCAGCTCGGGTCTTCAGTAATTCAGATTTCCATTAAACACATCCATATTTTGGAATTAAATCTTTAAAAAAATCAGTTTAATGATAAAGTTGGAGAAGACCCGAGAGATCAGGTGGTCTAAAGTCACCCTTTAGGAGAAGAAGAAAATGAGGCCCAAAAAGGTTAAATGTCTTGTTGAGGGCCTTGACACTACACACAGGCATCACAGACAATCCCAGCAAGGGCCCAAAATATCAGAGGCACAACTCCCAGGACCACCAACTGACCGGGCAGTTGTCTGAAATTCAATTTATCATTTAGGACAGGGAATTTACATTTCAAAAAAGGGAACATTATTTGTTAAAAATTTTTAATGAAAGTTCTATTTGCTTATCTTTCCTATTATCTCAAAAGAAGCGGAGAATTAGTAAAATATTTACTTAATTTCTTGACAGTCAATTCTGTGGGCCATTCACGTAACTATTGAAAAACAGAGAAGGTAAGTCCTTGATGAGAATTTGCTGCTCAGGGAGAGCGTGATGGCAAAGTCTCTCTTGATGCACAATTCCGATAAAGAAGAACTACTTCATAAACCCAATCTGCCAGTCCTCACTTGGAAAATGGAGGCTTCTCTGTAACTAATAATCAGCATTATATTATAAATAAATACTTATTTCTTCAACCAGTCTTTGTATAACACAAACAGATCTATTCTTCTAGAATTTCTATCGCCTTTGCTATTTCAATAAGAGCTGAACAAGTCTAATTACAAGAGCTCTTGAACAGCGGTTCCACTCTACCCTGGAAAGAGTAAGAACTGAAACAATCAATATAAAGAAAAAATTTAAGTAAATAAAAAGTATTACTTTTAAACTCTGCCAGCCCACATAATCTGTTTCCATAAGCACTCTCCTAGTAATCCAAGAAAATAGAATAATGAAGGAGAAAATTCAGTTTAGAACATTTTAATAGGCTTTAATTATTTCTCAACAAATAGAGAAGGATTTCCATTTACTTTTTAAAAATAACTTGAAACGAATGCTATTGAATGAAAACTATGCCATTTTCAATTTTTTCTTATCATACCTAACTCTGATCCATAAATTGACTCATCAATAATTAAGTTAAATTTTCAAAATATATAATCAGCATAACTATTAAGAGAGAAGGCAAACTCACTCTTGCATTTCCATGTTTTTACAGCCATATAAAACAAAATTATCTACTATTAAGTTTTTTACTAGATATTAATTTTACAAAGTCTACATCTATAACAACTAAAAACGCATATGTTTTCAACTAACGGTTTGGGGACAACTGGATATTCATATTCAAAAAATTGACCTTAGAACCTCATCTTATACCACGCTCAAATTTAACTCAAAATAAGTCAGAGACTTGAATACAAGAGCTAAAACAATAAAACGTTTAGAAGACAACATAAGAGAAAAATCTTTGAGACTTAAAGCAAAGATCTCTTCGACATAACACAAAAAGCACAGCTCATAAAAAGAAAAAAATCAATAAACTGGACCTCACAAAAATGCAAAACTTTTATACTTCAAAAGATACCATTAAGAAAATGAAAAGTCAAAAAGCAGACTGGGAGAAAATATTTGCAAAACATCCAACAAGAGACTTGTCTCCAGAAGTTATAAAGAATTCTTATAACTCAACTTATGAGATGGCAAACAACCCAATCAAAAAATAAGCAAAAGATATGAATAGACATCTCACCCAAGAAGACATATGAATGGCTAATAAGCACATGAAAAGATGTTCAACATCATTGGTCATTAGGGAAACGCACATTAAAGCCACAATGAGATGCCATTTCACACCCATCAGAATGGCTATTATAAGACAGACAGTAACAAAGGTTGATGAGAATGTGGAGAATCAAGAACCCTCATATGTTGTTGGTAGGACTGTAAAATGGTACAACCACTTTGGAAAACAGTTTGCAGTTTCTCAAAAAACTAAACATAAAACTATGATATGACCTAGCAATTCTACTGCTAGGTATCTACCCACGATACATAAAAACCTATGTCCACACAAACACTTGCACGCGAATGTTTGTGGTGGCATTGCTTGTAATAGCCACAAACTGAAAACAATGTCCATCAACTGGTACAGACAGAATGGGGCATACCCGCACAATAGATTATTATTCAGCAACAAAAAGCAACAAACTAGTGGCACATTCTATGTCATGCATAAACCTCAAAAACATTGTTAAATTAGTCAGACATGAGACACTCCATGTTGAATGACCCCATTTACAAGTACTGTTCAGAGAAAGCAAGTTTATACAGACAGAAAATAGAACAGTGGTTTCCTCGGGCTGAGGGCGGGAACAAGGATTAACTGTAACGGGCATGAGGGATTCACTGTGGTGATGAAAATGTTCTAAAATTGATCTATGATGACGGCTGCACCATTTGGTAAAGTTCTAAAAATCATTGAATTGTACACTTGGAATGAGTGAATTTTAGGAAATGTAAAATATACCTCAATAAACCTGTTTTTAAAAATGCATGTACTTTTGTTTCTGGTCCCTTGAAGAACTAAATGAGTAACTTTAGATTGGAGCCACTTCCCTAACTTTCATTAAACACCTCTAACTTTGCCTGGGAAGCCACAGCCTAGCTTCACAGAGGCTTTCACCCGGTGTTAAGGACACCCCTCCAACTGGTTGCTCACTGGACAGGGGTCCTCCAGGAAAAGGATTTCTCAGAAATCAAAGAAGCTTCTGTTGGTCTATATCTGAAGAAGCCAGCACCTGGAAGCAGCTCAAGAGTACACACAAAAGAGGTTTAAATTGTCCTCTGACAATGGGCCAACTGAGCTGACGGGAGTTTTAGTCAACATTCAGATTACAGCTGAAGAATTTAAAAAGATAAACACGTTAACACGATTTGAAAGGACATAGGGTAAGTTATATAACTTTGAGAGTGTACACGTCCAGATGGCAAAGGCACTGTTTGCTTGAGTAACTGCATAATGTCAAAGCACAAGAGTCCTCACAACTCATATGTAACGACCACTAATGTTACAAGCGTTAATCCAATCCCTGCATCTTCCTATATTCGTTCCAAACATATCCCCCTAACTATCCACTTTATTTATGAGGTCTTTCAAAAATAATCCAGGACTCCATAGCCCTCAAAGGACTTTAAAGAATTTTATAAACTTCTTAGGTCTTTACATAAACTCCACCTTATCTGTGAGGCCTTGCTTTACAACTTTATTGAAAGCTGTCAACCTCACAAAACTCCCTATGCTCCCTTCTCTCATTCATTTTCCTCAATAGCACTAAACATACCATATATTATACATAAATATTGTGATTATTGTTTGTCTTTCCCTACTAGAATATAAACTCCACAAAAGGAGGGCTTTTAATCTCATTTTGTTTCTTGCTGTATCCCCGCTGCCCAGAACAGTGGCCAGTACATCATAGGTGCTCAGTAAGTGTTTTCTGAACCTATTTAACAAGATTAAAATAGGAATTTTTAAAGGAAATAGAGGCCTGAGAATAAAATCTCCAAACTGCCTACCGAACATCTCTACAGCAAAAAAAAAAAAAAAAGCCAACATTTTACTTATAATTCTGAAATCGCAACCACCAAAGGGAAAGTATATTTAATAAGCTGGCTCTAGCTCTGGAAAGAGGACAAAATAAATCCCACGTGACTTATTAACAACAAAAAAGGAAAGTTCAATACTTAACCAGTAAGAAGTAAAAACATTTCAAAAGCAGCCTGTTTTTCTACATCCAAAATGGGACCCTCTCACCGGGAAAACCGACTTCCGGAGAATACGCCTCAGCAGGTCTGCCTCCTGAGCCCCACGCCCTCCAAGCTGCAACACCAAGGAACCCTCCTCCTCTGCCCACTCCCGAAGCCTCCCCAGAGCCATCCTACACCCGCCAACCAGCCTTCAGCCTCCCAGCCTCCCAGTTCTGAGCGACCCCGACAACCGCAGCTGCGCGCCAGCCCCGCGCATCCCCAGCCCCCAAACCGGCCCTCCTCTCGGCCCTGGGGCCCCCCCTCGACCGTCGGCCGCCAGCCCGCGCTCGGGGGGCGCGGGAGAAGCGGGGGCAGGGACCTCCCAGCCTGGCCAGAAGGGGAGGACATTTTACACTTCAGCCTGGTTCTGCCAATTTCGGTGTGACCTTGAGCACGTTCCTCCGCCTCTGGGGTCCGCGTCTTCCCACCGTCAATGTGAGGCCAGCCCTGCCCCAGCTGCTGTGACAGTTACCCGAGGTCACAGGGAAGGCACCTGCCGGGGCGCCCGGCAGGACCGGGAACTCAGCCCCACCCCGCGGGCTCGACCCCCGGCTCTGCGGAGGGCGCGCGGCGACAGGTCCCCGCCCCGACCCCCGACCCCTGCCCCGGGCCCGCGCCCGGGTCCCGACCCCCGCCCCGGTCCGCGCCCCCTGACCCCCGCCCCGGCCCCGCGCCCCCGGCCCCGGCCCCGCGCGGCCACCGCTCCACCTGCCGCCGGGCCGCCCGCCCTCCCCCGGGGCTCCGAGGCCCGGCCTCCGGCAAGCGGGCCGCCCGGCGTACTCAACTCTTCACTTTGCCGAAGGTGCCGACGCCCAGCGTGTCCCCCAGCACGTAGTGCCCGATCTTCACCCGCCCGTCGTGCTTCTGCTTCTCTGCCATCTTCAGCGCCCGCCGCCCGCTCCGCCCGCTCGGCTGCCGCGGGCTCCCGGCGCCGCCGCCGCCTACCCACAGTGCAGCGGGCCCGGGCCGGGGGCGGGGCGCGCGCGGGCCCACCGAGGCGGCGCGCCGGGGCGGGGCCGACAGGTGTGCGCGGACGGCCGAGGGGACGCCCCTACCTGGGCGGGGCGAGGGCGGGGGGCGCTCGCGGGGGCCGTCAGGAGGGCAAGCGAAGGGAGAGGAAATATGAGGCCGAGATTTGGGGGATCTTGGCGAATGGAAGGAGGTGCGAGTCGAATTTGAAGGAGAGACACAGGCCGCCAGCGCGGGGAGGCGGGGCGCGTGAAAACCGCGGCGCGGGCGGCGCGGAGGCGCGGCGGGGGCGCGGCAGGGGGCGCGGCAGGGGGCGGGCCGGGACAGCCGCGGGGGCTCCGCCGGGCGCCGGGCACGGCCACACAGAGTACATGGGCAGTTGTCCCCCTCCTCTGCTTTATCATTTTCAGTTATGTTGTCCGAGACATGGAAGACACGATCTCCTCCAGAACTCTCAATTCTGACTAATTTGCACAAAATTCTTCATCAAGTCGGTCACGATATTTGCTTGATGGTATTTTAGCATATGCTTATGTAAATATATGGTGTAGAAATAGCCTGTGATGGGGCTGCGCAAGAGGAAAATAGTGCAAGAAATGAGATGGGAAACTGAATATAGTGTGCACAGGAAGTAAAATACGTAAGGGACGACGAGAAGTGTGAAGAGCAAGGGCTATAAAGGCACAAATTAAACAAAGGTAAAAATAAAAGTGGGGAAAAAATCCTGAGACTGGAAGCGTAGCACACAGGCCGAGTCTGAAGACCCACAGGAACTTAGTAGCGAAGTGATTATGCCTTCCTGCCTCCCTTCTATCCTTTCTTCCCTCTTTCCTTCCTCCCTATCTCCTTCCCTCCCTCCCTTCCTTCCTTCCGTGTGGTCTTGTTCTTCAATGTTACCTGTCTTTCAGTGCTTACAAATTATTTACTGACTGGGAATAAATGTTTAAGGATTAGTTGAACAATTTTAGCATTGTGCATGACGATAGAGTTTCAAGACCACATTCCTCAAACAAGAAGTCTCTTATCGCACTGTTTATATGTAAAGAGAGAAAGATTGATCAGAAAGAAGATGTAACAAAAGTTTTTCTGAGAAGTGTTAGATATACAAATGGCAAATAAACATCCATTCTTGTTTAGACACCCAAGACAATCTGACGAGAGATGATCGCACCTTATAAATGATAGATAGCACAGTTGTCAGACAGAGGGTATTTTTGTTCATTCTTGGGATCATCTTTCTCGCTTACAAGAAGTATCGTTTAAGAATCACTCTACCTAGCTGGCAATTTGGAGAAAATAGCCAGGTATTTTTGCTGCCAACCCTCCATTTGGTTAAGGGTCACTCCTTCAGTATTCATTCAAGTGAATAAGAAAACA
Organism: Equus asinus; assembly: GCF_041296235.1. Lineage (NCBI taxonomy): Eukaryota > Metazoa > Chordata > Mammalia > Perissodactyla > Equidae > Equus > Equus asinus. The sequence continues at coordinate 68,175,247 of NC_091794.1, forward strand.
AAATACCTATTCTGCTTTTGACATACCACATGTATGTCTGTCTCTTGTGCTAAGATCCGGTTAAAAGATGTTGAAAAGTCTGTTAGATTGCTTTCTTGAAGCTCCATGAAGACGGACATAGAGATTTTAAAGCATTCTGCACTGTCTTAACTATTCGTTGATAATTACAACTTAAATTATTATAGACTTCATAGCTATGATCCTTACTTAGCAACTATAATAAATAAATAAATAAATACATAGCTATGATCCTTACTTAGCAACTATAATAAATAAATAAATACATACATAAAATAAAACTACCTTGTAGCTTTATGATTATACCAAACAAGTGTATGATACTCTGGTGATTAAAAAGTTCATTTAAACACAATTATTTAATTGTCATAAAAGAAACTTATTATTATGCCCATTTTATAGATGATAAAAATTAGTTTTTCCCTCTCTGATGTGCCCAAGGCTAATCAGCTAAGTCGCAGAGTCAGAACTCAATGTCCAGTTCTGACTTGTCCTTTTGTCTCTCTACTATACCACAGCCGCTTATAAAGAAAGAACTGTAGTGCTCTAAGGACATTTAAAATGTTCACAATTAGAGCCCTAGTCTCCTATTTTTATTGTTAGGGCAGTCTATACTTTAAACTCCTATTTTTAGCTGTTTTCCGACTTCTATTGAGAGGAAAGATTGAAAGCTAAGTGGGTGGGGGGGGGGGAGGACAGCGCTCGGTGGCAGCACGCAGCCTTCAGTTGCTCTGACCGTTTCAGATACGGTTCCATATTTGCGTCACCCTACCCTGCAATGCAAACCAGACAGTTAATTGGACCAAATCTCCTGAAGAGTCATGCCCCTCAGGGGTCTCACCCACTAAAGATGTTCTGGTAAATGCAGTATTCCCTATTGTGTTATTTTCAGTGATGTTTTAGTGTCCCTGGGCTGTTTGGTACCAATCTCTGAGATGAGTGCCCCGGCAGCCACTCCATTCTGAATGCCGGTCAGTTGTTACTGCTTTACCCTCCCATTGTTGGGTCTTTGGGGTGATTTTACTTCAAATATTCTAAAGTAGGGCCTGAATAAGAGAATAATGGAGTACCGCTAAACTCGAATACTAGATTCCGTTGGTCTTATCAACGACCAGGTCTTCAAGTCTTTACTCACAGTCACCTTCTCAGTGAGGCTCACCTTCTCTGACCAGCCTATTTAAAATTGCGGTTTCCTATGGATTTTATTCTTTTTGTTGCGATTGTAAATGGGATTGTATTCTTCATTTCTCTTTCTGCTAGTTCGTTGTTAGTGTAAAGAAATGCGACTGATTTTTGTATGTGGGTTTTGTACCCTGCAACTTTACTGTATTTGTTGATGATTTCTAATAGTTTTTTGGTGAATTCTTTAGAGTTTTGTCTATAGAGAATTGTGTCATCCACAAATAGTGACAGTCTTACGTCTTCATTTCCAATTTGGATCTCCTTTATTTCTTTTTCTTGCCTAATTGCTCTGGCTAAAACTTCCAGTATTGTATTGAATAGGAGTGGTAAGAGTGGGCATCCTTCTTTTGTTCCTGTTCTCAGAGGAATGGGTTTCAGTTTTTCACTGTCAAGTCTGATGTTGGGGGCTGGCCCCGTGGCCGAGTGGTTAAGTTCACGCGCTACGCGGCAGGCGGCCCAGGGTTTCGTTGGTTCAGATCCTGGGCACCGACATGGCACTGCTCATCAAACCACGCTGAGGCAGCGTCCCACATGCCACAACTAGAAGGACCCACAACGAAGAATATACAACTATGTACTGGGGGGCTTTGGGGAGAAAAAGGAAAGAAATAAAATCTTTAAAAAAAAAAGTGTGATGTTGACTGTGGGTTTGTCAGGTATGGCCTTTAATGTTTAGTTATTTTCCTTCTAGACCCATTTTATTGACTATTTTTGTCATAAATGGATGCTGGATCTTGTCAAATGCTTCTTCATTTCACCCACACTCCCTGCTCTGCACTCTCCACCCTCCAACCCTTCTCAACTTTTCTCCATGGCACTTTCCTTCTAACATATTATTTAATTTATGTGTTTATTATTTTTTTGTTTTGTCTGTCTCTCCCAATTAGAATGTAAGCTCCACAAGAGAGAGGGTTTTCTCTCTATTCTGTTCACTGATGTGTTCTGAGCTCCCAGAACAGTGCCTAGCAAATTAAAGGGACTCAAGTGGATTCAGGTTGTGTGGCACCTAAAGTTTTCACGATGTGGGGGACCTCTTTAAGGAAAAAAAATACAAAATTGGTTATGAAAGTGTATATTTATTTGAAGTGAAGAAACAGAACTATCTACAGATTTTTTGAAGCTGACAAATAACACAAACATCCCTAAATCCAGAAAAAACCATGATATTTTTATAAGTTAACTATCCCACATACGTTTATAATACTTGTTTTCTACATTTTTTAGCTGCATATTCTTTGATTGCCTCTTCATATTTTATAATTTTTTTGTAGAGAGAATAGAAAGATAATTCTGTCCTTTCTCTAACATGATTGATCAAGTTTTTGATTACATGTTTCTCTTTAGAGTTCTCATGGCACTTTTTTCATATAGCTAATGTAACATCTACCAATTCTGTTATATACATGAATTTCATATACATTTCATATATAAATGAATATTTCGTATATATATATATGAAAATGACCTACCCCATCTGCGGTTCCTAGGGCCTAATGTAACCTGGTACCATCATTCCAGAAATATTTGTTGAATTGAAATAAAGAAAATGGTTACTAAGCTATGAAATCAAGGAACAAGAATTCAGGGAAGAGCACTTAAGAAGTCAAATTTAATAGCAGCTTCATTTTATTCATTCACATATTAAAAACAAAGCAAAATTTTCTCTCTGGGTGTCGTAGTTATTAGTGAGGTTGGACATAGGCATAAGCCAGGACATATAGGACCTTATAGATTCATGATAAAGTGCTCCTCTTATTCTTTTCCAGTTTAAAATAAAAAGTAAGTTGGACACTTGATTAATGAAGTGTGCTGATGGTGTTTTATAGGCAGTACAAGTTCAATAGTCACTTCTCTTTTTATTCTTATTATGAAAATTTCAAACAGACACCAAAGTAAGGTAATTTAACCAACCCCCATCCTTAATGATTATCAACATTGTTAACATTTAGCAATCTATCCTTCCCCAAAATTTATTTGTTTCTTGAGGTGTTTTAAAGCAAATAACCAGATAGATTATTTCACTGGGAAATACTTCAGTGTCTAGCTCTAACAGATAAGGACTTCTTTGTAGTATAACCATACTACCACTGTCACATCTAACAAAATTAACAATACTTCCTTACTGCTGTGGAATATCCACTCTGTGTTCAATTTCCCTTGATAGTATCAAGAATGTGGTTTTACATTTGGTTCATTCTAATCAAGATTTTAAAAAGTCTACAGTTAGCATTTTGTTGATATGGATCTTATGTCTCTTTTAATCAATAACGATTTTCCTTCACCCTCTTTTTATTTATTTATTTATTTATTTATTTATTTATTTATTTATTTATTTATTTATTTTTGAGGAAGATTAGCCCTGAGCTAACATCTGCCACCAATCCTCCTCTTTTTGCTGAGGAAGATTGGTCCTGAGGTAACGTCTGTGCCCACCTTCCTCTATTTTATATGTGGGAATGCCTGCCACAGCATGACTTGATAAGCGGTGTCCAGGTTCCAAACCAGCGAACCCCAGGCCAGCAAAGTGGAGCGTGTGAAATTAACCATGAAATTAAGGGGCTGCCGGGCCAGCCCCTTCCCCCTCTTTGTTAAAATGTCATTTATTTGTTGAAAAATTGGATCATTTTACCTGTTGAATATCCTAAACCCTGTTGGATTTAGCTCAATAATTACTCTTGATCAGAAGAGGTAAGATGGTGTTGTAGACAAAACAGAGTATCTAGAAACAAAATTCCTGAGTTCGCGTCCCAGCTTAGCCACTTAGCAGTATGTTCTTAAACAGATCACCTCACATTTCATTGGTAAAACTAGTAGTGTTGACCTGATTATATTTAAAGTTCTCTTCGGTTGTTAGGAAATTCAGCTCCCAAATCCCAGTCCCATTTCAGAGTGAAGCTACCAAGGAAAAAGACAGGGAGATTGCTATAAAGCACTGTAGGCTATAGGCCGGGGCATCTTAACAAACAGTTTGATCTGGGTATACTGTTTTCCCTGCACACATTTTACCTCTTGACATTTATTATTATTGGTTTGTAAGGTTGAGAGAATAATATTACCTGTCCCAACCCCCTTCTAGATGATAAGTAGATGCAATATGTGTGACAATACTTAAAACCCTTTCAAGGAAGTGTAACATACAACTTTGAGATGTTATTTTTAGCAGGTACCCTAGCAACAAATATTAAACCTGACAGAATCCATTTCCATTTTGTGGCTGAGTACATTTCTAAATTGCTTCAATATGACTCAACATTGTAATTTTCAGTGTAGCTGAGAAAAAAATAAAACATTTTGGCTCAGATTTCCTCCATGAGCAGATGCATTAATTGGAATAACAAAGGTTGTTTACTTTGCTGTATAAACATTATGGATCTTACAGCATTTTAGAATCTTGGTCTCATGTGTGTGTTGACGGCTTGTCTGAAGAAAGCTCAAACACGGTTTTGGATCAGTTAAATCAGTTATTTCCCCACTGGCAGGGATTCAGGGCCCCTCTCTACTGAACACTTTTCAATTGGTGAGGTTTGAATAAGGAGAAACCAATGTCACCTTGAGTTGCTTATCATCTTTGTTATGGCTGTACTTTGGAGTTAAAACAACTCTCGGCAAAACTATACAGTATATATTATTTGAAGTCTTTTAAAATATACTTTTGGTGACATCAAGTCAGTGTTAATGCTTTGGCTTGTCGGCTCAATTCTGTTAACATTAAACAAAGCTTTGATGTGATTAATTAGTGTGAAGTGAAGATCAATTAGATAATTTCCAAATTTCCAAATGCTATGTAAATAATAAAATAATTCTCCCTCCAAGACTAAAAGCCTTAAAAAAATAGCCAAAGAATCCAATTTCTTTCTTTAATTAGAATGTGGGCTTGCACTGGGCACCCTTAAGTGCTCTTAACTCTGAGGTTCTGATTCTATGAAATTAAATGTGTTAATAATTTTTTAAAGTATTCATTAATAAGCTTTTCATCCATGGTTTTAAAATATTGCAATGTTTTTAAAAGTGGTAGCAAACTAGTTATTCCATCAATTAAAGATTCCCAGATTCTTGTGAGCATATCATTCCTTGTTCTAAACATATTCATTCATTAAACAAAGAAGTATTGAATGCCAACTGAGTGCTAGACACTCCTCTAGGCACTGAAGATATAAGAGTACCATGTCTGTCTTGGTTACCACTCATAATGCTACCATTTACTAAAGAAAAAATTATTCATGACAATTTTTTTTTTCCCTGAGGAAGATTTGCCCTGAGCTAACATCCATTGCCAGTCTTCCTCTTTGCTTGAGGAAGATTCACCCTGGGCTAACATCTGTGCCAGTCTTCCTCTATTTTGTATGTGGGTCACCACCACAGCAAGGCCACCAATGAGTGGTGCAAGGTCCACACCTCAGAAGTGACCCAGGCCACTGAAGGAGAGTGCTTCAAACTTAACCACTAGGCCACAGGGCCGGCCCCTATTCATGCCAATTTTAAGGAAGGTAAGGCATACTTTATTCAGGACTATTTCTATACATGTACGGACTACTGCAACAGGGTTTTGCAGTAGAGGAGAGAGATTGAGCTCAACTCCAATACAAAAAGGAAAGTGGGGATTTATAGCCAAGGAGCAGGGTGAGAGGATTGGTGAATGGAACATTACTAAGAGCATAGGGTAATTCTTTGCTAAACTGACCTAACAGGAGACTTGCTGCAGGCAGGCCGAGGTGATGGCAAAGATGAGGAAATTTTGTTGGATATCAAGGTGATTATTCCAGCTAAACTGACTTAGTAGGATTCTTGATAAAACTGGGCTCTTGAGGACATGCCCTGGAATGGGGCCTAGTTGGGCTCAGAAGAGCCTGACAAGAGTTAGGTCAAGAAGAAAGTCTTTGTCACCTTCTAATGGAAAAGCCAGACAATAAACAATCAAACATATAATATAATCTAATGTTAGTAACAGGTGCTGTAAAGAAAAATAACCCAAGTAAATGGATACAGAGGTGAAAGTGGGGGAGAGGGGAGGGTTGAATAGGCCTTTTATATAGGTCGTCAGAGAAAGTCTTTCTGAGAATGTAGCATTTGAGCACGAGACCTGACAATGACTTGGAGGAAGGAGCCATTGAAATATCTGGGATAAGAGCGTTCTAGACAAAAAGAGAAAGTACAAAGTCCCACAGGCAATACAAATAGCATCTTGGAGGAACAGCAGGAAGGCCACTGTGTCCAGAGTGGAGAGTACCAGGATGAGAACGGAGGTGTTTGCAGTTAGAATGCCTGGAGCCAGATCCTATCAGTAGGCTATGTTAAAAGCTCGGGATTTTTTTAAAAGTGTGATCACATATTTTTGGAGGATTTTTGAACAAGAGAGTGATGTGATATGAATTATAGACTTAAAGGATCTCTCTAGATTGCTGTGTAGCAAAGTCTATGGGCACTAGAGTGGACACAAAGAAACTCACTAAGGCTGCACTGTAGTAGACAAGAGGAACACTGGTAGTAGCCTACACCAGGGTGGTAGCAGTGAGGATGGTGAAAGGCATTCAGATTTGGCACATATTTTGATGTTAACACCAAGAGGGTTTGCCAATGGTTGAATGAGAAGCGTGAAAAGAATCATAAAGGAGAAATTGAAGACTTACATTTTTTGGACTATAAAACTAGATAAGCAAGGGAGCCACAGACTGAAATTTAAAAGACTTCATGAGAAATAAATTGGGAGGAAGAGGAGGCTAAGGGACGAAATTCTGTTTCGACGGTGGTAAGTTTGAGATGTTTAGCAGAAATTCAAAAGGACATGTCAAGTAGGTAGTTGACCACAAGAGTGTGAACTTCAGGGGGGAGGTCCTGACTGAAAATGTAAGTTTAAAAATCATGAGCATTTACACATACGATAGGACTGGAGATCCCTTAGGAAGTGAATATAAACAACAAAAGGAAGAGATTCTCACAGTGAGATATCCCAGATTTAGAGATCTGTGAAAGGAAGAGGAGTTAGCAAAAGATACTGGAAAGGAATATCCACTAAGGCAGAAGGAAGTAAGTATTATCATCTATTTCAAGACGCTATTATCAACCATGTCTAATGCCATGAAAAGGTCAAGTGAGATGAGGATGAAGAGTTCACTATTGGATTTGATGACCTTGACAAATGACTTTGGAGTGAAGGAGAGAGAAGTCAGAACAGAGTACGTCTATGAGAAAATTGAAATGAAGAAATAAAGAAGGTGATTCTGTACAATTCTTTTCATATTTGCTATGAGAGGGAGCAGGGAAGTTTTTGAGTTTTGCTACGAAGGGGGCAGTAGCAACTGGGGGATGTGGAGACAAGAGTGGATTTTTTTGGATAAGGAAATATGCAACCTGCTTGTAAGTTGATGGGAAAAGAGTAGAAGAGGAAAAAAATGATAGTGTAGGATAGAATGAATAATGGTAAAACATTTAGCAGTGAATCCCAATTGGCAGTCCTTCAAGACCTCACATACCTGCTTTCAAGAGACTCATAGTCTGATGGAAAACATATACATTTAAATGAATAAACTTCAAAGTTTATTAATAAGAAGTGATATGCGATAAGTGATATGACAAAGTTGTGGATAGGACTGATTGAAGAGTGTGGAGCACTAAGTTAGAAAGCTCTTTTATTTGACCAGCAGAAGAATGATGAGAACGAGAACCACTGGCAGTTCCAGTAGGGAGGGGGGGAAAGGATGGATTTGAGAGATATTTAAGAGAAAGAACGACTAGGATTTAGTGACTGCTTGTTTATGAATTAGGAGAGAAATGAAGCAATTTTGGATGACTTCCAGATTTCTGGCATGGTTTTGTGGATGGATGAATCCTCCAAAAACAGTTATTCACCTGTCACTTCCTTCCTTACAAATGTTCAAAGACTTTATATTGCCTAAAGATTAATGTTTAGAACTCTGTCGTCTGGAATTCATGACCCCCACAGTCTGCCCTTACCTGAGGCACTCTGGAACTCAAGGACTTGGTGGAATCCGGTTTGAAAGTCTTTAACTCTGCATTCAAGGTCCTCTGTAATCTGGTCCCTGCCAACCTAATTTCTTATCTCATCTTCTTTAGCCAGAGCTCTAGTCCTATCAGATTTCTTTGCGTTCTGTGCACACACCAAGCTGCGGTGGGCCGGTGCACCTGTGCTCCCACTGTTCTCATTGTGTGGAACCCTTCAGTCCTTGGGACTCCCAGTTGCAGTCTGCCTAACAAATACCTCCACATGTTTCAAAATTCACCTCCTCTTTGCAGCCTTTCCTCAACCTCCTGGATACATTTGACCACCCCGTCTTTGATAACACCATGTACTGTATACTTAATTAAACCCACCATTGTACTTATCTATTTATGTGTTTTGTCCATCATTTGACTATTAATCCCTTGAAGGCAAGCACTGTGAACATAGTAGGCACTTAATACATGTTAGTCGAATGAATGAGTAAGAAACAAATGAAATCTCAGTTCAGGAATAACTTTATCTTAATTTTCCTATCCCCTCCCAGGCAGCACTAAAGGCTTCTTCCTGTTTATTCCTGTAAGGTCCTAGATCCCTTCTGTTCTAGCACTATTTTGTGCTACAACACTGCGTTTGTTCTGTGACATTGCTTTTTCTCCCTTTTTTGGTGTAAATGTCCCCTGCCTGAAATGTTCAAGGGCATGGATTTTATCCTGTTTATCTTTGTATGCCAAGCACCTAGGTTCTCAATAAATGTTTTAAGAATGTATTGTTTAATCATTCAAGAGCCATCTTACCTTTTAAAGTCTTATATCATGTAATCATGCCCATCTTTTTCCACCTTCACAAAGAATTCCCTAATCACTCTTGGCTAGAATTAATCTTTTGCTCTGGCATTCTATTAAGCCGTAGCTGTATCTCTCTCATGTGATTATCACTTTCTGGGACAGTTATTGATATAGAGTGACTACAAAGCCTAAGAACAAGAACACTTTTGTTTTTCATCATATTCCCGGACGGTTGTGATTCTCAACTCTTCTTTTCTGTGTACTGCTGCACTTGAGTAGTGCACACCTTGCCAATGCCTAGAGCAGCTGGCAAAGTCCTGCCCTTTCCCGTTGGAGAGAGCTATGAAACTGACGCTCTTCAATCTGATATGATTTATTTTGTTAAAATAAACCATTAATAAGCTACTGCAGTTACACTATCACTAGTAACTATGACAACGTCTTCCTCCACTGAGCCTTTTACATGTTATTATTCTTTAAATATTCGATGAATGAATAAAGGAAGGAAGGAGTACTATTTCCACTACCAAATTCAGAGGGAATTCATATTTTGTGTTTTGTACATAATTAGTCCACTCATTTAATCTATTACTGTTCAAAGCCAGAAATAATTTATTTGTATGGGTTTGAGGAAGACAATATCGTCCTTCATAAACTAAATTCTAAACAAAATAATAGTTTTACTTTAAAAAATTATGCTTCTTTCCCCAGGCCATGCTAGTTTTGGAAACAAATAGAAATGTTGCAGGAACTGAGTTTTCCCTGAGGTTTTATTAAGTTCTGACCTCTCTGTTCTCTGTGGAACCCAAGGGACCCATGCTCATTCTGTTTCCCAGTGTTCCTCAGCACTGCTTGTCCATCTGGTGCCCTCTGCTGCCATCATAATCCTCAAAATGGAGAAGTTTTTTGTTTGTTTTCTTCTCCCAGTGACTACAACTCTTTAACAATCGAAAAGTTGATTTTATTCTTTTAGTTTACAGCCCCTTGCAATGCAGAACTTGAAACAAATTTCTCAGGAAAAGGACTGAGCGACACGTGCAGGATGTCATCCACATACCATCGTTAGCGATTCCTGCGAACCATGACTGAGTAGGCAAGGCTAGCGTCCCTGTCTTTCTGCTTCCTTCGACCACTTGGGAAATTCTGACCTTCTCAGTAATGTCTTCCACTTTCCCGGAGATTGGAGGCAGCTTTTATTTCCCCCACTTTGCTTTTCCTCTTTGTGCCATCATCTTAATGCCCCAGAAAGCTTCTCCTATTACTGGGAAAAAGGGAGAATGGAAAACAAACCACGTTGGGAGGAGGTCCCCAACAAATTTGACACTTTGGTCCCTTTGCCAGAATTCAGAAAGCTAGCATGTGGTTGGCCTCCTCCATTGAGGATCCACCTGCTACCTCCCATGGAGTACGAAATAAAGCGTGAGGAATCTTAGGCCTACGGACACAGATTCGGGAAATGCTAAAAATTATAATGAGTAATGAGAAACTTATCACAGTGTCTCTCCTGAGATTTTCCAGGAAAAAAACTGAAGGTCAAAGCTATCTTTAACTATATTCTCAGAAATGGGGCTTTAAATTTTTCCTCATGAGGAATAAAAAGAAATCACCTTAAGTATCTCCCTCTACTTTTTTAAAATGTATATTGCAGAGGCCGGCCCTGTGGCCTAGTGGTTAAGTTTGGCATGCTCTGCTTTGGCAGCCCAGGTTCAGTTCCCAGGCACGGAACTACACCACTCATCTGTGGCCATGCTGCGGTGGCGACCCACATACAACATAGAGGAAGATTGGCACAGACGTTAGCTCAGGGTGAATCTTCCTCAGCAGGAAAAAAAAGTATATTTCAAGCCTTTTAAATGTTGTTTGGGGAACAATAAAAAAATAAATTTGGAGGCATTCTTTTTTTTAACTGATTCTAATTCACTTTTATAAAACTTTACTTTTAGTATGGCTGTTTTCAGTTAACAATTGTTTTGCTTACTATAAAGTTGAATCATTAAAGGAATTCTTTTGGTAAGTTAAATGCTAATTTTTTTAAGTGTAATTCAAGCCTCAAAAATTTTTTAGTGCCTACCATGCCAGATACAAAAGAAGGATCTCATAGCAGAGCCCTTATAGCTGTTACCTTCTCAAGGAGAAGACTTGGGCCCAGGAAGCAATTTAAAAACAAGTTACTTATGTTTTAACTCATGGATTAAAATGGTACCTCATTATATTTCTTTCACCAAACTCTCTTTACACAGGAAAGAAGTAACTGGATTTTTGTTACCTATTTCCATTGCATATGACATAAACACCCTCAGAAACATAGTTGTGTAAAAGAGTGTGATTATATATGCTTTCTGCCCTTTTCTTCACTCCCCTGTTCTAAAAATCTAATGGTATCCTTATGATGCCCAGGGGGCAAAAGCTGAATCGTGTGGTGATTGCTTAATGAAAACAGCCAGAAAGGCAAGGGAGATTTCTTCTTTTATTTTTTTTGAGACAGAATTGATCAAACCTGTCTTTAATACATCCCATGTTTCTAAGTCCCAACATCGACTATGTTTCTTGAATCCCAAACTCCAAGCTGAGTTTTCTCTCTGGAAAGGCGCCCTGTTTCGTCCTATACACACCTGCTAATTCTCACCAGCTGTTCCTTACTTTGCCTCTTAATGTGCAGGTTAAGTCTGTTCCACATTTTTGACGTTTACTCCTGTTTTCCACCCCTGCTGCATCCAAAGTCTGAATGTCTTAACAACGTCTTGCTCATCCCCACCAGTCCAAAATTCATTCTGTAAAATTTGGATACGTCCTAGCAAACTTCAGGTTTTCACCTGAAAGGGGTTGCCATAGTATCAAATAAAGCAAGGAGGTGCCACTCTGGCAAGTTTCTTGTCACACCAAGTAACCCCCAACCTTGTTACCCACGAGAATTTATCAACATTGGAAAGCAATTGCTCTTTCCTCTTCTTCACGAAAGAGGGTGCCATAAACACTTACTCTGGAGCTCGATTTAAAGAGTCAAGCCTACGACAGGTATGGGATGAGGAGATGTTTGGTTTGTCGCAGAAGGAATGAATAGGTTTTATAAATTGGAGAAATGAATTCTTTCTGTACCCTATTTCCTGCTCAATAAATGGAGCATTTCTGTGGAAATAAGCCAAAGGTTTTATGAATAGCTCCTTACTTTTTCCCATCAGTCAGGAACATTTTTCAAATATAAATTAAAAAATAAATCCCTACCCAAATGTGTGTGTCATCACTCCATGGCTGTCAGGGGCCGTCTATCATAGCTTCCTGTCATGGGTCTTAACTGAGTTTGGATCTGAGCGAATCCTTAGAACACAGTCAATCATCAGATAAAAACAAATATTGGATTGCAAATACTTCTCAGCATTAAGCAAAGAATTCTGAGATTTCAAACGTTAACTATTTTTCATCACTGTACTGTTTCTGCCATGCTATGTCTAAGTTCCTAAATTAAAATCTTCTGAATATTCAAATATGATATTTCTTGAGGCAAGCTGGCTTTGCTGTGTGATTTTGGATAACTCATTTAGTCTATAAACTGTTATCACGTTTTAACCTATAAGAAAAAAAAGCCAGGAGGCAAGCCCGGTGGCTTAGTGGTTAAGTCGAGCACGCTCTGCTTCAGCAGCCTGGGGTTTGCAGGTTTGGATCCCGGGCTCAGACCTGCAGCACTCGTCACCCATGCTGTGGCGACAGCTCACGTACAAAATACAGGAAGGTTGGCACAGATGTTAGTTCAGGGCTAATCTTCCTCAAGCAAAAAAAGGGAAGATTGGTAACAGCTGTTAGCTCATGGTGAATCTTCCTCAGCAAAGAAAAAAGAAAGAAAAAAACCCCAAGTTAATTTGAACTAAGAAACCATACCCATTTAGTCCTCAAAAGCTTTGTCACGAGCAGTTAATTTTCCTGTAATAAGATGATATGCATATGTAAAAATCATGAGCAAATTCTGTTTCCTTTTGCGTAGGTACATTAAAAGAATTTTTCCTACTCTTGTCACATACGTAGTCTATCTAAAACCAGCTACAGAACTGGAAAGTCGTGGTTTGGGGAAGCAGGAGGCGTTGTAGAGATGATATTTCTCTATTATTTCCGGATGATTTACAAAGATGCAATTTTGCGTGGACTTCATTTTAAATACTTCATGACTTCAGAGTGAAGTTTAAATCGTGAAAAATACACAGTTGATCCAAGTGAGTTTAAGATAGTTTTATAGAAATTGAAAGGTTTATTATATGTGTTGAATGGGAATAGAAACCAGCGTGCATTCTACTATTTCCATTTTCACCTTTTTGAATTTCATCAGCTTCCTCGTTCCTTTATATTGTTGTCTGCTATTTACCGTGAAGGCACTGTACTATACAACCTAGCTGAAATATTTTTGACTGTGCTAGGACGGGAGTAGTCCTCCTGACAGGCTCATAACTACATCATGTGACTCACTGAAGCTTTTTCTAGAAGGCAAATCACAAAAGAAATAAAAATATGGAAAGAACCCGGTTCAAGAACTGATTTTCATCAGTAGTACAGAAAATGGATGGTAAATACCAGAAAGATATTCCCTAAATGTACAAAAACTATTTGCACAGATCTCTTTTTCTCTCTCCCTCACATACACACACTCACACACTCACAGGAGTGCACGTGTGTGCACAAAACTTATCTGCAGGAAAATACCTGAGGTATAGCAAACTAAATGTGTTCAACTTATTTTATTTAAAATAAAATAACCTCACTGAGGGAAGGAAAAGTGAAAAGTCTCAGGTAGAAAAAGAAAATAGCAGGAGAAAAGCAAATATGTTGGTTCTCTCATGTTATAAATTATAATAATTTCAGCACTGAAAAGAACCAATAAGAAAAACATATTCTGGATTATGTATACATGGATTCATTTAGTCATTCAACAAACATTCACCGAGTGCTTACCGTATGCCAGAGATTTTACTAGGCCTTGAATATCGAAGATAATAGATAATGCTCTTATCTTCAAAAATGAACAATCAGAAAGCGTAGTAATAAGTAAAATGAAAGACGTAAGCACAGGTGCTGAGGAAGCCCCAAAGAGGAATGAGTATGTTTTGTTTTGTACTTTCCTAGATTTAATTAATGTATCAGATTTCTTTCTTGAAACTTCCATTCTGGCTCTCAAGCAATCATGTCCTTTGTAAGTAGTTGTCCAAAGAAATATTAAAATTTTACTTAAATTTGTGACATTTTAATATTTAACTCTTTTTGTAACTGAGAGACATAATAGCCTTTTAATCTGTAGTCATAATAGATTATATTACTTTTCACCTAATATTTACTCTCCTATCCCCTCAGCCCCAATGGAGGAATATAGTTCCCCACGGCATTGACAAGGGGCTTGGCCACGAGACTTGCTTTGGTGGATGGGGTGTGAGCAGATGTGACACGGACCCGTTCTTGCAAAGGCGTTGAATCTGCCTGCGGGCTTTGGCTTGGCCTCCTGAGCTTCTGGCCTCTGCCGAAAGAGGAGCTCTCAGATAGCCCCGTCCTGAAAAACATCCAGAGCCGGGCAAAGCTGTAGGCAGCTCACAAGCCCGTGTGCATGAAGTAAATCTTTATTAGTATAAGCCACTGACGTTTCAGAGTTGTTTGTACTGCAGCAAAGAATGATTAATACAAAAGTCAACCTTAGACGCACACTTGTGTGAAAAACCGTAAGCAATATAAACAAAAGGCAGGATATTTGAAGTGACTTTCAAAACAAAAAGGAAGCTAACGTTATACACAGATTGTACAATATGCTCCATTTCTATCATCCTTAACACAACGTCTACCTTTTAGTATAAAAGTGTATGCATGGGGTACAAATATTTAGGAGCGAGGTACTGACCTCCAGATATGTCTATGTGTCTGTATGTTTGTATTAATAATGAATAGTTGTGTATCTGTCATGATTCCCGTGGTAGTATAAAATTCAAAAGGACACAGATTCATTTTTATAATAAAATCTATTGCCATTCATCTAATTCAATGCAGAAAATTACATGCAAAAAGAGTTTTATCCTAATAAAATAGAACTTGAGGCTTGTTAAATGCTTCAGACAGTTTTCACCATCCACCAAGGACCACAGGAAACAAAATAAAGGAAAGAAACCATGTTGTATGATTACAATGTTATATAACTGAACACCCAGATGTGTGTGGGGATAAAAACAGAACCAATAATAATACCAAACATTATTCATTTCCTCGTTTGTAGCAGGGTTCTGGTTCCAACGCTAAGAAAGATTTCTTGTTCAATACTGTGCATTAGTAGGAGATCACCAGATTTTTAAATCATCTATGCTTAACACTCATCTTGTTTATATTCTGCTCTTCTCACTACACGGTATTTACATATTATAGTTATTTGGCTATCTCAAAGCAAACTCCCTGTTCCAAAATTAATTACAATGTTGAATATTTGTCTGTGCAAGTGGAGAGAATGTAACCATATAAAACATTATGATATTATGCCACTTCCAGTGTACTTTTATGTACTCTAAAATCATGTAAGAAAGGTTTTTTGGGGGCGGGGGGGAAGTGAAGAAGATTGGCCGTGAGCTAGCATCTGTTGCCGATCTTCCTCTTTTTGCTTGAGGAAGATTGTTGCTGAGCTAACATCCGTGCCCATCTTCCTCTATTTTGTATGTGGGATGCCACCACAGCATGGCTTGATGAGCAGTGCATAGGTCCGTGCCCAGGATCTGAACCTGCAGACCCCGGGCTGCTGAAGCGAAGCATGCAAACTTAACCACTATACCACCAGGCCAGCCCCTAGAAAGCATATTTTTATAAATTGAGAAATGTTTTATAAGCACCAGTGGGATATAAACTTCCTTCACAAAGACATATATTGGCTCATTCCTGAACGATCTGGTATTTTTCATCTAAATAAAAATTATTTTTACAGCAGTTTTTCATTGTACCCTGCAGATGTATTAGCGTGTTTTTATCATGTTGACATCTTATTATAAACAAATCCATTTTATGTTAAACTTATGGTGTTCCTCCCACGCTTATATTAAGATGAAGTGAGGGACTAGTTTGCATTGAAAGAAGAGTCGGTGGCAGGGCCCCCAGGACTCCCTGTAGACCTTTGCCAGCTTGAGGCTGAGTTTTCGGAGGGGAGGTGTTGGCAGAGAGATACAATCATCGGAAATATACACAAAAGTGTTTTCCCAAAGTTCCTTGAATCAAAAAGACAAAATACGTTTGGGATAAACCGCACGGATTCATTTGAATTCTTTTGCCTATTCCAAGTGAACCCACAGCCAAACAAATGAAGCTTGTGGTTGCACAGCTGGAGACTTACTACTTCTTCATTTCATAAAAATAAAACCACAGGCGATTGTGTCCCAGTTGGTCTGAATTAGTACGTATAGCAGATAGGTAACAAATTCCTTCCTCCACTTTCTCTAGGTACTGAACAGAAGCTTCTGTCATGAATCTGTCAGACACTGAATGTAGGAGACTGGATATTAAGGCTGAAAATAACTTTTTGAGAAGTCATTTTGCCCATTCATTCCTTGATTTTTTTCCTTTGTCCCTTTCTTCATTTATTTATTCATTCACTTAACAATAAATATTTATTGAGCTCTTCCTGTGAAGTAGGCACTGTGCTAAGTTTCGGGAATACAGCAGTAGATAAATAAACACAGGAGGGGCTCAAAAGACAATTTCAGATCCTTCTCAAATTCACTCATCCATTTATTCATATTTATTTCCAACACAAAGTACAATGAAAAGGGTCAAACAAACACGGATTTAATTTGCCCTTAACAGCTGGGTGATCTCAGAGATGTTTAAAATCTCAGAGCCTCTGCTTTCATATCTGCTATCTACCTCAAAGAATGATAGAGTGGATTACAAAATGTAACATACAAAACTGCTTGACATCCTGTTCTACCCACCCCACCTCAAGTCTCACCTCTTCCCCACGTTAAGTCCTAGGGACATAAAATGGATGGGTGCGTTTCCACTGGTCTTAGTTGTAGCTTAGAACATAGAGAAATACAAAATGTGGTCCCTTCCTTCTGCAAATTAAATTTAGAGTAATAATGAGTAATATTTGATATATAGCAAGCATTATTCTAAGCAACAACATGGACGAACTCACTTTCTTTGCAATAATCTGTGAGATAGAAATTATATGCACCCTGCTTTCTAGGTAAGGAAACTGAGGCACAGAAAGATTAGGTAACTTGGCCAAAATGTCAGAGCTAGTGAGCAGCAAGGTGGGATTCAAACCCAGGCTGAGTGTGCCTAGAATCTGTGTTCTTAACCATTGTACAACACTGCCTCTCAAGAGAAGGATACTAATATAAGAAAACAGACGATAACTATCTAATGAGTGGTGTAAGCAGTAAGTGAATGAGGGGAGAGAAATCAGGGGCTTCTGATCCAGATCTTAAAAAATTGATCACTGGGGTTTTTTGTTTGTTTGTTTGTTTTTACTGAGGAAGATTAGCCCTGAGCTAACATCTGTGCCATTCTCCCTCTACTTTATATGTGGCTCACCGCCATAGCATGGCTGGCGAGTGGTGTAGCTCTGCGCCTGGGATCTGAACCTGCCAACCTGGGCCACTGAAGCAGAGTGCGCCAAACCCAACCACTAAGCCATGGGGCCAGCCCCTTGATAACATTTTAATAGAAAGAAACGTGAATAATGACAAAGGGAAATGCTACAGGCATTTTGGGAAAGTTTTATATGATCCCTCTCTAGATGGTTCTTCTGTATAGCTAACACAAATCTACTATGGGGGAGTAGAAACCACTGTACTTAGTGGAGATGGGAAACAGATATTTAGAAAAATAACAAAATTTTTATTGTTTCTGATTTATAAAAGTAATACACACTAATCATAGAAAAACTAATAAAAATGGCAAAGTACGAAGAAAAGCACTTTAAAAATTACTCTTAGTTTCATCAACCCAAAAGATAATCACTTTAATATTTAGGATAGTATTTGATATTTAGGAACTTTAATATTTAATATTAAACAGAATTTAATATTCTGTTTTCTATGGATAGTGTATTTTTACATAAAAATAGGCAGGGTACTCATACGCAGTTTTCAATCCTGCTCTTTTCACCTAATTTTTTATCCTGAGCAACAAATCTTCTTTTTCACGATGCCCAGCAGTCCCCGTCCTCCCTCCCTGCTTCATCATCACCATCCCACTTATCGCCGTTCACAGACTGCACGTTTTTAACTTCTTTAGTTTGTTTCTTCTAGCTCCTATTCCGTCCCTCCCCCACGACACACACCCCCCCACGACACACACCCCCCCACACGCACACACACACACTAGAAAGTAATCTGCATGCGGGAAGAACATATTTATTTCTCTCTCTGCAGTGTCCCCAGAGCCCATCAGAGCACCTGGCACACAGCGGGCTCTCTCCTTGTTGAATGAGTGGTGTCAAGGAGGTAGGTATAATAACTATCTTAGGAGGTGATTCCTTTATTTAAAAGTTGGTTGGATAATGTAACTACAAAAACACATATTTATGCACAATACATGGTCGACCATTCTTCTCACTTATATTAGGTATCCATTGTTAGTTATTTGGTTTTACATATGTAGGCAATGGAATGAACAATTCGTCATGAATAACAAATTAGACAGTTGCAGCTTGCACATAATTCTGTTCTCATAAGGAAGTCTCAAAACTCTTTTTTCCAGACTTTTCTCTTATATCATCTTCTTTGTCCTTTTTGTTGTGCTTCATACATTCCCTATAATCCTGTGTTCCTAACTTCACTGTGTTATAAAACTTTGTGTTTGTTTCCATTGATAGTCTGCAATGTCATGCATACATACTTTCTCTTTGAACTTAGTTTCACTTTGACTGATTTTTTTTTTTTTTTTAAAAGATTGGCACCTGAGAAACAGCTATTGCCAATGTTCTTTTTCTTCTTCTTCTTCTTCTCCTCCTCCCCAAAGCCCCCCAGTACATAGTTGTATATTCTAGTTGTGAGCGCCTCTGGTTGTGCCATGCGGCATGCCGCCTCAGCACGGCCTGATGAGTGGTGCCATGTCCACGCCCAGGATCCAAACTGGTGAAACCCTGGGCTGCAGAAACAGAGCGCGAGAACTTAGCCAGTGGGCCACGGGGCCGGCTCCTGATTGAAATTTTGTTGGTTTGTTCAGCTAGCCAGGGCTTGTAACACATACCTATAGCCTCAATTAAATTAATCAGTTCCCTCCGTTATCCAGATGTTAGGGGGTCAGGCATGGGCCATCTGAACTCCCATCTTTCTATCTAATTAAAACCTGGGTCGTTGGATATCTTGATATTAATAGTCTTTTCTCTCTTTTTTATCAGTAAAGATTGTTTTTTCCTGCTCTTTTACATAGGTACATAGCAAGATATATGTAACGTTGACGTTTTTAACAATACTAGAAAGATTGTTAAAACGACACAATGTGCGTGAAAGTTGTTGGTCAGCTCTCACACAGTACAAACACTATCCTGATGCAATCACCATTGACTCGGGTCACCTCAGACTGCACAGTGCGTCGCACACACTGTTCTCTGTGTGAAGATCCTTCACACATTACACGGCCATCACCAAATGGCCATTCTAATTTCTAGGCTGAAGAGCCTAGTTTGTTTAAAATGTCCCCCTACAAAATCTCTTTCTCAGACTCTTGATGATCTTCGTGTTTTGTGACTTTTCTCTCATCTATCATCCATCCTATCTTTGTTAGCCTCAGGATCTTATGAGTGAACCTCGCTTTATGAAATACAGCTATGTGAAAACAGAATTTGCTATAAACTGTGTCATATTACGGATGCACTAAGAATGCTAAAGTTACTTAAAGACCATCTCTAGAGGGAAGGGAAAGTTCGAAAGGGACTTATGTTTCCGAGCCCCTGCTCCACTGCTCATCTGGAATGTGACTTGCCACTTAGCTTCTTGAAGCCCTAGTTTCCTCGTCCATAGCCTGGGCGCTCACCACTACCCCTCCTGCAGGGGTCTCAATGGTTGGAGTGTTGGCACATCAGAAAAGGTGTGGGAGGGTTTTCAGTCCTGACAGTGACTGGGGTGGCTCTTGCTGGTTAGTGGGGGCAGGGACATAAATATCCTGCAGTGCCTGGGGCAGTCCTTCATGACTAGAAGTTGTCCAGCCACAAAACGTCAGTAGTGCCATTGAGAAACAGATAAAGCAACTCTGCACAAATTTTCCTCTTACAAACTGGTGAACAGTAGATGGCAGCACAGGGTGCTTTGTGGTTAAGAAAACAAAGCCAGCATTGACAATCCGTGAGACTCTTCTACCCTGTGAAAATAGTACATTAAAATCATAATTTTAAAATTGTTTCCTGCGTAAGTCTGCCCAAAGCAAACCTGAAATTCTTCTGCTATGTCGAAAGCATCTTAAAATATCTGAACGGCTCGCCATCCAGATTAGAAGACTTCTATTAAGGACTTTAGAAACAGACTAGTTGATTTTCATTTTTGCCTGTATTTCTAAAGTATTACTTCACTCAGCCAAATCAAGTAAGCCATATTCGCAGTCGTAAGTTGTATCAGATACTTCTTTGCAACATCTGTCTTATTCCAGCTGCTCCTGGGCCAGCCAGCTCTGTGTGTGCTCTGAAAAAGTTCGCACAGGCCTAGATGGAACGCACTTCACCTGCTGGCCCTGCCTTGCATGTCTCTCCTCCCACTGGAGAGCTTCCTACCAGAAGGCTGCATGCACCCAGACATGTGCAGCCTGGAAGTACGGGGGGCACACCTGTGATCTCATGGATCACAGCCAGTGGATGGAATCTTCCTCTTTTGTACCCCCTTCTCTCCTAAGTGGGCAGTTGTGAGATACAGTGTGCCCTGGTTCTTAAGAGCACAGTCTTTTGGATCCAGCAATCAATCGCACCTTACAACCACCAACATCAAGCATTGTCACTTTGGTTTTCCTACCTTCCTTGCTTCACTCTGCTCATCCTTCACATTTCTTCCCCGGGACTATACTCCTTCATAAAATAAGAGCGCATAAGCCCACCACTTCAGGCTCTGCTTTTGAGAGGTCCAGGCTAGGACGTGAGCAAAGCGGAGAACTGAAACCATCATCTCGTTAGTTCAGGCCAAACTCTTGCAGAGATCAGTTTGGATTAATTTTCAAGACAGGATGTTAAATACAGAAGAACAGTAATATCGCCAATTGACTCGTAAAATGAACTGTCACCCCTGTCCAACCATCCTACTACGTTTCTCTTCTCAGCTCACTTTTGCATTCTCCGAGATACCTGTTTCACAGAATCTCTATCCTCAAACTTCCCATCCCCATCACTCTCACCTTCAATCGACAACATCTCTTCAAATTTAATTGGGAAAGTAGAAACCATCAGATGGGCACTCTTTCATAACCTTGTCACTAGTTCAACAAACAGGTCTGTGCCAGCCCTCACCCCTCCTTCTCTCCGACTTCATCTGATGAAGTGTCCCTTTTCCTACTCTCAGCAATACCTCAAGAGAGATCGGATTCCCTCTGGCCTTCTCAGGAGCTTGGTTCCTTGTCATTTCCCCCTCCTTCTTGGAGCAATCGTTTCTCCCACGCTACTGCATCATCCCATCTGCGTTCAAAACACTCTCCCATCTTTGGAAGACCTCCCTTCACCACACACTGTCCTCCAGTTATCTCCACATTTCTGAACTTCCTTTCCCCAACTTCTCTAAAGGGAAAGCTGTCTCAACATCCTCACCGTCTATTCACTCCTCCACTGATTTTAATTAGGCTTCACCTCCACTGCGTCACTGAAACTGCCTTATAGAAGCTACTACTGACTTCCCTGTTGCTCAATCTAATGATCATTTTTTATGGCTTCCTTCCAACCCAACCTCAAGCAGCAATCAACACTACTAAGCATTCTCTCCCTTAAACACCCTCTTTCCCCGGCTACCTTTTAACCTCAGTTACCTGCTGCCATTTCTCTATTACATTTGTATGCTCCCTCTCCTCTTTCTGGTTCCTAATGTTGTCAGTCCTCAAAACCGGGTCTTGGCCTCTCCGGTGCTCATTACCTACTTAGGCGTTCTCACATACACCCATGATTTCCAATTATGTCATTCGCAGATGACTCACAAATGTATGTCATCAGCTGAGACCTTTCCTCGGACCTCTACTTCCATCTAGTGCTTACCGTCTTATCTTAGAATCTCAAGTGCACTGCAGTCTCAGCACGTCCATAAAGCCAGCCCACTTTCCTACCCCACCTTCCGCTTTGCCCAGCCTGCTTGTCTTTCGTTCTCCCCATTTCAGGGACTGAAATCACTGTCCGTTGAGTCATACAAGCAGAAACGTGCTTAAGGGAAACACTCCCCCAACCACTCCATCACTGAGTCCTGCCTATTTGTAGAGATTTTTAAATGCTTTAATTAATTTAAGTTATATTAAGTCTATTTTTAAATATTTCTTGAATCTGTCTCTGTTGCCACCCTCACTGCCACCAGAGTGTACCAGTATTTCTTGTGTGGACGTTTTCAATCCCCAAATCTCTGTCACCCTGTTGTTTAAAATCTTTAAATGGTTTCTATATATCTTAGAATAAAAAAGGGGTCTTTAACCCAGCCGACAAGCCCTGTGTGTTCTGGCGTCTGCCTACCTCTCCAGTTTGCCTTCCGCTCTTTGTGCTTCTGACTCACTGGCTGTCTTTCTGCTCCTCCCGCTCTTCATGCGTCCTCCCACCACAGTACCTCAGGAAGTGTGTGTCTCTCTGCCAAGAATGCCCTTTATTAGTGCCTGTTCAGTCTTCAGTATACGTTTAGAAAACATTTTTTTTAATTTAAACATTCTCTGACTTTCAAGCCAAGTCAAATTCTTTTTTCCACTCTATCCTATGCATCAGGATACCAGTAATATGCTATATGAGACAGCATGTCCAAATAGTTCATAAGGGTTTGACTTAAGCACTGGCTTTCGGAAATAAAAGTTAGAACTCGATTTGAAACATCCCAAGAAGGCAAGATTATTTTAATTTTATGTCTGCTTCAGTGGTGGCAGGAAATAAAAGGAAGGTTGGAGAAAATCTCCAAGTGTCTGATTAGTTTGACTGGATAGAATTTCCTTGAAGGACGATGGCAAATTAAAGAGTAGGAATGGGCTTAATGGCAAATTCCAGAATGAATGCCAGTTAATATCTAGCAAAATTACATATTTATTTGCTCTTTGACTTAGCAATTACACTTCTAAGACCCTATCCTAAGGGTAAACTGATGACAAAACACTGAAAACAGTCCAGTGTCATCAATAGGGGCTTAGATGAGCATGCCAGAGCGTATTCATATAATAGAGTACCAAGCAGATGTAAAAAGGGAATGAAGATTTCTATATATTACTGTGGAGTTATCTTTAGGACATATCATTAAGTGTAAAAAGCAAGGAGGAGAATGCATGCATAGTATGTTACCATTTATCTAAGAAAGGGAGGAGACGATTCAAATATATATGTTAGCGTTTGCTTATATTAAAACCACGAAGTGACAGACCATAGATATTTTGAATGGTTACCAATAAAAGGAGGGCGTAAGGCTGAAAATACAGATCTGACAAAGTCTTAACCAACCTAACGAGGAGCCTGGAGCAAAGATTAGGGGTTCTGGTTGGGTATAAATGGCCAGGCTGTGGTACACTGACTGAGTCTGCTCAGGATGCCATGGACTGAGTGGCTTAAATGACAGAAGTTCGTTTCCTCACAGTTCCACAGGCTGCAAAGTCCAGGATCAAAGTCTGACAGGGTGCGGTTCCTGGTGTGGGCTTCCTCCGTGCCTTGCAGACAGCTGCCTTCTCTCTTCATCCTCTTGTGGCCTTTCTTCTGTGTTCATGAGGAGACAGAGCTCTCTCTTCCTCTTCGTACCAGGCCACTAATCTCATCGTGAAGGCCCCTCTCTCAAGACCTGCTCAACCCTAATTATCTCCCAAAGGCCCCATCTCCAAACACCATCTATCTTAGCTGTTTTGGACTGCCTCAGACTGGGTGGCTTGTAAACAGCATAAATTTATTCCTCACAGTTCTGGAGGCTAGAAGTCTGAGATCAAGGTGCCAGCATGGTCAGGTGCGGGCCCTCTTCTGGGTCACAGACTTCATGCTATGCTCTCATGTGGTGGAAGGGAACTCTGTGGGTCTCTTTTATAAGAACACGAATCCCTGTTAGAACTATAAATGAATTCAGTAAGGTTGCAGGGTGCAAAATCATTATATAAAAATCTGTTGTGGGGCTGGCCTGGTGGTATAGTGGTTAAGTTTGTGTGCTCCACTTTGGTGGTGTGGGGTTCACTTTCACGGGTTCAGATCCTAGGCACAGACTTACATACTGCTCATCAAGCCATGCTGTGATGGTAACCCACATACAAAATAGAGGAAGATTGGCAACAGGGCCAATCTTCCTCACTAAAAAAAAAAAAAAAAAAAAAAAATCTGTTGTGTTTCTAAACACTAATAACAAACTCTCAGAAAGAAAAATTAAGAAAATAATCTCATTTACAGTTGCATCAAAAAGAATAAAATACCTATGAATAAATTTAACCAAGGAGGTGAAAGACTTGTGCACTGAAAACTATAAGACATTGATGAAAAAAACTGAATTAGATACAATTAAATGGAAAGATATTCCATGACTATGGATTGGAAGAATTAATATTGTTAAAATGTGTATACTACCCAAAGCAATCTACAAATTCAATGCAATTCCTATCAAAATTATAATGGCATTTTTCAAAGAAATAGAACACACAGTCCTAGAGTTTGTATGGAACCACAAAAGACCTTGAATAGCCAAAGCAATCTTGAGAAAGAAGGACAAAGATAGAGGCATCAAGTTGCCTGATTTCACACTATATTACAAGCCTATGGTAATTAAATCAATGCAGTACTGGCACAAAAACAGATACACAGATCAATGGAACAGAATCAAGAGCCCAGAAACAGACACGCAGATACGATCAATTAATTTGTGACAAAGGAGCCAAGAATATACAATGAGGAAAGACAGTCTCTTCAATAAGGATATTGGGAAAACTGGACAGCCACATGCCAAAGAATGAAAGTGGACCCCTTTCTTACACCATACACAAAAATTATCTTCGAATGGTTTAAAGACTTGAATGTAAGATGTGAAACCATAAAACTCCTAGAAGAAAACATAGCTGGTAAGCTCCTTGACATGCCTCTTGGCAATGATTTTTTAAATTTGACACCAAAAGCAAAGGCAATGAGCAAAAATAAACAAGTGGCCATATATAAAAATAAAAAGCTGCACAGCAAAGAAAACCATCAACAAAATGAAAAGGCAACCTGCTGAA
Organism: Equus asinus; assembly: GCF_041296235.1. Lineage (NCBI taxonomy): Eukaryota > Metazoa > Chordata > Mammalia > Perissodactyla > Equidae > Equus > Equus asinus. The sequence goes on from NC_091794.1 coordinate 68,200,516, forward strand.
TGGGAGAAAAAAATCATATTTGCAGATCATAAATCTGGTCAAGGGGTTACTATCCAAAATGTATAAAGAACTCATACAACCCAATAGCAAAAAAACAAACAATCTCATTTAAAAATGGGCAGAGGATCTGAATAGACACTTTTCCAAAGAAGACATAGAGATGGCCAACAGGTACAAGAAAAGGTGCTCAGCATCACTAATCATCAGGGAAATGCAAATCACAATCACAATGATGTATCACCTCTCACCTGTTAAATGGTATTATCAAAAAGACAAGAATAACAAGCATTGGTGGGGTTATGGGGAAAGGGGAATCCTTGTGCACTGTTGGTAGGAATGTAAACTGGTGCAGTCTCTACGGAAAACAGTATAGAGGCTCCTCCAAAATTAAAAATAGAACTACCATATGATCCAGCAGTCCCACTTCTTGGTATTTATCTGAAGGAAACAAAAAGACTAACTCAAAAAGATATCTGCACCCCTATGTTCACTGCAGCATTATTTACAACAGTGAAGACAAAAAAATTACAAAGAAAATGTAGTGTGTGTGTGTGTGTGTGTGTATAAAACAAAATATTATTCAGTCACAAGAAAGCAGTAAATCGTGTCATTTGCAATTACATGGATGGACCTTGAGGGCGTTATGCTAAGTGAGGTAAGTCAGAGAGAGACAAATACCATATGATCTCACTTACATGTTAAATCTAACAAAACATCAAACTCATAGATAAAGAGAACAGATCGATGGTTGGGGGTGGGGGGGAGGTGGTCAAAGAGGTGAAGGTGGTCAAAAGTACAAACTTCCAATCATAAAATAAGTCCTGGGGATGCAGTGTACAGCTTGGTGTCTGTAGTTGGTAATAGTGTACTGTATATTTGAAAGTTTTAAGAGAGTAGATCTTAAAAGTTCTCATCACAAGAAAAAAAATTTGTAACTATGTGTGGTGATGGATGTTAACTAGATTATGGTGGTGGTCATTTCACAATATATTCAGAATATATACAAATATTGAATCATTATGTTGTACACCTGAAACTAATATAGTATTATATGTCAATTATATTTCAATGAATGAAAAAAAATAACACTAATTCCATTCATGAGGGCTCCACTGTCATGACCTAAGTGCCTCTGAAGGTTCCCACCTGTTAAGACGATCCCACTGGGCATTAGAATGTCAATATATGCGTTTGGAAAGGACATAAACATTGAGACCATAGCACCATCACATTGGGGGTTAGGGCTTCAATATATGAATTTGTGTGAGGGGGCCACCAACATTCAGTTCATAACATACACCCACTGTGTTTAGCCATTGTCTTGGGGTTGCCTGGAAAAAGTAAGGGCTCGTTTCAAAAACCAAAGTGAACCCTGAAGTTCCTGAAACAGGAGGCTGTCAACTGACTTCACTCTTGGCAACTGTAGCTGGACAGCCAGTTCTTTCTTAAAGGGAGAGTAAAGGATGCACCTCTCTGGCCACTACAATCCACCCGTTTCCCCAAGCAGCCTGCTTCCTCCAAAGGAGTATCTCCTCCAGGGTTCTTTCGGGGCTTTGGGATAGCTGATTATGCAGCTTACTTCTGCCCTTTGGTTCTGCTCATGCTTGATCTCGGATATAACTCTTTCATCTTTTGATGGATTGCTGCTGGGACTGCCCAACTTTATAACTCAGTGGGTCTGACAGAGCCCAGAGGTCATGATGGGAAATTCTGAGCACCTGATCATTTAGTGTCCTACTGTCATTCATTCCATGTCTACCAGGACCCAGTAGCATGCCAAGAACCGTTTTTCGAAAGGCATATAATTCTTTGCTGTGGATGGAACGTCTTTACTCCAGAAGCCCAAGGGCCTGCATTGGGATTCTCCCACTTGAGCTTGCCACAAATACCACACTGCCATTTTTTCCACCAGTGATACTGCCAATACCACAGGATCTGCCAAATTATATGGCCCAAGTGGCAGAACTGCTTGCACCACAGCCTAGATCTGCTGCAGAGCGCTTTCCTCTTCCAGGCCCCACTCAAAGCTCACAGACTGTCATGACACCAGTATATGGGCAGTATGCTTAGGTATGGAAGGTGTTGCCTTCAGAGCCCAAAGAAGCCAGCAGGCATTGTGGTTCCATCTTTATGGAAAGATGCAAGATACATTAATTTGTCTTTTGCTTTGGAGGAGATGTTCTAGAATATGCTTGACTACTGATGCTCTAAAAACTTTACTGAAATGGCAGGTCCCTGAATTTCAAAAGGTTTCTCTCCCATCCACTAGAGTACATGCATGTGCCTTATCAAGGCTTCCAGTGTGCTAGCCCCTCCTTGCCTAGTCTGCCAGATCAACATGGTGTCATCACTGTAATGGATCGATGTGATGTTTTGCAGAACATCCAGAAAGACTACATCTCTTTGGACTGTATTAATATCAGAGAGCGGGTGAGTTAACATAACCCTGGGGACAATATTGTCAATGTATATAGTTGTCCATTCCATGTGAACTGATTCTTGTCCTTTTTCTTGATTGGGGTAGAAAAAAATACAACTTTCAAGTTAAGGGCCACATACCATGTACCTAAGGCTATAACTAATCTGCTCTAATAAAGATACCATATTTAGGATGTTAACTGATATTAGGGCCATTACTTGATTGAGCTTGCAGTGGCCTACTATCATTCTCTAAATCTATCATTTGGTTTCTGCAGAGGCCAGACTGGGCACTTGGAGATATGGTGAGGACCACCAACCCTGCATCCCTGAGATCCTTAAGGGTGGTGCTAATCTATTGCATCCTCCCTGGGATACAATGATGCTTCTATCTTGATTGGGGGTACAGGTGGGGCAGTTTCAGAGGCTTCCACTTGGCCTCTCCTACTATCCTATTTCCTACCCCATAGGCCATGGGTTACTCCAAATGCCAAGTATATCCATTTCAATTATACATTCAGGAATTGGGGAAATAACCATAGGGTGGGTGCACAGACCTAGTATGCCAATTTTAAGCCAGACTTTGGCCAAGAATCTACTTATTGCCTGGCTCACTTTTTCAGCCACTCTACAGAGGGTTATGATGACACTGGGTTTCTAAGTATCTGTATTAGTTGGGATTTTCCAAAGAAACAAAACTAATAGTGTGTGTTTGTGTGTGTGTGTAAGGAGATAAAGAGATTTTAAGGAACTGGCTGCCATGATCGTAAGGACTGGCAAGTCTGAATTCTGCAAGGCAGGCTGGCAGTCTGGAGATCCAGGATACAGTTGATATTGCAGCTTTGTAGCTCAGGTCCACAGGTGGTCTGCAGGCAGAATTCCTTTTTCCTGAAGAAGACTCAGACTTTTTATTCTTAAGGCCTTCAACTGATTGGATGAGACCCACTCAAATTATGGAGAATAATCTTTACTCAAAATCTACTGATTTAAATGCTAGTCACGTCTGAAAAATACCCTCACAGCAACATCAAGGCTGGCATTTGACCAAACATTTGAGCACCATAGCCCAGCCAAATTGACACTGAAATTAACCATTACAGTATCAGCATCAAACATCAGGCCCTGCTGCAATAGTTTTCAAACTGTGTTGGTATTTCTCCTACCCAAAGCAATCTACAGATTCAAGGCAATCCCAATCAGAACCCCAGTGACATTCGTCATGGAGATAGAAAAAAGAATCCTAAAGTTCATAGGGGGCCACAGAAGACCCTGTATAGCTAAGGCAATCCTCAGAAAACAGAACAAAGCTGGAAGCATCACCATTCCTGACTTCAAAATATACTACAAAGCTATAATAATCAAAATAGTCAAATACCGTATGATCTCACTCGTAAGTAGAAGACAAAAACAACAACAAACAAACACATAGCAGTGGAGATTGGATTGGTGGTTACTATAGGGGAAGGGGGGCTGGGCAAAAGCAGTGATTACGCTCACATGTGAGGGGATGGACTATAATTAGTTTTGGGGTGGTGAACATGATGTAATCTACACAGAATTAAAAATATATTACGATGTCCATCTGAAAGCTGTATAATGCTATAATCCAGTGTTACTGCAATTAAAAAATAAAAAATTTAAAAAAATAAATAAAAAATAAAAACAAAACAGTGTGGTACTGGCACAAAGACAGACACACAGATCAATGGAACAAAATTGAAAGCCCAGAAATAAAACCACACATCTATGAACAGCTAATCTTTGACAAAGGAGCTAAGAACATATAACGGAGAAAGGAAAGTCTCTTCAAAAAATGGTGCTGGGAAAAACTGGACAGCCATATGCAAAAGAATGAAAGTAGATCATTATCTTTCACTAAACACAAAAATTAACTCAAAATGGATCAAAGACTTGAATGTAAGACCTGAAACCATAAAATTCCTAGAAGAAAACATAGGCAGTATGCTCTTTGACAGGGTCTTAGAAGGATCTTTTCAAACACCATGTCTTCTCAGACAAGGGAAACAAAAGAAAAAATAAACAAGTGGGACTTCATCAGACTAAAGAGCTTCTGCAGGGCAAAGGAAACCAGGAACAAAATGAAAAGACAACCCACCACCAATTGGGAGAAAATACTTGCAAATCATATATCTGATAAGGGGTTAATCTCCCAAATATATGAAGAAGTCACACAACTCAACAACAAAAAAACAAACAACTTGATCAAAGGGTGGGCAGAGGATATGAACAGACAATTTTCCAAAGAAGATATACAGATGGCCAATAGGCACATAAAAAGATGTTCAACATCACTAATCATTAGGGAAATGCAAATAAAAACTACACTTAGATATCATCTTATGCCCGTTAGAATGGCGGCCATAGTCACCAAGACAAAAAACAACAAATGTTGGAGAGGATGTGGAGAAAAGGGAACCCTCATATACTGCTGGTGGGAATGCAAACTGGTGCAGCCACTGTGGAAAACAGTATGGAGGTTTCTCAAAAAATTAAAAAAAGAAATACCATATGACCCAGCTATCCCACTGCTGGATATTTACCCAAAGAACTTGAAATCAACAATTCAAAGAGATTTATTCACCCCTGTGTTCACTGCAGCATTATTCACAATAGCCAAGGTGTGGCAGCAACCCAAGAGCACATCTACTGATGAATGGAGAGAGAAGATGTGGTGTATATATATATATGCAGTAGAATGCTACTCAGCCAAATAAAAAGACAAAATTGTCCCTTCTGCAACAACAGGGATGGACCTTGAGGGTGTTGTGTTAAGTGAAATAAACCTGACAGAGAAATACAAACACCATATGATTTCATTCATATGTGGAAGATAAACAAACACGTGGACAAAGATATCAGATTATTGATTACCCGAGGAGAAGGGAGTTGGGGGGTGGGCATACAGGGTAAAGGGGCACATTTATGTGGTTACCGAGAAACAATAATGTACAACTGAAATTTCACAATGTTATAAACTATTATGACCTCAATAAAAAAAAAAACGTATTGGTGTTCCTCTTACCCCAGTGTACAGTCACTCAAGCAAATGGCCATAGTCCCCTTTGGGAAAGGACTGGGAGAATTTGGGTATATTTTTGCTGTGGTGTTTCAAGGTCTTTTTTCCTGGAGACAGACCACCTCCTTATTCAATGATGTGCTAGTTTTCAATTCATTACCTCTCAGCTCCAAATTCACCCATCAATACTTGCTGTATGATAATGGGTGGGATTCTTTTAAGGATTTATCCTTCCCAGTGAGAAAATGCTAAGCTTTCTCGGTAGAGGGTGCTAGAGGGACATTGCAGGAGGAAGAGTCTTCTTCCAGTAATTCTGGCTGCTGTGCTGTTGATCAGTGATGTGGTCAGTGGTGCTCTGCTCCACCATGGTCCCAGGATGCACAGCTCCAGCCTAGCCCGATAATCTTTCCATAGCCCTTTAACACAGACATTGTGCCTTCCAAGCCTCTTGCCCACATTAGCACCCCATCTCCTTCTGCTGGCCGCTACCCCTCCCCCAGAGGTTTGTCTTCGACGTCTCCAACTATGGTGTGGCTTTCCTGGTATAGACACTGCGCTATCCAGGCATCTTATCTGCACTGGCACCCTGACTCCCTCTGCAGGCCACCCTCCCCACAACAGGGTTGTCTCCCTGCTTGCTCAGAAAGTAGACCAGCTCTAGCTTCATAAAACCAGCACAGTCCTCTGCCATTCTGTGAGTTGCAACTATATCTTCTCGGGCAAGGTCTGAACTCAGCCTTCAGAAGAGAACTCCGCATTTAGAAGTTTGACTTTCCTTGGGTGCCTTCTCTTAGCCCTTGGGTATCCTTATATCTCATACTTAGTCTTTTATCATAGCTTAATTATTCTTAATATTGAACTTTCCCTTTCAAATCGTGGTGTGGTTTCTGTCTCTTGATTGGACCCAGATTGATATAGAATGGGAATTGTCCCAGAAACTTAGGTTTGGGTCATGCCCTGAGCTTGAGTGCAGTCTGAGCATGTTGCTAATGGGAAATGGGATGCTAGCAACCCATGGCCTGCAATGACATCACGATTCATCAAGCTGTCATTGATTGTGATGAAGTGCTAGATAAATCATGTGCCTTGGAAACTTAAGTGACTACTACTTTTGACCACTATGGCAGTCGTGATGACAATAAGGACTGTGGAATGGGACGGATTCTTTTGAGATCACTTCAACACTTACAGAGAAAAAAACCTGACAAACTCAGGCTCATTAACTCTCAGCTTCCTTACTCGTGGAAGTAGCTTCCTCCTACACCCCACACATGCCCACTGGTTGTGGCTTGCCTGTGCCCCAGAGGGCTGCTTCTGTTGGCCCAGTGACTGTGGAGCAGCTCTGGTCTTGGAAATTAGAGAATTTTTCATCATCTAGTAGATTTCAATTACACCTTCTCCAATGAGATCTGAACCCCTGTACATGTTTTTCCTTCCTTGGTTACTATCCCTTGGCCTCAAGGTATATTTATATCTATACTTACTCTTTCATCATAGCTTGATAATATTTTATATCTAATTTCCTTTGTTTAAATCACAGTGTGGTTTCTATCTCGTGACTGGACCCAGACTGAAAGAAATGTGCTCCAGGTTTGGTATCTGGCACAGGTCTAGAAACTGAACAAGGAATTAGGAATTTTCCTGAGACAACTGTCCTCAGCCCCCTGTTTATCCATTCTTGCTTTCTTTTGATTAGAGACATAAAGGAATACTTTTTTTGGCTGTCCATCTGTTTTGTCCCTGGGGCACTGTCTTCTATTAGCCACCTCTACAACTCTGTGGGTCAATATCTTGGATGCCACATCAGTGCTGCCCATCATTATGATAAGCATGGGTTGGTGGTTAAGTGCTACCACTTGGCCTCGTTCCCCTTCCCACCAATGAGCCAAGTTCACCTACCTGTCCTACTATCAGACCCGGCCTTTAGAAGAGAGCCACCACTAAACTTCTTCGTGATGCTGATGCCTCTCTCTCACTGATGTATACCTGATGGCCTTGGTAAGTTGCATGATCTTTGGGACTCTCATAGCATGAAATCCTCTGGTGAGTCTTTTAGCCTCACAACTCCAGCATGCCTGTTGCCTAAGCTTTTTATTCTCTGTCCACCACATGCCACAGAAATTCCAGCATTTCAGCTTAGCTCAGCATGAACCATTGCTTTCTTCAGCTGCCCTTGCAGTGAGTTTGCACTGTCCCCTGAGTTTCTTGGAGGGGTGCTAAATGCAACATCTCAAGAGAGTTCCTCCAAAGTCAATAAACATTACCTTATTCAGTCTTCTGTTCTGGCTCCTTCTCAAAATCCAGTCCGACAGGTACTGCCCCGGCTGTGTCTAATACACACTGACTAATTCTCACAGCCTGTTTAGATTACAGACCCCATACTCCCTTATCATAGCACGAACCCAGCTGGGTTATGCTGCTACTCCACACAATTATTGACTTGGCAGCTCAGCCCAGATGTGCTGTGGAGGAGTGGTCTCTAGAGTGTCTTCCTCCATGAAGAGAGTGCTAGCTCTTAATGAGAAGGGGTAGGCCACTGAGGGTTTGGATAAGGCTGAGGAGCAAAAGTCTCCAGGGGCATCCATACAGATATCCCAACTCATGTGTCGGGATCCCCGGTTTTCCCAACCAGTGCCTTGACATTGGCATAATAGACCTTCTTTGGTTACGTGTTCAATTGTCTTTGAAGCTAGGGACTCTATTCAATTCTGAGTTTGGTTTTTAATTTTTTCTGCTACTCACTGCAGTAGATAAGGGCCTCTTTCTAAGATACCAAAGAGGCTCTCTGGCCTTCACAATTAATTTTCCGTTGTTAACTGCCTTCGGCTTTCCATTATTCTTCTGTAAGAGAGAGGATCTGTAAGATATAACTTAATATGCATTACCTCCAACTCCCATGGCTGAATCATTCACCAACCAAGGAATCCCCCTTAGCGAGAACATTCTTTCAAGTCACCACCGGAAAGTTTTAGTAATTGGGGTATCACCTTGATTCAGGGGGAATCTATGCCCCAATTTCCACTGGTATGATTTTCCTTTAGCCTAAAGAACTTTATCATTTCTTGTAGTGCAGGTCTATAGGCAATAAACTGTCTTAGTTTTTCTCTGAAAGAATCTGTATTTTACCTTCATTTTTTTTTTTTCTCCTTTTTCTCCCCAAAGCCCCCTGGTACATAGTTGTATATTTCGTTGTGGGTCCTTCTAGTTGTGGCATGTGGGACGCTGCCTCAGCGTGGTCTGATGAGCAGTGCCATGTCCGCGCCCAGGATTCGACCCAATGAAACACTGGGCCGCCTGCAGCAGAGCGCGCGAACTTAACCACTCGGCCACGGGGCCAGCCCCTCACCTTCATTTTTAAAGGATGTTTTTCCTGGATATATAATTCTGGATTGACGTTTTTCCTCACTTCAACACTTTAAGAATATTGTAACATTTTTTTCTGGCTAGGATTGTTTCTGACAATGTCGCCCCTAGGGGTAATGTATCTGTTTTCCTCTGGCTGCATTTAGATTTTTTTTACACTGGTGTGCAGTAATTTGTTTATTATGTGCCTTGGTTTTGTGTATGTGTGTATGTTTATTCTGCTGGGTACTTGTTGAACATCTCAGGCCTGTGAGTTTATAGTTTTCATCAGATCTGGAAAATTTTCAGCCATTATTTCGCCTCTCCTCTGGGACTCGAATTACATGTATATTGCATGGTGATATTGTCCCACGAATCACTGTAACTGTTCATTCTTTTTTGGTCTTTTTTCTCTGTGCTTCACTTTGGATATATTTAAGTTTACTGTGTCTTCAAATTCATTCATCTTTTCTTCTGTACCATCTAATCTGTTAAACCACTTCAGTGAATTTTTTGAGATATTGTATTTTTCAGCTGTAGAATTTCCATTTATTCTTTTTTAAGTCTTTAATTTTCTCTGCATTATATTTATATTTTCCTTTATCTCCTTTAACTACTTTAAAGTTCCTGCCTATATCTATCATTTCTGAGTCATTTATATTAACTTATTTTTCTCCTGGTTATAGGTCACATTTTCCTGCTTCTTTGCATGTCTAGAAATTTTTCACTGGAAGCTAGACATTGTGATGTTGTGGTGTCACGTATTGATTCTGATGCCTTTTAAAAGAGTACTAAGTTAAAATCAGTTTGAAGCTTTTGAGGTCTGTTTTTAGTTTTTATTACTGCTGACCCAGAGTAGCTTTTTTTCTAGAACTAGTTGAGTCTTACTACTATGATATGAGCCTTCTTGGGTTTCTATTGTATGCTCCAGGTGTTCAACACTGTTTCTGTTTCTTTGACTTGTTGGAACTTGAGTATCTCTCCACTCTTCTGTGAGTTCTAAGAATTGTTCAGCTTGCAGTTCTTCATTATTCTTTGTCCAGCCTCATGGAGTTTTACTCTGTGTATTCACAGCTTAGTATTCATCAACTCTCAATGGGTTCCTATGCAGCTAACTGGACACCTCTTTCTGTTTAGCTTCCATTGCTCTGGTACTCTGTTCTGTAATTTTAGCCACCTCAGCCTCCCTGATCTCTGATCTCTTTCTCTTCTCAATTCAGTGTGACTACTATGCTGTTTATGCTCTTTCTCTCCCACTCTGTTCTGTAGAGTGACTCCAAGTAAAAAGGTGGGAAAATCAGAGGGTTTTTCCCATTTGTTTCCCTTCTCTCAGGGGTCAAAGCTTTGTTATGCCTATTGTCCAAATTCTGAAGCAATAATTTTCATATATTTGTCCACTTTTCTAGTTTTCTTATGATAAGAGAGCAAGGCCAGTACCAATTATTCCATTGTCATGGGAGTGGAAATTTTTCATAATAAGTGTTTTGATAGATATGGGCACACAGTTCATCCAAACACATAGATATTGTAGCAGTCTCTCAAAAAGATTTTCCAGAGAAAGTAATACCTCCTCTAAAAGTGAAGCCAAAAAGAGAAGGGACAAAGGATGTTTCAGGTAAGGGAATATCATGAACAGAGGCAAAGAAGCATCCTAGAACTATCAAAAGTATAGCTGAAGCCAAGAGTAGAATTTGCAGGGAGTGGAGGAGAGGAATAGATAGGAGATTATTTAGGAGAAAATGAATTGTGAATCTTCTCCTCATGTATTTAATGTCCCGGCACACCTCAGAGATATTGCAGGTTTGAGTTCAGACCACCACAATAAAGCAAGTATCACAATAAGGAGAATCACACAAATTTTTTGGTTTCCCTGTGCATATAAAAGTTACATTTACACGATACTAATCATTAAGTGTGCAATAGCATTATGACTAAAAGAAACCAATGTACATACCTTAATTAAAAAATAATTTATTGCTAAAACATACTAGCCACCATCTGAGCCTTCAGTGAGTCATAATCCTTTTGCTGGTGGAGGGTCCTGCCTCAATGCTGATGACTGCTGACTGATCAGGGTGGTGGTTCCTGAAGGCTGTGTTGGCTGTGGCAATTTCTTAAAATAAGACAACAGTGAAGTTTGGCACATCGATTAACTCTTCCTTTCACTAACGATTTCTCTGTAGCATGTGATGCTGTTTGATAGCATTTTACCCACAGCAGAACTTCTTTCAAATTCGGAGTCAGTCCTCTCAAACCCTGCTGCTCCTTTTATCAACTAAGTTTATGTAATATTCTAAATCCTTTGCTGTCATGTCAACAGTCTTCACAGCATCTTCACCAGGAGTAGATTCCATCTCAAGAAACCACTTTCTTTGCTCATCCATAAGAAGCAACTCCCCATCCATTATAGTTTTATTGTGAGATTGCTGCAATACAGTCACATCATCAGGCTCCACTTCTAATTCTAGCTCTTTTGCTATTTCTACCACATCAGCGGTTTCTTTCTCCACTGAAGTCTTGAATTCCTCAAAGTCGTCCACGTGGGTTGGAGTCAACTTCTTCAAACTCCTGTTTTGTTTTGTTTTGGTGAGGAAGATTGGCCCTGAGCTAACATCTGTTGCCAAGTTTCCTCTTTCTGCTTGAGGAAGACTGGCCCTGAGCTAACGTCTGTGCCAATCTTCCTCTATTTTGTATGTGGGATGCCACCACAGCACGGCTTCATGAATGGTGTGTAGGTCCACGCCCCAGAACTGAACCTGCAAACCCCAGGCCACTGAAGAGCAGCATGTGAACTTAACCAATATGCCACGGGGCCAGCCCCAAACTCCTGTTAATGCTGATATTTTGACCTCTTCCCACGAATCATGAATGTTCTTAATCGCATCTAGAGTGGAAAGTCCTTTCCAGAAGGTTTTCAATTTACTTCACCCAGATCCATCAGAAGATCACTCTCCTCTGGCAGCTACAGCCTTACAAAATGTATTTCTTAAAAAAATAAGACTTGAAAGTCAAAATGATTCCTTGATCTGTGGGCTGCCAAATGGATGTTTTGGTAGCAGGCATGAAAACAACATTCACCTCATTTTGCATCTCCATCAGAGCTCTTGAGTGACGAGGAGCATTGTCAATGGGCACTAACATTTTGAAATGAATCTTTTTTTCTGAGCAGCAGGTCTCAACTGTGGGCTTAAAATATTCAGTAAACCATCTTGTAAACAGGTGTGTCCAGGTTTTGTTGTTTCATTTATAGAGCACAGGCAGAGTAGAGTTAGCAAATTCTTAAGAATTTTTTGGAATGGTAAATGAACACTGGCTTCAACTTAAAGTTACCAGCTGCATTAGCCCCTAACAAGAGAGTCAGACTGTCTTTTGAAGCTTTGAAACTAGATGTTGACTTCTCTTTAGCTGTGAGAGTCCTAGATGGCATCTTCTTACAACATAAGGCTGTTTCATCTACATTGAAAATCTGCTGTTTAGCGTAGCCATCTTCATTAATTACCTTAGCTAGATCTTCTGGAGAACTTGCTGCAGCTTCCACATCGGCACCTGCTGCTTCCCCCTGCAGTTTTATGTTATGGAGACGGGTTCGCTCCTTAAACCTCATGAACCAATCTGTACTAGCTTCAAACTTTTCTTCTGTGGCTTCTTCACTTTACCATACTTCACAGAATTGAAGAGCGTTAGGGCCTTGCTCTGGATTAGACTTTGGCTTAAGGGAATGCTGTGGCTGCTTTAACCTTCTATCCAGACCACTACAACTTTCACCATATCTGCAATAATGCTGTTTCACTTTCTCATCATTTGTGTGCTCACTGGAGTAGCACTTTTAATTTCCTTCAAGAACTTTTCCTTTGCATTCACCACTGGCTAACTGTTTGGCACAAGAGCCTAGCTTTTGGCCTGTCTTGGCTTTTGACGTGCCTTCCTCACTGAGCTTAATCATTTCTAGCTTTTGATTTAAAGTGAGAGACATGCGACTCTGCCTCTCACTTGAACACTTCGAAGCCGTTGTATGGTTATTAACTGGTCTGATTTCAATGTTGTCGTGTCTCAGGGAATAGGGAGGCCCGAGGAGAGGGAGAGAGACGGGGGAACAGCCACTTGGTGGAGCAGTCAGAACACACAACGTTTATCGATCAAGTTCATTGTCATATGAGTACAGTTTTTGGTGCCCCTAAATAATTACAATAGTAACATCAACGATCACTGATTACAGATCGCCATAGCAAATATAATACAGTAACAATGAAAAAGTTTGAAATATTGCAAGAATTACCAAAATGTGACACAGAGACATGAAGTGAACAGATGCTGTTGGAAAAATAGCGCCAACAGACTTACTTGGTGCAGGGTTGCCACAAAACTTCAATTTATGAAAAACGTAACATCCGCAAAGCATAATAAAATGAGGCACGCCGTTAGCAAAAAGAACTAAAGAAAGGATGTTTAAAGACATTATGGTACAGGCGCTGATTTGAACACTATAATTTCTTTAAAAATGATGGTTATGAAGACTACATAGCAGTGGGGGGGTTCTTATGTTAGGTGACAACAATCAGAATATAAACTTACATTTGCATGCATGCTATTATAATTATTTTTAAAAGTTAGATACATGGGAAATAATATTAGAAGGAAATATACTAAAACGTGGTGGGACATGGATAATGGTTTTCCCTCCTTTTTTGATGTTCCAGATATTCTGTACTTTGATAGTATAAAAATGCCAATGCATACATGCATACACACATACGCACATACAGCAGGTCTTCCGCTCAGTGCCTTGGCTCCCTACTCTGTAAAATGGAAATTCCGATAGTACCTATCTCAGTAATTTATTGTGTGAATGAATTGGGGTATAACACATTTAAGCATTTAGCAGCATATTGCCTGGAATATGGTCAGTGCACCAATGTTTTTGTCGCAGGATGGCTGTTGCTCTTGTTAAGGACAATTTATTACGCTGTATTATGCAACACTCCTGAGTCACATCCACTATATACAGATAGCAACCCCCCATCATAGTGACTATTAACAAATATCATCCCGGGTTTCTAAATATTTCTGGTTGAAAACCACATGTGTAAGAGTTATGGATTAGGAGGCACAGGAATAGATATGTGAATGTAAAGGCACTTTCTTCCCTCTAATTCTTTGATGAAACGTAATCCTTCACATGTAAAACAAATCAGAAACAAACAGTGTGGCGTAGGGGTAAGCTCACAGGACTGGGAGGGAGAGCTGGGAACTCGGTTTTCCTCTATTTTGAGCAAGTCCCTTGTCTCTCTAGAATAATTTCCTTCTTATAAAATGAGGTCCAGGCTATAACTAAGAGTCCTCCTGGCTCGAAGATTTGATAATTTTTATGCATTAAAGGAATCGTTCTGCCGAGGTGCCTCCTTTCTGTGGCAAAGGTGGACGCTCAGACCAGTTTTGCGAGTTGGAAGTGATGGAGGGGTGGAGTTTGGACCCTCTCACTGTTCCTCCTATGCAGATGCAATCAAGCAACCTAGAGGCCAGATGACAAAGTCTAGGAAGAATTTGGACAGCCTCCCAAGCTTTTTCAGATGAAAATATTTATTGTCCTACATGAGCTCACAGTCCTGTGTTTTCATCGTTAGCTCTTTCTGTTTGGATAAATCTTGTTTGTCTGATATAGAATACCAAATTTCTTTCCTCGTTTGTCCAAGCATTTTAGAAATTTGAGCATTTCAATCAGTTACCAAACATGAAGCCTTAATCCTCCACGACAGGGCGCAGTTTCCAGGGGGCACTGCCATTACGTGGCTGAAATATCAAGCACTCACCACGAATTGAGCATTTAATTTCACACTTTATGCACGTTCTTTATGTAACCTGCACAGGAACACTGCAAAGCGGATCTAGCTCTCCTCATTTTACAGATCAAGAAACTCAGGGTAGGCAGCTGAGGTGACCTGCCTATCGTCACATATACTAGGAAGTAGCACAGCGTGTCTGACTCTGTACTGTCACAATATTGAGATAAACCAGTGGAATCATGGAGGTAATGCAAGGAAGACATCCACTTTCCTCCAAAATTGAAAATTCAGAAATATGCCCATTAAGGCTTAAGAAACATCCTCAGACATTAGCTCTAATATTTTCTCCTGTGTTTCCTGACCTGTTTTAAGAGAGAGTATCTATATCAAATCCTGGAACCTGAAGAGCTACTGGTTACCAGAAGGACGGGGAAAGAACCTCAAGGGCGTCCATGAACTTCCCCGTGTGATCGCCTCGGGATGTTTCCCTTCACCGTCCCTCCAACCCACAGGGCATTAGGCAAAATACTTTGCCCAGATCTGCAAAATAATGTCTTCTTTATTACTATAAGGTAAACTGGGTTAAAAGTGGAAAAACTGAGTCTGAGCAATATTGTAGAAAAAGAAGACGTTTCTTTTATTTTTTTAAGGACAAATAGGCTTATTCTTGGAAGAGATTGAAGGACAACAAAGCCCCTTTGTGTAACCCTTTCTCCTTGTTACTTGTTACCTTTAACATTATTTACCTTTCCCAGTAAAGTCACTGGGATGCTAAGCCCCTCAAGTGTCCACCTTTCCTCTGGGGGTCCTGGATGACGTTTCCTTCCTGATGTGGCTGCTGCGCCAGATGCCCTGTGCTGCTCTGGCACTTGCTGGGCTCCTTCCAAAACTGCTGCTTCCTCCCTTCCTGGTGTCACTGGTCATGCCTAGGAGTGGAAAAGGGTCTTCCCTTCCCAGCATTCATAGCTTTGTCCTTAGCTCACAAAAAGCTTTATAAATTCTTCCCCATTGGTTAGAACGAAATACATTTGACAGTGATTCAGTGTCCTACTTGAAACCGTTCCTCTCGCCCGATGATCAACTTGAGCCCCAAGCTGACTCGTGGTTCTTAACTCTTTCCTATGTCGGGATGATTTTACCCCATAGAAATTCCAGAGAATCTTTATCTTTTTTTTTTAGGTTTAAACATTCCCATTCTGGATTCCATACAATCACATTTAAAGTTTACTTTATGATTTCTCAAGAGCCCTCGGACCCACAATGAATATCTGTGAGCATTTTGAGGCAATTTTTTGTTAGCTGGACGTAACAAGAGGCAACATTCAGTGGATGTCTATTTGAATGAATGGATAAATTGGTGAAACATAGTTGTTAAGTAAGCGTAATAGTTATGCTACATAAGAAAAGTTGTGTAGCACAGCATTTATACATTTCAACATATGTATGTTAATACATTTGCACATATTTTTTAGACATGATTTATTTGGATATATAATTGTTCACAGAGTATAACTATACCTTTGTTTTGAAGCACTTCTTTTTGAAGAATGAGATCCAGATCCACATTAAGAAAATGCTGGGAGGCACGTAGGCTAAGGGAGGACGGGTCCGTATCTAGCCGTCTCTCTCTCTGCTAGTCAGCGATACTCTCTCAGCTTAATCTCTTTGGATAGTTGTCCCAACGCTTTTTCTTCATATTTTTAGTATTAGTAATGATACAGAGTGTCATTTATAGTTTACGAATTCATTATAAACACACCTCCCAAAACACTCACAGAATTTACTGGGTGTTCCCAACTTCGGCTCTCCATTCTTTGTGTAACTGCCCGGCTGACCACCAGGAGCTACGCTGCGCAAGGCCGGGCCTTCATGGATGGCTATGCGAATGGAGATCCTGGAACAGTGCAGCCACACACGGTGGCCCTAAGATTACATAAATTTCCAAAATTTTTACGGACATAGTTCTCTGTCTTCTCATTTAAAAATTATAGAGCATGCCTCTCGAGTCAAATTCCTATCAAATCTTAGCATTAAACTAGGAGTCCTCTAAACTATTCCACTGAAGAATTTTGATCATTTTAACAGTAAAAATAATATAATAATAGTACATCTTTTCAGAAATTTTTCTAAACGATACTTTTTTTAAATAAAGTCATTTCAGTCTACAAAGAATTTCCACATTCATTATCTCATTGTGTTCCCACATCAACCTAGTGTATAAGGTCTGAGATTCTCACTTTATCAAATCGAGAACTGAGGTTTAAGGATAAATAGCAATTTCCCCAAAGTCACACAGCTACTTAGTGCCAGACTTGGGTTCAAATTGCTGATTCTAATTGCTATAATATTTCCTTTATGCTACTTTTTAAAAAAATCAGAAATACCTTGTCTGTGCCAGAGAGCATTCTAAAGATCTCACAGATATACATCAAATCAAAGAAGGTATAATGATATTACACAAAAGCTCAGAAGAGCAGATAAACCACCGACAGACGTCAGAGGGATCCTCCTAGAAAATTTTATTTTATTGTATATTAGATTTTTTAAAATGTCTTTTATGGGGCCGGCCCCGTGGCCGAGTGGTTAAGTTCGCGCACTCCGCTTTGGCAGCCCAGGGTTTCGCTGGTTCGGATCCTGGGCATGGACATGGCACCGCTCATCAGGCCATGCTGAGGTGGCGTCCCACATGCCACAACTAGAAGGACCCACAACTAAAAAAAATATGCTACTATGTACCGGGGAGCTTTGGGGAGAAAAAGGAAAAATAAAATCTTTAAAAAAAATGTATTTTATTATAGATAGTTTATTGACTCATTCATCAATTCAGTATACGTTTTGGGGTGTCTGTCGTTGACAAGTCACTGAACTGAACACTATGAGAACTGTGAAAATGATCAGTGACCTTATGAACTGTGTAATCTCTGGCACGCAAATAACCATAGGAGCAGACAGAGTGTTACAAACGCTGTACCAGACACAGTGTGAGCGCAGTGTTAGGAGAAATTAGCAGAGGAAAAGGAGGGGCAACATAATTTTAATTTTAGTCTACACTGAATATGCATTACTCTTGTAATAATAATAAAAAAGATTCGTTTGTTTTTTAAAGAAGAGCGATTGTTAAATTCATGGAAGAGAAACAAAGGTGGCCAGAGAGTGAGGAATATATAGACTGGCTTCTTTTTCTTTGCCCAGTGCATTAACAGAAGGAGGAAAAGCAGCTGCCTTTCCCAGTACAGTTTCAAGGAAATGATGCCGCTTGAGGAAAACTAGGTTTCAATTAAGATAAGCTAATGCAAGGATTTTTAGGGCTGTGGGGGATCTTGGCTATCATCTTGCACAACTCCCCATTTTAAAGTTGAAGAAACTGAGGCACAGATAAGTGAGGCTTCTTGCCTAGGATTATCATTCCGAACACGACAGAGCTACTATGTATGTTTCCAGACGCCACACTGCTTTTGCTAATAACCAGCACTATGGAGAATGCTGTCTGAGACGTAAACAGAGTTAGGTTAGCTTTATTGGACTTCTACATTGTGCCTTATACATAACAGGCATTTGCTAATTGTTTACTGAATGAATAAAAAATTAAATTAGTAATACAGGTTATTTGGTGTTATAGGGACAAATAAAATTTTATCTATAATATATGTCTGCCTACTTGGCATCCTAATGTCCTTTACATCCTAACAGATATTTTACATTTTACGTGTTCAAAACTCTGCTCCCATCTTCCCTCCACAGACCTGCTTCGCTCTCAGTCTATCTCGTCTCTGTTGACAGCAACTCCATCCTTCTAGTTACACAAGCTAAAAATCTGGGAGTCATCTTTGACATCTCTCTTTTTCTACTACCACATATCCATTTTGTCAACAAATCCTGGTGGTTCTACCTTCAAAATACAGCCAGAATCTGAGCTTTCTCACCACCTTCTTTACCACTGCCACCTTGATTCAATCCACAACCATCTCTCTCCTGGATTACTGCGAGTCTCTGAACTAGACTCCCTGCTTCTACCTTTGTTCACACCCAATCTATTCTCAAAACAGCCAGAATGATTCTTTTAAAACTTAACTCCTCTTATCCCAGCTCTAAAATAGACTTTTGTTTCACTCCGAGTAAAGGCTAAAGTCCCTTCAGTGGTACAATGTTTATGGCAGCATTATTCATAACAACCAAGAAGTAGAAACAACCCAAATATCACCAAATGAATGTATAAGCAAAAATGGGGTATATCTGGGGCTGGCCCAGTGGCGCAGCAGTTAATAAGTTCACACATTTTGCTTCAGCAGCCTGGGGTTTGCAAGTTCGGATCCTGGGTGCAGACCTATGCATCGCTTGTCAAGCCATGCTGTGACAGGCATCCCACATATAAAGTGGAGGAAGACGGGTATGGATGTTAACCCAGGGCCAATCTTCCTCAGCAAAAAGAGGAGGATTGGAGGTGGATGTTAGCTCAGGGCTAAACTTTCTCAAAAAAAAAAAAAGGGAGGGGGGATATATCCATACGATGGAATAATATTTGGTAAGAAAAAAGAGTGAAGTACTAATGTATGCTACAACTAAGATGAACTTTGAAAACATCCTAAGTGAAAGAAACCAGTCACAAAAGACCACATATTATGATTTCATTTATAAGAAATGTCCAGAATAGGCAAATCCATGGAGACAGAAAATAGATTGGGAACTGGCTAGGGCTAGGGGGGGTTGGAGGAAAAGGGAGTGACTGCTAATGGGTACAGGGTTTCTTTTGGGGATGATAAAAATGTTCTAAAATTGATTGTAGTTATGGTTGCACATCTCTGCGAATATACTAAAACTATTGAAACATACACTTTAAAGGAGCATATTTTATAGTACGTGAATTGCATCTCTAAAAAGCTGTTAAAAAAATGCAAGGTAATGGAAAGGAGGGAAAAAACATAATAAAAGGACCAGTATATGTAAAGACCCCAAACTAGGAAGGAACTAAATGTCTATGAGGAAAAGAGAGAAAGCCAATGTCCCCAAGGTGTATGGGCAAGGTAGGAAAAACCTGGTGATTTAGATAAGGAACATATGATATGGCTCTTAAATTTTACCATAAGCCTTAAAGAAAGTTTTAAAGGGATTTAAGCAAGGAAGTGACATAATCAAATTTCCATTTAAAAAATCATTTTGGCTGGTGTGTGGAAAATTGGAAGTAGGCAAGTCAGAAATAGAGTAATCAAAAGGTTATTGCAGTAGACGAGGAGAAATGATGGTTGAAGTGGAGACAGATGGATTTTGGGATCTCCTTTGGAGGGACAATCAATGAAAGTTGATGAGTGATTGGACGTAGGGCATGAAGGATATGGGTGAGTGGAGATTCATTTACTTA
The DNA here is from genome assembly GCF_041296235.1 of Equus asinus. NCBI lineage: Eukaryota > Metazoa > Chordata > Mammalia > Perissodactyla > Equidae > Equus > Equus asinus. The sequence continues at coordinate 68,220,449 of NC_091794.1, forward strand.
GATAAAGACCCTTAGAGGAAGAGTGTTTTTTGGTGAGGTAGTTCTGGATATGCTAAATCTGAGATGCGTTTGAACACAACCAAGTAGATATGTACATATGTAGTTTGATATATAGTTTAGATTACTTTTAAATATTGGCTCTGCCATTTACTAACTATGTGACATTGAGAAAATTATTTTTTTCCTGATTCTTTCATCTGTTAATGGAGATAACAATAACCTCCAATAGCCAAATAATAACCTACTGGGTTAATTATAGCTTCTTGGTTAAGAGCACAGACTTTGCTCCCCAATTGCTTAATTTGGATCCTGGCTCCACCACACGCCTATCATTATGTCACCTTGGGCAAGTTACTTAACCTCTTTCAATCTCATTTTCTTAACCCTTAGATGGGGATCTCATAGACTTGTTAAATAGTACGTGCATTGGTCAACACATGCGAAGTGCTTTGGGCTGGGCATATAAGCACTGCTAAGCAGTAGCTCTTGCTATTACTTCACAGGGTTAACATGAAGAGAGAGAGAATACATATGAAAGGAACCATTGTGTTGTGGATATTCAAAGTATGTTGCTAAAGTTTCTTTCCTTATTTTTCCACCTGACTTTTGTCTTAATCAAACTTTTTACTTTTATCAGGGTTAGATTAACCTGAGACACTCTCTCATTATGGGAAAGCCCACTGAACTGCCCAACCATTTAAGATGGGAGATAAAGGCCAGTTAACATCCCCTGAGGAGGGGGAAACGGAGAGAGGAATGTCTAAGGGGGAGGCACAATCCAGGCTGGGGAGACAGAATGCAATCAGCAAATATGGAGTTGAGCTTAGTCAGCGAAGCAGACAGTATAACTCCTGAAGAAAGTGGAGCTGGTTTGGGACATTGGCTGAGAGATGAAACCCACAGCTCTGTGTTGTATCTAATGCATAACAATGAAGCGGTCCTCCCCAAGGAGGACTCTGGTCAGCAATATCTAAAGTTATTGTGCACTCTTCCCGAGGCGTTCACGCATGGCATCCAGCGTGTCATTCATTCATTAACTCACTCACTCACTCATTCGTTTGCTAATTTATTCAACAAATATTTGCTAAGTGCCAGGCAATGAGGAGACAAAAGGGGAATAAAGACAGAAGTTCTCATCCTTATGGAGTTTGAAGTCTGGTGGAGGAAGACAGGAGGGAAAAAAAAAAGTAAAATAGATGAATTCTATGGGGAAGAATGCAGCAACGGTGCCAGGAGAGCCGGGGATGCCCTGAGTGAAGTAAAGGCCTGAAGGAGGGGCACTCCTCCAGGGGAGACATTCAGGCAAAGGCCCTGTGGCTCCTGTCCCTGCCATCCAGTGTCCCATGTCACCAGCCTCTAGCATTGGAGGAAAGAAAGAGAAAAGTTTCTGTTGGACTGGAGAAGATAATGTACTCGGTAATTCAATGTCTTAGTTTCTCAGGGCTTCTTTAACAAATTCCTACAAACTAAGTGGCTTAAAACAACAAAAATGTGTTTTCTCACAGTTCTGGAGGCCAGAAGGTCAAAATCCAGCAGGCCCACACTCTCTGTGGGGGTTTCAGGGGAGACTCTGTTCCTCGCCTCTTCCAGCTCCTGGTGGCTGTCCCAGCTCTTCTGGCCCCATCACCACAGCCTCTGCCTCCATCTTCATGCGGTCTTCTCTTGTGTGTGTCCATGTCTTCTCTTATGTCGCTAATGACAAATAAAAATGGCAAGCAATAGGGTATATTGGAGAATATGAGGAAGCCATTTGGTATAAACCTAATTCGGCCTGACCTTGTCTTTCCAAAAGGGCCTGACTGTGGCTGTTGAGCATGCATTGTATATCTGCTTTAGAGATTCCCTATGGCAAGAACAAAGGCCCTTGAGATAAAGGTGCAACTTCCCTCCCCCTCCCAACGTTGGGGACTCCTTAAGGATTAAGCATCTTTCCTTTGGCTAGAAACTGATTGCTGCGCTCACCTGTGACCGCCCAGCTCAAGACAATAGACTTGCCTCCTGCTACGCCCACCAAGACAGCAGACCCACTACCTGCTGTGTCCATCTAGTGCCTGTGCCGACAGGGCAATCTTGTGACTATTGTGGGAGGGACATTTCAATCATATGTGAAACACCCTGTTTGGGGGTATATAACCACTGTGTGCACCCCACTTCTTCGGTGCCCTTTCCTGCTTTGGGAAGAAAGGCCCCGGGCCATGGTCCTCAGATTTCAGCTCAGAATAAACTCACCCAAATTTTCATTTATAGATCGGTTATGGATTATTTTCATCGACACCTATGACACCTGTCATTGGATTCAGGGCCCACCTGGGTAACCCAGGATGATCTCATCTTGAGATCCTTAAATAAATTCCATCTGCAAAGCCCTTTTTTCCAAACAAGGTCACATTCACATGTTTTTCCATTTGTGCGCTATCGTGAACTAAGCTGCTATGAATCTTCTTGTCCAAGTCTTCTGGTAGACATGTGCCGTCATCCTTGTGGGGCATCTCCCTAGGAGTGGACTTGCTGGGCAATAGGATAGGTGTGTGTTTAGTTTTAGTAGATATTGCCAAAGAGTTTTCCAAAGTAGCTATTCCAATTTTCACTCCAGCTGGTCCATATCCTCACCAACACTTAATATTGTCAGGATTTTTAATTGTAGTCATTCTGATAGGTATGTAGTGGTGTTTCATTGTGGTTTTAATTTGCATTTCCCTAATGACTAATGATGTTGAGCACCTTGTCCTATGCTTATTGGCCGTTCATCCATCCTCTTGTGTGAAGAGCCTATTTAAGGTTTCCCCCCACTTACCTCCCTTTTAAAAAAAAAAGGGGGGTTGTCTGTATTATTCTGATTGATTTGTAGTTCTTTATATATTCTGGATATAAGTCTTCTTTGTGTACATATGTATTTTCCTAATCTGTCCTAATTACCTTTTCACTTTCTTACTTGTATATCTTAGCCATCAGGAAACTTTTTCTATAAAGGGTCAGATAGTAAATATTTTAGGCTTTGCATGTCATGTGATCTCTTTTGCAACTACTCAGCTCTGCCACTGTAGCACAAAAGCAGCTGTAGACAGCCATATGTTCAATGAACAGGCATGGCTGTGTTCTAGTAAAACTTTATTTATGGACACTGAAATTTTGAATTTTATATACATTTCTCATATCATGAAATATTATTCTTTATTTGATTTTTTTCAACCATGTGAAAATGTAAAAACCGTTTAGAGCTCATAGGCTGTACAAGGACATGTAGCAGGCTGAATTTAGCCCAAAGGCCAGTTTTGTGACTTTATATATATTTTATAAATATAAGTTCTTAATTTTAATGAATTCCAATTTATATTTCTTCTTTTGTCAATAATGCTTTTTATTCCTGTATAAGAAATCTTTTTACTTATTTATTCACTTATTTTTTATGAAATATGTAGTATGAGGTATAAGGAAACATTGGTTTATTAACATTATATACATTTCAGGTGTACATCTTTATATTTCAATTTCTGTGTAGACTACATCATGTTCATTACCCAAGGATTAATTACCATCCATCACTGTACATGTGTGACATATCAGCCCTTTCACCCTCTTCCCTCCCCCCTTCCCCTCTGGTCACCACCTGTCTAATCTCTGTATCTATGTGTTTGTTTGTTGTCATTGTTTTTATCTTCTACTTATGAACGAAATCATAGGTATTTGACTTTCTCCCTCTGACTTATTTCCCTTAGCATAATACCCTCGAGGTCCATCCATGTTGTAGCAAATGGCAAGATTTTGTCTTTTTTATAGCTGAGTCGTATTCCATTTTATATGTATACCACATCTTTTTTGTGCATTCATTCACAGATGGCACTTAGGTTGCTTCCAAATCTTGGCTATTGTAACTAATGCTGCAATGAATACAGGGTTGTAAATATCTTTATTGTTCGTATTTTCGTGTTCTTTGGACCCAGAAGCGGAATAGCTGGATCATACGGTAGTTCTATTCTTAATTTTTTGAGGAATCTGCATACTGCTTTCCACAGTGGCTGCACCAGTTTGCACTCCCACCAGCAACGTATGAGAGTTCCCTTCTCTCCACATCCTCTCCAACATGTTGTTTCCTGTCTTGCCAATTATAGCCCTTCTGAATGGTGTGAAGTAAAGCTTTTTATTCCTATATAAAAAATCTTTGCCTACCCGAAGGTCATGAACATGTTCTCCTTTGTTTTATTCTAAAAGCTGTATTTTATTATTTAGGTTTATGTCAATGATCTATCTAGGATTAAGTTTGTGTATGGCGTGAAGTAAAGGTTTTACACTTTTGTTTCTATGTGCTCACTATTACATACTTTTATTGTTAGATATTATATACCTACGTACTCAATTTATTATATACCTTTTCCAACCTTACTATGTAGCTATGACTTAGCTGCTCTGTGAAACTTTTCCTGGTGGCTTTATGTGGAACTTATAACTCCCTGCCAGTCATTCATTCAACAACTGCTTTTCAAAGGCTAACTACGTACCATGCTAGGCACAAAACTTTGGTTTTTGTCTGAAGGAGATTACTCTTTTGAAGAAACCTATTAAGGCTTTACAAGAAAATGTGATAAGTGCCATGATAATATTGCAAGTATTTGTTTATGTTTTTCTCCTACTAAAAACGGTCATTTGAAGACAGGACCATAGCTTTAATTTGATTATCTCTAGCACCTAGCATAAACTCTAGTGCAGAATAGGTGCTCATGAAAATTTGATGAGTGAATGAATGAATGAATGATACCCACACATATACAGTGAATAAATACACATATACATACAGTGAATATGCAGACAGAATGTGTACACATAGGAATTCAGCGAATAATACACATAAATGTGTACACACACACACACACACACACACTTTCCACTCCTTGCAACTACTCAGCTCTGCCACTGCAGCACAAAAGCAGCTGTAGACAGCCATATGTCTCCTTCCCGGACACACACAGCTAAGGCACAACTTAGGGACACCACTGATCTTTCGCTTGCATACTTCACACAGAGGACGAAGTTTATGCATATGTTAGTGATTAAAGTCTTGGCAGCTCTTGGTCAGACTGCCCAGGTTCGAATCCAGGCTCTCTTGCTTGGTAGCCGCGGAGTCTTAGACCTGTTACTCAACCTTTCGGTGCCCCAGTAACCTCGGCTGCAAAATGGGAAAGCCTTCCTCACAGAGTTGTCCGGAATATTAAATGAATTCATACATACACAATAATCAGAGGCCCAATGGCTCAATGAGGCCTGGAACTTTCGCCTGCTCTGTTCACAGCCGCATCCTCAGCTCCCAGGAGAGTGTTTAGTACACAGCAGGTGCTGGGTAGACACCTGTTGTGTGAATGACACACACCCAGCTCAGGAAAATCCCAATAACTGTTGGCTGTTATTATTTCGTGTCTGATATAAAAGTTCTGAATTCCCGTTCCAACCACTCCCCATCCCCAGTTACGACGCGCCAATCTTGGGAGTCACAGCATTTTTCTACACTGACGCAAGGTGGCAGCATCCGTCTCCTTTTGAGTTATCAGCCGGTCCAGTTTTACCCGTTCGAGGGACAAACGCTGCAACATCTTCATTTGCAAGTCCCTCCATCCATTCTAGATTCTGTTTTTTTTAAAAATGAACATTAACTTTCTGAATTATCATGAGGTTAGCTCTTAACTGCCCTAATTTCTAGCTAAAGAAAAGATTATTGCTTATAAAAAAGGAACAATACTGAAATGAATTGAGGCTGCAGTATAGTAACACTACTGTTTTGTGTGTTCTTAAAACTCCTTTTTTTGTAACAAATAACTGCTTGACAAATAATGAACCCAAATCTTCCATTTCGGTTACACAAGGTGCAACAATGTTGTTCCTTTCCAAGTCTATAAGAAAAGAAAAAAAGATAAAACTTATTCTCCTCTGTCTTTTTAAATAAAGAGGTAAGGATAATCTAAATCACTCTGAAACCACTGTCAAGAAGCAGAAATTTCTGAGCGCCTTTGAGGGTGAAACCTTAAAGAAAAGACTCTCGGTTGAGAAATTAAGACACCTGGGATTCTAGTAAGGCTTCAGGAATCTCCTTAGCCCCGAATTTTAAGTAAATCTTTTATCTTTCTAAAATTCAGTACCTTTATTTCTAAAACAAAGGTAATAATCTCTGCTTTACCTACTTGCAATGAGATCAGTGAATGTAAATACCTTTATAAACTGTAAAGGGCTCTATTTTATTCTGCATGAGCTAATGTTAGCATCAAGTCCATTTTATCTACAGGGAAAACCAGTTCTGGCCAGTTAAACGGGCTTGCCTCAGTTCTCTCATCTATAAATGGGCTAATGATAGCAACCCCACCTACTCCCGTGAGTTGTAAGGATAAAATAAGATAATAGATGTGAAAGTGGCTTTAAAACGAAAATACTCTCACTTGTACAAGGTTACAATATTAGTTTAAGCAAATAACTTTCCTTGAGTTTCACAAACAATCCTGAGGAAAACACTAAGTAACTAAATTGCCTACGAAAAAATAAGGATGTTTGATTACTACTTTCAGAAATTTCAAGAAATTGCACAATTAAAAAAAGATAGGAAAGAATGGCCGAAGGTGTTATTGCATTTAGAGAAGGATGAATAAAATTAAATGGTATATTCATAGTACTCAATAAAAGCTGTTTGACTCTCTGTATTTAAATTACGTGTGTTGTAGAAATAAAGCATCATTTAAAATACCAACATTCAACTAACATTTGTCAACTGCGTAGTGTGTACCAGGTATATTAAAATGTATTATTTCATTTTTAATGTTTTAGTCCCCAGAACTGGAGAAAAATGTTAGCCCCATTTAAAAGTTGGGGAAACTGAGATTCAGAGTAGTTGCTCAGCTTGCCTCAAACAGCAGATGCAAGACAGCGGGATGTCAGATCCCCTGCTTTTTCCCGCCTTTGCTCGGGAGTGTTAGTGTGGAGGCTCTCTTCCGTCCTGCGGGGGGCACTCACGACATGGAATCCAACAGTTACACGCAAGCCAGCAATTTTTGTTTAGTAAAAACCCCGGCAGAATGTAACAGTTTTAAAGAACCTGGATAAATGGGTACTTTGTAGCCAAAATTTCTCTGTCTTCTTAAGTGAATTTCAGTGGTTTGAGAAATTCGGGCTCTGACCTTTGGATTATACCCTTTTACGTAAAGGAACTCATTTACCTCTCCCTTAAATATTTCCAGAGTCAATTCATGCCTTTTCAAAATAGAAAAAATGATTAATTATTGAATGTTAGGGGTTAAAAAGAGAGAGAAATAAAATTATGAGGTGACGAGATCTCAGAAATGAAGGCCATTTACACCTCTTGGGAGGGATCAGTTATTTAGAGCGATGTGCTGCTGTTGCCACACATAATAAGTTAATCTTAAAACAGCATTTATCCCCGTGGATGTTATAGTTTTTATACAAGCTAGTTTAGTGAGCTGGGTGTCCTTTTCAGGTGTGAATTTTGGTAAGCTATGTTTACCAGGAATTTTAATTACTTAATGACTTTGAAATGACACCATTCTAAACTATCACGTCTGTTGCATTGCATTTTACTTGCTAGTTAGATTGTTCAGTTTTAGAGTTTAAAGCAAAGAGGCGTTCCAATTTATGTCTCTGGGTAGGCTGTTTTATTTCCTGTTGTCTAAAGAATGATATTGACATATTTATGACTTGTTCAAGTCAATTTTAATGAGTATCTGTAGTGTTCTGCTCACGAGAAGAATTATCCACATATAAGACTGTTTGCAACAATACACCCATCAATTAACACTGGGATCTCCTCACTATGAAACAAACAGCCCACAGAGCCTTGTAAATGGAAATAGAAACTTTTACTTAACATCCATTCATTTTCCCTTTATTCGCTCCTGGAATAACAGATTTTTATCTTTCTTAATAGGTAGTTGAGTTTAATCCAGAGAACTTTAAAGCAAAATAGATTCCTAGTATTCCAGCCTACTAATGTTAATAATATTCCCCAAGATCTTTATAGGGACCAACAATGATTGCTGAGTTACAATACCATTTAACCACAGGAAAAGTCTGGGTTTTGAAAATGTTTATTCTTAAATTTAAAAAAGTCATTTCACAGATAAGGAAAAGCAGACAGGACATGTAAAGGGAAGTAACTATAAAATTCAAATAGTAGAACGGAGTAGCAGACAGTGGAATAGAAGTGGCCGCCTGAGAGGCACAGACGCCCAAGACTTCGGGGCTCCGAGGAGGGAAAGACCAGGGCAGGCTCCAGCGTGAGGAAGGCTTGCCCTTGCTTTTAGCTTGGAATTCCAAAGATAGGGTTTCGTGACTTCGAACTTCAAGGATGATTATAATTACAATGAGGGTGGAGTGGGCAAAAGAAAGAAACTGGAATCCCGGAATTCCTCTTAGAATGTCAATAATCGTGAAATAATCATGAAATAGCTTGTATTGTTTCTGCCATTTTAACATTTCAAGAGAAGGTGTTTCTCACTGAAAAGCTGTCTGAGGAATCTGTTCTCTCAGTTACCCAGGCTTTTACTTGCTGCTATTTGAACTGAGAGGCCTGTGTCTGACTACGGGCTGCTACATGCCCCAGCTCCAAAACTATCTTAGAGAGTCAGTGACTCTTGCCCTTCTTTCCAGCTTCACTTGTTGTTATCCAGGCTGGACTTGAGCTTAATTCAGCTGACACCAAACCCTGTGCTAGGCACTGGGGAGATGCTCAGGAGCTGATAATCCGTAGAGCGACTAGTCTTCACTAACTATGACATCAAATCAGACTGCGCTGAGTGCTACAAGAGTGCTATATACAAAGTGTTGAAGGTGAAGTTAATTCTGCCTGGGAGTCGAGAAAGGGCTCAGATGGAAGGTGAGATTTCAGAGCACCCTAAAGCAAAAGAAGCCTTCTGTTAACTAGAGAAGGGGTGGATGTGCCTTACAGGCAGAGGGAGTAGGAGGGCAGGGGTCTGGAGTGTGAAAGGACTGTTCCAGAAAGGGCGAGTGGCTGACGGTGGTTGGATATAGGGTTACTGACCCCCATGACAAGTCAGTGTCAAAAAAAAGACATAATCAACAAAAAGTATCACAAAGCCACAACTATTTCTATTTCTGGATGTACAGACAGACGTTTGGAAGAAATGTCCATTTATTGTCCACGCGTGCTCCACTCTCTGCTAGACACTGCCACAGATACCAGGGAAGGCGCTTACCCTGGAAATGTTTATATTCTATCTGGAAGAAAGATTAACTCACATCAAACAATTAAAAATAATATGACAGCCTCTAAGGCACAGTGTTAGATTGCCCTGAAGCTCAAGCTACAGATGTGACACCTCCAGAGAGGCTCCGCGGCCCCAGAGCTCCCCACAGCCGAGGTGCTGGCTCGAGGCCAGCCGAACGGCAGGCGCTCGGAGGGCTTGAGACGCCTTCACCCCGAAAACAGGAGGAAAGGTAACGGCTGACCCTTACATGACGCTTCCTGTGTACCTGGCACTGTTCTAGGCGCTTATACGTCAACTAGCTAAATCTTCACAGTTACTCTATTTGGGAGAAATTTATTATCTCCAGTTTACATATGGGGAAACTGAGGCACAGAGCCACATCCAGGATTCAAAGGCACGAGGTCTAGCTCCAGAGTCGTGGAGTCTTTTTCACGTTCACATCCTCAGAATCTAGCAGCCAGCCCTGTCTGTTAAGATCTTAAGCAAACCGAAGGCAATTTTCCTTGAGTATTTTCAGGATAATACAATTCAAATCAAAATAAAGACTTAAAAGCCCCAAATCTGGAAGGGAGGAGAAACCCATTTTAGCTGTACAGACTCAACTTTTGCCTGACCCAAGGCCGGCAAGAAATTGTTTCTTTTCCTTTATATATTTTTTCCTTTTGTGACAATTTGGTGTTTCTGAACGCTAGGGGCTCCCGGCCTCTCTGGTTTGAGAGTAACTTTTCCTTTTAGGATTTTTTTTTTTTTTTTTTGGAAGGGGGTGGGGGAAAATGTGGCCTTAATTAATCCTACGTTTCAGGCAACTTCAGGAAGGGGCTGTGCTTTCGGAGTCCCTCCAGAGCCAAGTGAGGAGGTCCCTCTCTTTCCCTCTCCCTCTCTCTCTGTTTTAAAGGACCTCGTGAAATAGAAGCGCAGAAAACAAACCCCGGCGATCACAGCAGCAGCCGCGGCGGCAGGAGGAGAAGTCGGCGCGGGGCAGGCTCCGCAGCGGCCGGGCTCCCGGGCTCCCATTCATTAAGGGGCCGGCCGCCGAGGAGGTGGCCGCGCAGCCGCCCCCCCGCCGCCCCCGCTCGGCGAAGCTTCTGCTCGGGACCTGGCTCTCTCCCCCCGTGGACTTTCGAACGATCTGGGTTGAGAGGAAAGCGCGGAGCACCCGGGGAGCAGACGCCCCCGCCTGCGGTCGGAAGCGGGCGGCGGGGCTGCACTCGCCGCCGCGCGCGGGCCGGGCCGCCCGCCACCGTCCCGAGCAGCGCCGGCCGGGAGGCGACGCGGGCGCCCGGGTGTGCGGGGCGCCGTCGTGGGGCGGGAGGCTCGCGCCGCAGCCAGCGCCATGCAGAACTACAAGTACGACAAGGCGATCGCCCCGGACAGCAAGAACGGCGGCAGCCCGGCGCTCAGCAGCAGCCCGAGGAGGGGCGGCAGCAAGCGGGCGCTGCTCGTCTGCCTCGACCTCTTCTGCCTCTTCATGGGTGAGCCCGCCCGCCGGCCCCGGCCCCTGGGCCCGCGCGGGGCAGCCGTCCGCCGCGGCCCCCCGCAGCGCGCAGCGCTGTGCGCCCGCAGCCCCGGCCCGCTCGGGCCTCCGCGCCGCCCCGGCCCCGGCCCCGGATCCCCGGATCCCCGGATCCCCGGCCCCCGGACCCGACCCCCGGCCCCCGGCCCGCGGCTGAGCGTCCCGGCGCGCGCAGGCTTTCGCGGGCCCCTGGAAACAGGCTCCTTAAGAGCCGTCTCCGGTCGCAAGGCCGGGCAGAACCCCACGGAAGGTGTGGGTTCGTCCTTTCCAGCAGGGGAAGGCGGTCGAACCGTGACCCACGGCCGGCGGAGAGCTGCTTGCCCTCCCTCCGAGTAAAACGCGTCTCCTGGAGCGCTGGCTCCCGCTCGGGGCGCGCAGCTTTCCCCCGGCCGCGCGTAAACATCCAGCCCTTCCGCTGTTACCGCCGCGGCCCGGCCACACTTGCAAGCTGGCCTTTCCAGTTGCTTCTCTCCCGACCCCCCACCCCCCTACCCCGCCCCCGGGACTGAAGGTGTTCTCTAGGGCCTGGATATGGGGTACCGATTCAGCAGCCATTTCTTAGGCGCCTACTGTGTGCCAGGTGGAGGGCGGTCTCAGGCATCCGTTTTAACCAGCTCCTCTCCCTGACTCGTTGCACTCCGGGTGAGGAGCCCCGTTTTACTGAGGAGGAAACTGAGGCACTGGGAAAGCAAGCCACGGTCATGTTTTGGGACGACAATTAATTGCACTCCCAGAACGCTGAGGCGACAGTCCACTGCTGTTTTCCAAACTAGTTGGAAGCCACAGCCAGAAGAGCGGTGGGAGTTAAAGGAATTGGAGTGGGAGAGTAAGGAGGATTTATGAACTCGGCGGGAGGAGGGAGAAACCTATTGACATGGATCCGCAGGAGTTCCAAGGTTGAAGTCAGCGGAGAATTTTTTTTTTTAAGCGAATCATGGTGTAATGGAAAGCGCACAGGACTTGTCGTCAGAACACTGCCACCCTGCCACTTGCTGGGTGTGCCACCTAACTGCCCCATCGGCCTCAGTTTCCTCATCGGTTGAGTGAGTGGGTTGATCTAGATGCTCTCCAAGGCCCCTTCCTGCATTAAGAACTCGGATTTGGTCCAGGAGCAGTTCTGCCAACTCTGCTAACTGAAGAAACATCTGTGTTCCCAATTCACTTCCCTTAAAATAGAACTCCTGCCCGGAGACTGAAGTCCCCTTTGAAATGGATTCATCCGTGCAGATTGTGCAGACCAGACCTGGGGCTGGAGTTATGCTTCCCTGGGTTCCTAACTCTTGCTGTAGCAGGATCCTCACTGAGGTCCCTCTGTCTTTGGCTTGACTGTCCACCGTGAATTCTCAGAGTCGAAGAAGGACGGGACTCTTAGAGATTAAAAATAAGAATGGCCCCTTAGGTAAGGAGAGACAGCTGACAGTAAAATTGTGCTCTGTGGAAGGGGAGGAAAGTGAGTGTGGTTCAGGTGGCACATCCCATTCCCCCCTCTCCGTTTCATCCCGCGTTAAGATGCTATGTGAAGGAATTGTCACTGGGGGGCCTACCTTCCTGAAGGCGGCTGGCTTCTTATCATGCACAGTGGGAAGATTAATACTTAAAGTCTCACTGTCAAGCTATTGAATTTTTTAAAGACCCTGCCTGGTCCTAGGGGAGTACAAGGAAACACTAAACACATTGAAGCAGTTTGCTGTGAACTTGCCTGGGGCTGCCCAGCGTTGGCTGCGGGTTTAGCTGGTGGTGGAGCAAACTCTTTCTAGACTGGGGCAGTGTGCCCTCCCACCTCCTACTCTGATCAGGAAAGCAGAGCTAGAACACGCTTGACAGCCCTTGTAGGGTTTCACTGTGCTCTGCCTCCCTTCCACTCCTGGCTTCAGAAGGCAGTCCCAAGAGATGGTGCATTTTTGTTAAGGGAAAACTAGGTGTGAAGGAATTTGCACAAAGACCCACCTATCAGCTTTAGCGTAGCCAGGACACAGAAGCCCCAAAATACATTGAAGGTGTGCGCTGAAGGTGGAAGTGAGGTGTGCGTTTGCATGTCAGTTCTTCATCTGCTGCAACTCTCTCTGGGTCCCCCCAAAGCTGATACTCTAACCCTTGCCGTTTATTATGTTTACTCACTGTTGGTCTGTTTGAATAAGTGATTCTGTTTACTTCAAAAAGGTGGTAAGATAACAGGACCTTATATTTCTTTATTTGTTTCTTTTTTCTTTTTTTAAAGATTGGCCCTGAACTAACATCTGTTACCAATCTTTTTCTTTTTCTTCTCCCCAAAGGCCCCCAGAACATAGTTGTATATTCTAGTTGTAGGTCCCTGTGGTTGTGCTATGTGGGACACCGCCTTCGTGTGGCCTGATGAGCGGTGCCGTGTCTGTGCTTAGGATCCAAACCAGTGAAACCCTGGGCCGCTGAAGCAGAGCGCGCGAACTTAACCACTCGGCCACGGGGCCAGCCCCTGTATGTCACTATAAGAAGCACATAGCTTTTCATTTTAAGGGTATGTGCCTTGACATTAGAACCATGTCAACCAAGTCATCTTCAAAGTGACTTATTATCCGTGTCTCCCTATGTATAGGCCAAACTACAGTGTCGCTGGTTTAATGCCTCTCTGCCACCTTTAAAGGGAACGCTGCAAGGTAAATATTTACATGAGAAATTTATGCAGGAGAACTCTGGCTAAAGAAAACTAATAACACAACATGTGATTTTAATATTCCACACACACCACAGTCCTAAAAAAATTGTTTCTACTTGGCTCACTCTTTGCCTAAGACTGTCAGTATGTTTTAATTTTTATATAGTTTATTGATCATATGGTCTGGATTACAGAGCACTAATATATTAAAAAGAAGGACACAGTTTTGTGTTTATTGTCTCACAGAGGAATATACACCAAGATTCATCTCCTTGTATCTGGAAAAACACAAAAGCTCATGTCCTCTACAAGTGTTATGTAAGTGGAAATGTACAAGCAGCTTAACTTGTTTCACATATCTTTTTGGAATATTAAATTCTTGGTGAAAAAACTGAAAGTCCATTCATGTTTGAAGGCAAAAAGAATCTGGTGTCAGAGAATACCAGTGGGGGCTTACCTCCTGTTTACCAGCTATCTGCTGACTAATTGCTTTTCTAGATACTGTTATGAATCTTTGCGTGGCAATTTTTCTGACACTGATTTTGTTTTTCTTTCAATATGTAAAAATATGTACTGCCTCCTGTTTCTTGTGCGTTGCTTCTGGTGTACGAGGTTGCATGAGAGCAGCAGAGGATATTCCTAGGCGAGACTGGAGGATCACCTACTGGCTTTCTAAGCCCTGTTAACCTCTTTTTTATGTAAATTAGTTTATGTGCTCTTTGCTGTAACCCTTATGAAAGATTATCTCCATTTTATAGATGAGAAACCTGAGATTCACGTTGAAGTCTGTTTGAGTTGATCCCTAATTCTCAGTGAGCATGACTGGAGTCCATCCCCTTTTCGTTTCCTCATCTGAAGAATCCTGAAACTCAGATTCTCAGCAGAAAATCCTGAAGCTCGCTTTGCAGGCAGTCCCGCCTCCACATTTCCCAGTTACCCGTTTGCACCAAAGCAGAGCAGGTTCAGCTCTTCTGGTTGGTGATATGGTCCCGTTGCTCCATGGCATTGGTTTGATTTGGGTGCTCTAGCACCAAGTACTTCCCAGGTTTTGAGGGTGCCTTTTGACCCCATGAGAGGGTGGTTCCAGAGAAGGAACACACAGCAGTACGTGGTGTGGCACAAATGCAGAGGTTTGGTAAACCCATTGATTCCCCTACCTTCGCTCCTCCCTGTCCACCTCCCCAGATAGTTATTGAGTGTCTCCTACCAACCCTTTGATGGTTGATGCACTTTGATGGGTAGGCAGTTTTGGACAGGTCTAGCTTTTTGTTCTGTGGACTTTGTTCAAGGCCCCTCATCCTCTGAGCTCAGTTAGCTCATCTGCAAAATGCTAATCAGAATGACCACTCCATTACATTTCTATGAGGATCAGAAGGAATATTGGATGTGAAAGTTATTTGTCATCTCTCAAGACTTGGGCAAATGCAAGGGATTTATAATCTGGAGGTCCAGGTTAAGGTTTTTGGTTGTATTGGTATATGTGTCTCAGAATCATAGGTAGATGAGACCATGAAGAACTCACTTAAATAGGAGAATGTTACATTTGCCCAGTAAGTTGTAGACAGATGATTTTCCTTCATCGTTGATCTAAACTTTAGCTGAGAAGGCAGCTCCTAAAATTTCACAGAATTCTTAAGCCATCTTACCCTTACAGAATACCCAGAGCCCTGTTTAGAAAAGGTTTTTTGTTCAGAAAGAGTGTTCCTCATTTGGCTTTTGATTCTGGAAGGTAGGTGAGCTGAGGTTATGGGAGGGGTGGGAGACCTTTAAGGAAGCAGGTGGTGGTCAGGTTTGGTTTGAAAGGCCTGACTCTTGTGCATGCCCCACCGGGGAACGAAGTCAGTGGGTAGAGTACCATGAGGCAGAAGGAAAGAAGCTCAAATAGGTAATAATGTAGAATTTGGATGGTTAGCAACCATGCTCTCTAATTTAGTGGTTCCAGATATTTTTGGACATTTCTTGATTTACAATTAAATGGTCGAGATAAAATTGTAGAACTGGTTTGATATATGGGACACGTGAAATCATCATGTGTTATTATGTGTTATTCAGTTTTTATAGTGAGAGGGAGGCAGTGTGGTGGCATGAAGAGAATGGAGACTTGGAGCCAGCCTCCAGGTTGCCCAATGCCACCATCTAGTTGCGTGGTTGTGGACAAGTTGGTTTTCTGTGGGTCTCAGTTTTTCCCATCAGTAAAATGACTGGTTGACTGGGCTTATGTCTGATGTCTAAGGCTGCCGTGTAACATTCTGTGACCGATTGCTAGTAGAGAGAAATGACACGTACGTTGAATGTCTACCTCATGCATGCATTCCCTTTAGCTCTTCATTGTACATTATTAGCTGAGTGAGTCCTCACAACGACGAGCCTGGAAACATGAGTTCTGGTCTTGTACCGCTGCTTCGTTGCTGTGTGACTTTAGGAAAATTAACTTGACTTTTCTGGGCCTTGGTTTCTTTATTATCGCAACAAAGGGAAGGGGCTCCGTCATCTCTCGGACCCCTTCTAGCTCTGTGAATTTTATGAGTCTGTGCTGATAGATACTGTGATGCAGAAACCCAGTCATTGCTTCTCTTAGACGGTTTGTCAGCAATTGATTTGTTCCTTTTTTTTTTTTTACCAAAGAATTAATGCTGACAATGCAATTAGCTTACACTGGTGTTCATTCTGCGGGGAAGGAAGCACCGTCTTTTACTGGTTAGTCCAGTATGCTGCCAGATTGACTAGACTTTCCGTCCGTGATGTTTGTTTTCACATTGCTTCCTGAAATTTGTAATAATCACAAGCAAACAAGTCAGCAAGCACAACAGGTGACTTTTCTTTTTGTTGCTTGACTATGTTCACTAAGTATGTGTTTTTAATAACTCAGTAGGTTTTGATAACTTAATTTACTATGTGAACCACAGAAGATAGAAGCAGGTTTTCATTAATCAGCTGGTGAACCCCCTGGCCAAGTGTCCTGCGTGGACTGAAATAAAGAAGGGGACCTCCGTTTAGTGGGGAAGCCCTGCTGACTTGTCCAGGGTGGTTGAAAACCTCTATTTCCTCATTGTTTTTTTCCCTTAGCTCTTAGCTGTTTCTTCCCTAACTTTCTCTTATACTTAAGAGTTATACCATGGGGTACAGCTGCCTCTGTGGGAGACGGCTAAAGCCAGAGTTGGTGGCCTTTTCCACTTTTAGCCTTTTGATTTCCTGTCAATTTTGGATTCTTTCCCTCTTCCTGTTCAGTGTTTGGGCTGGCAAGCCCAGTTGGTCACAGCATGATGTTAATGAGACCATAGTCCAGGGCTTCTTCACTGTGTAGGCAGTTATATTTATTAAGAAACCCTACCCTCTGTGTCGGTTCAATCCGGTACACATTATTTGAGGAGGAGTAATTTATTTTGAGGATGCCCACTATGTCAGTATCTCACGAACTCACCTAGTAAGGAGACCTATCTGGTATGAAATACAGATTCCCAGGCTCCTTCCCGGGAGATTGAGATTCAGTAGGCTTTGGGCCAGGGCCTGGGATTCTGTATTTTATAAAAGCTTCTGGTGATTCTTATCAGGCCAATTTGAGAATCACTATGTTGTTTAACAGCTAATGTCTTAAGGGCAGTTGATTATATTGTGAGTTTTTGTCCCTGGACTGAATGTTCTGGCACTTTCCACAATGTTAGGTTTCTGTACCTTTTTTCGTTTTTGGCTGGTGCACCTGTCTTTTTCAGTATCGATAATCAAGCTTGTTAGAATTCTCTCAAAAGGAGAACTCACCTCTGGGTGCCGGCCTGTGACTCTGAGGGTGAGGAGTGGTGGTGTCTCCCCATGGGTGGAGGCTGGGATTTTTATTTCTTTCTGGGTTCTAAACTGAGTTCTGTGGAGTGCAAGTTGCCAGCCAAGTGACTACTTTGGATAAATGAGGTATCAATATTTTCTTTTGAGATATTGAAGTTTTTGTATGAGTGAAAAATGAAAGGAATAAATTAGATTCCTGAATAGAGCCTTTCAAAGATCAAAGTGAGCTTGGCAAAGTATTAGAGAAACCATACAAGCTTCGGAGGCACCCAGATCTGGGTTTGAATCCTGACATAAAGTCACCTGTAGGTGTGACTTGGGCAAAATCACTCCACCTTGCCAGGCTTCCATTTCCTCGCATGTTAAAGAAGCAGACGGACCTAGTGACAGCCTGGTACAGGGAAGCTTAGGTGGCATCACCAGTCTGAAAGCACTGTGGGAGTTAAGAAGCCCTGTCTTAGCAGGTGTTGTGTTGCTATTGTTATTTGTGGTAATAGTATTTTCTATCCTTCCTGTGTCCTCACTCCTCAAGGGTTCTATGAAGTCCTTTTTTTGGGGGCAGCAAAGTTGCCTGAAATATATTAGGGGAAGAAATTGTGAAGGGATCCTGAGAACAAACCAGCAGGGCCAGGTTTCCAAGCCTGTCTGGACAGTCCCGGTGTGGGAACCTCCTCAGCCTTTGGGGGTGGCATTCTTCCCCTTGGAAAGGGACATGGCCACATCATCTTAAGAGAAAGACAGCATAGCCTAGAGGGTAGGAGGGAGTCTGGACAAATGGTCTGATGTAGGGTCACCTCTTATCTGTGTCTTCTGACAGCCCAGGGGAAAATCTAACTAAAAACAAGAGCCAGGATGGAAAATGACCAAAATGCTCGTCATCCAGGGCACTCTTAATGTTTCCTGAGGAAAGGAGTGACTGTGCCAGTGACCGTGTTTATTGTTCAGGCCAGCCATGTGGTGTAGATGTTAGATTCCTGTTAGAGATGGGGAAACCGCAGCTCAGAGAAGTGAAGTAGCTGGCACAAGGGTGCCCAGCTGGTAAGTAGTCATAATCTTCCAGGGCTCTCGTCCGCTTCCCTTGCGGCCCACTTTTCAATGTAATTAATGCTCGTTTGTTTCTATTTCATTCCATTTCATTTATTTCAGTTTTATTGAGTCCAAATATGTACAATATGTTCTGCAGGGTCCAACATAGGATGCAAATATGAGTCTTAACTCAAGGATCGTCTTGGGCAGAGGAGGAGACAGAGGGATAGATAAGTAATTGCCAGACAGCTTAGAGTGTCCTGGATGAGCCTGTCTGGGCATAATGGAGAAAACGCCGTTGGCAAGATTCTTCATTGCCTAGATTCATGGAATCTTTAGAGTTGGAAAGTACCTTGGAGATTTCATTATCAGCAATACCAAGGTCATTTTTTGTCTCAGTCAGAAAAACAGGCCCCTTTGAACAGGGGCGGGGGATGTGTGGGAGGAGCGAGGCCTGAGGGTCGGATGGAGGGAAGCTTGCTTGCTCTGAGTAGCTGTACGCTTAGGCGAGTTACTGAATGTCTCCGAGCCCTCAGTTTTCTTGTTTGTAAGATGAGATAAGTTGCAAGGCTATGCCTGGTACAGTGTGTGGCACTGGACACCAACAGGTGGTAGCTGCTGTCGTCATTGTCACCATGTCCTGGTCAGTGCCCTTGACTCACATGTGAGGACCCTGAGGCCTGGGTGGGTTAGTCATTGTCCGGTGTTATTGAAAGAGCAGGGCCGAGAACCGAGGTCTGTCTTTATACCATTTTGCTTTTCTGGTGTTTACTTGTCAGTTTGAAATGTGATATCACTCATGAGGTAGTTCTTCAGAGCTGGCCTCTCTTCTCTCTTTTGCCTGTGTCAATTAAAAGAGGAACAAGACAAACAGGTTTAACTTTTAATCCAAACCAGTGGATGATAGTGGAGTGAGGCCAGAGATCCATGGGGCAAATTTGAAGGCCTCGGCAGTTTTTTGATATATCACTTTTCTTCAAACTTGTTCTAGAAAGTGCTTATTACCAAAGATCACTGCTGACTGATTTGAACTTGAACGGGCACCATCTTTTTCAAATGATGCATCCCCGGAGAGAAGAAAGGGAGCCCACATTTTCCGACTTTTTGCTTTTTAAAAGCCTCTCGAGGTGGACATTATTCTCATTTGACTGAGGGGAAACTGAGTCTCAGATTAGATACTTTTCTCAGAGTTGTGCATTAATTGGCAGTGCCAGCGTTCAAAAGCAGGCTGGGTCAGGTTCTCGAACATCTTGTAGAACTGTTCCTCCCTCAGGTCCAGGTTAAATTATAAATTATGATCTGCATTAAAATGCCCAAATTCAAACCAAACCAAACCAAACAACACACGTAAGATCCAATTGGAAGCTTTCAAAAGGAACTTGTTGATGTCTGTGTGCTTTGAAAGCATACATTGCAATCAGAGTTTTGGTGGTAAGTGTGATGTTGAGGTTTGTCACAAATTAACAAAATTATATGCCTAGAGAGTTTTGCAGAGAAATGCAAATCAGTGTAAGCGCCTTGTCATAATAAGCAGTGTGCTTCGGTTCCTGTTTATGTACCCCTAAAGCACAGAGTGCACATGATTATATTGACCGAAGGAAGCCCTTCTCATTGATGGTTTCTTCCTAGCTAGCCCCCAAATTAGTTTGCGGTATCAATCAGTATAATTTCTAGAAAGCCTGTTTAATTAAGTCTCTGTTTCTTGAGCACCTACTATGCGCTAGGCCCCTGGGGTTCCTTGCCCTTTAAGAATTCCCAGGCTGGTGAATGGGAAACAGACGTGCACAATGACACTCGCTGGGTGCTGGGCACTTCGGGGTGGTTAGGGAGGGCCTGCGGCAGTGCAGCTGAGAGAGATGGAGTTTGCCGGAGGGCATGGAGCTGGGCCTTACAGGAGAGACAGTAGCTCACGTGCCATGAAGGGGGCGAGGGAATTGTGGCAGAGGAAGCAACAGGTGCTGAGCCGGGGGACACCCAGCATATTTGGGAAGGGTGAGTAGTTGGAGGCTGGAGTGTGAAGGATTGTGTATTTGCATTGTGTCGGGGAAAGAGGACGTTGGAGGTGAGGCTGGAAGAGATGGGCTGGAGCCAGATTCCAAAGGGGGCTATAAATGGCAGGCGGTTAAGGAACCTGAACTTTATTTTGGAGGACCGACAGGGCAAATGAAGTTTTATTTTTGTTTTCGTTTTTCTTTTTATTATGGAAAACGTCATATAGAAACCAAACACAGTATATACCTTGGAGTGGAATTGTTGGGTCATATGGTAACTACATGTTTAACTTTTTGAAGAACTGCCAAATTGTTTTTCCATAGCGGCTGCACCATTTTAGAAATATCGTAAGATTAGCTGAAATATGTAAGAAAAAAAATTACAAAAGTTTTACAGACAAGGTTTGGAATTAACATATTTGTGAACAGTTTTTCAGAGAGGGTTAATCTAACCTGATTCGTGTTTGAGATTGCTGGGTTTGAGGGGAGGGAAATCGGAGGCTGAGGAGAGAGACCAATGGGAGGCAGGTGAGAGCTGGACCTAAGCGTGGGGACAGAGAAGAGAAGGATGGAGAAGAAAGAGATTACAGGTAGTTCTTGATCTCCTGGCTGGGAACCTCTGAACTGGGGTGATGCCACTCCCTCCACAAACCCTTTAAATGCAGGGTTTCTAGAAGACTTAGGAAATCTATTACAGGATTAGTATATGCGTCTTCACGTTCGTAGCCTTATTAGACGGATGAGTTACCCCTTTTTTCGCTCTGGAATTTTTTAGTCTTGCATATGCCTCTTAAAATAAATAGGCCATTGGAAATCCTTGTGGTTTAGAGAAACAGTTTTTCTTGGGTTGTAATGGTATTTTTAAAACACTTTTGTTGAGATATAATTCATGCACCATACAGTTCATCCATTTAAAATGTACAATTCACTAGCTTTTAGAATATCCACAGAGTTGGGCAAGCATCACCACGGTCAATTTTAGGACATTTTCATCACTGCAAAAAGAAACGTGTACCTGAAGGCAGTCACTCCCCATTTACACTCCTCCTCCTGCCAGCCCGTGGCAACCATTCGTCAATTTTCTGTCTCTGTAGATTTTGCCTCTTCTAGACATTTTATGTAAGTGGAATGTTATAATATGTGGTCTTTTGTGACTGGCTTCTTTCACTCAGCATAATGTTTTCAGGGTTCATCCATATTGTATCATGTGTGTTCAGCATGTACCAGTAATTCATTTACTTTATTGCCAAATAATATTTCATTGTATGGATGTACCACATGTAGCTTATACATTTATTAGTCAGTGGACTTCTGGGTTATTTCTGCTGTTTGGCTACTGTGAATAATACTGCCATGGACATTCACAAACAGATTTTTGTGTGGATATAGTTTTCAATTCCCTTGGGTATATATACCCAGGAGTGGAATTTCTGGATTATATGGTAACTCTATGTTTAGCTTTTTGAGGAACTACCAAACTATTTTCTATAGTGGCTGTACCATTTTAGAAATATCTTAAGATTAATTAAAATGTATAAGAAAAGAATACAAAAATTTTACCAAAGACCTTTCGAATTAACACATTCATGAAACCACCATAGTGTCACTTTGTTCTTACATTCAGAGAGGTTAAAAATAGCTTACCCAAAGGTTATGCAGCAAGTGAGTTTGAGAGTTGACGAAGTCTGTCTCTTTTTTCTTTTTTTTTGAGGAAGAGTAGCCCTGAGCTAACTACTGCCAATCCTCCTCTTTTTGCTGAGGAAGATTGACCCTGGGCTAACATCCATGCCCATCTTCCTCTACTTTATATGTGGGACGCCTAGCACAACATGGCTTGCCAAGCCGTGCCGTCTCCGCACCCGGGATCCAAACCGGCAAACCCTGGGCTGCTGAGAAGTGGAATGTGCGCACGTAACTGCTGCGCCACCGGGCCAGCCCCCGAAGTGTGTCTCTTGAGGCTATTCTTAACCACTAGGCTACACTGCTTTTGTTTTCCAGCTGTTTCTGAAGCCCAGGCTTTCCCCCACTACTTCATGCTGGCTTTCACATCAGCAACAGGCCATGAATTGTTCAAAATGAGTTAGACTTGTGATTCTCACCCTGGGTTCTCTGGGCCCGTAAAGGTCTATTAAGGCAATCATGAGGCATCTAATGCTATTTTCAGTATTTCAAAAATATCTAGGCGTGCTGTACATCGACCAGTGGTTAACTTGCCGAGGCTAACTCAGAGCATCAGCCTCTGCCGCGACTGGTCAGAGCATCAGTGTCCTGCACTTAGGACGTGAATGTCGGATGACTCCTGTCAGATCCCTCAGGTCTTACTGGTTATTTTCACTAAGCAGGAGATGAGACGGACACTTTCTACGCTTTGATTAACAAAAGTGGAGAAATGACTTAAAATATAGTTTACTTGGTAAATAAAGCTGTCTTCCAGATGTCACAGAGGGTCCAGAAGGAACTGCGAGGGATCTTTGGTCGCGAAAACGTTGGGCATTCTAGAATGGACAAGCAGCTCTGTGAATTTAGAGGAGAAGAAGACCGCTGGATCTGTAAAGGCTTCCTAAAGAGCCGAGGGACGTGAACTTGGCCTCCTCACCCACGTCAGGCAGCAGTCGTGGTTCGCTCTGTTGGTGACCTTTTTGCACCAGGAGCTCTATCTGCTGTCCTTGTGGTTTGGTGTAACCTTTGGGTGGTGCTGAGAAATTTTGAGCCTTTCTGTTTAGTGGCTGCGGACGCGATGCCTTCATTAAATGCAGTAAATAGAACTTCTACCCGTAGCCTCTTCCCCACAAATGACCCACATTGTTGTAAAGTTAGCCACCACTGACAGGAAGTGGCAGAAATGCCTCTCAGCCACACAGTGGAGTTCATTAGACACTTGCCCAGAGTAGCTGTTTTGGTCAGTTTGGCCTCTGTAGGTTTCTAGGGAGCAAGGGCCTAATACATGATTTCTCATCATTGCATTTGTCCTGCTGTCGTCTTGGCCTGAAAAGACGTTTTGATTAAATGCATTGTGTCTTCTTTTGAAGCAGCTACACATACTGTGATTGCAGGGAAGAACGTCCAGCCAGCCGAGAGTTTTAAAATATTTCCAAAGGTGTTACCAATTTACTGGCGTCTTTTGGTTAGTGGGCGTCTCACTTACATCTGTGTGGGGAAGCTGGCTCCAGTGACAGGACCGGAGGGGTGACGGGCTCATGCAGCCTAGTCAACCAGTGCTATGGAAGGTCTCTGCGGAGGTGTTGTATGAGGGTAGAATTCCCAGGGGCTGGTGGGAAATTAAAATACACTTCTTGGGTCAAAACATTCGAAATAGAGGGCTTTCAATCCCAAGGGAAAATACGCCATCTTGATTTTAGGTTTAATTTTCCTAAGGCCATTCATGGAGCCGAGGAACCTTTAATTACGATTTTGCCTTACATTGTGGTTGTGCTGGCCTCAGCTGTGAGATCCAAACATTTATTGTTAATCAATGATAGTTCCACCAAATGAAAATGTATGCCTCTGAGTGTTTGAATGTATACATTCTTTCTTGCCTCAACTGATTTTTCTCCTTCTCGATCTCCAGCTCCCCAGCCCTGAAAAGCCAACAAAATAAAAGCCTAATGCCACCTCACCCAGAATATCATTCCCAAATGTCAGCTGGAAGAGAAACATCTTTGAACCACTACACTGTAGTCAGGCTCATTCACGTGTCTCATCAACCCGTCCAGCCCCGAAGGGGAGACACTGCTCTGACTGATTTTACAGATGAGGCCGTTGCCGATCGGAGAGGTTGAGTGACTTCTTGGGGATCCTGCCCCTGGAAGATGGTGGAGCGTCTGGGATAAGAACCAACCAGCACCTATGCTCTTTTTTTCCGACAGTGAACACTGGCGTTGGAATTTGCATTGACCACTGTTTTCAGTTGTAAGCATAGGAAGCAAGCAAGCAAGCCAGAAAAGCTTTGAAATGAAATTATCAGGCCTTGTAAAGTATTCAGGTGTGATTTGGGGTTTCAAGTTTTTTGCCCATTTTAGTATTGCCTGTTTCTTTGTAAATTTCTACAGGATAGAAATTAGACTCAAAACCTCTAGGCTGGAACGGGGAAGGGCATAACTTTACTGAATACTTCTGGCAGGCAGGGGCTTTACATGCATTATTAGCTTGCTTGAATTTCAGGACAACCCTAGGAAGGAGGAGGTTGGAGTTCATTTCAGTTTTCTCAGAATCTGGTAATATGTCAAAGAGAATCTCAGCTCCAATTCTGTGGAGCCTTAGGAAAAAAAGGCAGAAGGCACGGCAGGCGAATACTTTGCCAATTTGGTACAGAGATGGAATGACTTTTCTGCAGAAGGACTGCAACTCCAGATTGTATTGTTAATCCTTCTTCTTATCAGTCTTCTCTAAAGAAGTTAAAAAGCCAGAGGAATGCAACATTTTGAGTGGAGTAGCCTCCACTTGGCTTGAAGGCTCTGTGTGTTTCCCAGGCTATTGTCGGGCTCCTATTCAGCTGGGGTTTGAATGGTGGTGTGATTAGCATGAGAGCAAGTTATAAAGTAGGTCTTTTTTCTCTTCCCTAAAAGAAGTTTTGTGGCATTTCTTTTTCTGACAGAGTTGGCATGAAGCTTTGACAAACACAGACCCATGGAAAAGTTAAATAGGACTTCGAGCAGGCCCATTTTGTACAGGTCCTTCACACTTAGAATGCAGGGGAGCAAAGCAGCTGGCAAGAGGCACCTCAGACTATAGGAGTCACGGCAGGGGCTGTTCCTCCACTGGGGCTGTTGATGAATGGAAATACCCACAGACCACTGGGAAAGTGTGTCCTTGGCTATTGACCTCTCTGTTGTCAGAAAACTACAGATGAGAATATTCCTGGGACTCAGCTATCTTATCTGGCCCTCAGTATTTATTGAGATAAATACAAAGCACTGAGCGAGATAGAGAGAAGTTCTGGGGGCGGATCCTGCCCTCACAGGGGCGGGTGAGAAGCTGAGAAGATAGACACACAAACAGTCCATGGAAAAAAACACAGCCAGGTGTCTTGAGGTGGTAATTAGATGAAATTTTTAAAATAGAGAGTCTAAGAGTGTAGCTCCGTGCTGATCCTGGGCTCTGTTCCCAGCTTCGTTGTATTAGCTGGGGAAGCCTCAGCAAATCACTGCCAGTTTAGAAATGGTCAAATAGGGGCGATGGTTCGTTCCCCACCTGTCTCACATCGCTGCTGAGACCAGAGGGATGGGATCACACAGATACAGAACTGGAACTTTGGAATTATGAAGTCATATTGGTACAAGGAATAGATTTTTTTGGTCTTCTGAATTTGCTGTCTCCTCGCCATTCTCCCTGTTTCTGCCCCATTTTAGGTTGCACGCTGTCATCCACCCAGATCTGAAGACATCTCTGTGCAGGTTTATCTCTAGGGTGATAGTCCCCGTGTATCCTGTATGCGTTGAGTATACCAGAGTCATTTCTTAACAACTGCGGTTCGGCTCACGGAGGCCCTTCTCTTCAGAGCAGGACTTTTAGGACCCCTGGTTGGCTACAGAATAAACTTCTTTGCATATCGGAGACCCTTCAGAATCTGGCTCCCCCAACCCCTTCCACCCTCCCACCCCCACCCAACTCCCGTCCATACCCTTCACCAACTCCTTCTGCCCCACCCCCAACTCCCGTCTGTACCCTTGTCCCCACTGTCTCCATTCTCTGGCGATTCTAGGCACTTTCCCACCATGTCCTTCCTTCTCTTTGCTTGGTCTGTGCTGGGTTCAGGTGCCCCTCCCTCTGTGAGGCCTTTCCTGGTTTCCTTGGGGCAGGGTTAGTCCTTCTTTGGGCTTCCAGAGCACTTTGTGTTGACCTTTCTTAGGTCAAGATTTTTGGTTTGTTTTATACAGTTCCGTCTTAATAGATTATGACTTCCTTGTATATAATAGGGGTTCAAATTTTTACTGAAGAAAATGTCAGTAAAAAGTTATTTTAGAAAATATAGACAAGAAACAAAAAGAAAAGTAAAATTGTGTTGCCTGTACTATCACAGTCCCAAGGTAGCCACTGGCACAGTATCTCTTCTTTCTGTAAATAGCTGAGTTATTATTAAGGATAATTATAAAGCTAAACACTGGGTGCTTAATACATCCTTCTGTGAGTCAATGTGATGAAATGGCAGAGACCTCCGCTTGCTGGAGTTTGTAACAGCCCATAATAAAGTGTGGACCAGCCTGAGAGCGTGGGAGCGCGTCGCTCACTCAGGGGGCAGTGAGGCGGTGTCTCTTCCCTTTTGCATTCCTAGAACGTGTAGAACTTGGTCAACAGTGACTTTGTGCTAACCGTGACAGCTTCTATTAAAATGATGTTTAACTTAGCCTAAGAGCTAGGACTGTCCTTAGAATGAGTGGTCTTGCTGAAATGGGGGGCTCTGAATGGGGAGAGCAGAAATCTGTCGGGAAAGCTGGGCTGTTGTCCTAACTTTGTTGCTAGTTTACTGGGTCACCTGGGCCAACCAGCTTTCCCTCTCTGTGACTCTTGCCTCATTTGTGAAATGGGACCATGAAATCCTCCAGAACAAAGAATTCTCTAAACTTTTGGCCCACCTGGGTGCCTCCTCTGAAGTCTTTGTTCCTTAAAGCATTGTGAAGCTCACAGTGAAGGGGAGGAGAGGAATGATTTTCTCTGTTTAACCTTTTTATTTTTGATCATATCAGAAAAACTTTTGAAAACAATCCCCTACTCGCCTGGTACCCTGCTCGTTTGTCTGTTTCCTTCTTAGGTGTTTATCTGGGTTAGTCTTGCTTCTCAGTTCTGAGAGGGCTGAGACCGAACTACCAAAATGTCCAATTCAGAAGAGAAAGGAGCCAACGGTATAGAGCAGCTCACATGTTCTGGTGTGTCACGGGCTTTATTGGTCCCTGCAATGTCCTGTGGAATGGGTCTTTTACTCCAGTATCACAAATGATAAACTGAGGCAGATAGAGATTAAGTATTAGGATTTAATCCCAGATCTTTGTATCTTATTTCAAACCTCAGGCTTCACAACCATTCGCACCCCCACCCGGTGCACAACCCCTCTAACCCATCTTTTCTTGGTTCGTATCAAACCTCTGCTGAATACTTGCCGTGATGGCAAGTTTATTCCTTGAAGGCAGTTCTAATTGTTCAAAAGGTTATTTAATATAAAATCTCTCTTCCTATCATTTTAACCCAGCATCAGCTATGTTTGGTACTGTGTTGGTAAATAACGATTAGCATTAATAATAATGTTCATCAGCTTTATAATTAAAGCCCTGAGTGAAGGGTGGTGATGAGTCATTTCAACAGACATTCACGGAGCACATTTAATGTATCAAGTACTGTGCTGGGCGTTGGGATCTAATGACTTGGCTGTGGTCCCTGCCCCTGAATCTTCTAGAGTGGACATTGGGCAGATGCAGTTCTAGAAATACAATGTGGACACTGCACAGAGGTAGCAGGATTGAGCCGTGGGGCGATGGAGCCAGTAACATCACGGTTGTTTGGACGGGCACCTTAGGAGAATGCTGGTCGGCACCGTTGTCAAAGGAGGCACTACGCTGAAGAATAACCTTTGGCAGGGTGGTTCCTCCGCCTTAGCTCAGACCGGCACCAATGACCGTCCTTCGGAATAATCTTAGAATGCAGGAGGGGGAGGGGCCCAAGCTTCAAGAGTTTTTCCTGCCCACTCCCAATTTATAGGTGGGAAAAGTAGGCCCAGAGAAGTTAACTTTCTTAGAAAATGGGTAAAATCCACAGGAAATAAAAACTCTTACCTTGTACGGCTTCAAGTTAAAATCCAGTCAATACCGTATTTTAAAGCATCCCCTTACACTGGATTTGGTTATTCTGCAAATTAGATATTGGCCCCATGTGTCAGTAATCTACAAAGCCTTTTAAACCTTAACATAACATCCCAAAGCACAGTAATGATTCCGATAGTAAAAAGTATTCCCAAAATATGATTTTGTTAAAAGGGGATTACCCTCTCACCATCTCTCCAAATTCCACTCACCAGAGGCATCTACTGTTAACAGATGTGGTTCCTGCCAGCCTTATCTTGAACGCACGGGTATTCTCATTGACATCCACCTGCATCCATGTTGGTCTCCTTGCTTCCTAGACACACCCCACAGATGTCTGCCTTCTGGCCTTGATCATGCTCTTTCCCCTTCTTCTCTGCCTGGGGGAAAGAGTATCCATCTTAAGGCTGATTTTTGCTTATCCCACTCCCTCCCTACTCCAACCTTGGGCTACTTTCACCTCCTCATTTCAAGTCAGTCCAGCTCTGGCACTAGTCAGCCACCTTAAAGAAACCCCTTACACTCTGTTGATGTAACTTTCCTTACCTAATAATGGGGCAGTTGAATTAGATGTCTTTAAGACCTGCCGAGGTCATCAAATATAAAAGACTTTGCACCTGAAACAGTGCTTCATAGTTGGGGGTCTTGACCTCGTTGAGTTGCCGAATTCTGTCACACGGTTGTGACATACAAGAGAGATGAAGAGATTCACCATAAGAAGTCCAGCAATTTTAACTGAGTCATAAGTTTTCAGCTTGAACAGGCGGCGTGGCACAGCGGAAAGAGGGTGTGTCTGCGCTCAGACGGTTCTGGGCTCAAATCTTGGCTCCACCAGTTGCTTGTTTATAACCTGAGGGAGAGGGTGTAATCTCTGATCTTCAGCTTCTTCATCTGTAAAATGGGGACAATAATTCCTATCTTACAGGTTGTCCCAAGGTTGGAAGCTGCCTGGCAGACAGTAGGTTCTTCCACATTGATCTACCCTGCCCCCTAAAAACTTTTTGTTTAGAAACTGTTGTCTGTCACACATAATTGACAAGCTTCAGAACAAGTAAGTAAGAGAGTGCTACCTGGACTCATAGCATGTGTGATAGAGTACGGATTAGATGAAATTTATCTCATCTTTGAAAAGTGGCTTTGGAGTCCTTCCAGAGACTCACAGGGCAGCCGCACAGATGGAGCTACCTTTCCGTCTGCACTTGCCGCAGGAAGGTATTTTCCATTTGGGAGAGAACATGTTGGAAATTTGTCTTTAATGCATGCCAGTGTTCTGAGGCAAAACTCGCCTAAGAGATTGAGCGGAGCATATTAACCAATATCATTTAAAGTTGATTAAAACTATCATCTTAATGAAATACAAGAGAACAAGAAGTTCTCAGTCTTCTGGTAGCAATTAAAGACTAAAGAGTCAATTTGAAGTTGTTTTTGCAACTCTTAAAATAACACTCCCTCTACCCCCCTCCCATGAAAAGAGTTTCTTAGCTATAGACATGCCCTCACATTGAGGTTTTTGAAAGCTGTTAGGACCACAAACCTGCTGGCAAAGGCTTCTGCTGCCAAGGCATCGGAGTTCTCAAAAGCGAGAGGGTTCAAGCTCAGGATACGCTGATTTGGAAAGAGAGCCCAAACAAAGGACCTTTTGAGGCAGGAAACTGGGCTTTGGCTTCAGCACAGAGCAATGTGGGATTGGAAAAGCGCCCTGGGAGTTGCTGAGGAGAAGAGGGACTGAGATGGATGGAGGAAGTATGCAATTTCTCCATACAGTGAGAGTTTATTTCAAAACCCTCGAAATTGGTTTCAGAAGATGTCTTTCCTCTGTCAGCTTAATGAGCATGCCTATAAAATGTGGCTTTTAATGTCTTTGAGCCGAAAAGGGGAATGATCCATCAAGGTACACAGATGTTACCATTCTAGCAAAGATATCTGACCTGAAGACCAGAGATTTTTCTTTCAAGACCTGAAGCAACCACATGCTTTAATACATTCATTCATCCACTCAATCATGCAACATGAATCGATCACCTGCTATATGCTAGTTTGATGTGACTATGAAGTTCAGATGGCGCAATTCCTACTCAAGCAGCTCCGAATCTAGTTGACCCAAGCTTGAAGATTTCAAGTGAAGGAGACAGCCTTTCTTCCTTAGTACTTCCTGCTGTGTTCACATATACATGACCCTCCGCCCCCACTACCCAACAGCTTTTTAAATTTGAGCTTCCCTGAAGTGAAACTGCCAGTGCTCATCTCCACAGATACTTAAACCGCTTAGCAGCAAACTGACCAGCAGAAAGAGTCTGGCGTGGATAGTTCAGCCTTACAAGGGCTATCAACACGGGAGAAGACTCAATGATGGAAGTCAAGGAAGAGAAAATAATTGAACTCCTGGTGCCTTCTATTCTTCATTGTTTTTCTGTTCCTTTTATCTATCTAAACTTTACCTATTAAGCAAAAACTTCCCGGACCAGAAAAGACCACTTCCTGTCAACTGCTTGGTAAGACAGCGGGGTGGGGATGGAAATACAATAGGAACAACAAAAGGAAAAGAGTGGGTTTGGCAAACCATTGACAAGAGAACTGCTGCTGAGAGGGCCTGGGCCACCCAGTCTCTTCACCAGAGAAGAAGAGCAGTGGTTTTGGGTCACACATTTGGAAAACTGACTTTTCTGGAACACATAAGGCTCAGAGATGTGAGGTGAGAAGTGACAAATTTTCATAGATCAGTGTTCTTAAATGTTTGTACTGTGCCTCAAAGGTGTGTTGATGGTGTCGCCCACTCTGCATGTCCTCCAAGAGTCGAGAATCCAAGCTTGTTCAGCCCTCTCTTGTAGTGTTAACTGTTAGTGCTCCTGCGTGGGAGTGTTACAGACCTATGCTTGATCAGCGAATGCAAACATACTTGAATTCAGCGGTGCCAGGGCCGGGAATCGGCATGCAGGTCACCCTGACACTGACGTTAGTGAGGTATTGTCATGAGACGTAGGGATGGGGTTTCTCCCTTTTGATTTGTGCCGCAGGTGGTGTTTTTGACAACTGAGCTTAATCAGAGAAGTTACATTGGCTGATTGGTTTATTGAACAGCAACATTGATAAGAAAAGTTTCTGATGTGTTTATAGTTGGCTGGGCCGCACACTCAACTTCTCTTGCCCTTTGAATTAGAGTGTTTGTACGGTTGATTAAAATTTGGACAGGTATGGGAATCAGTGTGGGGTTATGTAGAGCCCTGACAATGACATCCGAGGCAGGACCTCCCCTTTTTACTTGTGTATTCCTAGTGCCTAACTCAGGGCCTGGTACATATAAGTTGTTCAGTAAAAGCTAAACAAAACAGAAAAACCCAAGTCATTTTTGACACTAGCGTAAATTCTTTAGCCTTTTTTCTAAAAGGTAAATTTCTTTTTCCTCATTGATGTTTTAAACTACATCATCTAAAATTTGGGAAGAAGAGGGAAAGTCACCTGTTCTACCACCTAACACAAACACTGTTACCATTGGCCGTATTTCCTTTTAGTCATTTTTATTTGATTTTCTTTTAGTTATTTAGGTATATATACATACATATATATATATATACGTAAGATTTTCTATGTTGCTACTAGTCAGCATAATTATTTTATCTTTACTTGACCAAATGACCCTTTATGATCATTCAGATTAAGCATCATGCTTTAATCACACATAGATTTCTCTTTATTGTCTTTTGCTTTCCTTTGCCCTCCTCCCCCAAATCAGAACGCTCTGGGGCGGGTACCATTGTCTCCTATTTGCTAGGGCTGCTGTAACAAGCTACCACAACAAACAGGATGGCTTAAACACAGAAGTTGATTGTCTCACAGCTCTGGAGCACAGAAGTCCAAAATCAAGGTGGTTCCTTCTGAGGGCTGTGCTGGAAGGATCTACTCCAGACCTCTCTCCTTGGCTTGTGGTAGCTGTCTTCATGTTCACGTGGCACTCTCACTGTTTGCCCTGTGTGCATGGCTCTGTGTCTTAACATCCCTTCCATCAGTCACCAGTCATTTTGAATTAGGACCCACCCTAATGACATCATTGTAACTTGATTACTTCTGTAAGACCCCATTTCCAAATAAGGTCACACTCTGGGGTCCTGGGGGTTAGGACTTCAACATATGAATTTTTTTGGGGGGGAGGGGGCGCAGTTCAACCCATAACACCCCTCATTTATATGTGAGGAAATTGAAGCCCAGGCCAAGTAGCTTGAGATTTGAATTTAGGCCTATGTGACTCTGAAATGGTGCGTTATCATCATATCCTGTTTTCTACCCATGAATTGAAAATACCATGAACAAAGAAAAAAAAGTCTTCCTTGATCTGAATTTGATTAGTGTAAGACAATGTTTGATGGTTATTAACTGCTAAATTTAACTGAGTTTGACCAGTTGAAATCTGTGTAATCATGTTATTAAAAAACGAAGTACAGCTCACTGTGCTTAGTTACAATTTTTATTGCTCTAAAGCATTTACTAAGCTTGTCGCACAGATGAGTTCATTCTTATTTAAAAGTACCAGGGAATGCGATCACCTATAGGCTATATGGCATCCTGATAATTCCCTGGCAGTTGAACTACATTGCATAGCAAAACCAATCAATATTAAGTGTTGGTCCTCAATTTTTATCCTGTTTCTCTGTCTTTTTTGTAGATTCCTTTTAGTCTTTTGTTTTCCTTCTCCTGCGTAAATGATTATGGCAAGCTGCGTGCACGCATACACAGAGACACACACGTGGGCACACACACGCATACACACATCCCATGTACACACACCCCAGTAGCCCCGGGGACGGTGAGAACCAGTATAGCAATAACCAGCTAATGTGGGCAGCCTTCATGGTGGCTTCAGGGTGTCCTGCTCACAAGAAAGACAAAAGGCCTTTCTGCAGCTGTTGAGCAGAAGGCGCTGGTGGGCCTGCTCTGCCTTCCTGTGATGGAGTAGTAGAAAGGACACCGGCCCGTTGCAGCCCAGGCTGAAGCTGAAGCCTGTGAGTAGTGTCCCCTAGGGTTGGGCAGTACCTTGATAGCTATGTCCGTTTTTCACTGAGTGCACTTGGGCAAGTCACTACTTTTTTTCTGAATTTCCTCACCTGAATAGAAAAGAGTTTGAACTAAGATGGCTGCATATCTCCCATTGCTCTTCCGTCGGCTATGCTTTGTCAATGTAGGTGCATGATAAATGTTTACTGGAGAAAAGTAATGAAGGGAAGGGGAGCAAATAGTCTCCATAGATGGAGGCTCTTATCAGCATGAAGTGGACCAAAGAGGTCCCGAGGGACATTCCATTCAAACCAGCATGAAGTGCTAAGAAGATCCCATTATTTCCCTTTAGCTGGAAATAGTCAAATATTGAAAAGACATTTGTGGTTTGAAAACTCTGTGTTTACTGTTGCCCTTGTTTGCTTTAAGGAATAGGAACTCCCACATGGGGACAAAGGGCTCCCGTGGGCATCGTTCTTCATTCTAATGTATTTTGTAGGGAAGACCATGAACAATAATGATAGTCCCATGAACTGAGTGCGCTTTACCTGTGGTACTGCATCTCTAAACTTCACAGTAACCCTTCAAGATGGGCTCTACCAACCCCATTTACAGATGGCTGAGAGAGGTTAGAAGCTCGCTCAATGTCACAAGACTAAGAAGAGGCATATCCAAGCTTCAAACACAAATCTATTTACCCCAAAGCCTGTGCTTTTTTTGATAATCCGTATGGTCGATCTCATAAAAAAACCAAAGGCTTGGTGATTTTCATAATACACATTAAGTAACTATATGGGAAGTAAATAATGAGTTTCTTTATGGACCAAGATAACACGTCTCTCTCCTTTTTACAGAAGACACACCATCCCATATTGATGGTAGTAACATTTGTTGGGCACTTCTGTGTGCCAGGCATTATAAGAAGTATCTTTGCACACAATACCTTACTCCTCTCACATCACTGTGAGAGGTTAACCAACTTATTGAAGGTGTGTCTGACTCGAAAATCCACACGCTTGGAGCCACACCAAGCTACTCTTCGCCCTTATACTTCAGTTGCCAACAGAGGGATTGCCCTCTTTAGCCATTTAGTTCTAACCTACACCTAGGGATGCTCTTGAATAGTGCTATATGTTAAGATAACCTGAGAGAGCCTGAATAGGGAGGTGACAGCAATCAGTTCCCGGGAGAGAGGTTTGAAGCAAAGAGGGAAATGGTCCAGATGCCCCTGGAGAGCAGGCAGTATTTATCGGAGTTGTGCTGTCCAGGACCTAGCGTGGCATCAAGGCTGTGAGAGGCCTCACTGCATTTCATTCAGGGCGGGTGGGGATGTGTCTAAACAAGGCAGAAGGCTCTTCTTGGGAAGGTGGCTGCTCACACGTCAGTTAGCAGGGAGCTCCAGTTATTAAGCTCCCCGCTCCAGTCCACCTTACACGGGCCCACCAGAGTCATCGTTCTGAAACACAGCCTGGCCATGTCACTGTCTACCCCAGACGTATGCCTTTGTTTTGAGTCTCTGCTGTGTATCCAGCGCTGTGTAGAGGATAAATAGAAAGCATTGTCCCTGCCGGGTGGAAATCAGTCTTATTGGAAAGCCATGCACATGAGACATCATTTTAGAGCTGGTTAGAGATCCTTTGGGCCAGCTTTTCGTAGTGTTCTGGAGAACTCTGGTTCTCCTGGGTAGTGCATCTCCCTGTTGAAACTCAACGGTAAACTTCGGTGAAGGCCCCAGGGAGAAAGGTTCATGCTGAATATGCTTTGGGAAATGCCAAGTAGTCCAGCCTCCTCTCTTTAATAGATGAGGAGGCTCAACGAGCAAAAGGGGCATTCTTAAGCCGCAAAAGAATCCAACCTTGGGCTCCAAGCCCCAGCCCAGGGCTTTTTCTGCTTTGGGGGAGGGGTGGGGGGCGGAGTACTGCTAGCTTGACTTTCCACTGTGTTTCTGTCTTCAGACCAGGCGGTGCTAAGGCACATATTTTCTCGTGTATCTTGAAACCATATGTTTGTCAGGCTTTCTCTCCGTTTCTAAGTCGGGCCTCTGATGCTTGGTGTCTGAAATCATTCTGTTTCTTTTTTGGAGCCGTCCTGGCGAAGATGTTGGAAAGCTGAGTTTACAATGAGGCAGAAGAGAGAGCGAGAGGAGCCTACAGGTCTGACTCCTCGCAGGATCCCTGCAGAGGAAAGACCGGTTTTCTCTTGGGCTGTTGCTGGCCCCTAGACAGGTGGCTCTTTGAGGGTAGGACTCTGTTTTACTCATCTCAGGATTTCTCAGCCCCAGTGGGCAATAGTACTCAGTGAATATTTGATATTCAGTGTGTTTAAAATTGTGTTTATTTGGCGTATGCCTATATGAATTGCATTTTATCTATCTTTTACATCAATTGTTTTTAAAGTCCTTGAATTCAGAAATGAAATTGCTTTTACTTTTTAGAGCAGTTATTGCCAAATCACCCTGGGATAGAATCATCTCAGGATCTTGTTAAAAATGAGAATTCTCGGGCCCTTGCCCTGGAAATTCTGATTCAATTACTGAGTCACAGTGCCTGGCCTGTGTTCTTTAATAAGTGCCCTGATGAATTTGATGACTGGCCAAACCTGAGAGTCACTATCTACAGGATATCCTTGTTCAGTCCCCAGTTTTACCCTTAAAGACAGACGTGAAAATAAGCACTAGCCTTCAGGCCTGGAGCCTTAAAACAAACAAACAAACAAACAGACAGACAACTGTGTGTGTCGGAATTCGGAAGGGACGTGTGCAGACACTCGGCCAGCGTACCTTGTGTCAGATTGACAGGGTGATGGGAGGAAGGACTGCAAACGTAATTAGACCTGCTCCCCGGTTCTCAGACCTGCAGTTCTAAGCCGCCTGCTAATTGGCAGTCCCTTAATAGATTAGGACTTGGCCTCAGGTTTGCATGTTATTATAAACCACACACAGAAAAACCCAGTGGCTGAGGAACTCCTGCCAAACCCGGGCCTGGGTTTTTGTGAGGCTTTTGAAGTGCACTAGTCTTTCAGTATTTTGAATAGTCAGCGTACTGAAAGGCATCAAACTGTTCCTTTGGATGGGATTTGTGAAGGGCGAGTTTGTTGAATAATTAATTCCCCAAGACCCATTCTGTCATCTTGACAGACAGGCGGGAGCCCACATATGCAGGTTTGCTCTCCGTAGTGCTTGGAGCATGATAGGAGAGATTATTTCTCACCATCCTGTCGCAGTCTCCTCCTTGGGAATGTGCCCCCCTCCCCTTCGTGCTTTGGGGGGAGGCAGAAACGTTAGTGCATCTGCTGCGGGCTAGGCCGTTGGCCACACCGCCTCAGGAAATCCTCACGGCCCATCCAGGCTGCACCCCCTGCTTTGCCATGAGGACTCTGAGGTCCTGAGAATCCACTAGTCCGGGGTCACACTGCCACACCTGGCAGAGAGGGGAGGGCCTTGGACCTAGGTCTGCTAATTCCAAAGTGTCACCAAACCAAACCAAACCCGGAAAACTCTTTTGGAATCTTCTTGGTGCTCAGGTGATTAATACGGGCAGTGAAACAGTCTCCCGGGATTTACATCATGCTCGGGGAAACCTGTTTGCATCCTGTGGGTAATATATGTACTGTAAATGCTCCCCTCCCCTCAAACTATCTCAGAGCGTCCCTGCTCTAAGGCGAGACCACCCACCAGCGAGAGCTGCACCGTGCGGGGGAGTGGAAGAGGCTGCAGAAGTGGCCCAGGAGCGCCGGCCTGTCGCCGGCTGCCAGGGGTGCAGTCAGGTGTTCCTGAGGCCTTAGAGCAACGCCAGGGGCCCTGCTCTCTGCCCTTGTCTGCCCAATTAGCTTCCAGTTGAGGACCCTTCAGTTTCTTTCCAAGTCCACTTCCACAAAGGGAGAGCTGTAGTGGAGGCCCAGATTTCCATGAAAACCTTCCATTTTTCAGGCAAACATACCAGGCAGCTCTCATGGCAATCCCGTGGTGAAGGGGAATAATGTTATTTGGCATTTCGCCCTTTAAAAAAGTCTATGTGTGTGGGGGGGGTTCCGGGGGGGGATGGGCAGAAAGAACAGTGGGGGCTTTGTAATTTACTGCAGAGAGAGGGTCAGTGGGCAGGGTCATGAGGGGAAAGGGGTGCAGAGAAGGCCTGGACCCCGCCTTAGGCTTCCATACCCTCTTCTCCCCCTCTGCCTGATTCTCAGATTTTGAAAGGTTGTCAAGGGGAAGTTGGGCAGTTTTTATGTTTTTATTTGGAAGAAGGACTCTAGACATTCTATCCCTGTAAGAGAAGCTGGCTCCTTGCTACCTTGTAAGGATTAAGTACCCGACTTCCAGAACCATTGAGGAAACATCCCAGGAACTACCCTTTTCTCTCAACAGCTGAAAAATGCATCAGAGAGCAGTGGCTTCCTGGAGAGTTTTTGGCAAAAGCGCTTCCCTCTGGAACAATAGGGTTCCTATGGCAAACCACCTAGGAGTTATTTACTGCAGCCGGCTCTCCCACGTGTATGTGAATGCCCACGTTTTGTTATCCCCATCCTGGTGGGGGAAGAGGTGGGGCTGCCAGAACAGCTGAGGGTGGCCTCGGAGCACATGGATTTCTGTCTCCAGAGGGCCGGCCAGTGTGTGAGAGGCGCCTCTCCTCAGGTACCGTCCAAAGCATGGGAAGACTGGAAAAGAGACGGCCACGTTGCACTGTGGGGTGCCTCCCTGACCCAGAGGCCTGCTGCCCTGCTGCTCTGCCGCCATGTTTCCCATCTTCACTTCTGGCCCTTGCAAAATCGAGCTCCTCCCGCTTACCTGGAAAGGATTACCGGGAGGAATAAATGAGGCCCAGCTATAAAGAGCCTAGAACAGTGTCCAGTTTGCAGCAGTAGCTGATGCTAATTCACACCTGCCTCCCCCCCCCCACACCGTGTTTTTGCTGATACCTACTTTGACAGAGCCAGAACTGCCAGTCATTAATTCACTTTGGATCTGAAAGTCTGCAGATTTGGGGAGTTTCCTGGAGCTTTCTCTATAAAGGAGCAACTTTGAACTCCAGAGGGCTCTGCTTTGCTGGTCCACCTTCACAAACTTGAAGTAGTGTGCTTGTTACCCCAGCCGGGTAGTGCGCAGGTGGTAATGCCCACCTGCTCTGTAAGGACGCCAGGGAGATGAAACTTTTAGTTTGTTTATAAAATACTCTGCACTCCTTGGATAAAGTTGAAAACTCCTACAATTAGACAGGTCCGTAGACACCTGGTAAAACCAGCGTTTCATTTTGCACATGAAGACACAGAGCCTGAGAGCAGAAGAGTGGTTATGTAGTTACTTAACAGCAGAACTAACACTGATGAATGCAAGTTGCTGTTATCAATTATCATTGGTTAGTATTTGCTTTTTAAGGCAGTCTTGGCAAGAGAAACTTAACTAATACTCCCAAACTTGCTTGTGTTATCTTATTGATATCAGGTATTTCTTTACTGAACCAAAAACTAGTATGGAAATCATTTTCCTCCCCAGATACTGGCTAAACTGACCCAATTCAGACTGCTTGAGACTCTCACTACCCAGTAGGTGAAAGGTTGGCTAATTTGCTAGAAAAGACACACAAAGTAGAGTGACCCCAATATGTCAATATATCTATTCATGTATTGGCTTCATCTTACTTCAATTTATAGTGATCCCACTGATGGTTAAACTAGAAACCTTTTTCCCAAGTAAGAAATTTCTTCTGGGTTGAATAGCATTTTAAACTGCCAGTTTTTCCTTTTTCGTACTTTTCAGCATCTATGTTTTAGGAATTAGATGGGCTCCCTCAAATGGCTTTTCCCATTTTTCCTCAGGGTTAAAAGTTGGGTAGAGGATGAGAGTGGAAGACAGCAGCAGTTTTGTTAATTTTTTGGGGGGGAATCTTTCCAGTTCTGGATTTTTTTTTTTTCTTATAGCCTTGAATACATCATTGGCATTCAAATGGCAGCAAGGAATCTTTGAAATGCATTTACTGGGCTAGTCGATAAACTGGTGCTGCACGCGTACCGGCTGCCAAGTCATGTGCTAAAGGGTGTCCTCCGTGTTCCCTGAGCATTGAGAAACGCCTCCATGGACTTCTTGTCACGTCGCACTGGGGGCAGTTGTCTCTGGAGGATGCATTCTTAGGGGCAGAGACTACATCGTATTTAGTTTCTGGAGCCCATAATTCGCTCAATGAGCAGTTTCCTCCTTCAAAGTAGCCTTTTCTCCCTCACTTTCTCGCCGCCAGCGCAGTTTGGGAAACTCGGAGGGGCAGGCACCGAGCCTCAGATGTCTGGGAAAGACGTTGACTCGCGCTTTAATCGGGTGCTTTGTAATGCCATCCACTCCCTGGATACTTCTAAAGCGAAAACGTAGCCTATATGGACAGCACCTCCAGAGGAAGTCAGCTACAAATTAAAAAGTGATTAGTGAGCATTTAGGCAGGAGGTTAAAGGGATTATTTTGGACTTCAAACTTTTCAGTTTTCAGGGCTTGTATTCAGTTACAAAATTACATCCTTGAATTATTTGTGCAGGTGGCAGCTGTCAGATTTGAAGAAGGTTTCTGTGTTTTACAAAGGGAACATTGACAGGGCTGGGAATGGGGAGTGTGTTCCCCGGGGAGGGCTGTTTTATCCGCAGCACACTGGAGCAGCTTCAGTCTCGCTTAGCTCGAGTGACAGTCCTTGTCTGAGCTGACACAGCCCTGTCCAGGTTACTCCAGCCGCCTTTTTGAGGAAACCAGTCAAGCGAGTTGACTGGCATCCTGTGAACAGCTGGCTAGTAGATTTCGGGACTGAGTTAGGTGCCTACCACGTGATGCTTTATCCTCATAGCTCTTCGAAGTGGGTACTGGCATCCTCCTCTTTTTACAGCTGGGGCTCAGAGAAGTTAAGCAGCTGGCCGAAGATGGCAGAGATTATAAGCGGCAAAACTGGCTTTCAAACCCAGGTCTGAGTTACTTTGTTAGATTTGTGCTCTTCCTTTTGCTTAGAGCTTTCTTCAGGCAGAGATTTATTCCCAAGGTGATCACAACAGGCGAGTTAGGGGTGTGCTGAAATTGATCTGGTCGCCCTGGGGTAGCTGGGCCAGGTCGGGTGAGGCCACTGAATCACTGAGCATCGGCCTCCTAAGCTTACCTGGGGTGCCCTACAAAGTGCTTTCTGATGGTTTCTACGTGAAAAAGACTGGGAGACTGACCATTAAGTGTCTTAAAGATCATCTAGCCCAATTACCCATCTGAGACTTGAGGCTGGTTAGGTTCCCCATGAATTATCCCTGATGGGGTCATTAGCTCTTCGTGAGGATATGTGGTGTTGTATTGCTTTGGGATATTGTGATAGAAAAAGAGGATTTGGGATTTGACAGAGATTGGATTAAAATTCAGAAGGAGGGGTAAAAACAGGATCCCCAGGTCAGAGTGTATTTGGGGCGGAGCCAGATCTTCTGAATTTTAGTTTGTTTCCTTTACATTTATTCGTACACATTTGTGGACACCCAGTAAGTGCCAGGAATTATTCTTTGTGCCGAGGATACAGAGATGAATAAATGTGGACCCTTTGCTGAAGAGACTCTCAGCTAGTGCAGGAGATAGATGCACAGTGCTGCAGGATGATGGGTCTCAGTTATCCCACCTGTTAAAGGGAGTCAATGACATCTGAGGAGAGACCTCAGATGTAGTTCCCAAAGTGTATCAGGATATTACTGAAATGTGCCTCACTCCGTTTAGAGTCGTATTTGTAACACCAACAAATATCTGATGGACTCTAATTCTTAAGTCACTTCTCACTTGGCTTTACTCTTTAGAATGAATGAGCTTTTATCAGAAGGAGGCTGTTTTTTTTTTATTTTAAATAACTATCGCCATAAAAATTAGAACTCTCTCGTAACTCCACTTAGTGTCCCATGGAGAGGAATAAGTTGGGTTTAATTCTTCTGAAGCGTGATTCGTTCTGGCCCCACTGCCAGCCTCACAGAGTAGAAGTGTAAAGGCTTTGTAGTTTAGTAACCTTGGTTTCCGATCCTCATTCCTTTTGCTAACTGTGAGGGATTTGACAAGCTACTTAGCTTCTGGCCTCAGTTTCCCCATATCTAAAATGCAAATATTGTTGACTGCCTTGCAGTGGTAACTTGACACAATCCTTTGATTTATCATTGAAAACGTAGATAGGAGGCTCGGTCTTGGGTTAATATGAAGATATATACATAAACACATGCATATACTTATATATACATGTCTGATGTGGCCATTACCTACCACAGAGGACTTCGTTGAGTCAAGAGTTAGTCGTTTCTATTTTTGGGGTTCATCCACGGACTTCCATATTCTCTAGAGCAGGGATAGAAAAGCCAATGTCTATGGGGGTCAGGCAGTTAACAGAAATGACTGGAGTAGACCAGATGTTGGAAAAAGGACAGTACAGGCTCAATGAGAATGGCAGCTGACACGCAGCCTTGGCGTCAGGGAGACGATAGGGAATGGTGGTGCCCTGGGGAACACGTACAGCTCCAGTCACTACTGCCTGCATTGCCACATGGCATTAGAGCTGGTTTAAGAAGCTGGAAATCTAGTTGTTATGTGAGACCTCCCGTTATTAAATGTTAACAACTAATTTAAAACAATTTAAACCCTGGGTGGGCCAAACAGAACATCTCTGCAGGCCATGGCCTGGGCTGCCCGTTTGTGACCTTTGACCTAGCACTTGGCCCGTGTTGCCTGATGGGTTACCTTGGAGTGCCCCGATGGCCTACCAACAGGACTTTGTTCTCTCAGGGCCTCTGATAATGTTTCACCTCTTCGTTTTGGCGTCTGGCTCCAGCCTTTGCTTTTGACTATCTCGAACGTCGGCCCTCCCAGCTATCTGATGTCCTGCCAATCCACGTGTTGTTTAGTTTACCGCCCAGTGAACCTGGTGTTTTGTGTACACCTAGGCAGCATGGCTTGGATGGGAGCACACATGCTGACAAATGTATGTTTAACTGTTGGGAAAATAAGAAGAAATGTTTTTTCACCCTTAGAATAGACTTAGCTCCCATTCAGTCTTCTGTGATCTTTTGAGAATGCTTGGCAGGCTTCCTGCTGTGGTGCTCCTTGCCTGCATCAGTGTGCCAGGTCCTGCTAACCAATGTCGAAGCCCCTTCTGTTTACACAATCCCAAGAAGCCCCTGGAATTAGAGGATTTTATGAGAATGCTTTTCCCTTGGGATCAGATTGCATTTGGGAAGTGGCTCGTCGGCCCACGGCTACTTGAGTGAGCTTTTGACAGAACGCTGATCACATCTTAACCCTGCTTAAAAGCTTTCAGTGGCTTTCTGTCACATTTAGAAGCAAGAACTAACATTTATGGAGCCAGGCAATTACTGAATACTTTATAAACTGTGTCTCAGTCCTCTAATCAACTATGTATGTTGGGAACTATCGTACAAAGTCCTATTGTACTGTGATGAAAATGAAGTTCAGAGAGGTATAGTGACTTGCCCAAGGTCATACAGTAAGCATGACAGGTGATAGAAGTGGGATGTGAAATCCTGTCTGCCTGGCTCTGAAGTTCATGGATAAATTGGAAAAAAGTAAATTTGTCAGAGTGGATTATATGGCTCAGTGAATCCTTTGTAGAAGAGATGTTTAAGTCTTGAAGGATGAATAGGAGTTTGTCAGTGGTATTTTAATCCAGGTGTTAAAAACATTACTTCACAGAGTTGTTAGGAAGATCAAATGTGATTATTTATGTAAAAGCGATAGAACTGTGTGCACACGT
Organism: Equus asinus; assembly: GCF_041296235.1. Lineage (NCBI taxonomy): Eukaryota > Metazoa > Chordata > Mammalia > Perissodactyla > Equidae > Equus > Equus asinus. Next base: position 68,263,116 of record NC_091794.1, read on the forward strand.
GTAATTCTTGTTGTGTCCTAGCCCTGGGCAGCCATATTGCAAATGAACACATTTGGGTCAGTCATAAGGGAGTCTTGAGGCAGGAGAGTGGCTGGATCTGTATGAATCCATCTCAACATCTAAGGAGGAGCTTGCTTTTTATCCTTGTTCAAAGTCAACATACACTTTCCAGAGCTTTTTAGCTTTGTTAATATCTGCAGAGACATAGTTCATGTGTACTTAACAAGAAAGGCTAACTGGCCCCTTCTCTGAACGACCTTTAGAGTCAGTAATCTATTACGCGGCCTGGGTACGCCTCTTAGCAGAGTGGACACCAAGGCAAGTTATTATCTCTCTGACCCTCAATTCTTTGGCTATATACTAATAATTTAGAGGATTGTTTTGAGAGTTAAATCACTTGATGTATCCGAAGCTCCTGGCACGTAATAGATGGCCAATGAATGTAAATTTACTGTCATCCTTATTTAAAAGAGACATCAAAAGAGCGAAAGGAGGTCTTGGGAGATGACCCAGTTTTACCTGGGGTAGAGGAATTGTAAGTCCTGTTGGCTCTGATAGTTGTGTATTACGAAAAATAAAATATCTCATTTGTGAAATACATAATGGTGGCAAAAGAGGCCTGGAGTCTCTCAATGAAAGATAAGAATCATGGACTGCTGGTCAGTTTGTTTTTTAGTTCCTGGAAGATGTGGCAACCTTTTAAAAATCCAATTGAAAAGACCAAGAGAGCTGGGGGTTTTAAGGCAGCTGATATAAATTGTTTTAAAGAATGAAATGCTTTTGCTTTCAGCACTTTGAAATATGAAAGGCCATCTCGAGTTTTTTTCCACACCCAAGATGAGACTAAAGACAGGTGTCTCTGTTGTAGAACCTGAGACTTTCTGAAGCTGAGGAACTCAAAAACAGTGCAGTCTCTTGCTCATCATTGTGTCCCCAGCACCTAACACAGTTCCCAGGACTCAGTAGTTGTCCATACGTGTGTGTGGAATTCAACTAAAGACCTTGGGCTTGGAGTCAGGAAGCCCGGGACCAGGACCAGCTCTGCCGTTAGTTTCTTCGTTTCTTCCATGTAGTTGGTTTTAGTTCTGACAGTCTTCTTCTTGTGAAGAAAGGGCCTGAACTTTCCAATACTGAAGAATTGAGCGTTTGTCAAAGAAATCCTCTAGACCCAGAATATTGTGTGTTCACACCAGCCAACAGCAAGTGTTTTTCATGGCAGCCTATTTCAAAGGTGGGGAGACGCCTTCATAGTAAACTTAGTTTTGTCTCATCTGGATTGTGTCCAGTCTAAAAATCTGGACAAATATCATAAACCAAAGAAAGTTTGCACATTTCTAAGACCAGTAGCAATTAATTACTTTAAATAGAAACCCTGTCACTTACAAGCAACATAAATATTTGTATTTTGAACCTCTAAGTAGTAGTTGGGTTGACCATTCTGGCCTTAAGTGATTTAAAAAAAAATCAGTTGGTTTTCGTATTTTAACAGGGCATACATTTATAAAGAAAGGCAGGGTCAGGTCATGGAGTGAGAAAACATGAGCCAAAAGAAAGACAGACCTGGGTTCAAATCCCAGTGACCAATTGACTCCCTTGGGAACCTTAGGTTATAAAACTTCTGGATTTAATTTTCTATTGAGTATACATGAAAATAATAACATAACTTTTCATAGCTATTGTGGAGATTAAAATACATTAATTCCTAATTAGACTCCAAACTCCTTGAAATCAGAAGCCCAGTGTCTTCCACCTATATTTCTAGCATCTGATCCAGATTGGCCCAGATTGGTGCCGGTTGCTACCTTTGCACTTCAGATGAGCTGCTTAACCTTCCGGAGCCTCAGTTTTTCTGTTTGTAAAGTGAGTAGAACTCTATACTGTAGGCAGGATGTATAAATTCTTGTCAGAGAATCATAATAGGTGCCTGATTTGAGCAACTGTGCTATTCTTTTTTTTTTTTTTTTGAGGAAGATTAGCCCTGAGCTAACTGCTGCCAATCCTCCTCATTTCGCTGAGGAAGACTGGCTCTGAGCTAACATCCATGCCTATCTTCCTCTGCTTTATATGTGGGATGCCTACCACAGCATGGCTTCCCACGTGGTGCCATGTCTGCACCCGGGATCCGAACTGGTGAACCCCGGGCCGCTGAAGCGGAACGTGCGCGCTTAACTGCTGCGTCACTGGGCCGGCCCTGCAGCTGTGCTATTCTTCATAGCTATACACATATTCTACGTCCAGTATTCTTTGTGGGTAGGTATGTAGGCTTTCTGCAGATATTAGTTGAATTATTACTCTCATGAATCCTGGACTTTGCATATTTTAAGGTATCTACAGATCAGACTAAGGGGAAAGGTGGACAATTCTGGAAAAGACACTTGAAGGACTTGTATACAGGAGCCATGGGAAGCCCCTCCCTGATGCTCTGATTTTGGTCCTGCAAAAGCACAAAGATTTCCCATTCACTCTCCCACCCCCACTCTTCCCCTGCCTTCACAAGGGCTTTCTAAGAAACGCTGAGGGCAGGAGGCTGTGTTTAATTTTGTGCAAATGTGAAGCTGTGGCTGAGGGGAGCAGGGATCTCAGGCTGGGTCACTTCTGTAACACTTCCCACATGACTTTATCAATGGGTGGGCCGCGAAAACTTATCCTCTGTTTTTTTACACCCCACTCCTAAACCACCCAACCTGCCCAACTGTTGGTTTTTCAAAACCCAGGAAGTTTCAAAGGCCTGAACTCAACACAGGGGCCTTTCTTCATGCTTTGATTTTCTGCGCATTAAGTGTTTGTCAGTGAGTTCATATTTCACCTCCTCTGCAGCCTACACATCCCAAGAGGTCCCTGGAGGATAGGAAGTTAATTGATCCTTGATTAAAAGAAGGAGAAATGCTTGAGTCTGGGTCTAGAACCGCCAAACGGTATGTGTGTGTTTATATATGTATGTGTGTATATGTAAGTGTGTATATAAGCACACACTCTTTTTGGTTCTGCTTTGCAAGAAGCTCGTAATGTACCTTTCGTTATAGATGAATCTAAATCCCAGGATATTGGCTTCAGGGCTTTGGTTCACTTAGATACTGAGCACGTGCGTGGTACATGGTCAGTGTTCAGTGAACAATAGCCAGTGCTGGTGCCTTGACGGTTCCAAACAAAGCATTTTTTTCCTTCGAAGACCATGAGGTTTGCTGAGCTTCAGTTAATCTATTAATACTCATAGGTGCCTCCTGCTCTGTTTTAAGTGACTCACTCACTTTAGAAAGCACCCAGGAGTCAGATAATTTGAACCCCGTCCAGCTCCACCACTTCCTTGCAGAGTGACTCTGGTAAGTCACTTTAATCCCTTTGAACCTTAGGGTGACTTAAGGTGTTAGTTTTTATAACCCTTTCTTCCATTAGCCTGTGGGCCACCTGAAGGTTGGGACTTACTCTCCTTCATTTCAGTAGCCCAGTCAGTGCCTAGAATGTAGTCGGCAGCCAGATTGTCAGGCTGCGGTAGTTTATGTGGGGATCCTCAGCACAGTTTGGGCACATAATAGCTGTTTAGTAAGTGTTAGTTATTATTATTATTATTCTCTGTGCTGTTTTTTCCTTTCTTTCATTGTTTATTTGTGTATCTCTTCCAGCACTATAGTTACTTTTAAAATTGTAATCTCATAATGGCCATCAGTTTGGTTGACTGCCTTATTGGAATCAGTAAACTATACTGAGTTTTCATTAACGTACTTTTAGCCCTGGGACCCCGGACACGTTCTCCTCATATTCAGGTCAAGCCAAGCCTCCCATCCTCTGTGGGCCATCTTTCGAGTCACGTAGGGCAGTCTTTTGTACCCCTGTCGCACTCTGTACATATATCAGTCCTCACACTAGAAATATTGTTGAGCACTTGTTTTTGTGACTTTGTTCCAATACCATGAGCCTCTTGAGGGCAGGCACTATGACCTGTTCACCTCTAGATTCCCAGAGACTAGCACTTGGGATTTTCTTGAAATCACGTGATCAGGGACTGTAGTGGTTGGTAATAAATAGGGTGCCAAAGTTAGAAACGGAGATGCTGCTTTGGAAAAGAGCAGTCTCTTTGTGTCTTGGAGAGGCAAGACGTGGTGTTTTGTCTCTTGAGGACCAGCTGCCCCGTTGGGGGAAATGTTTATGCTTTTTTCATCCGCTGGAGGGATCGGAGGTTGCTCTCTTCCTGGAACAAAGTCAAGATTTCACTGGCATCACCCCCAGTCATACCACAAGTTTGTAGGGGAGACCGAAAAGCCGTTGGTTTTTCTAAATGCTATCTCCACGCCTTTCAAGAAAATAAACAGAACATATTCAGATCCAACTTCTTGTCTCTTTGTGGTCCTCATCCACATAATCAAAACCGGAAACCCTCCTCAAGCCTGGACAAGGAAGGAAGAAAAAGGATTTGGATTGCTCCCAGGTGAAGAGAGTGAAGGACCTGAGCGCATAGATTTTCTTTCCTAGGTTTCTCTGTGGGACTTCGCCCCCTTCTTCCTTCTCACGTTTGTTGAGTGTCCACAGTGTCAGCCGGACGGCGCTGCCATTCCCAGTGCTGCTGTCTGGTGTCTTCCAGCTGAAGCAACTTCCTGTGTTGATTTTAGTCGACGATACGTGTCCTGTCCTACTAGATTGTATGCTCCCTGAGGGCAGGTCTTGTGTCATCTTTGTATTCAGTATACGTAGTTAAGACTCACTAAATATTTGTTGAATAAATGAATGAGTTAATACCTTAACTCCTGACATCGTCCCAGCAATCCCAAAGCTAGATTTCACTTGTCCCATTGAACAGATGAGGGGTTTCTAGGGATGTGAAATAACCTGCTCAAGTAGGAGGGAGCAGAGTGGAGATCATTAACCCTGTTCTATCTAACTCCACAGCTCTTATATGTGTTTTATTGTCCTTAGAAACATATGTTTTACAGGCCTATCATGTGAACACTATTAAAAATAGAAGCTGGAGGCCTGAGAGTGTAGTGCAAATGGAAGGCACCCGGGGTCTGTTCCCTTCCTGGGTTTATTGGCAACGCTTTGGCTTGTGGGCACCACAGAGGCTGCAGCCGGGCTCGGACGTGCAGTGCGGCGAGTTTATCGCGATGTGTGGAACTTTAAAAGCAGACTATTAATATCATACTGCTGGCTTCTCAGCTACTTTTCGTGGCCAACTTGGCCACATTTCAAAATGTGTCGGCAGTGGACTGAAGATGGATGGTTCAGGCCCATATGATATCTTTTCTCTGCCTGCGCCGAACCCCAAAAGATCAGCTAGCTGCTCTTACCATCTCTAAGCCAGAAGCTTTGTCCACTGCCTCCCCGTGCCCCCAGCACTCCACTGCAGAGACAGGGTTCCAAGAGCCGGGGGTGATGGCCTCCACGGGCCCCTTGTGTTTACTCTGAGGAGGTCAGACACAAGGCTGCGGTGTGTTGCCGTTCTTTCTTTTCAAAGCGCCAGTATGAATTCGATAAAGTAAATTGTTGTTCTAGCAGGAAGCAGTTAGGGGCTCACAAAATAAATAGCCGTAGAATTCAAATAAATCCAAAGAATAAAACCAAATAAATCCATGTGTGTATGCACAGTGATACGTAAATACACTTTTTAGAAAGTGAGCATTTTTATCACTGCTGGTCTGGACCAAAGTAATTGAAAAATTGTGGAGTTCACGGTACATTTTTTTTAAGAGGCGGTCTGGGGCTTCGAGTAACGTGACGTGAATTTAATTCTTTTTGAAAAACATGAAAATGGAATTTTACCTTTTAAACAACCGCTTATCTTAGGATTTTTCAGCTAATGAAATTCACATTTGGATGAAACCAAGTTGCAAAGTTAAATTAGGGATTTAGGCGTTTTGGAGTGAGACTAAGAGACTAGAGTGAGCTAAGTGTTCTCTTTGAGTCTCGGTTCCCTCCCCTTGAAAGGCGAGCGATAGGAGTGCTTAAGTGAGGCGTTAAAATGACCTCTCAGGCTTGTTGGAAGGTTCAGCAGACAAGTGGATATAAAGTACCTTACATGTTGTCGGTGCACATCAATGGTGGCTGTTAGCATGAACAAGATGTGTTTCCTGGTCTTCCCTAGTCCGAACATCGGTGGCTCACCTTTTACTTTGTGAGGTGGCATTGGGGCTCGGTATTGAACTTTGTGGTAGGGGAGGAAGAGACCTTCTAGTCTAAGAGAAGAGCAAGAACCAAGACAGAGTTTTGTGGATTGTTTTCTTAGAGGACATGTCAAGGGGAGCAGCACACTTTGAGTCTGGAGCGGAGAGGTTCAGGTCATAGGGAGCTCTGGAGGTCCCACTTAAGCACTTCATCTTGTTCTGTGCAATGTGGAACCAATGAAGAGGCTTGAGCCAGGCAAGGCGTGCTTGTGGTCAGGAAGTAGACGTGGATCTGTGTAAGAGGCAGCGAAGGTCAGGAGACTGATTTGGAGGCTATTGCAGGATCCAAGCAAGAGAGATTGTGGGCCTTCACTTGCTTCAGGGTTGTAAGGGACTTTTCCTGGCAGGTGATGGAATCCGTTTGCCATGACCTTTAAGAGAATGGCATCTGAGCCAGTTACTGATAAACTAGCAGCAGCTGCAGGAGCGGTCTGGCACTCCAGGAGGCCCTTGGGCTCTGCTCCAGGTCTGCAGGCTACAGGGCCCGGCTTGGCTCTGCTCAGTCTTGTCAGTGACTCTCTGAACAGTGAAGGAAAAGGATTGCAAATGGCATTCATTGAGCAGCTACTGTGTGCCAGCACTTTGCTAGAAGGTTTATGTGCTTTGTTCTCCTTTAGTCATCACCACAACTCATTTGTGGGGAAACTGAGGCTCAGAAAGATGGAGTGAGAACCAGAGGTCCCATTGCTAAGAAGTGGTGGATCTGGGATCTGACTCCAAGGCCTTCAGTACTCCATGCAGCATGGCCTCAGGACGAGTTTCTCAAGGGGGATATGGTTACCACTTAGGAACACACTAGGAGGCATAATGAGACATCGTGAGATTTTGGGCTGTGTTAGTAATTATTATAAATTGGACTTTCATTTTTAGCAGGATGCTGTAGAGCAGTGGGAAAGCTCCTGCCCTGGCTCTTCCACTGCCTCCCGCGGTGTTCTTGGACAAATTGAGAGGACGATCGATGCCACTCTCTTCTTAGGGGTGACCAAAGGAGGAAAGCGGGTGCATGTAGTGAAGCTCGCGACAGGCTGTAGAGTGCTGCCAGCACTGGGCCTTCATGTCCCTGTCGATGGTGTCATTCGGGGTGGTCTTTGCTGTAGGTCGTTCTGCTTTGGCTTGCTTGCACTGATGTTTCCCCTTGTTTTTTTCTTTTCCGGTGTGTGTGATGGTTCCATCTTGACCAGCGGGCCTGCCCTTCCTCATCATTGAGACGAGCACCATCAAGCCTTACCATCGAGGGTTTTACTGCAATGACGAGAGCATCAAGTATCCCCTGAAAACTGGAGAGACGATAAATGATGCTGTGCTCTGCGCTGTGGGGATTGTCATCGCCATCCTTGCGGTAAGAGCCCAGACTGCCAGGCTCAACCGGTCTGACTTACCCTGTGTCACATGATAGAATGTCTGAGCCAGCAGACGCTTGGCAGGTCAAGGAGAATTTCATTTGACTAACACTGTTTATTTCATGCAGTTGATACTGTTACTAAAGGTGTTTTAAAACACTCACTATATATATATATACACATATATACTAAAAGTAGTATAAAATTATGCTAAGCACCCTTCGAAAATACTTTGCATGCATTATCCTCACAACAATCCGATGAAGTCTAGATATGGTTCTTATCTTTCTTCTGCAAGTTAAGAAACTGAGGTCCATGGAGTAAAAATAATTTGCCTGAGGCCACTTGGTTAGTAAGTGATAGATCTGGGTTTTGAAGCTAGTTGTCCCTTACCCCAGCATCTGAGCTCTGAGCAACTGTGCCGTAAAGCTGAGCCCCAGAGGAGGGGGACATGGCTCATCAGGTAGCACGGCATTTTCTGTGTCTGTCCATACTGGCGCTGTGCTGCTGTGACAGTGATAATGCCACTGGTGTTCTCTGGCGTATTGTTTAGTTCTCTCATCCAGTGGCTCTGGTGTCAAAGTGAAAATAAAATGGGACTTGAAATCCAGAGACCTAGGTTCTAGAACTAGGGATCACCATCTTGCTTCACAGCCGTAGCGTTGCGGTGAGGAGTGAAAGAGATCATGAATATTGAAATACTTTGCAAACTCTTAATTGCTGAGCAGGTTACTCATATGCAAGTGTAAAGTCCAGACTTACGTCCAGATCTTCCCTTAAAGGATGAAGTCCTCACTGAGGATGCAAAAATGTGACGTAGACTTGGGCAAGCCCAGAATTGTTTTGAGCAATGGTAGCCTCGTGGGAATTGGGGTATAGTCCACCTGGACTCTGCTTGGAAGGTCTCTGCCCTGTTCTAGATGTGTCCATCTGGGGCAGGAGAGGGGGTGAGGAATTGAGGGTAATCCCGTCTTGTAATTTGTGAGTTATGCATTTTCACAGCTGTCCGTTCCACGTGTCCAGTATTTTCTGTTTGTTCTTTGCCCTTGAACCCCAGCCATCTGGGTGAAAGAGCCGCATCATGTGCATCAAAATCGTAAATTCTGTCTTAGATCCTTGAGTCATCTTTGCATTAGCTGTAGCCTGGAAACTTATCTTTGGCCTGTGTTAGCAAGCCAAGAAGGGAGGAAGTTAGCATTAACAACACTCCATGTGAAATCAGTGCTAGTATCCCCATTATACAATGGAAACCCAAAAGCTCAAAGGGGTTAAATGATGTGCTCAAAGTCGACAGCTAATAAATGTGGACTTCACGCCTGTGCCTGGCTTATTTCAAAGCCCTCTTTCCATCTTGCAGACTCGCTTTTGGATGGGAGGTTGGCTCTCTTGTCCAAAGGAACTGCTCACGGGGATAGGCAGTCAGCTACTTTTGCCTGCTCTGGACCTAATGTAAGCTGCTGATGGTACATGAACCACAGTTCATGAAGTTTTTCTTTTGACTTCCCCACTCTGGGGGTTGGTTGTAAACTTTGAGACCCCTCTTTGTTTTTTAATAACATCGTAAACCAAGCACACAATCAACAGTTTGAAATTGGGGAGGGGGAAGGGAAGCTAGTGGAATTCTTTCCAACCTTTAAAGAAAAACAGTCCATTTGGCAGCTGGAGTAGTTTTTAAGGGTGGACTAAGGATCGTTGTGTTCAGAAACTGAGAAATATAAAAATCTGATTTTACTGTTTGCTCCAAATTGACATTGTCGGGTTGAGTCCTTTAGGAGGAATCGCTTTGCCTGGAAAGGACATTTGTAATGGAAGGCAAATAATCACACAGTATCTCATACTGAGGTTTGAACAGGTGCTTTTGACCCTTGGAGGATCAGTTAATTGAATGATTTTACGAAGCCGACTACAGGTTAAGATAAGAATAGCCCAGCGACAGGGATGTCAGCTCTTCGCTCTGCGAGGGGTTAGCCCGGGCTTGCCTAGTGGGCTGCTCCCAGACCTGGCACCCTGGAAAGAGACACTCTTCAGAGGCCTTGCCACCCCCTACCTCTGCAAATTAGGCGAATCACTGCTTTCTCTAGCCCTCATTTTCCTCATTTGTAAAATGAGAGTGGTGTTTGAATTCACACGTAAGGATTGCTCTAAGAATCAAGTGCTGTCATTTGTGGGCACGCGCTTTGTAACTGTGGGTTAGGTGGACCTAGGTGCTAAAGTAGCTTTTTTGGGGTCCATGCTTGTCTTCTGTTCTTCCTTCTTCAAGCAAAACTCTCGGTCAACAGCTCTTTTCCTGTTTTTGCCAAGACCCGTCCCTTCCTCCTCAGGAGATGCTAACATTTCCAAATAAAATCTGGGCCTAAGAGCTTAGCTGTCCCTCATGTCTCTCTTCAGCTCATGTTGATGTTTTAACTAAAATGCTCTCTGACCTCCCAGGCTTTGTTGAAGCGATCATGTGCTGTGGCCCTGGTTATAGCAAGAGCAACTGCCCTGCTTCCTCCTGCCATACAATGTCAGCAAAATAGGTTGGGAGAGTGCTCTCCTACAGGTCCACTGTGTGCTGTAGAAACCTGTGGACCGGGTTCAAGCATTTCATCCTTGAGGAAACCCTGAGAGCGAGGCATTCATTCTTAGGCCTCTCAGTTTAGCGTGAGTTAAATGCCTAAGCTCTGGTTCACAGCTGAGCTCTTCTGTTATGGAACGTAGCAAGTTAATTAACCTCTTTGAGCCTCAGTAGGCTCCTCTGTTAAATGGAGATAATATGTCTACTTATTAAGGTTTTCAGAATTAAATGAGCTAATGTATGGAAAGTAATTCAGTGCCTGGCACCTACAGTATACTCAATAAATGTTAACTGTTTTTATTGTAAATGAGTAAACTGAGTCAAAAAGTGGTGAAGTGACTTAGCCAAGACCTTCTATCTGGTAAAAATACAATCAGGAGAGGAACTCCAGCCTTTGAACACAATCATATCTCCTGCTCTTTCCTCGTTTTTGGTTGATTAGAAGCCAGGTCTCTTGACTCTCACTCCAGTGCTCTTTGCACTGTGCTGCTGATCCAGCTGCCTCTGTATCTCACCTGGAGGCCTGTATGACATGTGGCTCCTCATGAGGTCTTCTTGCCCACTTACCTGCCATTAAGTACCAGAGCACCCATGGAAAAAGTAAAAGCAAAGACCTCAGAGGACAAGTGAGTAATTCTCTTTAGTATACTCAATTCTGGAAAAGCTTACTGCTTAAATTAAACGACAACAGCACATTGCCACTTTCCCATTATGACTGGCCCTAGAGCCTGGCTGGCTGCATCCAGAATCTGCTTCAGATCAGAGGGCGTGAATGACAGTCAGGGAGGGCAGAGGGGCACCCAGAGCTGGAAATCTCATCATCCTGCTGCTTGCTGCCCGCACCTTCTCCTGCCTTCTGCCTTCTCCTACCGTGTTAGGTTTGTTTGAAACCACAAGAGAAGCCTTGCCTGATTCGGATGCCCTTGTCCCAGTCCGAATAGTCCCCGCAACAAAGAGTGGAATGCCAGGGGAGTTGAGAGTGCGGTTTTGGAGATGCAAATCATCTGAAGTTATAGAGAAAGCAGACACCTGTCTATGGCAGGAGATATGGAAAAATCTCGTCATTTTGACCTCTTTTTCAGATGTGCTTCAGATTCTGGAATTATAGCATAATAGGAATTCCTTCCAAATCCACAACGCAATGGCTCCTCTCCCTGCCTTGTAAAGCCTTGATGACTCTAGCAGCACTGAGATTGGGAGGAACAGTAAAGAATCATCTCCTATCTGGCTCCCGGCAGTTTGCCTTACGCTGTGCTGGGAAGAGTATTATGGGCAAAGATTTCCATATGGAAAAAATGCTCTGTAGTCTTTTTAAATAAACATGGGCTCAGTACTTGCCTTGGTCAAATCCTGAAAGGCATTTATGTAGATTCTTAATATCTAGGGGTTGACACAGGGGTGAGTCATGGGTGAACCCCCTTCTCCCTCTAGCCATAAAAATGCTCCTTTTCCTCTCAGATCCCGTTGAATCTAATCCTCTGTAATAATATTCCTAACTAGAGAAAAACTTCAGACTTTGGCATCGTCTGACTTAGGTTCATTCCCAACTTCTGTGCTCACTCTTTCTGTTACTTGTCTGTTGAGCTCAGGCAAGACATCGACCCCCTTGGAAGAGAGCTGCACCTTTCTTTTCTGTAAATCACAGGCAGTAGTTCACCAGTTCGATAGGCTTGTTTTGGGGGTCAAATCACGTGACGTGTGTCATCACTGAGAATCATGCCTTCCATTTCTGCAGTGACGTACAGTTTACAAAGTGGCCTTTATGTGCATATTCTCTTATTTGCATCTGGTAGTGATCCTGCAAGGTTGATTGTTACAGCTAAGGCAACTGGGGTCAAGGATATTAAGGGACTTTCCCATAACTAATTAGTGGCAGGGCCAGGCTAGGAGTCCTCTGATTCTGAGGCCAAGGCTTTTTTAAACAATGACACCACTGCTGCTTTCTGAAGCCTGCCTCCTTTCCATTATTATTTATCAAACACCCGTGGTGTAGCAGGTGCTGGGGACACAGTGAACCTCAGCCCGACTAAGCTGCATGTCGTCTCTCAACAGTAAACTGCCAGAAGCTGCCTTATCTCAAGCAGACAAATAGAACCTTCGATACATATTGCCTTGTAGTATGATTTGTGGCCGGGTCTCGTCTGCCCAGCTAGATGATAGGTTCCTGGAAGGCAGAGACCAGGCCTTTTCCTCTTGGATGTGTACGTACTAAATAAACACCAAGCAGACACCTCCTTCTCTAAGAAGCATTCCTTGGCTGCTTTCTCCCCCACCTTCTAAAGGTCCCAGAGATCCCTGGGTCCACCTCTGTCTTTGCAGTCACTAGGTTGAACTGTCATGTCTGTTTACTTGTCTATTTTCTTGTTACCCTGTTAGCTGCATCAGGGTTGAAACCAGTCAGATTTGATTTTGTATTGCTAATGCAAGGCACAGACGTCCATGCACAATGAATGTTTGTTAAAAATCACAGAGGAGGCTATAAATTTGGGCAGAAAATCAAAAGCATTAGGCCAAAAGGTGTCAGAGGACGTATGGAGCAGGGAGAAGTGTCCTATTTGCTTCCTAGGATCTTAAATATGGTCCATGATGTACATGGGAATGTGCAAATTTCTTGCTAGAGAGACAAGAAGAGCTTAATACCTCCAGGTCTTGTTTATTCAGGATCAGGCTTCAGTTAGCCTACATCTGGACTTCATTACTTCCTCCCTGCCCCCCTCGCCCTTTATCTGAGAGAGCACTGCCAAGAAAACAAGGTTCCCCAAGATTGCCTCCTCATTAAAGGTTAGTCGAGTTCTCAATTCTGAAAGAAGAGAAGTCGTGCTGGCCCAGCGGTGCCTTAGTGGGGGACCCAGTCCCCCAGTTTACAATCCGCTGCATCTGTGCAATTACCAAGACCACCAACAGAGAGTGGCCACATTAATCCTTCAACTGTGTCATCCCCTGATCAGATGGCTACAGAATTCTTCTAAAACCTTTTTATGCCTGGGGGGATGGTGGGAGGGGGCATCTATTTGCAATTTAACAAACACGGGGCCTTGAGATTAGGCTTCCGTCTGTTCCCTTTGCCCTGGAAGATGTGAGTGCTGCGGCCATTCTTCCTTACTTCTGTATAGCTCTTAGGGGTTAATGACTATTTGAAAAATGTATCTAATAGGAAGGTGATGAGATTCTCCATTTTAAATGCTAATGCTTAGGAGGCTGAGAAATCCATCCTGTGTGAGTCAGTGTGTGTTAGGGGATGGGGTAGAGAGCCGGATAACACTCACTAGCTATCTAATGGGCTGGAAACCAATATACCTTATCTTAAATCCTCTTCAGCAGCTACATGAGGTACGTATTATTTATCCCATTGACAAATAAGGGAGGGTCCTGGGACTTCTAGTGGCATGATGTGGCTAGTGTGAGGTTACTCAGGTTAGTGAATGGGGGAGCAGGGATGAAAACACAGGTCTGCCTGGCTTCAGAGCCCAAGCGCTTGAACTGACATGTATTGAAGGCCCACTCTGTGCTAGGTGCTGCAGAGTGTGCTGTTCATTTAGTGAGCTATAAAAGCTTTTAGTTCCTGGCCTTGGAGAGCTCAGTGCGGGGAGAAGGATAAAACATCTGGACCACAGGGCAGACAACGGCCTAAGGTCAGCGGTGTGCGGTAGTGTTTGTATGAAGCGGTCTGTACAGAAGGCGGTAGATACCATGCTGTCTGTCGGTAGATGCTCCGTGAGACCTCACTCAGAACGAGCAGGCGCCATGGTAGGCACCTTGGCCTAGAAGCAGATGTATGAGACACAGAGGCTGCCTTCAGAGTTTAGGGTCTAAAGGGGGAGCAGGTCAAGTCCAAGACTGACTACACTGTTAGCTCTTCAAGGAGACTAAAGAATTGGTCAGAGAATTAAGAAGGGAGTCAGGGCAGTGCAGGGGGGTGGGCCCTGGAGAGGTGAGAGCATCAAGGCAAAACAGGTCGGATGCTGTAGATGCCCTGAGGTATAAATAAAGTGATATGGGAATTCAGAGGAAAGGTTATTTTCATTGGCAAAGGCTTCGTCGTCATCATCATCATCATTCATCGAGCACTTGTCCCATTTAATTATCACCACAACTCTTGAGCTCTTGGTACTCTCATCATCCCTGTTTCCACACCTCAGGAAACTAAGAGTTATGGAGGTTGTTTGTCTTAAGACTGCTAAGTGAAAGAGCCAAAACTCTAACCAGTGCCTTAGTTGGCACTTGAGCTCCACTGGAAGAATGGTGGGGTTTTCGTCAGAAATCCTGACATTCCAGGGAGAGGGGATCGCTCCAACGATGGTTGAGTCTGACAAAATAGTGTTTTCAGGAAATGCAGAGTGGACTTGTTTGGCTGGAGACCTAGAGTCTAAGGAAGTAGACAAAGATAAGGTAGGAAAAGATTTCAGCAAGATTGTGAAATTCCTTGAATGCCGAGGAGTTTTTACTCCAATTAATTGGCTAGAGATTGGTGAAAGTATTTTAAGCTAGCTTGATCAATTTTCCAACCAAGGTAAGGATGAGGCCTGAACCACAGTGGTGGCAGTGCGAGGGGAAGAGAGCAACAAAGATGGCTGTGGGATACCTTGCAAAAGGTAGGTGAACAGAACTGGATGACAGTGGGATCGAGGAGAGGGAGGAGTTTAAGATTTCATGTCCTTGCAGTTATGTTTGATGGCACCTCGAGCAGAAATGGAGGGAAGAGAAATGAGGCTTGGGGCAGAGGCTGGAATGACTGTGATCTTAGACTTGGTGAAGTTGACATGCTGGTAATGTCGGTTTGCTAAGTAGTTGGGAGGTTTGGCAGAAGATTGGAATAGGACTGATAGGGTCAGCTGAAACGAGAGAGAGAGATGCTCTTTTGGAGGTCATCTTCACAGAGGTAATAATTGACGCTATTGCAGCAGCTGAGATCATGGCAGAACGGCAGGGATACAGTCCTAGGAAGACTTAGATTTATCTGATAGAACCCAGAGGTAGAGCCACTAGAAGGAGGAGGAAGGTGTTTGAGAAATAGGAAGAAAATCACCCCATGCAATATGATGGAATTTAGGAAATTCAATATCAAAGAGGAGTAAGCAATGGGCAGCGGGCACTGCTACAGAAAGAACAGCCAGGAGTCTGGAGTGGACAGGCAGAGCTAGTCATCTAGGAGACCCGTGGCTTTGAGTCCCTGACTTTTGGGAAAATAACGATGCTTCATGCTTCTGACTGCCTTCTTCGTAAAGCTTGTGGGCTTAAGGTGGCCACTGCTGATTTCAACCCTAAATAGCCTCTGTGGCCCGGCCCCTTCTGGCCTCTTTGCTGTCCATATTGTAGACATTGGAGTTTTGACTTACCCATAGAGCCCAGAAGCTCTACTGGTGGCATTGGACAGAGCTAGGTCCTCATTGCCTTTCCCAGTCTGTGAGGCGCTAATCTCCTGCCAAGCTGAAGACAACCTAGTAACCAAGGATTAAGTTTCTCATCAATTATTTCTAGTCTCTAAAGGTGCTACATTTTATTGTAGTAGACGGAGCATTCAGCTTCGGAGAAAATACAGCTACACTTCTGTCTCCATCCTTAGAAGCAGGACCCAGATACACTACATTTTTTCTTTCCCTTGGGACTGAGGACAGTGGTTCTCGATTATTCCCTGTCATCAAATGTTTGTTGAATGAATCTCTTATGGACTGAAAGAAGTTCATTAATCCACTTAACTCAGCTGTGCAAGAACAGCCTGGCACTCTGGCTAGCAGGGGCTTGGATGTGCAAGTGCCTGACAAGGTTACACCACCTCACCAGGTGCTCTCTACGTGTCCATCTCACTGGAGACAAGGTCCTGCTGCCTGCAAGGACTTCCAAGAGAAAGCCAGCTTGACACCATCGGACAGAGCACAGAAATTAGAGCAAGGGGGTCTGGCCTGCAGCGACGGCCCTGCCCCTGCCGCGTTTCCGACTGAGGGCGATTCACGGGTCTCTGGCCTGCACCACACTCACGGATAAAGTGCTGATAATAATTTAGTCATGCATTGGGTGTCACGAGAAGTGAATAACACCGTGGATGTGAAAATGCTTCGCAAGCTGTAAAGTGCTCCTCAAATATTATTCGAGCAGATCAGAATATAGGGAAGTTTGTCCCTCGAACTCAACAGGGGAAGATGAGTTTTCAGTCTCTAAAAGAGACTGTGTGCAAAAGATCTTACTTTTCTTGGCATAATTTATAGAGTGGAATACTATGAACAATACGGTAGGGCTGCCCGTGCGGCCTTGGCTTTAGACTTCTCTTCCACTTTGCTTCCCTGAAAAAGACATCCTATTACATGTCAAAACCAACGTAGTCATCCACATAGTTTCTGGTTCTACCCTGGAGGGGTGGTACTGTCAAACTCTTTAATGTGGAGTGTTTTTTTTCCAAGGAGCTCTTGGAATTATTTTGGAAAATATATTATCTACAAATATTTGTTAATTTTTTGCTTCCCTACCCCAAGGGAAGGAGGAAAATATTAACTCTTGGAAGGCTCTTCTGCTGGGTGCCAGGCATTTGACATATCGCCTTCGTGAATGCCCTGGCAATCCTGCCGGGTAGACGTTATTGATTTTATTTTAGAGGCGAGGAGCCCTCCGTCCAGGGAGGTGAAGTCACTTGCTTAAGGTAGGAGATGGGATTCAGACTGAGGCTTTCCTGGCTCCAAAGTCAGTGCTTCTGTCATCACCCTGTGCTCTCTCCTTTCCAAAAAGTCTGTCCTAATGTTTCTCCAAATTTCCTCTCCGGAACAGTTCAATATTTGTGAATATGTGGGCAGCTGAGCTCTTTTACACCAGAAAAGACAGGAGGAGGAGCTGTCTTAGAGTTGGAGACACCCTCCCTCCAAACCAGCCGTTCTCGGGCAAGGACTGGTCCCTTTCTGTCCCCTCGTAGCTTAATTGCAATGCTTTCCCGCTTTATTAGTTTCCAGATTCTGTGCCAAGTGCTTTAAAAGGCAGGTAGGGGAGAATTCTCCTCTGCTGGCCTGGCAGCCTGCCATCCCCTCCAGAATCTGCTGCTTGCTGGTTCAGAAAGTGATCAACGTTGACTGCATTTTTCTCAGCAGTGACATTTACATATCACAGCCTTGCTGACTGAAGCAGAAATGAGGGCCCCGCCAGCAGGAGTCTGGGGTAGAGACAGGCCTTTGTGGGGGTGGAGGGGAGGAGGAGGGAAGACCTTATTTTATTGCCCAGGAATAAAAACATTGTGAGTAATGAATAAAGTCCGAAAGCAGTAAATCTGGAACTGCAGAGTTAGGTGTGTAACGTGTCGGGGAACAATTTAAGCCTTCGCTTCTTCCGCAGAGGTGAGGTATTCAGCTGCCTTTCACAGCCCGAATTTCATTAAATGGTCTTTTAAGGGTTAGGATTACAAGAAGCCAAGTCCGGCTGGTTCATAATGATGATTTATGGCCGTGTTGTCGACTCCCCGACCCCTTCTGTACGAGGGGATAGAGAAAATACATAATTTGTTGCTCATTAACTCCAAGATCTGTCAGGGCTGCCCCAGAAACCACGTGGTCTTGGAGTCATGTGTCTGCTAAATGGCTTCAGCCTGGCCCTTTCCTTGACAATACAGTCCTGCGTCACTTCACAGCAGGGACCCGTTCTGAGAAATGCATCGTTCTGTGATTTGTTGTACATCACACAGTGTCCATACACAAACCTAGATGGTATAGCCTACTACACACCAAGGCTCTATGGTACTGATCTTATGGCACCACCATCGAATACGTGGCCCATCGTTGACCGAAACGTCGTTATGCAGCGCGTCACTGTGTGCAATTGTTATTCTCCTGTGGATACTGTTTTTAATAACAAGAGAAATAATCAAATTATCCCTATGTAGTCTGCTGCGGGTCTTTGAACTTAAGAGTCAGAATATCTGGTCTCTGCTCTTAACTCCGTCACTTACTAGCCTCAGATCCTTCAGAGAAGTTACTCTCTCTCAGTGTCTTAGGATCCCCATCTGTAGAATCGGTATGCCTTCTCCCCAGAGTTGCAGATTAAGTGAAACTGTAAAGTGCAAAAGAAATGAGAAAGATTACTGCTATTATTACCATTGTTGTTAGGAATTTGAAGTGCCACAAAATGTCCCCTTTACCCCTTTGTCTTTCCATGAGAGGAGGAAGCATTTTAATTAGCAGTTTACTGTTTGCAAGACTATGGCACTAAAAACTGAAGTTCTAGAATGAAGGGATGTTAGAGCTGAAAGGAGTCCTCAAGATGTAATGAAACCCCTTCTAAGATCACTGAAGCAGAGAGGTGACTCCCCTGAGATTAATCAGTAAATTCATGTGAGATGCTAATTTGCAATGGAAACCCGTGTGTTCTTTTTCAGGATCAAACAGCAAATCACACTCTAGCCCCAATTTAGAAACAGTTTCTTAATCTGTGGCAGTGGCACGGTTCAGGGACCTGAAGAACAATCCAAGGGCGGGGATTGTCCATGGGCCTTATTCAGCCCCTGGCCTGTGGTGTCGTCTCTGAGGAAGGCCTTTCCTCCGCTGCTTCTTATTACCTTTGCATGGTCGGGAGGCTAGTGGTGCAGCTAGCACAGGACTTGAGAATAAATGGCATTGCAGTTATGAAGTAATACATCACGGAGTCTAGCGCCCCCGTTTTGCAAATGGAGAAACTGGCTTACCCCAAATTCACTCAGTGAGCAGGGACTCGAACCCTGGCCCCTCGACTCCTAGTTGAGTGTTCTTCCCCACGCGTCCAAAGTCACGTAAGCATGATTTATAAATAAAGAGGAGTAGGAAAGAGTTAGAGAACCTGGTGGTGGTAATAACATCTGGAACTTATTAGCCTGTGAGGTTACGTGGGTAAAAGAATAAACAGGTTCAAAAAGGGATTAGACCATGAAGGGCAAGAAAGAATGCTGGGCGGGAGTCAGACACCTGCAGCTAATCTTCAGCTGTGAGTTAATTTGACCTCAGTTTCTTCTGTATATAATGGACCCTTTCATTTCTGACTTGCCATGCTTCTCACATTTTAATCTCTGCAGCATGTTATCAAAGGACTCTAGGTAATGTTTACAGGATATTTCCAATTTTGCAGTAAAACAACTGTGAGGACTACTGTCCTGACCCCTTTCCTTCATTCGTTCATTCAGCCAATAGTGTCTGGGCACCTCCGCGGGACCAGGTGTTAGTCCTGCCCTCACAGGGAATGGCTTTGCCAGGACGCTGGATTGAACGGGCTTTGACCATCTCTCTCCAATATGGAATCACACTCAGTGTGATCTGGGAAACCAAAATGTAGTACTTAGAAATATCAAGCGTTGATAGACACAGAATCACTGAGTTAACGTCAGCAGTGCTAGTAGCTGTTCTCACGACTGCGCCTGCTCGCCCCTGGGCCCAGCTGGCATTTCCTCCTGTATGGCCATCCTACCCCCAGACTTGGGCGCCCTCGAGGATCAGGATCAGACCCCGTGCCTGGACGCCTTCCCCAGCTGTATAAGAATAACGGGAGATGGGGGAAAGGAGCGCCCGGATATGTCAGTCTATTGCTTCCCTTGTGGTTGGGAATGTGCTCTCTGCTCCCTGAAAGGGCAGTTGTGGCTCATTGTCCTGCCACGTGAGGAAGTGCGAAAGGGACTTTGTGGTAAATGATGATGGAGCATCACTGTCCCTGGACTGTGGTCGCAATGAGGAAGTGGCCAGGGCTGCGCTGTGGAGTTAAGACAAGGGCAGTAGGCCGTGGGGTTATGTATCACCAAAGCGGAATTGGCCCTCTGCTTTGTAGGCATCTGTGTTACAGAGAATCAGCGGGCTCTCCACTCTTCATGTAAAACCAGGCAGTTTCCATTGAGGTGCTTTGCCTCTCTGAGCCTCAGCGTATCTGTGGCATGGTTGTTGTGAGAATTCCATGACTGTATAAAAGCAATACCTGGTATGCAATAGGTGATCGATAGTTGGTGGCTTTTTTTTAGTAGTGATAAATGCCTCCTAAGTGTCAAGGAGGAGACACAGTGGGATGGAGGAAGGGCACGAAAATCAAGACTTGCTCGCTGTCCTTCAGGGTTGAGAGGATGGTACATGCAGACATGAGGAAATTCGCAAACACTGAAGGACATTCTATTAAAATTTCCTTAGTTTTAGACTTGTCTTGTTTTCATCATACCATACTTCTAAAAAGTACAACAAAGAGTTGCTTTCTATGACCCGGGTCATTTCGCACCCACATTAGCACATTCAAGCCCACAACTGCGGAGGTGAGTAGCCTCCTTTCGTGCAGAAGGAACACGGGGCTTGGAGAGGCTCCATGGCTGCTGCAGGACACCAGGTAGGTAGGTGGGAGAGCCTGGATCCAAACACAGGATGTGGTCTTGAGGCCTTCACCCTTTCCTACAGAAACCCCCACCACGGCTCGGTGTTGGCACAGGCGGAGGCCCTTTGTGGAGTTAGACCATTGTTGCTGATCCTTTACCCCAAATCCCAGAATCCTGACATGGCTCAGGTCCTCTGACATCTTGACATAAAAAAATATCTGTTTTTATTTATTATATATATAATATATATATATTTATGTATAAGTATATTTGATTGTATATTTTTCTTGGTGCAAAGGTCCTATATGACCATGTAGGACTTTTTTTAAGAAAAGGATAAAATGACCATGTTAGCACTTGGATCTTTCCTCCCATGCAAATTTGCGTCTGTATACTTCTTAAATAAAAAATTGGGATTTTACAGATTGTAACTGTAGTTTTATACTGAGCATTCCCTGTGTCATTAAATGTTCTTTACAAGTGAGTCTTGATGGCAGGTCTTGATGCTGCCTGATTGCCCACTCGGTGTCCTTTCAGATCATCACAGGGGAATTCTACCGGATCTATTACCTGAAGGAGAAGTCCCGGTCGACCGTGCAGAATCCCTATGTTGCAGCGCTCTATAAGCAAGTGGGTTGCTTCCTCTTCGGCTGTGCCATCAGCCAGTCCTTCACAGACATTGCCAAAGTCTCCATAGGGCGCCTGCGTCCTCACTTCTTGAGCGTCTGCAACCCTGATTTCAGCCAGATCAACTGCTCCGAGGGCTACATCCAAAACTACAAATGCAGAGGTGACGACAGCAAGGTCCAGGAAGCCAGGTGAGATGCCACCTCCCACGGCCACAGTGTGCACTTCTTTTTCTTTCTTTTTGTTTTTTTAAGATTGGCACCTGAGCTAGCATCTGTTGCCAATCTTTGTTTTTCTTCTCCCCAAAGACCCCCAGTACATAGTTGTGTATTCTAGTTGTGGGTCCTTCTAGTTGTGCTATGTGGGACATCGCCTCAGCATGGCCTGATGAGCAGTGCTAGGTCCACGCCCGGGATCTGAACTGGCAAAACCCTGGGTTGCTGAAGCAGAGTGCGTGGACTTAACCACTTGGCCATGGGGCTGGCCCTGGTGTGCACTCCTTTGATGCAGGCAGTTTAGTGAGCACTTACTGAGCACCTGCTAAGAGCCAGGCTCAGTGCTGGGCTCTGGGGTAGATGGGTAAGTAAGGCAGAGTCCTAATTCTCAGTCAGTCAAATGATTGAGACTCGTGGGTAAACAAACCATTATGATATAGCATCGGTAAGTCTGTTCATTCATTCATTCTTTTGTTTGTTCATGCATTCATGGGTACCTGCTAGGTTCCAGGCAATGTGTCCAAAGCACTACCAAGGATGCAAAAACCAACAAGACAGTGTTGCTCTCAAGGTCTGGGGAGGAAGACAGACAGACAGACAAATGTGTGTCACGGATGTGAAGATGGCCCTTTCATGACCCTCTCTTGCTCTTGCAGGAAGTCCTTCTTCTCTGGCCATGCCTCCTTCTCCATGTACACGATGCTGTATTTGGTGGTGAGTACCTTCCCTCTGATTCTGGTGGAGTCCAGCCCCAGCTCCAATCTCTCTTGTATGTAGAGCCCTCAGAATGGGTAGGGACAGACTTCACTGTGAAATGCTTGCAAAGGGCTTAGCCAAAAAAATTAGCGTCTGTTCTGAGCCCTGCCCACTGCATTAGCAGAAGTTGTTTTACTTTCCAAGCTTTTCCCATTTTTCAAATAAAAATAATATTTACCATGGCTACTTGATAAGGATTATGTACCCATTTTGAAATTATATAGTGACAAAGCCACTTGTATAACATGTTGTGATAACAGGCACTGTTTTCTGAAAATCCATTAACTCAATTGATCCTTATAAGAACCTTGTGTTATAAGTAACATTATCTCTATTGTGGGAAAGGATTACTAAGTAAGACTCAGAGAATTCAAGTGAACTGCCAAAATTTACATAGATAGCAGAAGTATTGCTCAAATCCAAGCCTTCTGATCAAAGTCCTTGCAGTGTTCACCATGCCAGTCCTCCTCCATACTCTACTGATGGAAGGGCTTGAAAAATCATCAGTATCTGACTAGAGTGATTTCGAGGTTTACAAAATACTTTTGCATCCATGAGCACACGTGACCTCATGAAAACATGGTGAGGTACCAAATCCTTATCCCCATTGCTCAGATCCCGGGACCAAAGGCCCAGAGAGGCTCAGCAGCAAGTTGGAGGTCCTTTGAGTGGAGGAGCCGTGGTCTGAATGGCCACGTTGGCCTTGCCATGCTGCGTCTGCTCTGACTTCCTACAGAGGCTGGGACCGGGCAGGTGAAGAGCCCGCTCCCCTCCAGCTGCCACACAGCACAGACAGCGGCTGGTCTGTTTCCCTTTGTCAGTTAAATGTGGTCTCCCTGCCTTTCCTCTCCCTGAATGAGGTCCCTGTGCCAGAGCACTTCCTGCTTTCGGGTGCTTTGATGGAGTTTAGAGCCAGAAGGCACTGAGAGGTCAGACGGAGCTCAGAGGAGCATAAGCTGTTTGGAAAAAGAACATTTTGATTTTGACTTATTTAAAAAAAAAAAACATAATTAGGAATTAGAGAAAACAGCGGAGAGGTTGTTTTGTTTTGTTTTGTTTTTTCCCCCAAACCTTTCCAAGTGTGGAGGCCTCTGGGCTTCTGGTTACCTAGGATGTAGAGCTAAAAGGTGGGCCCCGACCTATAAAAACATTGAATGTGGATTTTATTTATTCACGAATAGCACATCCCTCCATTCTTGACTTCTTTGTTGTATTTATTTTTGCCTTCTCCTGGAAAGGATAGTTTAGCAAAGATATTTAGTTTCCTGTTCCAGTTTTATATTTTGCCCAGGGATGGAAGCAATTTTACAAATGTAATTTCAGTATTTTGTAAAGGTGCTCAGAGGAGTGAGTACATGTTCATTCTTTTCATATTCCTTCATTTTCTTCCAAGAGGAAAATACTAGATAATTTTGAAACCGACACTATGTGCTCTGCTCTCCAGCTGCCCGGGAGGCAGAGGTGCAGCCGGTTGCCGGGGCCTCCTGTGTCCACCCTGGGTTGAGCTCACATATAACATTCAATTCTCTCAATAACCCGCTGAGATGCGTTGTGATTGCCCTGTTTTCACTTTAAAGCAAGCAAACCTGAGCGAAGAAGTTAAGTAATGAAAATTCTACATTCAGTCAGAGGCAGAAGCGGTGTTTGAAGGTGGGTCCTTATGACTCCAGCCTTGGTGTGTGTTCTTCTCTTGTACTGCATGACGAAAACAACAACACACAAGCCTCTTCGGGACCGACTGAAAGAGTGGAAGCTCCTGACCCTACGTGCAGTTTCACCTGAAGGTGACCTGCCTTCCCTCAGATCTGCTTTAATGGGGGAGACACCCCCTCGCCCGCCCCCATCAGCTCCTTACCAGCTCTCCTTAGGCAGGAGGTCTCTGGGGGTGATGGGGGAGGAGTGGATGTGATGGAATATTTATTTGTGTCTCTGAGCAAAGGAAAAATGATAGTGCCTTTATATTCCTGGAAGGAAGGAAAAGAAGGGAGAAAGGAAAGGAGGAGAGAAGGAAAAAGCGAAGAGGCTCCTTGATCCTTCATTTCCTAAGCATCTTATTACACACACTCATCCGTGCACACACACGCCACTCTCTTAGGAACCTTGCACACACGCACATCTTCACCATTCACACTCACAGACACCCATATATACAACATAGAAACACAGGCTCTGCTTATAGCTCTCCGAAGCAAAGGGCCGAAAAGAAGGGAGGACCATGCTTTTTCCAGGGCTCTTTCTTTTGGCAAGGAAGAATGGCACTGAGCTAACATCTGTTGCCAATCTTCCTCTATTTTGTATGTGGGATGCCACCACAGCGTGGCTTGATGAGCGGTGTGTAGGTCTGTGCCTGGGATCCAAACCCACGAACCCCTGGCCACTGAAGTGGAGCACGTGAACTTAACCACTACACCACCAGACCAGCCCCAGGGCTCATTTTTATGTGATATTACACAGCAGTCTCAGCCCTGTGAATGTCCACTTGGCAAAGCTTTCTAAAGCAAGTTTGAAGAACGCATTGCTGCCCGTCAGGGTGGGCAGGAAGTCCTGCAGTTAGTCAGAGAAGCCCTTGGACCCGTGCCCACTCTCTCATGGCAAGCTTCAGGACGTGCCGGAGTTGGGCAGGTGAGACTCTGGCCTCCCCCGTGCACCGTATGTTTTTGTTAATGCAGCCTGTGAGCCACAGCTTCCCTGGGGCTCTGGGGAGAACCGCATTTGAACTGGCTGGCTGTAGCTTTGAAGCTTTGGGCTTGAGAGTCAGACAGACCTGGATGATTCTGGCCATGCCAATTACTATCTATGGAGCTGTGAGTGGCTTACTTAGCTTTCAAGCCTCAGTGTGCTCATCTATAAAGTGGAGACAATCTTGTCTGTTTTGCAGAGTTATTGCCACTTTCTTCTCTAGATCACACTTTCCTCATGTGTCAAATGAAAGAGTGTGGTTAGATAGTGTCTGTTCCTCCCTCAATCTCCGCGCTTCTGTCTGAAAGAAGTTTGAATGACCCAAAGCGCTGAAAGGGAAGTGGGAAGCCCTTAGGGACAAACTGATGCCACTTTACCATGGAGTTCAAAGAGAGCAGCTGATCGGAAGCACCAGCCATCCCCGCTCCAGGACCCTAGAGCCGCCATCCCCACTCCAGTACCAGCTGCCATCTAGAGCCTCCTGTGGCTTGAAGGGTACTCCATATTAGGTTTTGATTTGTAAAATGATCGGCTTAGAAAAACCATGCCCCAATATACCAAACTGCTTCCGGGCACAGAAGCCTAAGGATGCGGTTAAGCCTTGTTAAGAGATTAATGCAAATTCTAATGAGAAAAATCCCATAGCATACATAAGCATAAATGGTGCTTCCTACTCCTGAGCCCTGGCCTAAACCCCAGGGACCACATCTGGATTGGCCCTGCACCACCACGGGCAAGGGTTGAGGATGACTTGGCTGTCCAGATAAAATGCTAACACCAGGGCAGGCCCCAAATCATAGAGCATACCTGTGTCTCCTCTGTTGTGCCAGGTATTCTGCCACCTTCTGGGGTTACTGAGATGAATGAGACCCAGGCCTCACCCTCGAGGAACTCAACATTCACTCAATATTCAGCATTCGGCGACTAGGTCCTGAGTGACTGTGTGCCCCGAGCACCGTGCTAGGGGTGGGACTAGAGACCTCACTGAGGGCTTGCTCACAGCCCTGGGGGAATTCAGTTCAGAGGAGCAAGTGGACAGTGAGAACAGTCTGGTGCATTGTGCAGGAGGGGCATGGGGATGTGTAGGGCACCCGGGCTAACCTGCAGTGCAGGGTGGCAGAAGCCAGGGAGGGCTCCCAGCAGGGTTAGTCAGGTGCATTGAAAACCGAGAAGACCTCTGGGCTCCTCAGCCCCAGCTTCTCCTTCTGCGCTCCAGTCCAGTGTCGCGGCCTTTCCCCACTGCCGTGCCGCTCTCCCAGGAATCTGTGCCTTGCCCCTCACCTTCTGCAGGTCGCTTTGTCAAAAAGCCTTCCCCGGGTACCCTGTTTAAATGACAGCCCCCCTCCTCCAATACTCCCTAACTCCTTTTGCAGCCTCATTTTTTTCCCCCAATTTCTCCCTGACGGACATACTGTATATTCACTTCTTTCTCTCCACCAGATAATTGTAAGCCTCGTGGAGGAGAGGTTTTATCTCCAGATTCACTCCTGTATCTGCCACTTAGTTCAGGGTGCAGTGAATATTCGATGAGGGAATGCGTCTGTGGCACTCCCAGGCTAGTCTGCTTCCTGTTCCCATCTGAGTCTTGCTCATCTCCTCATCGCTGGCTCGATGGGTCACGAGGGGCCCGTGTGGTGTAGGGAAGGCCTTGGCTCGCTCTTGGCTGAACTGTTTACCTATTGACTCTTCCTGTGGTACCCGAGAGAACTGTTTACGTGTCGGAGGGTTTGTCAGGAACCAAGGAAACGGGGCAGTGGCTGTCCTCTGACCGCCATGTTCTGCAGCCTGTGGTTGTTAGTCATTGAGGTTTTGTTCAACATGTTTAGAATCCTGGAGCAGTGGGGTCTGGTGTGCCCACGAGACATACCCACAGCTCCTGGGAGTGTCTCGTGAAACCTCTTGCTGGAGCAAGATTGTTGTTTCCAAGGGGAATAAACCACTGTACCAGATGTTTTTCTTCTGTACCTCATCCATCCATCCGTCCATCTAGCAGTTTCTGAGTACCTTTCCTGTGCCAGACCTTTATGAGCACCCACAGACACCAAAAGACCTCACATTCTGTGTGGAAAGCTCGAGAAGTAAATAGTTGCCAAACAGTTAGGTAAATTCTCTGACCGGGGTGGACTGAAGGGTTGGAGCACAGGGTGGAGGGCTGACCGCTCAGCTGTGATGGGCACTCAGTCGGTTCACGGCTCTCCTTAGCTTGAGGTCAGCTCAGAGATCCTTCTATCCCAACTCTTACAAGAGCCATACACTTGTGTTTCCGTCATGGCTGTTACAGAGTGTGTAGGTCAGACCGAGGAGCTTGAACTTCCAAATAGCCCATGCCAGTTGTCCTTTAGTGCATGACAGCTATGGGGTCCCATCAAACTGCTGCTTCTCTCCGAAGACAGAAGAGTCCAGCACAAAGACCTAGACTCTGTGTGCAAACGCTGATTCTCTAAGGAAGCAGGTGGTTCTGTGGTTAGAGTATGGACTTAGCAAGAGGCAAATCTTACTCGGTGTAAGTCATGGCTCTGTGTGACCTTGGGCAAAGCCTCTTTGGGCCTTGATCTCTTCATCTGTCAAGTGCGCACGATGGATTGTGACAGCTGCAGGTGATGTGACTTAAAGCGCATAGCACACTGTCTAGTGCTCAGCAAACTGGTAGTTTCTTTTTCTCCCCCTGATAGTGACAGAAAACAAGGTCTGATTCCCTTCTAAACGAGGAGAAAAGGCAGGGAAACATTCCTCTTTTGTCCTGAAAGTAGCTTTATAACTCCCAGACAGAAAGTCCAGTTCTGCACCACGTAGACGAGTCACCAGGCACATGAACCAGAGCCAGGCGTGAGCCATGGAGGAGGTGAGAGAAGGGAGAAAGTCCCTCCCTGTGGGTGTTGGTGATCTGGACAGACTTCCAGGAACAGAGCGGGCAGGGACCTAAGGAAGGATAAAAGCCTCCTTTCACTCTCAGCAGAGCAGTCCCAAGAGCCATGGAAATGAAGTGAGAGGACAGCACAGACCTGTTTCACCAGTATGCAGATCATGTGATGGGGACACAAATGATTTAGCAAGAAGCAGCGTGACTCAGCCTACATCTGACTCTGCTGGTTCAGACGAGAGGAACTGGCTTGAGTTCAGCCAGACTTTCCTCAGGAGGTTTTGTTGGAATTCCACACGACCCCAGTTTTGAAGCTAGGACCAGAAAGGAGAGGAGAGCTCCATTTGTGGAGTGAGTCCTGTGTGCCGGGGACTTTCACAGCCATCACTGTGGGGATGGGGTGGGGGTGGGGCAGCAGATACCTTTCTATTGTAATCATCGTATCTACAATTGGCAGTTTTATTTTAGCAATTGGAAGAAAAATCTGAGTAAAAGAAAGGGATTTTAAGGTTATATTTTTTTTTCCTGAAGGAACTTATTCATATCTGTATCTTTCACAGATTTTTTACCAGAATTTTGGATTTCTTTGAATGAACAAATCTCCTTGTGTTACATGTGAGAAGGAGAAATTTAGAGGAGTAGAGTGACTTGTCCCGGGTCACACAGCTGGTGTGTAGCAGAGAAAAGATTTCAAATCCAGTTGCTCTGATTACAGATCAGACACTTTCTGCAGCGTCACCCTGATGCCTACGAAGTGGGTTCTCTCAGCCCAGTGGTCTTCAGGCAGATGGGGAAGTGAAGATAGATAAGACAGGATCTCAAGGCTGCTGACCACCACGAGCGGTCAGGGTGATTCAGACTTTCTGATTTTGTCCAGCTCTGCTCACTCCTTTCCTAACCACCCTTTTGCAAGGCACCTAGGACTTTACTGAAGCCGCAGCAGGAATCATGATTCTGGGAAAGTCTCTTTGTGTTGGTCCAGGACAGGAACATGGCATTGTTGTGGTCAGGAGGTTTGACCTCCTCCCCTGCATAAGGGGTACCTGCCCCTGTGGAGCCTCCTGACCCACAGGATGTCCCCAGGCTCATGTTTCCAAGGGAGCAGGGCACTCCAGAAAGTACTCACCGATCCTGGTGAGGCCCAAGCCTCTGGCCTGGAGGGGCTCATTCAAACGGAGCTATGAACCAGCAAATCCAATCCATTCAGCAGTTAGATAGTGTGAGATGGAGGGAGTTATCAGAGCCTTTGATCAACCTCAAATCCTGGTGAGGCCAGCTTACTTCACAAATCACAAGTAGCCACCGGGTGGAAGGTCACTGTGCAATCTCTTTCTTTAGTAATTTACTTGTTTTGGTGAAATCAACCACAGTCATTGAGTAAATCTCATTTACCAAGGCAAAAGGTGAGGTAGATTTCTGAAGAGTGACTTTAGTGCCCGTCCTAGGCCAGGCAGGGTGCAGTGTGGTCTCATTTGGTCCTGGCAACTATGGGAGGGAGATCCTGTTCTCCCCGTTTCACCGATGGGGAGACTGAGGCTCAGAGAAGTGAAGTAACCAGACACTTAGTAAGTGGTGGAGCCAGAACTAGAATCATTGCTGTCTCATCCCCAGATTCACTTTACCGCTGTACTGTCTCCTGAAGCCCCAGCTGCAGACACCACGATCAATCCCAAGATTGATCCCTGAGATGTTTCTCAGTAAATGTGTTAGTCTCCGGTGGATGGGGGAGCAAGCGTCCGTCTGGTGACGGAAGTCCCTGTCTGACTGCTTCCGGAAGAAATTCTTTTCCTTTGGCCCCTACTCCCTTCTCATTAACAAGCACCCTCTTCCTGAAGATATTCTAATGGCGGGTCTCTTCCTCTCTCCTCAAGTTCCTCTCGTGTATTTATAGTTTTCTTTTCTAAAGCCCCAGTCTTAAGTATCTGAGTCAGTGGAAGGGGAGATGTGTGCCTTGTCCGGTTGGGAAACCCTCCCTTCCTCTGCCTCACCCTGATTCCCAAGACTTCTGCACGGTGGGGCGGGGGAAGAGTTGGAGGATTTTGAATAAACCTTTTCTGAAGACCTGCAGATTTTCCAGTTGAGGGAAATTAGAAAATCTCAGGGCTACTAGGTCCAAATTCAGAGCCGGTTAGAGGGTACAACCGTCGTTGATTGAGCAGCACACGGTGCCAGCGCCAGATCTGCATTATCACCGACGGTCCCACAGCCGGTCCGGTAGTGGTTGTCACACTGATTTTATGTGTGAGAAAAATGAGGTTCCCTGAGGTTTTTCTGAGGAAAACCTGTGATCTTAGTTACCCACCCTGCCCTGTCCAGACTTGAGGACTGGCCGGAGAGGCCAGAGCGTAGTGGACAGAGCACAAATAGACTACTCCTTGTTCCCTGAACTTGCCGTTGGCCTAAGGACTTGGGTTGCAGCCACGCCAGGATCGCCCCCATGCCCACTCCCCAGAGGAAGGATCTTTTGATTCGTGATTGCACAATCCACTGTTGGGTCATTTCAGCAGAAATGAGGGAGTAGCCTTTGGCCCCCAGATTATTTTTTGTGGTACTGATTGCCTTGCTTGAAACTGTTTGATTTTTCACCATTGCTTACAGTGACGTTCTTGATTGGGACATACTAATTATGTGTTCTGTAAGAATACTGATAAGTATTGTAAGTGATGAAAATAAAGATTTCATATAGAGCATTTCCTAATCTGTTTTTCAGAGACCCGTGGTATTCTACGAAGAACAGTTTGGGAAAGACTGGCCTGCTAAATAAAGGCCAAGGTCCTTGGTTTGACATCCAGTGCCCTTCACAAACTGCCCCTGCTTGCCTCTAGCCCCATTTCGCATCACCCCCCCCACACACACACACACAAACACACCCACACACACTCACACTTACTCCACACAAACACACAGGTGTTTGCTGGAGTGAGGAGACGGTAGTGAGGGGCGTGTGCTCCAGGCAGAGTGACACCTTCGAAGCCAGCAGTCAGAGCGCCAGAGAACGTCACGTAGTCCCGGGACTTTTTAGGATATCTATGGGAATCTCACTGAATTTATATATCAATTTATGAGTTTATAAGTTGAATGTTCTTAAGAATGAATGTTCTTAAAAATGAAACTTCTAGCTCTCTCTCTATTCCAATTGTCCTTAATGTCCCTTCCTTCATAAGGGTTCTGTGCAGTTCTTCATAAGTTAATTACTGTTTATTTAATCATCTTTGCTATTATGATGGTTTTACCTCTTCTTTTAGATCTTTAACTGGTTACTTTTTATATGTGGGAAACCACTGATTTTTATCATTTGTTTAGCAGCCAACAACATCAACGCATCTTTTTATTATTTTTTCATTTGTTATTCTTAGATTTCCCAATACCACATTCCTATAATTCATAGTGATTATAAAGTTGCCTGCTGTTTTACAGGCCTGGGTTTTTGAGATAGTTTTCCCAGTAGTTGAGGATTCAGTGCTAATCACTTCCCACATGAGCAGGAGTGCCTCCGGAATCTTCCACTCTTGGGTCTCCTCAGCACCGGCCGCTGGTGTTCATTTGTCTCAGAAGGGCAGTCAGGCCTTCGCCCCTGCCCAGGCCTATCTTTAGCCGCCGGCCCCTCCCCTGGCACTCTTCCCCTCTCTCCCGGCCTCTCCAAGTGCTTCGCTTTGATTTGTAGTCGGAAGCTCCCCTGGTCCCATCGCCTCTTCCCCCTCATTTCCAGGTTCCCACAGGAACCTGGGGAGTAGGTTGTGCCCAGAGGTTAGAACGGAAACTGCAGCAAGATAACTCTGAGGGACAATGCCCAGTTGACGTCATTTCAACTTCTTTGCTTCAGCCAGAGGTGGTTTTTTTTTTTCTACCATTTTTCTTCAGGTTACTCCTCTACCCCGCTCAGTCGAGTCTGTCAACCTCATTTGAAAGCTCTCTGGCATTGTCTGGTTGGTTTATGTGTTTCCTTATTTTCTAGTTAAAACCCATAATTCCAAGTAGTGACTTAGACACTCGTCCTTTGATAAGAGTTGCTTTCTTTTGCAGCAGAAGCATCCGCTTGTGACTATCCTGATTGCCTCCCGTTATCATTGTGTATTCTATTTCCTTGGCAATCCTGAGAGGCCAGCAGCGTAGGGATGGCTTAGCCATAATCTCCAGGAAAACGTAGCAATTGTAGAAAAGAAAGCTTTACTAACCCTGGTTACCATTCTCTAATTTGTTTCAGTCAAGAAGAGAAAAGGGACCTAATGTTTATGAAGTGTGTGCTGTGTGCCAGGCAGCGTGCTTCGGCCATTCCCGTGGATGATCTTGCTCAGCTCTCTCTAGCTTATCTCCCTAGAAAAGCTCCATTTTTCTTATTTTTTAGTGTAGCAACTAAGGCTCAAGGTTTAAATAACTGTCTTAAGGTCATGTCTAAGTTGGATATTCTTTTCACAACATGCCACTCAAGGTCTAGATGGCTCCATTTAGCAAAAATGCAATGCATGTTGACCTGGTGTTCTAATGCGGGTGAACAGCGAGTCACACGGTGCCTGTTCATTTTCTCTCTCCCCCAGCTGTACCTGCAGGCCCGCTTCACTTGGCGAGGTGCCCGCCTGCTCCGGCCCCTCCTGCAGTTCACTCTCATCATGATGGCCTTCTACACAGGACTGTCTCGTGTCTCTGACCACAAGCACCATCCCAGCGATGTCCTGGCAGGATTTGCTCAAGGCGCCCTGGTGGCCTGCTGCATAGTAAGTAGCAGCTTGTCCTCGGTATGCAGGCAGAGCCCCAGACTGCTTGCTTGTTAAATGTTTTCAGCTCAGTGACCAAAGCCAGGGAGCTCCCCATCCTCGTGTCTGCTGGGTGTCCGAAGAGTCTCCCACCCCAGGACCCTCCAGGAAAATGAGAACAGTCCCTGCTACTTTTCAGCCTGTGAGTGTTCATCCAGCAGGGTCTGTAAAGCCTCTTCTCCGTAAACACGGAAGGTTTGGGCTCCTAGAATGTTGCAACTGGAGGAGATCTTAGATGTTGTCCAACTCGCTCACTTTATCGATGAGGACATCTAGGGTTCCAGAGGGGAAGACACTTGCCCAGGTCACATGTCAAGTCACTGGCAGAGTCTGAGTCCTGACTCAGTGCGCGCATGCTGCTTCAGTGGACACTTTCTGTTAGTTGAACTTCCTGGCTTCTTGGAACACTCTCCCCTTCCCACTGTGACCTTTAGGGTGACTTACTCAGACCCTAAACTCGGTATTGGTGCAAGAAGAGGGGATTTGGTGAAAGCTAAGCCCTCCTCCAGCCTGAGGGCCTTGGACATCAAATCACAGAGCTCCCTCGAGAATGGCTGTGGGCTGGGCTGCATTCCGATTTGCCCCGAATGAATGGTTGCCCTTTCACATACTTCACCCCTGACTCCCAGCGAGGGTGGGCTAAGGCATTCCACCTTTCTGAGTCTCTCTCCCCCCAGAATCTGCTTTTCCTGCCCACTGAAGCCTTCGAGGGGCTTATTCAGCACACATGACTGAGCAGCTCGTCTGGTGCCGTGCCGGCCTGGGCTCTCCCCGGGGGCTCACGGCAGTCCAGCAGGATGCCCAGAGCACAGCACTGGCCTGCAGGTTGTGTTGTTGTTCGTATGATCCCATTAGTTCACAGTAAGAATCATGAACCACAGAGAGATCTGGAGTGGCCCCTGGTCCTTCCCACATTTCTAAGCCTGCTGCAGCCCCTGTCCCCCACAGTAGCCTCTCCCATTCTCTGTGACAGCAATCTCAGTGCTCGTGCATCTCTCTTTAGACTGTAGCTTCCTGGGGGCAGGGACCATAGGTATCACATGTGTTGTTCTCCTGTCTCACCGCGGCCCCTCAGGGATCCTAGCTCGGAGTAAGTAAATGCACGCTTCATCAACAAACAGCTAAGGTCAAGAAGCTGATCTTACCTTTCTTGAGAACACTGGAAGGGACATTCTCTTGAAGGCAGAGGGATGAATAAGGCACAGCCCTCGCTCCCAAGGACATCCCAGTGTAGCTGTTCATACGGCCAGGCCACACACGGGAATTACAGGACAATGTGGGGCTGTGGTGGAGACCCGGGCAGGGCACTTTGGGACCAGGCAAGAGCCTGACTCAGTGCGCCGTGGGCAAGACGAGAGACGGGGTTGGCACGACCACAGCGGGCACCATGAAGAGAGTAGCATCTGAGCTGCCTGCCAGCCTTGGCACAGGATCCCAGCCCAGGGACTGCTGCGTGATGGCTTTATTCATTAGTTTAGCTTTTTTTTTTTTTAGTCAAGGCCAGAAGAGAGAGAAATTGGGGGAACAAGTCATTAATGAGAGCAGCTGTCACTGCCCAGCTTGTTTCTGATGCCTGGTCCTTTACGTGCAGGGGCAGCGGGGGAGGGGTGTTTGCACTAAAGCGTAGCCCTTTGCTGACTGTGTCCTTCTGGGCTTTGCTCTCTGCAGGAGGATGGCCCATGGGCGTGCTGTTGTGTTTCCTTCTCCGCACCACTGGCCTCATTAGAGTCTCCTCCATCCCCAGTTAAAAAAAAAATTAAAGAGGCTGGCCTGGTGGCATAGTGGTTAAGTTCCTGTGCTCCACTTCAGCAGCCCGGGGTTTGCAAGTTCGGATCCCAGGCATGGACCTACACACCACTCATCAACTCACACTGTGGCAGCATCCCATATACAAAACAGAGGAAGATTGGCACGGATGTTAGCTCAGCGACAATTTCCTCAAGCAAAAAGAGGGAGATTAGCAACAGATGTTAGCTCAGGGCCAACCTTCCTCACCAAAAATAATAATAATAATAATAATAATAATAATAATAAAAAATGGAGGGATCCTTCATAGCCTTCCTCTTTTATAGCCTAGTGCACTGGCCATGTGCAATTAGACAAAGTGTCCGGGAGGACCAGGGTTTCTGTTTAAGGAGGGAAATGAGGGGTCAGACTTTTATTTTGTTTGGCTCTGGCTGACTGTAGCACAGGAGAGGAATTTGGTCCTGGCATTTGTAAAGCACCTACTCTGTGCTGTCACTGGTCTAGACCCTTTACCCATTGGCTCCTTTTAGGCACATGAAGCCATTTTACAGAGGAGGTAACTGAGGCTCAGAGACGACTCAAGTCATCTAAGGTCAGAGCTAGTTGACAGCTGCTCCTAGGACGCTCACTGACTCCAAAGCTTTGCCGTCTGCACTTGGCAAGGGGGATGATGGATGGTCACTGGTGCTGCAGGCCAGCCAGAGTTGACCCCGGGCGGTGTGACGTGGAGCCAGTGCTGTAGGACCCAGGCTGCTTTTAGGGGCCTCGCCTCCTGCTCCTGTCCACATGCCCTCACCTCCAGGCACACCAGCTTCTCAGTACTTTACAGTACCCTGAGCTCTTGTCTTAGATAGCTGTCCATCTTCATGGAATGCAGTCCCAGTGTCACCCCATCTGTGATGAGACCTTCTGTGTTAGTTTCCCATGTTGCTGCTGTAACAAATTACGACAAACTTTAGTGGCTTAAAACAACACAAATTTATGTTCTTACAGTTCTTGAGTTTAGAA
Source organism: Equus asinus (assembly GCF_041296235.1). NCBI lineage: Eukaryota > Metazoa > Chordata > Mammalia > Perissodactyla > Equidae > Equus > Equus asinus. The sequence continues at coordinate 68,298,092 of NC_091794.1, forward strand.
TTCCAAAATGGGTCTCACTGGGCTAAAATGAAGGGATTGGCAGAGCTGCCTTCCTTCCAAAAGCTCTAGGGAGAATCCATTTCCTTGACTTTCCTAGTTTCTAGAATCTGTCCTCATTCCTTGGCTAGTGGTCCCTTCCTCCATCTACAAAACCAGCAAGAGAGCATCTTCAAATCTGTCTTCTTTCACTTTCTCTGGCCTCTGCTTCCATTGTCACATCTGCTTCTGTGACTCTGACCCTCCTGCCTCCCTCTTACAAGGACCCTTGTGATTACACTAGGCCCACCTAGATAATCCAGGGTCATCTCCCCATCTCTCAATCTCTAACTTAATCGTGTGTGCAAAGTCCATTTCGCCATGTAAGGTACATATCTGCAGGTTGTGGGGATTAAGACGTGGACATCTTTAGGGGGCCATTGTTTGGTCTATGCCACCTTCCCTTCTGTCTTCTCTGAAGTCGGAATTGTCTGACTCTTCTAGCGCTCCGGGGCCCTTTGCATGCTCTTCCTGCCGTGGCATTCGGCCTGGTTTGATCATAAGTGCCTGCTCCTACGTCTGTCTCCCCAGCTAGACTGTGGATGCCTTAATAGCAGAATCCACGGCTCCATCTCCTCGTTGTTCTTCCTCAGTGCCTGGTATAGTGGCTGACACACCATAGGTACTTGATAAGCATTAAAGAATGAGTAAGGAATTAGCTTGTGACCTTGGGCAAGACGCTTCCCCTCCGAGCCTCATTTCCTCATCTGTGACTCGATCTTGGAGGCCCCGTGACCTTCTCCCACAGACATGCTAATGGTGTGGCTGACTTTGTAGGAACTGAGCTGGACTTGCTTCTCAGATGGAACCGTCTCCCTGCGATGCCCTTGAAGGTGACCTTTATTTGGGGGTCATGACATGTCTTTCAGTCCCCGTGGGGGTAGGGCGTCACCTTGGAATGTTGGTTCAGTCGCTGCAGAGCCGTGGGCAGAAGGCTGCAGCAGCCCGGCCGCCCAGCAATGATACCTGTGTCTGTGAGAGTCAGTCCTGTCACAGCAAGCAGACGTGTCTAGATGAAAATCACGTGGCAAACAGTAACAGGTTCTGTTTCCTCCCCAGCTGTTCTCTATTGAGCCCCTTCCAGAGAGGGAAGACAGTGGCACCCAACACAGGCAGAAAACCTACCTGTGTCATGGACTGAACATGGGGACACAGGCACATAGGGTCAGGCAGAGCCGCATACTGATGCACACCTTCACACAGGTACATAAGACAAAGGTAGAGAACCAGTGCCCAGAGAGACCCAGAGGCACAGAGACAGACCCAGTCATACTCAGGCACATGACATCTGTCCTCTCTCTGCAGCACTCTGAACCACAGACACACACAGGCCGGTGCCAACACAGGCACATACTGACCCTCACAGTCCCCATGTTGTGCCTGCAGACAGACACACACACACACACACACAGAGTCACCCCACCAAGATGTGAACTTCACAGCTGGCCTCATCAGACGCACCCCCTGCAGTAACCCAGGGACTCCCATGAAGCAACAGACACCAGTTCATTTCCTGTCTAGTGACAACTTGGCTATCTGGTCACCTCCTCCCTGACCCTCTAACAGATGGCAAATTGTGGGGCCCTGGGAGGGGTCAGGGCAGGGCTGGGCCGCCATTACTGTGGGTTCAGCAGAGGAAGCAGCTGCTCATGGATTTCATAAACACACAGCAGAGTCTTTCCTGGTTTTCCTCTTCCCGGGGGTGTGGCTCAGCTAGCAGTAGCTCTTTTGTGTGCTGCTGTCTTCCTCCAGGATGTAGGGAAGGCTGAGGATATTCTTTGTCTCTGCCCCCGTGAGGCGACCTTGGGAGAAGAGACAAGCAAGAATCCGAATGTGAAAGAGAGTTCAGTGATGACAACTTCCTCAAGAGAAAGTGGGGTGCAGAGAGAAGGCCACACGTCCAAGGACACACAGTGGTGGAATAGGAACCAGATCCCCAGTCTCTTGATTCTGTCTCAAAAGACTAAAATAGTAACTCAAAACCTTGGTCTATGCCATGAATTTTTGAAATCTCCTCCTTCTCTAAGAGAGAGATTAGCATCTGTTCCCATTGGATTTATTCCCCTGTGGCCTGGATGAAATGGCATGGATGGGAATGGACGAAATGACCTCCCAAATTTCTTCTGGCCCTAACAAAGCTTAGCTCTTTGCCCAGTAGGCCCCGGGGCTGACCTTGCTGCCCCAGGTCCCCACTCTCAGGTGGGCAGGGGCTCCAGGAACATGGGGATGGGAGAGAGAAGGAAGCAAAGGCAGAGATAAACTTTGGCCCCCAGTAGATGACGACGGTATCTCTGTAGTACCCCACCGTTTCCAGAGTCCTTCCAAAATCTCCTTTCCCTGTCCCCTGCTGAGACAGACGGGTGCACGATGGGGCAGAGGCTCAGATGGAGGATTCAAGGGCGCATCGTGCTTGGTGCATGCAACACATTGTGTATTATGTGTTAAGTACTATGCTTTGTTTTAAAGATTCAGAGGTAAAAAGAGTTGATCCTTAAAGAGCCTAGAGTGCATTAGCTTTCCAAGTCTTGACCCGATCCATAGTAAGAACTACATTTTACATCCTAACCCAATAGAGGCGCCCACACATAACTGAAACCTTCACAAAATAAGACTTACCCTTACTGTGTGTGAAACATTCTAATCTTTTTTATTTAACTTCTGAAAATGCTGGTAGTGACCACCCCATAAATTGATTTTGTTAACTTACTAATGCCTTGTGACGTGCAGTTTGAAAATTACGTGTAGTGGGGACAGACGTGAAAACAAGTAAGTGTGATAGAAGAGCTCAGCTGCTGGGATGGGGTCTGCTCCTGGACACTGTGCGGGCACAAGAGGGGATAGTTAATTCTTCTTGAGCATGTTGGAAGGCTAGAAAGAATTTCTAGAGGTGATTCTTGAAAGGTGAATGGCTATTTTCTAGAGATACAAAGGATAAGAAGGGCATTTCATGCAGAAGGAATAACACGAAGACTTGGAGATGGATGAGAACATGGTGGGTCTTCTGACCCTGGGAATTCAAAACGGGAGAACTTGTGGGATAACGGGGTTGTGGGGGCGGGGTGGGGAGAAGCTCAATAAATAGTAGCTCCCTTCTTTTTGGCTTCGAAATATAGGATTTCAGGGAGTGGGGGCCTCTGCCTTTGTCCAGTCTCTGTCATCCTTGGGTACCATGTTCCTGAACTTCTGCTTCTGTTGGATCCCTCTGGATCCTCCTTACCAGAAACCCTCCTCCGTGATAGCCTGGAGGTGCCTTCCTGTAAGGCTCCTTGGCAGGGCCCAGATGCCTGCTCTCCTTCAGAATTGCCCACAACTTTCTCTCCTCTGCTGTTCCAACCCCTCCTTTTTGTGGGACTAACTTCCTTCACGTCCATCAGTAGCAGTGATGATCATAAACGATGGTAACTGAGGTAGGATTTGAGTGTCCCTTTATAGGTACAAAGTATTTTCACAAAAAATCTTCCATTTAAGCCTATAGTAACTATGGGAAGATGTGTTTTTCAGTAACCTTCACAAATACAGGGCAGGTCCATCATCTGAAACCATAAACCTCTTCATTTTGTATAAGTTCAAGCCTAGACAAGAGTGTGGCTTAGCCCCCATCACTCAGCAGTAGCAATTTGGGACTGGATCGTGCTGCCTGACTCCTAGCACAACACTTTATCTGCTCCATCATGTTCCCTCTCAGGTTCACCAGGAACTCACTCAGTACAGACGCTGGCAAATTCCCAGTGCCAAAAGCCACTGAAAACCCTTTACTGAGGTCAAAAAGTAATGTTTGCAATCGCCTAATTCCCATTTAGTCAGAAGACAGAGCTGTCAAGGTGCCTTTTCTTTAGATGATACTTTCTGTCCTTGGGGCATGAGGCTGAGCCAGGTCCTAAGGCTTTCTCCTCCAAAGCAAATGACTCCTTCATCTGTGAGATTCTTCAGTGAGGTAGAGCAGGAAGTCAAAAGGAACCCCAAGGCCAAGGCACGGGGGTGTATGCAGAAAGGGCAGCACCGTGGTCTCTGTCCTCACGGTGGTGGGGGGCTAGATTGAGGGCTGCCACTGCTGGGCTCCGAGCACAGTTCATTCCTCTGAGTAAGTAGCCCACAGTCCAAAGGGGAAACACGACACAGCATTTAAAGCATTGTGCACTAAAGCATGTGTGGCCTAGTGCTAAGGCGATCATCGAAAGTTCAGAATGGGTACCAAGGGGGGAAGGTGAGGGAGGTCAAGGAAGGTATCACGATGCCCAGTGTCCAGATGCAGGAACTGCTGTCAAAGAGATTTCAAGCTAAGATACAGCCATTAAACGGCCGAGTTAGGCTTTGAGCCCATCTGTTCATCCCCATAGACTATCCATTAATGGTTCTCCTAACGTTCGTCTGCATAACAAATGGCAGTAGCGTTTGTTAAAATGCAGATGTCAGGCCACCCTTCCAGTAGGCCTCAAGTGGGCCCAGGAAGCTGCTTTTTTGAGAGGCACCCAGCTGATTCTGAAATAGATGCTCTGAGGACTACACTTTGAGAAATACTGGAATAGACAACTCTCAGTTTTCTTTTTGTTCTAAGATTCCAAAATTCTTCAGCTTTTATACCTGTGTACTCTGTGTTGGCATCTAAGTTCAACGGGTTCTTACAAAAATCCTGATGTATAAGGATGTGATTCCTATCTTCCACACTCTTAGGAGTTGAAATACTCAGGGACTCCAGAAACATTAAAAGGACAATTTTGTTGTCATAATCTGCCCTTAACAAAATGACCTTCAGAAGTTGCTGACTCGAGCAATCACAGCAAGGAGAGTGGAAACTTGGCTTTTGACCAGACTGCTTGTTTCTGACCAGCTTGGTTCTTGGGGAGCTCCAGCCAGGCAGAACCCCAGCAGGGCTGGGCTTGTATGTTCTGCGGGGCTGGCGTCTCTGGAGCGGGTGAACCTGGCATTAAGACATCAGAAGCAGCTTCCCCTTTTTCTTTTTTTTTGAGGAAGATTAGCCCTGAGCTAACATCTGCTGCCAATCCTCCTCTTTTTGCTGAGGAAGACTGGCCCTGAGCTAACATCCATGCCCATCTTCCTCTACTTTATATGTGGGATGCCCCCCATGGCATGGCTTGCCAAGCGGTGCCATGTCCACACCCGGAATCCAAACTGGCGAATCCTGGGCCTCCGAAGTGGAACACGCACACTTAACCGCTGCGCGACCAGGCCGGCCCCAGAAACATCTTCCTTTTTGATTGTGCTGACCCATTCCCCAAAATAGCCCCAGAAATCATCGGCCTTTAGGGCCAGTCTTATCTGTCCTGTAGAAAACTCCCATCCACGTATGATCTTCCTGTCCAGCTTGACACTCTACAGGCTTTCACATTCATTCATTTTCTCAGTCGTTTCTACTTTTCCCCCTCTCCTTTTCCTTTTTTCTTGTTCCGTCTCTTCTTTCTTCTCTTTCCACACAAGGGGCGGGGAAAGAGGAATGACTTTGTGTAGGTAGGCACTGAACACACGAGCCATGATGATGGCTCCCGCGTATCAACTGTGCCATGCTGGTGCCTTTCATTACATCCTATAATCCTTTGAGTAACCCTCTGAGGTAGGTATTGTGTCCTCATTTAGGTATTTTTCTGGAAATGGTAGAACTGGGATTTGAAGACAAGTCTGTCCTACTCCAAAGAGCCAAGCTTGGTACCAGTGCTGCGTGTGTTGGATGGGGGTGGGAGACGGTGACACAGTGATGCTAGTTGTCATCGGTAAGGAGACTCCCTGTACATTCCTGGTCTCCTTGTCACAGCGAATGGGATGCCTCTGGCTTGGAGCTGCCTTGTTGCCGCGTGTGGTCTTGCTCCTGATGGAAGGGCTGCATTGTCTTGAGTATTTGGGTAAATCAGGTCACCTTACTTCCTCAGGTCACAGAAGAGCCTGCCATTCTGACTCAGGAGGGGGTCAGAACCACTTCCTCAAGACAGTATCAGAAAGAGCCAAAATCTTAGAAGGCAGAGGAAAGCAGAGCTATAATTTTTTCCCTAGCATAGTTACCCAGACTTTAAGAATTCTGATGGGAACAAGGGTGAAAGTTTCTAGAGTTGAAAAGAGAACTAGAAGGAGAAGCATTCCTTCCCCCCGCACACATACACGCCGCCTCTGTCAGCTGCAGTTCTGTCCTCAACATTTCAAAGTCCGTCTCTTCTTTTTTGTGTTCACGGCATGGCTGTAGTGCAGGACTCATCCTTTCTTAGATTCCACAACTGTATCCTGACTGGTACCCCTGCCTTCAGGCTCTCTGCACCCTTTCTAACTCCTTGTCCATCTTAGATAGCATCCTGATCTTAACGCGAGTCTTCCCATCGTGCTGCTTCCCTGCCTCCACCTTGACAACGGCGCCCAGGGCCAAGAGGAAAAGGTCCGAATTCCTTACCGTGTCACAGGAGGCTTCTCAAGATCCAGCTCTCTCCTCTCAGCCCCATGCCCACTTGGCCTTCGCCATACTGAGGCCCCTGCAGCTCCTGAACGTGCTGTCCATCTGCCTCCCGTGCCTTTGCCTGGAGCAGCACTCCTGGCATGCACCGCCTGGCTAACTCCTATTCATCCTTCAAAGCCACGCTCAAAGACACCTCCACTGGGGAAGCCTTCTAAGGCTTTCTCCCTTCCCCTTCAGTCTGGGTTAGATGCTGCATTCTCCGTGCTTCCCTTTGTCATAATCCTTAAAACACTGTATTGTGTTGTCTATTTGCCTGAATCTCTCCTTCATTGGCCTCAGCTCTTGACGGGCGAAGGACTCTGTCTTATGTATATTTATCTTTGTAATCTCAGGGCTTGGTACAGAGCAGCTGTTAAGTAAGTTTTTAGTGATTGCATTTTTCAATAAAAGCAATTTATAAAATGCAAAGAATTGGAGAAATGGAATTGAAAGCAAACGCTCAGGGCCGTGTAACTTTGAACTCTTCTTGGTGCTTAGGGTATAAATTTCTTGCTTGTGGAGCCTGTATTTGTTGTCCAGTGTGTTCTTTCACGTAGCAGAGAAGAGCTGGGAGGGGGACCGTGGGCTGGCAGTGGGTTTGTTCCACAGACCTAAGATAGCTACCTCATTTGTATAGACTCTGCCCAGCCTGGGCCTCTGGGTTTTCTTTCTGGGTGGAGAGCATCTTCTGCAGGACATGGCACTGCTCCAAGCCAAAAGTTTGCACTTTTATTGGTCCTTGTTGTGTTCTGCTGTTCAAGCATTAGGAAGACTGAGCCCTGTTTGAGTCTTGACAGGATCGTGTTTCATGATCCCAAAAAAGTGTTTGTGTAACCTCAGGCCATGCTGAAAGCGAAATGCAGCTTAAAGGGGGATTCTGCTGGACCCCACTCAACTTATCATCTGGCCACGTGGCCGTTTGCATGTGGTGTGTGAGTGTGTGGTTCCCCTGAAGCCCGTAGGAGTTGCATGTGCCGATAAGATCCAAGGCCAGAGTGCTTGCTCCCAGTAGAGGGGAGTTGAGAAATGCAACAGCAAACATTTATTGAGCCCCTGGTGTGTGCGAGGCTCAATGCTAAAAGCCGTGGGTGATATAGGATGTTCAGGACAGGGCCGTATCCTCAAGAAGCCGCCCATCTGGAAGAAAGGCTGATGAGCAGAGTTTTGGAGACATGAGAGAGCATGGCTCACTCCAGGTCCCTTCACTACTTTGGTGCCCAGGACATTAGAGAAAGGAATGCCTTTTGTTGAACTGCATACTTGCACAGGTTTAGGTCTTCTCAAGTATATTGTTGACTTTAACCTTCATATCATTCCTGCCTTGGAGTTACAGAAACCCTAATATGTATTAAATATGAGCTCAGAAAATTAAATTGGGAAATAAGCCAGTAGATTGAAAGGAGGGATGTTTGTTTAGGGCTGGGGGTCTGTCCTGTGCTCTCTTTGCACTCAGCACATGGGATGGAAGGTGAGGGAAAGCTCTCTAAGAATTGAGAGTAGCAGCAGCCCTCGTTTGGGGCAGCTGGCTGCTCGGCTGGAGAAGTGGAGTTGAGAGCCAGCGCTGGAGGGGTTTTTTGAAACCTCTTCCTCGGGGACAAAGTGAAGGAAGAAGGGAAGGTAATTTCCAGGTAGAGATGAGGGCATTGGCTCTGCACCTATCAGAGAAGAGTTGAAAAGTTTAATGATCTCCACATTTAACTTGAATCACGTTCGTTGGTATTTCCTTATACTGGGGGTACTTGAAAACCCCGTCCCGACCTCTCGTAAAGGGTTGCCAAGTGCCGGAGCCTAGAACCTCCTGGGAGAGCTGGGGACAGACCTTTTCCTCCCTAGTTCTCAAGTTTGGCCTTGGCTAGGAGACAAACTCTCTGTGCACCAGGTCTCACTGCTCATTCCTCCTTCAAAAAGAAAGTGACGAAAGGCTTAATTGTTTCCTTTGCAAAATGGTACGTTCAATAGCACTCACACTATAACTGTATTAAAATGTTACATTTCTTGGCTAGTATTTTACTTTCTTGTAATAGCATAGAAATAGCCTAGCCTTCTTTTCTTATCTTTTTACAAAAAAAAAAATAATTAAATGTTTGAATAGGTAATAAATGTAATGGATACAAAATTCAAAAGGTATGAAGCGTTTTATGGTGATGAGTAAGTCTGTTTCTCTTCTCTCTTGTAGCCACCCAGGTCTCCTGGGGTAACCGGCATTACCAGTTTGTTGCCGTGATTTTTGTGGCATTTTGTTGATTGCCGTTTTACTACAAAAGGGACATTGTGGCCATTGGTTCAACAAATGATCCAAGTCCCTGTGATGGCCGGGCCCTGGCTGCTGGAGCCTTGGTGTCGGTGCGGTCTTATCAAGAACTTCGTTTTCTTGCTTACAATGTGTCCAGAATGAGGAACAGGGCCATCATGAGTAGTGAGGGCATCACCATCATCATCTGAGTACAGAGACTTCAGTCCAGAAAGCCTTTAGACAGAGGAACTTTTAAACACTTTTTAAACACTTTTAAAGTGTTTTATTCCCCATTTCGAAACCCAGCCATGTGTTTCCTATTAAATTACATGACTGATAGGTGCCGTTTATGGTTACTTAATAGGAACTCCTGTTGCTAAATGGCTCAAATGGATATCTGTGTATTTATTTTGCCGTCTACTGCAAAGCATAAATTTTTCTTGCTCCAGTAACTCATTAAGTTCTTGAATCTTTCATCATAAGCTAATTGAGACTACGCCTGAGCCATCCTTACACCCTTGCAAGTGGCTGTTCGGTAAATGTTTCTCAATGACTCTAAGAAGGGCTCAGTGAGGTCACATGCTCAGGAGGAAGGACGCTGGAAATGAGCGATAGGAGAGTTTCATTGACCTTTCCTCCGGGTTAGCTGCTGACTCCCTCAGCAACGAGACCCTGGCTTCTTAACCCCCATCAAATTGTTGATATCACCGGGCTTTCAGGAAAAAGTGGTCACAACTGCTTCCTTGCTCCAGCTCCTGCTGATAGGAATTCGTATTGGCTGATCTCTTTGGTTACGCCCTAGATTCCTTTGTGAGGAAAGGGAAAGTCTGGTGGACTAATGACTGTGACTAATTATGACTTGCTTCCTTTGTTTCGGAACTTATCTTTCATTGCTGTTCGTTTGCCTTGAGAAATAAGGAGGTGGGGGTTGCAGATCTGGAGCACTGGATTGAAAGTCCACAGAATTGAGTTCTGTTGCTACCACAGCTGAGCGACCCGGGGCATGTTGCTTCTCTGGGCCTCAGTTTCCCCATCTGTACAATGGAAGTTGAATTATATGACCTCTATTGTCCTTCCCTATTCAGAGATCTATGGTTTGGCGACCTCTTTTCCTAACGTCCATGCTCCCATGCCCTTCCCCTTGATTTTGCCTGCGCCAGACCCCAGATGTCAGTTATTGATTCAGATCTCTGATTTGTGCTTCTAGGTTTTCTTCGTGTCCGACCTCTTCAAGACCAAGACGACACTCTCCCTGCCTGCCCCTGCTATCAGGAAGGAAATCCTTTCACCTGTGGACATTATTGACAGAAACAATCACCACAACATGGTGTAGATCCACGTGCCTCCTGAGCTGTTTTTGTAAAATGACTGCTGACAGCAAGTCCTTGCTGCTCTCCAATCTCATCAGACAGTAGAATGTAGGGGAAAACTTTTTGCCCGACTGATCTAAAAAAGGAAAAAAAAAAGTCTTACTCTGTGGCCTTCCAAAACAGGTAGCGTTCACCTATCAGGAAACAACAGCAGCCTAACACCAAGTGCCGGAATCCTGGATGTGCAGTTAATTTAAAATGTTCATGTTCTAGTGAACACGGCTTGTTCTGGAACAAACACTAAAACGATTTCAGTAGGGTCTGCCGGTCACTTTTGTGACCTGGGAATCCCAGGCCTGTGAGAGAAACTCAAATTCACATTTTAGCACACGATGCCAGAAATAGCACTGAATCAAGGAAATAGCCGTCGAGGGGCTCCCCTCTTGTGTCTCTCTGTCCACACCACTCCAGTTTCCACTGTAACTTTGGTTCAGGAAGTTTCTTGGGTTTTTTTCTTTGTACATGGAAGCACAGAGCTCAGTCAAGTGATTAGATCCTTGAATCCAAATGCCCCATCCTAAGGCCTTATCACTCACTTCCCTGGCCCATAGGCCCGCAGCCACGATCCCTCACTTTAGTGACTAGGAGACTCTGTGGATGAGTCAATTTCACAAATAGCACAATTTCAGAAGAGATGGAGGGTACAGGCCCTCATTTGTCTTCTTTTGACGCATCATCCTGTGATGTTGAAACGTCAGTTGCAGGATGCTGATGCTGTGCACATCAATCACCGGGCACTCGCACGCTCTTGGTAATGGTTAGCTTCCGTTACTGCTTTCTCTCTTGAGATCCTTTCTGTGTGCTCACCGGGATTTCCTGTGAGGGTCTGGAGACGAGCAAAGGCCTGATCTGCTACTGGCTGAGGGACAGCAGCCTTCGTGCAAGAGATGGGGGAGTGAAAGGGGCAAGAATGAAAATTGAGCCAAGCTGTTGGCTACAAAAGTCAGAATGAGCCAGAGTAGCAGACAGTCTCACGCCTGAGAGGCTGCCCTTCTAGATAACGGAGCTGGCGAGGGTCTCTGTGGGAGTCACTCTTGCTAAGCTGTGTGAAGCACTATTGTCTTGGGGTTGATCTCTAGGGCAGTTCTTGGTAGGTTCTGCTGGGCAGAACACGTGGGTCACATCTCCGTGGAGAGCGTTCCTCATCCTCTGTGCGTAAGTGTCCTTCCAAGCAAGGTCTCACTCTAGGCAGTAGACAGGGACCCCTTCTACTGAACCTTTGAGGAAAGGAGGAAGAAATGCTTTCAGATCTTGGATGCAAACCCTTCAAAGGGCTAAATGTAACCACATGGGTCAACCACATGCACATCCTTACTACAGAAGCCGTCCTGTCATTTCAACTTATAGCAAGCTATGATTTTTATATATAAATATTATATAAATAATGTATAAAACATTAAAAGTTAACTATGTAAAATATTATTTCTGAAACAATTTTAGCTATATCCACTATGATTATAAACTGTGTCTCGACCTGTGTTATTTACATTAGCTGCTTAAAAAAGCATGGAGTTAATTTTTTTTAATATCGACTAAAATATCGTAGTTCTGTGGTAGACATTGTTTTACAATGAAAGAAATAACTGCAACTAGAGAAAAGTATATAAAAACATTAAATCGTCAGTATTTTTGTAAGGTTCCATTTTGTAAAGATAATAATATTCAAAGACTTTTGTAGAATACAAAGTGAAAACTTGTATCTGCGAAACTATACTTGTATTAAATGTGCTTTTTAAATAAAAGCTCATAACACAACTAATTAAGGAATCAGAAGCCTGGACTACTTGACGGATGTTTGTCTCGGGAATGGAGTTAGGACGAGGAGGATGGCAGGCTGTGCTCCGAATGGGCTGGCCTCCCCTCAGGGCGCCAGCTCCTGATTCTTTCAGTGGGAAATGTGGTGGCTGGTGGATAGATAGATGTCTGCGCTGCTGTTTCATGTCTGAAAGTCTGTTTGCAGAGTGAGGCTCTGGGCCTGCTCTCATCTCAGGCTCATCTAAAGGACTTTTGTATTCTAAGGGGGTTTTCATCAGGGAGGGAGGAGCTGCGGGTCCCCCAGAGGCAGATAAGGAGCAGTGCTGGAGATAAGGTGAGCTTGGGGCCTTCACCCAGGGAGGCCTGTCGAAGGAAGGGGGTGCCCCGGGGGTGCGTGCTGAGAACGGCCTTTGACCCCTGCTTTCCTTCTCTTTGTTCCCTCCACCTGGATGAAGAAGGGAAGCTGGGAGTTCACGTTTGTTGAGCCACTTGTATGCCTGGCACTTCTGCCTGTTTGTCACTTTTGATCCTTACAGCAGTTCTTATTTTGAGAAATAAGAACTTCTAATGAATGCAAAGATGAAATGACTTGTCTAAGATCCTAGAAGAGAAAATCGCAGGCCAGGACTTGTGTTCACTTCCTATTGCCGCTGAAACATTACCACAAACTTGGTGGGTTAAAGCAACACAAATCGATTATCTTAGAGTTCGAGAGGCTCTAGGGGAGAAGCTATTTCCGGGCCTCTTCCAGCTTCTAGATGCCGTCTGCATTCCTTGGTTTCTGGCCCTCCGCCTCCATCTTCAAAGCCAGCAGCATTGGGCCCATTCCTTCTTACTCTGCCACCTCTCTGCTTCTCCTCTTCTGCCACCCCTTCCACACTTGGGGCTCTTGTATTATTCTGGGCCCACTCAGAGAGTCCAGGATAACCTACCTACATAAAGGTCAGCTGATTAGCAACCTTAACTGCATCTGCTTCCTTAATTCTCTTGCTGCATAACATATTCATAGGTGCCAGGCAGGGATTAGGACATGCGCATGTTTAAGAGGGCCACTATCCTGCCTACCACGATCCACCCTCTGGCCGCCAAAGATTCACAGCTGTCCCACATGCACAATATATTCACCCTATCCCAACATCCCCCCAGATCTCAACACATGGCAGCATCAACTCAAAATCCAAAATCCCATCTAAATTTTATCAACTCAAAAGTCCCAAATCTCATCATCTAAACTGCATCCTCTGAATCAGGTAAGGATGAGGTTCTGGGTTTAATTCATCCTCTGGCACAATTGCTCTCCATCTGTGAGCCCTTTGCCATCTGTGAAACTCGAGAAACAAGTTATCTGTTAGCAAAAATCAGTGATGGGGTAGGCATAGAATAATAGTTATAGACATTCTTGTTCAAAAGAGAAAATGGAAGGAAAAAAGGAGTCATCAGTCCCAAGCAATGTCAAAATCCAGCCAAGCAAACTCCATTTGGTCTCTGGGCCTGGGAATAAACTCACATGGCTTGTGGCTTCCTTTCCTGCCAAGGTCAGCCTGCTCTTCACAGCTGGATAAGGCGAGCCCCTACTTGGGCGCCTGTGCTAGCTCAGCTCTTTCTCAGCATTTTTCATAAGTGGAAATGTAACTTTGGGCCCCAGGATGCAGCTAAGGTGATCCTTAAGGCCTGAGTCTAAATCTTCCCGTCAAATCTGGTGGAACAAAGGTCCAGAGAAACAAAATAACTTGCTGGGGAGAGGAGGGGAACACACAGCCAGGAGGCACTGGTGAGACCCAACACTACCAGTCCTCTCGCCTGCATTATACCTTACCAGTAGCACTTAGGCTAGACCAGTCTCAGGAAGAAGGAGCCCTTTCCATGAGGACGTGGGGGAGCTGGAGCTGGTCCACAGGACGGCAGCTCGGGTCTCAGATCCAAACCGTCTCAGCTATCTATTTGTTGACTGATCTGTATTACCTACTATGTCCCAGGCTCTGGTAAACACACAAGGTAGGACAGTGGGTAAAAGGGACAGGACCTCCACTTCAGGACCTTAGAGGCTAGAGGAGAATGCAAAAAATCACGTGCTCACACAATTGTATAGTTAAGAACTAAGATGAATGTTATAAAGGAAGAGCAAGGAAGCGAGGGGAGATTTCTACAGGAGGACCTGTCCTTGCTGGGGGTTTCCCTGAGACCTTCTAGGGCCAACGCCTGACTACACCACTCCTGCACCAACAGAATGAATGGGAAGAGCCATAAAAGGGTCAGTCTAGGAGAAGAGACAAAGGAGTAAATAAATAATGGGGTAGTGTGAGAAGAGGAGGACGGACCTATGCGAAGAGCTGTGAGAGCGTGCATGGAAGGACTCAGAAGTCCTCCGTGTGGACCCTCTCCCCTCCCATGTAAGCATCCTTTCTAGAACATCCGCCCTGAACAAAAATGCCAGCTTCTGCATGCACCCTTCCAATGACGATGCGCGTGCCTTTAACTTCGCACGACGGCCTTCGGGTTGTCCACACTTCCTTCTAAAGGCAGGCGTGGGAGGAGCGGCTCCAGATTCAGAGACGAAGGCAGCTATCAGGGAGGCTTTAGCAGTTTTCTTTTGATACCAAAATAGTTTATAAATAATCACGAATAGGAAAAAGAGAGACAACCCATTTTTAAAACTTCTTAACAGAGGCTATGCAAATGGCAGATAAAATAAAAACATGCTCAACTTTATTAGTCATGGAGAAATGCAAATTAAAATCACAATGAGATTTCGCTACACACTGTGGCATCCTTGTCTAACTTACAAAAAGAAACTGATAGTGCAAAATGTTGGTGAAGATGTGAGACAACTAACTGGAACTCTCATTCACTTCTTGTGGGGATGTAACTTGGTACACCCATTTTGGAAAACTTTGGCAGTATCTGCTAAGGCCAATAGTATGTGTAACCTATCCCCCAGAAATTCCACTCCTAAATACGCACCCAAGGGAAGGATGCAAATAGCTCACTAATAGACATTTACAAGGATGCTCATGGCAGCGCTATCTAAAACTGGAAATAACCCAAATCCCCATCAACAACTGAGTGGATGATTAACTAGTGGAATTAAATATTCATACAAGGAATATCATTTAGCAATGAAAATGAACAGACTCCTGCTATGTACAACAACAAGAGTGACTTTCCCTGAAAGAATATCGAGTGAATGATACTAGGCACAATGGAATACATACTGTGTGAGTTCGTTTTTATAAAGTTCAAAACAGGCAAAACTCACAGCAAAAGAAATGATCAACAAAATGAAAACCTACAGAATAGGAAAAAATATTTGTAAATCGTATATCTCATAAGGAGTAAATATCCAAAATATATAAATAACTCACAAAACTCAATAGCAAAAACCCAAAAATACAATTGAAAAATGGAGAAAGAATCCAAATAGACATTTTTCCAAAGAAGATATTTATATGGCCAACAGGTACATAAAAAGACGCTCAACATCACTAGTCGTCATGGAAGTGAAATCAAAACCACAATGAGATATCACCTCATGCCTGTTAGAATGGCTATCATCAAAAAGACAAGAAATAACAAATGCTGGCTAGCATGTGGATAAAAGGGAAACGTTGTGCACTGTCGGTGTGACTGTCAACTGGTACAACCACTATGGAAAACAGTATGGAGTTTCCTCAAAAAATTAAAAATAGAACTACCATATGACCCAGCCATCCCACTTCTGGGAATATACCTGAAGAAAACAAAAACACTATGTCGAAGAAATATCTGCACCCCCATGTTCATTGCAGCATTATTTACAATAGCCAAGACGTGGAAACTTAAGTGTCCATCGATGGATGAGTGGATAAAGAAGAAATGGTATATATATATATACAATGGAATATCATTCAGCCATAAAAAAGGAGGAAATTCTGCCATTTGCAACAACGTGGATGGACCTTGAGGGCATTATGCTAATTGAAATAAGTCAGACAGAGAAAGACAAATACTGTATGCTCTCACTTATATGTGGAATTTAAAAAAACAAAACTCACAGCAAAAGAGATCAGATTTGTTGTTACCAGAGGTGGGGAGGTAAGGGAAGGGAGAATTGGCTGAAGGTGGTCGGAAGGTATTATCTTCCAGTTATAAGATAAATAAGTACAAGGTGTGTAATGTACAACATGATGACTATAGTTAACACTGCTGTATGGTATACTTGAAAGTTGTTAGGAAAGTAAATCCTAACAGTTCTCATCCCAAGGAAAAAAATATTTTTCTTTTTCTTTATTTTTGTATCTGTATGAAATAATGGATATTAACTAAACTTACTGTGGTAATCATTTCATGATTTTCAAACCATTATGCTATATACCATAAACATATACAATGCCATATGTCAATTGTATTTCAATAAAACTGGAAAAAGAATACCCCAAAACAAACAAAAACAGTACTTCAAGAAGCTCAATAAGAATAGAAAATTCCAGAGCAATGTTTATAGCTTAGTTAGAAAAGGACACTTGAACCAAAATAAATATTTGTAGAACTTGATTCCTAGCATTGAATTGGCCTGGTAGGAAACCAAGGAAATTATTTGACTCTCGTAATGACACCAGCATTCTTTTTCTTACCCACCTTCCATCTCAGAGTCTAAGAAAGAGGGTCACTGGCTTTCCCAGACTCCTTGCAGCTGACCATGTTCTACGTGTTGAGAAAACAGGAAAACACTTGAGGAGATGTCTCATGCGCCTGGTTATTGCTGCTTCCTGCCCTCGACATTGTACCGTGAGGGCGTGCTGTTTGGGGCTGTGGCTGCCACCTTGCCAGCCACAGGAACAGGCCAGAACCTCACAGAGTGGCTGACCCAGTGCTCTAGGTGAATCAGCTCTGGAACCACCTGCATCTAGACTTCTCGTTATGTGTGATAACTAAAGTCTTCTATTATTTCAATAAATTCAGTTCACTGTTAAAAAAAAGATAGACAAAACTCATCTATCGCGATAGAAGTCAAATTTGTGATTAACTTTGGGGAGCGTATTGACTGGGAAAGGACTTGATCGGAGTGGTGGTCATTTTGTGAAAATTTATTAAGCAATGTACTTATGATTTATGTGCTTGTCTATTTCTATGTCTATTTCAACTGAAAGGGGAAAAGAGAAGTTTGTAAAAGTAAAAAAATTAAATACCAAAGGGACAAAAAAAAAACACAAAACACTGACAGTATATTGGCAACTTTACTTCCTAAATAGTTTTCCAACCCATCCCTTCCCTTTACTCGTAGACCGCTAATTCATGCCAGACCTCATTAACTCTTTCTTAGCGTATTACAGCAGCCTCTTTGCCAGAAATTGCTGACTCCATCTGCCTTCCTATAGGGCTGCCCTCAGACAGGGGCCAGAGGGAGCTTTCCAAAGCACAAATCTAACCATGTCACACACCTGCTCAGGGAATAAAATCCTCCCCATGGAATTTATTCTCATTTTTAAACGTCAATTTATTTTAAAAATTTAATATGATACAAAGAATAACGTAAGAACCATGTGTCTACCACATAGATATAACAGATCAACATATTGCGCTATTTGTTACAGACCAAATACTGTTGCTGTTAAGAAAGAAGCTGTTAAGATGCAGTTTAAGCCAAGTCCCTCCATTGCACACAGTGCCTCCCCCAGGTAATCATTATCCTGAATTTTGGTGTGTCCTTTCAAATCAGGGTTTTTTACTTGACCCAATATATGTATGAATCCTACATAGTTTATGAGTTTTAAATATGTAAATATTACTAAAGTAGTATGTATTTTTATAATCTTCTCTAATCACTCAATGTTGTGTTTTTACGATTTATACATGATGGCACACAGATCTGTAATGTTCATTTAACCACTCGGTAACATCGTTGTTTGGGAAAGGCGTACCTTATTAATCCATTGTAAAATTGATGGACACTTAGGATGGTTCCAGTTTTTCACTGTGACAAATAATGCAGCCATGGACACCCTTATATATTTCTCCTTGTTCAGGTGAGTAGGAATTTTAGCCCCAAAATACAAAGAAATGGAACTGCTGGATGGTAGAGTATATATACATCTCAACTTTAATAGATATTATTGCCCAAATGCTCTCAGAAGCAGTTGTATCAAATTTATACTATTGATAGCAGTGTATGAGATTTCCAGTTGATTTCCATCCTCAACAACCAGTATTGCTGGACTTTTAAATTTTAACAATCTGATAAGTATGGATGAGTGAAATCCCTTTGGATTTTAATTTTAATTTTGGAAACAAACAGGGTGAGCTTGTGTGGTTCATAATTTTTTCTTGTGAGCTTATGTACAGCATAAGCTTTGTTTTCTGTGGGACTCCCATGCACCCTGGTTTAGAAAGCAGTTTTGTGTTTGTTCCTGCCAGGAAGAGTCCCGGGGGGCCACGGGCTGTGCAAATCTAATCTTGTAATTCTCTTTTTAAACTCTATTAGAAGGATTTCAGAAAATAGTTCAGATGTCTTAGATAGATATACAAGACTGCATGAAGTGGCCTCTACATACCTCTCCAACTTGAACTTCAGCCTGAAGGTGTTAGCTTGCTTTTGTACTCTCCTTTCATTTCTGATATATGGAACTTCTTTTGATCTGGTCCATGCATTGATGTGGAGGGCAGGGTGGCGGGGGGACTGTCACGCTTTGTTAATGGAGGCTGTCGATGTATTTTACTCAGTGTTTCTGTGTGTCTTCTCCGGGGAAGGCCGTTCTATATCAGTTAAGTCTGCTCCATTGCAAGATTTGGGATTTCACTGTGGGATTCCTTCCATGACCTGGGACTTGCCTATCTCTCTACCCCTATTTCTTTTGATGCACCTACCTTTCTCCTTATGCCCTAAAATCTAGCCATGCTGAACTACTTGTAATTCTCCCATCCACTTTTCTTTTGCACATATAACTACTTCTTCCTAGTCCTCTGCCTCCATCTTTACTGGGAAAACTTTGAGTCCAGAGGTTGGTCGTATGGCTTTGCTGGCCTTCCACTGTCTTCTTGCTCCTCAATTGACTATATGTCCATCTGTCTCACCTATTGACTGTGAATTCCTTGAGGGCAATGACAGGGTCTTAGCCTTCATTTTTTCCTTAGGATGGAGCCCGATAGCCAGCAAAGAGTAGGTACTCGATAAATATTTTTTGATTGAACAGATGACTAGAGAGTCCCTCCTTTAGTTTATATATGTGGAAGTGTGTGTGTCTGTGTGTAATTATATGTGCAAGCATGTATATGTATGTATTTGCAAATACATGATTATGCATCTCCAGACATGCGTGCAAGCCTGTGTGCATGTGTTTAAGTATATGCATATGTGCATGTTCTCTCTGATTCGTCTGAGTGGGTGACACAATCTGTTAGGTGGCACTTGTGGAGATGCTGTGATGTTTGTGGTGACAGTGGAGAGAGGAAATAAAGGATAATTGCAACTTTGGTGACCAAACTGTGGAATATGTGGTCCAAGCAGCTCTCGGTCAGAAACTCTCCCTGTGGAAGGTGCCTGCTAGGGGCAAGGGGGGAGGGATCCATTGTACTTAAGTGAACTGTCTGCTCTTGGGTTCAGGGAGTCGGGAGGAGGGGATGGAGGGAGTTTTGACATCAGTGGGACAGCCTTGATGGACAACAGTTCCTGAGGACCTGATCTCTTTAATTCCAATGGAAGCCTAAGTGTGAAGTTTTTACTTTTCATTTTGCTTTTAATCCTTTGAAGCCGGTTCCTGCCTCACACAGGGCCCCTTTCCATCCCATTAAGCCCCTGCCTTCTATTTTTGGGTTTCCTTTTCTCTCATTACTCCGGCATGTGTAGGCAAACAGAAACTTCTTCAGGCTCTGCTGCTCGACATCTCTCTTTCGGCTTGATTCACAGGATGCTGTCTGGGGTCCACCTTTACTGGCAGAGGAGTTCTATGACCATGATGTCACCACGGCTCAGTTGGAGGACCCCAGCATGAATCAAGACAGCAGAGGAAATGAGTGGTGATCCCCCAAGGAGACAAGCTCATAAAGTCATCATCAGTGACAGCAAAGGAAATTAAGGAAAACCCAGGTCAGAGTTACACGTACAACCAGTGTTTTTTTATTCATTCCTCATTTATTCAGTGAACATTCACAGAGCTCCTATATTGTGAATTACACATAGTTCCTGCCCTCAAGGAATTTACAGTCTAATGAGGGAGACTGATATGTGGACAAACGGAAAGAAAAAGGTAAGCCCAGGATACTGTGGAAACCCAGAAAAGAGGAATCCAAATGACAACAAGATCAGAGAGGAAGCAAATCCCACTCATACTGGCAAACGATAGTCAGATAGACTTGGGTTGAAGTCTCCACTCCGCCACTTAACCACATAAGCCATTCAGTAATCGAGCCTCTTCTTCAGTTGGGCGTTGCAGATAAGATAGCTGTGCAAAATGGTTGTGAGGATTAGATGAAATGAGGTTTCAGCATGGAGTCTGACTGACTGCAAGCAGTTAAATGGAAGAGATTTTATTATATCTTATGTAGATGATGCTTAATGATGAATTTTGAAGCAAACAGTAGGAGTCGGCTAGATGAAGAAAAGGGAGCATGGTGTTCCAGGTAGAGAACACAACCACGTCCAAAGGCCTGAGCCACGTCATGAGCTGATCTGTAGTTTGATGAGGTTGATATAAAGGGTTTGTGTGTGGAAGCAGCAGAAGCTGAAGTCAGAGAGGTAAGTGGAGGCCAAATCATGCAGTCTTGTATGCCTACCTAGGAAGTCTCAACTATTTTCTGAACTGTGTCTTCAGAGATTTTAGAAAGAGAATAGCATGATTAGATTGGCATTTTTTAAAAGTTACTCTGAGATAACTTGACAAAAGTGTCAAAAGCCTTAAGCACATTCATAGAATTTGATCTACCAATTCTACTTCTAGGAATTTATCATAAGGAAACAATCAGAGATAAAGACAAAATTTATGTACAAGAATGTACATTGAAGGCTGTTTTATAATAACGAAATTGGAAACAACATAAACTTTAAACAATTGGAAAACGATTAAATAAACTATGACACATCCAATTGATGTAATATTTTAAAACATTCAAATGTATTTGACAATATTTAAAGGTATTGAGAGGCATAAAGTGTCAACCCAAAATGAAGAATTCAAGGCTTAAGTACAATGATTCTGGTTTTGGTTTAAAATTAGTTAATTAATCAATACACAGCAAAACTATTGGGAAGAACTGTACCAAAAACAAAAAACAAAATAAAAACTATAGTTACCTCTGAATAATGAGATTATTGGTGATTTCCGTTCTCTTTTTCAAGTTTTTCTTTACTTTCCATATCTCTAGAATATTTAGCTTTTACAATTTAAAAATATTTTTAAAATTATCACTCTTAAAGACATTGTACAGAATAGAGGTTTCTGTAGGAGAGACAGAAAGAAATGAGACCATTAGTTGACTATTTTAATAATCTAGGAGAGAAGCGATAAGATTTTTAGCCAAGGTATGCCCAAAGGGATGTGGAAGCAGAGATGGATTCTAGAAATATAAAGAGTTACGACTGAGAAGACGTTCTTGCCTGTTAGATAGGGGTGAAAACAGAGAGGAGAAATCAGATGCGATGTCCAGGTTTCCGACTTGGGCCGTCGGCTGGAGCGTGTAGTGGTCTTGGAGAGAGAGAGTGAGGGGAGGGAAAGGGCGGTCTGGAGGAGAGAGCGGTAGAGATGAAGAGCTCTGTTCTGGACATGCTGAACTTCAGGTGTTCGTGGAACATTGAGGTGGACACATCCAGGAAATAGTTGGATAAATAAGTCTGCAGTTCAGTTATTCATTCATTCATTCAATAAATATTTATTGAGTGTCTACTATGTACCAGAGGGCTAGAGATAGACTTTGAGGAGTCAACAGCCTGCACATGGTGGAGGTGGAGAAAACCATGAGAAGTGGATGAGATAGATGGCCCAGTGGGGAGTGTAGAATGAGGAGTGGGCAAGTTCAGTCAGGATATTTCTTTTTTCCTTTAATCATTTTTTTTATTGCTGTAACATTCGTTTATAACATTATATAAATTTTGGGTATACATCATTCTATTTTGATTTCTGTGTAGATTACATCATGTTCACCACCCCAAGACTAATTACAATCCATCCCCACACACGTGTGCCTAATTACCCCTTTCCCCATCCTTCCTCCCCCCTTCCCCTGTAGTAACCACCAATCCAATCTCAGTCTTTATGTGTTTGTTTGTTGTTTTTATCTTCTATTTATGAGTGAGATCAAACACTGACTTATTTCACTTAGCATAATACCCTCAAGGTCCATCCATGTTGTCACAAATGGCCGGACTTCACCATTTCTTATGGCTGAGTAGTATTCCATTGTGTATACACCACATCTTCTTTATCCATTCAGCCCTTGATGGGCACTCAGGTTGCTTCCAAGTCTTGGCGATTGTGAATAATGCTGCAATGAACATAGGGGTGCAGGTATCTTTATGCATTCGTGTTTTCAAGTTGAGATAAATACCCAGCAGTAGAACAGCTGGATCATATGGTATATCTATTCTTAATTTTCTGAGGAATCTCCATACTGTTTTCCATAGTGGCTGCACCAGTTTGCACTCCCACTAGCAGTGTACAAGGATTCCCTTCTCTCCACGTCCTCTCCAACGCTTGTTATTTCCTGTCCTGTCAATTATAGTCATTCTGATGGGTGTGAGGTGACCTTTCATTGTAGTTTTGATTTGCATTTCCCTGATAATCAGTGGTGCTGGACATCTTTTCATGTGCCTTTTGGCTTTCTGTATATCTTCTTTGGAGAAATGTCTGTTCAGACGTTTTGCCCATTTTTTAATTGAGTTGTTAGATTTTTTGTTGTTGAGATGAATGAGTTCTTTATACATTTTGGATATTAACCCCTTATCTGATATATGGTTTGCAAATATCTTCTCCCAATTGTTAGGTTGTCTTTTCATTTTGTTGATGGTTCCCTTTGCTGTGCAGAAGCTTTTTAGTTTTGCTACAGCTTAGAGGATTGAACTGCTTTGATAAAGGTCTGCAAACGCCTTAAATAGGATTACTTTCTGCCTGTATTCAACTCCCAATCTAGCCACCACTTCTGTGAGAGGTGGACAAATGACTGTGTCTCTCTTAGATTTGGTTGTCTTATCTCTGAAATAGGAATAATATGGCGTTAGCCTGCATCAGTACAACTTTCCTGCTTTAGGACCTCTGCAGCTCCTGTTCCTTCTGCCTGAAATGCCCTTCCTTGTGCCCTTCCCCTGCTTGGTTCCTTCTTGTCATTCAGGTCTCTGCCCAGCTAACGCTTCTGCAGAGAGCACTTCCCTGACCCCCAGTACAAATGAGAATAAACCCAGGCCCTTGCTGCTCTAGCACCCGATTTCTGCTCGCTGTCTGATAGTTCTCTCACTGTTTTTTCTTGTTGTTGATTCTCTCACACCCCGACCAGAACGTGTCATGAGAGTGTAGCTCAAGCTTGCCTTGTTCTTTGTAATAGTCCCGTCTCCTAGACCAGAGCCTGGCACATAGTAGGCAAGCAGTAATTTTTAAATCATTTTGAACTTGAATTTTGAATTATTTAAGTAATCTTCAACAAATAAATACATTTTCCAACTTTTAGGAGTAAACATTAAAAAAAATTTTGAACATTTATATGTGCCAAGTACCTTGTTAAAGTGCTGGGGATGCAGAAAATAGGTTTCTCTACTTTTGGCTTCATATTGCAAAAGAACTAAAGCTAAATTTGGGTCTTTTGGTAATCATGTCTGGCGCCACATTGAAAGACTGCACTAATCAAAGGGCATATTCCTAGAAATTATGAAATGTATTTAGAAATCTGCCAGTCCACAGTTGCTTACTTCTTAGTTTTTACTAGAAATTGAGGATTCTAAGGGTTAAGAATTCTAACATATGTAACTAAAACAACATATATCCTAGAAACAAAAAGAGAAACACCTCTCTATGCAAAGAAAGCAGGACGCGTGTTTCAGTAACAGAAAGTATGAGGAATGGAGATGCATTCTGTCGAGGAAAAAGAAATTTTGTTCTAAAGAGAGGCTAGTTATTGTGGAATGAAAAAAGAAAAACAGGACAGAATCTGAATGTGAAAAGAAAGTTGTAGAAGGTTTATGGAAAATAATTTTGGAAAAAGAATTTTATGAGCAGTCAGGGACTGGCTAAGATTGGAACAAATAAGTTTTAATATCAAAATAAGATGAGCAAAATTAAAAATTGTCTTTCTTTTCTGTTTCGGAGAAGATTTTCTCGGGCTATTGGTCTGCTCTTGATAACAGATTGTGAAAGCCTCTTTACTTTTAAGCAATACGCCTAGAAAACAGATTTTGTGTTTTGTCAAAATAATTTTTTTGTGTTGTTTCTATCAGGTCTTTAAGTACTTAGGAAAACGCTCTTCTCAGTATTGAAGGAGTTAAGTTTTACTTACAACTATATAACATTTTGTATTTGCCTTTGAAACCTGTTATTGTTACTTTGGTCAAATAGATACTTACATATTATTTTATAATGATCTTTGATCTTATTGGGTCAAGTATCCAAACCTTTTGCTATTTTTGACAAGCTTCCCAAAATGTTCAAGTTCTAAATGACATCTTTTCAACCTGGATGTAACTTTGGGATTTTCCAGAGGGCACCTGGGACATCTCTAAAGATTCATTCCCTCTCCTTATAAAATGAGAGAGATTACACTAATTAGGCTTATTTGGTATGTCAAATTACATGAGAAGCATGGTTGAATAAGCAATGATAAACATTTTTAGGTTACATTGTATGGGTGAATGTTACTAAAAAGTGTTCTAGAAATTGTATAAAATTCCCAAATATCTGATGTGTCCTAATATAATGTTACCTGTAATTCTAGTTATTATCTAAAATGTATGTCACAAAAATACCCAAATTTTCGTGTCAATTTTATTTACCCATTGCCTTTTCTTAATAAGTCTTTTGTCAGTTACAGACGGTTATTGCTTTACTCTAATGCATTTACAAATGTTTCGTTTTCAAAGAAATTGGTAGAAAAGACTTTGACAAGTACTCTGGAATCCAGGTTTTGAGGACTTTAAGATCATAACACTGAACTTGGTGGGTATTTCTGGAACTCAAGTGGAGAATGGATTGCTTTAACGTTTTGTTTTTTTAGATATGAAAGACTCCTTTTTTTCTCCTCTCCTTTAAGCTATCTATAACTTACAATTTGGTAAAGTGTATCTTTGCAACAAGGGTTGAAACATTTATCTTTTTCTCTCTGCCTGATCCTTCCAGAATTCGGAAACTCTTAAGTATTCTTTTCATGACAATATATATGTTTACATTACACGGGTTAAGAGAAGGTCTGGTCTCCTTGCAACAAAACACCGTTGGAAATACTGGCTACATTACCGAGGGTTTGCCTAGAATGTTTTATTCAAGAAAGATGTACATAGACTCAGATAGGACCAGGTAGCTTTAAAGAACTGCTTGAAAAATTGGCCTACTACCTTGCTTACAAGGTTTCAGCAAAGCAATCTTTTTTTTTTTTTGGAGGAAGATTAGCCCTGAACTAACATCTGCCGCCAATCCTCCTCTTTTTGCTGAGGAAGACTGGCCCTGAGTTAAAATCCGTGCCCATCTTCCTCTACTTTATATGTGGGACGCCTGCCACAGCATGGCTTGCCAAGCGGTGCCATGTCCGCACCTGGGATCCAAACCAGTGAACCTCCAGCTGCCAAAGCAGAACGTGCGAACTTAACCGCTGCACCACGGGGTCGGCCCCGGAAATCTTAAAAAAGAGTTTATATGATCAATCACTATTGTTGCTGCATTTATATAAATAATCAGGCCAAATTTAATACAAACAAATTAGTTTTATTATGATTATCTTTAATAAAAATAGAGGCTATCACGGAGAGAGAAATTATGTTTGCATCTTCGTAGATGTTAAATTCTAGTCCTATTAATTGTCTTTAAGGTTTTGTTATATACCTGTAAGCTGGACTGGATCCCAAATCTTCTAGTTCCCTTAAACGTCTGGATATGATACTCCAAATTGACATTTCCAATGTTACTGCCCTTGAAATCTCCTTGGAAGCGACTATACCAGGCCCTCCTCACTGCCCAGATGGCAGCCAAACATGAAGGACTTGAGCCTTGGGTACACATCTCACAGCTAAAGCAGGCTCTGCCTGACATCTGGTCCTGTGCAGACACTGGAGACCTCTGAATCAAATCGACTAAGAGGAGAAGCAGCCGACATCTGAGGCAGACAGCTTTCCCAAGATGACTGGACCAGGACTATATACCCTCTTCCCACTGTTGTTTCTTCCTTTATTTCTCCCTCTCTTTCCTGGAAGGACAATGCCGTTGCACATATTTCCCAATCCCTCACAAAAGGGGGAACTTCTCTGACTGCTGGATTCGTCATGAGAAACCTTGGTCTGTCCAAGACAGTAATGACCCCTTAGTTCACCCAGTAAGCGATTTCACCGAGATTCCAGATGCTGTTGTTTATCTAAATTGTTCTGCTGCCCCAGTTTACTGAGTCGGGGTGCTAAACTCACCTAAACTTGTTCCTTGCTTTAATTTGACTGAGACTTGGGGGGCGGGAGGGGGAGGAAACAAGGCCTTTTGAACATTCATGTGAAAAATTTTGTGGATCCATCAACATAAGTCAAATTGTTTGTAATTTCTTAACATGTCTATGTATTCAGGCAATCTCTTGGTATGTAACAACTTAGGGTCTGAGCCTTGATTAGGTAATGATAATGCCTCTATGCCAGTGAATGAGTCCATAGACACCTCCACTTATGCAGGAGAATTATGTACATTCGCTGGTTAAATCTTGACCCGTGGAGGTTTCTATAATTGCCCTTATGCTTGGACAACTCATTGCCTTGACAGCTGGAGAAGACAGGGACAGTGTGCCCTTACTGTATTCACTGTCCTGTTGTCTCTGCATAGCCAAGCTGAGACCTCTCATTGGTCTCTCCCACTGAGTCTCCATAGTCACTCTAAACGAGAACTCCCAGGAGGCGTATGTGGCTCTGGGTTTGCCTCCAAGGGAAGAGCTTTCTTCCCACGGATCGAGTGAGTGCCCATGAAGAAATGATCATGAATCTCTCCCTGAGTCTAGGAGAGTTGGCTGACTCCACAGCCAAAGCAATCAGCTCAGCAATGGTCACTTACCTCATCAGTCAAGGTAGTTTTGAATAATCATATAGCCCTTGATTATTTACCTCCTGAACAGTGCCTCCAATGCCTCTGGGGAAGTAGAGACCCAATTATATAAGATTAGAAAGCAAGTGCATGGGCTACAATGAATTTCACCTAATAATCCACTATCTTTTGGTTTGTTCAGCTGGTTACCTTCAGGTCTGGGCTCCGGTTTAGAACCATCTGGCAAACTAGGCTTGGTGTATTGTTCTTAATCTTACTCTGTATCCTTGTTGTGAAGTTGTGTACCTACTGCCTGTCATACCTTTATAAAGCTGATGTACCTAATAAGGTGATATTAACTCAACAATTTGAAATGCTTTCTGATGCCTATGACCTTGGAGAAACAGGATGATACAGGACTAGACTATAGATGTTAGGTGGGAAATACCTGAGAGTTCTCCTCCTAACCTTCCTTGTTACTCAAATGTGGCCTAATGGCTTTCAACCACTATGCACCTTCCCTGCTACGTGGGACACGGCAACCAGGAAAGGTCCTT
The DNA here is from genome assembly GCF_041296235.1 of Equus asinus. Lineage (NCBI taxonomy): Eukaryota > Metazoa > Chordata > Mammalia > Perissodactyla > Equidae > Equus > Equus asinus. The sequence goes on from NC_091794.1 coordinate 68,325,628, forward strand.
CTTGGCACGGAGGGACAAGACCACTACATGCAGAGCATCTGACTGCTGATCAGTGATGCTCTAGGTGAAAGATTTGATCAAAAGGGAAAAATGTGGAAATTAATAAAAGAAACAGTAACTAAATTAGAGTTAGGATGGCCTGTTGGGGGAGCTCTCCAGTGCTACCATACTTTGTCAGTTACACAAAGAGGAAGAGTACATCTCCATCGGGAAGTACAACTACTTTACTACTGAAGGAAGATTTCTCTCCCAACCTGGCAACAGCCCAGCCAATGAGAAATGCCACAGCCCAGCCAATGAGAAGCTGTTGCCACCCTGAACTGTTACTTTCCCCCCAAAAGACTTTCCTTTAATACAGTCCCTCCCTTCTCCCCCTTTCTTCTCCTTTGTTTTTCGGATCTGCCTATGGTTTGTCTTAGCATGTACATCCTGAATAGCAATTTCTTTTGGCTATTCCTGAATAAACTGGTTTTGAGGATAAAATAACAGGTGAATTTGGTTTTAAGTTGACAAAAACCACTGGCACGGGGCGTTCTCGATGGGTGGTACTGTAAAGCGGTGCTGAGAAATGTGTAGGTAGCTGGAGGAAGATATGGAACCAAAGAGATTTTTGGTTTTGGTTTGCTGTTGTTTCTAAAGATGAGAGAAATTACAGAATGTTTGTGTGCTGAAGAGAATGATTTAGACAAGAGGGGAGAAGAGGTGGTGCAGGCAAGGAGGGAGAGTTGTTGGGGTGGTGAAGAGCGTGGGCATAGAGTACCGGTGAGGCGAGGCCCATGAACGGGCGGCCAGGGAGACTCGGCAGGCTCCCAGGAGGGAGGGCAGGGAGGGCAGGGAGGGTGGGCGGCAGGCAAGCGCCGCAGTGCGGGTGGGGGAGCGGGCCAAGGGTGGTGGTGGCCCCAGGAAGTTCTGCTCTGATTGCCTCTATTTCCTCAATAAAATCAGAGCAAGCTTAGCAGCTGTGAGTAAGAATTGAGGAGGAGGTGTTGGGGCTGACAAGAGAGAAGATGTAAGATGGTCCTGCAGAGGAGTGGGGAAGAGTCCGCTCCGGGACTGTCGCAGGACTGAGGGAACTCACTGAGGCCAGTCTCTGCCGCGTGCCGCCCAGCGGCGGGAGAGTTGCGTTCAACCATCCTGGGGTTTGGCAGGTGTGCACACAGTGTTACCTCTGCTGCCTGCGTGGCCCGCTTGGTCCATTTTTTCGGAACTGGCTTTTCCGCAGGCTTTGGTCCTCGTTCTCCTCCCGCTCCGGCTGTCGTTCAGGGTGCAGGAGGGAGAAGGACGCGCCGATTGTCGCCCGAGGCCCGGGACGGCGACCAGGGGAGCTGCCCAGGTCCTTCCCCCGCACTGCTCCTCCTGATTCTCCGCGCGGCCAGGGTCTCCAGGGCCGCGAGGTGCGGGGCCTCTGCGTCCCGGCTCAATTTCCGGTCTCCATCCCCAGCCCGACGGGCACAGAAGGCTTTGGCGGCTGCGCGTTTGTCTGGGAGAGCGTGCACGGGGAGCTCACAGCGGAGGGGCTTGGTTTGGCTGTGGTCTCCAGGAGACCTCTGGTGGGAGCTGGGGGCGCAGGCACGGCCCCTGGGAGCAGCCCGGCCTCCACCAGGCCCGATCTTGAAAGGCCCCGGCTCAGAGGGCCGGTGAACGTTGGCTCTGCGGTGCTGGTTTATCCTTGGTGGAGACCTGGCATCTGGAGGGTTTGGATTTCCAAGCAGCTCAGTGCCCGGCGTGCGGTCCACCGAAGCTTGATTTCGCACTTCCTTTGTGTCACACCTTGGGAACCTTTCCAGAGAGAAAGGCAATTTCCAGCCCTTTCGAGTGAGGCCTCTGATCCTCCTGTCCTGGCTCTTGGCTGTTCCTGCCCGGCATCCTCACGACCCTCTGATGTAGATATTCGTCTCCCTTTTTTAGATAAGGCAATCGAGGCTTAGCGGATTGAAGTGACTTCCCCAGCATTGTCTGGATGGTAGGAGCTCAGTTCGGTTTGGCCCCCACCTACCTGCAGAGCCCTGCTTTTCCCAGGGCTCCGCTGGAGCCGTGCCCTGCAGGGGTGCCTTTTGCTGGGTGGGGAGAGAACAGAGGAGCTGATGGTCAGTAAAGTAGTGAGTGCTGTGCTGTGTCCCGTGAATGCTCTCTCGCTTCTTTGCTTGTTTCTGTGGCTGCAGGGAAAAATCCCAGAGGCAGTTAGGTTTAACTTGACCATACAGCATGAGCAGGAGTTCCACAGGCAGAGATGGAGAGTTCAGGCCCAGGGAGCAGAAAGTTCAAAGGGGCAGAGAGCCGGGACCCGGGAATGTAAGAACTGGAAGGCCCTGAGGGAGCCCCCCGCCCTTCTTTTAGTGAGGAAATAAATGGAGGCCTGGAGAGGGTAAGTAGTTATTGAAGGTCACAAACAAGAGAGGGAGCCAACCGGGCCTGGACCCCAGGGCCTCTACCCTCTAACCTGTGGTCTGTCTTCTTCTTAACAACTTAGTAGTCAGACTTCGAATGTAAGAGTAGTTCACACTTGATTAGCCCTTACTAAACAAGTTCTTTATATACATTTGTGTCTTTTAGTCCGTGTGACAACTTTGTGAAGTTTTTACAAAGGAGAAAATTGAGACAGAGAGAAGTAACTTATCCAAGATCACGCTGCAAGTGGGAGCGTAGACCCTGCGTGCTTTCCTGCTCTGCTCTAGGAGTGATATGTAGACAAGGAAAGAAGGGAGTGACCAAAAAAAACCCCTTTCAATGTAGAAATTTTTATGTCCCTTCTTAAAAAGAGGAAACTGAGGCTCAGAGATGTTCAGTGACTTGACCGAGGTCACAGAGTGATAAAGTGGAGGAGCTGACAGAGACCGTGCCTGGTTGTCTGTACTCCATCCAGCAAAGCCCACACCCTGGATGAGAGGCAATCGCAGCCCTCCTCTTGACAGTCTTCAGATCTTTCAGACAGCTCTGCCTCGGGAACGTTGGCTTCTGCAGCAGAATAGCTCTAGTCCTGGCCCGCCTGTATTGTCAGCTATCACTTTTGCAGTGAGGAGTCACCTGCCAGAGCAGGACAGGCCCAGGCCTCCTGGCTGCTGGTGTGACTTCTGGTGTTCCTCCTCACTTCCTCCTGTGCAGCGTGTCGTCGGGGGTCTGGATCACATTACCCCCAAAGACCGAAGTGTGAGATGCTTTTAACTCTGGGACCCTTTAGAGAAGCCACTTGGTACAGAAACTTTGGTTTAGGTTTGCAGGATGAGAATCAAAGGGGTACGGCCGGTCAGGAGAGCCGGCCATAAACTTCCTTAGCACCTCTTAAATCTGGAGAAGGTGGCACGTGGACAGAATTATGAATTGGGGGTGCAAAAATGAGTCTCCCCAAATATTTCTGTTTGTCAGTGACCCTCACTGACGGAGTGAACAAGATGCAGGAGAGTGCTCAAAATTAATTAAGTTCATCTGGCTTGTCTTCATCGCTAACCAAGGCGCCTCTGAGGGCTTGGCTCCCAGAGGGGATATTTGGAGGAGGGCTTCCACTGTGGAAGGAAGCTCTGGACCAGATTCCAGGAGGTCTGGGGGGCTCAAGCCAGCTCTGTCAGTTACTGGCTATGTGACCCTGGAAAAGCCAGTTCACCTCTCTAGGGCTCAGTCATCATTCATTCATTCTGTCATTCAATAAACATTTCTTGTGGGCCTGGCACCGTTAGGATGAGACAACGTCTAACAAGACAGCTCTGGCAGCGGAGGAACTCACAGCCTCGAGGGGGAAATAGACAAGGCCAGAGATTGCGAGTAGATTCTAAACAACCCTGGGGTATGAGCAAAGGCCCCCTGGAGGAACTGATGTCAACAGTTAGCCCTTTTGGAATCTTTGTGAAAGTTTCAACAAGGAGCCCCTTTTTCTGGGCAAATGCAGCCCTGTACCAGGATGCATAGCTGGCAAGCAGCCCAAGCAGATATTTGTGCCCCTAGTTGCCCCCTGGGCTGGAGACTCTTGCCTGGACAACATGCATATCTGGACACAGCAGCCCTGAACGTCAAGATTGAGACATAAAGGCCCAGTAGAAGGCCAAGGTGGGGGAATCCATTTCAGGCTGAGGAATGAGCATGTCCCACACCTGCAGGCTTGAGAAAGAGCTTCCTTCACTTGGGGACCTGCATGTGGTTCAGTGTGACCAGGACGCAGAGGGAGTGGTGTCGTGGGGAAAGTGAGAGAGATGAGGTTGGGAGGATTGGCAGAGGTGGTTCATTATTCACTCAGTCAGCAAATATTTGGTGGGCATCCTTCCAAGTTCAGTTTTGTAAACCCCAGGGAAAGAGTAGTGAACGAAATGCACATGATCCCTCCCCTTGAGGAATTTACGTTCCAGTGCGCTCCTGATTGGCCCCATGTCTGTTAGGGAATCATGAGGGCATATGGATTTCTGCCCACCTTCCCTCTAGCGTTGTCCGAGTCCACAAATGAGATAATGCAAGTAAAAGCGCCTGGAGAATGGAAACATCTGGGTCATTCTATGAATAATCACTTTTAGTTTTGATCTGAGTGACCAGCACTAGCGTCCAGAAATTTGGGAGCCTGTTCTGACACCAGGCGCCTACCTGATCCTGCTTCTGGGAAGAGGAGACCTTTGGTCATGATCACAGTGCTGTGGGAACTGCAATGCTTTTCCTTGTCCTGCTCTCAAGGCCCGTCCTGACCAGGAAAGAAAATCGCCCTCTCGGGGCCCGCTGAGCAGGCTGGATGGCCTGTGACTTCCTGGGCCTGCATAGGAATTCACTGGCTCATCCTCAGGCTGTGGTACCTGCTGTAGTCAAAGGCTCTTTCTCTTCTGGCTGAAATACCACTGAAGATGAGAGTCACCGAAAAATCGTGAACGAAAGGGAAGCTCTGTCTCTGGGGTTAGAGGGCTGAGGGACTCCGGGAGGCCACTCCTGGATGGGTTGTCCCCAGGTTAGAAGATGTGTGGCCTGATCAGTAGATCTGATTCAGGTAGAAGAGGCTGGTCCCCAGGCCTGAGAACTTGGCCTCTCCTTCCCTGTGTGGCTGTGGGCAAGTTACTTCCCCTTTCTGGGCACTAGTTCCTTTTATGTTAACCAGGAGCGGGGGCCTTCTCAAACATGAACAGAGGGCTTTGAGCCCTTCCCTGGAACCCCACATAGAAGCCAGGTGACAGCAGTGGCGCTGCCATTGAGGCAGGGGTTGGGGCCTGGAGTGCTGCTTGTTTCCACTCCGCCTTGTCCCGCCTCATCCTCTCAGCACTTCTGCCCCCACTAGATACTGCCAGGAGTCATAGTGGAATTTAGTTTGAAATGATTGGATTAGATCAATTTTCCTCTAACTGGGCTCCTCTGGCTCCTGGGCTCAGGGTAGAAGTGAAGGCAATTAAAAAGTTGTGATAATGTCTACAATTTTGAGTTTACATCGAAATGATTATCTAGTCCTCTCCCCACTCAACATAACATAATCTGGATTATCTGGATGACCCCCACCCTGATTTCCAGGTGTAGGCGTGAGATTTCAGTGGCTTCATTTGAATGTATTTGTTTCCCACTTCACTCTTTATGCAATGTGTTTCTAAATTGGGGAATTTGTGAATTTTTTTCTTTAAAAGGGATGCATTTGTTAAAAGACAGTGGCATAAACAAGATAGGAGTTTATTTCTCTCATATATAAAGTCCAGATGGGCAGTCCAGGGCTAGAGTGATTGCTCCATGAGCATCAGGACCACAGCTCTTTCTATCATGTTGCTCTGTGGTCCTCAACACATGCCTTCCATCTTGTGATCCAAGATGGCAGCCCTAGCTCCTGCCATCAAGCCTGCATTCCATCCAGCAGGAAAGAGGAAAGGGGAGAGCCTGCTGTTGTCTTTAAAGGGCAGAAGTTGCACACAACACTTCTTTTCACATCCTGCTACCCACAATTTGGTCACATGGCCACCCTTAGCTGCAAGGGAAGCCAAGAAAGCTCTTTAGCTGGGCAGTCTTGTGACCAACTTAAAGTTCTATCACTATGCAAAAAAAGATAAAGGGGGCAAATAGAAATCTCTGCCTCAAGGGTCTCAAGCTGGAGAAACACTGATTTCTATAGCCCTTTCCAGGTATAAAATCCTGTGATGTGAGCAGAACCTAGAGACTTCCCGCTGGAAGGAAGCTCAAGAGTTTAGCTAAGCCAGTCTCCTTCATCAAAAGATGAAGATATGATGGACCCATTTTACAGATAAGGCAACTGGGGTGCCAAAGTGGTTAGGTGACTTGCCCAGAGTTAACTTGGTCAGTAGCAGAGGGAGAAGTTAATCTGTGTGGATAATCACCGGATTCACTGGGCGCCTGGAAGAGCGCCTGTCTCTCTTCTTTATATTCCTAATCCCATGGCGTCCTGGCTCTTCAGACTACACCTTACCACTTTGCCATCATTTGTGGGGTGAAGTGGACTCTGCCCTGGGGATCAGGATATCCTGAAAGGAGCGGGAGCTTTGCAGTCAGACACAGCTGGCTTTCACTCCTGCTTCTGCCTTTTAGTGCTCTGTGGCCTTGGGCAAGGCATTTCACCTCTTGGCTTTACATTCTTCATGTTTAGAAAGAAGATAATATCCATCTCACTGGTTTCTTCCTTCCTTCCACCCTTCCTTCTGCCCCCTTCCCTCTCTTCCTTCCCCTCCCCTCCCTTCCTTTTCTTTCATTCATGGAATGAGTAAGTGAAGGGACCTGGTAAGGGGTAGATGGAAGTGTCAACCAAAGGTAGTTTCCTCCCCTTTTGTCCTCCTTGCCTCCTCTCATTTTCTTTCTTTTCGTTCAGTCTTGTATGATTTTATATTTTTTTCTCACTGGGCTTAATAATCACAGGCCCCAGCGGACTGAATAAAGTGGTAGTTGGCATGCACTAGATTCTCTCCAGAGAATGTGGTGCCCAGAAATAATTTGCCCCAACTGGCAAATTTCTACTTCCTTTTAACATTGGTTTGCTTGTTTTTTAACTAGACAAGGAGAACTGCAGTACTTCTTGGGTTCCCTGTCTGACATCTCATTGCTGGACCTTGATGTGGCTATTTCCCCCTTCCTCTACATGACTTCTGACTTCTTGCAAATGTTTATATGGTTTCAAGCTTACTATGGGTTTTCTATGGGTTACTATGGGTTTTCTCCCGCTCGTCCTCAGCTGTAGTTTTCTGTGAGCTCCTTGAGCACGGGGAATGTTCATCCGTGCATCCCTGCAGCTTGGCTCCGGGGTCAAGAGGAGGCGCTCAGCAGTCTGTGCCGAGTGCACGTAAACCCATGTGACAACAGAGCAGTAGGGCAGGGGAGCGTGCGGCTGGAGAAGCCAACTCTTCCCACTTTCACGTTCTTTTGTAGATGTGAAAACTGAAGCCCGAATGGAGATGGACTTCCTGTGAGCAAGGACCCAGGGTTATGCTTGTTTGCATTCATCATAGCACCTATTAAGAACAAAGGGAGAAAGGAGGAATGGAGGAAAGAAGAAAGAGAAGGAGGAAGGGAAAGAGGGAGGAAGGAAGAAGGTGGGAAACCAGCATTTATTAAGCACTAAAGTACAGCTTGTAAGTAAATGCTCTCTCACGTGATCTCGACGACACGCATGGCAGATAAATGCTGTGACCCCGTCCTGCAGAGGAGGAAATCGAGGCCCAGAAAGGTGGAGGCATTCATCCAAGTTCCCACAGTACATGTGAGGCAGAATGAGAAGCTGAAACAAGTGTGTGAAGCTGTGGTCACGCTCTTAATCTTGAACCACGAGTCAGACACGGTCAAGTGTAAGAATTAAATGGACTGTGTAGGAAGCTAGATCAATCTAAGGGATTTCCTTTAACACGAATAATAACAAAATTGTGTGCCCTCCACAAAGTCACTCGATGTCTCTGAGCCTCAGTCGTAACGAAGGGGCCCCTCTGTGAGTGCTAAGGCCCCTCTTGGCTCTGGAGTGCCGGGACTCAGTCTAACTTTCCCTGAACTCCTCAACCATCACTGTGAACCAATTAAAAATAATAGTTTCTTCCAGGAGGAGTGGTGTCTCTTTAGCTAAAATCATCAAGGTCAAGCCAAGCAAACTTACTTGGGGTTTTTGATGGGATTGCTCTCAATTGATTGGGGTGAAGAGTTCAGAGCTATGTTGGAGGGTTGACTGTACAGTTCCAGGCTGGGAGAGACTGGGGCTCGTGTGACTTGAGGTTGTCTGATGACGACTCTGCCTACCCGCTGTAAACCGCTGACTGGAGAGCGCTCAGCACCCAGCAGAGCGCCTGCTCCCTGGAGAGCGTGAAGGAGCTGTGGGACAGCGGACAAGTATCTGTCTTGTCGCCTGAGACACGTCAAATTTCTGGGGCTTTCCTGTTTTGACCTTCCCCACTGCCTGAAGGGTTTTCAGGTTCTTCTGTTTTATTTCGTTTTTGTCTCTCCCTCTCTCTTTCTCTTCTTCTTTTCTTGCCTCCCACCCTCCCTTCTCTTCCCTCCCTCCTTCCTTCCTTCCAGATATTTAATTATTCTAGGTTTAAAAACATTTAGGACAATAAGAAATTTTGAATCATAATGCTCTCTAGAGTCTAGCTAGTAGCGATTTTTATATCTTCTGATCATTGGTATTTTGTGTTTCTTCCTTATTCATTTAACTAAAGTTTGTTAATAATAGCAAATGTTACAGGCGGGAGAACTTACTTACTGATGGATACGAGGCACCATTCTTTCAGGTACTATAAGGTACTACATTTTTTTAATCAATGAATATTTATTCAGCATCCAGCTGTTCCCGGGTCCCACCACAGCACACTGGGGATTTAGCAGCGGCCAAGGCAAAGCCTCTTTCTTCATGGAGCTTGCATTGTAATTGGAAACACAGACAGGAAGCAAGTAAACAAATATTTAACATATCTTCAGGTTATCTGATTATATCTTTAAAACAACCTCACACGACAGGTATTCTCAGCGCATTTTCCATATGCAGAAATACTGAGGTGCAGTTAATGAAGTTGTCTGCCCACAGGGAGATGAGAAGTTGGAATGCAGCCCAGCCTGTGGTCTCTCTAGTCCCCAGTGAGGCTTTTCGTTGTGCTCCCTCCTTCCTCAGCCCAGAGGAAAATCAACTGTGAAGCTATGAAGCTCCAGCTCCAGGGCCCCCTCTTACAGGGGCCCTTTCTAAATTCACTTCATACCTAATTTTTAATCCCCTTCTTAGAGAGAGCGCACTACGTTTATAAACCTCCGGCCTCACGAAAGTGAACCAATTCTCACTGATATAAGGATTCAGAGAAGGTTCTAAGTTTCCTCAAGAACTCGGAAGCCAGTAGAGGAGACAGACATGAAAAGAAATCATTGTAATACATAGAGACAAAGCTATGACGGAGGTGTTATGGACTGAATTGCATCTCCTGCTCCCAAATTCATGCTGAAGCCTTAACCCCCAGGGTGGCTGTATTTGGAGGTAGGGCAATTAGGGACGTAATTAAGGTTAAATGAGGTCATAAAGGTGGGGCCCTGATCCAATAGGACCGCTGTCCTTATAAGAAAAGGAAGGGACACGAGAGAGCTCTCTCACCACGTGCACACAGAGGAGAGGCCGGGGGAGGACACAGGGAGAAGGCAGCTGTCAATAAGCCAGGAAGAGAGCTCTCACCAGAAACTGAATTTGCTGGCACCTTGATCTTGGACTTCCAGCCTTCGGAGATGTAAGAAAATAAATTTTTGTTGTTTAAGCCACTCAGTCTGTGGTGTTTTCTTATGGCAGCCCTAGAAGACTAGTGCAGGGGGGACGTACAAGGCAGACGGATTTGAAGACGGGCGGGCAGTATTCCCAGCATAGGAAACAGCCTCAGGAAAGGCCTGGAGACTTGAGAGAGCCCAGCACATCTGTAGAGCCATAAATAACAATCATGCACTCTTGTGGAGTATGAAGGCAGAGATGAACGGTGGCAGGTGGCTGGGGGGAAATCACAAAAGGTGTGGTGTGCCATGCTGAAGAGTTTGGGTTTTATCTGATAGGTGTGGGAGTGCCCCTGGTCTGCCTTTGGAAGGGAGAGTCAAAAGCATCATGGTGTCAGGATGGAGGAGGATGGATAGGGGGGCGGGAGACGAGTTAGACAACCAATGCAATAGCCCAGGTGAGAAAGGGTGTGGCCCTGAAGTAGGTCGGTGGGGATAGGTAGAGGCACATGTTTTAGAACTTGAATGAGAGAATGGGAGAGAGTGGGGAAAGAGCTAGAATCACACTTGGGTTTCCTCTTTGAGTGCCTAGGTGGATGGTGCCTGGAATATTTTGGCCATATGTACCGTGATTTGAATATACATAGATTTAATTTACTTATGAAGAATAGGGTTTGGGATTCTCATATTTCAAAGAAATATCAGGTGGAGGTGCTACAGTCCTTGATCTGCAAGTTCATTCACTGCGTGCCCTGCAGTTTCGCAGCCAGCAGAGTGGGAACAGGGTGGCCAGGAGGCAGGGAGGTCTGCAGGCAGCGCCATTAGCAACATTACACTTCTTAACAGGATGCCAGTTTTGTCTTCTACTGCCTTTCTTTCTTTTTCTTTTTTTTTCATAAGCTTGAAACTTGGGCCGGGGAGGTTACAATGTCTTGGAGGGAGTCAGGGTCAAATTTGAGAACTGCTTGGCTCAGGGCAAAGAATTCTTCCATCCTACTCAGTCTGGGTCCTGACCCAACTTGCCGTACGCCTTTGGGTGAATCGTTCACTGTCTAGGGGCCTCAGTCTCCCCTTCTCAGAAATGAACCACTTGGGTTAAATGATCTTTAATTCCCCTTTTAGTGTTAGTATCCTATGCATCATGTTTAACCAAACTATGTAAAAAATGTACAGAAATCAAGGCTCACAGGGAAGATTAAAGTGTCATTTCCAAGGGCAGTAATTATTTCAGTCCTGAAATGACAAGCTTTAACTATGTCATTTCAACTCAGCTTGGACTCATAGACCCATCGAGTACTCTTAAGAGAAGAGGATATTTGGAAGCCATCCACTCCAGCTTCTTTATGCTACACTTAAGAGACTGAGAAACAGGAAGAGCATCATCCAAGGTCGTGTAGCTAGTTAACAGCAGAGACCAAGTCTCCTGACAGGGCCACAAAGGGCATATACCCACCAGGTTTTGTACTCCATGACTCTGTCGGCACTGATGTGAGGTGGCACCCCCGGGAACTATGCAAGGTGGAGGTCCTGCTGCTGACCCCCATTTCAGCGCTCCACTCGCTCTATGTATCTAACTGTTTAAATGCCTCCTCCACCCTCCTGGATACCTGGCACCCTCTCTTCCTCCCTTTACCTGCCTGGAAGAATTCTATTCATCCTTTAAAACTCAGTACAAATGTTACCTCTCTGGTCCCCTTTCTTGTCTATGTACATAACTCTGTGGCTGTATAGTCTTAACACATTATGTGAAAATTGGTGTCTTATCTCCTTACAGTAGACCAATAAGGGTGGACACGGTGTTTTATTTCTCTCTGTACTTCTAACAGCTAGCCCAGGTACTCAATTAATGTCCATGGAATGAATGAATACAACAGATAAATGATGAGATGAATGTAAACTGAGGTCTGCTGGAGAATATAGAACCAAACAGAAAAGGCTTAGGAAGCCATGTCCCACGAGGTGTAAATGAGACTAGGGTTTTCCTCTCGTCTGGTTATTTCTTGGACCTACAGGTCATCACCCTCATTAAGGAGAGCTCCCTTAGGCTGTAAGCAGGAAATGCCTTGGTATCAGGCCCAATGGCCCATATTGAAGACATAAGCCTTTGGCCCATGACTCACCAATGGATTCCAGAAGGCTCAGTGTGGGTGGCCTTCCTCAATCAATCAATGGTTGGGCTTCCCAACTTGAGATTGGATTCTCTTCCTGCCACCCAAGCGTATAGGTCTCTTAGATGCAGCCTGTATGGAGACCTCTGGCCATCGGGCCTGCTCAATTTCTAACCACCCACCAGGAGATGCAGGGAAGTGTCCATAAAAGCTAGCTTTTATGACCACTGACACCCCCCTGAGCATGGTCATTATGATTATTTAACATTTATGAGACACCCTTGGTACAGTGGGGCCAAACGAAAGGCAGTTTGGCAGCCTTAGCACAAACGGATGTTTCTATATAACCCCACAAAGGTGTTCCCTCCCACCTAGATTAGTTCATTTGCAACTATGTTCAGGAGCTCATCCAGGCCAGGGCAAAACTCAATGCATCCTGTGCAATATTAACCCAGGGATTTCCAGGGGAACCCCAGCTAACCAAAACCCAACAAAAGAGAACTTTCAACTAACCAGATTTTGATATTTGCACTTCTGTTATTTGTTCTCTGAGTGATGTTGATATGCAAAGTTCTTTGTTCTTTCTTTCCCGTTCAATAAAATATATGGGCTGCTGACTTTCTGCCAGACCCTGTGTCTGCTTGGCATTATGGAGATGAATAAGACTGCTTGTGCCCCCACACAAGTCAATCATGTGAAGATAGGCATGGAAATAAAAATGCAATATTACAGGTGATGTGCAGGATCCAAATCCACAGAAGAGTGAAGGGCTGGAGGAGGTTGTGCTCGACCCCGCGCACTGGGCAGGCGTTAGGCCAGGAAGGCTTTACAGGGGGAAAGGCTCAAGATGGCATTTAATTGATGATGACAATTCTGGGGTGGATGGATATGGACCTTACTGGGAGAGGAAATGACTGAGCAAAGGTATAGGAGGGTGAAATGGTGTAGTCTATTGAGGAAACACTAAGCCATGCAGACAGGCTGGAATCTACAGTGTGAGGGGATAAGACAGGAAATATAGGCAAAGGCTAGATTATAAAGGGCCTTGCCCATCATTTAAGAAGTGTGGCCATGACTGCTGTGTTTGGAAATGCTGGTCGCTCTTCTCAGAATGCTCTCCTCCCTTGGTTTGGGTGACGTCACACCCTGATGGAGCAGCGTCCACCTCTCTGGCCATTCTCGCTCTATTATTGGCATGCGACTGTCTTTCTCTGCCCAGGCTTTAATGCCAGTGTTCCTCAGGGTCCCCTCCCCTGTTTTTCTCCCTCTAGACCCATCTCTGAGGAATTTTCCCACTGCAGTGATTCCCCAAATGATATCTCTCGTCCAGATAATGTTTTTTCCTGAATTCCAGATGTGTACATAGGTCTAACTGCCTAGTGGAAGTCTCTACCCAATGGGGGCAGCCATCTGCTCCCTAAGCCTTCATTCATTCTGTATTTCCGACGCTTATGAAAAGCATCAATGTCCGGCCACTTGTGTCCTCAAACCTGGAATTATCCTAGACTCCTCACTTTCCCTCATAAGTCATATCAAGTCCATCAACCATTCATTCGTTCATTCAACATTTGTCCAGTCCTTACTCTTGCCAGGGCTTTGACTAGCAGCTGGTGACGTGGAGATGAGTAAAATGGAGCCCTGGCCCTTGAGGAGCTCACGATGAAGTGAGAAGAAAGGCACATGAACAGATGGCTATCACTCACGGTGCATAGTGTACAAGTGAGGGCTGTGGGAACACTTCAGTCACCTACCTCAGCTGGGGTGGGATGAGCGAGATCTCACAAAGCTTCCTGGAGGAGATGATACTTGTGCTGTGCCTCAAAGAATGAGTAGCAATTAGGCAGGGCAATGGGAAGTGGGAATGGGGAGGGAAGGGAAGCAGTCCAGGAAAAGGGAATAACACGAGGAAATGAATGGAGGTGACAAATGGTGTGATGTGGTTTTCACTACAGGCGGTTCAGAGCTGCTGGAGAGAAAAATGGAAGGCAGAAGTGGGTACGAGATGAGGAGATGAAGTTAGGTTATGCAGGACCTCCTGCTCCCTGATAAAGAGTTGGACGTATCTCATGGGAAATAGGACCCAACAGTTGGAGCAGGGGACAGACCTGATCAGATGAATTGTGCAGGGAGATCATACTCACAGGTAGGGTGAGTGGGCAGGGAGAGGGAGGGGTGAGGAGGCCAGACCTTGGGCAGGGGCTCCAGGAATGGAGAGGAAGGAGTCTTGGGGAGGGTGTTCTCCAGAAGACTCAGCTGCCTTTGCGCATTATTTGAATATGGGAAGGATACAGAGAGAGAATAAAGACACCGAATGGTACGTGAATGGAATTCTTCTAGCTGAATGGTACGTGAATATTGTTGGTGTCATTGGGAACACAGGAGTGGAAGCAGGCTTGGGGAGGGGTAAGAGCCTTCAACCTTAGACAAGTTTTGAGGCATTTTACCCCAAAATACTTTGTAAGCTTGAAAGATTTTTTCACATGGGGGCCTGGGGCTGACTGCAGCTTCTGGATCTGACCTTGACCTCTCCGGTCAAATCCATACACTGAATTGGGCACAGAGGCCCAGGACAGAACCGAGGGCTGTTTGGCAAGGTGGACCGCCAGGATTGAAGTCACAGCAATCCACAGACTGAGAGGAGGCCCTTGTTACCTGTACTGACCCACAGGCTGCTGGCTGCGGTGGGACTTCTGCTCTCTGCCATTTCCCGCCAGGAATGCTGGGCCATTTGCGATCTGCAACAGACCCCCATCCACGCCAGAAAGGGAGGAGCTTCTTGAACTCTGCCCATCCCTTCATTCCTCTCCACCTCCACGTGTTTCTCATTAAGGGGCTGATGGAAGGGGGTACTGTGGTTGGTGGATTTATCATCATTCTGTCCTCCTCCAACTCAATCCTCTAGAAAAGCCTATGGTCTTAAAGGTAAAGGGACTTTGAGAAAGAAAGGGCAGTTCTCAGGGAAAAATGGATTTTAAAAGAGCTATGTCCACATAGTGGTTTCTTTCTTTCTTTGTTTATTTTGTCTTAAAGGGCAAGTGTTTCCTGTTGACTTTGGACAGAGAAGTGTCTCTCCGGTATTTCTTCAGAGCAAGTAAAATGGGACTGGCCTGAGAGAGAGGATGGTTAACGTAGAGTCACCAACCCTGAGCGACTTCTTCCTTCTCTGTAAGAGGTTGGACTAGATGAAGTCGAAGTGCCTCTTGTGTCCGAGCATCTAGGATGTGGTGCTGAGGGTCAATTAGTTGTGAAGGCAGCACCATGAATGGAAAAAGCAGTCGATCAAGAGTGCTTGCTCTATGCACCAACTATGAGACCCTGGGCAATTCATTTCACCTTCCTGAATCAAGATTTTCCTATCTGTCGAATGAAGACGATTATCCTGTTTGCATACTTTTCGGGCTGTTATGAGGATTTAATGGAAAGTCAAAGTGTAATCTGTAAGAGGCTATACACTTCGAGGAACTGGGGCCTGATTGGCGGCTTTGCCCAACCAGCTACTGCACCAAAATTCAGACCAGTTGAATTAGAACAAGATCAGTGTGAACAGCCAAGATCCCTCGTTAGTGGGACCCAGAGTCCCTCGTCTATGCCTTGAGCACAATAGTAACTATGTCACAAGGTTGTAGTGATGAATAAATAACATAATTCCACTCATCTCTTCTTCCATGCGTCTGTCCATCCATCTGTCCTTCCATCCATCCGCTCATCCACCTGTCCATCCAATGAACTTGTATTGAACACCTCTCTTCAGCAGTGTCTGTGCTGCATGCTGGCATACAGGAGTGAACTCGACATGGTCCTGTCCTCTGTGAAAACACAATCTACGCACAGAGACACACAACTAACCAAAAAATTATAAAGCATTGTGGGAATTCAGGCACACCCCTGTAGTCTAAGCATTTGGGAGCCCAGAGGGGAGCAGCATTTGGCTTAACCTGGAGGTCAGCAAATCTCCTTGGAGGAGATGACATCTGAACTGAGGTTTGAAGGATGTCAGCCAGGTATGAAGGCTTGCGGGGGTGCCGCACAGGAGAGGGGGACCACCGTCCAGACAGAGGGCCCAGCCTGGAATGTTCTTCTCCATAGCTTCTCAGGGCTCTGCTCAGAATGTCACCTCCTCACAGGCATCTTCTCTGAGCACCGTGGTCCCCCTCTCTCCCTTTGCCCTGCTTTAGTTTCCTTTCTATCACTTACTGTGATCTGAAATCACGTGAGATATATTTTTGTGTACTTACAGTCTGTCTTCCCTGTTGGAACACAAGCTCAGTGTGAGCAGTGCCCTCATCTGTCTTGCTCAGTGCGGATCCCCACCACTTTGAGCCTGACGCTGTGGTAGTCTGCTCGGGCTGCTGTAATGAGGTACCACAGACTGGGTGGCTCAAGCAACAGAAATTTAATTTCTCATGTTTCTGGAGGCTAGAGGTCTGAGAACAGGTGTCAGCAGGGTGGGTCCTTCTGAGAGCTATGAGGAAGAATCAGTTTCGTGTCTTTCTCCCAGCTTCTGGTGGTTTGCTGGTAATCTTTGGTGTCTCTTGTAAACACTCATCACCTTGCTCTCTGCCCTCCTCTTAATGTGGCATTACCTCCGCGTTGTGTGTCTGTGTCCAAATTTCCCCTTTTTATAAGGACACAATTCATATAGATGAGGGGGTCACCCTATTCCAGTATAACCGCATCTTAACTAATTACATCTGCAATGACCCTATTTCCAAATAAGATTACGTTCTGAGGTACTGGGGACTAGGATTTCAAGATACGAATTTTGGAGGGACACACGTTCAACCCACAAAAGACACACAGTAGAGAGACAGAATACATTGACTGATTGAAGGAATGAGTGGATGAGGGCACGGAGGGAAGAATCAGCATGGTGCCTGTGGGGAGCTCAGGGTTGTTTGGGATTCTCAGAGCTCCAGGAGCATGGTAGGGACTGGGAAGAGCTGACACCTGAGAGGTATGTGTGTCTCCTCCTTAGCACGTGGGGAGCGTTCCGTCAGAGGTAGCTGCTCTGATTTAATTTCTCCTGGTTGTTAGATGGATGCATCAGTCTCTCTGCGGCGATGATCACTGCTCCTGCAAGCCTCAGTTCACAGCACAGCAGAGCTGAGTGTCAGCAATTTGGGCCGTCATCATCCTGTTTACCAAGGGCCACATGCACACCAGCTTACTCAGCAGGTCCTGGAGGCCTGCATCTTGTGCATGACACTCTAACCTGGTCCCCTTTCTTCTCTATCCCAACAATAGGCTGCCTTCTGCCCTCTGATAAACAGCCTATCATTTATGAGCCGAGATCAGGGACAGGTTGGCGGGGGGGTCCTGGGACATTTCCTTTACGGTCATAACCACCGAGACACAAGTTCTGATGAGTCAACCCTGTGATATAGCGTGGGCAAGGTAGCAGAACATAAATAGCAAAGGAAACCAAGATTAATGTGGAAATGTCCCTGCGATATCAGGATAGGAAGTTGCGAAGGAGCCAGGGGGGGCTCCTTGGAGAATGAGCTGGAAGTCAGAGGGAGATAACCTCATAGTGGAGTGAAAAAGACTCTGCTGTTGACTGCCTGACATGAATCCAACCTCCGCCACCTGCTAGCTGCGGGAACCAGGGTAAGTCATCTTCCCACTGTGAATCTCAACTTCCCCAGCTCAGGGGAGGGAAGAATATGACCTGCGTTATTGTGAAAACGAGAGAGACTGCATGAGGCTTTAACACAGAGCCTGCCAGTTAGCAAGAGCCCGATGGGTGGGAACAATAACAGCTCACACAAATTGAGTGCTTCCAGGGCGCGAGGCATTATTCTAAGTGATTAACCCCTGAGACAGGTGCAATCATAAAACTCACTTTGCAGTTGAGGAAACTGAGGTTTGGAAGGTTTAAGTAAATGCCCAAGTCACACAGCAGCTAAGGGGTAGAGCAGAGACTCAAACTCGGGCAGTCTGTGCTTTTAACTATTATGCTGTGTAATTGTTGGCATAATTATAATACATGTTAAAAGTGAGAATTTCGGGGCATTTTCAATCAAGAAAACTGGAAGGAAGATAATTAATGAAAGTTATTGAACAATCCCCAGCTGCTGGGCTTAAAATACTCACATTATCTCAATTTGTCCTCACATGCAGCCTGGAAAAAATGTATTATCACCTGCATTTTAGACATAAGGAAACCATGACTCAGAAATGTTGCACAGCTAAGCTTCAGCTCCAAGTCTCTCGGGGTCAAAAGCCCCAGCTCTCTACACCACACCCACTGCCTGTGGGAAACCCACTCCAGGATACATAGAAGGGGCTCCTGACATCCAGGGCCCTATCCCGGAGGGGCAACGAAAACACGGAGACTCTTTGTAACTTGCGTCAAAGCTGACAGTTAAGTCGGGAGGACCATTGACAAGTTCACAAGACACCGGGTCCAAAATGAGTAATGGATCAGCCTCCCAGAGGAAGCTGCGAGGGCAATAGGAAAAATACTGCTGGTTTGATGGTCCGCGAAATGCGGAGGAAACGTCCGTGGGTAAGGAAGATGGATGGGAGAGCTTATATTTAAAACTGGCTGGAGGTGAGGAAGGAAGCGATCAACCTAATTTTAGAAAGCCTCAGACTCGGAGGCTCCTAAGGTACGAGGCACGGAGCTTGGGTGAGGACTATTTACCATTTATCATCCACTGGCTCCAGAGGAGGGGCTGGAGCCGATTCAGCTCGAAGGCCTCCCCCAGTGAAGGAGAAAAAGGATGAGCTCTGAAGTCAGACAGACCTCATGTTGAGCTGCATTTGGTTAAGTAACTTATTTCATCTCTCTGAGGCTTGATGTTCTTATCTATTAAATGAGATGATTGTATCTGCCTGACAGGGTTTTTGTTAAGGATAAATGAGAAAAGGTTGAAAGGGCCTAATGAATCGTCTGGCCCATAGTAGGCATTCAACTAATGTTTATTGAATGGATCTCAAGAGGAGATGAAATGTTCGTAAAAGGAAGCCTGCCCTCAATCACGATAAGAGTATCATCAGTAGGTTCTAATGTCTGTAGATGAGAAAAGAGGTTTTCATGTCCAATGTGTCTGGCCTTTCTGTAATTCGGCACCCACCACACTCTGAAGGCTCTAAGAGGGCCTAAGAAGTGCATGGGGATGAATGCGTGCACGCAAACCCTGGCATGGAAGGCTGTCGTCAATTATGTCATGCACACCGAAGCTTATGTTATAGACTTAAACACTATTCTTCAAATTTGAGATGTCTTTGTTTTTTTCCTGATTCTGAAGATAAGTTGGTTTAAAATAATTTTGTTAATTCAGGAGTATACGAAGTAGCAAGTGAAAGAATACTCTGTGATTTGACTTCCTGGACATAACCGTTTTTTATGGGTATATATGCTTCCAGACTTTATTCTGTACTCACATGAACATATATGTTGCAATCGACACTCACACACACACACACACACACACACACACCCCTTAGTGCAGCATCTTGATTTTGAGCTGAGCACGTTGCCGCCTGGAATAGAGACCACATTTCCCGGCCTCCATTCCGGTGAGGTGTGTGCATGTGGGTAAGTTCTGGCCAATAGCATATAAGCAGACAGGTTGTACCCCACTAAGAAGGCTACTGGGGAGAGGCAATTCAAACGGGAGGTGTGTCTTTTTAGCCTTTTGTCTGCCCTCCTTCTGGCCTACAAAACAGATGTGAAGGTACGGTTCCAGGGTTATCTTAGGCCATGAGGGTCCCTGAGAATGGAAGCCACACATTGGAGGCAGAAGAATGTGTCAGAGTCTTTGATAACTCAAAGGAATAGCCACACCAGCCCCAAGTGTCCTTCTTCAGGCCATCTTTGATATTGGAGAATAATTGCCTGTGATTTGAAGCCACTGTGATGAGGTCTTCTGTGACTGGAACCAAGATGCAATTTCTAAATGACACACAGCTGTCCCCGACCCCTTCCACTTAACTTTATATTATAGATGGTTTTCCCTGTCAATGCATAAAAGATCTCCTATATTCTTTTTCATGACTACGTAAATATTCCATTATAAGGATTTACCATAATTTACTCAATTCCTTATTGATAAAACTCATAAGTTCATTCCAATTTTTGAAAATTATAAACAATGTGGAACATAAATCTTTCAGCACGTTTCAATATTTTCTTAGGATAAGAAGAGGAGTTTTAGGGTTAAAAGATTTGTGAATTTTGAATCAGTAATTGAATTAATCAAACTGATGAATAAATTTATGCATTGTAATTGAGATGTATTCCAAAGTGTCTCTGGAAAAGTTGTTCCAAGCTATACTTGTTTAGGTAGAATTAAAAAATATATATTGTGAGATATTTCGTACATGCAGGGCACAAAGAATAGCGTGAGAAGCACCTGCATACCCCGCTCCCGTCTAAGAAGCAGAACATCCCCCCAGGTGCCCGGAGTCCCCACGTGTCTCATTCTGGTGGCCTCAGCCGACCCTCCTCACTCAGCAGGCTAGTGTGTCTCTTGGTCTTTCAACAACGCTTGAGGCCGATGGGAGAAACTGTGGGACTCTTTCACTTGCAAGTAATATACACTCTCTCCTACCCAAAGTAGGACGTATTGGTTCATACGGTTTAAAAGTCCTGGGGTAGAATTTCTGAAGGGAGGGCTCAAATGATGTCATCGGGACCCCATCTTCTCCTCCTGGCTCTCCTTCCCTCCATGCTGGATCCATACTCAGTGGCAAGAGGGCGGCCAGCACCTCCAGGCCTGCATTCTCCAGGTTCACATTGAGCAGGAAAAAAAATCGTGCCTCTTCCCAGTAGCTCTCACACAAGACGTGGGTTCTCTCTGATTAGGGTACCCGGGTGATGTGCCAGTCCTGGACATATCCAGCGCCCACTGTGGGTTTGTCATCTGGAAGCCATCAAACCTGCGCGTGCTCATTTACATTTTCTGCCTGTATTGGGATGACAAACCCCAGGGTTAACCATCTTTTTGGTAGTGTGGTCCCCGGCAGAGGATAGTACA
This sequence comes from Equus asinus, assembly GCF_041296235.1. Taxonomy (NCBI): domain Eukaryota; kingdom Metazoa; phylum Chordata; class Mammalia; order Perissodactyla; family Equidae; genus Equus; species Equus asinus. The sequence goes on from NC_091794.1 coordinate 68,346,329, forward strand.
CGGATAACCAGTGCGGGCACTGCCGAGTGCTACCACGTGCCGGGCGCCTCGTCTCATTCGATCTCCCCAACAAGTCTGTGAGGGGGATGTGATGGCTGTCTTATAAATGCGGAAAATAGAAGCTTAGAGCTGATAAAAAGCTGAGCTCACACAGCTGGGGGTGTTGTGCTGGGATCCGGCCTGGGTTTACCTCACCCAGCGTCCAGTGGAGACCCGGCCGGGCCGCACGGCCTCTCTTGCAATATGTGGGTGTTTACCTCCCAAGCTGTAAAGCGTAACATGAAAACGCTGTGTAAACTGAAGCTCTTCCCCAAAATCAGTCCATTGAGCTCATTGATATATCCTAAATTTACCTCCTTCAAGGCCCCAAGGGGAGGGCAGGGGACAGCCTGGTCATTGCCCAGGAATCCTGCGTAAACAGATTAAGTAAGGGATGAGGGAGATAAGTTATTCCCTGAACTATTTTTCTTTATTTCTACAAACATGTTTTTGAAAGGACATCTCCAACTGTTTAGGATTTTACGAATAATACAAAACAGTTTCAGTAAGTATTTCTTCTGGGCAAACCAAGTGCTGGGAGGCCCTTACGAGGCAGGATTCACAGTGGACAGGCCAGGTTTCCAGGCTGCCGCGGGCTGTGCTGGTCCTCCTGTTGCTTGGAGCTGGCTCAGGCTCCTTGCCGGCCTCAGTTTCCCCGTTGGTTCAGTGCAGGGTTTGGATAAAAACGTTTCCCATCTTAAAGGTTTTTTTCATCTGTAGAATAATTGTGGGCTGAGGGAGACTGGGGGAGACGGTAACCCAGGCTGTCCAGGGGTCACCCGGGAGTCTCAGGAAGAATAGATAATGTCTTCCACTGGCTGCAGAGCAACCCCCTTGTGGGCTGAGGAGGAGCTGGGGAATGGGGCCCTAGGGGTTTTCCTGCCTCTGGAAACATTTGGCTTTGGTTATTCCCCGGCCAAAAGCTGCCTGACTCCTGCAGCGCATTGCTTGGAGTCCCGGCCAAGCTCCAGTTTGGACGTGAGGAGCATAGGTCATTAGCAAGGGACTTAATGTCCCGTAAACCGGCTTCCTGGAGGGGCGCGCTCACCCCAGCGCAATCGAGCTGTTAGCCGGAGAGACTCAGCCTGCTTCCAGCCAGGGGCACACGGCGCTTCGGGAGGGAGACCCGAGGAGCTGCAGAGCCAGGAGGGGGACGAGCCCTGGACTGGGAGTCAGGGCCAGAGCCTAGCCCAGGCTTTGTCGCTGACCAGGGCAAGTCACTCTGTCTCTCTGGGCCTCCTTTTCATTTTCAAGATGAAGGGTAGTGTGGACGTGCTTTGGGGCTTTCCAGCTGGGACAGAAAGCATCTGAGGAGGTTCAGTGAACAGACCCTGGAGCCGCCCTGCCTGAGCTCTGAGCCAGCCTTGCTGCTTGCCCTCCTGTGTCCTCAGGCAATTTATTGAAACTTTCTGTGCCTCAGTCTTCTCATCTGTAAAATGGGAGGGCTCACGGTACACACCGCACAGGGTTTGTGACGATTAAACGTCGTAAAGCACTTCAAATAGCTCCCGGCCTAGAGGAAGGGCCTTGGAGGCCCGCAGCAGGCCACAGCCTGGGCTCGGGAGGGTGGGAAGAGCAGGCCCTCCACTGCAGGGTCGTCGCCCGGCCCGCAAGGCTCCGCCCACACCAGGCCGCTGCTGGCAATGGGGAGACGCTGCCACCCAGCCTGTCTGTTGACGACACCACAGGGGAGGATGCATCTCACCTGGGACACCCTCTGGGCTCTCATGGCAGGGAGGAGGGGAGGGCAAGAGAAAGGAGGGAGAGAGGAGGGGTCAACTCTCGGTGCATCAGGGCCAAGATGCCCTGGGCAGACAGGGCCGGGCAGACTGGGGTTCAAGTGCTGGCTGTGCCGCTTACTTGCTGTTGAACAAGACTCTGGCTTCATCTGAGCTTCATGTTGCTGGGCGTAGCGTCCAGACCACGGACCTATGGAGCAGAATGAAATGACACAGTGAGAACGCCTGGCAGCGTCAGCCACTCCAGGGCTGCGGGACGAGTGAGTTGAATATGAATCCAAGGAATGGAAGATGCGGGCTGTGACGGCACCAGGCCACGTGGAGTGGTGCTGGTGGGGTGTGTATGCATCTGCATGTGCATGTGTGCATGCTTGTGCCTGCGCATGCGTGTGTACGGGTAAAGCTGTTACAGTGGAGGTGGGGGAAGAGGAGGAGGAAAGGGTGGCAGCTTCCTGAGGTTTGGGAAGCCTTTACCTAACGACCTGTCGAAGTCTTCTCACCCTCGACACCGCTGCCGTGGTCCAGGCCCGCAGCCTCCCACCAGGGCGTCTGCGTAGCCTCTTAGCTGGTGGCCCTGCCTCCAGCCTCACAGGCTGCTTTCATTCTCCTTCACTTTGCGATCAGAGCCACCATTCTGAAATGGAGACTTGATAGTGTCTCTACAGTGGCTCCCCGCCGTCCTCAGGGCAAACAATCTCCTGGACAAGGGTGTCATCTGATTGCCCCCTGCAGGTCCGCCATTCCCCCTTCTCCACCTGCCCTGGGCCCCAGGACCCTGATCTGTGTTGAGGGTGTCAGCGGGTCCACTTACGTTTCCTTTCCCAGTGGGGTTCAGCCAATGAAGCCCCAAGAGAAGGGCGAGGAGGAGGAGAACCGTCAGAGCCTTTCCTCCGGCTTCCCTCCTCCAGGTCCCCATAGAGCGCTGTGTCCCTCTGCCAAGTCCATTGCTCCTGCCACTGTCTCCCACACACCCTCGCTCGCCCCCTCAGGCTTCAGGGTGGTAATGGCCATTAGCCCAGGAGCTCCGCAGCGTCCATTATGACCTTCGCTCTTCCCTGCCCACACCCTGGGTGAGGTTCCCTTCTCGAATGGCTCAGGCGAGCATGTGTGTCTCTCCTCCGAGACCCTGCCGGAGACAGATTACAGGCCTGTGCGCTCTGCCCCAGCTCGTCTCCCCACTTGCACCCTGTGTTCCCACTTCTCTCCATTGTTCACATGCACCGGCCTCTTTCTTACCCCGGAGCTTTCCCACATCTGGTGCTTCGGCCAGGGTTACTTTGTTACTCTGTACTTGCTTCCTCCAAGAAGCCTTCCGTGATACCCCTGGCTCGGTCAGAGCCCCTCCTCCAGCCCCAGGGCCCCCTGTGCTTCCCTGTCACAGCAGGCATCGTATGATATTGTAATTGTCTGCTTTCTTGTCAATCTCTCCTGCCAGACGGTGAACCCCGGAAGGCAGGGCCAGACCTTGCCGGTGGAGAGCGAGAGATGCCATGGAGGTGAGGAGCACAGCCCCCGGAGCCGTCCTGCCAGTTCGCATCCCGGTTCACATCCCGGCTCTGCTCTGCTCTATCAGCCGCATGCGCAGCCTGACACGGTGACGCAAGCTCTGTGCAAACGCTCTCCCCATCCGTGAACATCTGCCTTCAGGCTTCTTGCAAGGATTGCGTTAGCCAGGATATGTAGGTCGAAGTATTCTTAGAATTCTATTTTCTAAATTCCATATATTAAGTATTGACTAATAACAGTTTTATTTGTAAACTGATTTGCTATATGGAATTGGTGCCCAGTAGTGTTAGGTATTCTGGTGCGTTGGTGACACAGAGTGCGCACTGAATGAACAGAGAATGGAGGGGCTCCGCATCCCAGAGGATCGTCGCACAGTGCTGTCCTTCCCCGTTCTGTCCTCACAGCAGGCTTGGGAGGAAGGGGGGGTCGAAGTTCTGTCCCATGCCACAGCTGGGGACACCAAGCTTAGAGGGACCTGCCCAGTGCTCCAGGACTGGCGCAGGGCTGAGGGGCAGTGGACCCTGGACGCTGAGCCCTCGCTGGGTGAGAAGTCTGTGGGGTCTGCCCTCACAGTCTGCTCCAGGACAGGGGCAGCCACAGGACTGGGGGAGTCAGGGGCTTCAGAGGCTACCACTCGAGTCCCTTTCCTGAAAGTCTCTGAGTCACCTTTGGGGTTTTCCAGGCTAAGGAGGGTTAAAAGCTCCTGGAGGGTTAAAAAAAGTCCAGGGTGTCGCAAGTTCTGAAACCAGCTGCACATACAAGTCCTGCTGGCCCAGGCGTCCATCTGAAGAATGCGGGACCTAAAGGGGGAACCCCAGGAAGTGAGGCTCAGGAAAATGAGCCTTGAACGTTTCAGTGAACAGCAATAATAATCCTTTACATAAGGTTCGTAAGAACGTGGGACTTTCTCCAGTGCTTCTGCTGTGCAGACAGCCCTGTCGTACCACTTAGCACGCTGCCTTTTCACCTGTTGTGTCTGTGTCTTTTGTCTTTGTCAGTGGAGATTCTCATTCAGCTCCTGGACCCCAGAACCCAGCGGAGTGCCTGACAGCACAAAGGAGACCCATAGGTGCTTGTGGAATGCCCGGCTAAGTACATGAATGGATCTAGTCTTCCTGGTCCCCACACAATTCCATTTCACAGACAGGGAAACTGAAGTTCAGAGGGCTGAACGCCTTCAGCAAGGTGACAGTTAATAAGGGCAAAGACTGGGGTGTTGATGCAGCTCCTCAATGAGGCCTCCTGAGTTATGGAGAGCGGCAAGTGTTGAGGTCAAACAGATCAGGGTTCGCATTCCCAATCTGCCAGCTACTGTGTAGCTGCCTACTGTGTGATTTTGTATAAGTTACTCAACCTCTCTGAACCTCAGGGGGCTGTGTTGGTGAAATGGGCACAGTAATACTAAACGTTTTGTTGAGATGTTGTGAGGACTAACATGCATGCAAAGCACACACAGCTTAGTGGCAGGGTTAGGAGACATCCCGATTGTGGGACTCATGGTTGACCGGGGGGCGTGAGGGAGTGGGAAGCGAGAACCAGCCTGGGGGTAGCCTGTTCTGCTGCTCATTGACTGGGTGACCCCGGGCAGATGCTCCAGGACACGGAACCCCAGTTTTCTCAACTGTGAAATAGGCAGAATTTTACTTTCCTCACAGGAACGGTGGAAGGAATAAAGAAGGTAATGGAGGGGCTGGCCCGGTGGCGTAGTGGTTAAGTTCGCACACTCCGCTTGGGCAGCCTGGGGTTCACAGGTTCGGATCCCGGGTGTGGATCTACACACTGCTCATCAAGCCATGCTGAGGTGGCACCCCACATCGAAGAACTAGAAGGACCTACAACTAGAATATACAACTATATACTGGGGGACTTTGGGGAGAAGAATTAAAAAAACCCAGAAGATTGGCACAGATGTTAGCTCAGGGACAATCTTCCTCATCAAAAAGAAAAATAAAGATAATAGAGAGGAAGTCATCCAGGACAGAGCTTGGCACAAGTTCCCTTCCCTCCTGCTTCCTCTTCCTTCCTGAAGTGAACAGGGGCTGTGGAATCAGACAATCCTGGGTTCAAATCCTGTGTGAACTTGGGGAAAGTATTCACTTTCCTGGGTCTTGGTTTTTCTTATTCATGAAATGGCAACAGGAATAACCATCCTGAGGGGTCTTTGAGGAAATGAGAGATGACAGATGTAACCTGGGAGGCGAAGCCCTTCTAGACAAAGCTGCTCTTCTTCCTTCCACCCTCCTCCGGGACTCCCTCACAGCCTCTCAGGCCCCCAGCCGAGACGGCGGGAGAGCGTGTGTCTGTCCATCTCTGTTCCTCCACCAGGCGTGGAGCAGTGCAGCCAGTTCTCGGGCAGGCACGGTTTCAGCCAGCAGAGCTGATGGCTCTGGGGACAGCCGTGCTCCCTCCCAGCCCTCAGGCCACTTCAGGACACGCATCCCTTGAGGGGTGTCAAACCCAAGGAGAGCCACTGCAGCGCTTCCAAGGGGGCTGTTGGAGAGTGAGCCGTAAATCACCCTGAGGGGACAGCCCCTTGGCACCCCTTCCTGGTCAGGAGCAAACATTACGTTATTCAGAGAGACACTTAGGTTTCAAACCACTTCATATTTAATCAGCAATCATGCTCCCTTCCAAAAGCCATTCCAGGAAAAACATCAGTTGAGTTTTTGACAAGAAACAAAGCTTTCTGAACACATGTGCACACAGCCCAAGCCTCCGGGGACAGACTCGGGGCCTGTTTTGAGCCAGAGGTGGCGCCAACCTAGGACACTGTGGCCGAGACATGCACATCTGTCTAGTGTTTCAGTTGTCCTGAGGAGCGGTGGTGGAAAGTTCAGGAACAGAGGGGCGTATGTGGGCTGTGGAGGTGGCCAGACCTGCCTTCAGATCCCACCTCTTCCCCCCACTGACGATGTGTCCTTCAGCAAGATGCGTGACCTCTCGGAGCCTCGTGTTTGTAAATGGAAACTAGGAGCAATGATGCCTACCTGGAAGGTTGTGCTGAGGTTTCTATCAAATACGCCAATGGATTAGGTTGAACCATATAAAGTTGTCACTTCTGAAGGTTAAAAATGGTTGAATATTGACGATTTCATATGCTTCAGGCTACTATATAAAGTGCATGGCACATTTCAATAGTCGCCACATTGGCCTAAACATTTACACAGTGAGTCTCAAAACTTAGGAAGCATTGGAAAGGGGGGCGTTGAGGAGTGTGCGAAAAATATCCGATTTATAAGATCTGCATGGGGCCTAGAAATCTGCATTTGGACAGACTTGCAGCCCCCACTCCAGGTGATTTTGATGAGGCGATGCTTCCTGCTCAAGTGAGCTGGGTTTTGAACAAGAAAAACCTGGCGAGGAGGGTGTGGCTAGGATAGTAAATGGCAATTCCCTCTCCCAACCCCTTATCTTGTTTGTTTGGTCCAGATAGGTAGCAGGATTAGCTTGGGGTGTGTGTATGTGTGTGTGTGTGTAAGACAGAGAGAGAGAGAGAGAGAGTGAGTAAGGGAGAAAGGCAATTTGAGAATCCCTTCTGATCACATTAAAAACCCTAACCTTGATATTTGGAGCCTCTTGTCCTGTTTGAATTACCTCTATCCTAAATCTTTGCACTGTTCTGAGGTGGGGGGTTGGTCAACATGTTTTACCCCCAGTAGCTGTCCCTAGTATCTTAATATTCAGGAGACACTTTCAGGTATTTTCAAAATGTCCTTAAAAGTTGGAGCTAGAGGAATTAGCCAGTGGAGAAAGGTGAATATGAGGCTTGGGAGCATGTTGTGAGCTCTCCTGATCCTGCCTCCTCCCATATCAGGTGAGGAAGCCCCGCCCCAGCAGGAGGTGGCACCTCCCTAGGTCATGCAGCATGAGTTGGAGCAGAGGTGGAACCTGAATCAGTCCTTAAGGGCTAACCTTGGCTCTCCTGGGGGTTCATAACCAACCTGCACCTCAATCTCCTCACTGCTATTATGAGCTAACAAACCCTGACCAGCAGATGCCGAGCTGCATCAGTGTGAAGTAATGTGACTTGTCTGCACTGCTCCTTCCTGCTGCAATTCGTGGCGCACATGCACTGCTGCCAGCGAAGAGGTCCTGTGAATCCGTCCGTTCCTCCGACGCGTAGAAACCAGCTGCACTGAGGATGCAGCGATGAGCGCAGCAGGCATAATGCTTACCTTCGTGGACTCCACAGCCTCAGCGTCCGCACTGTGTGTATGGTACCAGCTAGAAGGTAAATGCAGTGGGACTTTGAGAATGTGTAACGGGGAGGCCTGCTCCGCTCTGGTCAAGGCTGGTAGGAGTCACTTCCTCCTTACTGTCTGAGGGCAACCTGGTGATGAGTCCAGGCTCCAAAATATATTTACAGATTTTTGTTAAGTGCATACTAGTTCCAGACACCATGCTGGTCTCTATGGTTTAGCTATAGATGAAGGAGGGATGAGGAGGCCAGAAAGAGCACCAATGCTCCAGCCGAGTGGTGTGGGCAAAACCGTGGCACCTCACAGTGTCCAGGGCCTCATCCTTTCGGGGGGTGGGGGCGCTCCTGGGGTCCCTGTTTGCTCCCACAGAAGTGAGCTTGGAGACTGGACCTGTGTTGCTTGGTCTGGAGCTCTGTCCCCACACCTGCAAAACGGGACAATAAGAACTCACCTCGCAGCGGTAGTTCTGAGGATTAACTGAGGGAACACGTGGAAGTGCCCAGCGCCAGGTCTTATCTTGTCGCCCTTGAGGAAAACTCACTCGTTTCTTCCAGGAAATTTGCTCTGCACAACTTAGGCGCTGCGTGGCATGGGCCAAGCTTCAGCTAGGTGTGTGTGCCTCCTAGTCCAGAGCCCCCTGCCCTTCCTATACCGTGAACTCTCTTCAGGATAAGTGGTGGAAAATTCCAGAAGACTTTAACTTCATGGTTTGAATTTGAACTTTATTGGGGAGATATTAGGGATCATTGGAGCTCTGTGAGCTGAGAGTCCTGTGACAAACCTGCTTTTAGGTAATGAATGACTAAGGTAAATGTGGGGCTTGAGGACGGATTGAAAACTAGAGGCCATTTTATTTTGGCTATTCCTGGAATTCATGTCTAGAGGAACAGTCCACTTCTGAACAGGGGCAGGGAGGGGCTGGGAAGCCCTGATGGCAGAGTGGTCATCCCCTTGCCAGCTCCCCACCTGGTGGCTGCTGTGTAATTTGAGCCTGGTTCTGATTTAATTTATGTGGGCCATCAACTGCACCCGCAGCGCCTACCTCAATGTCCGCTTGCTGCCATGCTGGCTGGCGATTACACTGTTCCGCTCTTTGAAGAAGAAGGCAATGCCTTCAGATGCCAAATTTAAATTGCTGCCATTCAAAATTAAGGTGGGAACCATTCTGCCAGTCACCCCTCAGGAATAATGTCGCAGTTGTTCTTCATGCCAGGAGCTTTCCAGATATTATCTCTAATTCTCCCAGCAACTCTGCAAAATGGGTGTTATTATTTGTACTTAGAGAAAAGGAACCTGAAGCTCTGAGGTTCCTTTAAATAACATGCCAAGGACACACGGTTTACTAAGTGAAAGAAGCTGAAAATGAACATAGCCTGCTCTGGGTGTGGAACCTACTGCTTTGTTCTCAAGCACCTTTGACAGATGACATTTTTCCAGATGAGGAAACTGAGACTTGTAAGAGCTGTGTGAATTGCCCAAGGTCATGCAGCTACTACACCAGCTAAGTCACAGCAACCTTTACAGCGTTCACTGTGGCTCAGGCAGTGGGCTAAGGTCTGACATACACCATCTCATTTAATCTACGTAACAGCTTGCCTTGTGTCACAAATAAATGCCACAAATAACTGGTATTTATGATCAGGTCTACCTGCCTTCAGAGCTTTCAACTGCCCGATTCTGCTTTGAGGAGACTGATAGGGGATTGCTATAAACCCCAAGTCTTCAATGGAAGAAAGGTAATGTTGGCTAAGAAGACACCTGATCAGAATTTATGGGGTGAAGCTGCTACAAGCCACTTCTTCCTCTGAATGCAGTTCTTGTCCACTCCTAAGTGATGGATGGAAGTCTGAGCACTGAGGATCAGGAATGTCTGGCCTCATGTACTGGGCATTTCAGTGAAGGGCACCAGGCAGTTGCTGCAATCAAGGAAGAGATAAAATCCTAATGACACGCGCATGGTTGAGATCAGAGGGATGAATGCAGGCTGCCTCTCTGGGATCTTTCTTTCCCAAGGAATTTGATGGAAGATGTGTCAGGCCTAGCTCACTGCATTCCAGCGCAAAGGGTCAGCTTTCCAAAACCTCTGAGTGTCCCACAGCCGGAGGTGAAGGGGCTGGGGAAGGGTCCGCGTAGTCTCTGACCCGGTCCTGGAGACAAGGTGCTGTCTGCTCTGTATGTAGACATTTCTGGGAGATGAAACACAGATCCACGGGCAGCATCCTAACTCCTCCACACTCCAGGCGTGCACTGGTCGTCCTGGCCGGCTCTGCCTTTAAACGACACTGTAAAACACAGTGACTGCTGTGAGGGGAGCTGGAGGCCGGGAGGCAGGAGTTGTATCAGAAGCACAGTTTGTTTTCTCCATGCAACCCCAGGAGAATCATCATGTCATTGTGTTGGGATGATAATCATACAATTAATGGACTTTGGTGGAAATTTTTGGAGTTATATTGTGTGCTTGCATATCAACAATCTCTTTTCTCTCTCCCAACAGCCTGGTGAGGAGTACGTTGTTATTATCCCTATTTTTACAAGCAAGGTGACGGAGGCCCAGAATGGGTAAATCATTTGTCCTTACGCCTCACCTGCTAAGTCATGGAGCAAGGTCTTGTGTCCAGGACTCCTAACTCTGCCTCACATTTTTCCTATAAGGTATCTTAGAGATCACTTGGTTTCACCTCTGGCTGCCTCCACACATATTGGACAGACGGATATCCCAACTCTGCTGAACATCCAACATGGCCCATTTCAGGGCTGGACAGCCATAATCTAGGGCTAAAAAATCTAGTGACCAGTTTTGGAGCCCTTGCTATACACCAAATTGTATTCTAAATGCACATTACTTCTCATCCTCCGACCAAACTTACATGGTTTATAATTTGTGGGAATTGAGTTTCATAGAACACAAGTGACTTGCCCAAGGCCACACAACTGGAGGGCAATGGAGCAGGGATTCACACTCAAGTCTGTCTTGTATCACACCCACGGTACCACACTTTCTCCTTACGCTGAGCGAAATCATCTCTAATGTCTGTATAGATGTCTTAGTTCTGCCCTCTGTGGCTGCACAGGACAAGCTTGCTTGCTTTTTCACCAATCGGCAGACCTGGCAGATGCTGGAAGATGTCTTTGCTTTCTAAGTCTTCTCTCTGCAGGTGCAGAATTCCTGGTTCCTCCAACTCTTCCTGATGGGACCTGGTATCAGACGGTCCTTCACCTGTAACGTGAAGCACAGAGTAGTAGAAAGAGCGTGGGCTTTGAGGTCTAAAGAAGTGGGCTCTGCTTCAGTTCTGGGGTTACAAACTATGTTTCAGCACTTGGCTTCTGGAATCCTCATCTATTCCGTGTGAATGCTACCTAATTCTCAGTGTTGTTTTAAGAATACAGCATGTGAAATTAAGGAAGTGATACTTCCTTAGAAAAAAGTAGATAAAATATATGGATGTCCAAGGTAGCATTATTTATAAGAATCCAACAAATAAAAGAAAAGCCATCCACAGTAAAACAGAAAACAGAACCAATTTAAACATCCACCACAGGAGAATGGGTAAGAAACAGTGGTACATCAGTTTAATGGGATATTAGACATATATTGATGTTTCTCTTGAAAAAAAAAATGCCTATGATAAAGTACTAATTAAAACGAGTAAGATATGTCAATTATACCTCAACAAAGCTGAAAAAAACCACAAGCAAGATATGAAACTTTATCTTTAGTATGATCTCAGCTCCACAAGAAGTAAGCCTGGAATAAGATACATCCCAACACTGATAACAATTTATCTCAACAACTTTCTTAAGATGATGGGCTTACAGATTGTGTGTGTGTGTGCGTGTGTATATTCTTTACATTTTTCTATTTACATTTTTCTATTTTCCAAATTTTCTCCTGTGAACATGGGTCATTTTGAAAATCAACACAAAATATGGGGCTCAGAATGGAGCACAAAGAGCTCCCCCCAAATACGGCCTCACTGGCTTAAAGATCAATTAACACCTTTTCAAAATCCATTTTTTGCCCCCTGCTATGCCAAAATGCCATTTCAGCATCTCTCCTCTGCTCACTCATCTCTTTTGGCATCACGATCTTGATTTGACTGGGTTCAAAGAGGAAGCAAATACAATAGACTAAAGCCAGTCTTTAGGAACTGCCTGGGCTCACGTTGCAAAAAGGATGTGCTGATATAGTCTTTAAAAAAAAACCATGAAAAACCAACAACCTCTTTAGCATCTCACTGAGCAAGCAGCACGGTGGGAAAGTTACCTCAAAGGTTGTTTTCTGGCCTTGTCACCTGCTCCTGGAAGGTTAGCTGTCCTGGGCACCCCAGGGCAGGTCAGGGCAGGGCAGGTTGCCAGACGAATGAATCTGGTCTAAGATACCAGTGGGTGACCTGGGGACAATTGAGTCTTATCAGGACTGCTCCCTAAGTTGTATCTTCTGTGCCTGATAATGTAACTGATTGCCTCTAGGAAAAATGCTGTCTCCCACATGCTGGGGAGGGCAGTAGGGGAGACGTAAGGAAAGGAACGTTTTCTGGAGTTGCTTCAATTGCAGAAGAATGTTCAGAGCAGCAGCAGGAAGCTGAGCCCTTGGGGAACATTAGCGTGGCTGGTTCTGAAAATGGCAGAACCTTAGCCTCCTTGCTGTCCTGCTCTTGGAGCGGCCAGTGTTGGGGACTTCATTTTTCTCTACTTATACAATGGCGCTATGTGAGAAGGAAAGGAATGTATATATTATGAGGTGCATCCCCTTCGTGGTTACTGAGAAGGCACCAAGGTCTTGCTGAGGTCATCCAGGCAGCCAGGCAGGATTAGGACTTAAGGCACCTCCCGACTCCTGTTCGTCCATTATAGGACATGAGAGAGAAGCGCTCGTCATCTACCCCATAGTCTCTCCCAATGATGCCAGTGCCACCTACCATCTAGCCAGTGTCTGCTGTCTGCCAGGCATCATGCAGAAATTTAGAAACATTATTCCATCTGTTATGGGCTGAACTGTGTTCCCCTCAAATTCATACATTGAAGTCCTAACCCCTAGTACCTCAGAATGTGACTGTGTTTGGAGATGGGGCCTTTAAAGACAGAATTAGATTAAAGTCAGGTCATTAGAGTGGGCCCTGATCCCTTGTGTCTGGTGTTCTTATAAGAGGAGGAAATTAGGACACAGAGGGAAGGCTTTGTGAAGACACAGAGAAGACAATCTACAAGCCAAGGAGAGAGGCCTCAGAAGAAACCAACCCTGCTGACGCCTTGATCTTGGACCTCCAGCCCCCAGAGCTGTGAGAAAACACATTTCTGCTGCCTAAGCCGCCTAGAATGTGGTACTTTGTTATGGCGGCTGGGCTGACTCATACACCATCCCAACCGTAGCCCTGCCAGGAGGGAGAATTGGTCCCAGGTGACAAATGGGGAAATTCAGGCTCAGAGTGGTGAAATAACAAGTCCAAGGTCACAGTTAACAAGAAGACTTGAGTAGAACTCAGTCTCGTTGAAACCTAGGGCTTGACGATTGCTCTTAGAAGAGGTGGACTATCTACGCGAAAGAGCATTGCCAACTGTAAATGCTGAATGAACACACCAGAAGGCATCACTCATTATTTTTGCTATGGTAAGTGGCAGTCCCTTTATGGGAAATGCCAGGTCAAACCTGGTCCTCCAGAGAGGCACATCCTGGTGATGCCTTGCTCTCCAATCCCAGGGGTCCATCTCTGGGCTAGAGAAGGGTCTCCCCAATCCATTTCACAGTTACAGGGCATCCTGAGGCAGTGGCTGGAGCCAGGGCCCTGGGGCTCCATTTTTCTCCATCTGCCAGGGGCCTCAGGGTGACCTTGGGCAAGACAAAGTCTCTGTGGGTAGTTGAGTCTGATCGTCACATATTGATTGCTCTGCTGACTTCTGCTACCATGTCCTCTGTGGGCCTTTTAGTGCAAAGGCATTTATATTTTCCTGCAGGCAACCCAATCCTCTTGCCAATCAAAGCAAACTTTTAGTCTCCCCACCTTCTGCCTTTTGCCTCCTCCATGCTGGCTCATCCCTTCAATCTTGGCTCCACTGCCACTTTCTCAGCCTGGACCAGCTTCCCCCTTAGAGGCCAGGTTTGCTCCGTGACAGACACATAGCTCCCCATGTACGCCCCCCGAGCCTTGACCTCCTCTGGGACGTGGTGGGCTCTCAGCAGGTGTTGATGCACAAATTAATGCGCTCGTTTACTGTCCTGCCCCGTGCTCTGTCTTCACAGCACTTACCATAATTTCTAATTAGGCAAATGCTTACTGTTTGTCCCCTGTCCCGGCCACTAGACTGTCACTTGGGACTTGGCTTGCTGACACTCCACTCTCAGCTCCCAGCCGTGCCCGGGACAGAGGAGGCACTGTGAGAGTGTTAGCTGAAGAAAATTAAACGAAGGTGATCGAGAGGTCAGGGAGGTTTTGATTCACACCAAAGACATGGTTCCCAAGTGAATTTCCAGGCCTTAGGAGAGCTCGCTCTCCACCATTCACTGCTTTATTCATTCAACAAACCTTTATCCATCAGCCTCCTCCTGTGCTGGGCAACGCATTCACAAGATCCTTAAGAAATTGTCTCAGCCTGCATGTGGTGGTCACAGTCCAGTGGGGGAGGCGGTGACACTGGTAGTGATAGTCTGGTGCGGTCCGTGCTGTAATTAGAGGCTGGAAGCGGGCTCTGGGTGAGCACTCAGGGTGCCCCGGGTCCAGGGCTTCCAGCCAGGGGGGTGGTGTGGAGGGCAGAGAGGAGGCTGCTTTTGAGCGAAACACTGAAGCTGACTCCATGCACTTACGAGGAAAGGAGGGAGAGGCAGAGGAAAGGCCTGAGCTGCGGCCTAGAGCGGAGGAGGACACGGAGGAGGACACGGCTGGCTGGCTGGCGGGGAGGAGCCTGAGGCTGCAGTCAGGGGCTCTGTGGGGGGGGAGGGGAGGGGTGGGGAGAGGAGGTGGGATGGTCAGGGGCCCTCCAAGGGCCTGGCCTGCATGCTCTCCGGAGACCTTTGTGAAAGGAGCAGGAGAGCAGGTTGTCATTCTCATCCAGCTCTGTCCCCAGCTGTCTTTGATCCCAGCACGGCCATTGTTCCCCAGCACCGGCCTCTCCGCTTCTCAGGGGAAAATGTGGTCTTTGTTCTCCTAAGACTTTTTATCCCAGTGCTGCTCTGGTGGGGACGAGCCGGGGAGGGCTCCGTGCGAGGGTCCAGTCCCCAGCAGCTGAGGGACAAGGGCCGCCCCTGTCCCCTTCCTCGGCCTTGCGTGGGTGGCACAAAGCTCTCAGAATCCTCTCTCTTGCTCAGTACAAATCCTGCTGTGTTGGGGGTGGAGAGGGAATTCTGGGCAAACAGTTTCAGCTTCTTTAGTTTTAAAAATTGCCTTTGTTAACGTTTTCGGCCTGATCTTAATGTCAATCAAATGCAGGGAGGCCTGGGGAAAACCTGGGTTTGAATCTTAGCTCCACCACTGTGGGCTGTGTCAGCCTGGGTATGACATTGGCCCCTCAGTCTCAGTTCCCCACTGTAGAATCAGGAAAATGATGATATTTACCCCACTGCGTTGCACGAGGTTTCATCCATTCACTGAATATACGTCTGTTAAGCACCTGCTGTGTGGCAGACACTGTGGCAGGTTACACCCGTAAGTCCTGCAAGAAGAAACGCAGGTTGCCGAGGGAGTGGGTGATCGGATTCACTGAGTCCTGTGGGGTCAGGTGAGGCGCCTGCAGAAGGGCGATGCTCACGCTGGGATTGGACATGGGAGGTGGTCTGCAAACGTTAGTCCCTGCCCCATCCGGCCTGGATCAGGTCTGTCCCAACTCTGGCTGGGTTTGAGCAGGTTTAAGAAAGTCCCGCTGCCCTCCAGGGATCTTACTCAGCTGAAAAGACGTGGAGGCTGGGAACTGCTTCCCGGGGCTGCCAATTGATGAATACACTTACCAGGGAAGGAGGACGGGGCAGCTGTGGCATTTTCTGTGTGCCTTAATGAGAGGTGCTGGGCTGTGCTGCTCGGGGCTGAGCTCTTGGCCCAGCTCACCAGGCTGGAGGGGAAAGGGGAGAAGCTGCAGACCTCGCGCTTGGTAAGGGGAAAACAAAGGCGTCTGAAACTTGATCGAGGTGGTGAGAGGAGGCCGCCAGAGCTGTGAGGATGAATAGCTTTTCAGAGGAGTGTCAGGGGGAGGAGGCAGCCGTGTCCCCTCAAGTGAGGCCATGTACACAGCAGAGCTGACTCTGGGAGTGGCCTCAAACCTGGCAGACACCCTTGCGCTGCAGGGCTCACCTGTGTGGAGCGACTTCCCTAGGCCAGGGGCATTTACAGAGGGCACAAGTTAGTCCTGGCAGCAAGCAGATTGGGTGGGGAACACTCTACTCCATTTTACAGATGAGAAAGCTGAGGCTCAGAGAAGCAAAGTAACTTGCCTGAGGCCACACAGCCAGTAAGTGGTGAAGGTGGGATTTATATCCAGTTCTGTATGTCTTTAAATCCATATTTCTTCCACTAGTTTATGATGACAGACAATATTTCCTTCTGAATTGTCAACATAGAATAATGATAATAAAAATCCCTTTTACGTAGTATGTTTTACAGGGCACTCTTGCAAATGCCATTTCATAGGGTCTTCTTAGTGCCTCCCCTGGGAGGGGAATGTTACTATCGTATTCGAGATGAGGAAGTAGAGGCTCAGTGAGGTGAGTGGATCCCCTAACGCCACACAGCAAGGCAGTCAGGGAGCTGGGGTAGACACCACATTCCATGCGCTTTCTGCCATTGTCTTGAGACCCAGGTGGGCCCTTCAGCGGTCCGCTGATATCCTGACCATGTCCTGATCCTCAAAATGCAAAGCCCAAGCACAGACAGTTTGTTTTTCTAACAAGCTCAGAGCCGTCACTTTGTTTCTAACTCTTGATAAAGCCAGCAGCCAAAATCCCCTTTCCTGGGGCCCCCTTCTTCTGAGAAAGGGATGGTTGGCCATGCGCACTTTCCACTGGGGCTCCCACAAAGAATGTTGCGTATAATATGAAACATGTGTCACTGATGCTTGCTGGCGTGCCCCACCCCACAGCCTTCCCTGCACAGCTGGGAGCTCCATCTGCGGGAGCTTGGTGCAGGGGGATGCAGCCACGCACACCTAAGAGAGGTGCCCTGGAACTGCCCCCGCCTCAGGCGAAGCCGGATACGGAGCTCCCTCAGCAGTCGTCTCACTTCCCCAGTGGAGTCCTTGCCCCACCATGTTTCCATTCTTGGCAATGAGTGGTGGAGCTGGGACCCAAACTCGGATGTGTCTGAGTTCAAGCTGGAAACATTCATGGCAGGTGCTCAATACGTATCTGTGGGATAAATCAGAGAAGGAATAGGGGTGAAGCGTTCTTCCTTCCATCTCTATGTAATAAGTGCATTATCATGTTTGCTAGGAAAAAGAATAAGTCCACTGCGATGGGGCCTTCACGTTGGCGTGTTTCTGGAGAACTAGGAAGCTAATGGAAGAATATCACTATTTAGTCTTTTCCCTTCTTTTGTCAATGGCGCCATGGAATGGATTCTGACTTGTAGCACCGCTGTGGACAGCAGAGCGAACCCCTGCCCGGTCATTCCGCTCCATCCTCCTACCGCCCCGCGCTGTACCAGACAGTGCTCCGCTGCTGTTCATGGGGTTTTCACGGCCAGCTTCATCAGAAGTGGGTGGCCAGGTCCTTCGTCCTAGTCTGTCTAGTCTGGAAGCTCTGTTGAAACCTGTGCACCACGGATGACTCTGCTGGTATTTGAAATCCTGGTGGCAGAGCTGTCAGCATCAAAGCAACACGCAGCTGCTGCAGTGTGACAACCGACAGACGTTGGTGTGGTTCCCTGACCAGGAAACAAACCCCGTTGGTGGTGGTGGTGGTGAGACCACCGGGGCTGGATTTCCCTCCTTGTAAGGTAGAATTGTCTGACGTGTGGGTTCTTGAGCTTGGGAGTGCATTCAAGTCCCCTGGAGGCTTGTTAAAGCTGGGGTGCCGGCCCCACTCCCAGTGCTTCTGATTGACTGGGTCAGGGATGAGGCCAGGGAATTTGCGTGTTTAGCAAGTTCCCAACTGATATGGACTGCTGGTTCAGGGCCACACTTTGAGAACCTCTGGTCTGCAGGAAGAAGGATGGAAAGGTGAGTGAGGGTTTGTGAGAAGCGGGGGTCGGGGTGGGGGGTAGGAAATGAGACTATACTGTGCTCAGGGTCATCTTTCTGAAACTCGAACTTGGACACATGACTAATGTGCTCGAAGGCCTCCATGGCTCCCCACTGCCTGCAGGATCAGGGCTGCATCGCCTGGCAGGCAAGGCCCTTCCCCGTTGGGCTCTGCCTTCATCTCAGCCTCACGGCCTCCACCCGCACCTTGGACTCCACACCCAGGGACCCTGAACTCCTCACCTGCCCTGGAGGCAGTGACCCTTTTGCTCCCTCCCATCTTTGCACATGCTGCTTCTTCCACCTTGGCCAGCCCAGTCCTCTTTCCTAAATCTGGCAAACTCCTCCTTAGCTGAAAGGACCCATCAACTGCCACCTCCTCTGAGAAGCCTTTCCTGACTCTACAGATGAAGTTTTGGCTCCTTCTCTGTACTTCTAGAGGGTTGTATCTCTACACAGGGCTTCATCCCCCTACACTGCAGTGGTCTTTTTCCTCCTCCAGCCTGGGATCTTCTTGAGAGCATGGTCCGTCTTATTCATCATTCTATCCTGGGACCTAGCCCAGTGCCTGACACATAGTAGGCACTGGATAAATGCTTGTGAACTGACTGGATTGATGATAACATTCGCTGTGCATCTGTTATGAGTTCAGTGCAATCATTGGAAGGTAGGGGAATTCATGAGAGGTCATGCATGCACCTAGCTGGGTAGACACTATGCTCAGTGCTGGAGCTACGACTCTGATGAATAGGAGAGACAAGCCCTGGCTCTCATACAATTTACTGTCAGAGGCAGAGAAAGGCATAAACTTGTTAATTTCAGCACTGAGATGAGGAGTAATGGGGGAAACAGGTGCAAAAGGGACTGATCGTAGAGGTACGTAATTTGAGTCAGGTTGGAGCTGAGGATCAAAGGAAGGCTTCCAAAAGAGGAGACATCTAACCTGAAGCCCGAAGGACAAAGGCAGGGGAGGCAAGCCAGGGCATGGCACATTTAGGGAACTGAAATGGTCGTGGCAGAGCACAGAGATGAAGTGGCTTCACTAGGGCATGAAGGTGACGCTAGACTTGGAATGAGCAGAGGTGGGAGCAGAGGGAGGGCCCTCTGAAAGTGATGATATGGGGGAAGTGGGAGACCAGGCGGTCCTTGTCTGAGTGAGGTGAGGATGCGGCAGAATGGAAAAAGACAGAAGAAAGAGAGTAACTGTCTCATGGTGCGGTCCAGTCTGAAGACCTCTTGAGGGCGTGAGATCAGTGTGGACGAGTGCCATCAGGAGGGGCTTCTGGAGATGCAGTTGGTAAGGATGGGGAGAATTTGGAAGGTAAAAGGAAGAAGAGAGAGCTTTGGGTGAAGGGGAGCCTGAAGGACAGCCCAGAGGCAGCACTGAGCCAACAGCGTGGAGATGAGGGGGCCAGCCTGGCAGAGGCACCGAGACAGAAGTAACGCCCCTCGTCAGGGGCTTGATGTAGTTTGCACCTAAAACCCCCCTGCAAGCCTATGCACACAGCACAGACAGCCCTGGCAGGGCAGAGATCGCTCTCCTATTTTCCAGAGGAGGAAACCAGCACATGGGAATTGCAGGAGGAAGGTCACAGGGCCACAGGTTTGGCATTTGATCACTTGGAGAGGTTGACCTTTCCCTTGCTTTAAAAGCTCTTTGCATCTCTTTTACCAGGGGTGAGCAATGCAGTCTACTGCTTGGCAGGCGTCGTGGTTTCTCTCTCACCTGAGTTTTTCCTGTTCTAGTAAGCACTTGGAAACAACACAGAAACCACTCTTGCCCTCCTTAAGCTATTGCCTGTGGCTGTCTCCTCTTTCTGGTTTCCCCGAAACCTATTAGGCTCACCCCGTAGCCATGGGGAAAGGGAGCGGGGAGGAAGCACGGACTGAAAGCTGACTGAGTGTCAGGACCATGCTTGGCACGTTCACATCTCCCTTCATCCATACCACCAACGGCTGGGGGTGTTCGTAGATAAAGACACTGAAGTTCATGTGATACGAAGGTCAAGTTCAAGACGAAGCTCTGTGCCTGAGCTCACACTGTGAGGTGGTGGAGCTGAGATCTAATTTCAGGTTTGTTTGAATTCAAACAAGTAGAATAAACAATACCAGCCAGCAGACAAAGCTCTGAGAGCAGAGCCTCCCCTGAGGGCTAGTGTGCAGTGGGAAAATGCTTCTGGAACATGACAGACTTTTTCATGGGTTCATACCTGTTCACATGCTGTCCACCTCCTCGTCCTCTATCCACCAGCTCCTGTTCATACTTTAAGCATCCTGATGATGCTTTTGAGGACCGCTGCCTGCATTAGGTGCCTTTCTTCCAACCTCCCATTTCTTTGTACTTATCCTTAACGTAAGATTTAGCACAATCTATCGTAATGGATGTTTTCCTGGGCTTTTATCAATCTACTATAAACTCCCCAAAGCAGGGTTTTTGTGAATCTCTGAATCCTCGATGTATAGCACAACACTTGGCTTATAGAAGCCGTGCAGTAGATTCTCGTGGAATAAATGCACGGACACATGGAAGAACGAATCTCATCCTCAGATTCATTTCACCACAGTGGACCTGGTAGACTCTCCGTCCGTGTTAGACCTGAGGAAATGTAGCGGGATGAAGCGATGCGTTCAAAATCTCATAGGGAGCCAGATGAAAGCCAGCCCAAACCCAGTGAACACAGCAACCCCCACCGCACCCGATGTCCCCTGTCCTCCGACACTTGGCAGTGACCCACCGCCCGGACCCTTTATCCGGAACACATGTTACTCCGCTGACCAGCCCTGGAGCTGTAGCCGAGATTGCTAGCTGCCTGCCCAGGATCCCTTCTCTTCATCGTGCTTATTCATTTAAATGGACTGGGAGTTGCCATATGCCCCGTCTAAAAAGGACATTTCCCAGCCTCCTTAGCAGCAAGTTGTGGCCCTGTGACCCAGTTCTGTCCAATGAGACGTAAGAAGTTTTGGGGTGAGATGTGGGGGAAAGCTCCTTAAAAAGCAGGAGGGTATGGCAGATAAAGGTCTTTTTTCTTTCACTTTTCTCTATTCCTTGTAGAATGTGACGTAATGATCGTAACAGAGTTGCAGAAGCAATCTTGGACCAGGAAATAACCTTGAGGGCGCACATGTGCTGAGGGTGGAGCAGCAGAAAGACGGAAGGAGCTTGAGTTTCCGAGGACCCTGGAGCCCTAGGCTTGTTACATGAGGAAAAAATAGACTTCTATTTCGTTCCAGTCACTCTTACCAGTTTCTGTTTATTTATCCGAAGATGCAGGAAGGAAAGCAAGTGGTCAGTGCGGCCTGCCGAACTAGCCTGTTTTTAGAAATAGAATCCAGAAAGCTGCCGGAGGTGCGGCCTGGCCGAATGGGCGTCCTCAGGCGAGAGAACCGTTCACGGCTGTGGGGTCCTGGTTCACTCGCCAGCCTCACCTCCCAGCTGGTCCTATCCAGCATGAACGGGGCGGGCTTGGAGGCTGAGAAGGGGCTCTCAGTTCCCCCTGTGGAGGTCCATGACCTTGGGCGGGTCTCAGCATTGGACCTTGGGGTGTGAAGGGACTTCAGAGATCCCGAGTCTGTGTCAGGCCCTGAGGGGTGCCTGCTCAGTGGCCATTCCCACGTTGGTTCTTGACATCACAACGCTGATTCCGTTGCTCGTCATGGTAATTCCTTTCCCTTTCTCCCGACTTCTTTAGGTAAGGGGCACGTGACCACCCCTCTGCCCCGCCCCCGTCATGACACACCAAGGGCACATCTGGGAAAGTTCTCCTTATTCTTTTCTTAAGAAGAGAATAAATACTTCCTCTTGCCTTTGGGCATTTTTGAGAGAGGGGTAAAGTTTGCAGCTGCAGGATCCATCTTGACACCACTAAAGAAACACATAGAAACTGGCTTGTGGCCCTGATATCTCTGAGACCCCTTAGTACCCACCCTGGGACCCTGGCACCTGGACTTCTTGCTATGTGAGAAAACAGCATTATTGATTATCACTATTTTTTTCTTCCCTCCAAAGGCATCCTAACTTAAATAGAATCTGACCTCTTTACTTGACAAATGAGGACAATGAGGCTCAGAGAGGGAATGTAACTTGCCCAACGTCACACAGTAGGGACAACAGTAGCAGCCTAGAATCCGATTCTCCTATTTTCCTCTCTAATAATGGAAAAAACTTTTTCTCCTGCATAGCACATGGAGTTACCTCAAGAATAAAGTGAGAAGCCAGCTCTCATGGCCTACTGGTTAAATTTTGTTGTGCTCTGCTTTCCTGGCCTGGGTTAATTTCCTGGGTGTGGAACCACACCGTTGGTCTATTAGTAGCCATGTTGTGGTGGCAGCTCATATGGAAGAACTGCAAGAACTTACAATTATGTACAGTTAGGTACTAGGTCTTTGTGGCAGGGGAAAAAGAAGAAAAAGGAGGAAGATTGGCAACAGATGTTACCTTAGGGTGAATCTTCCTCTGCAAAAATAAATAAATAAATAAATAAATAAATAAAGTGAGAGTCTTTGTGAGTTTGGGATACATGGAGACCATCTCAATGGTTCTTTTCTTTCTTTCTAGATGGGGAGTCACAGATGTGGGATCAAGTTCAATTCTACTCTAATGGGCATAATCCCTCATGACACAAAGAATAACCATTCCTCAAATTTGCAGACCACTTTATCATTTACGTAGCAGGTCAACTTTTGCTAAGATTTCCCACACCCACAATTTCATTAGATTCTCACAACACTGTGAGCTAGGCCAGGCAGGGATTACTGTTCCCATTTTACAGATGAGGACCCTGAGGGTCAGAGAGGCTAACTGATCCACCTGAGGGAAACCCAGTCCCTGAGCCTGAGATAGGGGGGCTGAAGCACAGGCCCACAGCAGGGAGCTCCAGTGTCAGGGCTCCTTGCGGTTATAACACCCTGCTTCCGGCTGTGGTCTAGGGTAAGACCCACAAGGACTCTGCGAGGTAGGCCCAGTGAGTATTGATCCCCATTTTACAGACAAAGAAGTGGAGGCTTGGAGAGGTGGACGATGTGCTTAAGGTCACAGAGTCAGATCGTTTTGATGACAAGTTGTCATCTTTCCATGACTCCACGGCATTTTCTATCATTCCCAGTATGACTATCTGACCTTGTGGTGAGTAGGGCAGACACAGCCACCATGTGTAAGTACCATGTCACAGGGGCGGAGAGAAGCTGAAAGCCTTGGCTGAGATGGCTGTGCCTGTAGTGAAAATACGAACGTGGGCTTCCTGACCCCCTGTCCGTTGCTCTTGCTCCTTCCCTTCCGGCTTCCACAGCCATAGGTGATGTTGGTTTGTGTCACCTCTAAGGAATCGTACTTCCTTTTGTCTCTCCTGCGAATGTGCCCGTCTTATCCACTGCTGCACCCTATGGCCTGGAACAGTGTCTGGCTCAATTAATATTTGTTGAATGAATAAATAAATCTATGAATTCCAAGCAAATGTTTATTGATGGTCAACCAGCTGGTGGGCCTTGAGAGGAGGTGAGAGGGGCGAGCTCAGCAGTGACAGAGTACGTGTTGGAGCCCACCTTTTAGTTCTCATTGTCCCCACTGCTCTGTGTCCTCATGGACCCAGTGCGATGTCATAGGCATGGTTCAGACCTGAGCCGCTCTGGGCAGATCCAACTCCAGCCCTCGTGGGGCTTAGAATAAGCGTCGTTGTCAGTGTAGCCTAAAGGTCTGTTAATGCACTTTATTTATGCATGCATTCATTCATTCCACCCATTCATTCACTCATGCAACAAACAGACCCGCTCTTGGGTCCTGGGAATATCAAGTCGGAGAGATTCTGCCATGAGTTGCTTCCTGTCTAGGAGGGCCACAAGTAATGAACAGATACCAAAACAGTGAGATAAATGGCAACTAGAGGGATAAGCACAGGGTGCTGTAGGGTTATAGAGGAGGGGCACTAACCCAGGCTGGGGTCCACGGAATGCTTCACACACAACTCAAGCTGCCACTCATGGAGAGCTTTCCACGTGCCAAGTTTTGTGCCAAGCTCTTTACATTCATTAACCAATTTACTTCTCATAACAACTCCATGAAGAAGGTGTTATCATTCCCTTTTTACAGATGTGCAAACTGAGGCTCAGAGTTGGGAGGTGACTTCCCCAAAGTCACACAGCTCCTGTGTGCTAGTACTGAGGTTCGACTCTAATGCCCAGGGTCCCGACAACTGTTCTGCATGCCTGCTGTGCAGCCTCCCGGCTGGTGAGGCTTCTCTTGAGCTGTATTTTGAAAGATAAGTCTGAGTCAACCAGGCAAATTGGCCGTGGCAAGAGTGGTGGTTGTAGGAATTTCAGAGTGTGGGGGGGTGGTTTGGGGAATGAATAAAGGCATTTCAGGCAAAGGGGAAGAACACATGCAAAGATACAGAGGTTGAACACAGCAGGTCGGGTCTAAGTGGGGGAGTGAATGAAATCTCCCATTTTATGGAGAGATTATACCGGGGATCTTCCTGCACGATGGAGCCAGGATGGGTTATCTCATGACCCTGGCAGTCCCTAGCGACTGCAGGCTTTGGGTGACTGGTTGAGTCATTAAACCTCATACAGGAGAGTCCTGCTGGAAAAAAGAGCCATAGCCGGACTTTATGAATTTTGTAGAGTTTGCGGCCAGGAGGACTAAGAAAACATCTGGATCTTGGTCTCAGAGGGACCATGAGAGCGTGGGTCTGCCCGGTGGTGAGAGGGAGGGAGGACTGGCTGGGGGAGCTGCTGTTGGGGAGGGCGGTTCTATTTCTTTCTCTCCCTTCCCATCTTTCTTCTTGCTTTCCACATGTGTTCTCTGAACACGCCCCGTGTGTCCTCTTGGCGCCGTGGTGAATACCCGGTCATCAGCCCTGGTCGCTGCCCTTGGAGAGTCTGTAGCCGAGGAGGAGAGGCGGGCACGCTGATGGATACACTGGTTAATGACCCCAGTGGGGCCGGTAGTCGCAGGGTCTTTTTCCTTTGGTGGTTTAGTTTTCTAGGAACCCAGGTGTGGCCGAGTGTGGGGAAGCAAGGATACACACTACAGACCTTGAAGGCCAGAGTGTTAAGATCGAAGTGTGTGCAAGGCACCATTAAGCATGGAGGAGGCAGGAAGATGTGGGAAGCCACAGACAGGAGGCCACATTGGAGCCAGGACTTCATCCCAGCCAGAAGCAGTCTCACTCATGTTTCATGCACATGTTCTTTGAGGAAACTAAATTTTGATAATATTTCAGAATCCTTCAAGACTCTGTTTTTCTGTTGAGGGAACTGAAGCCTAGAGAAGTGAAGTAACCCACCCAAGGTCACACAGCTGGCAAGTGGCAGAGCTGGGGGCAAACCCGGGTCTTTTGTCTCCTGTTCTTTTCAAGACACCCTGCTGCCTCTACAAATAACCCAAGGGAGAGAGTGACAAGTGCCAAGTGCCCATGTGCCATCTACTTTTAGCTCCTTCCTTGGACCAAGGCCCAGAAAGTGTCCCATCGTGTCACATCTGTTCAAGGCTGTCGTGATCTCCGGGCTCAGCCTTAAGCCAGTAGGAGGATTTAGTAAGGCAGGTTGCCTGGCCTCTCAGTGGGAGAGCTGGTTAATCCCCCAAAACCCCCTGTTCCCGCTCTGTCTTTCCGTCACGCTGCTCGGGACTTAGAGCCCCATTTTGGAGTCTTTGCAACATGAATGGCAGCAGTCACCCTGACGCTTGAGGATCAGGGCATGAGCGGGCCATGGGGAGAGCTGCCTGGTCCCAGGCAGTGAGGCATGCAAAAGAGGGTGGGGGCTCTTTGAAGCAGGCACAAGAAAAGGGAAGGAAAAGGTCTCCGCCCTCACTGAGTTTGCACACCGGCCTGAGTTTTACATACACCTGAGAGGAAGCACTCACTACCAGAGAGAACTAGAAGTTTTGCAGCCAGCTCTGAGGGCCTGTCTCAATGATGGAGCCACCGCCCTGTCAGTTCTTCCTCTAGAATAGCAATCTTCTTCAAACTGGCAGGAGGAAGCACCCGCCCAGCCCCTGGAGTCCTATTACTCCTGTTCAGCCGATGAGAGGAAAGTGGCCAGAGGTGGAGCAGGGTCACAGAGTTAGTCGCAGGTGTGGCAGAGATTTAAGTTCAGGTCTTGGGCTCCAGGACAGCATATGGGAAAGGGGGCTGCTTCGAGGGAAGTTCCCAGGCCACTGCGCCCTGAGCAGGAGGTTGGAGCGCGGGTCTGCACCCATCCATGGTCATGTGTGCTGAATGCATACAATCCAGATGAGAGGGGTGGGAGGCAAATGGACTCCTCTGAAAGCAGGCTCTCACAGAGCTGCCTCCCGCTCCAGTCTCCCCAGAAGAGCCAGTCCGCTCCTGGCTCTGGAGGGCAGAGGCCATTCCTTGGAGAGAATGACCTCTTTCTCTCAGGAAGCTGCTCCTTTCAGCACTGCGGCTGCCCGGGTCCCAGCCATTGAATGCGACTGCACCAAGAGATGAATGGTTCTCACGGCCAGAGAGACGCTTCCACACAGTTTAATTTGGCGTAATTATAAGTTTCTCAATACGACTTATTATGTGCATTGTTGTTTCAGCAAAAATTGTTTGGCTATAGAAAGTTTTTTGTTATTAAAAAAATTACCATTTTTTTCTCAGTTTCTTTTTCATCCCCATAAGGCTGGTTCTCCCCCACTTTCACACGCTTCCGTGATAGGCACATCCCGGGCTGCTTTTTCCTTTGCTCGTTTGTGCTCTGGAGGGAGAGGGAAGCCGCAATTACATGGGGTGATTCTGGAGGCTGCAAAGGCCATTTCCCGGGAGGGAGGAGGCCGCCTCCTTGAGAGGGAGATGGCACAGCCTCCCTGAGCCAGGCCGTCTCTGGCCAAGGGCCAGCACACACGCTGCACCCCACAGGCTGCGGGAGCGCTGGCTTGGGGGTCTGCTCATTCGGGTCTCGAATCCTGATCTGTCACTTGCTAGCTGGGTGACATCGGACAGTTACTGAGCCTTGTCCCTTCCTCAGCCCTGTTTGCACCCCAAACTGATGTACAAATATTCCTGGAAGGAGCATGTCGCTGTGCCGGGAGCTGCAGTCACCCAGACAACACACATGGGATTTCCCGATGGAGCACCAGTTTTCTCAAACATTGGCACCGTCTTCGTGTGCGTACTCCGGCAACAAGAGCGTGATGTTTACATTAAAACAAATCCAGCGAGGTGGTCGAGGAGACAGTCACGTGCTCGTGACTTTTAAGGCTGAACAGGAGATGTGAAGATATTTCATGTGTGTCTTGGCCTGCTTTTGTCTACACATTCTCTCTTAGTTCTTTTTTTTTTTTTTTTTGCCTGTTTAAAGATACTTCAGAGAAAAGAGTGAGAAGCAGCCATTTCTCCTATAAAATGGATGTAACATCCCTTGCCTAAGAGCAGTGGGATCAGGATTACATAAGGGAACATATCTGAAATCATTTGAGGCTTGGTGATGAGATTTTAGAGACAACACCAAAGGCCTTTGGGAGAAAATATTTGCAGAACACATCTGATAAAGGACTTACATTTGAAATATACAAGAACACTTGAAGCTCAAAAATAAGAAAATGGGCAAAATATCTAAACAGATACCTCACCAAAAAAGATAGACAGAGGTAAATAATCGCATGAAAAGATGATTAAGGCTAAAGATATCTCACCACATGGTCCAGCAATTGCCCTCCTAGCTATTTCTCCGACTGATTTGAAGACTAAAGTCCAAATAAAAATCTGCACATCAGTGTTTATAGAAGCTTTATTCATAATTGCCAAAAACTGGAACCTCCTCCTCCCAACACACACACTCAAGATGTCCCTCAACAGATGGATAAACTGTGGTACATATACACAGCGGAATATTATTCCACAATAAAATAATAAAGAGCTATTAAGCCATGAAAAGACACGGATGAATCTTAAATGCATATTGCTAAGTGAAAGAAGCTGGTCTGAAAAGACTGCATCCTCTATGATTCCAACTATACGCCATTCTAGAAAAAGGCAAAACAATAGTGGGTTAAAAAGATCAGTAGTTGCCAGACGCTTCGGGGGATGCTTGAACAGATGAAGCACAGGGATTTTTTAGGGTGTTGAAACTATTCTGTATGATATCGTAACTGTGGATACATGACATGCATTTATCAGAACACACAGAACTTCACAACACAGAGTGAACCTTAATGTACGTGCAGTAAAAATGAAATCAGAGGAGGTCAAGGGATCCCAGGATAGGATACAGAATGGGACAAAACCATCTAATTGTATTACAAATGTATGAGAGAACTTTAGTGAATGGGGTGGAGGAAAATGTTCCTGACCTAAGTAACTTTGGAAATGAGTGGAGTTCATAAAACTAAAGGCAAAAGAACCTGTATGTAAGCACTGTACTCTAGTTAAAAAGTTGTTTCCCATGAGAATATGGGTTAACAATTCTGATGCTGCTGTGCCCGTATACTAGAACTGAACAATTAAATAAATGGATGGTGGAGCCAGTGTTCTTCCTTTGGAGTGAGAGTGCAGAGCTGAGCAACAGGACAAGGCTGGAATGATCCGTGTGGTAATGGACAAAAACTGGAGACATCAGTATGAACCATGTTTAGCTTAATATAGATAAAGACGATTACATATGGAAATGTTTATAGATATGTACAAATACACGGGTTATCAGTGTGGTTAGTATATACACATATACGTCCTTGCTGTCAGCTGAGAGAGCCTAGAGGCAATGGCACTCCAGTCACAATGAGCACACCTAGGGTCCCGATCTTGGTTTCTAACACCATTCTACAATAAAAGGAGCCAGTTCTCCTTCGAGAAGTGGCTGAACCTAAGTCTTGGGCAGGAAATTCATAAGATGAACCTGGAGCATCTCACAGGACCAGAAAGTAAGGAAGTGCTCAAAAATAAAACGAAAGAAAGCGAGACAATGATGTCGTATGTCAAAGGGAGGCAGGAACCAACTGAAAGAGCTCTTAGAGGCCAAAGCTGGAACAATTTGAACAACAGAATAAATAAATTAATATTTGATTGTAGCACAAAATATAAAATAAATATCCATGAGTCCATGCTGATATAAACAAACGATTGAATAAATAAATCAGTGGAGGAGAACACACAAATTTCCCATGCAGCAGAATTCCAAATAATTTATGCAGACACTCTGACATCCAGGAGGTGAAGCACTTTTCCCCACTCAAGTGGAGACTGCACAAAGTGATTTCCTTCCCGAGAGTGCAGTATAGAGAGGGAGAAAAGAAGAGTGACTGTACAGTGGAGAAATCGACAGGCACTCCCTCAGCCAGGCGATCAAGGTCAACATTGACAATGCTAAGTCATGGTGCTGGTGTGCATTTGACATGATATGATCACAATGGCGCTTTACCTCTGTAAAGCTTCTTCCTTCCCAAACTCCATTCTTTCATAAGAAAAACATCAGACAAAGCCTAATTGAGGGATAGTCCAGTACTCCTCAAAACTGTCTAGGTCATCAAACATAAGAAAGTCTGAGAAATTCACAACCAAGAGGAGCCTAGGAGACAAGACAACTAAATATAATGTGCTATCCTGGGTGGGATCCTGGAACAGAAAAAGGATATTAGATAAAATCAAAGATGTCTGAATAAATATGGACTTTCCTTAATAACAATGAATCAATACTGGCTTATTAATTATAATAAATATACCACATTCACATACAATGTTAGTAACTGGGGAATCTGAGCGTGAGATATGTGGGAACTCTGTACTATTTTCGCAGTTTTCCTGCAAATCTAAAACTATTCTAAAATATGAAGTTTATTTTTAAAAATGGGATATACCATAAAAAAACATTTGGTGAGTGGTTGCTATTAAATGGTAATAAACAATAATGAAATAGAGAAATTTTTAAACACTCAAATGGCCCACAAGGAGAGCACTCAGAGGAATGTCCTGATAGGGCCTATTCCTAGAGAAGCTGACATTCCACAGGCATAGAAACGGGCTGATGCCACGGTTCAGAGAAGGGCCGCCATTATTCTTCAGGAGACAAGGAAGCTGTGTTATTTTTCTTCTGAAAGAGGAGCAGGAAGCAGGGTAAACAAGGAGGAACATTTCTTGAGTACTGAACTACGTGCCAAGTTCTCTGTGCTAAGCGCTTTCTCTCGCTGAATCTTGATGAGGTAGATATCACTTTTTCCCAGGTGGTGGGAAACCGAGGCCCAGAGGCCCTGTCCTGCCCAATAGTGTACAGCTAATAGGGAGGAGGGAGTATGAAGCGGAGTTTGAACCCAGGAAGCTTGGCTCCAGAGCCGACCCCATGAAGCCACTTGCCAGGAACTACGCTCCACCTTGTGACCAGTCACTTCCCCTGCGATGTTTCTAAATTCCTGGACTGTGCGGTGCGTGGGCAGATTTTCTGCAGAAACAAGAAAAGAACTGGATTTTTTATCTTTGATGACTTTGGACTATCAAAGGCCAGTGAGAGCTCAGGTCAAGTTTACTCAGGTCTGAGCGTCAGGACAAGGGAGTGGGGAGGGGCATGTACTCAGCTGACACTGGATGACGCTGCCATTATTACTACTGGTCCTTTCCTTCCTGCCCCACCACCTACTCACCCCTCACTCAGATACTCCGGAGCCTCTGTCCAGCTGGCCGCTTCCTCGGGGGAAACAGGATGTCTTCCGCAGGCTGGGCCGGTCTCAGCGGGCTCGGGGTGGGAGGCGGCTGTCTAACCGGCTGACACGGAGCTAGGCACCAGAGAGGAAGTGCTGTTCCGGGAGCTGAGGAAACCACCACTTCCTCCTCCAGCAGGAAGGGGCCCTGGCTATTCTCAGCACCCTGTGGACATGGAGCAATGGGAATCATAGCCTGCCAGTGTCTGGATGTGCCTCCTGCAGTTTAACAAGCTCCCAGTCAAAATAAACTGGCTCCTTAGGTCTCCAGGGCATGTGAAGGTAATAATTGAGAGGGAGAGCCCAGAGGCATGGCTGTGGCATGAAGGTGTGGACAGACTTTTAAAATATCAGGCTGGTATTGCTGCTGGGGCCTCACTAAAGCGGTTTAATTGAAGCATTGTGAAGACAAACAACAAGAGATTCAGTTATGGTTTCTCAAACAGCCAGTCTCCACCTCGGAGAATCCAGCGAGGGTGAGAGACGAGACTGTTGATCCTTTAAGCATTTATGTAGATAAGTTTTCAACAGGAAAGCTGCTTGACTCAGTAGAAAGAGAACTGGAAAATAAGTCAAGAGGGACCTGGGTTCAAATTTGAACTTCACCGGACATGGTATTTTGACTGTGGCCGACCTATGCTTTCTTCGTGGAGCAAAGCCTGGTTACCTCCCAAAGATCCTCTGACAGCAACCTTGATTCCTTCTTTCCTCCTCACGTCCACTGGTTCCCGGGCCCTGGAGATTCCCTCTCTTCCTCATTCCTTCATTCCTTCCATAAGAGTTTACTGGGCACCTACTTAATTTCTGGAAGTCATCTCGCCTTTGGGGATTCAGCGGGGATGAGATAAGGTTTCCATTCATTTTAGAAAGCAGATAGCAAACCAGTAAACGCAAATACAGGAGATGGTTTTATACTGTGAGCAGGGCTAAGGAAGAGACGAGCACGTGCCTTGACAGAGTGTGGCGGGGGGAGGGTTACGGTACAGGAGGGGGTGGAGGCCTCCCTGAGGAGGTCACATTTGAATGATACTAACTGATGAGACTGAGTCAGCCCTTTCAAGGGGGTGGGCCTCTGAGCAGGAGGCAGCAAGGCAACTCCTCACTGATTTAATGTGTGTTTAGTGGAGGTCTCTGCTCTCATGGAGCTTATATTTTGGAGGGGGGAACAGAGAAAAATAAACAAACAAGTAAAATCAGTTATTGATAAACACTGTAGAGAGTGAAGACAAAGGGCGACCACGGAGAAGAGCAGGAATCAGGTAGAGGAAACAGCAGTGCCGAGGGCTGGGAGCTGGAGGGGGCCTGCTGGGTAGATAAACAAAAGGAATAAAAGTTCTCCTAATCTACACCTGGACTGGACGGTCCCTGTGCCGCCTGGTCACACCCACTGCTGCCCAGATCACCAGTCTGAGTCTCCTCCCCGTTTACTTGTGAGAATTCCGTCCTGTTCCAGAGGTTCTCCTTCGCGGAGTGTGCGTGTCTGCAACTTGGGCGTTGCTGGGCCACTGCCCAGGAAATCGGAGGTCCTGTGGACACCTCCTCACATCCAGAACGGCCGAGCCTCCCTGATGGGGCCTCCTCAGGACACTGATGGGGGAGCTGGATGGCTGACAAAACTAGGAGAATACGGCCGACTTGCAGAGCAGTGGGTCCAGCATATGA
Organism: Equus asinus; assembly: GCF_041296235.1. Lineage (NCBI taxonomy): Eukaryota > Metazoa > Chordata > Mammalia > Perissodactyla > Equidae > Equus > Equus asinus. The sequence goes on from NC_091794.1 coordinate 68,378,257, forward strand.
TGCCGTGGGACCCCAGAGGGCCTCCCTGCCTTTGGGAAACAGAGAATGTACTAGAGAGAGATCTGGGTTCACTTGTTCAGAAAAAAAAAAATTACAGAGTGCCTGCTGTGTGCCAGATCGAGGTGAGAGGCTGGCAGTACCAAGGTAAATGAGAGTCTAACCCGTGCCCTCACCACTCGCTGATTGCAGAGGTTATGGGCCTTTACTACCAAGGTCGGGCTGACGCAGTTCAAAGTGCACTTGAGGCGTCTGAATCACCCGGGAGACTTTCTGGGGCAACTTGCAGAGAGCCTAACCCACGCGGGCCTGAACAACAAGGAAGTTTATTGGTTTCCCATAACTGGAAGGTTAAAGGTGGAGAGCCTTCAGATGTGGTGCAGTCAGGGCTCCAGCTCCGTGTCTCTGTGATTCCCTTGGCTCTGTCTTCCTGTTGGCCAGCACTGTCCTCACACTGCTTTCCCTCATGGTCACAAGATGACTGCCAGCAGGCACAGAGGCTGTGCTTTTCATTCACATGCTGGAGAGAGAGAGTGAGAGTGAGAATGAGATCAGAATATTACTCCTCACAACCTCGAAAGATATTCAGTTCTGAGCTTCTGACTAGAGGCTTGTCTTTGCATCCCTCCCAATCTGTGCGCCTAGAGAATGCAATGCCCAGATTACCAGCTCCTGCAGCAGGGCCAGTGGGGCTCCCAGCGCAGGCTCACTAGGCTCCCCGACCTACAGGATGATGCGTGGGCAGGGCAGATGCTGGGAACTGGCAACAATGCCTGTCACAATGGAAAGATGTCAAGCAGAAGGTTGATAGAACCTGATTCACTCTGGGTCGGAGCAGGGAAAAGAGGAAGCAGGAGGACCGATGGAAGCTACTCCAAAGAGAGATGACAGAGGCTGGGGCCAGGGGGCGGTGGGGCAGACAGAGCAAAAAGGACAGACGTGAATCCTGTCTCTGTCACCTAGCCGTGGAGTGGCAATGGCATGTACCTGACTTCCCTACCTCATTCTCCAAGTTCATAATCTGGTTGTATAAACTCTTTGCTTTCAGGACTAGAGAGATACGTGAGGCGTCTCTACCGAGGTGAGGCCCTCAGTGAGCGGCACTGTCAGTGTTAATGTCCAAACTCCTTAGTGTGACACACAGGTCCCTTCATGTTCTGGACTCAAACCCCTCTGGGGAGGCGTGAGGGGGGTCTCCTGAGCTCAGCACACGAGTGCTCTCCCATCACGTGGCGGAACCTTCCAAAATGGGAAAACGTTATCCTATAGCCGGTTGTGAAACTTCTTTTTTCTTCTCAGGGGACGTTGTCCCTGGTTCTATCAGCCAATGTCCACATCTTGACCAGCACGGAGGGCGGTGTGTCATGTTTCAGTCCACAAATATTGACAAAAGAACGAGAGCTGGCTCGATGTGCTTTAATGAGTAAGAAACAAAGCAGCTTGCTCAAAGTTCCAGGAATTTTCTCCTGACCTGACTTGCCATGTGGTTTTTGCCATTCCCCAAAGCCAGAGTCCTGAGCCCAGGAAAGCCCCTGCTTATCACTGTCACTCCAAAATGTTTTCACCAAAATCTGTGGGTTGAGTGCTTTCCTTGACAATAAATACATAGTACATATTGAGCCTTAGACTGCAAGGGAGATATGAATTCCTGGCAGGAAGTGAGTCCACACCTACTGGAGAGGCTGCAGAAGATGTGGGGTGGGAGGGGATCGACTGGGGTGGAGGGGGGCGGTACTGCCTGTTTTCACTTGGGTTCTAACTGGGATGGTGGGAACCTGTGAGTTTGGGGATTAGACTGACCTGGGGTTTTAACCTCATCTCTGCTATTCATTAGCCGTGAGATTGTTCATTCATTTCAAACAGGCCAGATACTGAGGATAAAACTACAAAACCCACTCCTAAGAAATGACTCTCTAACGATGGCTACAGAGGAGTAGATTACAATAGGGTACGATGATGGGAAAAAATGGGAAGGGGTTATGAGAGCACAGAGAGGGGGCACGAAGTCCAGTTTTGCTGTGTGAGAAGAGTCACAGAAGGCTTCCTGGAAGAAGCGTGGAAGCATGGAGCATTGGGAAGGACGAGGCATTAGCCTGGGGAAGGACGAGGCGTTAGCCTGGGGAAGGAGAGGGCAGGGCAGCAGGGACTGTGTTCCAGGCAGAAAGAAGTGCCCACAGAGATCTGGAGGCAAAAGCGAGTTGGAGTGTGATGGGGCCGTGGGGACAGAGGAGGCCGAGAGATCAGCAGGCTCAAATCACGAAGGTCCTGAGAGCCATTTTCGTTTCAGCTCTATCTGAGGACAAGGGGAGCTACGGAAGGGTTTGAAGCAGGGGCATGGCATGGGCACATGTGCATTTTAAAGCATTTTGGGCTGCTGTGTGAGGAATGGACCAAAGGGGAACAGGACAGGTAGCAGAGACTAAGGTGCCGAGGCTGTCACGCGGTCTCAGAGCAAGAGGATGGCAGCTAGTGCTGAGGCTGTGGGGATGGAAAGAGCAACACACAGAACTGAGGGGCGCTTGGGACGTGGTTCCTGGATCTCAGAGAAAGAATGGACCACTATATGGCAGACACTCGAATTCTCTTTCTTATCATGTCCCTATGAGGGAGATGTGGTTGCGAGAGGTTAAGCAACTTGTCCCCAACTAGTTAGTGCAGAGGCAGAATTCAAACCCGGGTCTGTCGGTCCCTAAACGTCTTGTTTTTCCCTACCAGAGAGTGCTGCTTTCCTAAGTCAAATATAATGATTCACTGCTTATCACGTTTAAATTAAGGACCACAGAAGTGGTAGCAGTTCTGAAGGATTTAAGTAGAGTGACGTAATGCAGACTGGAGAAAGTTGAGGACTGATATCTTCGGGAGCAACGTGCTGACCGTCCACACCCACCTCCATCTGTCAAAGCCCAGCCACCCTCCTATCCTCACTGGGAGCCTAAGTAGGTCGTTTGCCATCTCCACCAGGAAGCCTTTGTGGGTGGACCTCCTCCCCATTAGGATGAGGGGCACTCTTACCTTCTTGCCTGCCTGTTCACAAGTCTGTTTTGCCCGCTGGCCTGGAAGCTCCTCGAGGGCACAATGTTTTCATCACTGTGACATTCCCAGTGCCTAGCCAAGGAGAGGATACTTGTGAAATGTTGGATGAACGAATGATTGCAAGAAGATCATGGTCACGACGGTGGAATCCACTTGTTTTGTTAGAATGTGTAAGTGAGGGCTCAGTTGGTGTCCCCCATTCCGAATGCTTTGTCCTTCCTTGTGCCCAGTGCTGTTCTGTCTCTGGTCCTGTGAATCATACTCCTGTCTGTACCCCTTCTTCCCCCTGTGGAGCCAAGACTATGCTGCAGTGTCCCTTTAGTGCGTAGTCAAGGCAATTCTTCCTTAGCTGTGTTCACTTGGTTCTTTTGCACAAATTATAAGTTTTTCCTAGCCTGGCTTTAATCATCGCAACCTCGGGTCCTCATCAGACCCTGCTGCATCTCAAACCAGTGCTTAAAGGCCACTCTTGCGCTCAGAAGAAATGGTATAATTTTCATAAACATGGGTCATTTCCCCCTTAACTTACATCAGTCAGATATGAAACCACCATTTAACAAGATGTAGCAGAAATACAGAATGTCTGAACAAAAGCCGTAGACAATAGTATTTTTTTCTCCTTTTGTACTTCTGTAAAATTGCTCTCCCAAGATATCCTAATGCTTTATTTACTTCAGCTTTGTGTTTATTTTGGGATGAGCTTTCCTGAAGCTGAGTCTTAGGGTGTGATTCTCATCCTGGTCACATCCTGGGCAGATGTTTTCTGCCTTGCCTGAATGGGCCTGGGCTTTTCAGGGGAGCCGCTGGCGCTGAGGAAGAGGCTGGAGGATGTCACCTCCCCTGTGCGGGGCAAAGAGAGTGATGACAAACCGTCGGCCTGGGTGGAAGTCCTCCCTGAAGGCAGGCCTGTGTCTCCTGGCCTGGCACACGACAGACATGGCAGCAGCCAGCCCAGCTCAGACTTTATCAATGGGCTGTTCCGGAAGGCCGATGTGTCTCATTGTTTCCAACGTCTGAGTGATTTGTGAATATTAGGAATTCAGACACTGGATGATTAAAACCACCAGTGCTGGGAATTTTCCTCATTTCAGGAAATTTTGGTTGTGAGGCATGCTGGAACCTCCCCAGCAGGCCTACCGCGGGGGAGGAAGTCCGGGGGTGGGAAAGGGCCTGTGGGAACTGCCGAGGAGGCAGTGCAAGGCCTTGGCTCCCGGGCCAGAGGGAGCCGTGTGGCCAGCACGCTGGGCTCTGCGCTGCCTCAGTGGAAACTGGGGATGCAGATACCGGCCTCACGGAAGCCTTATGAGAATGCAACTCCATAATGTCTTGCCTGAGCCACAGTCAGGGCTCGGGACCTGGCAGTTCTGCCCAGTCTTTGGGGGTGAGGTGACTGAAGTGCCGTCCAAGCTGGCTGGGTCAGCTCTGAGGACGGGTGGTGGTCAGGCGTCCGTCTGGGCCAGGACCTGGAGGTCGCAGACTGACGAGGCGCGGGAGGGGCTGGCGGAGGCCGAGGGGCTGTGGGGGGTGGGGGGAGGCTCAGGGCAGGATTCACGGACGAGGCTCATGGAGCGCTGGTTTACCGCAGAGAGTGGTGCGTGGCGCAGGTCTGCTGCCCCCAGGGCCGCCTATGCCGGGGCAGTGCAACCTGGCTGTGGGGCTGGGGCTGGAGCTGAACCAGCCGTTTTCTCCAGAACCCCTTGCCCTTGACAGAAGGATACACACACCCCGGTCATTTAGACTTGGGTTGTTGGCAGATTTTTTTTTGGTAATGATGAAGTCGGGGCTGTCACTTCAAAGAAAACAAGTGATGGTATTTGCTGCCAATAGTAAAATTGGAGAGTTCAAATGAAAAATGAGAATTTTGGAAAACTTGTGGCCTCCACCGTCAGCTGTCACATTGCACCTTGCAGCCGCCTGTGAAAAGCGCCCGTGAGCCTGAGTGCAGGAGTGGAGGACAGGCTGTCCAGACTGTGTTCCCCCCCAGCTCCACACCATGCGGGGCCACACTTCTCCATCGCTGTCCACTGTTAGATTAATTAAACGAGGAGGCCATTAGACCCGGGGGAGCCGGGGCTCAAATGCCGCAGCAAACCGGAACCCAAGCCTGTGACGCCTCAGCATTGAGAAATCAACCCTCAGGACGACCCAGGTTGTCCCACGAGGCGGCCGCCCAGGCTGTAGCTGGCAGATCGCTCCCTTGTTGCGCTCCTGCTCTTCTCCGGAAAGGCCTTTCCTGAGCTGCTGTCGGTGCAGCTCTCCTGCCGGCTACCGCCTGGGCATTGCCTGATTCGAATTGATTTTGGTTCAAATAAGCTCTTAAAATTTTTAATATGCCTCAGTTTATCTTTCAACACAACCAGATAGCATATCACAATAGACCAAATGCAAAAGAAGATTATGAGAATCCACTTGTATGCTAAGTCAGACACAAGAGAGATTCGCAGACAAGTGAAGCAATGCCATTCTTCTCACTAATTTTTATAGAGAGTTTTTCACTTAAAAATGTGTTATTTAGAGGCTGGCCCAGTGGCGTAGCAGTTAAGTTTGTGTGCTCCGCTTGGGAGGCCTGGGGTTCACAGGTTTGCATCCTGGGCGTGGACCTAGCCCTGCTCGTCAAGCCATGCTGTGGCAGGTGTCCCACATAAAATACAGGAAGACTGGCACAGATGTTAGCTCAGGGCCAGTCTTCCTCACACACAGAAAATAAATAAATAAATAAAATGTTATTTAAATTAACATGTAATGGGTTTATTATCGTTATTTTAATGAAATAAATAAATGTTTTTAAAAGTCCTCAACTTTAATTTCTAATACAGTAACTATCATTAGGTGGGACCCACACACATGGCAGCTGTGTGGTGTCTTCTGTTGTTTGTAAGCGTGTGAAGAAGCTGCATTTCAAGTCTCGGTTCTGCTATTTACCAGCTGTGCTGTCCCGAGCAAGTAACTTAACTTCTCTCTACTTCACTTTCTCCTCCAACCCTGAAAATAGAGATAATTTTAACCTACCTCATAAAGGGAGGTTGTGAGGACTAAAAGAGGCGTAACATTTAAAGTGATTAGAATAGCTCCTGGCATAGAGCAAATGCTATGTGAGTATTATGGTAATAGCAGTCCATGGAACACAGCATTATGGTGGGGTGGTCTGTGTCCCACCAGCCCATGAGGCCCCCAGAGCAGGGTCTGGCTCATTCATCTCTATATCGTACACAAAGCTGAGTATCTACTAGGTGGTCACAGAGTTTGGAGAGTGGATAGATGAGAAGCTGGGAGAAGGATTCCTGACAAATAACCGAATTCATGAACCTGGGGCCCAGTCCAGAGCAGTAGGAGTGAGACATGACCCGGACCTGGATGGAGCTGGGAGCAGACAGAGGTGAGAGAGAGGGGCCCCGACGTTTCAGTCAGTCTGGCGGGATGGCTTTCCCTGAGCTGCTGCCTGGAGTGGGCGTAGCAGGCTGGATGGAGACACAGGGGGCAACTGGCCCCCCTGCAGATGCGGCTGGTAACACAGCCCGCCTGGTTCCACCTGCAGCGCGAGAGACATGTGACAAGGGGTGTCTCCAGGGCTGCTGCTGCCTGGGGTTGAGGAGATCAGAGCTCAAAGAACATAGCCCGGACCCTTAAAGACCAGGCTGTCCTAATTTTCCACACCTCCCTTTTATATGATTAGGCGTGTGTTTCACCATCTTCTTCGCGAATTATTATTCTGGACAGCTAGGAAGGAAGGGGAAATTGCCATTTAATGTCTGCTCCGTGCTCAGTGCTCTATTCACGCCTCCTCACTGAATCCTCACGACTGCCTCATGAGGAAGGAGCTGGTGTGGCCATTCCGGATGTGGGGAAACTGAGGCTTGAGAGAGTGGTACCGTCCCCATGGTCACACTGGTAATCCATGTCTGGCTGGGATTGGAACCCATGTCTAAACGAATGCCAGTCCATACCCTTTACAAAAACAAACTTTCTTGTATTTTTTATTACTAAAGTAATGCATATTTATTGTCTGAAAAAGAGAAAATACTGATAACAAACAAAAATTAAAAATTACGCTTTAGTTCTATCATTCAAATATAAGAACTATTGTCACATTGTTAGGTCTTTTCATACCTTTTTTCCCATGTATATATTTGTAACCTGCTTTTCTGCTTAACAATATACTGTAAATGTCTTTCTGCATTTATAAATGTGTTTCTATATCATTTAAAAAGATCACAAAGTATTAGTTCATTATATGAATGTACTGTTTATTTAACCCATCTTCTGTGGTTAAATATTTAGCTAAGATCTAGTTTTTCACTAGTATTAAAAAAATGCTGAAATAAATATCCTTGCAGTTAATTTTTGCGTATATCTTTACTTCTTAGGATAAATTCCTAGAAATGGAATTGATGATTCAAAGTGCATTTGGGTTTTAAAGACATTTTAATATATTATGCTGCCAAGTTACCCCCCAGGAAAGCTGTAAAAATTTCACTTCCCGCCTGCAGTGGGTGAACCTTTCTGCTTCCCTGCTCCCTCACCAAGTGAGCGTGAAAAGATCTTTGCTGTTTGGATAGCCCAACACAAAATATCTGCCTTAGCGAAGCCATGTTCTTTCAATTCTTCCTTCTTGCTTCTTGAGTTGGTTCGAGTAACGCTCTATACTAGGATACGAAAATTTTAACAGATTTGTTACCCAAGGAGACAATCTCTATTTCCTGTCTGGGCTGGGTGGGGTGGCAGTGGCCAGGGAGCCAAGTTGGGGAAGGTATGGATCTGGGTTTGGTTAGGCGGTGGGGCGGGTCGGATGGAGAGGGGTCAGGTGCTGGTGATTATTCTCACCCACAGGGTGTGGGCCAGTGGTTAGAGCCCGGCCCACCTGCACAAGGGAAGACCGAGTCCCGCCAAGGCGTGCTTGCTCCCCAGGGGCTACGGTGGGCAGTCCAGACAGAGAGCAGGTGCCAAGAAGTCCACCAGGGCGAGTGAGGTCTATGGGGAAAGGGGTGGGTCTCACAATTTGTCATTCACTCCTTTGGTAAATTCTCCATAATCCTGCTGCCTTTTAGACTTAGACATCTGCTTTGTGAGGTCTCTGGCAGAGGACCTGTGACTCAGCGGTAGGTTCTGCTCATGTGATTGAAGGAGGTCTCAGCAGCCAAATTGTTGATGTAGCTTGCTAAATCGAGTTTACAGAGATGGAATGCTCCCATTGGCATGATAAGCTCACGCTTTCCCTGGAATCAGACCTCCTGGGAAAACTAAACTCTATATACAAGGTTGTGTGATAAGCATGAAATAGGAACAAGGAGAAATACACACATGAAATGTTTACTGACATCTTTATAAGACTTCTCAGGTATTTATCACACGGTAGGGACAGTCCTGCCAATGGAGCTGTAAATACTGCAAATGTTTGGCTAAATCTTCCTCATAGGCAGTGTCCCTTGGTTTGACTCCATGACCTTCCCTTTTCTTCAGTTCCAGTGGTTGGCCAGCTCCCCTGCAGCGTGACTCATCTTCCTCTGGACCTCATGGGGGCTTTCAGCCTCTCTTGCCTGGGAGCCCTTCTGGGTCCTTCAGGTGACTTTGCATATCTCTGTTCTGACCCACTGACTTTAAAGGTCAACGCCGAGTACACCTTAGCCCCTTTACTTAAATTTGCACCACTTTGTGCTCACATCCTGCCCCAGCTGAAGGCCGGGGGGGGGGGGGGGGGGTCAGTGCTAGGACTCCAGGCTCCAGGACCGGGGCTGACAAGAGCGAAGGCCCAGTTCAGAGCCAATGGGGCTGGGCAGGAAATCTCAGCAGAGGGTAGACACGGGGACAGCTGGGACCAAGGCTCTAGACCGTGGCTGCCAGAAGCACTGTGAGCACCTTCTCTGAGGGTGGGACCACCCTCTGCGGGAGCTCACCAGGCTGACCTGCTTGCTCCCCCAAACCCAGCTGCGCACGTCGGGGCTCATCAGTGCTCTGATTAGTGAACCTACAGATAGAGCGAGAGAGGACAAGTGGCCCCAACGGCAGGTGTGAGAAGGCTTTAAAGGCAGGGACCTCACCAAAATGAGCACCGAAACCAGTCATGGGCCAAGCGGTGTCTATACTTGCCTGTGTGCACACACTTAAGTGGGGTGGAGGAGGGAACTGTCCCCACGCTGTGATTTATTCGTTTACTCATTTTCTACCTTGTTACAAAAGATGGGAAGGCAGCTTGCTTACAAAGATATAGTCAAAACAACAAGGTGAAGTACGCTTCAAGGCAAACAGTGTAGCAAAGAGAAGACAAGGTCAGGAAAGAAGGACGAAGCTGTGGGCAGGCGCCGTAAGCACACACACCACAGATGTCAAGTCCTTTACGCACGCTGCCGGGAGCCACAAACTGGGATCAGGTTTTCTAGTAGGCAAGGAAAGAAGGGGCTTAGTAAACTCCTTCTTCAAAGCTCAGCCCATCTGTCTCGCTGCTCCGAGAAGTGTCTGCTGAATATAGACTTTTAGATGTTAATATACCTTCTCTCGAAGACTTGAGTTCGCTCAAAGCAGAGATTACATACCTGTCTTATTTGACTTTGGAAGCTTGAGACTTGGGACATGTGATTTGGGAACTAGACAGAACTAGGTTGTATCTCTGTTCTGGACATTTGCTGTGTGACCTTGGCAAGCTGCAACCTCTCTGAGCTTTAGGAGGTCGCTGGAAAGATTCAAGGGGAAGTATTTTTGTTTTGGTTTTTGGGGATGAAGAACACAGCACTCAGGAAAGGCAAGACTTCCCTGGTTTTCCGCTTGCTGTATATGTAGCAGATTCATAGCTGTCTGACTTCGTAGACTTCTGGCAAAGAAGGCTCAGACAGCTTCAACAACTTGTTAAAGATCCCTAGCCAGCTGCAAGGACCTAAACCTGGACTTTCTGGTGTCCAAGTCCTTGCTCTTTCCACTATGCACGCTGCCTCTCCTCACACCCTCATCTCAGCTGCCTGCCAGAGCAGGGCTTTTACAAAGGGTCTCAAGTTAGCAGAAATGTCATCAAGTCGACAAGTAAGCGCCTTCTTGTCCTTGGGGCGGTTCCGACCTTTGCTGCGTGCCTCCGTTTCTGGGCTACTTTGAGCCTTGAGGAGGTAAGGAGGTCGGTGGGGGCACGCACTGCTACCATTGCTTCAAACTGCGGCGGAGCCCCGAGAGAACGGCTGAACTGAAGGCTGCTGAGTGCACGCGACGAACTGCTTCTGCTGGCCGCAAAGGTCCCCTGAGCCTTGGGAGGAAACGTAGAGGTAGAAACCTTTCCACGAGGCATTCTGGAATTAAGGCAAGCAGGAACAGAAGCTAGGCTGGGCTCCAGGAGACAGTGTTGTGGAATGTGGAAGAGGAAGTGGGCATGAACCGCCGGCACTGGGGAGAAAGGCTGGGTGGGCTTGGTGGTAGGGTGGCCTCCGTGGGAGTAAGTTCTTGTGCAAGTGGACACTCACTTGCCCTCAGGACCTCTCGGGACTGTCTGGGTGTGTGGATCCAGACTAGAAAAACATCTCATTGGCTGCAAGCTCTCAGTGGCTGCTACCTATTTTCCACTTCTCTCACCAGGGTGGCTCAGTGTTCGCTGTCCTCAGCCTTGCAGACACTGACTGCAGAGGAAGTCCCAGCCACATAATCCCTTAGGGCTGTGGACTGCTTTGGCAAGGTCCAGGGCCACTGAGTTCACAGAAAGATGAGAAGTTAAATAAACAGGATTAGATGCCAATTAGGAGCACTTTGTCCGTGATATTAATTAATTCATCAGTTGATACTCATCACCGTTTGTGGGGTGTCCACTATGTGTTGGGCGTGACTCTTGGTGTTAGCGGTACAGAAACAAAGGAGACATAGACCCACCTCAAGAAAGTCTTGTGGTGGAGACAGATGTCTATCGGGTATGTAGGCAGCCCCAGTCCTGCAGGGCCTGCGTCCCAACCAAGTTGCTCGCGCTTCAATCCACGCTTCAACCACGCTTCAACCCACGGATGGGTTCCCAGCAGGCAGATGGTAGGGCCTCTGGCTACTTGTGAGGGTGAATTTGAGTGGAACAAGCCTGGAAGCAGGGAGACCCCCAGACTTAAGAAACATTCAAGAATTTAAGAATGGTACTCTGAGGTTAAATTGATAAAGACAACGTAATCCAGGAAGCATTAACTGACAATCAACTGTAATGAGAACCTATATTGATTTTTCGCGTGACTCTTTATGAAATATATTTACAGCTCTTTTGAGCTTCTTAAAACTCCCTTTTGGCATCACTGAGGTCTCCCTGTTAGTCTACTGGTTTGGGGTTCAGGCTCTATTCCCAGGAGGTTCGTGATGCCTTTCTTCACATGTGGCATGGCTGGGTTCTTCCCTCAGGAAGGAGGGACACCTTCCTGCTTCTTCCAAATTTCACCAAGACTTCCCCTTAGCCCTCTACTCTTTTCTTGTTCCTGAGGTTGGGTGGCCTCACCCGCATGTCACTCAAGGCGGGTTAAGTTGATGACTGTGTGAGGCCTCCAGGGCACAGCCAGCCAGGAGAGGTGTTTACCCAAAATGGTTTGGGTGGGAGGAGAGGATCAGAATGTTGTTAGCTGAAGATGCTATCAATATCTACAGGTTGGGGAGGGTGTGGAGGGTCAAGTTCATCAGGCAAGGTGAAGATGTAAGTGGAAAATGGGCAATGAGGTGAGAATCTAGGAGCACCAAGAGCAAGGTGGAGTGAGGTAGGGGGAAGAGATTAGGACACATATTTCAGGACACGTTTGCACAGTGTGCTGTGGGTCCCTTTTCTGTGGTGCCATCTACTAGAAGTTCAGGCATTGCAGCTCAACAGAACCATGCAGAGCATTGCAACAAAACACAAATTTGAATAGGAATATAGGTCTTAACAGTGTTTCAGTCAAAGACAGAAGCAGAAAAAAGTAATCAAAGAAAAATAAGTATCTAGCAAAAAGCAGAAAAAAGGGGACAAGTACGGTCAACCCCCGCCTGCATTAATGAACTCTAGTGGCTGAGAATGCATGGTTCATACATAATCTTAAACATCAAACCTCTACTCAGATTATACAGACATGGTAAGCGGAGCAACTCTAAATACAGGCCTAATATCGTAAGGCCCAGGAAAAGAGACACTGGAGGGGGTGTTGTGAACATACATACATTCAAACCAGCCAGCTTGAGCCTTCTAAAAACTTTGGATTTTCTCGATGGCAGAAGTTTCCAGGCAAGTATATCAGTGTGAGCATATTCATGACCCTCTCCTCTGCCTCCCTTCACTGTTGCAAGGGTGGGTTTCTAGATGGAGAGAGATTATTCTGGCTAATTGTTTTTAACTTGTGTTGGGATGATAGTGGTTATGGCTGCCTTGACTGCTCTCCTTGCCTCTTGCTATCACCAAGGTGATCAAGAGTACCCTGAGGTCGCTATAATTGTGCTGATTCATCTTATTCTTAAAGGGGGCACCATGACCCAGGGGCCACCAGGAAGGTGGCGAGGGTGTTCCCTATGCAAGGATGCCCAGCTGAGGGGCAAATACAGTTCATGCTCAGCCTGCTAAACCATGTGCTCCGACATGGAGGAAGAGGTGCCTTTTTCTAATTTACATAAAAACATACATACCAGTGGTAGCTTTGTCCTGACCTAATGGATAGTATCCTCAGATGATCGCATTTGCTATTTATAGCAACCTAGGGAATTAAAAGGACGCTGACGATCATGCTCCAATATGGGCCGAGGAGCAGGAAGGGCAGAGAGTGTAACTGACTGACTTGGGCTGGTCTCTCCGTTCGTTAGAGTTGGAAGTTGAATCTTCTAACGCTGGATTATAAATCCAATGCTCTTCCCACTGTGCTTCCCACCAGCACTTTTCCCTCTCCAGACTCTCATCATGGGAATTTCCAGCATTTCCCTCCAGTGACTCGGAGGCGCTGCCAGCACAGGGATCCTAGCTCAGCAGCACATTGCCTGGTGGAAATGCATCCTTCTCGAAACACGGTATCTGGACTGTGCCCGCGCCGGCATGGGAAGACCTCGCTGAACATCTGCCCCAATCGGCCTCAAATTCTGTCTCAGTGCCTCTTCAGCAACTTTAGGCTTTTCCCTTGCAGGATGGGGTGAAGAGAGGCAAGGGGGTAGGTGGGTGGGGATTGGGTGGGTTTGCAAAACATTAATGAATGTAATCTGTGCCTTTTCCCTGACCCGGCTTGGCCAGCTGCACTGGTCTGAAATTCCACATTCAATTGTTCTCCTTCTAAGAAAACAGAACTGGCTCTATTTAGCCCTCAGAATTGTCTGTGTAGACTTGTTTAAGGGAATTTGCAAACCAGATGAATTTACTGTTTACTGTGTCTCCTCTAGTCCAATGGAAAAATATATTTCTGAAGGCCATCAGCACATCAGCAACATGTTTTGAAAGGTTCCCCAAATGTGGTTTGCATTCTGGTTGCTACACTGGCTTGATAGAGCTTCCCCACTTCTTACCATTCTGTAAGGTAAGAATGCGTGCACATTTCTTGTACCCCAGCCATAGTGGTCAACTGTTGGATTTCCTAGCCAATTCCTTTCCACGCAAACTCCCCTTCTTCTTCGTCAACCTATGTGGTTACAGTGATGGGTGGGAAGAGCATGGACTTAGAGTCCAAATGGCCTGGATTTGAATCCTAGATCCATGAACTAGTGATGACTCTGGGCAACACACCGCACCTCTTGGAGACTCGGCTTTCTCAGTGATAAAATGGAGGATAATGATGTTCACACTCTATCGCTGCTGTAAGAAAAGCACACATCTCTGGGCACTAGAAAGGCATCAGTTTTGTTCTTGTCTCCGGATCCCATTCTGACATAAGAAGAGAAGTGGCACTGGCCCAGGTCATCCACCACAGAGACACAACCTGAGCTTTTAAAAAACAACCCATTGCCTTAACAGAACAGGTTACTGTTCAAAGATCGTATCGAATCTGTGCACCCAGATTTTAGCACTGGGTCCAGGTTCCCTTGGGCTATCACTGGGTGTTTTGGAATTAAACCCAGTAAATCTGAAATTCATTTTGATTCCCTGGGTTTCACTGACCTGTACTTCTGCTGTGTTGTGCAAACCAAGCTGTCTGGACCATCCTGGAAGAAAACAAGGAAATCAACTAGTTTATATTTGAGGAAGGAAGACACAGGTTCCTGTTCATTACTTTATTCATTCACTAACTCATTCATTTATTCATCCACTTACTCATTTGTTCATTCACTGACTCATTCATTCATTCATCCACCTAATACTCAAGGAGCTACTTCTCAGTCTAGACATGGTGCTAGATGTTAGGGATTTACAGACGAGGCCTTGTGTCCCCTCCCTGTCCTGCCAAATGTTGACAGATAACAGGATGAGCAAAGACGTGGAGGTAGGAAATGGTCATGGCAGAAGGGGATTACAATCAGGAGATGTATCTTGCTGAAGCAAAGGGTAGGTGTTAGGAAGTATTGAGGCATGAAGGTCAAAGCCAGTAATAGAATGAAAAAGCTAGGAGTCAACATCTGCTTTGGTTTCAATTGCACATTATTCTGTAATTAACAGCAGCGGATGTTTTGCAAGGACCTCCCAGCTCTTTGGGCCAAGTTTGAACTGATCCCGGATGGATGACCCTTCAGTAGGTAGATGCATCTGCCAAATACTCTTCATGCTGTTCATACTCTACAAGGGGTGGGCTGGGTAGCTCTCATTAAAAAAGAATCCTCGTGTCTGCTACTATTTGACAGCTGAATCAATCTAACCCCAAGTGAACTCCTTCTGGTATCCAGAAAGTCTGGCTGTTTTCTGGATGAATCCCCACCCACTTCTTGGCTTTCATATCTCTGGAACTTCCAGAAATGTACAAGATGGGGCAAAAACATGGAACTTCTCCCCAGACAGCTCTTCAGGAAATACATCCAATTGGATGCTTCCTCAGACATGTCTTTTAGAAATGTCTGGGACCAGTGTTTCAGACGCAGAAGAGATGTGGATAGTCTGGGAGAGAAGACGGCTATTCAGTGGTTGAGTGTTAAACCCCATCTCATATTTGATGGGGTGGTTTTTCTGTTTGCATCTTTTACAAACTGGCTGAATAAGAGTCAAATTGTGTCTTTCTCATTCTCAGATTTTCTATAAGAATAATGGAAATAACGACTAGCCTGTCATATGGGGTTGATGATACTCCTGACCTCCTGGATCCTTGCCGCTACCCTAGAGGAGGAGTTATTAGCATTTCATTCCCACTTAACAGATGACAAGGTGAGGTTCATTTCACAAAGTGTCTGAGCTTGTTCTTAATCTCAGTTTCTTGACTGCGGATTTTGTGCTCATTCCACCGAATCAGGCTGTTCTCAAACAAAACCATTGTTGCCAGTACGTAGAATGACAAGGAACTTCCAGGGAGAACTCAGAAATATGGAGACAAGATTATCTTCTGAGAGTTAAAGTTTAAGAGAGGCACACGAGGATTAGTGAGGAGACAGGATGGCTCCCAGGACTGTGAGAGTCAGCTGATCTTAATCCACCCATAGATCTTAAATATATTTGAAGAAGGAAGGAAAGCAGAGACAAGAGGGAAATTTTGGCACTCTGTCCTTGCTGTGTGCTAGGAATCACATGAGGCTCTCTTAATTGGGTGCAATTAGAAAGTTTATTCAGGTAATCCCTTTTGTGCTGATGTCTAGCTCGCCCGGCAACCTTCCACGTGTGTGACGTGACATCCCAAGCAGTGTGGCCCATGGAGAGAAAGTCCTGGTTTTGCAGATGTGTGGATCCACTTCTTTGTGATGGTACCTTCTTGCTCTCACTGTGCCATAAAACGTGAGCCATTAGTTTCCAGGAGATTGGGTCTTGGTGTGTAGGAGGGTAGGATTAGATGTTGGGGGCTGACAAAACCAGGTTTCTGAGCCTGTGGAACTGCAGGATAAATCCGAAACTTGGGAAAATTCAGTAAGGAAGTGAAAAAAAACGCTCCCTTGGAAGGCTTCCTGGAAGACTGAGCCTTCTGCTACCTTCGCTTGGCAGCGCCTCCTCTGTGCCTCGCAGATGCAAGCCTGCATCAGGGCTCAGTGGAGGCCAGCGGGCCCGATTCCTCCATGCCTGATGGCAATTCCTGCCCCAACTCCTTTGCTGAACACCTGATCAATTCAAGACCATCTCCTGGAACGGTGAGGAAGGCAGGATGGTTGAAACACGATTCCCTACAATTCAAGTGCCTAATCTTGCAGGACCGGCAGATTGCGCGTAAGTAACTTCAACAATTTTAGTGGTTTCAGTGTTTCTCAAATTCATCAGCCAATACACCACACGTTATATATATATATGTGATTTCATTTATTTTTCACAACTAACCCATGAACAAATCCAAACGTGAAGTCTCAAGAAGTGGTTTGCTAGTATATGACAGAATGCAGATTTGGCCCTGGAGACATAAACTTCAGGAAAGGCTACCATTAGATGTCCAAATAGATGGGAGGATAGAGCATGGGGCTACAATTGTTCTTCTGGTCCTTTCTACTTGCTACAGTGGTTCTGTCCTTGGAGCTCATCAAAATGAGGCCCTAGACAATTTGAAGAACACTGTTTCCTTCATTGGTACTCGAGAGATTTGGACAAACAAATGGATCCCAACCTAGACGTCTAGTCTACCATGAATTGACAAAAAGGATCTAAGAATCATTTTCAATATAAAAAATTATAACAGAAATTGTATCTTCATCTTAGATAACGCTGCACACACTGACTAAACGGTTTTGTCTAGAATTTTGCCAACCCACTCTAGTACACTGAGTACCTCATTACTCTTCATGAGTTCCGATTAACTGGTAAGTATCAGTTGACTGAACTTCACTAAACACACGTCGAGTTCTTTGCTGCTGTGTGTAGGGCACTGAGCTGTGCTCTAGAGATGTGGAGACAAAAAGACATTCTTCCTACTTCAAGAAACTTGCAGTCTAGGGAGAGACAAATATCTACATACATATTTTAAAACATTTTCTTTCAAATTATAACAATACACTCTCACTGCAAACAATTCAAATGGTAGAGACGTATTTAATTTTTAGATTCTGGAAGCCGTGGAAGGATTTATGGTGGGGCCTAATGCAATATGATTGGCATTTGGAAAGATCCTCCTGGCTGCCATGTGAAGGCTGGCCTAGAGCTGGGCCTGGCTGGAGGCGGGAAGCCTGGGGCCAGTGAGGAGGCCATGGTGCAATTTCAGCCAGAGATGGCGGCCCGAGCCAGGGCAGAGGATGCTGAGGTGCATCTGAGGGATCATTGAGAGGAAAAGTATGTGTCGGGTGACTGAAGAATAGGGAAAATAAAGCAACTTTGACATAAGAAATGGGGCTTGCGAGACAAACCTTTTCATGAGCTGGTCTCCCGGAAAGGACCTTGAAGGCGCAGCTAACCAAACAACTGCCCCTCCGGTCCACGGGCTCCCCACCAGGTGAACGGTTTGCCATATTTCTGATTCCAGGAACTGGCTGGGATAACACTTATGCAATGGGAACACACGGGCCCACCTCCAGGCGCCTGGCTGGTGGAGAACCTGGCAAGGCTGGAGTCCTCTGTGAAGTGGAAAGTCCTGCTGTTCTGCTTCAAGCGAACTTCCCTTGGATGGCTGACTTCAGGGGAAGTCAGAACAGGCTGTGTGGACGGCTTGGTGGATGGCAGTATGGGCCTGGAGCCACTGGCAAGGAGGAGCCGGGAGGCGTGCCCGGAGGGGTACGCTCACTCTTCTTGGCCACTTCTCTGGTGAAACAAGCACAGGACCCCGCGCAGGTCAGACGGTCGGTCGTCTCTCCCCTGCGATGGATAGAGTGCGGGCTCGGGAGCCAAAACAGCCCGCTGCGTCACCTCAGCACCGTGTGACCCTGGGCGAGTCCTGAACCCCTTGATCCTCAGTGTCCTTGTGTGGGAAATGGGGATCTGCATCATAGTCATCCCCTAGGGTTGCCGTAAGAATAAGAAAAAATGAGTGAAAACTGCTAATACCGTGCCAGCACCCTGAAGAAAGTCAGTAAATGGTAGTTCATAGCTCCCAGGAGGTTGGGGGCTGGGGAGGCAGAAGGCCATCTGTCAAATCAAAGGACAAGTAAAGAGTAAACTTATAACAGAAAAGCCGACTCACTTTATACATCTGGGGCCTGTGGGTTCTTGAATATTAGTTTGCAACCCAAATGTATGCAAATACCCTCCTTCTCAAAGCCTCAAGGAGGTTTCCTCTGTGCAGGTGGCCCAGTGGGAGCCTTTCTGTAAAGCCGATGCTGCTGCTGATTGTGACCCAGTGCTCCGTCTCAGCGGGAGCTCTATAGGAAAGAGACAAGTTATCTGTGTGACTTCGGCACCTCTCTGGTGCTCTTCCTTCTTTGTTAAAGCAAATTGTTTGTAGAATCTCATATTTACGCAGTGCTCCTCAAGGCACACCCAAGGCAGAAATGTAGATTAGGGTTCGATTCAACTCTGTATTTTACAGGTGAGGAAACTGAAGCCCAGAGGGATCACCTGGTTTGCTTAAATTCACTCAGCTAGGAAGGGCTGGATTTGGAATCCAAAGCCATGTCTTCTGACTCTCACTCTGGTGTTTGTGCTTCTCAGCTGTTAGTTCTTCCCAGGGACCTGATGAGTCCTCCCTCTCCTGAACACATAGAAGACATGGCACGGGGGACCCCTGGGGCTGGGGGGCAGGTGGGAGGCGGGATTTCACCATTGAGCGTGGGTATTTTGTGACTGAGCGCAGATATGTAGGATAGAGGCTCGGATGAGGAGACTCCCTTCCCTTGCTCTCCACCCTGGCTGGGCATGTGGAAGGGAATTCTGGGTCACTATCACCACCACCACTAGAATATTAATAATACGTTCTTCAAGGAGCAGCCTAAATGTCCCCTCTCCCAACTCCTCACCAAGTTCTTGGTCTTAGACAAAGAGTTCTAGCAAGGATTAGCCAGAAAATTCCCCACGAACCTCCTCCACCAGCCTCTCCTAGCCTGGACACCTCTCCACTAGTGACCTGTGCTATTGGGTGAGAGTCTCCAGGGAACCCCCCTACTGCCCCTGCTCCATTCAGAAGACCCATCACAGCAGCGCCCAATGCTAATGGTCACCGTAGATGAGTGGTTTCCCAATTTTTGTGACAAGTGTCTGAGAAATTCACTTGTATTTTATTTTACAAGACTACAAAGGACAGAAAAGTAGTTTTCCCATTGACCCTCAGAAGCACAGTCTAGTTTGAGTTCTGGTGCTCTTGTCTCAGGGAGGTGAGGCTACTTGACTGAGGGCGGACGGGGCAGGCTCTTGGAGAAGGTGGCATCGGAGCTGAGACCTGAGTGAGAAGGAGCCGGCATGTATATAGATAGGGAAGCACATTCCAGAAGGAGGGAACAGCGGGTGCCAAGGCCTTGAGGTGGGAATGATTTTGGAGTGTTCAAGGAACAGAAAGGTGAGTGCAGCTTGAGCCTCGATGTGCCTAGTGAGCGAGGGATGGAGTGGTGTCTAAGGAGGTGGGGAGGCGGGCAGGGCAGACGTGGCAGGGCTTTAGTTTTCTCATTTTCTGGGTGCCGATAACCTCCCTCCTGCTGAGATGCTAGACAGGTGAAAGGTCTTTGCAAACTGAGATGCACTGTCCGGTCCTGGTGCCACCTCTCCCAGGACTGGTGCAATCCCCCAGTATAAGATGGCCGTGGGCTGTGCTATTTACCTCTCACCGATAGGCACGTGTGCAAATAATGGGACCAAAAGCCTCTGGTTTGGCAAGAGCGCCTTTCTTGTGGCCATCTTACAATTGGCGGGAGGTTTGAGTGAGGAGCACAGACAGGAATATCATCACTGCCAGCACCATTATCTCAGAATTGAAAGAGCCAGAGGAAGGGGCTCAGAGCACTCACCCCGACACAAGACCCTTTTCTGGGCTGCCCTGTCCCCTTACTGTCTTCAGAGGGCTGGTCCTCACTCTCTCTGCATTCTGTGGCGCAATGTCCCTCTGACATTGCAAAGCTCACCTAGCCCTGTTCAATGTTTCGAAAGCATACGACTCTCTTTTTCTGACAGTAGCTTCCAGGGGAGGTGGAGGGGAAGACCTGAACCTTATTGCCCTTGGAAGGCTGACTAGGGGCTGAATGATCTCAGAAGAGAAATACCACGGGCTGCTTTGTCCTTATCCCTGAGCTCACAGCCAGCCCACCATTTTGGAGTTCTGGTTCATAGGCTAGTGCAGGTTTCACAGGCTACGGGTACATTTCAGAAACATGCTGAGTGTCCCCCCTGCAGCCTCTCTAAGCCCAGTCATGTCCCAAGTGCTGCTGGAAGGGGAAACTCACGTCTGCTTCCTCCTCACAGATAGCTTCCGAGCCACGCAGTTTGGCCCCTCCTCTGCTCTTTCCCATATACTGCTTTTGGTCCACGCTGCTTTCAAGTCCATCGCTTCCGATTTAATTTCTGGACTTGCCTTGCCCATTGACGCTGATAATCAGCTTTATTTATTCTGCCACCACTCGGGCTCCCTCTCAACCCTGAATTCTAGTTCAAACTCTTTGTCTTTTGATTTGTGCCTGGGACCCGTCAACTTTGGCCTTCTCCCCAGTGGCAATCCCTCTGGGCCCTTGGAGACCCCACAAACTGGAACTAATGTGCAGGATAACCTACCACATGGCCACTTGTTCTGCCCCATGAACCATCAAGTCACACTCCAGGGTGTGGAATCTTCCTGTGGTTCCAATGGAATGTATTCCCAAACATTCACGCACACTTTCCAGTACTTACAGCTGCCTGCACTGTGCTAGGCTAGGATTATAAGGGGGTAGGCTTGTCACAGCAGAAAGGAAAGGGACTTTGGAGTTCAAGAAAGTCGAGTTCAAAATAAAGGTGCATCAACTAGTCATGTGACCTTGGGTAAATTACTTAACTCTTTGAGCCTCAGTCATGTCATCTGTATGAAGGAGGTAATTACTACCTTATATGGTGATGGGTGGTTTGGAAGGTTCAGTGGAATAAAGTGTTCAAAACATTTGGTGTTTAGGAGATGCTGTGTTCTCCTATTTGCATTTATTTTTTAATTGTGGTAAAAAACACAAAACATAACTTTTACCACCTTAACCATCTCTGAGTGTACAGGTCAGTAGTGTTAAGTAGATTTACACTGCTGTGTAACAAATGAATCTCCAGAACTTTTCACTTTGCAAAACTGAAACTCTATACCCATTAAACGCTTCCTGACTCCCCCTCCCCACCCCCCCAACTCTGGTCTACTTTCCATCTGGTGAACGTGGCGACCCTAGATAGCTCACGGAAGCCGAATCCTACAGCATTTGTCCTTTTGACTGGCTAAGTGTTCTCCTATTTAACCCACACAACCACCCCGTGAGATACGCTTTATTCTTATTCCTTCCTGAAGGAGGAGGAAATAAAATCTCAAGGACATGAAGATTTGTTCAATGTCACACACATAGTGTGTGATACAGGCAGGATTCAAACTCGGGTCTCGTGGTTCCATGTAGACTCTACAGGAACATGTGCATAAGTATACACCCAACAATTGTGCAGAAAAATAGACAAGCGTCGTTTATATACACATTTAGATCTCTCCCTGCATATAAATATTCATTCATTTATAAATATATATGCGGTCTTATCTTAAAGAGGAAAGAATTGTTTGGCTCCAAATCTGTCTTGCATGGTTGTTGTGAAAACTTAGAAATAGGAATATGAAAGCTGTCCCTGGTGACCGCCACATTTTGGAAATTTCTTTGGGGAAACCCATGTGGTCGATGGAAAGAGCCAAGGCCTGGGAGGAAGGAGGACCCGCTTCAACATTCGCTAGCCGGGGGCTCAGGTTCATCAGTCCCCTTTCGATGGTAACACCCCCCAGGGTGGCCCAGAGAGTCAGGGAGATGGCCTGCCTGAGGGTCGCTCTGGCTCCAGTTGTCCCCCCCTCCACACCACGCCCACCTCAGGGAGCTCATTCCCCCCGTCTCTGGTCCTGAGTTCTCCCAAGGTTTACTTACCTCTGCCTCCCTCTCCCTCCTGCCCTCTCTTCCTACCTACCTTCCTTCCATCCTTCCCTCCCTCTGTCCCAAAGTGTCCCACCGCCAAAGGCTTGTGCCCAAGAAGGAACTCACTAAGAAACTAAATTTCACATTCGGGCTGATGGCAGGACTCCCACCGCAGTCAGGGAGAACTCTGGGCCTTTAATGAGGGGAGAAGGAGAATTTGATCCTAAGACTCCTTGTTAAGATAAAGACCTGGCTGGTTTATTAACTCTATCCAGGAGGGTAGACTCACAGAGAAATAATTAAACAGCCAGCCAAAGCACAGTGAGGGTCTCAGAGAAAACCTGGCCGGGATCTTGCGAGGAAGGGGAGAGGGGTGATGGCTCATCCTTTTGTCAGGACTCATTTCTTGAGAGCCTAAACCTAGTCTTTTCCTCTCTGGAAGAACTTTCTTCCTTTCCCCTCCACACATCTGGACCTTATCTTAAAGTGCATTGGAATATGAGAGTTCATTTTTTCATTTAACAAATATTTATTGAATGCCTACTCTGTGCCAGACACTCTGCTGAGTGGGGTGAGGGTGGGGGTACTTAGAGGACGTCCGGCTCATTCATACTATTTGATGTAGGAAGAGCCTGAGCCCAGAGAGGACGACTTATCAGAACGACAGACTCAGTCAGGACTCGCTAGCACACAGCGCTTCCTCGCTCGTCTGCTCTGCCCCCTTCCTGCCTCCTCTGGCCCTCCCTGGTCTCTCCTAGGAGTGTGACCTTCCTTGTAGTTGGCACCTCAGTGTTTTAGCTGCCAGGCTGTAAGCACCCCGCAGGTGGAACCAGGCCTGTCACCTCTCCGCTGGCCCCTCAGCCCCTTTTTTCAGCATTCAGTTACTGCAGTCAAAGCATCTGGTGTTAGAACGGATGGAATTCAATGACTAAGGTGGGGTGAGGAGAGGCTTTATGCAAGAGGAAGGGTGTAAGTCATCTTAGAAGGAGGGCTAGTGTTCAGGAGAGACATTAAGGATTAGATAGGGGCACGTGTGTGCATGTGTGCGTCCGCACGCACAGGTGTGCTAATGTGGGTGGAGGAGGGGTGTGTGTCTAGGTCATTCCAGGCGCAAGAACCTAAGTGGGTCCAGGATGAAACGTGGTGCGTTTGCGGAACGGTGATCCTGAAAGCCTGAACTGGAAGGTGTATCCAGGAGGCAGACACATGGGGAAGAAAGTGGAAGGAGACAGCCCCCACAGTTGGTACGTGGGCGGAGTGCTAATCCCTGTTCTGTAATTTACTAGCCATGTGGCCCTGGGCAAGTCACTTGTCTGGGCTTGTTTCCCCTTCCGTAGACGGATCCTCATCCTAAAGGCTGCGAGGCGACCCGCACTGATTGCAGCCGCAGTGCCAGCAGCAAGTGGCCACTCGCGGTTCTTTCAGGTGTGTGGGATGACTTACTATTCGTTCTTCAACAATGGAAGGGGCTGGTTGTGGGTTGCGGTTGTCTGTCCATTTGTTGTTAGAGAACTGTGCTCAGGAGACGTAACAAATCAGAGTCTGGAGGCAGATCAGGGAGGGGGTTGCTTGAAGGCCCTAAGTGAGAAGCGAAATTCCCTAGAATAATGTGGCAGAAGAGCACGGAGAGGAGAGGTAAGGACAAATTATGAAAGAGCAACAACAGTACTAACTAGTACTCATTGAGTACTTGCTCTGTACCAGGTCTTGTTCTAGCACTTTAAAGACTTACCTCATCTAACGTGTCAGAGGTACTAACTTGTCTTATCCTCATGACACGCCTGAAGTGAAAACTACTCTGAACACCATTCTGAGGAAAGGAAACTGAGGCACAGAGAGGTTATGGTGCAAAGATGGCATGTCTCCACCTCAATTTAATGTAGAATGGATTAAAAAAACTTCTTAAACAAGCATGCCCACGTTATGGAAAAATTCAAGGAAGATGTTCATTTTCTACGTCTCTTTCGTTTCCAACGTGGGTGGGCCGACATGTTTTAGACTGTTTTATCGGTGACTTGCATGTAATTGTAATAACGCTGTGTGTTTACAGATACCATGAGCATATTGCCCCTTGTCTTAATGAGGCTAATTTTAAATGGTGGCTTAATATTTTATTAAGTGGATATACCAGAGTTATTATTTGTGCAAACATGAGCATCTTGGGATGTAAATCTTTGACAGCACCTCTTACTATGTTTTAAAGATATGTTTCCTGATGTTGAATTACTAAATGAAATAGAGTGACCAGTTTCATGGATCTTAATATATATTGCCAATTTGCCTTTCCCACAGGTCTGAACATATACACAATGTCCTCAGCATTGAAGGAGACCGTCAGTTTCACTGCACCTTTGCCAGCACTGGATATTACTATTATTATTAGTGGTAAAGTTATTAGGAGAAATATGGGCGATCACTTTAATTTCAATTTGCATCTCTTTACTTATTATTGGGGGATGATCATTTTCCCTCACATAGGATTGATGATTGTGGTTTCTCTTTAATTATTACTGTTTCTGTGAAAGGCATTTTCCGAAGCAGAAGTTTGCCTGTTAGGACGAGTGAAATACATAAAGGGATGAAGAGAGCAGTGAAATTGAGGAGCCCAGCAAACAGGGGAAAGGCCGTGGCCTGGCCTCCACAGTTGTGGGGAGCTGGACTCACTGACACGACACTTGGAACCAGTGTCAGTGCTGTCTGGGAAATGCTGGGGCCTGCTCTCTTCTGGCTAATCTTCTCTTTTTCCCTCTTATTACACACATGAAATATGTTCATTGCAGGGGAAAAAAAAAGATAAGGACAAGAGATAAAAATCATCCATATTCCCACTATTCAGAGATAAGTTCTTTAGTGTTTTATTATATATGCTCACAGAATCTCTCGCTTTATAGACAAAGCATTACATAACACATGTACCACACACCACACACGTATCTCTGTGTAATAGGTCTACTTTGAGCTTTCTTTCTCCCAACAATGTGCTTCCAGCTCTTCCCAGCTTCCCTTCCCCTTTCACTCTGCATCATTTACATGCCTTTGATCTTGCAGTATTTATACTTCCTTACTCAGAGTTCCTTAAGAGGCCTGAGACCTGGGGCCCGATTTTCAAGGTCCAGGAGAATCCTCTACCCATAAGTCTGAACCAAGTGACTCAGCGGCCGCAATTATCTTGTGTCTTTTTTTAAAAACCTGATTCTGTTTGCAGCCATGTCCTTTCAACTGACAGAGGACAAGTCAGCAAGATTTGAAAGTAGAAACATGGGGTAAGTTCACGTGTGCTCTTGCACATCATCACTTTGGTGCGACTCTAGTAGATTTTCTCCAAATGGGTGTTGAAAAGGTCCATGTTGGACTCACCTCATTACATCTATGATGAAGAGGTTCAAGTTTCAAGGGCAGGTTTCTTCATAGGTCCAATCT
This sequence comes from Equus asinus, assembly GCF_041296235.1. Lineage (NCBI taxonomy): Eukaryota > Metazoa > Chordata > Mammalia > Perissodactyla > Equidae > Equus > Equus asinus. The sequence continues at coordinate 68,403,661 of NC_091794.1, forward strand.
ATGGAAGAGGAGCCCCATTCTGTTCTTCCAGTTCCTTCATGACTTCTCAGCCTTTTAAAATCTGGTCTGTAGGGAGACTTGGGTTCTAGTGAGGCCCAGCAGCCCACCAGACCCTACGTTCCCAGTCAGAGACAGAACTTAGGATGGAAGAGTCAATGCACTTTTGTTATGTTCCTACTCTTTTGTGTATAAGCTCCTTATGTGTATAACCTCTTTTATACACATTTAATCTATCTAAATTTTCTACCTCTCCAAACCTCGGTTCCTGCGTCTGTAAAATTAGGAATAATAAAACTACTCACTTCGTAAGTTTGCCATGGCATTAAACGATATAGAGAAGGTAAGAGCTTAGTACAGGAACCAGCGCATGGAAGTTAATGTTAGGTCTCATCATATAGAGGGGCTGGAACTGGGTTTTCACTGTACCATGTTCATGAGCTGCAGTCGTGTTGGAAGTTCCACAGGGAGACAGATATGACCTCCAGGCGACATGCGGGATGATGGACACGCACCGTCCCACTTGATCCCTCCACCGTCCCAGCAGGTAGACTATCCCCTCCAGTTTATGAATTTGTTCATTTATTCATTCCACGAAGATTTGTCAGGCACCTCCTTGGTGCCAGGCAGTATTCTAGATGCCAGGGACGCGGTGGGGAACAGAACAAAGTTCCTGCTCTCATGAGTTTACGTGCAAGTTGAAGGAGATGGACGAGAGACTGAATGAGTATTTCAGGGGCAGCAGGCAGACCGTGAGGGAGAATACAGCAGGCTGTGGAGGATGATGGCGCAGGGTGGGACAAGGCTGCGTGAGTCCTCTCTGCGAGTGTGACATCTGAGCAGAGACCAGAATACAGTGAGAGAGTGATCCGTGTGAACGAGCAGGGGCAGCACGCTCCAGGCAGAGTGGACAGCAAGGCTGTGAGGCGGGCGTGTGCTCTTTGGGGCCGCAGCAAGGGGGTGTGTGGGTGGGAGGGCTTGAAGGAGACAGAGTGTGGTGGGGGAAGGAGTACTGGCCAGGGGAGGGGAGGAGCTATTTCGTAGAGCCCTGGAGGACTCTGTAAGGACTTGAGCTTCTACTGAGTGAAGCAGGAAGTCACTGAAGGATTTGTGGAGAAGTGACTCGTGATCCGATTTTATAAAGTATCACTACGGTGGCTGAGTGAGAAAAAGTCTATAAGGAGCAAGGGTGGAAACCAAGACAGCAGTGAGATGGCGGTTGCGATAATCCCAGCAAGGGATTTTGATGAGACAGACGGGTGGTCAGAAGGAGTGGGATTGTGGAAGGCAAAGCAGGCAGGCTTTGCAGGGCTTGGAAGTGGGGTGTGCAAGCCCAGGATGACTTCATGGTCTTATACCAGAGGAACCGGTAGAATAGAGTCGCCATTTACTAAAATGGGGAAGACAGGACAGAGCAGGAATCAAGCAGTTGGTCTGAGACATATTAAGTCTGAGATGTTCCGTTACACGGTCCAGTTGAGATTTGCGGTGTAGTCGAATATTTGAGTCTAGGTTTGTGATAGAGGTCTGGGGTGATAAACATTTAGGAGTCTTTGGCCTATACATAGCATTTTCCTGGGTCAGGTCACCAAGGAAATGAGTATAGACAGGGCCCTCCGGCATGTCAAAGTTGTGCAGGTGAAGGGACCCCATTGCAGATGAGGAAATCAAAGTTTGGGGAGTCAAGCAATTGCTTCACAGTGATTGGCAGAGACAGGAATCTGAGCTCCATGGGTCTGACTCTAAAGTCTGTGTTATTAACCACTTAGCAATACTCCAAATGCTGGAGCAAAGAGATCTTATCCCAGAGACATAAAACATGGGTGGCTTTCCAGGGCCTCACCTCTAACTAGGCTGGAATAGCAAGCTAGGCCCTCAGGTTTGAGCAAATAAGACACTTCACTTGCTGGTAGAATTGGATGACACATCCATCAGCTCCACCTGGTGTAGCACTCAGGGATCTCAAGGGAGCAAGTAAGGTCTGGTAATTAAGAAAGATTCCTTTCCTGAGCTGCAGTGGGTCACAGTGACTGTCAGGGTTGAAAGATTGATGGCTTAATAAAGACCACCTGAAAAGGCAATCGACCAGCAAGGGAAAAAAATCATCGCCACCCACCTACTACCCGCAGCGTCTCCGTTCAGAGACCCACCACGAAAGGAGAGCTGCTTGGAACTGTCTGCACCAGACACCACTTGGCCCCATTTTATAGTTGTGAACAATCCTCACAGAACCACAGGAAGCATTCTTCCATTCATTGATAAACAGTGCTATCTGCCCAGTTCCTTGACTGGATGTGGAGAGATGAATAAGACTCAGTTCGCTTGTTCTCAGGAGTTTAGAATACCACAGAGGCCATGCCTATGGTCAAGATTCTGAACAAGCCAAGTATTCCGTTTTATAATGCTGCCTCATGTAAAACTTGGTTTCTATAATGGTATGGAGAACTAGAGCCCAGCACGTAGTAAATGCTCAATAAGTTGCTCACTGAAGCATGCGTTGAGTCATAGAGAAAGGGCCCAGAGTTGAGAATTAGGACCAACATTGCAGCTACAGCTTTGCTTAAAAATAGCGTCACGACTTTAGATAAGTCACTTTTCTCTGCATCTTACTTTGCCCGTCTGTCAAAAATGGGGTTGGATTAAATGATCCTTGGAGACCTTTGAGGTCTAAGACTTGGATTTGTTGAAAGGTCTGAAAAGCCCCAGGAAGAACAGCCGTTCCTAAAATTCTGCTAAATGCCTAACGTTTGTTTCATAGGACAGGTGTTCTAGAGGGTTTAAGAGAAAGAAGCAGTTGCATGCCTGCTGTGTACAATCTGCCATTCCCTTTGTGGAGCCACCCCCTTCCCCAGTGTTCCTCAGACTCGTTTCTCAGGAGTTCAGTGCAATGGGAGACTTGGCTGGGCAGGTCGCCATAGGGCAGCCCAAGAGTGGCGAGGGGGAACATATGAGAGTCGCCTTTACGTTCTTGAGGGCCTGCCAGCATCAGTATACGTCTTGGCCAGGAATGGCCACCGTAGGGCTTCCTTGTGCCTTGAGCCAAATGGCTGGTTCCCTAACCCAGAATTCAGGCAGATGGAAGCCATGTTGCAAAAAGGAAAGGCATTCTTTTCAATAAATGCTGTCTGAAAGAGAACTTGCTGTATATTTGTTTCAAGTACAGGAAGTTGCTGTTGGTAGCTTCGAGTGTAGACTTTTCCTAGGGAAGACACTCTCTCGAGGCTGCTCTCTCCATCCGAGTTGCCCTTATATTAGTTCTGGCCCTGGCTTTTGTCTCCAAAGGACAATTACGTAGCCTCATTCTTTTTTTTTTAAGATTGGCACCTCAGCAAAAATTTGTTGCCAATCTTCTTCTTCGCCCCAAAGCCCCCCAGTACATAGTTGTATATTCTAGTTGTAGGTCCTTCTGGTTCTGTTATGTGGGATGCCACCTCAGCATGGCTTCATGAGGCGTGCCATGTCCGCGCCCAGGATCCGAACCGGGGAAACCCTGGGTCACCAAAGCGGAGGGTGCGAACTTAACCACTCGGCCACAGGGCTGGCCCCATAGCCTCATTCTTAAGTGAGGGTCTGTCTTCAGTCTTCTTCCAACCCATTTTCTACTAAGGAACTAGAGTTACCTTTTTGGAAAAAGACAAAAATAAAAGAGGAAAGAAAATACCCTGAAGAGACTGGGTCATCTCACCTTGGTGCTCACGAGCCCTCCAAAGGTCGGCTGTGCTTGGAATCAGTACAAACACCCACACGGCCTGCACGACCTGGCGGCATGGCTGGCTGCCCGCCAGTCCCTTCTTGTCCACTTGCGTCAGTCCTTTCACTCGCTAATTCCGTGCACTTCTGGTTTCTTGAATTTGCCACGTTCCTTCCCGCCTTGGGGGTTTGCCTAATCTTTTCTCTCTGCTCGGGGTCCTCTTCTCTCATCTCCTCCTCTAAGTAAGTTCACCTCCTCAGAGAGCCCTTCCCTGACCACTTTATCTGAAGTCAAAGCTCTCAGTCTTGTTCTGGCTCAGCTGGATTGTACATTACCGTGTGCAGATATTTTATTCATTTGTTTCTGTGTTTGTTTTCCCCACCACTCCTACTAAACTGTGAAGTGTAAACTCCGGGGGAGCAGAACCGTTTCTGTGTTATTTATGGTTGTCTGCATCTCCAGCGCCTGCCTCGGTGCCGAGAGGGGCTCAAGGGATGTTTGCTCAACGACCCATCTGGCTCTGCTCAGCCTCCTAACATGAACCTCCACCCCGGCCCTCCCACCCCACCGAACCAAGCCCTCGCAGTTCCCCCACAGGCAGCCTCCTCCGTGTCCTCTGCTCCTGGGGCTGCACTGTTCCTTCTGCCTGGAGCATCCTTCTTCCCTGTTTTCCTCCTGGAAAATTAACTCAGCTGTCGAGACTCAGCTCAAATATCTTCTCCTCTTTGATGCTTCCCCCTGTCCCTCCCGGCAACATAAGAAGCGTCTGCTCCATGTCTGTGCACACCTGCACCACAGCCTTGTCACTCTGCACTGGCCTGATGCCTGTCTGTATCTTTTTCCCTTACTGACACCTCTTAGGAGCAAGGAAGATTCTAATTCAGCTTGTAGCCCCACTTCTTAACAGTGTTTGTCACATGGTCAGGGTTCAATAAATGTTTGTGGACAGAGTGTAGACATTAAAAAAGGAACTTCCATTGTGAAATTCCTGTGTATAGAGTCTTCCTCTCTGAGAAATCCCTATGTACATACCTCCAGTTAGGATATCTCCTCTTGGAAATTTTCTCTGGGGTTCCTGGTTCAGGAAGACCATCTCTCTGTCTTTTGTCTTCTAGGATGGGCCATCGGTTCTGTTTAGAAAACAGAGTTTGTGGGGCCGGCCCGGTAGCACAGCGGTTAAGTTCGCACATTCCGCTTCTTAGCAGCCCGGGGTTCGCAGGTTCGGATCCCAGGTTCAGACTTGGCACCGCTTGGAAAGCCATGCTGTGGTAGGAGTCCCACATATAAAGTAGAGGAAGGTGGGCATGGATGTTAGCTCAGGGCCAGGCTTCCTCAGCAAAAAGAGGAAGACTGGTAGTAGTTAGCTCAGGGCTAATCTTCCTCGGGAAAAAAAAAAAAAGAAAGCGGAGTTTGCTGCCACTGGCTTTAAAAGGGACCTGGCAGTTAATACAGGTCTTGTGATGGGTAGGGGAGTAAGCAGCCAATCCTCCCAAATACTTTGTTTACTACTGTGCCCACGGGTGGGGCTGGTTGTTAAGGATTCACTCACTTCCTCTCTATCCATCATTCTCCTGCTGTGTGCCAGGCACTGTGCTGGTGCTGTGGTCACAGAGATGCAAGAGATCCTCTTCTTAGCATATTTCTCATAGATGGGGAAGCACAGACAGGTGAACAGACCGTAGTGTGTGGTCAGTGCTCTGATGGGGGATGTTGTTTGCAGAGTCTTGTGGGATCAGAGAGGTTAAGGGGGAGGTTAAGGAAGTCCTCTGTATAGAGGGGTTCTTCATGTTCACTTTTTTTTTGGTGAGGAAGATTGGCCCTGACCTAACATCTGTGCTAATCTCCCTCTATTTTGTATGTGGGACTGTCACAGCACGGCTTGATGGGCTGTAAGTCTGCACCTGGAATCTGAACCCACGGGCTGCCGGAGCAGAGTGTCCAAACTTAACCACTATGCCACTGGGCCGGCTCCCCTGTGTTCACTTTTGATAGATGAATAGAATTGTCCGATGGATGAGGGAGGTGAGAAAGGGAGGAGAAGAAATCTAGGGGAGGTAGAGGGAACAGCACTCACAAAAGCATGGAGCAGTAGGTGTGTTGGGAAATGATGAGGAGTGCCTGACGGCCAGAGCTTCGTGGCTCAGTCTGGTGTGTGCACCAGCAGCATGGGCATCACCTGGAAAAACTTGCTGGGACAGCAGAAGTTTGAGCTCTGCCCTGGACCAACTAAGTCAGAATCTGTATTTTGTGTGTGTGTGTGTGAGGAAGATTGGCCATGAGCTAACATCCGTTGCCAATCTTCCCCTTCCTGCTTGAGGAAGATTGTTTGCTGAGCTAACATCTGTGCCAGTCTTCCTCTATTTTATGTGGGATGCCGCCACAGCATGGCTTGACGAATAGTGCTAGGTCCGTGCCTGGGATCCAAACCTGCAAACCCTGGGCCACTGAAGCAGAGTGCATGAACTCAACCGCTACGCCACTGGGCCAGCCCCCAGAATCTGTATTTTAACAAGATCCCCAGGTGGTCCTGCCCACAGGAAAGTTTAAGAAAAAGTGGGTAAAGAGGTGTTTTTCAGACTGTAGCAAGCATCAAAATCAACTGGAGGGTTTGGTAAAAAATCAGATCACTGGGCCTCACCTCAGACTTTCTGAGTCAGTGGCTCTGGGTGGGGCCAGAGAATTTGCATTTCTCAAAAGTTCCTGGGTGATGCTGATGCTGTGGTCCAAGGAGCACACTTGGAGAGGCACTGGGGTAGAGTAGCATGGGATGGGGACCTCCCAGGAAGTGAGCTTGGGCAGGTAGCAAGATTCAGATCTCAAAGGGTCTTGACGGGGGAGGAGTGGATTTCTCCTGGAGTGCTGGGGACCACTGTGGAGGGTCTACACAGGAGAATGAGGTGGTCAGACTTTTATGCTGGGAGGCACTCTGGCAGCCTGTGGTAAATGGGTTGGATAGTGACAAGATGACAGTCTGTCACTGTACTCCAGGTGAGAATGATGAATTCTGAGCTAAGGCGGTGGAGATGGCTTCAAGGTAAAATCTCCGGGAGTTGGTGACTGATTGATTGAAGGTGGGGTTGAGAATCACAAATCTCCCTCCTCCCCGGAACCTGGGTGTGGGGCGCAGCCTGTGGCTCCCCCTGCCTGTGGTTGCTGCCATTCGTGCCCAGAAAGCCACCCTGTTTGCCTTCTCTTACAAGTCCGCCTCGCCTCATCTGACAGGTCTCAGCCTGCAGAGTTTGAAGAAAGGGGTGCAGTAAACCATTCAGAAACAGGATTTATTAATGGGAGGCATGTAATTACTGCCAGACACAGTGATGTGAAGAGTTTATGGCCTGAATGTTGGTGTCATTCATCACAACCAAGGCGGCTGTTGGCGTGGACGCCATCACCCTGTGATCAGGCCTGGCTGTCTGTAAGATGGCCCCTCCCCCCACGCCTGCAAGTTGAACCCTGCTGAACAGGCAGAGGCAGATAACTCACCGGGGCAGGGTCTGGCTCTGTGGACCGTGGGCCTCGCTTGGACCCCGTGCAGGGGCAGGTCCTGGTTCCAGAGCAGGGCTCCCGGACGGGATTGTAGCCTGCCTGCTTTCTGTCTCCTGGGCTTCTGGTTCTGTAGTAACATGTCAGTAGAACCTTTATGAAGGACCATCCCACTCGCTCCTGACTCCCCCGAAGCCTTTCTCCCGTCCGTTTCACCTCTCAGCAGACCCTCACAGAACCCTGCGATGCAGACGGCACAGGTTAGCATCGCCTCTTGACAAATGAGCCAGTGAGACCCAGAGAGGTTTTGGTGAGTTTTCCAAAGTCACATGGCTGAGGGAACAAGCATGTGCTGAGCTCCCATGAAGCCATTTCTGCCTCTCAACCAGGCAGGCAGGCTGTCCCAGCTCTGTGATGAGAGCCCTACTTTGTTTTGAGGACAGATCTGCCTGTCAGAGGTAGTGGCTGCTACTGCAGGACTTGGGTCCAAGCCCAGGACTAATTCTGTGTATTTGGGACAGATGCTCATAGCCTCAGTTTCCTCAAATAGGAACTGAAGGAGGGAAGTAGGTTGGCTCCTTTCCTGGGTGTGGTGAGCATCAAGCGGCGTTGCAGTGTTTGGCTCGGGTCAGCCCTCTTTACCCTGACGTGTGACCATCCCCGGGCCCCACTCAAATCCCTGTGCTACTCGGGACAGGGCCGCTGCTGATGCTCAGCGGAGGTAACAGAGGGAAGATGCTTTGGAAAATCCAGGCACACCATTCAAATATGAGGTAATAAAAAGAACAACGGATCTGTCACAACCCTGCCAAAAACCTAGCAACTTTTGAGACAAAAAGCAGACCTGAGTTCTAGAATCCTCATCATCGTGACTGGTTTTGTACGGAGTAACTTTTCTGCACGTTCAAACATCTATCCCAAAAGGTTCCTTGATTTTGAGGACTGGAGAGAATGTGTACAAGGCACAGTGAGGGAGCCGCCGCAGGCTGTCCAGTGGATACCTGGCAGGCACGAGGATGCTGATTAAGATGCTCTGTTGACTGTACGCTCCCTCTGCAGGGCACTGGCATCCGACTTATCCTCGCATTTCCTAGTGCCCGGCGCAGGTCCGGCATATGGCAGGGGCTCAGCGAGTGTTTATTGAACTGAACTAAACTGGATTCTGTCATATTCCGTGGGCTCTTTGAAGGCAGAGCCTATGTTTTACTCATGTCTCTCTTTCCAGAGTGAAGCCTGGTGTCTGGCACAGAGTAGGTGCTTAGTGAATTCAGGTTGGCTAGAAATTAAGCCCTGTGAAAAATAGGGCAGACGATCTGGTGTCTGTGCTGAACGCAGCCAGTGGGGAGCCAGGGCTCCAGGTGGGAGAGGAGTCACGATTTTCAGCCTGAGTAGTACCGGTCAGATGACAGGCTTACTTCAAAGGCACGCGGTGGGGAGGGGGGACGCTGTGGTTTCTCAAATGCCTTTTTGGCTGTGTGGGAGCCTCAGTGGTGGCAGAGGGGAGTGGGGGGCGGTGGGTGAGGGGGGCGGGGGTCTGTGGGGGTGGGGGGAGGCTGGCAACATAGTGGAGGACTCAGAGATGGAACCAAGCCAGCCAGAGGAGAGGAAGCAACTCAGATGCAGACCAAACGCGCTTGAAATCTCCTTCCCCTCTGCATCCGCGGGAGCAGACGTGGCAGTGGCGTGTGTGCGCGTGCGTGTGTGCATGCGTGCGTGTGTGTGTGCGCGTGTGCCTGTGTGTGTGCTGGAAGGAAAAGAGGCTTTGCAGCCAAATAAAGCTATGTGCAGATCCTCTCAGCGCAAGCCAGGGCTGTTGGATCTTGAGCAGGTTTTATTTTCCTGAGTCTCCATTTCCTCATCTTAAAAAATGGAATCAGAGATTGTTACCTTACAGGGTTGTGGATATCAAAAGAGTGTTTTGTAAGCACTAAAACAGCCATTTAAGAAGCACCTGCTCTCAACTAGGCCCTGAGCCTGGTAGGGACGTGGATTTAACCTGTAATCCCTTAACCATCCTGCGAGGTAGTTATTATCATCTGCAGTCTCCACCTGAGGGCAGAGGAAGCTGAAGTTGCAGTGAGCGCGTGCTCCAGCGAGGCTGCCGCAGACCCCGCGATTCTTTCGTCAGGATTACACTGTAGATGCGCGCGGGAAGATTGTGGTTCATGCGTCTTAGTCAAGCCTAGAGCTCTGCCACGGAGGCCGGTCTCCTTCGTTGTTGGCGCCTTTTCTCCCACCATTCCCCTTTCTCAAGAAACCAGAACCTTTGGCTAACCTGGCCATCCACGGAGGAGGGCGAGTTCCCCTAAGCGATTTAAACAGGTTTGATTCTCTTGGTCCAGGTGTCTTTGGCTTCAGTGGGACATGGGTCAGGAAATTATTTCTAGGTGTTTATACGAGGGAAGAGGAAAAGCTGCTGAGAGGTAAACTTTTGGACGATTCAACATCCGAAATATCAGACACTATCCTTTCAAAAGAAAGCTATCAACTCTTCTGACATTTTTTGGAGTCATTTTTTGAAGGCTTAGCCAAATATGAGATAAATGTGGAAGGTCAGGAGAGCCAATCAACTTTTATTGAAGTATAGCATGTGCCTGTGTCTTGACGTACTGTGTTTTCAGTTCTTCACAGCCACCCCATCTGGGGGTATCATTAGATCCCTTTGCCATATCAGGATGCTCAGAAAGGTAAACGTTTGTCTGAGATCACACAATGATTAGGCGTCAAAGCCAAGATGCAAACCTTAGCCTGTTTGGTCCTAAAGCACAGGCTCGTTCTTCTACGACTCTCTGCTTCTGAGTCTGCAAGTCTGCTGAAGTGAGCTGTTGCTCCTCTGAACTCTGCCTTTAAGGAGCCGGTGCTTTTGTCCTGTATGGCCCCAGGGGTATCCAGAGAGAATGTGGACCTGCACTTTCAGGAGAAGGGCCTTAGCTCTGAGACTGCATAAGACACCAAAAGTCCGCAGCAGCAAATGTGGGTGAGCCCAGCTTTGGGAAGGCGCCGTGGGTGGAATGGACAGGGTCTGGATGTCTCTAGTGTTGGATGTGGGCTCAGTCATCAGGAGCAGGCCACGTCTTGTTTTTGTTTTTTGGCAAGGTGAGTTGGGCTTGGGGGAGGAGGAAGAAAGAAGCAGGGAAGGGGAGCTCCTTTCAGTCCATCCAATTCAAAGCGAGTGTCATGGGTTATGTAACCCGTGTGCAGATCCCACAACTTAGTGGTTTTACTTAGCTCCAGGCCACTCTAGGTGGAAGGTGTCCTACCTGTCCTGCCTGACTCAGTTTTTAGTGAATTTCTGAATTGTAGTCTGAGAAAAATCGAAACAAGCTACCAAACAATTGGTTTGTGTGCCCTCCTCAGGGTTCTCCTTCTGGGGTGCTGGGAAACTCAGACTCTGGAGTTCATGAGATGCAAGTTTGACTTTCAGCCATGTCACTTATCTGTGTGGCTTTGGTAAGCCATCTAACATCTCTGACCTCGGTGTCTTCCTCTGTAAAATGAATATACTAATGTCAGCTTTTTAAGGTTGTCATGGTTATAACACGCTTGATGCTGAGCAGACCCACATTAAATGTTAGTTACTTTTTTATCTGTGTAGCACAGAGTGCAAATTCTTTATTTGTATTCTCTTAGGTAGGGAGGTGGGCATGAGTGATGACCTGTAACTTTTAGGACAACTTGGATCCACCCAGATTGTTGGCAGGGACCATCAGCCGCGGTTTAAGACTTAAGCCAATGCCCATTATGTCATTATGGAGCCTGCAGAAGTGATTACCGATGTTACTTTTCCAGTTCACTGCAGAGCGGAGGGAGAGTTTTTCACACTGCTGGCGTTTTGTTGGAGCACAGCGATACAAATCGCAGATGGCTTCCTCAGCAGATGTGGCTCTGCAGCACCGCAGTGTGGGTTTACAAGGGGGTTTAATGAAAACCTGGCAGCCTTCCAGGCTTGAATGAATCCTCTGGGGTCCTCAGCTCGCGCGCACACACAGGCCAATCTGCAAATGTCCACCCTGGTGATGGTGTGGGGAATGCTAGGGTGAAAAGTTTTTACCTGGGAAACAAAGCCAAACCTATCTGGCTGAGTTCACAGGCTTGGGGCCTGGGAGATGCAACAGCGATGTGGAAGGGAAGTTGGTAGGAGGAGGGCAGCCTACATCTGGAAGATGTCCAGATGGCTACTGCCCAGCTGGGGGTGATCTGGGCCCAGGGTAGAATGATAGCTTTCCCAGATGCTTGGGGTTCACACTCTTTTCTTCCTTGGGTTAGGCTAAAAGGAGTGAGCGGCAGCCACAAGTGGGGGATATGGAATAAGAAAATAGTTTCAGTTAAGTTGACAGTATAGACTAGAACTGGACTTGACCCTCGTTGCCTCTGCTTGAAGTGCTCTTACTCGTCAAATGGCCAGCTTGCTATTGCTCATCTATTTCATTTTGGCTTCAATGTCATCTCCTTGGAGAAGCCTTCCTTGATCACCTCCCTGAAAGGGTACCTCCAAGCTCTTTGCCACTTTCTGTCTTAGCTGTACGTTTTTTCATAACACAGCACAATTTATTAGCCTGTTCACTTTCTGTTTTCGTCCTTTACTAGAAGATCCGTGAGGGAAAGAGCTCTGTTCATTTCGTCGACCAGTGTAGCCCGGTGCCTATGGAGGACCTGGCATATAGTAGACGTCCAATAAATATTGTTGATGAAAGAATAGATTTGGGGACAAGAATTAGATGAGAGTTGGGCTCAGCCTGGTGGTGCAGTGGTTAAGTTTGCATGCTCCACTTTGGCGGCCCGGGGTTTGCCGGTTCGGATCCCGGGTGCAGACCTATGCACTGCTTATCAAGCCATGTTGTGGCAGGTGTCCCACATATAAAATTGAAGAAGGTGGGCCTGGATGTTAGCTCAGGGTCAGTCTTCCTCGAAAAAAGAAAAAAGGTGAAAAAAAAGAATAAGATCAGTGTTTGCAGCTTAATGCTACCATTTATAAGCTTTTTAACTGTCCAAATTATTTAACCTTTCTTAGTCTGAGATTTGTCATCTGTAAAAGGGATGAAAATACAACAGAGGGTAACTGTTCCTGTAGAGTCATGTTAAGCACATAAGAAATGTTCAATAAATTGAAACTATTATTCAGTCATTGAAGAATTAAGTTCACCACCAACAAATATTTACCGATATTTCTACTCAACCAATATCTAGTGAGGGCTAGCATAGGTCGTGCCCACACTAAGCACTTTTGCGTGCATTGTCTCGTGCGATTCTTCACGACAACCTTGTGAGAGATTCTTCCCATTTTAGAACAAAAGAAACAGATTTAAAGAGACTAAGCGGCTTGAACAAGCTTACATAGCTCTTCAGTGGCAGAGGCGCTATTAACTCCATTTCTATTTTTAAAGCCATAATTTTCCCCATAATTCCAGGCTGCTTCCTATTAACACTCACTCTGGATAAACAAACATCAGGAGCCATGTTCTCTGTCCTCTGGGGCTCTGTTTCGGCGATAAGAGTTACGTGAGAGTAAAACGAACACCAGTCAAACCAACGTTTTCGACGCTGCTTTGAAGTTTACTAAGCTTGCCCCGGTGTTTACAACACATTCAAATTTTAAAAAATTATGATCCAGGATATATAAGTAGTTCATACAAAGGAATACAAGAAAAAGACAAGCAACTCAACGGAAAAATTGACCGATCATGAACAGGCAATTCGAATGGCCAGCAATCACATGAAAAGACGTTTGTATCGCTAGTCACACCATAGGGGAAATTCACATAAGGACAGTGATACCATTTCTCACCCATCGGGTTGGCAAAAATAACAGTTGGAGAATACCAAGGGCTGGTGAGGACGGGAGACATGGGTGCTATAGTGGAAATATAAGCTGGTAAAGTCAGTTTGGGAAGCAACTGGCAAATACCCTTGGAACCAGGGCTTTCTCTGGGCAGTGAAACCTTAGAGAAACTCTTGCCCACGTGCAGACAGAGAGGCACAAAAACGTTCAACTTCAGTGTTTTATATAATAGTGAAATATTGAAAGCAATCTAAAAGTACATTCAGAGAGGGGCAGATAAATAAACTGGTCATTTGTAGAAGAAATATGAAACAGCAGCTGAAGGAATGCTCTAGAGCTCCACTTAGCGATGCGGATAAATCGCAGACACATATTGTTAAATAAAAAAGAGCAAGTTGCAGAAAGACAGAAGAGATGATATCATTTAAGTATGTTTAAAAAACATACAAAGCATGAATCCTGAATGTTTAAGATGAACTGTTTCTATGTACCATAAAGATCTGGTCGGGAAGAGCATACGCCACTACGTGATAATAATACTTCTGGGGAGGAGGGGTACTGAGGCCGGAGAAGCCTGCAAAGAGGACTTCTGCCGAACCTTCAACCAAAGGTTTCAATTAGAAAAAAGCCATCTGAAGCAAATATGGCAAAACGTTAACATTGTTAGATCCAGGCTGTGGCTGCAGCGTGTTTGTTCTGTAAGTCTTTGAATTTCTCCATGTGTGTGGGATATTTTATAAAGCAAGCAAACAACTAACCAGAGCTTCTGCCTCCAGCCTCATGCAGGGTGCTCCTCCTCAAGGCCCCGGAGGCAGCGATGGCGGAGAAGCTGTTCCACACTGCAGTGTTCAGTCCTTCCTCTCTGGGTGCCTGCCCTTTGTTGCGCTGATGGGGGTCAAGTGAGCTGCTGGCAGGGTGGAGGAGAGACCGACTGACTTTTACTAGGAAGGTCCTGAGCTCTGGTGGGGGCAGGGATGGGGGCAGGGAGAAGGGGGAGAGAACCCAGAGAGCAAGGGCTGCTGGGGTTTCCAGAAAAGGCTGAAGAAACTGAGGTTCAGGGAAGGGGAGTGACTCCTTCAAGGGCACATGGAGGCAGAGCCGGAATCTGCCCCTGGTCACCTATCCACCTATCCCCGTACTCAGGCCAGAGGCAAGTATGTGCTATGGGCAGGAGCAGGGGCTCTGGAGGCCACAGGTGTAGGTCAGATCCCAGCTCTGCTATTGAGTAGCAATGAGGCTGAGGTACCTCGCCTAACTCTCCAAGCTGGGGTCACTACCAGCCTTCCTAGTGTGACATTGGGAGGAACACATAATGTGTATAAAAGTGCTAGTGGAGTTTGCACCGCTCTAACTCTTTGTATTCACTCCATAAACAACAGTCACGATCACCATCAGCGTCATCATCCCAATTTGTCTCAACTGTTCTTCAGTCGCTTCTTTTATTACCCTCCCCTCCTTCTCCCCACAACCAAAATTGGGAAAGTCCCTGTGGGCAAGCCATCTGGTTTATCTGTGTCCAGGAATTGGTCTCAGCATTCCAATTAAGGCTGCCAATCCCAGAGACAAGCAGAAAGACCGCCTCCATTTCTCTGGAGTCCTTGCCTCTATGAGTGCTGTCTGAAGTCTCATAAATTTTCGGAGCAGCCAAATCATACATTCCTATTAAACTATCAACTAAAACTGAAAGTATTGCATATCAAGTATTATGTGTTAGTACTAAGTATTATATATCAAGCACTGACTTCGTGCTAGGCTTGTGTTAAGTACTTTACATCCACCATTAATTTATTTAGTCCTCATTGCGGTCTTCTGAGACGTTACTTTACAGTTGAAGAGACTGAGGCTCAGAGAAGTGCAGACACTTGCATCAAGTCACCCAGCTAGCAGTATAGCAGCCTGAGGCTCAGGGGGAGGAGTGGCCTGCCCAGGCCACCGGCTGGTTAGTGGCCACAGTGGGATTAGGACTGAGGTGTGTGATTCTTCCTCTGGGGCTTGGTCTGTTGCCTGGTTTTCTTGCCCACTGGAGCTCCATTTAGAGAAGGATTCCTGCCAACTCTACTAGCCTCATTCCGAAATAAGATTTGGTTTCCCCGTTCCATTTTGGAAAAGAGAAGGCATCCAGCTTCCTGAACGGTGGCTCTTACCCAGACCTTTCATCCTCATTCTCAGCAATGCGTGTTCTCCCTGGTTATTGGGTCACGACTTTACCAGATTCCAGAGACGTGAAAACTCAGGCAGACAGCAGAGGCTTCAGACCAAGGGCAAGCATTCCCATTCATGAGCAGAGGGACAGTGATTCTTTGTCTGCTTCTAGCCATTTGCACGCCATTCGCTATAAACCCAAGCACAGAGTTAGCCTGGGACAGTGTTCTATAAGCTGAGGGTCATGACCTGTTAGTGGGTCTTGAAATCAATTTAGATGGTGGCCACCAGCATTTAAAAAGTGATTTAGAATCAAACTGGATAGAATAGAAAATATCAGTGTATGCTCATTATCAAGGTAGGTATCGTTTTGTGAATGATCACACACACGGACACAAACGCAGACATGCACATGTATTTGTTTTGGGTGATGTTGTAAATTTCCTATCTTACTATTATTCACAGTTAAAACAATATAGAAGTTACCGATTTAGGGTGGGGGTCAGCAACTGCCTGTTTCTGTGGACAAAGATTATTGGACATAGCCACACCCGCTGTGTGTGTATTATTTTTGGCTGCTTTCACACCACCAGGGAAGAGCTGAGTGGTTGTGATACACCGTATGGCCTGCAAAGCCTAAAATATTTATGATTTGGCCCTTCGCGGAAAAATTTGCTGGCCCTTATGGTCTAGGACATTGAGGCAGAAACTTCTAATTCAAAGTCAAATAAAACTCTCATTGGATATAATCTCTGGAATTTCCGTCTCTGGTATTTCTCCCCAATAACTAACTAAGTTGTAGCATTCACATAGAGTCATGTAAATGCATATATAACTACGGAAAAGTAGCCATCACAAAAGCAATTCTTGCCTAAACATATATTTCTAACATAATAGCAGGAGTGTTCAGACGCAATGTCCTCCTGGCACACAGCAAACAGGATGACCTTTCCATTCGAGGAAAATATTTCAATGTTTAACCTCATTGCGCTCAACCAGACGTTTCCTTGCACAAATTTTCAAGTGAAATATTTCAATTCTGCATTCATCTTGGGGGCCACATGTCTTATCCAAGTTAAATATTTCCAGAAAATAAATGTCTAGACACCGTCTCATATAAATTAAGCGCCCGGTTTTTAAAAGATTTCTAGCAGACCTCCTTTTTGGTGTGTGGGGTGAGTATAATTTTACTTCTGTGAAAAATCCTGGGTGGAATCTGATGTGCCCAAGTCAGTGCCCCTGCAGGTGGCAAGTGCTCGCTGCTCAGTCGTTAGCGGATAGTGGAAGGTGCAGTGGGAGGGAAGGATGGGGAGGAAAGTCTGGGGAGCATAGTTCACAGAAGTGTGAAGAGCTCCCTTTTCTTTGAGCTCACTGTTTATAAGAATCCTGGATGAAAAAGTACGTGGATGTTGAAATCTACCTCAAGAGGCTTGCCATGTTCGCTGAATTCTCTCGTCGGAGAATAAAGAACATGTGAATGACCACACATGAAGAGAAGATTCTGCTGTATCTCTTTGACTTTCCATTTTCTTCATGTTTGAGGTTTTTCAAACGGTGGCCTTTGTTTAATTCAAGGGAGCCATTTTTAGTGCTTTTAATATTTATACTTTCTTTGATATACACTTCTGTTTCACTGTGATGTAAATTGATTTTTTTCCACTAAAAATGAAATCTTTTAGAAAGATCAACTACTTCAAAGATCAAAAAATTGTTTCTAGCTATTATTATTTTCATAATATATATTTATATTTTACACAAATATTAAAGTATTTATATAAATATAAATTTTATACCTCGTAAATATTATAATCATAAATATTATAAATAAATATAGTGTTTTATAAAAACATAAATTTGATTACTATATAAATATATAATATATTTATGTATAAATAAATTACATATTATATTTTATTGTATATACTTATATATTTTTAGCTACACTTATTATTATAAAGCAAATAATTCCATATGAGGGAATTTATAGTGGAATATATTGAACCACCTGAAATTCTATGGAGAGGTAATTCAACAAGTAGTCATTTTTCTAGATTTCTGCAAGATTGTGCACAGCACTCTTGTGCATTATATCATTTTTTTAAAAAAGGAGAAAATTTGGAAGAGGATTCAAGAAGTGTAGAGGAGAAAGAAAGGAAGTTTACATTTTATTGAGATCATGCGAAAGTCCTTTATTCTCCTTACCCCAAATCCCACCAACAAGAAGCAGAAAGACTTCTGGGTATGGCACCATTTTCTACTTACTCATTCAATGACTGTTTACTGTGTGTCTACTGTGTACCAGGCACTGGGCAAGATGCCCGAGAACAGGAAGAGCAAGGTCTGTGGTCTAATGGGATTACCACGCAGAGGGAGTGAGGTGGGGCAAAGACACAGAAAATAAACAAGTAAACTAGATAATTTCAGTTAGTGAGACCGTTAGGGCTAGAACAATACCAGATAGTGTGCTGGAAAGAGTGGGCACCTTAACTTGGGTATTCTGGAAGTCCCCTCCAAAGAGGTGACATTAGAATTGAACCCTGGATGAAGAGAAACCCAGCCTTGTAAAGAGCTGAGTGAAGAGTGTTGAAAGCAGAGAAAAGAGCTGGTGAAAAAGTCCTGAGGAGGGACTTGGACAAGAATTCACTTTTTTTTTTTAATTTTATCACTTTTTTTGGTGAGGAAGATTGGCCCTGAGCTGACATCTGTTGCCAATCTTCCTCTTTTTTTTGTTTTCCTCCCCAAATCCTCCCAGTACATAGTTGTATATCCTACTTGTAGGTCCTTCTAGCTCTTCTATGTGGGATGCCACCTCAGCATGGCTTGATGAGTGGTGCTAGGTCCACGCCCAGGATTCTAACTGGTGAAACCCTGAGCTGCTGAAGTGGAGCGCACGAACTTAGCCACTCGGCCCCGGGGCCGGCCCCCAAGAATTCATTTTGAGATCACATCTTGTATGAGTAATCTGTGGATCACTGTTTTTAAAAGTAGGCTCGAGGGATGCTTGTCTCTTAATAATCTCATTGGAAAAGGGTTTGGTGGTCAAATAACTTTGGAAATTGGGTGGGGCTAATGATGATGCCTTTTTGCTGAGCTGGCGTTCTTTAACAAACTCCATAGCAAGGTGCAGCCACCTCAGCTGCCAGGGGGTCTGTAAATTCTGAAAATGAGGTTCTGTGGGGGATTGTATTTTCCAAAGATGGTCACACAATCTGTCCCATCCCACATGCTCTTCCTACAATGTAACCTTGACATTCACAGTTGTAATTGTGGGAGTTTGGTTTCCATCCCTTGAATCTGGATGGGCTTGTGACTCTGCTAGAAGTGACTCTATGTGACTTCAGAGGTGAGGTCATAGAAGGCTATGGCTTCCATTCTTTTCTGCTGGGATGGTAACTCTTGTAACCCAGCTGCCATAGTGTGGGGAAGCCGTGTGGAGTGGCTTTCTTGAGGTGTTCGCAAAGTCTCAGCAGAGATTCTCACTAACAGACAGTGTCAACCCCAGACATGTGAGTACAGGAGTCTTCAGAGGATCCCTGATGCCACCTGTCAAGTTACTGCCGCCTAGAGTCTTCCAGCTGAGGTCCCCGGCGTTGGAGAGCAGAGACCAGCTGTGCCCATTGTGGCTTTCCTAATTCCTGCCCCACAGAATCTGTGAACACAATAAAATGATTGCTGCTTCACATTCTCAAGTTTGGGATGATTTATTTCACAACAGTAGATAACTGGACAGGTCGTTAGTGCCTTTATTGTCAGCTGTGGACACTGGTGGTCTCTTCAGGCAAGAGAAGATGCCACTTAGGCCTTAGGCCATTGTACTAAAAAGTTAACCTAGTCGGAGCCCAGACCTTAAGGCCTTTATCATCAAGATGAACAGGCAGGCTGGACCATTCGAATAGATCCTTGCTGGTAGAAATCTGGACACCATCTGTGTGCCTGCACTCTCTACCCGTTGGCTGTCCTGCTGCCCTCCAGAATGTGGCCCCGCTTCCACACGGCCTTTCACAGAGCCCAAGACAGGCTTCATCTTTGTGTGTCCCAACCAAACTAAATTATTGGCCATTCTTGAGAGTGGTCTGCAAAGTCTCATGTCAAAAGCTTTCTTCAAGCTATTCCTCCCATGCCTCAAAGTCCACACACAAAGGCAGCCTCCCTGGCTGCCAAGAATTTTGTTATTTACTCGCTTCTCGGTTTATAGCATAGAGATTAATCATATGGCTTCGGGAGGTATTCTGCCTGATTCAAATCCTTGCTCAACAACTTATTAGATCATGAGCACGTTACTGAAAATGTCTAACCTTCAGTTTCCTTATCTTGAAATGCAGATGATGATAATAGCACATATTTCATGGAGATAGTGCTAGCATTAAACTAGTTAATTTGTGAGAACATTCTAAGAAGTGCCTGGCTCATAGTAAGCACTATAGGAAATATATACTAATTAAATATATATTTATAATATGATATATGTATAGGAAATGCATAGAATAGGTATACATAAGTGTGTATACCCACATAGATATACACAGTATACATACAATATATGCACATATAGTAAATCTATATTTATGTATAGTTTAAATATATGTACTTTTTTCCTTAAAGTCCTCGCTACCCTCCATATTGTATTCATTGTATCATAGCCATGCAGCTATACATGTCCCTTATCTACCACCCTGCAAACTCACTGATGTGAGTGAGCAGGTCTTAGCTATGGTTGTTACATCTTGGCGTAATGCTTTGTGTCCTCCGTGGCAGGGTATGTGCCTTCCTCACTTCTGTGACCTTAGAATCCAACACAGGCTTGAGCACTGCGAGAGCTCGCTAAATGTTGCTTGAATTAATGAATGGCTAAGTGGTCCATCTGGAGTCAGGAGGATGTGCGTGCCAACAGTATGATGTTGCACAATCACTGTCTTCTTCCAAGAGTTCCCTGAATGTCCATCGTCCCAAATGGCAGGAGTTCTGAGACAAGTGCCAGTGATCTGATATGTCAGCCTCTGAAAGGGAGCCAAAGTCAGAGAACTCTGAGTCAGTTGTTAACCATGAAGGGAGGGCTAAAGCAATGAGTTTTTACTGTGCTGTGATATCATCTCCAATCCATTTATAAGGGTGAATAGGGTTTACCAGTGGTCCAGGGAATTAAAAAAGAAAAAGCACCTCAACCTTCTCCATACATTTAAGAATGTAAACGGCCCCAGGGAATGACTTGGGTGCTGAGGTAATTTCCTAGATGGGCTTGTGAAATCATTTGTCATCAATTTCAAGACAAGTCGAAAGAAACTGGAAACTTAGATGTGGATGGTTCTGGAAAGTGAGGGGACTACAGACACCATGCTTACCACCCCTCATACGAGCAGGAACTTTTGAAAGATGACATCACAAGACCAGATCAGGCTGCAACGGTAAGGCACCTGAATGTGGGATATGGAAGGAGGAGTGGAAATGAAGTGGAGCAGAGAAGGGCTGCGGTGGCATGAGGTGGTGTGGATGCACATTTGAGTAAATATTTGCTCAATACACACTCTCTGATAGCACTAAGGACACAGAGATCAATACAATCTCCGTCCTCAAGAAATTCATAATCTAATATGAGGGACCAGCATATAAGCAGATCCACGTACCAAATATGGTGAGCGAGGGCAGCAGAAGGGTGGTGGAAGGCTCGAGGAGGAGGCTGGCTCTCACCTGCCGACACAGGTAGTTCCCCTCCATGGTGGAGGGCAGCCTCCATTTCTGAGGCCCCCGTGCCTGCCAGGGTAAACTTTCTCAATTGCAAACGTGACCATATTATTTTCTTCTTATAATACCTTTCCGTAATGATAATTTCTATGGACTGAACGTTTGTGCCCCAAAGTTTCTGTGTTGAAGTCTCGATCCCCAGTGTGAAGGTGCTTGGAGGTGGGGCCTTTGGGAGATGATTAGGTTTGGATTAGGTTTAGATAGGGTTAGTGCTTTATAATAGAGACTAGAGAGCTGTCTCTCTGTCTCTGTCTCTCTGTCGTGTGTGGCTACACCAAGAAGGCGGCCATCTGTAAGCCAAGGAGAGAAACTCACCCTGCTGGCACCTTGATCTCAGACTTCCAGCCTCCCAAACTGTGACAAATAAATTGCATTGTTGAAACCACCCAGTCTCTGGTATTTATTGTAGCAGCCCGAAGTGACTAAGACTATAATTAAAATAATAATAGCTAACGTCTGTTAAGGGCTTGCTATGTGTCCAGCTGTGAGTGGTGGTGTTTAATTTGTACTGACGTTACATCCGTAGCTCTCTACGGCTCAGAAGCAATGTCTCAGTTTTCTTTGCAATCTAGGTTCTCCACAATGCTGCTCTGACCTTTGTTTTCTAGTTTCATTTTCTGCACTCTCCCATGTGAACCTTGAACCACACCATGTTCAAATGCTTGCAGGTTCTTCCGAAGCAGCCTCCATGCTTTTGCATCTGCTGTTCTGTCTGTGCTGGTGGTGCTTTTCTGCACCTTGTCAGCGGGGTCTGTCCTGGTCATTCTTCATGGCTTAGTTGACTGGCTGCTTCCTCTGGGAAGCTTTCCCTTGCTCTCTGGGGCAGAATTCACAGCCCTGTCCCATGGGCCTTTCCTTGTACTTCTCTAGAGGCCTGGGATACTCGTCTTCCAGTGACCATCAGCTTATCTTTTAAAACCTATCTCCCTGCTAATTATGAGACATGAAAGAGGAGTTAGCTAATGCTAAGGTGGTAATCATATTGCAATATATAAATGCATCAGATCAACGTGTTGTGTACCTTAAACTTATACAATGTTATGTGACAGTTATATCTCAGTTAAAAAACTCTATCTCTAGAATCACCCTGGATAGGAAGTCTTTGCTGACTCACCTAAGAGAACTAGCCATACCCTCCTTGATGCCCCCACTCGACACTCCTGTGACACCGGACTGTGAGTTCCTTGATGACAGAGGTTGTGGTTCTGTCTTCAAATCCTCAGCCCTTAGTAAATATTTGGCACATGAATGAATGGATGCATTTATGACGTCACACACACTAATTAATCTGCCTGCATATCATAGTATACCACTGTATATCATGATCCCCTTGAGGGCAGGGATTTATTCCTCTTATCTATTCTATTGTGTTTTTTCCTACTTTTTCTCTCTTTGGCACTGCTATTCGCAGGGAGTAAGTAGGAGGCAATGTTTGTTAGATGAATGAGTCAAGACTCAGAAAACTCATCTGTCTGCATCTGGGTTATTTTCAACCCTAAGTGAAGTGAAGTGACAGAATTGAGAGAGTCTATGGCGGAGTCAGAAGAACATCTTACAAGCTCTGGGCTTTAGAGCCAAAGTCTTTACTGTGACCTCGGCTAGTCACTTACTCAATTGGAATCTATTTTCTGGGACTGACGTGTCAGCTAGACTAGTACTATCTAACACACAGGGTGCTTTTGAAGACTCAAGGAGACAGTATGCATGAAATGCCGGCCGCTTGAAGGTGCTCAACCAAGGTTAATTTCCTTTCACTCAGTTAGTGTCGTAATATGGCTTCAATTTGGTTAGTTCCTTAAAAGCAAAACTCTGTAGGTCTTTGAGCACTATAAAGAGTCTAGGTTATGTCCTTTAGTTAGCTGGATGTCAAATGGTGCCCTTGAAACCTCACACTGGACTTTGCCAGGAAGATATTAGCCTACCCCCCACTTATGCTATTTTGGGATTTGATGGTTTTGGAAAGAAGATAACAGCTGACTTTTATGCAGATAGAGGATGGCTGTGCTCTGGAAGAAAGTGCCAAAACCTCGACTAATGCCACTTGGAAAGAACTCAGCATGCTCTGAAGTTGGGCACTCGAGGGCTATTATGTTTTATGCCAACACAAGAGTTTATTCAGGAAGTTGCAAAAAAAAAAAATCAAATAGCAGTGAACTCCGAGGGAACTGGAAAATTCTCCAACCTCGCTGCTTGAACATGTTCGACAGTCAGGAAGATGGAAAGGAGGGTGTATTTGTCAGGATAGTCTTGGTTATGCTGTAGTTACAAATAACTTCAAAGTTTCGGCGACTTAAAACAGCGAACACTTATTTTTTATTAATGCTCCATGTTGATTATGTGTAAGCAGGGTTATCCTATTCTTAATCCAGAACCGAGGCTGATGGAGCCACTACCAGATGCACTGTTGCCAGTCACTGGGGCAGGAGTATAGGTCATGGTGAATCATGCACTGAGTCTCACAACTTCTGCCTGGTAGGGACACATGTTACATCTGCTCACATTTCTAAGTGAATGTGATTGGCTAAGAAAGTCACAAAACCTTACCAACTTCATGAAATGAGGTTGTACAACCATACTATGACCTCTGAAAAAGGGAGCACCAGAAAGTGAACCACAATAGAAGAGAAGGAGTAGATTCAAGAGGTATTTGAAGAAAAGAATTAATAAGATTTGGATGTAGGATAAAAAGGAAAGGCAGAAGTCTAGGAGGATGCCTTGATTGCTAGCTTGGATGACTGGGTAAAAATGGTGTGATTTACTGAAAAAGATATGCTCGGTTTGTGACACGTTGCATTTGCTGTGGATGAAGACAACCAGTAGGGGATATGAAATAGGGAGTTGTGTATGTGGATCTGGAGCTTAGGAGAAAGATAGAAGCTGGAGATAAGTGTTCCGTGGTCATCAGCTCTGAAGTAGTGAATTGATAGTTGAAGATAAGGGACAGTGAATAGAGTAAAAAATAACAGAAAAGTATGACAATATCAAGTGTTGGTAAGGATATCAAACATCTGGAATATTCGTGCAATGGTGATGGAAGTGTAAACTGATCCGACCATTTTAAAAACAGTCTTAAATTACCTAGTAAAAATGTGTAATCCCTCTCATCCTGCAATACCAGTCTTGATTATATATTGTGGACAATTTCAGGGAAGAGACATAAGAGACATGAAAAGAAGTTCATAGCAGCATTGTTGCACTAGCAAAAAATGGGAAACAACCCAAATATCCATCAACAATAGAAAGGCTAAATAAATTGTGGAATATTCATACAATGGAATGATACAGCAATAAAAAATAATGAGACAGAGCCTTAGAAACAACATGGGTGAACCTCAAGGACATAATGTTAAGTAGAAAAAGAAAGTTGCAGAAAAGAATGTTCGGCATGATTATTTTGTATAAAGTTCAAATGCTCCCAAAACTAAACAATTGTAGTGAAACTTAAAAAATAATCAAGGAAATGACAAACACAAAAATCAGAATAGGGGCCTTCTCTGTAGAGAAAGGGTAAAGGATAAAATCCCATAGGAGCACACAGGGGGTTTCAGAGATGATTATAATACTCTATTTCTTCCAAAAGGTGGTAGGAATAGGAGTGTAAGTTGTATTTGTTTTCTTTTTAATCCACATCTATTTCACAAATATTTTCTTTTTGTTTCTACTCAATAGTTTTTAATACTTTGTTTTTTAAAGTAATAATCTGAAATGTAAAAACAAAAAGAGAAATAAGGGAGACTTGAGTCATCGGGAGCAATACACCTTAAAGGATAGTTAGAGAAGAAAGGGACCTTTAAAGGAGATTCATAGAATGGCCAGAGACAGCCAGGAGAGCCTAATGTCATGGAAACTAGAAAAAAGATAATCATGACTTTCATTTATGAAGTGGCTTCTATGTGCCAGGCCCTTGGCTAAGCACATTACAAATATATTTCATTTAATCTTTCAACAATACCATGAGGTTATTATTATGGTCTTTTAACATATGAAGAAAATAAGACTCAAGAAAGTCAAGTCATTAGTCCAAGTTCTTATATCTAGATAAGTCGCAAAACTTGGATTAGAGCAGGGTCTCTTTGACTCAAAGTCTGTACTCTTAACCACAATGTTATGTTTTCTCTCCTCCAAGGGAATGCAGATTCATGAAGGAGGAAGGAGTCAGCAATATCAAATGCTGCAGAAAAATCAAAGAAACTGGGGACAGAAGTGCTTCCACTGGATTTAAGAATGAGGAGATTATTGATGTCTGTCCTCAGTATCAGCAGTGGGTACTAATGAAATTCAAATTGCATTAGATCAAAGCACGAACAGGAAGTGAGAAAGTAAAATCAGAGTATGGGATATTCCTTAAAGGAGAAAAATTGCCTTAGGCAAAAGTTGGTTTACCTGGGTGATAAACAGCAATTTGGGTAAGTAGGAGACTTGCAAGTGGATTGCAGAATCAGGGACCTGAAGTGGTCAGGAAAGAAAGGATGGGACTCTGTGAGCAAGAGGGTCAGGGAGTAAGAGACCAAGATAGGGGATCTCCACTTTCAACCATGATGAAGTAACAAGGAATGAACTTCTCCACCTTGTAAATAAGAAACAAGAGGACAAAATATTTAAAAGAACTGTTTCCCAATGTTGCACAATAGACAATGCAAGGCTGTGATCCCTGAAAAAAGGGAAACAAGATGAGCCTAAATTTCTGGACTCTGAGCTCAGGGAAGGAGAACCTGTTGGAGCCTGGAGACCACACTGACTTGAGGACAAGATCAAAGGTGAGGAAGTTGTGGTATTAAGAACTTTTAGGGCAGAGTTATGGAAAGAAGGGAGCTTTGCAGAAAAAAATCCCCAGAAATCTGCACAGGGGTGCCCTTGAATCATTGCTGAGTAAGAAGTGACACATGTGTAAAGTGAACTGTACAAAGTCAGGCAAAGGACAACTGGGAGTTGTAATGAGAACAACTCTCAGAGCTCACAGAAGACAGGGAAACATTCAAGCTCCAACGACTCAAATTGCAAAAGCCTTGGTGATCACCTGAGGCATTCAGTGAAAGCTCCAGAAGGATCATAGCTTACTCATGGGCTGAATAATTCCTCCAATAAAACCTATTCTAAAACTGCCCTAGGAAAGCTTAAAAACAGGTCTCAAGGAATCAAACAGATCCACAAATAATTTAACTATCTGTAAAAACAAAGCCAACACTCATTCAAGGAAGACAGCAAACTCCAGAACCTCAATGACATAATAGACAAAATGTCCAAGATCCAGTAAGTAGCACAAGACATAACAAGAGAGAAGAAAATGTGACTTTGAGCCAGGAGGAAAAAAGATTAACCCATCAATAGAAACAGATCCAGAAATGACAGAGATGACTGTGAACCGGTAGACGATGACATTAAAATAGCTATTATAAACATGTATGAATATTAAAAGGAAAATATAAACAGAGAAAGGAGAAAAATGGAAGATATAAAACAAGATCCGAATGGAACTTCTAAAGGTTAAAAAAACACACCCAATTTATGAAATGTAAATTTCAGTGGATGAGATTAATAGTCCATTAAACATGGCAGAAGAAAAGATGTGAATTGAAAAGAAGTGCACTTGAAGACAGGACAATAGAATCTAAACTGAAGCACAGAGAGAAAAATGTCTGGGGGGGTGGGGTGAAAATACAGAGGGGTATCAATGATCTGTGGAATAATGTAAGCAGGCTAACAGAAAAAAATATTTGAATATTAATGTTCAAAAATTTTCAGGGGCCGGCCCCGTGGCTGAGAGATTAAGTTCACGTGCTCCACTTCAGCGGCTCAGGGTTTCACCAGTTCAGATCCTGGGCACAGACATGGCACCGCTCATCAGGCCATACTGAGGCAGCGTCCCACATAGCACAACCAGAGGGACCTAAAACGAGAATCTACAGCTATGTACTGGGGAGCTTTGTGGAGAAAACTAAAAAAAGAAAAAAGGATTGGCAACAGTTAGCTCAGGTGCCAATCTAAAAAAGAAAATTTCAAATTTCATGAAAAATCTACATGACCAAATCAAAGAAGTTCAAAAAAACCCCAGCAACATAAATGTGTGTGTGTGTGTGTGTGTGTGTACAAATAATAGTCAGCAATAAAAAGTAATGAACTACTGAGCTATTCAACTACATGGAAGAAGCTAAAAAACAATATGCTGAGCAAAAGAAGACATACAGAAAGATTAAGACACACGTCACATATACACATACTAAACCATATGAAGATCAGTGGTTGTGAGAAATACGGGTGTGAGATAGGTGGTAGAGGCTGGGTAAGGATTGACTTGGAAGGGGCATAAGTGAACTTTTTGGGGTGATGGAAATATTTTACATCCTGATTGTTGTGTTGGTATGTGAGTGCATACATTTGTTAAAACTCACGAAATTGTCTAATGCAAATAGGGGCATTTCATTGTATAAAAATTACACCTCGAAAAAGTTATATATATTTTTTTTTTTTTTTTACGAAAGACCAGGATCTAAACTCCAGGGACCTGTATGATGCATAGGTAACAAGGCAGATACTCAGACTTCAGCATTCGTCCTTTACTCTCAGGTTAGCTTCCTCCTCTTTCACAACACGTATTTTCCCAGGTGAGGGCAAGAGTACCTAAAACAATGTATGTATAGCCCCTGCCAGAGCAGGGCTCAGTGTAGATGCTCAGAATGTAATAATTAATCTAGAGTGATGTTAACAGGCTGATCATTAGCTCTAGTTGTGCTTTTTGGCAATTGTCCCTTGGTTTTAGCTTTAGTTGTTAAAACTTCAAACATTTTCCCTCTGACAGAGCAGTTGTAACTTTGGGATCCATCGTGAATATCAAATAATTTTCAGAAACATATTATGACTGGAGAAGAAAACTATCTCAGATTAAAACATTGTGTTTTCTTTAATAGGACGAAGATAAAAATCACACGAGCATCTCAATGGATGCAGTAAAAGCACTTAAAATACAACATTCTTTCATTATTAAAACCTTTGATGGAATGAGTATAGAAGGAACATACCTCACATAATAAAGGCCATACACAACAAACCCATAGCTAACATTATACTCAATGGAGAAAAATTGAAAGCTTTTCCTCTAAGATCAAGAACAAGACAAGAACATCTCTTATTCTCTCCCCACTCTTATGCAGCATAGTACTGGAAGTCCTAGCTAGAACAATTAGGCAGGACAAAGAAATAAAAGACATCCAAATTGGAAAGGAAGAAGTAAAACTGTTGCTATTTGCAGAGGATAAGATTTTGGGTATAGAAAATCCCAAAGACTCAACCAAACAATTGTTGTAACTAATTAACAATTTCAATAAAGTTGCAGGATACAAAATCAACATACGGAAACCATCTACATGTCTATACATTAATGATGAAACATCTGAAAAAGAAAACCATTCCATTCAAAACAGCATCAAAAATAATAAAATATTTAGGAATAAATTTAACCAAGGTAGTGAAAGATCTGTACAACAAAAACTTTAAGACTTTGTTGAAAGAAATCGAAGAAGACACAAACAAATGGAAAGATATCCCATGTTCATGGATCAGAAGAACTAATATTGTTAAATGTCCATACTATGCAAAGCCATCTATAAATTCCACGCAATCCCTACCAAAATACCAGTGGAGTTCTTTGTGGAAATAGAAGAAACAATCCTAAAATGTTTATGGAATCAGAAAAGACCCCAAATAGCCAAAGCAATCTTGAGGAAACAGAACAAAGCTGAAGGTATCACATTTTCTGATTTCAAATTACACTACAAAGTTATGGTAATAAAAACAGTATGGTACTGGAACAAAAATAGACACGTAGGCCAATGGAACAAAATTGAGAGCCCAGAAATAAACCTTTTCCTATACAGTCAACTAATATTCAACAAGGGAGCCAAAAACACCCAATGAGGAAGGTGAATCTCTTCAACCAACAGCGTTGGGAAAACTGGATAAACATATGCAGAACCATGTAATTGAACCTCTGTCTTTCACCACTCACAAAAATTAACTTGAAATGGATCAAAGACTTAAACGTAAGACCAGATACTGTAAAACTCCTAGAAGAAAATTTAAGGAAGAAGCTCTTTGACATTGGTGTTGGCAATGATTTTTGGGTATGACATCAAAAGCAAAAATCAACAAATGAGAGTATATCAAACTTAAAAGCTTCTACACAGCAAAAGAACAATGAACAAAATGAAAAGGCAACCCATGGACGGTGTCAAGACGGTGGCATAGGCAGACTCTGAACTCACCTCCTCCCATGGACACAACAAATTTACAACTACTCTTGGAACAGTAACCCCTGAGAGAGAACTGAAAACTGCATAAAAATAATCCCCATAGAAAGGGACAGTGCTGATTGAGGTGGAAGAGGCCCTCTGAGAGAAAAAACCAACTTCCAGCTGCCTGCTTCATGGCAGGCCAGGAAAAATCTTAAGGTATACTCAAGCCACAAGGTTCTCATTCAGAATGAAGGAGAGATAAAAATTTCCCAGACAAGCAAAAACCAAAGGAATTTATCACCAAGAAACAAGCCCTACAAGAAATGCTAAAGGGACTTATTTAAGTGGAAAAGAGAAGACCACAAACAGGAACAAAAAAATTATCAAAAAAAGCGTAAAATAACTGATAAAGGCAAAAATACAGTAAAGGTAGCAGATCAACCACCTATGAAGCTAATATGAAGGTCAAAAGATGAAAATACTAAAATGATCTATTTCCATGATGAGAGGGTAATGGATACACATGCACAAACAAAGAGGTTAGAGATGATGTCAAAAACGTAAATGTGGGAGGAGGGGAGAAAGAGTAGTGCTTTTAGCAGGAGGTCAAACTAAAGAGACCATCAACTTAATATAGATTGCTATAGAAGTAGATTATTATATATGAACCTCACGATAATCACAAACCAGAAACCTATAATAAATACACAAAAAATTAAGAGAAAGGAACCCAAACAAAAGACTAAAGAAAGCCATCAGACCACAAGGGAAGACATCAAGAGAAGAAGAAAGGAACAGAGAAGAAGTACTAAAACACCCTGAAAAAAAGGTAACAAAATGGCAATAAGAACATTCTTATTAATAACTACTTTAAATGTCAGTGGACTAAATGCTCCAATCAAAAGACGTAGAGTGGCCAACTGGAAAAAAACCAAGACCCATATATATGCTATGTACAAGATACACACTTCAGACCTAAAGACACTCACAAACTGAAAGTGAAGAGATGGAAAAAGATACTCCATGCAAATAGCAATGAAAAGAAAGCTAGGGTAGCAATACTTATATCAGACAAAACGGACTTTAAAACAAAAACTGTAACAACAAACAAAGAATGGCACTATATAATGATAAAGGAACAATTCAACAAGAGATGTAACACTTGTAAATATCTATACATCTAACATAGGAGCACCAAAATATGTAAAGCAGTTATTAACAGACATAAAAGGAGAAATAGCAACACAATCATAGTAGGGGACTTTAACACTCCACTTATGTCAATGGATAGATCATCCAAATGGAAGATCAATAAGGAAAAATTGGCCTTAAGTGACACATCAGACCAGATGGACCTAGTAGATATATATATAAAACATTCCATCCAAACTGCAGAATGCACGTTCTTTTCAAATGCACACAGAACATTCTCCAGGATAGATCACACATTAGACCACAAAACAATACATTTAAGATTGAAATAATTGAAGATTGAAATAATACCACACATCTTTTCTGACCGCAATGGTATGAAACTAGAAATTGACTACAGGAAGAAAATCAGAAAAGCCACAAATATGTGGAGATTAAACAAAATGCTACTGCACAACGATTGGGTCAAAGAAGAAATCAAAGGAGAAATCAAAAAATATCTGGAGACAAATGAAAATGAAAATATGACATGCCAAAATTTATGGGATACAGCAAAAGCGGTTCTAAGAGGGAAGTTTATAGCAATACAGGCCTACATCAACAAACAAAAGAATCTCAAATAAACAATCAAACAGTGCACCTAAAGTTATCGGAAAAAGAAGAACAAACAAAGCCCCAGATCAGTAGAAGGAAGGAAATAATAAAAATGAAATAGAGACTAAAAAAGAAAATAGAAAAAAATCAATGAAATTAAGAGCTGGTTCTTTGAAAAGATGAACAAAATGGACAAACATTTAGCTAGACTCACAAGAAAAAAGAGAGAAGGCTCAAATAAATAAAATCAGAAATGAAAGAGGAGAAATTACAATGGACACCTCAGAAATACAAAAGATTATAAGAGAATACTATGACAAACTATATGCCAACGAACTGGATAATCTAGAAGAAATGGATAAATTCTTAGAATCATACAACCTTTCAAAACTGAATCAAGAAGAAATAGAGAATTTGAATAGACCAATCACCAATAAAGAGGTTGAAACAGTGATCAAAAGCCTCCTGGTGAATTCTACCAAACATTCAAAGAAGACATAATACCTATCCTTCTCAAACTCTTCTGAAAAACTGAAGAAGAGGGGAGGCTTCCTAACTCATTCTATGAAGCCAACATTACCCTGATGCCAAAACCAGACAAAGACAACACAAAAAAAGAAAATTACAGGCCAATATCACTGATGAACATCGATGCAAAAATCCTCAACAAAATACTAGCAAACCAAATACAACAATACATTAAAAAGATCACACACCATGATCAAGTGGGATTTATTCAAGAGATGCAGGGATGGTTCAACAACTGCTAATTAATCAACATGATACACCACATTAACAAAATGACGAATGAAAATCACATGATCATCTCAATAGATGCAGAGAAAGCATTTGACAAGATACAGCATCCATTAATGAAACTCTCAATAAAAGTGTGTATAGAAGGAAAGTACCTCAACATAATAAAAGGCCATATATGACAAACCCATAGCTAATATCTTTCTCAATGGAGAAAAACTGAAAGCTATTCCACCAAGAACAGAACCAGACAGGATGGCCGCTTTCACCACTCTTATTTAACATAGTATTGGAAGTCCTAGCCAGAGCAATCAGGCAAGAAAAAGAAATAAAAAGGATCCAAATTGGAAAAGAAGAAGGGAAACTGTCAGTATTTGCTGATAACATGATTTTATATATAGAAAACTCTAAAGAATCCATGAAAAAGCTTTTAGAAATAATAAATGAATAATGAATACTGTCAAGTTGCAAGATGCAAAATCAACATACAAAAATCGGTTGCATTTCTATACCTTAACAATGAAGTCGCAGAAAGAGAAATTAAGAGTACAATCCCATTTACAATTGCATCAAAAAGAATAAAATACCTAGGAATAAACTTAACCAAAGAGGTGAAAGAGCTGTACAGTGAAAACTATAAAACATTCTTGAAAGAAATTGAATGAGACATAAGGAAGTGGAAAGATATTCTGTGCTCTTGGATTGGAAGAATTAACATAGTTAAAATGTCCATACTTCCTAAAGCAATTTATAGATTCAAGGCAATCCCTATCAAAGTTCCAACAACATTTTTCACAGAAATAGAACAAAGAATCCTAAAATTTATATGGAACAAAAGACCCTGAATAGCCAAAGGAATCCTGAGAAAAAAGAATAAAACTGGAGGCAACACACTCCCTGATTTCAAATTATACTACAAAGCTATAGGAATCCAAACAGCAAGGTACTGGCACAAAAACAGACATAGATCAATGGAACAGAATTGAGAAGCCAGAAGTAAACACACACATCAATGGACAGCTAATTTTTAACAAGGGAACCAAGAACATACAATGGAGAAAGCAAAGTCTCTTCAATAAATGGTGTTGGGAAAACTGGACAGCCACATGCAAAAGAATACATGTAGACCATTATCTTACACCATGCACGAAAATTAACTCAAAATAGATTAAAGACTTGAATGTAAGACCTGAAATCATGGAACTTCTAGAAGAAAACATAGGCAGTATGCTCTATGACATTGGTCTTATCATATTTTCAAGTACCGCATCTGACCAGCAAAGGAAACAATAGAAAAAATAAACAAATGGTACTACATCAAACTAAAAAGATTCTGCAAAGCAAAAGAAACCATCAACAAAACAAAGAGACAATCTACCAATTGGGAGAAGATATCTGCAAAAAATATATCTGATAAGGGGTTAATATTCAAAATATACAAAGAAGTCATACATGTCAACGGCAAAAAAACTAACAACCCAATTAAAATATGGGCAAAAGATATGAACAGACATTACTCCAAAGAAGATATACAGATGGCCAACAGGCATGTGAAAAGATGCTCAACATTACTAATCATCATGGAAATGCAAATGAGAACTATAATGAGGGATCACCTCATGCCTGTCAGAATGGCTATAATCGACAGGACAGGAAATAACGAGTGTTGGAGAGGATGTGGAGAGAAGGGAACCCTCATTCACTGCTGGTGGGAGTGTAAACTAGTGCAGCCACTATGGAAAACAGTATGGAGATTCCGCCAAAAATTAAGAATACAGCTATCGTATGATTCAGCTATTCCACTGCTGGGTATTTATCCAAAGAACACGAAAACATGAATGCCTAAAGATATATGCACCCCTATGTTCATTGCAGCATTATACACAATAGCCAAGACTTGGAAGCAACCTTAGTGCCCATCAAGGGACGAACGGATAAAGATGTAGTATATATACACAATGGAATACTACTCAGCCATAAAAAATGATGAAATATAGCCATTTGTGACAACATGGATGGACCTTGATGGTATTATGCTAAGTGAAATAAGTCAGAGGGACAAAATAAAATACTATATGATCTCACTCATAAATAGAAGATAAAAACGACAAACAAAGACACAGAGACAGAGATTGGATTAGTGATTACCAGAGGCGAATAGGGGACAGAGGAGGGTGAGAGGGGCGATTAGGCACATATGTGTGGGATGGATTGTAATTAGTCTTTGAGTGGTGAACATGATGTAATCTACACAGAAATCAAAATATAATGATGTACACCTGAAATTTATATAATGTTATGAACCAATGGTACTGCAATAAAATAAAAAGGCAACCCACAGAATGGGAAAAAATATTGTGCAAACTGTATATCGGAAAAGCGATCAATACTTTACACACATAAAGAACTCAGACAACTAAATAACAAAAAAACCAAACAATTTGATTAAAAAATGGGCAGAAGAACTAAACAGACATTTTTCCAAAGAAGACATTCAAATGGCTAATGGGCACATGAAAAGATGCTCAATGTCATTAATCATCAGGAAAATGCAAATGAAAACCACAATGAGATACCACCTCACACCTGTTAGAATGACTATCATCAAGAAAACCAGAGATTACAAGTGCTGGTGAAGATGTGGAGAAAAGGGAAGCCTTGTACACTGTTGGTGGGAATGCAAATTGGCTCAATCACTACGGAAAACAATATGGAGGTTCCCCTAAAAATTAAATATAGATCTACCATATGACCCAGCAATTCCACTTCTGGGTATATCCCCAAAGGAAAGGAAAACAGAATTTCAAAGAGAGATATATGCATTCCCATGTTTATTGCAGTGTTATTCACAATAGCCAAGATGAGAAAGGAGGATATCCTGCCATTTGTGACAACATGGATGGAACCTGAACACATTATGCTAAGTTAAATAAGTCAGAGAAAGACAAGTACTGCATGATACCACTTACATGTAGAATCTAAAACAGCCAAACTAGTAAAAGCAGGGAGTAAGATGGTGGCCACCAGGGGGTGGGACGTGGAGGGAAAGGACAGATGCTGTTTACAACAAGTAGTAAATAGGACCTAGAGATCTAATGCACAGTACAGTGAACATAGACAATGATATTATATTATAATCCTCAAACTTGCTAAAAGAGTAGAACTCTAGGCCAGCTTCTAACAAGAAAGATACTAAAGATACTAAAAGATACTAAAGATACAAAAAGATGCTAAAGATACTAAAAAAAAAGATAATTATGTAATGTGAGAGACGTGCCAATTATCAGTACAATGGTAATCCTATTACAATTTATAAATGTAATAAATTAACATTTCTACGCCTTAAATTAACACAGTTATATTTCAAATACACTTCAATAAAAAACAAACATTATGTATTTGAGTCTTTGTTTACATAATCATATACTATGATAATGAAAATATCCACCTCAGGTCAAAATTTTACTCTACGGCTTAAAACACTTCCTTGTTCTCCTATGATCTTTGAGATAAGTCCAAACTCCCTGGTCTGGCTCCTTAGATCCTTTGTGATTGAACCCTTGGCATTCTATGCAGTCTCATTCCTCACCACTTCTCTCACTGGGATTTAAGCTTGTGATCTTCCATGCACGACACTCTTGTCAGCTCTATGCCTAGTTTCCACTGTTCATACTCTCTGGAATATCCTTTCTTCATATATTAATCTGGCTATACTTGATTTTCAAGATTTAAGTCACATGAGAACTCCTCCTAGAAGTCGTTCTAACTTCCCCCTCCCTGTGCTCCTCCACCCCAGGACTGTGTAACAGAAGGGTTTTCTGAGATCCCATCTAGCCTCGTAGACCTTGATCATCGCATCTATTTGACCATTTGGAGTGATTTCCTCTTAATCTTGCATCTTAATCTTGAGGACATGAACTATTCATCTCTGTGGCTTTTTTTCACACCCAGAGCATTAGTTGGCACCTAGTGGGCATCATTAAATCTTGTTTACGCTGAGTAAGATTCACCCTGAGCTAACATCTTTGGCCAATCTTCCTCTTTTGCTGAGGAAGATTTGCCCTGAGCTAAGATCTCTGCCAATCTTCCGCTTTTTGCATGTCAGCAACCACCACAGCATGGCTGCTGACGGACGAGTGGTGAAAGGCCCGGGAACTGAACCGGGGCCGCCAAAGTGGAGTGTGCCTAACTTAACCATTAGGCCACTGGGGTAGGCCATAGATACTTTTTGAAGGGGCAGACCTGAGAATCACACAATTTATAGCTTATGAAAGGAAACTTCTCCTCAAACTCTTCCTCAATAGAACGAGATATTCCTCTGAACCTGCACCCATCTCCAGTGCTCAGTGCAGAGCCTGGCACAGAGAGGGGATGTAATCAGTGTTGAAATGCGCATTTAAGAGAGATCCCCTTAATATTTCTTTTTATTTTGAAGGCAAAGACTTTAGCTCTAGTTTTCGTTCTACTAACCTTGTGAACTCGGATGATCGCTTTCACCACTCTTGGCCTCGCTTTGTGCATCTAAATAATGGGAATGAACTGTTTGTTGCATTTGAAATTGTCAAGCAGGGCTTTCCCAAAGGATGACACCCATAGTTATCCGGAGGTATTCCAGTCTGGGTGAGCTGAAGCCGCTGTTTCAGAAAGCTTCCATAGGGTGTGGAACAGTTCTGAGGTCTACGGCTGACAGATAATCTTGAAAAAACGGAACAGGCTGTGGCACAACAGAGAGAGGTCTTATCTTGTTCACCCTCGTTTTTCTTCTGAGACTTCTCTCCACATCTGGCTTAGGTCATCAGGTAAAATTAATTAGTTGGTTTCACCCTGTTGACATCTGTCTCTGTCAGTGCACGCCCCAGGCAGCATGGGTGCGAATCAGCACAAGTGTCAGCTTCCCCCCAGGGAAGTCCAGAAAATACGCCTGGATGGGGAAGGGGATTTGGGGGTAAGGGAAAAGCCATTTCATGGTGTCGTCTGGGAATATTTTGGTGCGCTAAATGGCAAAACTTGGGCAAGGGCCACCTCTGGATTTTATAATAGGTGTCAAACCTCTCACTTACAAGTAGTAACAAAACAAAACAAAACAAAAACAACTGCTTTGGTTCCTTTCTTATTTAAAGTGGAAAAAGTCGGATGATAAAATATGGATGATAATGATTGTATTTTACAAGCACAGTTTTCTCCTCTGTGAAAGTAAATATTCATTATCTCATTTGATCCTCAGGGCAACTGCTTGGGGCAGACAGGCAGGTATTACTACCCTATTTTATAGCTAAGGAAAGACATATTCAAGTCCACAAAGGTTAAACAATCAGTCCAAGCTCACCAGCTAAGAAGTGGGAAGTGTGGGACTGGAAGTCTGGTTTTCTGATTCCAGATCCTCTTTGAACGCACAAGGCTGCTTGTCTCTTCCATGCTTTCGTTCATATTTTCTCCTCTGCCTGAAACAACGTAAAGGGAGGGAAGAACTTTCTAACAGCCATGTTATCCAAAGAAGGAATGAGGTAGTGAGCTCCTCATTTGCTGGAGAAGGATAAGCAGGGATGTTGTAGATGAGATTCAGGTGTTGAATGACAGCCAGCCTGAGAGCCCAAAAGTCCTTTCCAAACCTGCGGTCCAGTGTCATTACCTGAAAGCGCTAGAGCGAGTGATGAAATCCACGGACGTGGAAGCCAGGCTGGGAGAGCAGAAGTGTGGGATGAGGACACCTGGAGGAGAGCCTTCCATGCACAGAATCGCAGAGCATCACAACCAGAGGGCACCTTGGCCCAGCTCCCTGCACCAGCTGTAAACCTCTCCTCCCCCTCTACCGCCTTCTAATTAGGACAGCTCCAGCAATTTGAAGAAGAACCTCAAGGTCTGTTCTTTTTCTGAGAATCTAGGAAAAGGTGCATCTTGATGGGTCCTGGATTGGACCAGGCCTACAGTAGATCCTAGGAAAGACTCTCCCAGATTCCAGGTGGACTGGAGCTCCTCAAGACATTTAGGACCAAAAACAATTGACCTTAAGATTTAGCCAGGTAACTCAACAGAACCCTGGCGAAAACTCATCCAGAGAAATAATTCACTCCAGAAATTAACCAGTGAAAAACACATATACATATTATCAATAACTGAGCAATGGGTCAAACCAACTCCAGCTACTGATTCCTGCAGCAGAGGTAGGTGGGTGGGGCATGGATGGACCGCACTTTAGAGCTGAATAGCTCTCAGTTGAAATTCTGGTTCTGTCACTGTCTGGAGGTGACTTGGCAAGTTAGTCACCTGTCTTGTCCTGTACCCTTATCTATCACTTGATAGAATCACTTGATAGATAGGTCAAATATTCATGCCCACCTCTCAGAGGAATGAAATGACAGATATACATGTACACACATGGCACATAATAGGTGTTCAATAAATTCCAGTTTCTTTCCTCTTCCTGGATTGTAACAGAAGGTCCAGTCATTGAAAAGCAAAACATTCTATGACATCAAGAATACATAAAAATACTAAGGAAAAAGTTTAGGAAATTATCTACTGCTTTTCTTAGACTATTTGAATGAGGACCAAGGGCTAATGTTTATCATCCATCATTTAGTGCAATTTGAAACAAAAATGGGAATCTGTGGGTCATCAATCTGGCTCAAAGGGTCACCCTACCCAAGGCCAAGCCAGTTGCTCTTCACAGCTTTGCCCTCCACTGGCTTTTCCCCTGCACTCTGGGAGCTCCTTCCCCCAACCCCATCTCTTTTGACATGACTGATGAATTCAATACCCCTCTCCCCAGCTGACAGCCCGGTGAGCTGACTCCAATCAGCAGGCCCCCTGCTCGCCTGACTCCGGCCTCCCCAATCAGAGGCGGGGTCTGTCATGGACAGACAGACAGGTCTGGAGAGGCTGGTAAGTGAGAACTCCCCAGGTGCCCCCACCAAGAACCGATTTGACGAGGCTGCCATTCACCCTGTCAGGCCATGTGTGGGATTCATCAGGACCCAGGCCCTCTCTCCTTCACCCCCATCAATGTGCCCTAAAGGATTTTTCTCTAAACTTGACTGCTCTGAGGGCATTGGTAAATCCACCCGTTTGTGATCCATCAAAGCCTGACAGCCTGTTATTCCAGAGCGATTATGCCCTGAACCAGGAGAACAGGAAAGGCTTCTTGGGGCCATCGTGCGACAGAGATTCACTGGTTTATTGATTCATCCTACAAATATTTACTCAGCCTGCTGTTTAACCATGGAGATGAACTGAGAAGGAGGATGTTTGCTGGTGGGCCTCCCTATAAAGAAATCCCGCTCAATGAAAGGGAATCCAGCAATCTAGACTACAGGACTACGAATATTGAATTACTATCGAACATATGAGTCAGGCATTTTACATGTACCACCTAAATGACTCCATCATGTCCCTGTGTGTAATAGTATGCAGCCTCATTTTATAGATGAGGAAATGAGGCTCATAGGGGCTCAGTTCCATGGATAGAAGGTGTCAGAAATGGGTTGCAAACCAGTCTGG
Organism: Equus asinus; assembly: GCF_041296235.1. NCBI lineage: Eukaryota > Metazoa > Chordata > Mammalia > Perissodactyla > Equidae > Equus > Equus asinus. The sequence goes on from NC_091794.1 coordinate 68,442,719, forward strand.
CTCCAAATCCCAGGATCTTAATCATTTTTGCTGCATTGTCTGTGTCCACACCTTTTGTAGTTGTTAGCAGGATAAAAGGAAGACAAAGCTGTTTATGGAAGCACTTTGAAAAATATAAAGCTCTCTTCTGTAAGAGAATAGTGTTCTTTTTGAGGTGTCTCGAATTGCGTTGGGTGTAACTTTCAGTGGATAATGGAGTGTTTGGGTCAACTGACCTCTCCTTCAAGTTCGAGAGGCCTCTCAGGTGTCAGTCATCAAGGCAGCCTTGGAGCACTAGGATTCTGGACTATTTCCTTGTGTGAATCCCCTGGGCTGAGGCTCCTGAACGTGGCCTGAACCTGGTGGTGCTCTGCTGCCCACAGAGAGAGGAGGTTGGCCAGACACTGCCCTGGGGTTTTAATCCAAACATCCCCTGGAATAGGCTACATTCAACCTGGTGAAGATGTTTATCTTTTGTATCTGTCTGAAGTAAGCTTCCTTTCCAAAGACTCCTGACTAAAATAGGGAGTAAAGAGAGCTCATCTACATTCAGAGGGATTCTCTTGCATTTCGTAGCTATTCACTGCAGAGATGGAGCTCTTCAGATCCAGAGGACATGTACTCAATGATTCTCTCACTGTCTAACTTTGGGCAACTTTGCTTAACCTCTCTGTTTTCATTTCTCCATCTATGAATTGGGCATGATAATACTTTTTCATCTTACATAGTTATTGTGCAGGACAGATGTGATAAAAATTTCATCCATTCATTCAGTCACTGCTAGGAACTTGAGATATAGTGATGAATAAGACAGCTGTGGCCTATGCTTATAGTCCAGGGGGAGAGATAGACATAAATCAAGCTCGATAGAGAGAATTGTTGAAAGAACAATTGTGGGAAGTGTTATGAGAAAGGAATGTCATGAGGAAGGTGCTATGAGGGCCTGGGCCTGAAAGTGTCATTCGAGGTGTGTCTCAAAGGATAAATAATAGGTGGTCGAGTGAAGAGGGAGGGGGATGGGCTTCTTGGTTAAGTAAATCAGCACTCATGAAGTTTCAGAGGAGTTTGGCCTAAACCAAGAATGGAGAGAAGGTCAACATGTAGGCTGACCATATGCCCTGTTTGCTGGCCACAGTCCCTTTTTGGGCTCAGAGTACCCGTTAACAGACCCTTCTTGCACTCTCTAAAGTGTCTCTGATGAGAAATTACACAGTCATCTAATGTGACTGGTGGGTAGCGAGCAAAGTGGAGTGTTAGGCTAGACGGGTACACAGGGCAGGCAAAGGTTTTGTAGGCCTTATTAAAGAGTTTGGTCTTTGTCCCAGGGCAGTAGGTACCAACTAGAGGGTAAATAATAGTGAACATTTATTCAGGATTTCTATGTGCCTGCATCATGCTCTATGCTTTAGAAAAGGTAGGTGGGTGCTCTTGCTATCCCCATGTTGCGTCTGAGGAAACCAAGTCTTATTGAAATCAAAGGGCTTGCCCAGGGCCACATGACTGGTTAGTGCAGAGCGATGATTTGAAGGCGGACCTCCTTCCAAAGACTGGGTCTTTAAGCATCCTGACACTGCCTCCCAATCGGAAAGGCTTCTGCTATCAATGCATTCTGTTCAGAACACTTAGCGACTTCAGTACCCGCTCATTGGAATGAGTTGAAGCCTCCACAGCAACCTCTCCCTACTCTACTCTGTGGAATGGTAGAACCCAGTGTTAGAAGGGATGTCAAATTAGTAGCAATAAAATCCACCTGTGGCAGCAGGAATGGGGTCAAGACCCTGGTTCTGCCAGCTGTGACCGGAGCAAAGCCATTTCCCCTTTCAGAGTCCAATCCTTAACTCCAGTGGCGACGAACCTGGCCCTTCACCAGGCTGTGTCCAAGGACACACCAAACATGAAAGAGCTCTGTAAGCCGGAAAACACAATAGTGATAACAATAATGAAATGATTGGCAGGCATTTGTTAAGAACCTGGTTCTCAGTAAAGAACTGTGACAAATGATTTATGTAACATTGTTTTCATTTACCCTTAAAATTGCATCACAAGTGGATACTGTTATCATCACCATGTAATGTGTGTGTAAATTGAAGCCCAGAAAATTAAGTAACTTGTCCAAAGAAACAGGCTGGTACTTGGAGCCAGCCTGGCGGCCTCCAAGCCAGGACTCTTCAGCATTATTTAAACCATTAAACAATTTTATCCATTCCAAAGAGGACGACGTACCATAAATGGCTCTGAACCATTTCTCCTGAGAGCCCAAAAGCCCCCAGACAGGATGAAGATGTTTAAGAGGAGACGAGGTGGAAGGAGGAGAGGCACTGGCTAGTGAGGGTCTGTCCAGGAAAGGAAAAGTGACCTCAGGTCAAGGCTCACCCACAGGGCTTTGAGGGGGTTTCAAGATGGCCAGACAGGGTGATGAGACCCAAATTTGTTAGGAGACAAATGATGGGTTTTGTTTTGAAAATAGGTCTCTTTCTTGATCCCAGTGGCATGGTAAACGAGAACACGACTGCCATCCTGGGGAGTTCTCGGGGGGATTATATCATCAGTCAGTCAACAAACACGGCACAAGCCAAGAGTGAACTAACGTGATAACTGTCATGTTTGAAATTTTACTACATATCAACCATTATTCCATATTCTTTATGCACATTACTCAAATTAGCCTTCAATCAGGTGTTAATATTTCTGTTTGCAGATGAGGAAACTGAGCACAGAGAAATGAAATCTCAAGCCCGAGGCCCCAGAGCCGGCAAGCGGATTTGAACCCAGGTTCCTCTGACCTCAGTTTGTGTCTCAATCCCTGGGTAGGCTGCCTCCACTGACAGGAGACCAGGTGGAGATGTCTCCACTCACGTTTATAGAATATCTGCTCCGGGTTGGGCCACTGGGCATTTTTATATAACTTAATCGATTTCATTTTAGCGTTATTATGCAACCCTGGGTGAGGCTTAACCCTTCCGGGCTTCTGTTTCCTCATCTGTAAAATGGGAATAATAACAGTGCTTCCCTCACAGGGCTGATGTGAGGATTAAATGAGATAAGAAATGCAGAGCACTTAATTTAGAGCCTGATAAGCAGCAAGAGCTCAAGAAGTGTTGCAAATATATAACGTTTGTAGCCTGGGGCTGGGTGCCCTGAAGCAGGCAGCAGACATCCCTTGGCCCTGGCATGGTGGAGAAAAGCTACTTTTAGCCTCATAGCTACGTTTCCTCTTCTCCTCTTCCTCTTCTTCTTCATGTACAATAAACTGCACATATTTCAAGTGTACACATATACTGTGAAACTATCATTTTAATCAAGATAGTGAACATATCCGTCACCCTACGTATTTCTTTGTGCCCCTTCAGAATCTTTTTCTTTTTTTTCTTTTATTTTATTTTTTCCTTTTTCTACCCAAGCCCCCCGGCACATAGTTGTATATTCTTCGTTGTGGGTTCTTCTGGTTGTGGCATGTGGGATACTGCCTTAGCGTGGCTTGATGAGCAGTGCCCTGTCTGCACCCAGGATCCAAACTAATGAAACACTGGGCCGCCTGCAGCGGAGCGCGTGAACTTAGCCACTCAGCCACTGGGCCAGTACCCGATTCAGAATCTTTTTTTCCCGGGCTCATCTGCCACGCTTCCCATCCCCATCTCCAGGCAATCACTGATCTGCTTTCTGTTGCCGTGACTTAGTTTGCGTTTCCAGCATTTTATATAAACAGAATCGTACAGTAAGTGTTCTTTTTTAAATTTCACTTCTTTTACTCAGCACGATGACGTTGAGGTTTACCATGTTATTTCATGTATGCACAGTCATTCCTTTACACTGCCGAGTACCAGCCCACTGTGAAGATTTACCGTAATTTATCCATTCACCTGTTGATGAACATTTGGTTTGTTTCTAGTTTTTGGATATTAGAAATAAAGCTGCCAAGAACATTGGTTTTGTTAAATTCCTAGAAGCAAAATGGTTGGGTCTAATGATAGATGCGTATTTAGCTTTTTTTTTTTTTTTTTTTTTTTTTTAGAAAATGTGGTGACAGATTTCACCCATTTTTTTTATTTTTTTTTATTTTTTCCTTTTTCTCCCCAAAGCCCCCCCGGTACATAGTTGTGTATTCTTCGTTGTGGGTCCTTCTAGTTGTGGCATGTGGGACACTGCCTCAGCGTGGTCTGATGAGCAGTGCCATGTCCGCGCCCAGGATTCGAACCAACGAAACACTGGGCCGCCTGCAGCGGAGCGCGCAAACTTAACCACTCGGCCACGGGGCCAGCCCCGCGTATTTAGCTTTTAAAAAGCTGCCAAACTGTTTTCCAAAGTGGTTGCAACATTTTACGTTTCCACCAGCAACGCGTGAGAGTTCCACTTGCTCCACGTCCTCACCAACACTTGGTATGTCAGTCTTTTAGAGTTTTAGACATTCTAATAGGTGAGTAGTGTATCTTAGTGTGGTTTTAGTTTGTATGTCTTTAATGACTAGTGATGTTGAGCATCTTTCCACGTGCTTATATGCCATCCATATATCTTTCTTGGTAGAGTGTCTGTTCAAATCTTATGTCTGTTTTTAAAGTTGAGTTGCTTGTTTTCCTATTATTGAGTTTGAGAATTCTTTATACATTCTGGATACAAGTCGTTTATCAAATATGTGATTTGAAAATAATTTCTCGCAGTCTGTTGTTTTGCCTTTCCATTCTCTAAATAGTGCTCTCCCAAAGCTTCCTGCTGATCTGTTTGTTGTTTTCCAGTCTTTTTTCCTGTGTTTTATTTTGGATAGTCTGCATGTTTACTGTCTTCTGCTATGTTGAATCTGTCATTAATCCCGTTCAGTTCATTTTTCATCTCAGATATTGCCATTCAGTTTGGATCCTTTTTACATCTTTCCTGTCTCTACTGAACATGTTCAATCTTTTCCTCTAGCTTTTTGAACATGCGGGATACTGTTGTAATAACCATTTTCATGTCCCTGACTACCAGCTTCATCATCTGCGTTGGTTTCAATTGATTCTACTCCTCTAACAGGTTGGTTCTTTCCCATCTTGAGTAGTTTTCTTACATGTATGTGCTGCTCTGCTCTGCTCTCAGCTGAATGGTTAAGAGGAGCCATCTGCAGATGTCAGGAGCTCTCTCTTTCTGCAGGTATCTACCCACCTTGCGAACTCTACCCGCCTTGGCCTCCGCAAATCAGGGAGTCCACTGGCCTCCATCTGGATTCTCCGTCCTGTGTTGTGACCTAAGAACTCATACAACCTGTAAACTGGGGCAATTGTAAGACTTACTTTGCTTGTATCCTGTCTCTCAGGGATCTCAATCCTTCATTGCCTAAATGTCCAATGTCTTGAGAATCATTGTTTTTTGAGTTGTCTCACATGGGAGGGTTAATCTTGTCCCTATTACTCCATCTTGGCCAGAAATAGAAATCTCCGTAGTTTCCTTAAGTCTGAAGAACCCTTATAGTCTATTGCCAAACCTCTCATTACTGCAGATTGGGTAACTGAGGAGCTGTACATATGCTATCTACAATAGGGAGTTTGGGGTTTAAGGGCTCTAACATGCAGTATTTGGTGTTGGGCTTGGGTAAATGAACACGGTAAAGGCTGAAGGGGCAGGCAGAGCTAGATTGTAGAGGATACTGAAGGCCATGCAAGCAGAAGGGACTATCTTGTGGTTAGTGCAGGACGAGTTGAACAATCGATTTAAGTCAAAGAATGGCATAGTCAGGCTTCATTGCCTCATTAATATTTGCACACCCCTTTTTTATGCAGTTGAATTGTATTCATCTCTAGTCCTGGAGGGAAGTTGTAGGGGCAAGGAGCTGAGCTTGCTGAGCTCTAGACCATATTCTGATCTTATCTGTGTGACTCTGGACAAATCAGTTCATCACTCTTGGGCCTCAGTTTCCACAGCTGTAAAATGGGAATCCTAACACTTATATCCACATCCACAGCTTGTAGTGAAGATTGGGTGAGATAACATATGTTTGACAATAGACTATAAGTGCCCAGAACAGGGCCTGGCATACAGTAAGCCCTCAATAAAGATGAACAGTTATTAACTGAGAAAACTGAGGCTCGTGAGGCTGTTTTGATTGTGGTAACAGGGTAAGTAAGGGGCACTACGAAGCCTCCAGCTCAACTCTCTGGTAGCATTCCGTGCCTATGATCCTTGAAAGCAGGATTTATTCCAAAAGAGGTAATAAAGATTGGTTGAGGCAAATACCAACAGGGCCACAAAGATATCCATGGTGGTGGAGGAGGAGCCCTTGCCCTCGGGCGCTCTCTGGCCCAGCAGTTACAGCCCAACCTGACACGATGCTCTGAGCAATGAGAGTTGGAAGCTGTTGGATTGCGGCCACACGGAGGGTTACAGTTAACCAGCTAGAATGAATAATCAGAGCTAGAGTGTGGTGTGCAATGGTTTGTGGTCATATGTTTTAATACAATGTTTTGGGCAAAATTAAACTATAAGAGGCTCCATCACGAAACGAAAGCTCTTATTTGTAACCTTTGTACAGGCTGTTCCCATGGCCTAAGACGCAGTGTCTGTGTGGTCAATGTTCTCTACACGTCTGACTGAGGACAGCTGCACTGCCTTCACCTCTCAGCTCCAATACTGGCAAACCTTCCCTGACTTCCCCAGGCAGATGATTTGTTCTTTCTCTTTTGAGTCCTCTGCAGTTTCGAATACTGCCATTTTTATAATTGCCTTGTTTTATTTTATCATGTCTCTCAGTCTGTGTCTCCCACTGGGCTGTGAACTCTACGGCAGAAGAACGACTCCTCATTTGTTTGCTGGAACCTCAGACAGGCCTGGCACTCAGAGTGCTCAAGAAATATTTTTGGGGGCCGATCCAGTGGTGCAGCAGTTAAGTGCTCACATTCTGCTTCCCAGTGGCCCGGGGTTCACCGGTTCAGATCCCGGGTGCGGACACGGCACCGCTTGGCACACCATGCTGAGGTAGGTGTCCCACATAAAAAGTAGAGGAAGATGGGCATGGATGTTAGCTCAGGGCCAGTCTTCCTCAGCAAAAAGAGGAAGATTGGCGGTAGTTAGCTCAGGGCTGAGCTTCCTCAAAAAAATATGTATATATTTTTGGAGAAATGGATGAGTGAGTGGACATTGGGAATATAAGGGAATAAAGAGGCTTGAACATAGTAGGAGCTCCCTTTTCTTCATTTCTCTCCTCTGTATTAGCCTGAGCTTTTAGAGGCATATTTGATATCTTGCTTGTATCTTTAATTTTACCTTTATTTATTGTCACAGAGCATAGAGGAGGCGCAGCAAGTGCTGGCTGAATGAACAAACAAATAAGCCTTGAGCCTTAGCTGCCTTATCTGTTGCCTGAAATGGTTGGATTAGATGTCACAGTTGCTCAACTAACATTCCTGAACCTCTGCCATGTGCCTGAGACCACATCAGTCAGGGACAAAGTCCTTAAGAAGCCTACAGACTATAGAATGAGAGGAGGACTGTAACGCAAGGTAGAAAGTCAGAAGTCACATCTCAGGATGGAGCTGACACTGACAGGAGTGGATGACACTTAAACCGGGACCCGTCCTGTAAGATGGAGCAGGTTTTTGGGAGATGGGGCAGCTGTAGTTGCGAGCAGAAGGTTCAAATATCGTCTCCTCCACATCTCTCAGCCAGAAGTAACCTTTTTCTCCTTCTAAATGCTGTAGCTCTCTATCTGAACCTCTAACAGAACACCAACTCCTTTCTTGGAGGGTGCGGTGGTTAATTTTCTATGTCAATTTGACTGGGCCGTGGGGTGCCCTGACAATTGGTCAAACGTTTTTCCAGGTGTGTCTGTGAAGGGTTTCTGGATGAGATGGAAACTTTTGAGTTGGTAAGCTGAGTAAAGCAGACTGTCCTCCCTGATGGGGCCTCATCCAGTCAATGGTGGAATAAGAGGGAATTCCTCCTGCCTGACTTCTGAGCTGGGACCCCGGTCTTTACCTGCCTCCATACACAAACTGAAAAATCATCTCTTCTCGGGTCTTAGGCCTGCTGGCTTTTGGACGGGGACTATGCCGTCAGCTCTCCGGTTCCCAGGCCTTCGGACGCGGACTGGAACTACACCATTGGCTTTTCTGTGTCTCCAGCTTACCAACTGCAGGTCTTGGGACTTCTCAGCCGCCATAATTGCATGAGCCAATTCCTTATAATCAATCTCTCAGATACATATCTATATTCTGTATCTCCTTTTGGTTCTGTTTTTCTGGAGAACCTTGACTAATACAGAGGGTAAGAAGGAAACCAGCCTTTCCTGAGCCTGTATATAACAGGGGCTGGGCTAGGTGCTTTATGCCCATTACCTCATTCATCTCACATAACACCCCTCGGTGGGTAGATGTAATTTCCATCTTATAGATGAGAACACTGAGGCTCAGAGAGGTGAACAACAGTACCGAGGTCACGTGACCAGCAAATGGCAAAATCTGGTTAAAATCTCCTTCCCTTTAGCTCCATAGCCCATGCTAGCTTTCCTCCACTCAACCACGTCCTTTGCTCATGTTTTAACTCTCTATTAGATAGTAAGTTCTTTGTGGGCAGAAACTAGTCTAATTATTTTTCCCTTACTTGTCCACCTCTAATTCTCATGCCCAGCGCAATATCTGGCACATGATGGGGAGCGGGGGGTGGCCTCAGGAGTTGTTGAGTGATCTGCCTGGGTCATGGGACTCCTCTGCAGGAAAGGACTTCAGAGACCACTGAGCTCTGCCCATCCCTCCTTCTAGCCTTGTCTTTAGTCCAGTTCCCCTCTACATGCTCTTAGCTATTATACGCTCATGTACTCTCCACGGGAGTTCCAGGGCATCCTGAAGTTTGCACCAAAAGATTGAGGAGTGCACCTCATCAGGAAACACTTCCCCAGGCCCCTCTTGGCACTTGGACTCGCCTGTGCCCCCTGGGCCTGGAGCCAGCTCTGCAGTTGGGCTGGAGTGGGGAGGAGAGAGTGTGAGCTGAAGAGGACCCTGACAGGCTGGCCGGGCCCCTGCTGGTTAAACTCTGGCTATAAATAGAAGGAATACTAAGCAGAATGTCTTCTTAATATGCACATGGAATTCATTTATTTAATAAAGAATTTTCTTGGAAAAGAGAGCTGAGCTGTCAGAGCTGAGCTATTTTTGAATAGAATGTGAAAGAAAAACTCAAGAGAATTATTTGCTATTTGGATTTATTCTTTTGAAATAGGTCACAATAAAAAGCAACGCTATAGGAGCAGAAATAAGATCAGTGTTTGCCGGGGTGGGTGAGGGGTTGACTGGAAAGTGACGTGAGGGACCTCTTTGGGGTGGTGGCAGCATCCCACAGCTTAGTGATAACAGTTACGTGGCTGTGATGTTCGTCAAACTCATAGAAGTGTTCACCTAAAATGAATGAATTTTACTCTGTGTAAATTATACCTCAACAATCCTGACCTACAAAGATGTCACAGTGTTCCTGAGGGAGAAAGAGAAGGAGTGAGGAATAAACACTTTCCAAAACCTACTTTGGATGGGGTTCTCTGTAGTTTCTTTAGATAATTTACCTTATTTAGTACTTGCAAAACCACAATGAGTTAGAGATTACTATCCGCGTTTTACAGATGAAATACCTAAAGTTGGGAGAGCCTAGCTTAGTTGCCCCAGGTTGCACATAAGCTCCTGCTGGGCTTCATGAGGAGGTCTCAGAATTCCATAGCGACCTCCCTCCACCTTCCTGGATGTTCAGCAGGCCGGAGCCTAGAAGTCTTCGGGAATAGACAGAACTGAGTTTTTGCTCCTTATGTAAAATACATCAGACAGCTCCATGCTTTCTCTCCAAAATGTTCCTCCATTCTGTATTCTTTGGCTGTTTTTGGCTGCTTCTGGGAAAAGGTCTTAATAAGGTGCTAATGGTCTTTAACAGCTTTATTTAGTGCCCTTTTTATCAAGTGTGCTTGACTTTGGGCAGACTTTGAAATCTGAAAGGGGGTGGGGTGCACTCTGTAGGGCCTGCCTTCGTTCCTGGATCCCATTCCTGTGGCTGACATCATGAATCAATCATGATTCTCTAGAAACCCCGACTTGCCCTGGCAACCTTTCATAATGTGGTCCTCTGGGCAGGAATTACTAACCCCTGTGAGTTGACACTCAAAATCAAAATCCTATTTGCTGTTCTACCCATGTTGGTAGGAATAATCTGGGTGCATTTATAAACTGAGGATGAAATCTTATTTTTTCCTTTCCTTGAACCAGGAACCAAGAGAAAAGGTGATGTCTGGATCTAGGGGCAAAAGTGGAAGGAAAATGGATTAGACAATTAGAGTTGAGTTTGGATGTCAGCTCTGTCCCCCTTCCCGCTTCTTACCTCCAAAACTCCTTTTCTTCATCTGTGGAATGGGGCTAATAATCGTAGCTGTCCAGAGTGTTATGGTGAAGCTTAAATCCATTGGAGCAGCACATAGGGAACAAACTTCACCATGCCAAAGGCTCTATGCTAAAGGCTTTTACATGCCTTATCTCATTCACACCTTCCAAGAACGTTATGTATAAAAAACTTCTTAATTTATATTTTATAGATAACACTTAATTTGTTCAAGTCACACAGTAAAGGGTGAAGTTGCAAACTGAACTCCGGTCTGACTCCAAAACTCATCTTGTTCATCACGAGCTACATTGCCTCTGGTTCCAGGCACAGGGCAAACAGTATTTGGGATGCTGTATCCTTTGTTACAGGGCTGAGTGGATTGGCAAGGACTCAGACTGAGAACTGGCTCCTACTTTAGACTGGTGCAGGCACTGAAGAGATGAAGAAGCCATCTGTGGCAGGGAAATCTGGGAGCGGTGACAGGTACCAGTACCATTTTCAGGATCCTGCTAGTCTCAATGGTGCCTTTGTACAAATTAGAAAAAAGTGCCCCCTTTGGGCAGATGAATTATAAATGTCGCTCCCTTTGGGAAGATAGCTCAACAGGATGCAACGCTTAGTGTTTGTATGAAAAACAGTGGGACCCTTTCCTCTGGGTGGAGGAATTAGGACAGGGTGGAATCTCAGCAAACATTCAGTCTCTTGACCAGGGTCTGTGCAGTATACAACCTGGACAACAACACAAAGTGGCCCGTATCTTGACAGGTGGAAAAGGCACAGTCTTGGGAGACTTGGGGACCGGTGAAAGGTGAATGTCCAGATAGGTAATTTTCTCAGGCAGATAACATCATTGACCTAAACCAGAATTGGAATCCAGCTCTGAATGATTCCAAAGCCAGAATGACTGATCATAAGTATCGCTGGGGGGAGAGGGGAGGGTTGTGATAAAAGTGCAGAATACCAGGCCCTTCCCCTGAATAATCCAACTCAGTAAATCTGGTGTGGGTAATTCTCATGATCAGAAAAGTTTAGGAAAGATTGCTCTATCCCATGCTTATCATGCTGTATTGCAACTGTCTCTCTTGGCAGCCATGGTAACCATCTGGCCTGCTGGACTGCTTCTTGAGTGCAGGACCATGTCTGATTCAAGTCTACATCCAGAGCACATAGAGCAAGTTCTGGTACATAAAATAAAAAAAGAGTCGCTCAACAGAGAATCCATCCATCCATCAGTTGAATGCCTTCACAGTCCATCAAAGAACTCTTGCTGACTCATCATGCTATTCCTCTCTCTGCCAATGGAATTGCAACTGCTTCCTAGTCCCCTAATCACCGTCTATTCCTTAACCACCCCCTTTAGGACAGGACCACTATTCTGGGAGATCTTTCAGACTTATCTAGAACGTGGCATGTTTCCTGACATCCATACTGACATTTAGGTCTGGGCTCTGCTTCTAACTCATTGTCTGTGATGGCACATCTTTAGGTCTTGTATCGCCCTTTTTAAAAAGGAAAAGTTTTACAATATGATTTCTGAAGTCTCTTCTAACCCGAGTGTGCTAGAATTTTCTGGCTGGAATCTAGAATTTCTGGTAAAGATGAGACAGACTTATTCGAGGCCTTCATATCGGCATCATATGGCCTGTTGGTTGGAGCCTGGACGATGAGCCACTGTAGTCTGGGCTTTTCCTGAGGTCTGCCTTGCTGGTGGCAGGTTTTCTTTAACAGTCGTGCTCCAGCAGCCTCTGGCCACCCCCACGGGCAACTCAGTGAATACTGGCTGCCTGATGGATGTGTTAGATGGGAAGCCAACTGGATGAAGGATGCGTGAGGAGCCCTGGAAAACACAGTGGTTCAAAGGGGAGGCCTGCGCTGAGCAGGTTTCCAAATGTGCTTACCCGCCGAGGCTCTGAACGCGAGCTCCGTTGGAAAAACACGTGTTTCTGACTCCAAGGGAAAGGCTCTAGGAATAATAATAATAAAAGGGGCTTTGAAAGCTTCTTGGAAATCAGCTTCTATAAAATAGTGTTTTGAGAAATTGAGCGCAAGTCAAGCAGAAACATGGATTGAAATTCTCCCTTCGCATACTCATTCTTTTAAAATATTTTATTTTTAAATATGAAAATAATCTGTGCGTATGGCTAAAGAATCCAAACAGTAAAGAAAAGCACAGAATTCAAAGCAAAAATCTCCCTTCCTTCCTCTCTTTTCATGTCTCATAAGCTAACAGTTTATTTCTGTTTTGTGTGCGATTACTATGTGAGTTTATAAAAATTAAAAAAAATTATTGTGGTAAAATATGCATAACATAAAATTTACCATTTTAACCATTTTTGAGTGTAAAGTTCATTGGCATTAAGTACATTCACATTGTTGTGCAACCATCACTACCATCCATCTCTACAACTTTCTTCATCTTCCAAAAATGAAACTCTGTACCCGTTAAACAGTAACACTCCATTGCTCTCTCCCTCTAGCCTCTGGCAACCACCATTCTTTCTGTCTCTATCAATCTATCTAATCTAGGTCTCTCATATAAGTGAATCATACAATATTTGTCCTTTCGTGACTGGCTTATTTCACTTAATTTCTTTTTGACTATTTTTTATTTTAGATAGGTTACTACCATAACTCTATACACTTGTATGGTGTTATTTAATCTCTCAAATTTAAACAGTATTTGTTGATTCCCCACAATGAAAGATTAAGTGTCATTGCTCCGCTTTCAAAATCCCTTCGCACTCTCCCTCTCTCACGCTACTATTTTCAGTTCTTCAAGTTATTCTTAGGTTTTCAGGTAAGTGCCTTCTCTACTGAATACCAGACTCTTCCAACCAACTGCCTGCTTGATGCTTCCACTTGGATGGCTAACAAACATCTCAACCTTAAAATATCCCAAACTAAATTCATGCTTTTTGGTTCCGCCCCACTCTGCCCTCTCCAACCTGCTCCCCCACTGTCTTCCCCACTCAGTAAATGCCAACTTCATCTTCATAGTTGTTCAGAAACCGAATCTTCTATCACCCCTCCCTCCAACACCTTTTTGTCCCCATCAAGGTTCATATCCAAATTGGTGGAAAATCCTGTTGATTTTAGCTCAAAATATATCCACACTCTGACCACTTGTCATCACTTCCATTGTCCAAATCATCACCATCTCTCATTTGAATTGTTGAAATATTCTAACTTGTTTCCCTGTTTCCTCTCTTGCCCTCTCATAGTCTAATTACAAAATAGTAGTCAAAGGAGTTCTTTTAAAATGAATACCAGATCATGTTACTCCTCTGCTCAGCCAATGGCTTTCTTCTCATTTAGAATAAAAACCGAAGTCTTTAGGAGGGCCCAGGAGGCTCCATAGAAGTGCTTTCAAACTTCCAAGTGCATAAGGTTCACCGGGGGCTTGTTCAAGTGCAGGTTCTGATCCTGGGTGGTGTGATGCTACTGGCTGAAGGACGACACTTCACTGAAAGACTACACGATCTTCTCCACAACCCGCCTACTCATCCTCCCTTGGCTCGCGGGCCTGTCTTATTACACTCTTCCTCCCTCTTCTTGCTTCAGCCTCCTGGTCTCTAGTTGCGTTTGCCCACTTCAGTCTTTGCACTTGCTACTCCCTCTGCCTAGAACGCTCTTCCCTCAGATATTCGTAAGGCTCAATCTCTCCCCACCTTCAGATAGTTTCCCGAGCATCATTTCTCCTGAGGCCTTCTCTCATCTCTCTACTTAAATGAATGATTATCTTTATAAGTTAAAAAACATGTATACGTAAACTTTTGTTTTGTCAGCCATTTAGACAGTACTACTGACTTCCCACCATGTGACATGGGGACACTGTTGGACCTATACTTTCTGCCTTCTCTCCTCCCCCTCCTGAATCCTGAAGGCCAGCGGTATTTTCATATTGTCAGTGTTGGTACCAATTATGTTCTGTACTATAATTATAACTAAATCTTACTTGCTTTGTCTATAGGTTAAATGGCCAAACTCTCAAAAAGGCATTTCAAATATTGTAATTGGGTAAACAACATTTACTACAGAATCTAGCAGTGTTACTGAACCCACAGAGAAGAAATGGTAATTCTCAGCCATGGTGCATGAAGGAAATATTCCTGTTATCAAGGGTAAATGGCTTATCTTTTCTTACTCCCTAGCAATTGTTTAAAATCATATGTATTTGGATCATGACTTCTGTGTACAATTTTTGATTTTTTTCCCAAAGTTCCTAATGAATTTCTTTTAATTCATAGAATATGCAAATATCTTCATTCTATATTTAAGATCTTTGGGTTTCTTAGTCTTATGATTTTGCAATGGAATTTACTTTCTCCTGTAAGATATTTTTTCTTGAAAACTTCTGGCTTTCTATTCTAATTTTGAAAGAATGCTTGCTAGATTTATTGCACCAAATCCGATCGTTACATTTTACTGCGGGATTAGTTCCATTGTTTCTTGCATCATGTGCATCTCTCTTTCTTAGCTTCTTCTTTCATTTCTCTAAAGTATATCTTCAAGTAATTATTTTCAGAAGATGAGTATGGGAGGTAACCGTGCAGTTTCCTGTCGCTGCTGTAACATACCACCAGAAACTTAGTGGCTTAAAGCAATGCAAATTTATTATCTTAACAGTTCTGTAGGCAAGATGTCTGACATAGGTCTCACTAAGCTAAAACAGAAACATCGGCAGGGCTGGATGCCTTTCTGGACACACTCAGGGAAAATCTGTTTCCTTCCCTTTTCCAGCTTCTGGAGGTCACTTGCATCCTTTGGCTCACGGCCTCATTCCTCTGTCTTCAGAACCAGCAATGTGACATCTCTCTGGCCTTTCCTCTGCAATCAGATCTCCCTCTAACCACAAAAGAAAAGATTTCCCACTTTTAATGACCCATATCAAGGTCATTAATTTGATCTGCAAGTCTGTTTTTCCATGTAAGGTAACATATTCATAGGTTTCTGGAATTTGGATGTGGACACCTTTGGGGGAGGGCTTCCTTTTGCCTATTACACAGCCTTTTGGAGTCCCCCCAAATCCTGGAATTTCTTACATTAGCTTCATACTGCTTATAGAGTTCTAGCTTCAAAAATATGTTCCCTCATAACTTTGGAGACACTCCTTCCCGTCGTCTGGGGTCAATGATTGTTGACACAGATCTGAGTGCACTCTGATTCTTTGTCCTTTTTAGGTACATTTACTACCACATCCCCTGGCGTCTCTTAGGATGGGCTCCTTGAAATTTCACCAGATTCTGACTGGGAGCGGGTTTTCATTTTGTTTGTTTGTTTGCTTCGTTTACATCTTTCATGCTTCACACTGAAATGATCCTTTCACCTTAAAGACTTGAATCTCTATTTAAGGACAAGGAATACGTTTTTTGTTTTTTGTTTTTTTCCCCTACTGTTTTTTTTTTTCCTTCAATAGCTGCACCTCCATAACCTTCGCTAATATCTGAATCTATTCTTTCCAAGTCTGAAACTCCTATTAGAAGAGTTCTGGGTCTTCTGGATCTATTCTCCATTTAGTTTAACTTTTAATTTTCTCATAATTTCCTTCTCCTCATCTTTTGCTACATGTTCCATCATGTTTCCTTGATTTCATCTTCCAGAATACTAATTTGGTCTCTAGCCATGACCAATCTACTGGCTAGACACTCAACTGAATTTTTCAAGTGTTGACAAACATAGTTCACATTTTCAAGAACTCTTGACTGCCTGTTTCTTGTAGTAACAATAACTTTTCAAATTTATCTGAGATTTCTGATTGAATTTCTTTTGATGTTTTTCTTCTATTTCTTGCTTATTTTTATTCCCTCCAGGATCCTCTGTTTGCATTTTTTTAATCTTGGGCTTTCTATGTCTCATCAGTTTTCCTCAAATGTTGACACAAGTTGGCTAACCTTTTTTTGCACATCTCTTGTCTGACAGCATAGGTAGCTGCATGGTTTCCCTTGGTAATCCAGCAGGTCCATTTACCCAGAAGGTCTTTTCTCCGGGTGAGAGAGCTGATGAAGAGCTCTGTGTAGATGAGCAGGTCCTGCTGAATGGCAGGCTGGTCTTTTTTGTGCTCAGTAGGGATGGGAAGCCGACCAGCTTGTTTGAGGCCCCACAATTCCACAGTGAAAAGGCATTCCCCATGGGGTTGGAGAGCTGCACATTTCCTTCCTGAGTGGAGCATATTTCCTTTCTCTTTTCAAGTCAAGGTGGGCATGCAATTTGCCTTGGACTCTTCTCTGCCTCCATCCTCAGCTTCCACCCAGACTATGAGCCCTCCTCCGTCTGGCCTTGATCCCCTCATGATGGCCATCTTTAACCCTCTCTGGCTCCCCAAGCCTGCTCACTCCCATCTAGAGGCCTATCTAGAGCTCCATCAGGTTATATCAGGTCACACACTCACTGCAGTCTTCCCTCTGTGTCTCCCACTGTGCTCCCACTCCCTCTTGTGCTCCACTTATGCCACAACAATCCCATTTACCTTCCACCCTTCAGAGATTTGTGTGTGGATAACACCCACTTTTTTAAAAAAAATCAGAACCACCAAGAATTTATAGATCCTATTTTGCACATCTTTCTTGTCTGTTCAATGGGGTCTTGTCTGGGAGGGATGCCTGGTCTGCCGTCTTGAACCATAAACCTGAAATTCTAACTCTAAACACAATTCAAATTTAAAGGAAATAACCTTTTCATCTCCTCTTCGAAGTATTTTTCTCTCCTCTCTTCCCACCCAGATTGTCAGGACTTCTTGGGACTCCAATAAGAGAATCTGTGCTTCCTTCTACCATGTCGCATCATATTATTAGTTGCCTCTGTATACTGGCTGTGCCTCCATGCTGTAGGGTACATGTTTATCTCCAGATTCCCAGTGCTACACACATTGTAGATGTTCAGTGAATATTTCCAGACTATGAATGCATGAATACCCACTCTTCGAACATAGGAATCCAAGGCGATACAATATAGCTTTAGCTTTTGAGGAATTCAAAGCATAGCGGGGAAAACAGACATTCACACTGATAATTCTAAGACAGTGTAAATAGAGTGGATACAAAGTGTATGGGATCACAGATTGGAGAGTAGATAGCTGTGCTTGGGTTGGGCAGAGAGGTCAGGAAAGGTCTTAAAGAGGAGATTGTATTTACGTTAATTTTGAAGGGCACATAGGGGCTCTTGGGTAGTGGCAGGAGTACTAAAGCATTCCAGAAGTAGAAGAGAAGTTCAAAGTTAATTATGGCTGGGGTAAAACGTGTAAGGGATGCAGTAGCAGAGGGGGAATCTGAAGAGAGAGGTGGGGGCCAAAACATGCTGAGTATCAGCAGCCAAGGTGAGCATTTTGTATTTAATCCTGAGGGGAGCCACTGAAGGTTTTAAACAAGGAGTAGTATGGTCATATTCACATATTATAAAGATGTTGGCTGATATATAGGGGAGTCCTGGAGATTTGGGACAAGACTGCAATAGTCTAGGTGAGAATTGATGAAGGCTTGATCAAGGGAGTAAAACCTGGGATAAAGTTAAAAAGACAGGTTTGGGAAAATAGGCAGAGCACAGAACTGGTAGGATTTGGTGACTATTTGATGGGAGGGGCTGATGGAGAGGGAAGAGGCAAGCTTTCTGAGGGCCCTCCCAGCTCTGGGGCTCTAGAATCCATTGATGGCAGGAAAGGACGTGAGCTATTTTGTTTTTTGGTAAATCACATGTGAAAGACAAAATGGCTGTGACAGGAGTAATTCATGAGATTCAACTGGGCTGTTTAAATCCTTTCTGAAACTGCAGATTCCAGCCGAAATAAGGGAAAGGCGTGTCTTCAGTCCTGTTCTTGACAGCCAGGCTACCCATTTCCGTCCCAGGAAGTTGACTGGGAGTGGGATGTTCTGGTAAGATACATGAGATCAGCTTTTGTCAAGTTTAGATTAATTTTTAAAAATTGGATTAGCATCCAACTGGAATGGATGTCAACTGCTTGGAATGCATCTTTGGATCTGAGTGATTTTGATATGAACCAAATGTGATGGCCTAGTAAAGTTTTTATTTATGTAGAACGATCTGATGCCTCAACCGCATCCCAAGGTTAACTCTTAAGAACCCTCCAAAGAAAGGAATACATTTCACCTGTTTTGTTTTTGTGCATTTCTACTTTTTTTTTTTTTTTTAACATACTCTTTACCTGTTCTTAACCATGACCACACAGCTCAAAAATGTTCATGAAAAGTGCAGGAATATACTCAGCACCTTCTGTGGGTTTGGCACACCCACTAACGTTGTTGCATAGATACTCATAACCATATTACACATAAGAATTATTATCCTCATTTGACAGATGTGGAAACTGGTCTTCAAAAGGGTATCTAGGCGCTGGCCCAGTGGTGTAGTGGTTAAGTTCACATGCTCTACTTTGGCAGCCTGGGGTTCGCCAGTTCAGATCCCAGGCAGGGACCTATGCACTGCTCATCAAGACATGATGTGGTGGCATCCCACAAACAATATAGAGGAAGATTGGCACAGACGTTAGCTCAGTGACAACCTTCCTCAGGCAAAAAGAGGAAGATTGGCAACTGATGTTAGCTCAGGGTCAATCTTCCTCAACAAAAGAAAAAAAAGGGGGTCTCTAAGTTAGTAAATGTGAGATGGAATTTAAATACAGACCTATCTGATGTATCCATTACCTGTCATGGCCTTTCATTATACCTGCATTACTCCATTTAATCCTCACAGCAACCTAAAACCATAGAGACTTAGAAAGGCTCCATAAAAAGAGGCTTAGCAAGATTAAATAACCCCTCCAAGGTCATTTGCCTGAGAGAGCTGAGGTTTCATTTTCCCTCTTTATTTTCAGGCTGAAGATATACATTATATGCCTAAGGGTGTGTTAAAAAGTACATAGACAATATTAGACGTCATTACTAGGAAAACTCCCCATGATGCTATTCAGAGAAAGAGAGAGAAGCCTCTTCAGAAAGCTCTGTTTGCTTAATGGCCATTCCCAGAGCCTTCAGAGATGGGGAAGGGGTGAGGGAGTAACTCATTCCAGGCCCTATATTAGACTGCTCCGTATGCCACACACAACTGTAATACTCCAAATAGCCCTTTGGGGTGGGTATAATGATTCCTGTTTCCTAGGTGAAGAAACTGAAGCTCAGAAAGTTAAGCAAAGGTTAAATAACTTGCCCAAGGTTTCTATAACGTCCTTCTGACTCAAAACGACAGGTTTTCAGGATAGTGCTAACTCATTTCGAGGACAGTTATTTAGAGAAACACATAAGAAGGAAGAAGGTGATCTTCCTTCAGAAGAAGAAAGAAGGAAGAACACAAGCTCCGTGGTTGGTATTTCACTTTGCTTCTGAACTTTCCCTGGGTAGGTGGTGAATAATTGCCCTTTGATGAAATTTGCAGATGATTCTAAATCAGGCACTCAGTAAACATAAACAACACAAAAAAGTGATACAAATGATCTCAAATGAGGGAGCTTAGGGGTGCAGGCAGGAAATAACAAGATGAGACTGATTACCACATGGGAAATTCTGAATTACAACACCTGGGCAGGCTGATGTGACTAGCATAGCAGCTTCTAGGGGCTCAGAGCTCTGCTGTGGGAAGAGCACGAGTGGTCACCGTATCCAGTTCCTTCATCTACAGATGAGGAAACCCAGACTGAGACAGGAGAAGGAAATTATCTGAGGCCACAGTCAGATTAACAGTAGAGCTGGGATAAACCCAGACCTCCTAGCTTATAATTGACTTCTCCTTCCATTATGACCCATGGGTTTTGGTCAAAGGTACTTAAACATAACTCTACCATTTAGATGCTATGTGTCTTCACACATGTTACTTAACACGCTTGATACTCAGTTTTCTTAACTGAAAAGTGTTAAAGTAATACATATTCCTCAGAGTTATTTTGGAAAATAAGTGAAATAAGTCTTGCTACTTGAAAAGTAGGGATTCAAGGAAGATTAATTCCCTGTTTTATTTGCAGCAGAGAGGTTCCTTAAGGGCGACAGTTCTGGTGCTGGCTATGTTGTATCTGTTGCACCATGCATAAATGGATGCCGAAGGCTCTTCTAGGAAGACTGGCAATGGATACAGTGGGAGTAGGTAATGCAGATACAGCTGCAGTCAATGGTCACTTCAAATAAGTTGATCAAAAGCAAACCTATGAGGAGTGACGTAAGTGTCACGGTGGAGTAAGTTGTTCCTTTTGTTGTCTTAAGTTTTTCCTTAAGTTGTCTCTCCCCTCTAAGGTACAACTAAATGGACATCCACCAACCAAGAGAGAATTCCCTATATAACACAGCACGATGCCTGAGAGATCCACACAGCTATACCTCTGAACGTAGGTGGATTGGATCCCTGAGAAATAGTGGAACCAGGTGAGTGGGCCCCTCCCCCTTCCTGGTGGAAGCAATCCATGTCATGGATCTTCACACAGCAGCCAGCACAACTATGAGTGGAGGCAGGTGCAGCCTGGCCCGCATGCAGATGCTTTGAGTGGTAGCCCAGCCTGTGGGAGCATCCACCTACCAAGCAAGCCCTACCTACACCAACGTTCCCCACTGAGTGGTGGCAGCTCAGCTTGGGCAAAGGTGTCCTGCCTGCCAAGTATAGCAGTACAGCTGGACGTACTGACAGAGCACAGCAGCCCATCCTGTGCAAAGGCACCCTGCCTACTAGAATGCAACCCATCCACCAAGTGCGACAGCCTGGTCTGACTGCCCACCAAGTGCAGCAGCCTGGCCCACATGAAAGTGCCCTGCCTGCCTAGCACAGAAACTGGGCCAAACTCACCTGAAAAATGCAGTGTTCCCACCCACATAAGCACAATCCATCCAGCAGCTGAGGCCAGCCTGTGCAAATGCAGAGCAACCTGGTAGCACAATTACCAACAGATGGGGTGGGAAAAGAAAACACAGTCCCTGCCACCCCTCCAGAGATGGCAGGTGGAATCTGAGACCTGATATTACCACAAACATGCTGGCAGAGGATCAATTCATCAAACACCATGAAGAACTATAGTAGCACTGAAGAACAGAAAGAAAACGGCAAGTCTCCAGAAACCAAACCTGAAGTCCCAAAAGATTACAATCTAAGTGACATAGAATTCAAAATAGCTGTCATAGAGAAACTCAATGAGTTACAAGAAAACACAGAAAGACAGCTCAATGAGCTCAGGAATAAAATTAATGAACGGAAGGAATACTTTACCAAAGACATTAAAAAACACTAAACAAAAATTCTGGATGCGAAGAACACAATTAGTAAGATAAGCAATAATGTAGAAAGCATAAAAATACAGCTGACCTTATAGAGGAGACAATAAGTGGCCTAGAAGATAGAAATCTAGAAATGCTTCAGGTGGAGGAGGAGCAAGAACTAAGATTTTTAAAAGATGAAGAAATTCTTTGAGAATTAGCTGACTCAATTAGGAAAAGTAACATAAAGATTATAGGTATCCCAGAGGGAGAAGCGAGGGAGAAAGGAGCAGAGAGCTTATTCAAAGAAATAATAGCTGAGAACTTCCAAAACCTGGGGAAGAAACTGGACTTAGAAGTACATGAAGACAATAGAACTCCTAATTACATCAATGCAAAAAGACCTTTTCCAAGGTATATAATAAAACTGTCAGAAGTCAATCACAAAGACTAAATAATAAAGGCAGCAAGGAAGAAGAAAATCATGTGCAAAGGAACCTCTATCAGGCTTTCAGAGGATTTCTCAGAAGAAACCTTACAGGCTACAAGGGAATAGAATGATATATTCAAAATACTGAGAAAAAAACCCCTTCAGTCAAGAATACTCTGTGCAGTGAAATTATCCTTCAGATATGACAGAGAAATAAAAGCTTTCCCAGATAAACAAAAGCTGAGGGCATTCATTGCAACAAGACTTGCCTTATAGGAAATGATGAAGGGAGACCTCCTACCTGAAACAAAAAGGCAAAGGTTTACAAATCTTTGAGCAAGGAGATAACTAGACAGACAGAAACAGAAAATTGCAACTCTCTGTCAGAATAGGTTAGCAAAAACTTAATTATAACATGAAAGATAAAAGGAAGGAAACCATCAAAAATAACTATAAACACCTCAATTTAGTCACAAACTCACAACACAAAAAACAGTAATTTATGACATCAATAACATAGAAGGGGGAGAGGAAAGGGTTGGAACGTGCTTAGGCTGACAGAGATAAGAGGATAATAGAAAAAGGGCTATCTCATCTTTGAGATCTTTTATAC
This sequence comes from Equus asinus, assembly GCF_041296235.1. Taxonomy (NCBI): domain Eukaryota; kingdom Metazoa; phylum Chordata; class Mammalia; order Perissodactyla; family Equidae; genus Equus; species Equus asinus. The sequence continues at coordinate 68,465,232 of NC_091794.1, forward strand.
AAACCTCATGGTAACTACTGAACAAAAAATCAGAGCAGAGTCACCAATCATAAATAAAGAGAAAACTGAGAAAACCATCACAGAAAACCACCAACTGAAATAACAGTCAGAAATAAAAGGGAAAAGAATCAATCGAAATATAGAACAACTGGAAAATGAGATTAAATGGCAGTATTAAACTCTCGTGTATCAATAATGACTCTAAATATAAATGGATTGAATTCTCCAATCAAAAAACACCAAGAGGCTGGATCGATTAAGAAACAAGCCCCAACAATATACTGCCACCAGGTAACACACCTCAGCTCTAAAGACGAACATAGGCTCAGAGTGAAGGGATGGAAGATGATACTCTGAGCAAATGGCAAGCAAAAGAAAGTAGATTTAGCCATACTTATTTCAGTCAAAGCAGACTTCAAGATGAAAAAAGATAATGAGAGACAAAGATGGGCAGTATATGATGACAGAAGGATCATTCCGCCAAGAGGACATAACACTTATGAATATATATGCACCCAACACAGGAGCACCAGAGTATATAAAGCAACTATTAACAGACCTCAAGGGAGAAATTGACAGCAACACAATAATAGTAGGGGGCCTCAACACCTCACTTACATCAACAGATAGATCATCTAGACAGAAAGTCAACAAGGAAACAGTGGCTGTAAATGAAATACTAGACCAAATGGACTTAATAGATATACATAGAACATTCCACCCTAAAACAGCAGAATGCACGTTCTTCTCAATTTCATGTGGAACATTCTAAAAGATAGGCCATATATTGGGAAACAAAGCAAACCGCAATAAATTTAAGAAGATTGAAATCATATCAAGCATCTTTTCTGAATACAATGCAATGAAACTAGAAATAAATACAAGAAAAAAGCTGGGAAAGTCACAGTTATGTGGAAACGAAACAACATACTACTGAACAATCATTGGATCAGTGAAGACATCAAAGGAGAAACAAAAAAATACCTGGAGACAAATGAAAATGACAACACACTATACCAACTCTTAAGGGATGCAGCAAAAGTCATCCTAACAGGGAAATTTATAGCAATATTGGCCTACCTCAAAAAACAAGAAAAATCTCGAATAAATAATCTTAAACTACAACTAATAGACCTAGAAAAAGAAGAACAAACAAAGCCCAAAGTGAATTGAAGGAGGGAAACAATAAAAATTAGAGCAGAAATAAATAAAATAGAGACTAAAAAACAGTAGAAAGCATCAATGAAACTAAGAGCTGGTTTTTTGAGAAGATAAACAAAACTGACAAACCCTTAGCCAGACTTACTAAGAAAAAAAGAGAAGAGGCTCAAATAAATGAAATTAAAAATGAGAGAGGAAAAATTACAACAGATACCACAGAAATACAAAGGATTATCAGAGAATACTATGAAAAACTATATGCTAACAAATTGGATAACCTAAAAGAAATGGATAAATTCTTAGAATCAAACAACCTCTTGAAAGTGTTCAAGAAGAAATAGATGAATCACTAGTAAAGAGATTGAAACAGTAATCAAAAACCTCCCCAAAACAAAAGTCCAGGACCAGCTGGCTTCTCTGGTGAATTCTACCAAACATTCAAAGAAGATGTAATACTTATCCTTCTCAAACTATTCTGAAAAATTGAAGAAGATGGAATGCTTCCTACCTCATTCTACAAGGCCAACATTACCCTGATACCAAAACCAGACAAGGACAACACACAAAAGGAAAATTACAGGTCAATATTTCCAATGAACATAGATGCAAAAATTCTTTACAAAATATTGGCAAATTGAATACAGCAATACATTAAAACGATCATTCATCTTGATCAAGTGGGATTTATAACAGGGGTGCAGAGATAAATCTGCATCTGCAAATCAATGTGATACACCACATTAACAAAATGAGGAATAAAAATCACCTCATTATCTCAATAGATGCAGAGAAAGCATGTGACAAGATCCAACAACCATTTATGATAAAAAAAAACTCTCAATAAAGTGGATCTAGAAGGAAAGTACCTCAACATAATAAAGGCCATATGTGACAAACTCACAGCCAACATCATACTTAACAGTGAAAAACTAAAAGTCATCCATCTGAGAACATGAACAAGACAAGGGTGCCCACTCTCATCATTCTTATTCAACATAGTACTGTAAGTTTTGGCCAGAGCAATTAGGCAAGAAAAAGAAATAAAAGGGATCCAAGTTGGAAAGGAAAAAGTAAAACTCTCATTGTTTGCAGATGACATGATTCTATATACAGAAAATCCTAAAGAATCTGCCAAAAAATTATTAGAAATAATCAACAACTACAGCAAAGTTGCAAGGTATAAATCAACATACAAAAATGATTTGCATTTCTATACATTAATAACCAACCAGCAGAAACAGAAGAATACAATCCCATTCATAATCTCAACAGAAAGAATAAAATATCTAGGAGTAAGTTTAACCAAGGAAGTGAAAGCTCTATCCACTGAAAACTGTAAGACATTATTGAAAGAAATCAAAGAAGTCATAAAGAAATGGAAAGATGTTCCATGCAGAGGGATTGGAAGAATAAACATAGTTAAAATGTCAATATTACCTAAAGGAATCTACAGATTCAATGAAATACCAATCAGAATCCCAATGACACTCTTCGTGGAAATAGAACAAAGAATCCTAAAATTTATATGGGACAAGAAAAGACCCCAAATACTCAAAGCGATCCTGAGAAAGAATAAAGCTGGAGGTATCACAATCCCTGACTTCAAAATACACTACAAAGCTATAGTAATCAAAACAGCTTAGCTACAGGCACAAAAACAGACACACAGATCAATGGAACAGAATTGAAAGCCCAGAAATAAACCCACATATCTATGGACAGTTAATGTTCAACCAAGGAGCCAAGAATACGTAACGGAGAAAGGAAAGTCTCTTCAATAAATGGTATTTGGAAAACTGGACAGCCAAGAGCAACAGAATGAAACTAGACCATTATCTTATACCATACACAAAAATTTACTCAAAATGGATTAAAGGCTTGAATGTAAGACTTGAAACCATAAAACTCCTAGAACAAAATATAGGCAGTACACTCTTTGACATTGGTCTTAGCAGTATCTTTTCAAATACCATGTCTACTCAGGCAAGGGAAACAAAAGAAAAAGTTGACAAATGGGACTACATCAGACTAAAAACCTTCTGCAAGGCAAAGGAAACCATGAACAAAATGAAAAAACGACAGATCAACTGGGAGAAAATATTTGCAAATGATATATCAGACAAGGGGTTGATTTCCAAACTATATAAAGAACTCATACAACTCAACAACAAAAAAACAAACAACCTGATCAAAAACTGAGCAGAGGATATGAACAGATATTTTTCCAAAGAAGATATATAGACAACCAACAGGCACATGAAAAGATGTTCAACATCATTAATTATTAGGGAAATGCAAATCAAAACTACAGTGAGATATCACCTTACACCCATAAAAATGGCTTTAATTACCAAGACAAAAAATATCAAATGTTGTAGAAGATGTGGGGAAAAGGGAACCCTCATACACTGTTGGTGGGAATGCAAACTGGTGCAGCCACTGTGGAAAACAGTATGGAGATTTCTCAAAAAATTAAAAATAGACATAGTATACCATCCAGCCATCCCACTACTGGGTATTTATCCAAAGAACATGAAATCAACAAATACAAAGAGATTTTGTACGCTTATGTTCATTGCAGCATTATTCACAATAGCCAAAACATGGAAACAACCCAAGTGCCCATCATTGGATGAATGGATAAAGAAAATGTGATATACATATATCTATCTTATACACACACATGCACACACAATGGAATACTGCTGAGCCAGAAAAAAAGACAAAATCGTCCCATTTGCAACAACATGGATGGACCTTGAGGGTATTAAGTCAAGTGAAATAAGCCAGACAGAGAAAGATGAACACCATATGATTTAACTGATATGTGGAAGATAAACAACCACATGGACACAGAGTACAGATTCGTGGCTACCAGAAGGGACGGGGGTTGGAGGAGGGTGAAAGGGGTAAAGGGGCCCATATGTATGGTGATAGATGAAAACTAGACTATTGGGGGTGAGCATGATGCGGTCTATAAAGAAACTGATATATAATAACACACAGCCGAAATTTACATGATGTTATAAGACAACATGACCTCAATAAAATAATTAAAAAATAAAAATAAGTAAAGTGAGATAAAGATAAAGTGGTGATGCTGTGCAGGTTCTCAGGGAGAAGCAGGTGACACCTGAGTTTAAACGAAGGTGTAAATAAGGGAAGAAAAATGGCCTTTGTCCCAGGCTGAGAGAGAAGAAAAATATCCCAGCCTATTTCACACACACACACACACACAAACAAAACACAAAACAAAAAACAACCATAGAGGGCCTAATACATGCAAGATAGGAGTGCAGAAGGGCAGGGCAGAGTGACATCACCACCTGCTGAGGCCGCTGGACAAGACAGCCTGAAGGAGGCCAAAGCAGACGTGGAAAGATTCATTTTCAGAGGAAATATTCCACATAAGAGCTAATTTGGGAAGTGATTTCTACATTGCATCCTGGCTAAGGTGAAAAGTGTGGGCACACTTAACTTGTTTGTGTGATAGGATGTTCCGGTGACAGTTGGCCATGGCACCAGGATATTATAGAAGCTGCATTCAGTGTACGTAGAATTTACAAAGGAGATAGTCCAAGATCGATTCGGTGGCTCTTGGATCCTACATCCATATTGAGGACATGAAAGATTGGAGATAAATCAAGAGATTGCAGGTTAAACAGGGATTTGTGAGAAGAGTGTCTTTGACTGACGTGAGGTGTGCTTTGAATCCCGCTCCCCAAGGAATGGTAGGGGGTGACAGTATATGCCCTGTCCTTCAAAACAGGAACAAGAACTTCCCCGGGGCCCCTTGGAGAGTTTGGTAAGAGTCCTCTGAAGTGAGGGTGACAGAGTGTACTGGCTCTGCCTCCTGCCTGGGAGAGGCCACAGCAGAGGCACCTGGACAGCTGCGATGGCCAAGGGGAGGCAGACAGAGTAGCACTGGATTAGCCTGCCTCCCAGAGTCTGACAGGCCAGAGATTTGTGTGTGTTTCCTGAAGAACAGATATGAATCATGTGGGAGAGAGAGCAGGCCTGGGGCCACTCAAAGTTCTACCCAGCAAAGTACTGGGGAAAGATAACTCACTAGAGAGACTAGGTGAACCAGACTGCTGGAAAAATGGGGCTAGGAAGGAGGAGGGGACGGTCAGTTTAAGGGAAACCCATCACTCATTCCCTGGAAATGTCATCAGATGCTCCCAGTGAGGACCTTTGCAGAGGCCACAAATCGCATCCCCTCTCTCAGCGCCAGGACCACAGAGCCAGTCCTAGCTGATGACAACATGTGTGAAGGAAAAGCTCTCCTGCCCCACCCTCTGCCATTTTCTCTTCTCTCTTTGTCCCTCTACCAGTCCAACTCTGGACGTGTTCACAGACCAGAGTTAGCAAGTTATGGGAGGAAGAGTTGAACATAAAGGAAGAAGACACTGTCTATAAACCTCCCCTGGACTGCAAAAGGCCAGAGATGGAGGTGGAAGGAGTATTCATCTTAAATGAAGTTGGAAGCTTTGGTCATTACATTGACCCTACATTCTAACTACTGAATTGAGATTGTACTTAAGGACTTTGAGTGACTACCAAACTTTTGATTGTCTAAGAGTAAAGAAGGAAGCCAGGGGGCCTACCTCAGCTTTCATCCAGGAATATAGAAGGATGACCCACACTGAGCGGGTTGAAAGGACAGTGAGAGACACATGCGGTTGCTCTTTGGATTGCAGCCCATGAGTGCCACATGTGCACCCGTCACATTTGTATATTTGATTCTTTGCATTGCACTCTTTACTTTAGCTTCTTTGATTTCCAACTGGATTGTGAGTTCTCTGATGCACAACAGATTTATGGTTGTAAACCTAGTGCCAAGCACACAGTGGGACCTCCATATATGTTGTGGACTGAGATGCATAGAGGAAAAGTTACACGGCTGGTTAGTAAAGCAGAGACTACCTCCCAGATGCCGACCTTTCTGTCTGGTCATCCAGATTTCATCCCAGCCCTTTCATCCATTCAATGAGCACTTACTGAGCGCCTATTGTGTCACTCCCCAAATAATCTTCGCTCTCATGTCACAAGTGAGTGACTATGACACCATTTTAACCAACTCAGCCTTGGGACTCATAATGAAGGCACGTTTGTTTTCTCACCTTCTGTCATTATTTGTCTTTGTGTGGTTCTCTCTGAGGACCAGGAAAGCATCACACATATCTCTGAATTGCTAGCACCTACCCAGCATGGAGAAGCTGTGGAACAAACGCATGAACAGAGCAGATCTGAGATCCCCTGAAGCTCTAGGCATCAGGCCTCCTGAATCAGGAAGAAAGAGCACTCCAACACTGCCCTGGGATTTTTATGAACGCGGTTCATGCAGGGATAAAGATTAGGAGCTATGCCCTGGAGGAGGGCCTGAATCCCGGATCCTCCAGTGACTTGGGAAGGGTGTCATTGTTTCCTAAGACTTACCTTTGAGCATAGTAATGAGAACGATGACACTTGTCGTAAATGAGACACGGGAAGGTATCTAGGAAAAGAATCTCTAGTTTGATGCCTGGTAAACTAGGTTCTCTCTGTCTCTCATGTATATATATAATTTTTCAAACTTTCTTTCCCTTATTCCCCATATTTGAAACCAAAGCAGCATCTAAGGGTAGGAGTCATAAAAAAATATTTAGTAGTAAAAGTCAAGATTGAGCATATACGATCATGTTGGTTGGAGAGGAGTTGAACTAAAATAATATTATCTGATAACATGGTGCAAAGAACATGGTCATTGGAGGGAGAAGATTTGGGTTTGGGTTTGAGCCTTGTCTCTGTCACATATCAACTGAACCTGGGCAGATAAATGGATTTTCTGAGCTTCTTTTAATTTACCTTTGAATAAAGTTTATAAGATGCCTAGACCCTTCTTGGGGATAGAACCTGTTCTACTCAAGTTTATGTCCTTAGCATCTGTCGGAGCATTTGGCCTACAATAATAACAATATAAATCATAATAAGTGACTTTTTTCTAAACATTTGATTGTACTAATTCATTTAATCCTTATAGCAACACTATGAGGTAGGTACTCTTAAGTTTTAATAAATACTTGGGGAATGGAATTTTACTAACATATTAGTAAATCAAATCAAAAGCAACAATGTCAAGCAAAAGTAATTTGTAAGCTTCAAGTGCCATAAATCTAAAAGGTAGCATTTGAGTTCTTCAATTTCTCTCCTTTGATCTAGGAGTACTGCAGCTTGGGCTTATCATAAAATAGGGAGATGGATCATTTCCAGAGATTTTACAAACGTTGCCCTTTGTGCAATTTCATTTAATCTTTGCTACAGCTCTTTGAGGCAGATGCAATTATCCCATTTTATAGACTGGAAACTGAAACTCAGATAAATTAAGTAACTTAGTGACTTGCTCAATGGCTACCCAAGTGTTCAGTGGCAAAGTTATGTTCCAAATCTAAGTTGGCTGTCTCCGAAGCCCAGGAACTTCTAGGAACGGCTAGGGAAGAGACGAGGAGGGGAAAAGGAGGCTTCAGATGGGTTTGCAGTGGGTTAAAACAGGGTTAAAAATATCAGAATAAGAACTGGAGCCTTGCGCCCCCTCGCCTCCAACACCATTTCAAATGTTCTTCTTATTCTGAAATTCAGAAGTACATGTCCCCAAAGTACCTCTGTTCCCAGGGAAAGTCCAACGATAACTGCTGGGAACCGCAAAGGATAAGGAGGCTCTGTTATTTCCAGAGAATTCTGAGAGGGCAAGAGGAGGTCAGGTGGTTGAGATGTGTGTCTGTGGGCTCTTTTAGATGTGAACATGATGATTGTTCTGGTTGGTTTATACTTTTTATTCTTTTCCCAAGTCCTGGGAGGCAGCACAGTGCAGAGGGAAGAACACGGGACTAGACCTTAGGTGAGAGCCCCTGGGACGGGGACCTTGCTCTAACTTGCTCTGGGTCCTCCCATCTGGACCTCATTTGCCCCAGCTGAACAACAGTGGGCTGGGGCAGCTCACATGTAAGGGCCCTTCCTGTTCTATAGTCTATGGTGTGAAGTTACTATTTTTTGTTCTAACTTCCCACACTCTAGGGAGGGTGATTCAAGCCTAACTATGGGAGAGGAGCAGCATTCCAGACTAATATTTCCTAAATGTGGTCACGTCACAGCTATACTTAGCCCTCTAGTGTGGCATTTTTGCAGAGCTCTCAATTCAGTTTTCTAGGCAGTGTTATAAATGCATCAGACGCCTATGTTATTTAATTCGGTGGTGCATGTGTGTGTTTGGGGGGTTACCTAAAGGGGGGAGTCCCTGTTTATAATCCTGAGTCCACTTGGAACTAACTGTGCAAACCTGAACAGGTCATTCACCTTGCTAGGTTCAGTTGCATCCTCTGATAGAGAGAGTGACGATCGTGCCTCCCTGACTGGGCTGTTAAGAGGGGTCTGTGAGTCCATTTCTGTAAAGCACTTAGAAGAGTGCCTAACCCACAGTGAACACTCAATGATATGAGTTATTTTTATGAATTCTTTCCAGCTCTAGCTCTTATTTCATACATGAGGAAAGGAACCCTCAGAAAGTTTGAGCAATTTGCTCAAGAGCCAGTGATAAGCACATGCTAGGAAGAGGAGTGAGAATTTTAGGATATTGTGATTATATTTCAGCCTGGGACCCAGAAATGCCTGGGTTGTACCCCACTGCTCACCACGCCTTCCTAACCGTGGTCAGTTTCTGCCCAGAACCTGAGGCAGGTGGGCAAGAAAGCAAGCAGAGCACACATGTGCTGGCCGGTGAGGAACAGCACCCAACCCAAGAATAGCACGCCCCCTGAAGAGCCTGGGACCTGACTGTCTGACTAACTGTTCTTCCCAGGGGCCGGGAGACTGGTGGGCACAGGGTGAACGCAGGGAGAGGGTGGCCTTTCCTCGACAGTGGGTCCAATTTTAACTGCACCTTCATTGTGTTCCAGGCCATTCACAAACTATCTCCATCCTCACTTTGCAACTATCTCCACGCTCTTTGTATTTCAGCCTCCTCCAGACATTCCACGTCCTGGGCCCTCTGTACACCCCTCTGCTCCAGCAGGAAACAGGGTGCTTGCCCGCCGCCTCCCCCCGACTCCATTTTAATCCTTTCTGTTGTGACAAACAAAACCTGATTCAAATTTTCCATCTTATTGTTAATTTGGATTAAGTCTAACCAAAGCATTACAATGTGTTGGTATCATTTGAAACTGCAGAATCTTTCCCAGGGCACGTTGAACTTAGATGAAGCAATCATCGTAAAATAAAACTGGCAATGACTCAAACTCCACATGCTAATCTTTGCTACTGAACCAAAAAGAAAAAATGTTATGGAATAATCAGAGTTTCCTGTCAAAATTAGATCTGCATTATCTGATGTGAGAAATTGGATTTGGTGGAAATAATAACCACAAAAAATTCACAATGGCTGAAGCTATAATTGATAAAATAGGATAGAAACAATAAACTGATTCAGTGAGTCAAATCTATAGAAGATTGAAATGAAGGTTTCATTTTGAAGAACATAAAAGTGAAAATGGAGAAATTAAGCCCAACTTAGCTGTAGTACAATAATGATTTAAGTGTTTGCATCCATAAGTAATGTACATCCTTGGGGTAGATGAGAGCAGAAGGTCTGATGAATCAGAAAAGCAAACTCGTCCTCTGAACAGTCGAGATGGATTCCACTCAGCCCAGCACAGTGGTCTGTGAGAACTGTTTGATGGCATGTTTCTCTAGAAGCTAAGACAATCCTGGCTGGATGTACCATTTTACGTCACAACGAGATGGTCATGTAGCTTTTAATTAACTTACCCTTTGCTAGCTGGAATGACCTGTATTTTCTGAAGCGATCAAGGTCTGTCTCAGTGCTGTTAGCCACAAATCAGTGGAGCACAAGCACAAAATGGACACAGGCTTTGCTGTGTGCTCTAACCCCTGTGGGGCCCCCCTGAGTGTGCTGGCCAGGCCATTCTTCCTGGGCACTGTGTACTTTAGGGATCAAAATAAGGGGCTTTAACAACAAAAAATATAGGTGCTAAAAAAGTACCTAAATCTCATTTATATAAAATTGACCTATAAAACTTCCTTCTAGAAAACACCTCCTTTGAATGTCCTTTTGCGACTTTGGTCATTCGTCAATCATCGATTAAGTAGGACACCAGATGCTTAGATATGGTTCATGCCTCCAAAGAAGGCAAGGCACAGTGATTCACACACATTTAGCACGATGTGCTGAGTTTAATAGTAATAGACTCTACTTAATAGGCAGAGGATGTGGTAACCAGTTTTGCTAGATAAGTGTCAGAAAGGGGTGATACTTAAGCAAAATCGTCAAAGTCAAAGGGATGAATGCCTCCATTTGGATGAACAGCATGGACAGCGTGGTGAGGAAACTACCTCAGGTGGCTAGGGAGTTGGCAGATGAGAACAGGGTCTGGAGATGAGGGCTGGTGGGAATCATGGTGGTGACCGCTGCCTCTTCTTCCCAGATCAGAGGGAGCTCATATGTTCCAGCCCAGCCCTGAGGTCCAGCAGGGGTGCTCTCCCTGGTTGGGTCTGCACTGGTTCCCTTAGGGCTAATGGATATTTTGAGATGCTGCAGAGCTCTGTGGGTAGGCTTTCTGGGTGGCTGAGTGATCTGGGTTTGAACTTGAGGCACAGGTGGGCCTGGATCACATTCACTCCATGACTGTCGAATGGCTTGAAAGCTGGTAGTAAAGGGTCCAGGCTCAGGAAGATATGGCCTAACTCAGACTCAGACTGGTGGTCTTTCATCTGAGCTATACACCCCCTTGGAGGTACCTAAAGACTTTTCGAGAAATGTGCAGGCAGAGACAATTTTAAAGGAATCGATTTCTAGTATCTCAACTTCCACGTATATTCTTTTCCGAGCATTGATCTCCCCAACAGCTCCTGCTGGCAAGAATTGCTCCTCCCTTTCCTACCTTCCTTTTCATAGTCTCCCCCCCCGCCCCGCTCCCTTTTAAACACCTATTGCTTTATGGTTTCAGGAAACCAAACCAGTTTACAAATTTACGTGCGCACACACACCCCACAGACGTATTGGATGGTCAATAAAAGACTAGGTTCTGGCGTACAAATCTAATACGTTAGGATAAAATTCTGTGGGGAAAGTGAAATGGAACCAGGAGTTCAAGGAGTTTTTTAAGAAGAAAAAAAGAATAATGTAAAATTTCCAACTGTTAAAGAAGAGCTTGTTTATTATACATTTTTCAAATGGATTATGGTGGGTTTTAAGTAACTATGGTATTTTGACTAAATTGGGTACATGCAAAAGCACGATCTATTTTATTTTAAAATGTCAATATTTACATGCTGTTTAAAGTTTGGATGAAAAATTTCAGATATCAACTTAAAATGTATGAGGGGGTATAGAATTTTTACAAAATTGTTTTAAGGTACGTGAGGAAAAAGTTTGCAGACCACTATTCTGTTGAGCCTGCTGGCAAAGCATCCCTGGCCTGGGTACCAGACTCTGTTCTCTGGGCCAGCACCCATTCTGACTGCCGTCTATTACCCTCAGCAGAGGGATCTAGAAGCTAGGACCCAGAGCCCCATTCAGGGTTCCTTCCCAGTCTCCTTCCTGGGGATTTTCCTGGGGATATTCTCAGGAAACTTTACACACAAAAGCCTTCATTCTGCATATTTTATCCCATTATTATGTTCAATGGTCCATTAGAAAGAGATCAATGGTCCCTTTGAATAGAACCCAAACCTTTTGCAACACAACCTTTAGGTAAGAAAATCCAAGCCTCTAGAAACAAAAATAACAGTAGGCATGATCACTTCTTTGAAGAGAAAAAAGATGCTTTCATTTCTTCATGTTGTGCTACCCTCCTTCTCCTCCCCCAGGTTGGGAAGAAGTACTCTAGCTAAAGTGCGAATGGCATACAAGACCAGGAAGATGCATGCAGGCCAGTGGTGGGTAGAGAAAGAGAGAGAGTACTCTCTTATCCCAATGCCATGTACACTTCTGAGCTGTGAGGGCTTGGGCAAATTTCTCACCTTCTCTGGGTCACAGATTCACATCTGTGAAGTGAGATCATCATGTGAACTTCTTATGATTTTTATAAGGATTATATGAGATATTTATGAAAGTGCCTAGACTAGGCTGTGAAACGTAGTAGGCAGCCAATAAATAATTATTTTGAGCACTAAGTGCTATTCCTTATGCTGCATTTGGCGAAACAAGGGTGAAGAGGCTAAAAGTACATCTTCAAGAAGCACGCAGTCTAATGAGAGAGTCTAGCAGGCAGTTACAACAGAGCTGCAGTAGGATGCTATGGCAACAGAGGTAAATGGGGACTATGATGGCAGAATACGAGGGGGACCGCTAATCCAGTGTCGGAGTAGAGGATGGCTTCTTCGAGACCCTAACATCTAAGTGAAGAACTGAAGGCCAAGAAAGAGTTGGCCAGGCACCGAGGAGAAATACCCCTGTGGGCACAGGGAAGACCTTGGCAAAGGCCTGGGGACAGAGCTCTTGGGGAGGGCTGAGATGGGGCACTGCCATCAGGCTGGAGAGGTAGAAAGGGGCCAGGCACTACGCTAAGAAGCTGAGACTTATTTCCTCTTCCCCAGGAAAAGCCATTACAGGGTTTGATCTGGGAATGACCTGGCCTGCTTTGTGGCTTAGAAATCTCCAGCTGTAGTGAGGAGAAGACAATGAGGTGCTGGTCTGGAGATCAGGGAGACCAGTGGTTCCTCTAGTCCACGAGCCTGTCAAGGGCAGAGAGAATGTTTTACACAACTTTGTAAATTCAGGGTCCAGGACAGTACCTGCTATGGAGTAAGAGTTTGACAAAATATTACTGAAGGAATTGGTCAGTGACTCAGCAAACTAATTTTCCTCAATTTTATATTAACCAGGGCAAAAACTACTGCTGAATACAGTCTCTCATCGATGTCCACTTTGCCCCTCCAGTGCTCTCAGCAGGTTCATGCCTGTGAGCATGCAGCTGATGAAAGTGGTTACGGCTGCCTGCTACCTAACTCAGGAATTGCCCTGAGCGTCCCTCCCAATGTCCGCTGGAACTCTGCAGCTTCTCTCTTACCACTGCCCCGGCCTCTGTCTTGTTCATCCTCACAACCTCTTTGTTGAGCCCTGTTTGGATTGATGTCCACTTTCCATTGTGTGATCTACCCGCCTCCAATTTGGCACACTCAAAAGGTGCCTTTCTCTCTTAGGCCATTCCTGCTTGTCCAAGGAGAGAGACCAATCAGTACGCAGTCTGAAATGTGAACACGGCGAAGTGATAAAAAGTCCCAAAATGGTGACAACAAAAATCCCTTTTCAGTTCACTTAGCATGGTGGCCCTATTAAGGGTATGATATGATTTTCTTGAAGCTTTATGCAATTTTGAGAGTGAGGTCCACCTGAGCTACTCCACTTTGGGGAACTTTCTCTAGGGCTTCCTTCACAAGGCTGACCCTCAGGGCTCATAATTAGGCCACGGGACAGCAGGAAAGCAGTGGAGGAGGAGAAATCAATGAAAAGGATTCTTATCATAAGCTCCTTCTCTAATTTGGGGAAACAGAAATCTCCGCATGTTTTCTCAATAAGCACTCCATCAGAAGCCTTCTTATCCTGACAGGCTTCGCTCTTTCATAAACACAGCAAGAATAACCTCTGGCCGCTGGCCTACCATAGACAAGTATGAAAATGTGAATTCCACGGGTCACTGTTTTTGCAGCCGCCAGATGTGGATGAAAGGAGAAGGGTGTTTTATTGTGTTTTCTCAAGAAACAGAGAAAGGTCTGTCCTGAGATGGGCCTGCTTTCCTCCCACACAAGTGGCCACCATGTGGCTAGAGGACAGCTAGCTAATTTGCAAGATTAAGCTTTTCCAAATATTTGGAATTGGTCTATTCTGTCTTCAGCTAATAAAATGGATTTCTGCTCCAAAATGGATTTAGGAAGCAGACACAAGAGCTCCTAAGGGCTTGTTGGCAACTTACCTGTTAACAGGGTCCATCTGTCAAATGGATGTACAACGGGTAGGCTCTATATTGATGGTCTCCTATTTGTCCTCCCAAGGATGCCTACCTTTATGCAGGGGTTCTGCTGAGGGCAGATGGAGGCCAATGCCAGCTGATGCTGAGAGATACCCAGGACACAAGCGTCTGCCCTCTGTTGCACACTCACACTCTGGAAGTTCTTAAAGAACAAGCATACATTAAAAAAAGAAAAAAAGAGGGGCTGGCCCCGTGGCCGAGTGGTTGGGTTCACGGGCTCCGCTGCAGGCGGCCCAGTGTTTCATTGGTTCGAATCCTGGGCGCGGACGTGGCACTGCTCATCGAGCCACGCTGGGGTGGCGTCCCACATGTCACAACTAGAAGGACCCACAACTAAGAATATACAACTATGTACTGGGGGGCTTTGGGGAGAAAAAGGAAAAAAATAAAATCTTTAAAAAAAAAAAAAGAAAAAAACCTTACCCACCAAATGAGAAATCTACATTAATTGTGAATATCTTTATTCAATTCATTCATTAATTTTGTTTACAATGTACCAGAGACTTTTCTAGGTACCAGGGAAATAGATGAAGTAAGACATAGTCCCCGCCTTAAAGGAGCTGGTAGTTTATTTGGGGAGACAGAGTTATAAACATCTATAATAAAGTACTATAAAATATGAACTGTAACAGGAGATTTGGAGAAAGAGGCCCAGAATCCGCATGAGGGAAAAAGGGGGTTTCACGGTGGAAGCAGCCCTTGAGTTGAGTCTTAAAGAATGAGTAGGAGGTTTCCAGTGTGGGAAGTGTATTCAAGACAAAAGGATAGACCCTTTGGAGAGAATGCTGTGTTTGGGGAGTGACAAGTATCCACGTGGCTGGATTGTGAAGTAGGAAGAAAGGGAGAGATGGCTCTGAGGAAGTGAAGAAAGCAAGAGCCAATTCACCAGGGGCATTAATCACGTTAATACATTTATATTTGGCTCTGTAGGCAATGTCGGGTGCATGGGGGGCACTGAAGAATGTTGAACAGTAGAGCAAAATTGTCAGGCTGCAGCATAGAAGATGGTTTGGAGGTGAATGAGATAGTCAGTCCAGGGAGTGAAGCATACCTGCTGACAGTGCATTATAATGAAAGGTAATGAGCTTTCGTATGGGGAGATGGCGCTCTTCCCTTTGCCCCTCAGATCTACTCTCCACCGTGCTCTGTGCCCCAGGGGGCTGACCTATATGGTCTGCATCAGTGGCATCCTAGCCCCTGGATCTAGTTGGGTTCTGATACTGTAAGCCAGGGCAGGAGATAGAAAGGAGAGAGGAGAGAAAGTCAAGCAAGGTACTTACTCTCCTGGGTCCCTCTTTGTGAGGTTACCTTGGGCTGATTTCATTCCCGATGGAAGTCACAGCTCCTCTCCACATGACCCTTTCCTGTCAAGATCCAGTAACCTCTCCTTGTCAGGTATAGGGATGTTAAAAGCCTTTCTGGCTCTCGAGTACTGTGTTATTCCTTATAGTTTCTCCATATCCTGCCTATGGCTGCTGAATAATCCCTTTGTTAAGTCCTCCTTGAATTATCCAAATACAAGTGGGTCATCTGTTCCATGGGGAGACTCTGACTGCCACTGTACTAGGTGGCACTGGAGTAGAGTGGGCATATCAGGTGGTTCTGCCTGGGGCAGGTAAAAAGGAACCAAGAAGGCTTCAGAGAAGAGGAGGCATTTGAACCCTGTCTTGAACAATGAGCTTGAATTTCACAGGCATCAGGAGTATGAAAGGCATCCTGGAATGAAGGAATAGAATACACAAATGAATGACAGAATGGAGGAATGGGGTGTACATGGGGAGCCGTGGTCAACTGGAGGGGAGGCTGCCTGGAAAGTGAGGTGAGATGTAGCAGCAGACGAGGAGGCCAAGAGAAAGTAGGTCAGAGTGGAAGAACTTTGAATGCCAGCTTAGGAGTTATGTTCTGATTCTAGAGAAAAGGGACAAGAATGGTGGCAGCATTGGGAATTGAAGCATATGAGGAATCACCGAAGGATCTGGGAGTGTTTTTCTTGGAGAAAAGACTTGGGAGCATGATCATTGTCTTCAAATATGTGAAGGATCTGGATAACAATATGGCAATATGTATCGTGAGTTCAGATTATTTTTTTGAGTTCATATGTTTTGGCCAGTAATTCTATGTCTAGGAATTTAGCTGAAAGAAGTAATCCAAAATGCAGACAAAGCCTTCTGTACAAAAACATTCATTGCTGCATTATTTATAATAATCAAGAATTGGAAATAACCTAACTGCCCAGTAAAAAGAGAGTTGTAAAATATATGGCAGATCTTTACAATACAGCATTATGCGGTTGTTAAAACAAAGTATATAAAAAATTTAAAGGCATGAGAACATACTTTTAATATCATGTTAAGTGGAAAAGTAGGATATAAAATATCCATACAGAATGGTCTCAGTGACATAGAAATATACAAGTAAAATAAAGATATCAAAATCTTATCCGTAGTTATTGCTGTCAATGAGTTTGTGGGTGACTGATATTCTTGGGATGTTTCAAAGATCATTTGTAAAGAAGAGTTGGGAGTTGGCACATCATTGAGATAAGTACACAGTCTGTCAAGTGAAAACCAATGAATGGAACCCCATCATTTACACATATATGTTACACGGTTTGTTTACTTCCATCACCACCTCCATCACCAAATACCATCTCCACTACCACCAGCACCTCCACCTCCACCTCCACCACTTCCACCAGCACCACCACTACCTCTACCAACCACCTCCACCACCACCATCTCCACCAACCACTTCTACCTCCATCACCACCAGCACCACCACCTTTACCAACACCGTCTCCACCATCTAGTTTATTAATCACATACCAGGTACTATGCATGCAATATATTTTTTCTGTATATTATGTCTCTCAATCCTCTCAACTCTCTAAGGTAGGCTTTATTTTTACTCACATTTATCAAACGAGGAAATCACCTCAGAGAGGTCAAGAGATTTGTCCAAGATCACACTGAGAGTAAATTTCAGAGTTGGAATGTGAACCCAGGCTACCTGACTCCAAACTGTTATGCTATCCTGCTAATCCATTGTTTTTGTGTCCATTGGAGATGAATGAGATAGTCAGTCCAGGGAGTAAAGCATACCTGCTGACAGTGCATTCTAATGAAAGCTTTGTCCTTTCATTACCATTGTCCCTAGTCATGTATCATTGGCTAGAAGTTTTTCACAATAATGAACTACAGTGCACAAAATGGTACATCTTCTTGGTAACACCTTGTAGACGTTGAGTGCATTTAAAGTCGATGATCCAAGTGGGATAAAGTGCTATGAAGAAAAGAAGTCAGAGGAAATGCAGTAAAACCTTGTTTAATAAAAGCAAATAACTAATATTTACTGAGACCTTATCATATGCCAAACAATGTTCTAAGTTTTTTACATGTATTAACCAATTTAATTCTTATAAATACCCTATGAGTTTAGTACTATTATAATCTCCATTTGATGTATGGGGACATGGAGTTTAAATGACTTGTCCAAGGTCACATGGTTAGATCAGATATACAGCAACACAAAGAGCAGCTGTACAGCCCACTATGCGCCTTACTCCTACACAGTAGCGCCTCTGTGTTTGTGGGTGATGAAGCGAAATGCTTTTTTAAAAAATCTCAGTAGCTAGCACCAGAATCCCTCTCAGGGAGATAACTTTCCTTCTTGTGAAAACACCTTGATGAACTATTTGGGAATAGAGGTGTGGTCAGGAGCTTTTCTGCCTGAGGAAGTGAGAGGAATTTGTTTTTTGCTCTAGGAAAACAGAAGGGAGGGGGAGGTGCAGAGAGTACAGTAAGAGTGAAGAAGCCCCCAAGAGGGGGCATGGAATACGAAGTGATAAAGTGCAGGGAGGCCGAGGGACATTTAAGAGAAGGTTACTCCTTAACGTTGAAGTTATTTGTGTTTTAAATGTAAATCTCTCCCTCCAAAAATGTTGGTAAGTACGACTCTGCTCACAAACTCTACATGATTGTATTGTTGTTGTTGTTATTATCATTGGAGGAAATTGAAAAAGGGCCTGAATTTCACGTCGGACTCAGTGCTGTGTCAAATGGAATCAGCAAATTTAAAATAGGCCCCTAGAATCATACAGGTGAGCAAGTAGTGCCTCTGGAATTCACAGATATTTGGGAGAAGGCTCCAGACATCCACAGGGTCTGGAATTAGGCACTCCAGCCAGTCCTTTCTAGATCTCTCCAGGAACAGAGGCCCTTCCAACACCTCAGTTACCTGATTCAGCAGGTTTAAACCTCCTGACAGTTCGAGAATCTCTTGCTTTGCCTGTTTTCTTTTCAAAAGAAAGAAACAGTCTTCAGGGATGGTATGGAATGTCCTCAGGTCTACGGCAGTAAGAGGAAGAGGTAGGATTCAAAGTCAAGGCCACGAACTTCCCATGACTCCTCACTGCCTCACCTGTCTTGGCTTTGTGTCTTCGTTGAACCTCTCTGGGAGACCCCCATAATTTCAGCGGCAGTGACTCTGAATTGCCAGGTTTTGGGGTGATCCAGGTCCTAGTCCAGGAGCCAGAGCCTTCCACGACATCAGCAAGCAGGGAGGACTTATCCATTTGGTTCTACAGAAGGGCAAATGGGTCTAGACCACCCTTGAGGGGTGAGGCAATGGCTAATTTAAGGGAGCAGTGGGCTCCTACCTGGAATCTGGTAAAAATTATAAAGTAGCGGTTTCCCATTCTTAAAAATGTAAAAATTGGGGCTGGCCCCATGGCGTAGTAGTTAAGTTCACACACTCTGCTTTGGTGGCCCAGGGTTTGCAAGTTTCGATTCTGGGTGTGGACCTAACACCGCTCGTCAAGCCACACTGGCGGCATCCCACATAGAATAGAGGAAGATTGGCACAGATGTTAGCTCAGCGACAATCTTCCTCACACACACACAAAAAGTAAAAGTCGCATTTTCCTGGTTTTAAATATGCAAATTTTTAATAAGATCTGCTCAGCCTAGTAACAGAATTCTCATAATTTTAAAGAACTTTTAAAATTAAAAATGAATACATGTTTATTGTGGAACATTTGGAAAATATAAAAAAGAGTAAAAGAGACAAAATCTCTAGGAATTTTAGTGCATCATTATCACTAAAAATGTATCTGATGATTTGGTTCATAAACATTATTCTTTATTGTTTCACTTTGCATTGTTTTAAATAATTACTGAGGCCCAACACCTTTCCATATGTTAACTGACAATTTACCTCTTCTTTCATAAATTCCTTGGCCCACTGTCTTGGATTTGATTCTTATTTAAATGTAAAATGGAGGTCTCTTACAGCCATGAAAAGATGTGATTATCCAAATATCCTAGTGTCTCACCCAAATAATAACTGTCTTTCTTTGGCTCCTTCATCCAAATAGACGGGGAGGAAGTGAGCGAGAGTAATCATGACAGAGAACAGTGTTTCCTAAATTGTGTTTCCTGGAAAAATGGATGTTATGGTGAAAAGGGTTCAAATGAGTTGGAAAATCCTGCATTAAATAGAAAGCAATGGTTTCCAAATTGCAGCTAAATGACAGAATTTTCTATAGCCTTTTGGTGTTCATAGAACTAAGACTTTTCTAGAAAGGGGAGAGGAAGATAGCTAACATTTCCCAAACCCCCAGGACCCCATGCCCTTTGGACAACCCTGGTGTGGATGGAGGAAAGACTATAGGACAGGGTGGCCGGAGAACTGTTCTTCTCTTAGTTTGCCACTGATGTGTTTTATGACCTTGGGCTATTCCAACAATCCAACCGCTGGTGAAATAAAGAGGAGTCTGTCTGAGATGGGGGTGGAAGGCTGCATAGGATTTTGATAGGAGGAGCAAAGACATTCCAGGTGGAGGCCATCGAATGGTCAAAGTACAAGGTACTTTCCTAACCAGTGATAGGAAACCAAATAATTCAGGCCACCGTTTGTAACAACTCTACCCTGTGAGCAGAAAAGGCGACAGACGTGTTTACTCCTGAGAGACAGGCTTTCACCAAGTTCTTTCTATTTCTGTTTCAACGCCCAGAAACCACCTGCCTTTTCCTAAGGGTTCCTGCCCACATAGGTAGACCAAATCATAAAAATTCATATTTGAAATAAGAAACCTCAGGACTTCAGTCACTTTGACAGCCAGACTTTGGGCTGACGGAGAAATTACAGATGAATGTCTTTAAAATCCAGTGAAGGACTTTTACGATCCGTTTCTTGAATGGCAGGTCTAGAATTTTCATACATGGCTAATTTTTTATTGATTGTATAATATATTCAGGCAAACTTATTAGAAAATCATTTATTTTATTTAAAAACAGAGCATGAACCAGAACATTGTTTTGATTACTAATTGTGAAATAAGTTACTCCCTTAAAAAGAATCTTGGCTTTGCAGCGGATTTACATTTCAGTTCACTCCAGTTTCGTCTCGTTTGTATCTGGTACAGCGTTGGAGCTGCAGAAACGGGTAAGGTGGGCATTGTTCTATCAAGGAGCTCACAGAGTGTGGGGAGACAGGCCAGAACACAGCTAAAAATAATAACGCAGTGCCCCCAAAGCTATATTAGTGTCCATGACAGAATACCTACAGATCTCAAAGGAAGGAGTGACTGTCTTGCTTGGGGAGATGCAAACAACTTCACAAAAGTGATATTTGAGCTGCCTCACTAAGCTAAATAGGATCTTGTCCTTAAAAGGAACGGCATAATGACATTACTTACTCCAAGAAGTCTTCTCTGACCTGCATACCTAATTCTATTTCTTCTACTATTACTCTCAAAAACAATATTCCACCCCAGTGTAGCATATACAATCTCCGACATTTCTGTTTCTTTGTGCCGTGTTTTGGTTAACGCCCATCTGGTTAATCTGGTTAATGATAGACTACACGCCTGAGAGAGCAGGGACCAGGGCTTTCTTTTTTTCACTGACCAGAATCCAGGTCAGAGAAGAAGCTTAATAACTATTTGCTGAATGAATGAACAGTATGAACAAATACAAAAGAGCAGGAGAGAAGGAAATTTTAAGAGAATCCGGAGAGGTTCTTTCAACATGGCTAGAGTAGGGTCCTGGGTGGGACATGAGACTGGAAAAAACTTGAGGAAAAATTTATTAGCTCTTAGCTACCAGTTTTGAACTAAAGTAACCAGTTGAAAATGAAAGTCAGCCAACCAGCATTTCTAAATAGCCAGTTTGACTCTCTCCCCCCCCATACCAACCCACCCCAACCTATCTATGGTTTTTGCGAGTCCTGTGTTTAAAAGTCATTGTCTACCCTAAAGCCAGGAGGCAGGCCTCTGAGGTTTCTTTCTTCAATTCTTTTTGGCTCAAAGACATTTCATTCAGTCTACTCGTTCAAAGTGAAGAGGAGCTTTGGGATAACAAAATCCTTTTCAACCTTCAAAGTAAAGTTCATGTACTGCCTCATGGAATCCTTGAACTGCAGAGTCAGAAGGGACATTAGCTGAAGAAATCGAGGCTCAGGTTGAGGAAGTGACTTGGGGGCCACATAGCCGGAATGAGCAAAGCTGGGGCTGGAACCCAGATGTGCCTGACTCTACTCCCTCTCAGCATCCTCTGCTTTACTGAAGCCGCTTGTCTTTCACTCAGCAAACTTCTGCACTTCCAGTCTTCCTGCCCCAGAAGGGTTTCCTGTTTCGCCTCCAAAGACATCAGCAGCCCTTAGGCCCCTGCCAAACATCTGGCACTTGACGGGGATGTTCCCTGCTTCCCCCTCTCTGCAGGGTGCTGAAGGCGTTGGGTCATGAATTATGCCTTGATTCCATCCAGCCAAGCAGAGGGTAAACAAACAGGAGCGGGGAAAGCACATGTGTCGATGGATGGGGAAGCTTGTGTGTTCTCTCGGTGCGGGTATCAGCAGCGGGCCCGGGCAGTTGTCTCTGCAGGTGCCTCAAACGTCGCCCCTCTCCTTGGTGGGGGTTCCGTGAGACTGCCACTCTCCATGCCCTCAATTTCTTCACCTCATACCCCTCTCTTAACTCCCCTACAATACAGAACTGCTTTGGTGCCCCATAACACGCCATGCTCTGTCATATGCCACGTTTTCATTCTCGCTATGTCCCTTGTCAGGAATCCTCCCTTTTGATTTGGGCTTTTAAGAAAGCTTAGTTTAAGAGAAACTTCTGTGAAGCATCCTTGATTCCTCCCGACTTAAGGCTTCCTTCACCTCTTCTCAGTCTGCACTTTCAACCACTTTATACTTCCACTATAGCATTTGTTTTATTGGATTATGTTTTTCCATGTCCCCCACCAATAATATAATAGCTAACATTAATAACTACAATTTACTAAGCCTCAAAGCAAGGCCTTATCTATTGAAGGGCTTGGGTGCTGGTACAGGGGAGCCCGATAAACAGGAGTGAGAGAACAGGAAAAGGGAGACAGAAAAGGAGGAAAAGGCAAAAGAAGTTATGTTTTCGAGGTCACTGCTATAAGTAATGGGGGTTCAATTCTGTCTCCTAGAAAAGTGTGAGGCTGGAGTGTTAATCCCCTAGCCACCATGCCTTGTTGATTAGGAGCTGTCCTGGGGTCCAGAGGCTGTTAATGCTTCTGCACTTTTGGGTTGAGTTTACCCATTCAGGTCAAGCAGATTATGGCAACATTGGGGAAAGCCCTGGGGCAGAATGCTGAAAGACGGGAGCTGCTTGCTTGAGGTGGGAAGCTGACAGTAGAAGATGGTTCTGAGCTTGGGTGGAAATACCCATCAGCGTTGCAAATGAAATTAGGGCTGGGTCAATAGGGTGTGAGGAAGGTCCCAGAGACATCTGCTGTAGCAGATAGCCCCATTTTACAGGTGAGGGAACCAAGGCCTCTGACTCTGAAGCTTGACCTCTTCACTAGGATGCTGGACTCTGAGTGCCCTGAGGGTGTGGATCACACCTCTTTAGTCTCTGCAGCTTCAATGCCTAGCAAAGACCTGGCACCTTCTGGAGGCTTAGTAGATGATAGCTGAATACGTAAATGAGTTGCCAGAGTGATAATCTGGGAATTTGTAGAGTTGATTCTAACCTCAAACATTAATCCAATTTATGATAAGCAACTCAATTAGCTTATAGCCAATCAGGGAAGGCAGATAGTCAACAAGTATTTAAAAAAAAATCTAGTGAGTGCTTTAAAAGTAGAACTATGTGTATGGGAGCATAGAGAAGGTGCTTATCAAGTTTAAGGGTCAGGGAGGTCTTTTGGAGGAAATGAAGTTTAAGTTAACACTCTAAGAATACATAAGTTGTGGGGGAGGTGGGGGTGGGGGATGTGAAAAGCATGTTGCAGAGGACTGGAAACATGCAGGGGCTGAGGAGCTAGAGACAATATAGCTGTGGTGCTGTGAATGGAGACGGGCCAGTTGTAACATCCAAGCCTGGAGATGTTGAGGGGGCCAGATTATGGAGGACGACTTTGCAAACCAAGTTAGGAAAGAGCTTTCTGGTTATGATAAGAAAAAGAGCTTGGAGGAAAGCGAGATTGGAAATGGGAAGCCTAGTGGAAAGACCATAGTAACTTAGTTTAGTGTCATGGGGATGGTGGGATTGGAGAGTGAGTGGATTCTGGAGCTATGTATGAAGCTGACTCCCAGGATTCTGGCTTGAGCAACCAGATAGGTGGTAGGTGGCAGTGTTATCCCCTGAGATAGGGAGCATAGGAGAACAAAGTTGGAGAGTGGAAGTGATAGGATCTATCTTAATCATGCTGAACTTGAGAAGCCTATGGAATATCCTGGTGGCTTGATGGACAGTACACAGGCCTGAGGGTCAAGGGTCAAGACTAGAGTGAGGCAAGTGTGGCACAGAGGGAGAGAATTTAAGGAGGTACTGCCTCTCAGGGTCCTGCGAGCCCAGGGTCAGCACTTGAGAATGAATGTCTCCTTAAACTTTGCACCCTGGGCTCCTTGCTTGCCTGACTCTAGTCTTGGCCCTGTCTGAGTTGCAGGAGAGAGGTTCGGGCTGGAGTTACAAGTTTGGATGATATCATCCAACTTTATTATAGACGATGGAGTGGACATTTACCATTGTTTAGCTTCCCAGCATTGATTTCTACTTCCTAACAGCACTTAATTTCATTTTGGGGAATTTGTTTCCTCCATTGTGTGTCTTGGTGGGACGCAGTGGGAAATAGGTGCTAGCCTTCCACAATAGAAACCCAAGAGGGCCCTGGAAGAACACACTGACTGTTAGAGCCTGAGTCTAAAGTCCATTGTACTTGGTGTAAATCCTGATCAAATGGCTCTAGCTAAACAGTTAGGCAAGATGTTTAAAGAAGAAAATGAGTAACTGTGGGCCGTATAAGTTTGCTAGCTTCTCTTTCTGTCTTTCAGCATCCCTCTTGCTATTTTCCAAGGCGAGGAGAAGAAAATATCGCTCTTCTTGAGGGCATGCGTGTGAAGATTGTACTGGCCGCAGCAATTTTTGTTAGCATCAGCCCCTGAAGCTGTTTTAGGGCTGCAGTTCGGGTAGATTAAGGGAGTAGGAAAGAGGTCAGGTAGAGTCTGAGACTAAGACAGACACGATTGGAAGCAGAACAGAGACAGTGAAAGAAACTGACCCTTGGTGACATAGTTGGAAACGGTTGCATCAACTTCTTCCTGAAATTAATTGTGTTAGTAAGTTAGAGGCTGTGCTGCTATAACATAGACTCCCCAGCAAAAGGCTTTAAATAAGATAAAAGTTTCTCTCTCTCACAGAACAGTCCAGAGGGAAGTGGTCCAGGGCTGCCACAGTTGCTCTGCCATTCTCGACACGTGGCTTCCATCCCTAGGTCCAGAGTGATTGCTCTAGTTGACCAATGGAACTCCGCCAAAGGGAAGAGCAAAAGAGGATACGGAGAGCAATCAGCTTCTTTTTAAAGGAAGTGACCTGAGAATTTGACTCATCTCCTTCATTGACGTTCCACTGCGTGGCCACACCTGGATGAAAGGGCGGCTGGGAAATGTCATTTCTGGAGTGTGCGTGGAAGAGGTGGGCACAACCTTTGGGTCACAGGAGGCAGGGGTTCTGTTACTAAAGGGGCGAATGGGAGAATAGATATGGGAAGTACTGATCAGTTTTGCCAAGGCAATCAGTCTCCCCCGCCCCTCCAAGCCATCGTGAGTTGGACTTTCTGTTGTTTGCCACAAAAATTTGTCTTATGAGACAGGATCTCTCTCAGAGCCTTTGCTCTTCCCATCCTACTGCCTCTCTATGATCTTTAAGGGACTTTCCAGTGCTGTGCTTGTTTGAATGCAATTGAATTTAATTTGTGAAGGGAGGGAAACAGCCAGAGATTACACTATGTGCCAGCTACTGTGCTGGGTGGTTTACATACGTTATACCCTTTCATCCTCTCTTTTCTTTATCTCCAGCTGCAGGTGAGGAAAGGCGGTGGGAGAGGTGTGTACACATAGTACGACAGACAGGCGGGAGAGCTGCAGCTGGATACAATGCCATCTGTCTGATTGGAAAGCCCCTGTTCTCTCCACCCTGTCCCCACTGAGTCTGTGGCATTGAGGTGCATGATGGTGCAAGAATTAATGGAGACTTGGAGGGGTCAGGAAAGATTGGCAGTGGGGAGGTAACAGTGTGAGCACAGGGGACAAGAGGGCCAGGCGTTGTATGTGTGTGCGTGCGCGCATGCTCATCCACAGAGAGGGGGCAGTGAGGAGGAACACAGGTGCTGAAGGGACTGGAGAGCGATGGCCCAAACAGCCCTCACCCTCCCCAGACACCCTCCCTATCAGCCACACTCCTGATTCCTCCTTACAAGGCGCTTGCTTGTTGACTGGGTGTTTATTTGAACCAGGCGTCCTGCAGACCGGAGCCTTCCTTGCTCTGACGAGCCTGGGAAGACTACTTGAAAAATAGCTGCATCACCCAGGGGCCTGGAATTGAATGCAGAAAGTCCCCTAAGGGCCATGCTGACTGAGGGCTGCCTGGGAGGCTGCTGCGGGAAGTGCAGGGCCACTCCTCAGGGGGAGGAGGAGGGTGGGGAGGCAGGGTGTTAGCAAGCTGGATTTCCAGGAAGGAAAGCCCACCCTCCACCGCCAAGGCTGAAGTAAGGCTGCCTCAGGACGTCTCATTCCTGAGAGAGCTCTCTCAGAAGAACGCTATTGTCTGCCCTTCAGGAATGAGAGGAAACTTGTTCCCTAAGGGGCACAATGAGGACACTGAGCAGCCAAGGACACAGGGAGGAAGCAGGAGTTCTCTAGGAACCTGCTGTAGCCCGCCTTTGGCAAGTGTTCAGGGAGTGGCTGGACGCTTGAACCTGGTGGAGCAGCCAGGCCCTGGGCAAGTTGGTGAAGAGGAGCGGTGGGCCCTAAGGGGACTCCACCCAGCCCTGTCACTCTGCAGCCTGTGGTCACCCTGACGCTACAACTGGGAATGTCCAGCCTCACTTCTGCTACTCCTCGGTGCGCCCTCTTCTCAGCCACACAGAACTGCTCTCTCCTCCGGATGAGCGGCACACACTCTCCTCCTCCCAAGTTCCCTCCAGTGTCCTTCCCTTCCCACGTCTGTCTGCTCATCCTTCAGCGCCTGATCACTGAATACCGCTTCTCTAGAGAAGCCTTCTTCGATTGCCCCAGGCAGTCATGTATGTCTGCTTTCTGCAAGCTTCTATTATTTTTACCTGCATATCTTCCCACCTACCATATTGTCTTACATTTTGTAGGCGCCCAGGACTATGTATGTTGGTAAATGAATAGCCCTGATCTACTTTAATGTTTTTATTATTGGTAAAGGTTATGCATTCGATAATTAAGTATGACTGTGTGTGACCATGGATGAAATTCAAAACATCTTTGGTGATCTTTGTGTTTTAGTTTTTTGGTTCAGAGTGTGTGGTTACTGGACCTATCCAAACCTGCGTTCAAGTGACGAGTAGTCAGATGAGTGACACACCCCTCGTTTTTGACTGTGTATCTTCAGCAAGTCATCTATCTTTCTGGTCCCCATCTCTAAAATAAGGGTTTTGGAATAGCTGACTCTGAGACACCTTCTAGCTGAAGAACACTATGGTTCTTTGTTGTTAGTGCCATCAGGTTGATTCTGACTCCTAGCGCCCCTGTGTCCAGCAGAGCGGAACCCTGCCTGGTCTTTTTGCACCATCCTCTCACCTTCTGGTGCTGTATCAGACCATGCTCCACTGCTATTCATGAGGTTCTCACATCCAATTTTTGCGGAAGTGGGTGGCCAGGTCCTTCTTCCTAGTCTGTCTTAGTCTAGAAGCTCTGCTGAAACTCATCCACCATGGGTGACCCTGCTGGTATGTGAAATGCTGGTGGCATGGCTTTCAGCATCACAGCAACACACAGCTGCCACGGTATGACACCTGACGGTCGGGTGGTGTGGCTGCCTGACCAGGAAACAAACCTGGGCCGTGGCGGTGAGAGTGCTGAGGCTGGCCACTGACCACCAGTGCTGGCTGCCATGGTTCTCCGCCTGAAATATTTGAAATGTGACCTCTCAGGAACCTTTGTATTTTAAAGGAGTCACTTAACTCTAGGCAAAAGCTTCAGCAGTGCACTTCTCTGGGGGATGAAGCTGCAGAGTTCCAAAGGCAAAGATCTGCAGAACTTTCCACAGAGCGACAGCTTCCTCACTCAGCTTCCTTCGAGCTGAATAGACTTGGATGAACATACCCACCCCTTGTTAAAACAACCAAGGAAAAGACCTGGAAAAAGCTCAAACACATGTTACTAAGTGAAAGAAGCCAGTCTGAAAAGGCTACATATTGTATGATTCCAACTATAAGACGTTCTGGAAAAGGTGAAATTATGGAGACAGTAAAGAGACCAGTAGTTGCCAGAGGATGAGGGTTTGGGGTAGGAGCAAATAGGTGGAGCACAGAGGGGCGAGATGCCCATACGTGACATGATGCAATTGTCAAAACCCGTAGGATGCACGACACAAAGAGTGAGCTCTGATGTAAACCATGGACTTCATGTCACAGAATCATGTGTCTATATTGGCTCATCAGTTGTCACAAATATACTACATTAATGCAAGATGCGAATAATAGCGGAAATTGTGTGTGGAAGGGAGGGGTATATGGGCATTCTCTGTGTTTTCTTCTCAATTTTTCTATAAACCTAAAACTGCCCACCCCAAATAAAGTCTATCAATTAAAAAAACTTAACCACATACTCCTTAATCACAGCAAACATTTATAAGCGCTTACCACATACCAGGTTCTGTTCTAAGCACTTTGCATATATTAACTCTTTTTAAAAATTCTCATATCAAGCTTATGAGCTAAGTACTATTATTATTCTCATTTGCAGATGAGGAAACTGAGGCAGAGTGAGCCTAGGGGAGCTTGCCCAGGGTCGCTCAGCTGGTACCTGGCAGGCCCACATTGACTCCAGGCAGTCTGGCTGCAGAGTTCGCACCATGATGTACCACACGCTTCTACTCTATCTTCTATCAAATGCCAGATGTGTGCTATATCTGCTCAGATGCCCCTTCTTCCAGGAAGCCTTTCAGCCTTGCCACCGGACTGGGGAGGACCCTCCTCTGTTTTCTCATAACACTCTGGCCTTGACTGCACAGATGCACCACATTTAGTGCATGTTTGTTGAGTGAATATTAAGTGATTGCAAAAGAAGGGTTTAACATGTTTTGTTGAATCCCAGAGAAACTATGGACTTCCACCAAACTGCCAAACATCCACAAAACGGCAGCCAGGTGCTGAGCTTGCTCTCCTGCTCACCACTGCTTCCTCCTCTGGTGTCTTGAGGCCTCCTCCTTGATCATCTCATCTCCAGTGTAGCTTGGTCTCAGTGTCAAGGCCACCACTGAAGTGGCCTTTCTTCTACTTTTTCCACTGTGTCTACTTTTTCCTCATTGTTGAAAATAAAAATAATGTTGGCCAAACCTCTATCCTTCAACTCTGCTCTCGTTCCTCATGTTTCCTCAAAGCTTTATCTGCAGAAATTCTCAGTTCTGGGAGGGAGTTTAAACCAAGCCAGGAGATAAGAACTCATTTAGGGAGACAGAGTTCGCTTATTTGCCCTGCTTTCCTGAACGTCATTTCTCTTGCCAGTGGAGGTCAAGAAAAGGAGTGGAGGAATGCAGCTGCCCCCCGCCACTTCCTAAACATAACGCTGTTGGACCACTTTCACCTCCCCAGTTCACAGGATTCTCCCATCCACAGTAGTCAGAGTGAGGAGATGTGAGTGGCCGTGGTCTGAATTCCCCTCCCTGACGAATGAGCCCCAGGAAGCTGTGCCTCAACTGGGACTCAGGGAGCTGGGTTGGGGCTGTTGTCTCACTGAGGACAGGAAGTTGCAAAGCTTGGAGCCAAAGAATTTCTGAAAAGTCTGTGCAGCCTAGAAAGCTGGAAGCGCATGGAATGGGGAGCCCTCCCTCCATCAGCAGGCTCTGCGGGCCAGCCAGGGCTCACCTCCTTCGCTCCCGCTTCCCCAGAGCCCAGGTGCGGTGCTGTCCCTTTCTGTCCCTTGTTTCCTGCTCCCCCTTTCCCCAGGTTGAGTCAGCCTTCTGTCTAGTCTCGGCAGAACTGCCCGTTTCTCTGAAGGTCCCTTTTGAATTCCCCTAATGGATTAGAATGCCTGCTGTCTGCCTCATGGAGTCCTGAAGTGCCCCCAACATAACACTTACCACACTTAATTGTAATGAATAAAGTCAAGGTTTGACTTTCTAGTTTGTCAATAAACTGCATTAGGGGAGAGAATGGCTCTGTCTTGCTGGCCATTTGTCCCTTACCACAGTGCCTGGCGTAGGGGAGGTACAGCTTAAGTACCTGTCAAATAAATGAATGAACACTAAAGCACCAGTGCAAAATGATGGACCTCAGATCCAAGGTCACGGCCGGAGCCACCATCATGAGGGCAGCAGCAACAGCCTGCACATTTGTTGCGTTCTGTGCCCCATTAATGTGTGTTTAATCACTGAAAGAGCATTGATTTCCTTGTGCTTGGAGGTTGGACCTTCCAAAATTAAATAAGCCTTCAATGGAGCAAAGCACCTTTTCCCCCAAGAATCAGACTGGCCTGGACTAATATATTGTGGGGGAGCTTTGGATCATAGATAAAAAAATGAGAGTTTCCCCACTCCAAACTTCTTCCTTGAGGATGCACAGTGCATGGCCAATTGAGCCTCCAGCAGGCCCATTAGAAAGAGAGTTGTCAGAGACTGGATTACGTAGGATTAATATTAGGCATCTCTGTCTCAGCCCAGTGAAAGGCTTCAAGTGTCCTTGGAATTTCAGTGACCTTTCCTAATCAAGGACAACATTGTTCTCCTGGCCTAATGGCTTAATTCATAGGAAATGCAACACACTCCTTGTCCCTGCTGCCCACCGCGTCTAAGATGGGAGTCTGAGGGCCGGGGGCACAGAGCTCCAGGCACTGAAATGGTCCATCTCCCTCACAAAAACCCTTCTGGGCTGCAGGGCTCCTCGCAGTTTTTCCTGAGTCTCTCTACAATCTTTTCAATGGTCTCAGCTGAGAATCAGGAGGCAATGTCACAGGTTCTAGGAGCCTAGCAGCTCTTAAACCTGTCATCAGTGGGGCTCCTCTGATCCAACAGGGCAAAGCTGCTGATCAGAAAACCACCTAGATCTTAGGCAATAGGGTAGGGTCTGAAGCCCAGCCACACCACTGTCATTTAGAGTAGGCACAGGGGAGCTACCGCTTGCTGACATGTCTGTTTCTAAATCCTCTCTCCAACCTGAAGAGTTTGCCATTTTACAGCCTCTGCTTTACAGATGAGGGGCTGTGGCTCAGAGCACACGACTATTAAATGGATTGCAAATTCCAAAGATTGGGTGGGTGGCGGCGGTGGTGGTGGTATCTATTGAATAACTAGTTGTATCACACAGTATATTAGAGGTTTTAGATTCTTTTTCTCCTGTATATCTCATTGTACACTTGTGATGTAGAAACTGGAGCCAAGGCAGAGTTTACTAATTCTTTTCTGGCGCAACTCAGCCTCCTGAGACAAACTTCTCCAGCAGTTTGGCAGTCAGAGTAGAGAAAATGAGTGGCCGGGTGGTAGAACGAAGACTCTGCAGGTTGGTGAGAGAATGGTCTAGTTCGGGCAAGGAAGGAGATGAGGCTGGAATGTGAAAGCAGAGATGGGTCTTATTCAAGGCGAATCTCTTAGGTCGGGAGCATGATTGCCATTCAGAACGTCCTCTGAACAGATGTGTGAATGCCAGCAAGAACTGATGGACAGGCAAGTCAAGTTCCTGGAGGCTCCAGTGAGGCCTTGGAGCACTAGTTGTGTGAGTGAGCTGCTAGGAGTTGGGGGTCTGAGAGGGGGTGGTGGACTTGAAGCGTCTCAGATGAGGAGCCATTTGGAATGACGATAAGGGCCACTGTGAGGCCATTACTGGGCAGCTGCCAAAGTATGTGGCAATGGCCATTGGCATTGAGGAGCAAGAAGCCAACGAGGCCAGAGTCTAGGGTGACTCCTTCCCCTCCTCTCCGAGGTATTTCACACTATTCTGGGTAGCTGTGGTGCACTCTTCTGGGACTGGGTGGATGCAAGTCTCCAATCACTTTGAAGAGTTGAGTGTCAGGTGTTGAGTGTCAGGGGGAGAAAATGCTGTAAACGTCTCTAGATCAAGGTCCACTTTGCCTTTGTGACATGAATGTCACCTGCAGTGAATGTCACCGCACCTGGAAGCTCAGATGCGGGCTGTGGGGCTCCCACCGTGGCTTTCTGTGGACTTGGTCCATAGAAGGTCACAACGGAGCTGATCTGTGAAGACGTTTTCTTTTTCCTACAGGCCCAGCCTTCACCCAGTCAGCCCCGGCTTCCTGCAGCAGAGGCCTGGGCTGTAATAGAGCCGGTCTTATTTTATTTTTTATTAAGTTCATGAACTTTAGAGGAAGGAACTTGGAAAAAAAGGTCTCATTACCTTAGGAATGAAGGCTTATGCTTCTCTTACTGCCAGCCATTGGCGTGGCCTTGCTTGTTATAGCCACAAATAATCCGGATGGAAAATTGCAACAGAGTGGCAAGGAGCAAACAGGATGGCTTCCTGGGGTGAAGCAGGTGGGGTGGGGGAAGTAGAGGTCAGTGAAAGGTCAACCTAAAACGGACAGATGTCAACTCAAGGTTTGCAGACTTCAACTCTGGCTAGAAATTTGTATAGATTGACTCTGGGGACTGAGTCTGTCGTAGACCCTTCCAGAAGTCAGGGGAATGGAAAGAGCATGGGCTCTGGATTCTGACGGATTTGATTTCAAATTCCAACTTGGCTACTCATGATAAGCTCCATGACCTTTTACAAGTTTCCCAAACCACTTGAGTTTTGGTTTCCAAATCTGTACGATGTAGGAAATATCTACCTTGCAGGACTGTTGAGGGAATTCGATGAGACAATGTAGGGAAAGTATCAGGCAGTGAGTCTATAAAGAGAAATGTGGCACAGCGTTGCCGACTTCACCCGTCATGTTCTTTAATGAAACGTATCTTTGAGTTATCTAGGGCAGTGATTCATACGATTTAATTGTTGACTGCCCAGGAGGCTGACCGCTCTGCTGGAGTCTACCTCCTCGGCAGACACCTGTGGGAGGAGCGCTGGCCTTCAGGCCCCAGCTGGCCCAGTGTTTGCCAAACTTCTCTGATGATGAGAATCTCCTGGGGGCACTTGTTAACTATTATGAGTTCCTGGCTGCATCTCAGACCCATTAAAGAAGAAGCTCCAGGGGGGCTGGGAAGCTGTGTTTTTAATAAGAGGCCCCGACAATTATTATCATCAGAGAATTTTGGAAACATCACTTATCCTAGCTGTATCACTGATTGATTAGTGATAACAAGCTGGTTTCTTGTCTTTGAGCATAAAATAAAAGTTTACTACAAAGGTGATCTCTAAGATCCAGACTTATGCAAAAAACACCACCCTTTGACTGGTACTTGGGGCACTAGGCTAATATTATTTAGAGGAATTTTGTTTTTTTGAGGAAGATTGGCCCTGAGCTAACATCTGTGCCTATCTTTTCCTATTTCGTATGTGGGATGCCTGCCTCAGCATGGCTTGATAAGTGCTACGCAGGTCCATGCCCGGGATCTGAACCGGCGAACCCCGGGGCCGGCAAAGTGAAGTGTGCGAACTTAACCTCTAGGCCACTGGTCTGGCCCGCCCTAGATGAAATTTTTAAAAATGTCAAGTCCAGAATTTAAGTTCACGTATATAATGAGAACACTGGCTTGAGGAGAATTAGTTTGGCAGCTTATGTCAGAAACACCAGAAATAATTTATATAAATCAAGTTCAATCAGCTCCAACAGGGCAGTGGGACGCTAAAATGTGCTTTTTACTTGGTATCATAACTAGGTTGGCAAAGTCTTTTTGGCTCTGTGATACCAAGCGTTATCCGGGAAGAGGGAACAGGGAACCCTCATGCACTGCTTGTGGGAATATAGACTTACATAGTCATTCTGAGAACAATCTGATGCTACTTGGGCAAACTAAGTTTACGCATGCCCATGACTCGTCCCACTCTGGGTTTGTGCATTGGTTTACACAACTTCCTTCTGCCTCACTGTAAAACATGGTTTCCCACACACTAAGGGAGAGAGGGGAAAAATCTATATTGTCCAGACGCCCTTATTACTCAGGATCCATTAATGACCTAGCTTCTTCCAAGCAATGTAAGTATGTGATATTTGGCAGGTGGAAGTGATTCTCAAGAGGCGGAGGTCTGGTTTCTGCTGTCGTTGCTGGTGTGCATCGCCACAAAGACTTTCACCTCGCGGCAGTTTACTGTTCGGAACGTGTAGCAGAGGTCTGGATATCAAGTTGGGCAATGGGTTTCAGAGAGGTCACATCGCTTTCCGGGTCCCCTAGCCCCTTGACAGCGGCAGAGGCCACTGGTCCCTGGTGGACCAGTTCTGCTGTGTACTTCCAAGGGTCATTCTTGGAAGCTCAGCCTAGATCCTACTTTCTTCCAACCATTTACAATAAGAATTCTTTCCATTAGATACTTTTTTGGCTAAACTAACGTGAGGATATTCTGTCAACTAAAACTGATCCAAGAGAATTTCTCATAAAGGGGATGTGACTAGGGACGTTCATCACAATGGTACATGTAGCAGCTGAGAGTAAGAGGTCACCTGTTTACCATCATTGAGGGGATGGATTTAGAAAATGAGGTGGATATACACTCAGGAATACTGTGCAGCAAATAGAGTCAAGGAAATAGATGTGCACATGGTGACATGGACAGACCTTAATAATAGCCTTAAGGTAAAAACAAGAGAGAATGAAGTGTATAGCGTAATACCAATTATGAAAATTGAAAAATACAGGCATGAAAGACAACTGGACGATTGGCAATGACATAAACCCTCATTTAATCTTTCCCACATTAGAATGTGTGCCTAACTGGGAGAGAGAAATAAAAGCAGAGAATGCAGACAATGAGGCATGAATAAAGGAGGGGGCCTTGCACGTAGTGAGCTATGAACTTAGGAGAATGATTTTCAAAAATCTTTGCACCCGAGATGGGGAAAACAAAGAAGACCCAAGATCATATATCAAAAGAGAAAAGACTTCTAATTTCTTCTTCCACTACGTCTATCCTGCAGCATAGATGTTTCTGTGCTGTGCCCTAAGAGGCACATTGACAAAAAAATAATGCCTATGGGAAGACATAGTATGATGATGGGAAGGCCACACAGTGTGTCAGAAAATCAATGTTTGAAGACCATGAGGACATTCATCCTGGAGAAGAACAGAGAGGAGTATTGGCAGCCATCTTGGCTTGCCTGGAACTTTCCCAATTTTAGCACTGAAAGTCTTGTGTCCCAGAAAACCTCTAAGTCCTGGGCAAACCAGATGATTAGTCACCTTAAGGGGACATCATTGCTATCTTAAACCATCTGAAGAGATTTCTTGGACAAAAAAAGGAAGTTAACTGATTCTCCGCACCTCCAGGTCGGGGGTGGTTTAGACCACTGGGAGGAGCAACGTTAGAGGAAGGAAATTTTGGCTCAGTACGTGGAGGCCTTTGTGAGAACCAGCTGTGAACCAGTGAGCAGCCTACTTTTGAGGATACTATTGAACACTACCATTTAGTGAGTTCCTGCTAGATACACAATCTCGTTAAATCTTCACAGTATTGCGCTGAATTTATAAGAAAACAAAATAACTTTCCCAGGTCAGACAATTAGGGTTTGAACGTAGGATTGTCTGACTCGAAAAAGCCCATGCTGTTAACTAACACCTTTGAAGATAATCTTGTGTTATTTCGACTCCAAGACGGTAAAATTAATTGCTAGATTGCATGTTACAGACCAACAGTGCTTGGAAGTTCGGAGGTGAGAAATTTCAGTGAAAGCTTGTCTTGTGAGGGGCTAATCGTGACTTGATTTTGAAAGCACTTGATTTTCCTAAGAAGTCTAGAGACAGACACAACCCTGAGAGTCTGTCTCTGGCTGGAATGCTCAATGACACTCGATAAGGAAAGAGCTCTGAAGAGGTTTACGATGCGCTAACTACAATAGCCCAGTACAGACCCTTCTTTTGTTGTGCCTTCAAAAGCAGGTGCAGTGTCTGTCTCTAGTGGCGGGATGGATAACCAGGATCATTACAACTGGGTTTAATAACAACGATAGCTACGCTTCTTTTGTGCATATACTATGTGCTAAGCATAGTGCTTAGCATTGCAAAGTGCTTTTCACGCAACCAGAGCTTATCCCAGGAATATGATAGTCACTCACTATATATCTGATGAGCAAATAATCTCAGTTTTCTCCTGTACAACCATACCTGGAGACCCTACACAACTCTTCATGGCAGGTCCTACTGTCATGTGCACTAGATAGATGAGGACACTGAGGCTCAAAAAGAATTGTATTGCCGTGTTCATACTCTATTTTTATCTACGACTATAGTAAAGATAGCAAGTTGGAGAGTATGTGGATACACCTGCCTTTTTTTTTTAAAGATTGGCACCTGAGCTAACAACTGTTGCCAATCTTCTTTTATTTTGTTTTCTTCTTTTCCCCAAAGCCCCCCCAGTGCATAGTTGTATGTTCTAGTTGTGAGTGCCTCTGGTTGTGGCATGTGGGACGCTGCCTCAGCATGGCTTGATAAGTGGTGTCCTGTCCGCACCCAGGATCCAAGCCGGTGAAACCCCGAGCCATGGAAGCAGAGTGCGCAAACTTAACCACTCTGCCGCGGGGCTGGCCCGCTATACCTGCCTTTTAATAGACTTATCACACCACGTCGCATACATTATTTTGTTGTATAATTGGTAAAGCCCAATTTTTGCAGTATTTTAACATTATCAATCATTATAGTTTTTCTTTTAGGTTTCAACCCAGTGTTCTTACCAGTGGAAGTATTTGAAAATTTTGCTGTTAATTTTTTCCTTAGTTGTGTTTATTCATTTTCTGTATAGAGATATTTTAAACTTGATTATATCATCTACCATGGTTTCCCAAATCTTGTCTGATGGTGAGGATTACTTGGAGCTCTCATTAACAACAATGATTTCTAGGTCTGCCTCTTAAGATTTTGTTTCAGAATGTGCGATAGCATCTGTCACATTGTATTGTAATTAGCTATTTACCATGCAATGACCTTTTCAAGGGAAAGCACAAATTAAGTACTCGACAGCTGTCCGTTGGATGGATGAATGTGCTTGATAGGCTTATCTTATGAATCTTAACCAAGTAATTTGTACAATTGCTTAACAGGAAAGGCAAAGCAGTTCTGACAGTACTCGCCCTTCAGACTGATCTTGATTCATTCATTAATTCTATTCATTAATGCATGAATTTAACCAACCACAAATTTGTCTAAGTGGCATTATCTCCCTGCTAATGTTTTTCTTTTCTTTCCTTTTTCTCTCTTTTGGACAGTATGCAAGATTTGTCAAATGCTTGAGTGGGAGAGAGTGTGGCAGGCAGGATTTATGATTTGAAAAACTATGTATATCCCAATGATCATCTCTTTGTTTCTAAGATGCTCCTGAATTTTGCTAGTAATCAGTTACAAGTTAATCCATCCATGATTTCTTAAATTCATCTTACGTGCTTTTTGAAAAACTAACACTGTTATCTGTCTTTTGTCTTGTGGCATTTCTCTATTCCTTTAGTATTTTAGAAATCCTGAAAGTGTTTCTAACATTTCACCTCAAGGACAGACTCCACTTGAGTTGGTTTAGTGGAGCAACATGGAATGAACTCATTTGTTCATTCTTTCATTGCATTTTACTGCCTTTGTTGAGTATCTACAATGTGTCAGGTTTGTGCAAGATACCTGGGATGTAGCGATAAGTGAGATATGGTTCTCACAGTTAAGGCAGCGATAACCAAACTTAATAGTTGATTCTATTACGATGAAGGCAAGCTCAAGCTTCTTATAAGAGAACAAAGAAGGGGCCTTCTATACCAGTCTGGCTTCAGAGAAACCTGCCTGGAAGAGCTGACCCATGGGCTGTGGGTCAATGGATGAGCGGGACCTGGTCAGGCAAAGACATGAGGAGAGGGCATTTTAGACAGATGCAGAGCACTTGCCAACTATGGAGACAAGGAGGAACAAGAGGGCAACTGACAGGAGTTGACAGGAACCTTGGGCCTTTCTCTCCAAGACCCAATGTAGGATCTCTAAGGAGGAGTAATCATTCGGTGGTCGCCTATCTGTACTCCACTTGAACTCTGGTGGTGAGCAAGTCTAGGCTCATCAGACAACTAACTACCCACCGCTAACAATATATTGGCATGAGATGGAGAAATGCATGGAAACAACATTGCTCCAACCAATGAGCTGGCAGATTCAAACAGATTGCTATGGGTCTAAAGGGAGAGAATCAGAAGTTTTATAAATTGGACTCTGAGGAAGCCCATATTCGTTTAAGTCTTGTTATAAGCACATGCCTTGTATAATCACACTAGTTAGCGCCGTGTGCTCCTTATCCCTCTCACAAAGCTGTCTGGAAAGCCAGGATTTATATTTATCCATGGCTGCACTGCCTGTAATCAAGAAGCTTTGCTTTTGACTCCCGCAGAAGTTTCCATTTAAATAAAAATAAAATTGAAAGCAAATGCTGCATTTGAAGCTGCTCTGCTCCCTTTGCCATTTACTAATCAGCCCTTCTCATTATTTGACCTCAGAAATCAGAGCCTCTGAGACCGATGAATGTAATGGCATACGTGCCATCCATTTGTTTATTGACTTGACTTAGTCCTGGGCTCCCCTGTGCAACTGTCCCCTTAACTTTTTAATACAATCCAGACAAATAAGTGTTTCTCAAATCATGTGTATAAGACTCACTGGAAAATATACTAAAAACGAAAATTCCCCAGACCTCACACAGACTTTCTGCATCAGAATTTCTGGAGTTAATGCCCAAGTATCAGCATTTTAAACAATCCCTGCTTGATTCCTATGAATATTCACCTATTATGTGCGCCTACTCTGAGCACTGACTATGGCCTAGTGCTGGGGGTTCAAAGTTGAATAAGACACGGCTCCTGCTCCTAAGCCACAGTCTGGTGAGTGACAAATGAGCACACTCATTTCGTTCAAACCAACTAGTGGAGGGATGGAGCACACACAGCGTTAGAGGTTGACAAATGTGATGCCTTGGCATGGTGGTGGGTGATGGAACGGGGAATTTTTGCTATTAACAAAACAATCAAAGGTTACAAATGATTTTTAACAAAATGTGTAAGTCTATTCTAGGTTTTCCTGTGTTATTTAAAAAATACTTTTATTACAACAACTTTCAAACATATACAACAGTGGTGAGAATATAATACTAAACTAATACTGACACTAAGAGTGCAGTACAGCATAAAACAGTACAATAATATAATAAATTCCGTAGACCCAGTACATCTGTCAGGACTTTGCCTCCTTTCTAGCTTCATCACTTCCATTGCTACTCCCTGCAACTCCACCCAATTATTGGTTTTTTCCAAATCTCAGATCTCATGTCATTTCACTCACACATAGGACACGTCTTTTAGTAATATGGACATTTTCTTAGATAACCATAGGGTTATCATCACACCTAAAGAAATTCACAATAATGCCTCGGTCTCATGCTCAAATTTCTCCAATTATCTCAAGAATGTGATGTGACTATTGGTTTGTTCAAATCGGGATCTACGTACGATCCAGACATGCTGCCTTTGGTGGTTGTATTTCTTCAGCCTCCTGTAATCTAGAACGGCCTCTCCTCCCTAGCCCTGGCATCTCCCTCTTGAATGCTGTTTTCTTACTGAAGAAACCAGTTTTTATAGAAAGTCCCACATTTGAACTTGTCTATTTGTATCATTTAACTGATTTCTCTGCCTCTCCTATTTATAGTAAGCTAGACGTTAGTTCTAAAGTCCTGATGAGATTCAAGTCCAATGGCTTTTTTTCAAGAACATTTCATTGTTGGTGCTGTGTATTTCATGTTGCATCGCATCGGAAGGTATCTGAAGTCTGGTTCTACCATTTTAATGATGCTAGTTTGATCAAGGGTTTCAGATGGTGAGCGTCTGATATGTCCATTCTAAAATTTCCCTTTAACCGTTTATCTAATGATTTCATCTATGGATAACCTTTGCTCGGATCCATCATTTCATTAAGGGATGAAGAGTGGCAATTTTTCTAATTCTGTCATCCTTTCACGTTAATTGACTGGCATTCTTCTGGCAAGAACCCATTTTGCCCAAACTATGAATATCTAATTAGCCTAAAACGTATTTCGTTGAGGAAAGGCAGGATAAATGCTTCTTTCTCTTTAGCTGCTGCTTCAGTTAGGAGCTGGTGCTTAGTTACCACTAATGGTGAACACTGAGACATTGGGATTCTTTATTGATTTTCCTGTTGAGCATCCTTGTTAGCACATGGGTTTTTATATGCAGCATGTTTCAATACACTGCCACCATCATTATTTCGGCCATGAGCACTTTTATTGCACCCTCAGTAGTCTTTGATAGCGTCCCCACCTTCTGGTACAAGAAGTCCCTGAAACTTATTTCCAGATCTTCATCATCATCCATTTTTCAGAGGAACTTCTGTTTCTTTTGGAGGGGAATGGTGTTTATAAGCCATAATTTGGGTGCTAGGGAAGCTCACGGTCATGGGTTGTGATGGCTTCTGGGCCTCTTAGTGAGCAGAACTAGAAAAAGCTATTTTTAAAAATTATAGGTTCAAGCTAATCATTTTCAATCCAAATACAGTAACATAGAGTTTAATTTTAACTTTATTCAATTTACACTTGTATCTTTTTTCTCATACACTAAAAATCTTGGTTCCTGATAAAATTAGCGTAAGTGTTTGGTATTTGCTGTGTCTGTAACATAGTCCTTTGTGGTCAGAAAAGATGCTTGATGTGATTTCAGCCTCTTACATTTACTGAGACTTGTTTTTCTCTTCTCATTCTCACTTATGTGCATTCCAGTATACTTTCTTGAGCGGGAGTTAAGGGAGTGGAGTCCCAGCTGGTATAATGTTGGCTAACATTTGTTGGGTGCTTGTTATGTGGTGGAAAACATTTAAATGGCTTACACTTAAAAGATTAACTCATTTAATCCTTGTGCCAGTTCTATGAGATAGGCACTAATATTATTCCCAGGTTAGAGTTGGGGGAACCAAGGAACAGGGGGCTTAATAACTTTCTCAAGATCACGCAAATAGTAAATGGTGGAGCTGGACTTTGAATTGAGGTGGCTGGGCTGCAGAATTCTGCTCTGAACCATGAAGAAACTCTGCCTCTATGAAACCATCTGCTCCAGGTCATAGTGAGAGAAGAGCCTGGAAAATCACATACCCAAGGCTCTCCAGGTCACATCTACCAGTTGTTTCTTCTTCAGTGACTCAGTTTCTCCTTCACTAACTCCAGCCCATTCTGTTGCCTATGCTACATTATTGAAGAGACTAGGCATTTAATAAACACTTTCAGATCTGCTCATTCATTCAGCAAGCCAATAACTTTGAAGCACAATCTGATTCACATGTAGGGTAAACAGGAAAGAAAGTCTATTTTGGTTGTGATTTTTAGGAAACCAGATTATTCCTGTTTGAATATAAGCTTTGTTTTCCTTTTTAAAACAAGCACATGTTCCAGCACAAAAATATTCTTGTGCTCTACCAATCCCCTTTCACTTAATTGTACCTTAGAATTAAGGCTGAGTGGTATGATGGAAAGAGCATGGAAGATCTTAGTACTCATTGATTTGGTGTTCACACAAAAGAAGCTGGTGGAGCCCATCGGAGGCCCCGACTACAGGGAGTGCATTGGGGCTGGAGAATTCTGGGCCCAAGTTGTAAAGGGAGGATACTTAGAACAACTTCACGCAGCATAGCTTAAGTGATAACGGGACCATCCAGGGTAGCCAAAATCTTAGCCAAGAAAGAAGAGTGAAGCACTAAGCCATCCTGTTGAGGCAAAGACAGCATGGACAACAATGAGAAAATAACAAAGTCAGTAGAAGTTCGGTAGCAGGATAGAAACAGGCGCAAGTGATGGACAAGGAGAACAATACTGAACAAGGTGGTGGATGAGAAAAGGCAGTGTGCTGAAGTCTCATTTTCATGGTACTTACATGGATTTCAAGGTGGCTGTGACAGTTTAAAGACTTGCTACACAAAATGTGGTCCACAACCTTCCTCTCTGCCCCAGCTCAGCCTACTGGATCAGAATCTCCTTTGAAACAAGATGACTAAGTAGACTGAGGAACACAGAGTTTGAGGAGCACAGGACTAAAGGCCTTTGACAATGGCAGCTGTGTGACTTAGGGAGGTCCATTTCCCTCTGAAGCCCTCCAATTCCTCATTTCTAAAATGGACAAGTCACATTTAAGCTTTCAAAGTATCTTTTACAAATAGGGATCTCACTCCTGGGCTATGCTGTTGATACTGCCTCCTCCCCTGCACAGGGGTAGATGGGACCTGGCATGAAG
The DNA here is from genome assembly GCF_041296235.1 of Equus asinus. Taxonomy (NCBI): domain Eukaryota; kingdom Metazoa; phylum Chordata; class Mammalia; order Perissodactyla; family Equidae; genus Equus; species Equus asinus. The sequence continues at coordinate 68,507,258 of NC_091794.1, forward strand.
GGGCTGGGGATTCTGGTGCTGCCGTGCTGACAGAGCACCTGAGCTGTCTGGGGTCACAAGGCCCAGGTATGCCTGGTCCACATGGCCCATAGGCCAAGCTGGACCACATGGATGCCCCTTTCCACTGAGTTAGATGAAATACTTCTTGACCAGCTACTGAAGGGCCAAGTGACACAACCCAGAGGTGTGGGGAGTTAGCTCTCCTTCAATGGGAAAAGGAGACCCGAAGAAGCCAAGCAGTTACATTTCTCTCTTTTCTCCCTTCTGTGGAGGGCTGAGTTGCAGTGTCTGCTTGAAAACCTTCTGGAAAGTCATATCGGTGGAGGGGTGAACAGGCCTTTGCAGGATGGACACCTCTTTGCAGCTCATCCTGAAGAACGGCATCGTATCAAGGCACACACCACAATAGTTGACATGTTGCTTTCCCTTACTTCTGCCTTTCTTCCTCACATTGGGCTCGCCTGGCTTCACCTCCAGCATGAGGTACCAGCACTTTAATCCTTGCCTCAGACTGCTTTCCAGACGATGAAGATGAAATTAAATGTCAAATACATCACGCTATTTAATTGGGGAAAATACTGTCATCCCATAGACAAAGGATGTGAGTGGTTGTCCAAGGCCACTTGATTAGGAAGTGTGAGGGCTGGATCTTTATGCTAAGTCTATTGACTCTAAGCCCATGTACTTCTTTATTTGGACAAAGAACTGAGATTTAGGGAGGGTCAGTCAACATGCCAGTTTTCCCACCCAATCCTCACAACCACTCTGGGTGGTGGTGATTATTGCTCTCAATTGACAGATGAGGAAACAAGGCTCAGAAAGTTGTTGGATTTGTCTGATATCACACAGCAGGCAGGTGGTAGAACTCAGACTCAGCCTGAGGTCTGTTCACTACACAGCAGGTAACAAATAATTCCCGATGTCCCTGTACCTGTGTAAGGACTCTGCCTCTACATTACTGTGACTCGCTCACAGCCAAGGCTGATGAAATAATACGAAAATCACTGTGACAGAAATTATTCAGTTCAAAAATCTCGGAGAAAGGCTCAAAGTGGTTTCTAGACAAAACTCTCTCCTGGCTACTACTCTGATTTCACCAAAATGTTTCCTACAGAGTTCATCATGTAAGGCAGGCTCAAACTGCATGTCCCCCGCCCAACCCCACCTCCATGCTTAGAAAGATAAACCCAGAGTTCTCAGGATACAGCAGTTCACATCCATGGCCTGGATTTTGATGCGGTGACTTCAGATCCACATCTCCCTGTCTGCACAGCCTTCCCTGTCCACCTCAGGCCCTGATCTCCTCTCTGCAGATGGCGCAGAACTGTCCAAACAATCATTAGTTTTTCCTCTGTCTTTTCTTTACGTCATATCATTTGTGGGGGAAAAAAATACAGGAGGGAAACATCCCCACCCCAGCCGGAGAGCTTTGAAAAGCTGGAGGTTTTGAAGTCTGGCCTGAGCTGAAAGAAAAACAAGAGGAAAATGATATTGAAATGTGAAAATGACCTTGAAACAGATCCAAGCTACTTCATTAGGGCAAAGCCTTCTACCATGATGGATCTGTGGAATAATTCCTCTCAGCCAACAGCTACAAGATGAAACTGACGCTACAGCAGACTGCAGGAGGCCAGGCTGACCCTTCCGTCGCTGGCTGGGCCACACACCTCCCCTTGCACATGGAGTCAGACAGGTGCTCCGCAAGCAGGCTGATGGGCAACTGAGCGTCTGCCTTTTCTGTTTGAGCTTTCCTCCGTCCCTGGCCCAGGCCTCATGGCCCGGATGTTGCATCAGCCCCCTATTTACTTTTCCTGCCTCCAGGATGGCCCATCAAATCTGAACCGTGTCATAAGATCCATTAACTTTGCTTCAGGATAAAATCTGAATGCCTGAGTATCTCGGAAAAGGCTACTTGTTAACCGACTCCCACCTCACTTTCCGATCTCCCTCAGTTTTACTTTATATTTTAGCAACATGATGCTTGGGCAGGTTAGGAGAAGATATGCAGCAGTAACAAACAAAATCTCCACAGCTTATGGAAACTATGGCTCATGTCTTAATGATGCTGCCTATTCATGGAGTGTTGGCGGGGCCCCTGCTCTGTGCCTCTCACTCACTAGCTAAGAGTCCTGTAGCCTCTGCCAGGCACACCAACGCCACTGAGCACGAAATGGGCCTGGTGCAAACTGAGATGTTCTGTGAGTATAAAATGCACCCTGAGTGAGAAAAAGAATATAAAATATCGCAGTAATCATTTTTATATTGATTATGTAGTGAAATAAAAATATTTAAAATATATGGGTTAAAATATTTAATATATTATTAAAATTAATTTCATTTGTTACTCTCAGCTGAAATTTCATCTGTAATTTCACCTTTTTAAAAAAATGTGGCTACTAGAAAATTTAATAGAAATGACAGCAGTTGCTTGCACTCACATTTCATCAGCTGAAGGCAGTCACAGGCCCCACCTACCCTCCAAGAGGCGGGGCATCCTCAGTGCCTACCATGGCATCTGGTAAACAATAAGAATCGCTATTTTTTGAGCACTTATTGTATTTCAGATGCTTTGCAAAAGCGTTTCTAATTCCCATAACAACCCTGCAAGGCAGGTATCCTTAGCCCATTTCACAGCCAGGAAACAGAGGGTCAGAGAAGTTAAGTGAGATCTCACGGTCCTGGAGCTTCCAAATAGTGAAGTTGAGACTTGAACCCAAGTCTGTTTAATTATAACTCTCTCCTCTTTCTGCCATGGCCTGCTGGCCCACTGGTTTGCTTCACTTCAACACATCTGGCTATTCTTGACATTCCCCAGCAGGCTATTTTTCAATGAGGACCTGAGGTTCAGAGGTGTTAAATGACTCGCCCGAGTTCTGAGATACTAAATGGCAGAGATGGGATTCAAATCCAGGTCTAGGCTAATTCTGAGGTCCTTGCTTCTCCCACCACTATGCTGCCAAAGCAAGGCTCAGTAAATATGTGTTGAATGAGTGAAGGTGCCAATCAGGCCTACCTCTATCTTATTTCACATGAAGGACAGTCAATGAGTGCTGTTGCTTTAGTGGACCTCATGGTCTGGAGGGCAGCTGGTTTCTTGAGGGCTGAAAATGATGAATCTTTTCCTCTGGGAATGAGAATTCTGTGAAGGACCACATTGCCAGTGGTCTAGGCCTCTATTTTCTCTTTTAGGATTTACTCAGCCACTGTGGAGTTGCCCATTGTGGGTGCTGGCAGGACACTTATGAGAGTATTCTTCGCTGTTTGGATTTCTCTTTTTAAAGGCCCAAGGAAAGAGAGTCTGGGCGGCTGTGAAGCCCTGATGTTGCCCATGGCTTAGTTACCTTTTCCGTCGTAATTCTTCCCATGAAAATTCAGTCAGGCTAAGGATCCTTGTGCTTCCATTCAGGGAAACGGCTTCAGGAGATTTTGGTCATCAAGGGGGCAGGAACAACTTTGTGTTGGTAGCTACTGGCTGACCTTTTATTCCAGAGGCTTTAACCTTGAATCTTATTGATGGAAAACTCAAATCCTCTTCTCTGGGCCTGTCTCTTTCCCCATCTTCACCACCTCTTTTCAACTGTCAACTAGGTGGAGAGCTTTTCTGAAATGGAGCCACGGAAACAGATCTATCTCCTGACATCTGTCTGCACCGACATGGCCCAGGTTAGATCTCTGTCCTTGACCTAGATACTTCTCCTTCTTTAACTGCTAGCCCTGTTTTGTCTGGCCATACACTGCTGCTAGAGCAACGTGCCTAAAAATAATATTACCTTTAAAAGCCTTAATCAGCATTCAGGCCCAGATGCACTCTAGGCCCACAGTGGGAAACAGGGTCCCATCTCTTCCACTCCACCTTCACCTCCCAACACTGGCTGAGGCGTGTGAGCTTGCCAAAGGATCTTTGGGATGTAGACAGTCCATCTACCTCTTTGGATGCTCTGGGTTCTCTTCTGGAACCAAGCTGAGCCATCCAAAACTCAGTGGGCTGCAGCATCGGGGTGCCTTGCCTTTGCTGCAGGGACACTGTTATGGGCTGAATTGTGTCCCCCCTAATTCATATGTTGAGGTCCTAACTCCAGTACCTCAGAATGTGACTGTGTTTGGAGACAGGGCTTTTAAAGAGGTAATGAAGGTAAAATGAGATCATACTGGCAGGCCCTAATCCAATCTGACTGGTATCCTTATAAAAGAGGAGACTAGGACACAGACACACAGAGGGGAAAGACCGCGGGAAGACCCTGGGAGAAGGCCATCTACAAACCAAGGAGCGAGCCCTCAGAAAAACAATCTGGCTGACACCTTGGTCTCGGACTTCAGCCTCCAGGGCTGTGAGAAAATAAATTTCTGTTGTTCAAGCCCCTAGTCTGGGGTACTTTCTTATGCAGCCTGAGCAACCAAGTCTAGACACCCTTGCGAGTACTGTGCACTACATCACGTCATGCCCCCCGTGTGAAGCCCGTGGAAGAAGTTCTTTTAGAACTGTCCTGGTAAAGTAATTATGGACTGGTTCTCCTTCTTGCTTTGGCTGCCAGGAAACTGGACGTCAAACTTGAAACGGTACCATAGCAGTCATGTGAGACTTTCTGGTCTGGGTTTTTGTTTTCTTTTTCCCACATTAATCCATTATTCTTATGTATATTTTCTCTGATTCTCACTATTTATGCACATTTTTCCAGTCACTGAAAATAATTGAAATTAAAAAGAAAGTGGCTGGAATTGTAGAAGTTGATGCTTCTGGTAATTATCATACTAATGATAACAAGTAACACTTATTGAATAATTGCTTGTGCAAGGCATTGTTCTAAGTCCTTTGTGTGCATTAGCTCATTTAATTCTCACACAAACCTTATGTGGTAGGTGCAATTATTGTCCCCTTTGTACAGATGAGGAAACTGAGGCATGAGAAGATTAAATTATTTGCTCAATGTTATGCGATAAGTAAGTGACAAGGCCAGGCTTTTTAGTTGCGACAGTCAGACTGCAGAGCCCCAGGCCTGAACCATTAGGCAGTCAGCTAAGGGAAACAGGCACAATCTAGTCAAGCTTGGGCAGCTTGTCTTTGCTTGTAAGGGAAGCAAGATGTGGTATAGGTGTGAGGTTGCTGAAGCCTGGTTTAACCCACAGGAGCAAGTAGAGAAGCTATGAAATCTGGGGGAGGTAGAGAGAAGGCTCCTGAAAGTTCTAGGAGACTCTGCGATGTTTCTCTATGCTCCTGGGTGGGGACATTCATGAGCAGAGTCAGGTAAGTTAGTTTAGCTCTGGGAGCTTCATCATACATATCCCACTCTCCCCGGCAACTTTGAGCTCCATCCCAGCCCATCATTTTTAGTGCCACCACACTGCCAACTCACACACCCTCTCTTCCCTGGGGGTGAACATCTTGCCTCTTTGTCCCCCGCAGGCTTTGCCTCATACACTCCAGTCCATTTTTCAGGAAACAGCTCCAAGTTCCTCCCTCCAGGAGCACTTTCTTGGGTTAGATCCCCCCTGTCACAGTCCCCAAACTTGCAACTTGCTGTGTTTTTCTTTCCTAAAGTGCTGAGCATGCAAAGTGGCCATTTATTATTCTACTTTCTTTTCTAGACCCTGAAAGCTTGAGGACAGGGACTGTGTTTTATTCATCATTTACATACTGCACTCAGGTTTGGCCCAATGTAGGGGCTTAGTGAGGGTTTATTGAATAAATAATTTTATGAATATGAGATTGGAGTCCTTGGGTTCTGTTTGTCTTCCTCCATGAAGATTTGTCAAGAGGAGATACTAATCTCTTCTATACATCTGCACTGGTATTCAGATTACTGCACAGTGTTATTTTACTGTGTGTGGTCTCACTGCAGAATGAAATAGGGTCTAAACAAACAAGCAAGCAAACAGACAAATACATGTAACTCAAATTTGCATAATGCTTTATGGTTGACAAAATCATTTCACATAGATTATCTCAGTGATTACAGTGTCCTCATTTTATAAATGAGGAAAGAGAGAGTGACTTTGCTCAGAGTTGCTCAGCTCGTAAGGTAGTTTGCCGTGGCCTCCAATCCAGAACAGGGGCTTTGGATCAGAAAGGCCCTGGGCATAAAGCCTGCCTTGATCTCTCGTGAACCTCACTGAAATTCAATTTCTTTATTTCTAACATGGCAATAATAATAGAAGTTAGGGTAGTCATGCAGATCAAGAGAGTTATGTTAAGTACAAAGTTTCCATAAATGCTTGCTGAATAAATTAATATACAACTTGACTCTGGAGAAAGCTTTGCAAAACACATCAGGCTGTAGGAAAGCGTTGGACTTCCTCGTGTGTTCCTAATCAACCTCATTCTGCCCCCTAACTTTCTGCTCATTCACTTCCCTCTAGATCTTGTAGTTGCTAAGATCCTTAGTTCTTGCCACGTGGACTTTATTTCACGATTCCTAGCCTTTCTTTGGACTCCCGCTCTCCTCCAGCTCTCTCTCCAAGACTTGTTCCTTTGCTGAGTTGGAAGACTTCTTTCTCCTCTTGCACAACTTCTCTGATTCCACAGCTGTGACACCCCACCTGGCAGGGAGCTCTGCTGTGGAGACAGAGCTGGCCTGGAGGCCTCAGCCAAGAACACAGAGACCTCATTGCCTCGGCCTGGCGGAGAACACCTTCCTCTGATTCTAGGCAATGCACAAGAGAGGACCTGCAGCATTCCAAAGCCAACATTTTTCAGGCATTGGACAATTTGATGGTGGAGTTCATCCCCCCCTCCCATCTGGCCCAGCTCATTGTGATCTGTCAAGTGGCCTTGGGGCCAGAAGGACGGCCAGATTGGGTAATTTTCTCAGAAAAGAACTATAAAGATGAGGGTTTCAGATGTGCTTTCAGCATGAATCATAAGTCACAGGCACCAGGGCCAATGGGAAGCACATGTCCACCAATGAGGGTGGGGCAAAGCAAGGCCAGAGTTAGGTGTGACATCCTCAGGCTGTCACCTTTCAAAGGAGAGTTCTGCACCTGAGACATTTTAGTGCTTGTTTCAGGTATTTCCACCAACCCTGTGGATTGAATTCATATTAGTGTTCATTCAGCAAAGAATTCTTGAGCCTTATAACAGATAGGTATGATCCTGGCAGTCTAGTTGGGAAGATAGACGTGAAAAGTGGCAATTGCCATAGAGGATGAGAAGGACTGTGGTGACGAAGTTCTCGCATAAAGCACTCTCGATCCAGGCTTGGTGGGGTGGTGCAGAAAGGGGCGACATGTCAGGGAAAACTGGTTGGAGGAATTTATCAGGTAGCCAAGATCTAAGGGATTGGTAGAAGTTAGCTCTTTGAGGAGTAATCCAGGAGGATGACATAATCCATGCTAAACCCTGGAAGTGAGAGAGCATGGCTTGTTGGAGGAACAAATGTAATTTCTCAGTGGGACGGGGTATAGGTAAAGATGGGGGAGGACCGTGAGAGATGAGGGGTCTCACTCCACCCTTTTCCCCTCTTCTCTGTACCCCAACTCATGTCCAGGTAAGGTTTGCATGAGCAAAATGTGCTCAAGAATATGTGTCAAGTGGGAAATCCCTTACAATCATCGATTTATAAATTCTTACATTTCTGAAGGGACTTAAAAATTCACCCATTTGAGCCCATATTACTTGGTTCTGTCACTCAGTCTGTTTACATGTCTTTTTACCTCAGTGGTCTGAGCCCATTCGTTCATTCCCAATATGACTCTTGAGTACTAATGTGACTTTGAATGATAAATTTTAAGAAATTTAAACTTTAACCTGAAGTCTTATTAGGCCCCATCAGAAGTTTTTAAAGGAAGGAAGTTGGGAGGACTAAGTTGGTAATATGAGAGAAAATGGACTGGAGGAGGTGAGCCCAGAGCAGAGAAACTGTCTGGAGGGCAATGCCAATAGTCCAAGGTAGAGAAAATGACCGTATGAACCAGAGCATTGACCAGGGGATGGGCAGGGAGGAAGATTCTGGAAAGATTGCTTGAGAGGGGATGTAATAACCTCCATCAGACTCACCTGCTTGCTTCTATTAATCAGGGCAGTGGTCCCCACCCCTGGCTACACATTAGAATCTCCTGGAAGAGAGCCAGGCTCAGGCTGTACCTCAGATCAATTGAATTAAAATTGTTGAGGCTGGGGCTCTGGTTCCCAGGTGATTCTCTTGTGCAGCCATGGTCGAGAAGTGTCATCCTAAAGAGAGTCCTCCAGGCCTTTGCTCTCTGGGTTGGGAGAGATTGGACACTTACTTACGTCAGGAAAGCTAGAGAGGAAAAAGTACACTGTGATGTGGATGAATGGGTCCAGAGTGTTAATAGATACTTAGAATTGTCTAAACTTAGAATTGTTACATAACACTGGGACACGTTAACTGGAGATAAGACTGCTCTATGCGTACAGACTTGGACTGCCATAGGCAAACAAAGACAAATGGCAGCCCTACGGACACTATCACCAATTCCACTCCTCCCATTCTCTCTAGAACTGTCCCCCAATCAAGCTTTCACCTCTCTATTCACAAAAACTTTTCTGGTCCAGATCCCCGGTTTCTACATTGTTAAACTGATGGTCAATTGTCTGTCCATGTTTTACTGGGCCCAACAATCGACATAGTCGATCTCTTCTGCACTTGGCCATATGCCACACTCCCCTGGTTTTTCTCCAAGCTCGCCGGCTGCTCTTTCTTTGTGCTGGTTCCTCATAAACTCTCAGACCTCTTAATATCAGAGTGCACCTGGGTCCAGCCCCAGGCCCTCTTCTTTTCTCTGTCTTTACCCACCCCCCCTTGATGAGGTCATCCAGCCTCATGGGTTGAAATGCTATCATTATGTTGACATGTCCCAAATTTATGTTTCTAGCTCTGACTTCTTCGGTGAACCCCAGACTCTTCTAACTGACCTCTCACCCAGATGATAAAAGTATCTCAGACTTCAGTTCCCCACAACTAAATTCCTGAATCTCCCTGTTCTCACACAAGATCTATTTCTCTCACAGTCTTCCACAGTGAGATATTACCTCACACCCATTAGGATGGATACCATCAAAACAACAGAGAACAAGTGTTGGCAAGGATGTGGAGAAAAGGGAATTTTTGTACGTTGTTGGTGGGAATGTAAATTGGTGCAGCCACTATGCAAAATAGTATGGAAGTTCCTCAAAAACTTAAAAAGAGAAATGCCATATGATCCAGCAATCCTTCTTCTGGGTGTGTGTCCAAAGGAAATAAAATCAGGTTCTTGAAGAGATATCTGCATTTCCATGTTCATTGCAGCATTATTCACAGTAGCCAAGATATAGACACAACCTAAATGTCTATCTATAGATAAAATGGATAAAGAAGGTGATATATATATGTGTGTGTGTGTGTGTGTGTGTGTGTGTGTATTTTATTTCAGCCATGAGAAAGAAGGAAATCCTGCCATTTGTGACAGCGCAGATAGAACTTGAGGTCCTTATGCTAAGTGGTTGCCAGGGGCTGGGGGTGGGGGAAATGAGGAGATGTTGGTCAAAGTGTACAAAAAGTTACAGTCATAAGATGAATAAGTTCTGGGGATCCAATGTACCTCATGGCAACTATAGTTAATAATACTGTATTATATATTTGAAAGTTGCTAAGAGACTAGATCTCAAATGCTCTCGCCACTCACACAAAAAAGTAATTATGCAAGGTGATGGAGGTGTTAAGTAACACTATTGTGGTAATCATTTCTCAACAGATAATGTGTATCAAATCGTCATATTGTACACCTTAAACTTCCACAATGTTATATGTCAATTATATACCAACAAAGCCAGAAAAAAACCCCCGACCCCTTCCATCTAGTTGCTCAGACCAAAGATCTTACTCTCTTTTCTGTGTCCTCTCTTTTCTTACACCTACATGTAATCTGTTAGCATGTGCTTTCAAAGTACATCCAGAATTTGTCTAGCTCTTATCCCACAATGGCCACCACTCTGTCCTGAGCCTCATTATCTCTTGACTAGATTATTGCACCCATGGGTCTTTGTCCATGCCTGTTCTTTCTCCCCTGTCTCTCCTCAACACTACAACTAAACTTATGCTTTTCAAACACATGCCAGTTGATTTCATTTTGCTGTTCAAATCCTTCCAAAGGCTTCCTATCTCACTCAGAGAGAAGGGTAAGTGCTTACAATGACCTTTCAGGCTCTGCACATGCTCACTCCATCTCCTACCTGGTCTGCTACCATTCTCTCCCTTTACTTGCACTGTTCTACCTGCACTGGCCTCAAGCCTGATCCTAAAACGTGCTGCTCTGGGGCAGATGATCATTTTCTCTAACTTGGGTTGTTGGCATTGCTGCCCCCTCTGGGCCTTGGTGCTAGCTGTCCCTCTGCCTGCAATGCCTTACGCTCTGGAATCTACCTACTCGTTCTCTCATTTCCTTTGAAGCTTTGGTCCAAAGTCACTTTTTATTAGAGGCTTTATAGGAATACTCCTTAAAATATCACCTTACCCTCCAGCATACAGCGTATCCTCTGTCCCCCTTTGTGCTTTATATTTCTCCATAGTATTTTCACCACTTGACGTGCTTCAATATTATACTAATGTACTTATTGTTTGTCTCCTACTCATTTAAATGTAAGTGCTGTGGGGGTAGAGATATTTTTTTGTAGCAATAATCAATAAAGATTTGATGAATAAGTAAATTATCAGAGTTGGAGGGAAGTCCACAGCCTGGTTTTCAAGAGGACAGTATCTTAATGCTTTCCTGTGGCCCACCACTGGAGGCGAAGGACGATAGAAATGGATTTCCTGTGTGGATGCATCAGGACAGTAAACGTTTACTGAGTGCCTACCCTCTGTCGGGAGCAGTTTCAGAGCTGCTTCTGACCTAGAGGAGCTCACACGCTGCTGAAAGATACGTAGATATAAACTGCGATGCTAAGCAGCACGACCTACCTGCAAAAACGAAAGTCTAAGCCTGTGGAGTGGAAGCAGAAAGGGAGAAGATTCCTTCAGAGGAGGAAGGCGCCTTACTGTGGAGGCTTCCCCAGAAAAGATGACACGAGTCTCACATTCGGATCAGATGAAAACTTCAGCAGAGGGAGAATGGAGGAAAGGGGACAGCACAGACGAGGAAAAGAGCAGGATGTGCCTGGCCAGTAGCAAAGAGACCATCGCAACTGCATCGTGAAGTAAACAGGCAGATTCAGTGGGATACAAACACAGACAGGTGGTTGGAAGCCAGAGCATTCGGGGAGAGGACTGTGCTGGGCTGTGCTGGAGAACTGGGCTGTTTTTTGGCAGCGAGCCCATTGCCTTTTGGAGACACTGAGTGATACGACAGAACTGACCTCGTGGCATGATGGCTCTTAGCCTGAAAGTTGAGGAGACCGGAATTTTGAGATCAGTTGGAACACTATTTCCCAGATAAGAGATCCTGGACTGGAGAAGAGACATCTGCTTGCCTGTTTTCTTCATCCTTCCCCTCCCTAAATCCTTACCACCCTGTAGGTCTAACGCTTCTTCTAGGAGGCCTTTCCACCCCCGTCTCCCCATCCATTTGTGTGCCTTTTATTTGTTCATTTGTTCCTTCCATTAGTTTACAAATGTTGATTAAGCATCTACTCTTTTCCAGGACTATGCCAAGTGTGCTGAGGATGCAATGATAAATAAAATGGACACAGATTGTGTTAGGGGCTAGGAAGGAAAAGAACAGAGGGATGCAAGGAAATAAATAATGGGAGAGCTTAATTCAGCTCCTTCAGTTTAAATGAAGAGTAGGAGTTGGCCAGGTGAAGAGAGGAGAGAAAGACTATCCTGAGCAGAAGGGCTACATGTGCAAAGGCCGTGCAGGGGGGAGAATTTTGTCCATCTCCCTTGCCAGAATGTGAGCACTGGATCTTCAGTACCCAGCAGAGTACCTGAGGAATAATAAGTGCTTAGGAAATATTAGTTTAATGAATGAATGAAGGTATGAACCAAGTGGAAATGTGATTGGCTATTTAACAGACTCTGGAGAATCTAAGTCCTATGTGGTTTCATTCCAGTGTGGCTTGTATTGAACTGAATTATTTATCTGTGCAATAACAGTGGTCACTCCTATTCTTGGATACAATCTAGGAATATAGGGGAAAAACATGTCATATGTGCATATGTATATGTGTGTAACAGAACTGTAGAGGTGCTTGGTTGATTATGACATTAGTTCTTTTTCATGCTCTTTTATTGCTGAATCATTCTTCCTGGAAATCAGAGGGGAAGAGGGGCTGAGAGCTGACAGTGGGTTTAGAGGTCAGATTCCCCAATACTTTGTTATAATCTGAGACCTAAAGAGACTCAATATCTCGTCTGAGGTTGTACAGCTGGTTACGTAAAATAGTGGAGCAGGTATAATGGAGGTAAGAGGAAGTTTTCAAAGCCTGAATAATGGCTCCTCAGTTCTCAAAAGGCAGAGAAAGAGCTCTAAGGGGGAGGGGCAGGGTTGGTGACCAGCAATGCTGAAAACAAAACAAAACAAAAAAACAAGTTCTGGATTTGGATTTTTAAAAAAAGGAACTGAAAAGGAACTGTTTTCTTCAGATACAGCCTTTCTGCCTCAGAGGAATAATAGAAAACCCACATGAATCTAGTTTTCTTCAGAGAGCTATAAAGATTTTACATGAGAATTTTCATTAAAGTCTTTGCTTTTTCTCCAGGACCTAAATGACCACCTGGCAATTACTTTGCCAGCACAGTAACTCCGACAGTCGGCAGTCTACATTGTTCTCTTACAGACCGTGCTCGTGGTGTTGGATCCAAGGACGCTTTCCCTGACCAAAGGTCGTGGTCAAAAAGGTTTTCTCCTATGTTTTTTCCTAGACGTTTTATAGTTTTAGATTTTACGTTTAGATCTACGGTCCATTTAGAGTTAATTCTTGTTTATGCCACAAAGTATGGATTCAAGTTTTTGGGTTTTTCTGCACATCCTTATCCAATTCCTGCAACATTTGTTGAAAGGACTAGCCTTCTTGACCGAATAGCTTGTACACCTTTGTTGAAAATCCTATATATGTGTATGCCTATATTCTTATGTCTTTGGACTCTATTCTGTACCATTGATCTTTTTGTTTATCTTCGTTTCAATACCACTGTTTTGTTAGTGTAGTCTTGAAATCAGATAGTGGAAGTTGTCCAACTTTGTTCTTCCTTTCAAAAGTTGTCTTGATTAAACTAGATCCTTTACATTTTCATATGACTTTTAGAATCACGTTGTCAATTTACTTAAAAAATTCTGCAGGGATTCTGATCGGGATAGCAATGAATCTATCCAACAATTTGGGGAGAATTGACACCTTAACACTGAGTCCTCCAACATATGATCATGGTAATCTCTCCATTTACTTAGATTTCCTTTGATCTCTCTCACAAATGTTTCGCAATTTTCAGTGTATAAGTACTTCACAGCTTTTTCAGATTCATCTCTAAATATTTCATATTTTTAATGCTATTGGAAGTGATATATTTTTAAAATTTTAATTTCTGATATTTCACTGTCAGTATATAGAAATACAGTCGATCCTCGTATTATTGATCTCGTACCTTACAGCTTTGCTAAACTCACTCAGTTCCAGTAACTGTTTTCTGTAGATTGTATTGGATTTTCTACATAGATGATGGTGTCATCTGTGAATAAATTCAATTCCACTTCTTCTTTTCCAATCTTGATGTCTTTTATTCCTCTTTTTGGTCTGGAAACTCAAGGCAGTAAACTGGGGCAATCGTGAGACTCAACTTGTTTCTCACATCTCAGTGACCACTCTCCTTTTTTGCCTGATGCTCAGTTTTTTGAAAATTATTGTTTCTTATATATATGACACCATATATACTTATATGAAACAGACTGTATATATAGTCTGTTTTTCAGTTGTATACAGCAGCAGGGTAAATCTAGTCCATATTACTTCATCTTGACCAGAAACAGAACTTTCCTCCACTTGGATTTAAGATAAAGACAAAGGATAAAATTGAAAAAATAATCTTCAGACCCTTTGCCAAGGTCATAGCCACTGCCTAAAGAGCTTTTTGAGCTCACTGTGCTTAATTTCTCCTGGAAGCAGACAAAGTATGAAAAGATACTGTTACCAAAGAGCCAACAGGGGCCAACGGATCTCAATTATATTCACGGTCAATATTGATAGTAACAAAGGACTTCCTTGCATGTGTGGAGCTCTTCATGGTTTATAAAATGCTTTAGCCTTCATGAACTCATTTGGTTCTCATGGAATCATTAGAAAACAATGGGGGAAGATTATCCTTATTTTATTGGTAAGGAAATGGAAGCTCAGAGAAGTGAAATGAATTTTCTAAGAACATACAGTTAAGGAGAGGAGACATGAGAGCTGCTACTCGCCCCCAGGGCCATCTGACTCCTTGTCCAACTCTTTAAATAAATAAACAAATAAAAACATATTTATTTTGAATAATTTCAAACATATACCAAAGTAGCCAGAATTATACAATGATCGCCCATATACTCATTTCCTAGCTTCAACAGTTATCAACTCGTGGACATTCTTGCTTCATTTCTACCCCCGTCTACTTATCACCACCCTGTATTAATAAATCTCAGCTATAATATCATTTCCCAGGTATATATTTCAATATGTGTCTAAAAGCTAAGGAGTCTTTTAAAAATCCATAATCGTAATACCAGTTCACACCTAAAATTAGCTTTAATCCCTTAATTTCATTAATTATCCAGTCAGTTTACAAATTTCCAGTTATCTCATAATGTCATAATTTTTAAAATAGTTTATTTCAATCCAAAAACGTTCCATACATTGTAATTGGTCTCTCTTAATGTATATGCTTTTCCTCAACCTTTCTTTTTCCACTTGTAATTTATTTTTTGAAAAAAACAGATTATTTTCCTGTAGTGTTTCCCAGTCTGGATTTTGCTGATTGTTCTTCTCTGTTATGGTTTAATATGCTCCTCTTTCTTTTGTAATTCCTGAAAATTGGTAGTTGTACCTAGAGGCTTGATCAGATTTAGGTTCAATTTCTTTCTTTTAGCCAGACAACTTCATATGTCATGTAGTACTCCTCCTCAGTAGGCACATAATATCTATTTGTCTTGGTGTTTGTGATGTTAGTGGCCACTGATGCTTAAAACCTATATCCACTAATTCATCATAGGTTGGCAAGTGATGATATTCTAATTATATCACCTGTCTGGGACTCTGTCCTTTATGTTCTCAGATAGTTTTCTTATCTAACAGAGAATCAAAATCTGAAAACTTAATTCAGATTATCTTGAGACCAGTTAAATAATACAAACGTTAGAACAAAAATTGAATGCTCTTCCATCTGTATGACATAACACTTCATTCTTTACAAAGTGTCTGTAACTATATTAGCTTATCTGCTTGTCGATAACTCTGGAGGCAGGACAGCTGCGTGTTAGACTGGTACAAAAAAGCCTTGCCAAGGAATCATGCCTCCCTGTGACCTTGTCCTTTTTTGGTCTTTGCCTTCCCCCCATCAAAGGATTGAGTCTGTTTCCCCAACCCTTGATTCTGGGCTGATCACATAACTTGCTTTGATCAACAGAATATGGAGAAGTGACACTGTGTGAGGCTATGCCTTAAAAGGCCATACAGTTTCTGCTTTTGCTTTCATGGAACACCATACCGTAACATGGAGAGGCCTAGGCCAGCTCTTTAGGTATGAAAGACTGCACAAAAAAAGAGGCTCAGAGTCCTAACTGTGTCACTTGGGCCAGGTCCCCGTTGACTCACCAGCTGAATGCTGCTTTAAGAGTGGGCCTAGGTGAGATGGGCAGAACTGCCTAACCAACCCACAGAATTGTGAGAAACAAACTCCTGATGTTTGAAGTCACTAAGTTTTGGGATGATTTGTTGTAACGCAAAGGTTAATGATATGGGCAGTGGTGGGGGTGAGGGGCAGGTTATCCACATTTTACTGAGAAAACTAAAGCTAGACAGAGAAGATATCCAAACGAGAAGGCTGTAGAACTAGATTAGAATTTAGGATTTCTGACTCTTAGGCCAGAGTTCTTGCCATCTCTATGGTTCTTTCTCTTTCCCAAATTTACTGGCTGTCTTAATCCGAACCCCCTGTCATACTAAGGTAACCCGTGAGGCTGAGCTTCGTGACATCTCAAGAAACTCTGTGAACTGAGCTGTATTTAATAACTCAGCTATTAGCAAGGGCTCTAGAATCTCCCTTAAGGGAGACAGAAACTGAAAATCTTTAGCAAAGTTTCAACCTTGGCTATATTTTTAATTCCTATTTGTTATTCAGCCTTTGGGAGAAGAAACTTGAAAATTCTCAAACTGGGGATGAATATGGAGAAAAGGCTTGCCATATGCATAGGGTTAAGGGCTTAAAAAATACCCAAGCATAATAACCGCTTTTTGTGTAAGTCAAGTAGGTGTTGACTGATTCTCTCAATTCGTAGGTCCAAACAACTTCCAGATGGTTCTAATAATAGTAAAACTATCTTATATTTGATTAGTGCCTTTCAGTTTACAAAGCAGTTTCACATCTGTGTCCTTATTCCAACCCCACGATGGAGCTTGTGAGGACGTGGGCTGGGGAGATATTGGTTCCGTTTTCTAGATGAGGAAACTGAGTCCCAGGGAGGGGAAATGACTTGCACGAAGCCAATGTCTAAGCATTTAGCAGAACCGAGATTTAAACCAAATCTGATGTCATGGCCAATGATTTTTCCACTCACTGCCTGTACTCTTGTCCACAGAGTTTCCTTAAGAGTATCTCCATCCATTTCCATTTTAAGAACAACAATGAAAGGAGTAGTTATAATGTGGCAAGCATAGGCGGTAGGGACACCAAAAGAAGGTGCTCACGGTCTGGCAGAACGATAGATACAGAGACAAATACTTACAATAATAATACAAATGTTAATAATAAACATTGAGTGCTGTGTGTCCAATCCTGCCCTAAAAGTCTTATATATCTTATTTAATTCTCAAAATAGTCCTTTGTGGGCCATGCTGCTGCTATCCTCATTTAATGGATGAGGCGACTGAAGCATAACGATGTTTTAAGTAAAATCTGAAAGAAACAGCTTGTAAGAGGTGGAACTGGGATGGTAAGTTCCAGAGTAGAGGCCTGCAGAAGGTGAAGAGAAGCACAAAGGAAAGAGATCTCCAGTCTTCCAGGAAAAATCCAGGAAGTCTGCATTGAAGACAATTTACATGAACTAAGACATGAAGGATCTTGGGTTTGCCAGGAGACGTGCGCAATGCGATGAGTAGGTGGTGTGAGAGAATGCGTGCTGATGGACCCGTGAGTAGTTCAGTACGGTGAGGCGAAGCTTAACATGACAGCGTTAGCACACGGACATAGACACACACCCGCAACTACAAGGACGGCTGCAACTCAGAGGCTCATGTAACAGTTGGTATTTCTGGTGTTTACCAGCCCCTTTTCCCTCAGCACCGCCAAGCTCAGCCAGAGACAGCAAGGCCAGTCTGCTTGTCTTGTTCCTGAGCCTGCTTCCGGGCCCTTTGGCTGGCTCTCACATGGGATGTTTACTCCCCAGTTTCATGCTAGTTCACACCTGATGGGCCACTTCTCAGTATCAGGGCTAATTATCATTATTATTGAGAATTTTAATCAGCATAATTACCATCAACATGCATTTTGATTAATAGTCATTAACAGTAATTTCTAAGATGCATTATTATAGCTGACATTTAATTATTTAATTAATATAACAATTAATAATAACTTACGTTTATCCGGGGCTTGATAGTTTGCAAAGTGGCTTCAAATATAAAATCCCATTTGATCCTCCCTGAAACTCCAGGTGGTCAGCAGGGTGTGGGTTATCATCCCTGTTTTACAGACAACGTGGCTTCGCTGAGAGGTGGGCAGGGACTCATGCAGGTTCCGGCCCCCCAGTCTGGTTCTACTTCTTCCTCCATCTCTCTAACTGCATTTGCTCAGAGTTTCACTCCAACGTGGAATTTGAGCCGAATCTTAGGGGATGGGTAGCAGTCAGCCTGCCATCACAGAAAGGGAAGTGTATTAAAGACAGAAGGAAGAGAAATTGCAAAGACGATGGTAGTGTAGGAAGAGCATGGCCCCTTCAGAGAACTGCCGGTGTTTCAGAATGTCCACGTGGCAGAGTGGAAAGAGTTTGGGAGTCAGGTGGACCTGGGTTTGGGGCTCAGCTCTGTCACCTGTGTGATCAGCTATGTGATCCCAGGCAGGTTCCTTAACTTTCTGAATCTCAGTATAAAAATGTCTTACAGGAGGCTTTTGAGAATTTGTGAAAAATTGTTACACAGAATCGGATATGTCGTGGGCTCCCAATAAAAGATAGCAATGTCATTAAGTATCATTGTCATGATGATAGAGTAGGATGGATACTGATGGTGTGGTGGGTCAGTGTGGCGATGCTAGAAGGATATGCAGAAATCAAATTATTGAGAACACCAGTAAATAATTTGGAATCCTAAGAGGGAGCCTCAGGAAGGTGGTCAGCAGGGCTGACAAGGTCAGATCTGTTTCAAGAAGATCATCCCAGCACCGGTGTGGAGGTGAATGGATGGTTAGGAGGCTGCTCAAACAGTCCCAGAGTAGAGATGCGAAGGCCTAGGCTAAGGCAGTGACACGGAGGAGAGAAGAGCACACAGACTGGGGATGTCCCGGGGAAGTCCGTCACCTGGCCTGGCGCCTGACTGCCCTGTGGGGTTAGGAGCAGGAAGATTATGCCGCAGTTCCTAGTTCGGGAGAACTTGTAGCTGATGTGCCATACACAGAATGCTGGCCAACAAAGGCCTCCGTCAGACTTGCAGTTATTCCCTAAGGCTGGAGACGATCCCACAGAGCCTCAAGTCCTTGAAGGACTGCCACTGGAGACACTGCAGCAGGCACAGCCTGTTGACTAAATGAAAGAAAAACGTCATTTTCTTTCTTAATCAGTACTTCACAGCATGAGAAAGTTCAGCAGAAACCAATTATAATTCAGTATCACTGAAGCAGGTGAATGAAAAAATAAGCAGAAACCAGATGGTGTCAGCGCAGAACGAATCCAGAGGAACAATGTTTATGTCTGTTTTTAAAAAAACAGGAGGAGCCCAACATTTGGGCCTAGGATAAATTAACCCTATGCCTGTTTCCTCAGTTGATGTCTGTCAATCTGGAGTTATAAAAAAAATAGCCTAAAACATTTAGGTCGGCCTATTGGCTCTTCACAAACATATTCTTATTTCAAAGGACAGATTTTGCATGAGAGAAAGTTTCAACGCTCTGGCACACTGGGATTATGAGACAGTCGTGGTAACGAAACCTCCTCTTTGCCAGTGCGGAGGGCCTGCCTAAGCACTTTCACCTTAGCCTCAATCTTACGATCGTAAAAGTAGGCAAGCAGGAATTATTATTCTGCACACAATAAACCTGAGGCACGGAGAGATTGGGGGTCTTGTCCAAGGTCACACAGCTTGACAGTGGCAGAGGTGGAGCCCAGGACTCCTGGAGTACAGCCACCCTAGCTTCAGTTCCCAAGGAGGCCAAAGTCTAAGGCATCGGTGACAGGCGAGAGAGGGTGGTCAAGTGTGGGAGTCAAGTGCGTGGCTTTGGAGGCAGTAGCCCAAGGCTTAAATCCTGCCCCTACCACTTACTAACTGTGGGACCTTAGGAAAATCAATAGGCCTCTCTGAGCCTCAGTTTCCTTATGTATAAATTGGAGATCACTACTTCTCATGGTAGTTGGGAGAATCAAATGAGATAAAGATAGAACAATGTGCGTTCTCAGTTTGGGGCCTGCCATGCATTAAATATCCCATAAATGATAAGTATCGTTTTTAATTTAGTAGATACTCTTTGGAGTGGCTTTTTGACTCACAAAGAGTTTTGGAGAAAGACCCCCAATACACGGGGCTGAGCCCACAGTAGCCATGCTTGTGCCACTAGTTGTAGCTGATTGATTCATGACTGGACACTTGACCCACACTGGGTCCATCAGAGATATTTCCTTGGATTTGAAAATTCAAACAGCAAGCATGCCCATCTGTAGTTGTAGAGGCCTCGAAACTATGGGGAACCAAGCTCCTGCTACAGGGAGGAAGGAAAATGGTTCGTAGCAAGAGAGAATAAAGCTTGTGGGTGGAGAGTTAGACAAGAGGCACAGAGGCCACTAGCGAGTCCAGTTGTTCCCGGAACCCAGGTGGATTCCTGCCCCTCTTATGCCCTAGCACTAAGCATTTCCTTAATTATGTCCTCAATTCTGACACATCTACTGTCATTTACCTGAGCTCATTGAATTTAGATCCTTGTCATTTACGGATGAGAGTCCTGAGTCATGCCATCAGTGATTTGCCAACATTAATCACCCACTGGGTGATATTTTGGTCGGACTAGAAAGCCCTTGGATAGAGGCACAAGACAGTTCCAGAAGTCAGCGAGGAAGAAGGGAGTATGAATACCGGCTCACTGCCTATTCCAGGTGTCACCCCGGCCAAACTGCTTCACTTTCTGGTGCCTCAGTTTCCTCAGCTGTAGAATGGAGTTCTACTTGAGACGCTCTGGCACCTAGTAGGTGTTCAATAAATATTATCCCTGTTCCATCTCCTTTTCTCTTTCCCGCTTCTCTCTGCTTTCATGATGCTGGTATCTGCCTTGTTAAGAGAGAACAAAACTCCTGCTCTGACCCATGGGTTTGCCACCAGAATAACGTTCCCCAGCAGTGTTGTTATTCACTACCAATCAACTCCCTTGACTATATCTGCCCTCCTCCTGGTCCTTCTTTGCTCTCTTAGTCCTCATGACACACGGAAGCGCTCACAGTTACCCACACACGTCACATACTCCCTTGTCTCGGGGTCTTTGTGCACTGTTTCCCCTGCGTACACTAGTCAAACAATCCTTCCTCTGTTGGATTCTCATGCATCCTTCAGTTCTCAGCTTAGACAGCACTACCTCCCGAAGATGTTCTCCCACTGCCCCACCCCGGGCCGGTGAGCCAGCCTTTCTCTCCGCTTCCACAGCGTGGTGTCTCTCCCGCCCAGAATGCTGCATCACACTCTCTTTCAGTCGCCTGCTTCACTAGTCCCTTTCCCTCCTATTTCTCACTGTTTCCCCAGCTTATCTCACCCTGCTCCAGCTATGACCCTAGGCTTGCCTGGTTATCACTTCTTTAGGGACTCCTCTGACTTTAATGACAACGTCAGTTCCCTGCCCCCTCCCCATTTTACCCACCCATGGCTCCTTGTACCGCTTCTTCATGGCACCCACTACAGCGTGAGAGTCTTTCATGAAGACTCTTCAGTATCAGCACTCCACGCATAGTTGGCACTCAAACACATTAATTGATTTACTAACTAGCCTATAGAATGAGAGAATCTCTGAATTCTCTGGACCTAGTATAGCACCTGAGACAGAGAAGGCACTTTCCTGACAAAGCAATATGGGCAGACCTTTTAAGAAATGGGTTTCTGTGGAACCCAGGACAAAATAGAGACAAAAATTACGATAATTCCAATGATGAACTAACAGAAAGAGAACTCAAGGGTACAATCCCATTTACAATCACAACAAAAAGAATAAAATATCTAGAAATAAATTTAACCAAGGAGGTGAAAGACCTATACAAGGAAAACTATAAGACATTACGGAAAGAAATGGATAATGACATAAGGAAATGGAAAGATATTCCATGCACATGGATTGGAAGAATAAACATAGTTAAAATGTCCATACTACCTAAAGCAATCTACAGATTCAACGCTATCCCAATGAGAATCCCAATGACATTCTTTGCGGAAATAGAACAAAGAATCCTAAAATTCACATGGGGCAACAAAAGATCTCAAATAGCACAAGCAATCCTGAGAAACAAGAACAAAGCTGGAGGCATCACAATCTCTGACTTCAAAATATACTACAAACTTATAGTAATCAAAACAGCATGGTACTGGCACAAAAATAGACACACAGATCAATGGAACAGAGTTGAAAGCCCAGGAATAAAACCGTACATCTATGGTCAGCTAATCTTTGACAAGGGTGCCAAGAACATACAATGGAGAAAGAAAAGCCTCTTCAATAAACGGTTTTGGGAAAACTGGACAGCCACATGCAAAAGAACCAAAATAGACCATTATCTTTCTCCATGCACAAAAATAGACTCAAAATGGACCAACGACTTGAAGGTAAGACCTGGACTCTTAAAACTTATAGAAGAAAACATAGGCAGTACACTCTTTGACATCAGTCTTGAAGGGATCTTTTCGAATACCATGTCTACTCAGACAAGGGAAACAAAAGAAAAAATAAACAAGTGGGTCTTCATCAGACTAAATAGCTTTTGCAAGGCAAAAGAAACCAGGATCAAAACCAAAAGATGATCCCCCAACCGGGGGAAAATATTTGCAAATCATGTATCCAACAAGGGGTTAATCTCTATAATATATAAAGAACTTACACAACTGAACAACAAAAAAACAAACAACCTGATCAAAAAATGGGTGGGGGACACGAACAGACATTTTTCCAAAGAAGACATACAGATGGCCAACAGGCACATGAAAAGATGCTCAACATCATTAACCATCAGGGAAACGCAAATCAAAACTAAATTTAGATACCACCTTATACCTGTTAGAATGGCTGTAATCACCAAGCCAAAAAGTAACAAATGTTGGAGAGGATGTGGAGAAAAGGGAACCCTCATACACTGCTGGTAGGAATGCAAACTGGTGCAGCCATTATGGAAAACAGTATGGAGATTTCTCAAAAAATAGAAATACCGTATGACCCAGCTATCTCACTACTGGGTATTTATCCAAAGAACTTTAAATCCACAGTACAAAGAAACTTATGCACCCCTCTGTTCATTGCAGCACTATTCACAATAGCCAAGATGTGGAAGCAACCCAGTCCCTTCGACTGATGATTGGATAAAGAAGATGTGGTATAGATATATAATGGAATACTACTCAGCCATAAAAAGACAAAATCATCCCATTCGCAGCAACATGGATAGACCTGGAGGGTATTACATTAAGTGAAATAAGCCAGACAGAGAAAGACAAACACTGAATGACTCCACTCATATATGGAAGATAAACAAACTTACGGACAAAGAGAACAGTTTAGTGGTTGCCAGAGGAAGGGGGTTGGGGGGTGAGCACAAGGGGTGAAGGGGCACACTTATATGGTGACTGACAAGTTATAATGCACAACTGAAATTTCACAATGTTATAAACTATTATCACCTCAATAAAAAAAATTATGATAATTCCAACCGACCACTGGCTTGATGATTTTGGTGGTGATGTGGAAAGAGTTTAGGTCTGGGGATCAGAGAGTTCTGGGTAGAAATCCAGGCTTGGCCATTTGCTCTCTAGATGATGCTAGGCAAGTGACTGAACCTTTCTGAGACTCTTTCTTTGCTTGTACAATGGCAGAGAGGGATTGTGGAGAGGAGGAAACATGCTATATATGTAAAGTGCTGCCTGCAAAGCAAGTACGCAGCCGTGGCTATTACAACCTGGATAATGCCTACCTGAATGTGGCTAGGTTGGCCTTCACACCTGGATAAACTTCTTCATTTTTCACTGTTTGGCATGGACTGGGGTAGCCTCCTCATGGGAAGGCAATTTTTCCATCCAGCTCAACCTGGATTTTCCATGAAAGACTTTTTACTAAACTGGAACCACTTTGGCTCTAAGCACCAAGGGTCAACATGTCCCAAGGGAACAAGCTGAGATGAAAATTCTTTATACTCTGAGTGTCCAGAATGAAGGGAGATCCAAATGATTAGTGCCTCAAGAAACCCAGAGGCTGTAAAAGTGAGTTGTAAAGAGAGAATTGTTCATTATGGATTTTAATATTCCAACTTCCATGGTTCCATGGATGATGTGGTAGCTGCATCCAGGCCACCAACTGTGTGCAGGATTTATTATTGCCTAAGTCTCAGATTGTCCCACTAGAGCCAGGGCCAGGTTCTTAGCATTCAGAAGCAATGCTGAGCCTGGCTCACACCTAGACAAGGCCATGGGAGATCGGTAGCGCCACTAACAGTTGGTAGGTATCAGATGGAGACAGCATACTTACCTTGTACCTCTGTGCCTTTGCTTGTGCTGTTTTTTTCCCTGTCCAGAACACTGTCCCCAACTCACCCACATACTAGACTCTGCATTTATTTATGGAAGGTAGCATGTCAATGGTCAATAGAGAGCATGGCTATAGGACTTAGACCAACCTGGGTTGGAACACTGACACTGCCATCTAGTAGCTGTGTGGGGAGGTACTTAACCTCTCTAAGCCTGTTTATTCCTCTTAAAAAAAGTGACTCAGGACTACCTGTTGGTGTAGTGGTTAAGTTCACAGGTTCCGCTTCAGCCCCAGGGTTCTCGGGTTCGGATCCCGGGTGTGGACATCCGCACTGCTTATCAAGCCATGCTGTGGCAGGTGTCCCACATATAACGTAGAGGAAGATGGGCACAGATGTTAGCTCAGGCCAGTCTTCCTCAGCAAAAAGAGGAGGATTGGCAGCGGATGTTAGCTCAGGGCTAATCTTCCTCAAAAAAAAAAAAAAAAGCTGCTAGCAATGGTTTCCATCTAAAAGGGTTGATGTGAAGATTAAATGAGACAATGACATAAAGTGTTTAGCACATTGTAATGCTAAATAAATGAGAACAACTTTACTCATTCTTCAGTCTCAGCTCAAGCTCTGTCTCTGCCTTGTTTCATACCCTCGCTGCTTCTTGTCCAACTCTCCATCTGAGTACTTACCACACTCTATCCTGAGAGTCACAGGTATACAGCGCAGCCCTTATTCCTCAGGAGCTTTGGATACGTTTTTATACCAGCCACCTCACTCTATGACTTTGACCCATCTTCCCCCTCCTTCTCATGATCTGTTTCCCAGTTTATAAAATGAGACCATTGGGCTATTCTCTCTGATCTCTTACAGTTTCAAGCCTTCTAAGAGTTTGACCCAAATTATGACGGGATGCCAACAACCCCCCTTCCCAAGTCAGAAAAATGTCTTTCCTTCTGAAATATTTATTATTTATACATCACTGAGCCTAGATCGGCTCTTTCTCAAAAGAGCTGCACAAAGTGAATTCTCCATGGGAAAACAAACGACCAATTGAAAGGGATTTCACGCCTGAATGCTCTCATTCTGCTCGCGCCTGGACATCATGGCTGCCACCTTTCTGTACATTATCAAGGGACCTGGGGTTTGTCACTTGCACCAGACCCTGGCCTCTCCCAGGGAACCTCCAGAGAAGGCCTCAGTGGTTACCGTAGAAACGTCTTCCTTCCTGGATGCAGATCCACGAAGGCTCAGGCAGCCACGACCCAAGAGGGGCCTTGTTCAAACAGGAAAGAGCAGACAGTTTAATGGGCGGCTTTGCAGCTCAGATTCCTACACAGTTTACAGTAGTTGGAGTAATAAAATTCATAATGAATGTTTCTTTATTTTACAGCTAACTTTTTGTGTTTGTTTTTCTTGTTTTTTTCTTTTCTTTTTATTTGTTTTTATTTTTTTCCTCAACACTATCTAACTGATGGTAAGCAGGGAGAGTTTTAATTTTCTTTTATTTTAATTACTAGAGAAATCACATTAAAAAATTGTGCTGTATATACATTTATCGCATCTATCCTTCATGATATTTCTATGACATATGTAATTATTATGTTGACAAAAATTGAGAGTCAAAGAACTTAGTTACCAGCCCAGGGACACATGGCTGTTTGTAAGAAGTGGAACCTTTAATGTATAGCCACAAAAAGTAACTATTCTGGTTTCATTAATAAATGGTGAATTAAATGTGGAATTCCCCATGGGTAAATAGCATTTGTAATTTGATCCACAAAGAAGTGTAACATCTAGCTTGCAGGTACATTAATAAGTTGCTAGTTCAAGGAAATAGTCAAAGAAGCTAATTATTAAACTCTTTTGGAGAATTTTGTCCCTGGTTGCCTTTGGAGACTTGAGACCTCACAGTTTGTCAAGAAGCACACACTGTGTGATTGAAACCAAAGAAAGTCTAGAATCGTCACTAAACACCCATTGTATGTCAGGCGCTTTATCCAAGCTATCGTACTTAATGCTCGCATTGACCCTATCGGGTACATCCTACTCTCTCCATTTTACTGATACAATAAGTAGAATCTTAGAAAGGTAAAATAATTCGTTCCAAAGTCAAGCTCAATTCTCTCTGACTACCAAGCTCAGCGCTTTGCTCATACTTCTGACCACATCTACTCAAAGGAAATTATTATGAGCACAGTGAAGATCTTTCATCTCAAGGTCGATGGTATTTCTGTAAATCTCAGAGGCAGGTGATCCATTAAGAACTGGGCCTAGGGATAAGAAGCGTTTCTGCAATTCTGGAAAGAAACCCCAACACTGCAGTATGCAGCAGCGGGCACTCTGGGTGGAGACTGAATGCTCTCACGCTCATGGAGCGGGAAAGAAGCCACCTTCTGAAAGGCAGTTATTCCCTTGGGAGAGGCCCAGGGATGAGCAGGCAGCTGTGGGGATTTATGAACTGTGGGAACTGCCCGGAGCCTGGAGGGCAGGTAGTTCTAAAAGCTAGTGGAGAGTTTGATCGGGCCACAGGGAGTTTTAATTGATGGAGTCTCTCTCATACTCAGGACAGTTACTGTCCTCATTAAGACAAGAGCGAGAAAATTATGGAGTGAGCGTGTGTGTGTGTGAGAAGAGGGGATGAGTAGAGGTTTGGAGACTGTGTGGCTGGAAAGGACCTGTTGATGTATTCCACATATTCAGAACCCAGAATAAATGTTCATTAATCTTTGTCAAATGAATGAATGAGTGAATGAATTCATATAAAGAAGGGTAGGAAGGAAAGTGGCAGATCCCAAGCTTTGGGAACACCATAAACCTCCTGTTCCGTGCTCAGTTACCAGGTGAGGCACATTAGCCACGTTCTACGTCTCCATGCCTTGGCACAAGACTTGTCTTCTGTCTAGGATGACCTCTCCAATCCTCCGCCCCAGACCGGAATCACATGGTAAGACGACTCTTTTTCTTTCTAGAATCTCTCTCTTACCTTTCTGTTCTCCTACTTTGTTGTACACACCTCTCTGAGAACAGAACTGCATTGTGTTCACTGTTTATTTATTTATCTATCTAATTCACACTAAAGTACAAACTCCTGGAAGGGAGGGACCCGAGCTTTTCTGTCTTTAGCACTTAGTGTGTTTTCTTGCATACAAGAGGATTTGTAAATGAATGAATGAATCAATCAATGCAACCCTCTTCCTTCAATCTGTGGCCTAGCCTGAAAACAGAAGGTCTTGTGGTTACAGAGAGAATATTGTCATGGGGCTCAGGGATTGGGTTCAGGTCTCACATCTGCCTCCAGCTTACTGGCTGACTTTGGGAAACTCAGTTTCCGTCTCTGAGCCTCACACTCCCCATGGGTAATATGAAAGGATTGGACTAGAAAATGGTCAACACCCTTTCACCTCCTGCATTCTACAACTCACAGTTTTAGCAAGAGTCTCTGTGGATTAGAAAACATCTCCATACCCAAGTTGTGACTGTTGAGGCCACATCTTTGAAACTGTGTTTTGTAAAGCATTGTTCTACAAAATGTTATTAGGTCCTCTGCAAAAAGGAAATCATAGTCAGCACTTGGAAACAGTGGAGAAAACAAAGCTGAGGACATGACTTTATTGCAGGTCTTTTTGGTCCAGTTGATATGAAAATGGGCACTGGGACTCTCCAAGAGAGAGATACTACTCCTGGTATTGCACTAGTTGATATCTTGTGGAACAGGTGATCTGTAGAACTCATTTTGGGAAAGTTCTGTGCTGGATGTGTAAGAAAGTCCCTCTGCTGCCAAGATTCTAGAAACTCTAGATTTTGATTTAGACTGGGTTGGAATCTCTTTCTAAAGGAACTTGTCAGTAATGAAGAAAGTTAGGGTTTCTGGGTGTTAACAGAAGGGCTGGCCAGGGAGGCAGAATTAGGACTCTGGGCTGGTTGGACTGGGAACCTGACTGAGCCATTCTTCTCTGTAGTGATCCAATCAACAGGAAGGATGGAGATTTGACGTTATGATCCCAGAAACCCTTCACCTACAGGCAGAGTGAGAGAACAATGCGATATGGTGGGAAGTGGAAAAGAAGGACGAACAATGATTGGACAGCCACTGCAGCCTTCACCTCATTGAATTCTGACAACAGGTCTAAGAGGCAGGTGTTGCTTTGCTTAACATTTTATAGCTGAGGTGACTGTGGCACAAAGAGGTTCAAAAACATGCCCAAGGTCACACAAACAATAGGTGACAGACCTGGAGTTTGAACATGGGTCTTTTGGGCTCCAAAGTTTGAATTCTCCCATACAACATGGCTGTCACAGTAGAGCACTTGTTTTTTTGTTTCAGTCACGGTTTTGTTGGCCATTGCTTATCTGTCCTACTGTGTTGTCTCTGGGTCTGCAAAATGGGGGTAACACTTTATTTCATGGAAGTTGTCATGAGGAGAAAATGAACACATTTTCTTCCTTCCTCATACTTTTCTTCCTCGCTCAGTTCTTTAAATGGAGGCGCATTGAAACAAAGTTGAATACGTCATTTGTTTTTATGTAACAGAGTGAATCCTAGGCAAGTTTATGTTTAATATAATTTACAGTTCCCATGACCTCCCATGAATATTGGGAGAATATGCACACATTGCTGGTTTTATTAAAATACATAAGTCAAGGAGATGGTAATCAAACGTAAAAATCACCCTGCTCCGTCTTTGAATGGGTTATAAGCACAAGTAACAAACCTTGTCTTTTTATTTGTGCTATAAATAAAATTTATGAGAAGAAAATAGCTCAGAGGGACTAATCCTGTATTCATTCATTTTTAGCTGTCCCTACTGCTCGAACCTGTGACTGGGAGAAACCCCTGACTGAAGTATTCGGGATGCACATAGCCTTGTGATTAGTTTAGGTAGAATAACTCTTGTATTTCCTGAGTAAAGCTCTTAGAAATCCTATTGACTTAACACTTTCTTGTTTTGCTTTTAGTGGGGCAAACTTGGCGGCAGGGCTTCACCTGACCTTGCAGTTAAGGTAATTGTTGGGGTTTTAAAGCAATGCCACCCAAAAGTGGAAGTGAAGAAGCTGACAGAAAGAGAGTGGAAGTGAAAATCCTTTCTGTACTGCGAGGACGGCCATGCTTGTTATTGTTAGTGTCTACCATTGTTTGGGGAAGAATTGAGGTAGGCTGGATATCATGGCCAGACTGGAATCTCATTTCAAACTTTCCCTCATTCTTTGTGGAGTCATCTGGGTGTCACCTCCTTTATCAAGTAGTGTTTGTCTAGCTCTCCTCACATTTTTCCCAGCTTCAGGAGGATTTTTCCCAATCATGGATTCTCATATAACATAACTCCCTCCAACCATAGCATGTCTTTCTCATTCAGACACAGACATCTACCATAATGCTTAATAGAACTCCTCATGGACAGGGGTCAGCACGCCTGGTCTTTCTCTGTGTTCCCGGGGTGTGGCGCTGTGTCTAGCACGTGGTAATGTTGGAGATAATAACAGCTAGCATTTCCTGAATGGGGAAAATGCCAGGTACTATTCTAAACATTTAACTTGCTTGATCCTCACAGCACCTCTGTGAGGTAGGCATTAATATAATTTCCATTTTACAGGTGAAGAAACCAAGACAACATACCATGAAGTGATTCATTCGAGAGAGCGCAGAGAGCAGAGACCAGAATTCAGACGTAGGCAGCGTGGCTCCAGAGCCCATGTTCTTAGTTACTGAGCAGTACTGTCGCAGCTTGGGTTCTCTGGAGGCAGCCATGGAGATAGTGTTCAGGATGCAGGATGTTTGCTAGAGATCAACTCCTGTGAGAAAGCAGCACAGGGCAGAGGGAGAAGTCAAACTGGGCGGAACTGCTGAAGAGTGCTGGAGTGGATATTGCTCATTAGAGTTGATCTGACCTGCGCTCAGATGACTGACTGGACCTTTATCCTCACCTCACCTGGTCTCCAGATATGGACTGCCCTGGGGAAGGTGTGATCACAGCTCCTTCCAGCCAATGCAGACCCTGACACTGCTGGCAGCTGGAGGCTGTCTGTTCACCATGTCCTCCACAGCTGGTCAGAAAGTCCTTCTTTGAATGCCATCTGGATGACTCATATCCATGTCAACCATATATATTAGATTGCCCCTCAGGGGAAATACAATAAACATTTGCTAAATTAACAGAATCGTTATTAATTATAATAACGATAATAATGGTTTTAACTTACTAAGCAGTTATTATGTACCATATGAAGATGGCTACAATTTATTGAGCCATTAATCATCATTAGAGTACACTGAGGTTAATACTACATGACATAACCTCATTTTACTAATGATGAAATAGAGATCTACTGATGTTAAATACCTTGTCGAGTGCTATATAATTAGTAAGTTGGAGAGCTAGGATTCTCTCCCAGGCCCCAGGTTAATGTATGTATCTTCTCAACTTGATTGCTGTGAGCTTCCCTCAGCAGACACCATGTCTTCTTTAGCTTTGTGACTTTCAGCACCTAGCAATGCCTGACATATGATATGTATTGAATATATGTTTGTTGAATGAATAATAAGTTGGTCTTCCATAAAAATATCATGATTTTGATAGAAACTAGCAAAATGACTTAATAACTTAATGACTTTAATTAGAAGGAACTGAGTATTTAATAAGGCATATTAAAGCCATAAATCTTTGTTTATTTAACAAGACTTGTCAAAGCTAAGAGTTGTTAGTGGAAACAATAGGAAGAACACACACGCGAAGTGTGCACAAGTGGCTAACGTATTGACTAAATCGATCAGGATGAATGAGAGGCCACATGCTGTTGTGGCAGGAGCTTTGGCTTAGAATTGAGGTGGTTTTAATTGCGTTTCACTAACGTGCAGTTTTTCATTGACAAGTTGCTTCAATGCTCTTACTTCTGAAATGAGGAAATTATAGAAAATGATCGTTGAGTTTCATTTAATACTTCTCTGCCATGATTCTGTAAAAATGATATGGAAGTGAGAGCTGATACTCTGTGAAGGAACAGAAAGCAGAACGAGAAGCGGTGGGGAGTAGGGACAGTAGGAAGATTTGAGTTGAACGTGGTAAAGGCTATTCCGAAGAATATCCTCGTCAAGAATTGGTTTCTCCTGCACTGGAAGGGTTCGAGCAGAGGCTGATTGTGGTCAGGAGGGCTCTGGGCGGGCTTTCTGTGTCGGATCAAAGGCTGGATGAGATGACTACAAAGGTCAACCAAATCTAAGAGCCTGAGAATATAAAAGGCAAGGATTAAATCCCGTATGTTACAAAAGTGTCAGAGAACGGAGTACGAAATGATACAGAACAGTGCCTGGGATATAGTAGCTGCTCAAAGAATACTTGTGGAACGAATGAATATTCATTTGATAAGGATCAGTGCTTAAAATTAGGGTTGAATGTAACTGACATATACACAACCCCGGAGAGTTGGAAGTTAAAATGAGATAATCAACACGAAGGTGTTTTGCAAATTTTTAACGTCCTAGTTTGGGTTCTCTAGAAAACAGAGCTTGAGACAAGAACTTAGGTGCAGGTAATACAATTGCATTCTCAATAATTAGAATAGACTGAATAAAAACTGCTGAGAACATATAATATGTCCTGAGTAGATGGTAGCCATGGTAACTATTTCTACTAAAGAAAAGAATTTTCTTGAGGATAAAGGCCTCTGGGCAGAGGAAAGAGTATTTCAAAAGGACTGGATGTGACAGAGCTGGGTATCCCGCTAGGAAGGGAGTATATTCTTATTTGTAGGTTGGGATGGGGTATTGAGTGAGGCTGGAAAGGAAGGCGAGCACCCCAGCAGGAAGGCCTTGTGAGCCAGACCTGAGGAGTTTGGATGAGTTTAAACATACTGAACTAATGTAAAGCATCTCTAAAACTATGTACAGAAAATAACAAAATTGATATCAATATAAGACCAAGAGAGTGAAAAGAGTTAAATCCAAATGATGAAAGTGCCCATAAAGAGCAGAAACTCAGACATGAAAAACACACAAGACTGACAAACTTGTTTTTCACAAGATGCAGGAAAAGCTAGTCTGAAAAGGATTGTGCCTTTTCTTTTCTTCCATTTTCTTCTGTTTTCTCTCCTTTTTTCTTTTCATTTGCTCTTTTTCTGCCTTCCTTCCACCCTCTCA
Organism: Equus asinus; assembly: GCF_041296235.1. NCBI lineage: Eukaryota > Metazoa > Chordata > Mammalia > Perissodactyla > Equidae > Equus > Equus asinus. The sequence goes on from NC_091794.1 coordinate 68,539,404, forward strand.
GCTCCTAGTCTCTCTCTCTCTGTTTCTCTTTTTCTTTCAACAACATCAAACACATTTGAAAGGGGCCAGAATTACAGATTTAATCTGACCCTCTAGCTACTGTTGGAGACTCCCCACCGATCAATGCATTTGCCGTTTCCGTGACAGAAACGTTTGTAGTTAAAGCAGATGTTCAGATGCAGGTGTAGGTACACCTAGGCGTACTGAAAGAAACATCTGGGAGAGGATCTTTGCTGATTTTTAGCAGTTATCGTGTTTGAATAATAAAGACAACTATCAACAGGACTTTAGTGATAGAAAAAAAAAGTCCCATTCCCAACGCCGAGATATTGAGTTCCTTATAGTGTCTTGAAGGTGCCCCGCTGTTCGTGCCTCTGTGCTTTTGCATGTATCCCTCCAGGCAGCCTCTTCACTACCTACCTGCCCCACCCATCTGGAGAACAGCTGCGTTCTCTCTTATTTGGTTGGTATCCCCACAGCAGCCGTACTGACCTTGGCATTGCCCTGAGCCCAGAGTGTCTCAGTCTTCAACATGCATAGAAATACCGCAGAACCTGTGAGAATGCAGATTCTGATTTAGTAGGTCTGAAGTGGGACCAAGATTCTGCATTTTTAATAATCTCTGCGATGCTGCCACTGCTCTGTGGACCATACTTGGAGTGGCAAGTTCTTTAGCCCACCCTATTGCAGTCATCAGTTTGTCATTTTTGACTATTAAGACCAAGGAATTTTGTGTTTTGATTGCTATTACCTAATGTAAGTCTGGCACAGAATAAGATACTCAGTAAACTTCTGGTGAATGAAAGTGTAGGCATTATCTCCTTAGTTCATTAAAACAACCTGAATTACTAGTACTATTAGCTTTTTTCTTTCTCTAAGGAGGAAATGAAGACTCAGCTAGGTGAAATAGGAGTGCAGTTTTCCCATTAGTGGCCCAGTAGAGTGACGGAACTAGAACTCCAACGAAGCTTTGCTAACTCCTAGGCCTGTTACTTTCCACTCCACCATTTGCCTTCCAAAGCCCAGACTGCAGTGCAGGTTAGATCTGATGAGGAGAGATTTTTTTTTAAAGTTAATAAAATGCAACTATTTCTTAGGCTGTGTCTAAGAGATTGGAGCTTTACAATCTTAGCCTTAGAGAATACAGAAGTATGGGGTTGCAGGAAATCCTTGGTCTTGAGAGATTTGGACCACACTCCAAACTTTGACGTTCTATACCATTCTCACAGCTGAACAAATATGACATATATAATTGTCAAACCCACCACTGATTCTATGAATTAATTCTTGGGATTTATGGTGTTTTGTGCTCTCTTTTCAAAGCACCTTACAACCGTTAATTATTTAAGCCGTCTTACATCCCTCAGAGGAAGGACAGGGATATTATTCTGCCCTGAGCCTGGGGGAAGACTGAGGTCGAGAGAGGTGGAATGCCAGTGGTTACCAGAGTCAAGGGCAGGAGAGATCAGATTGCACCGGAGTAACTCAGGGTTTTGTTATGGAGGAAATCCTGCAGGCGAGACGGGACAGGGGCTTCTCTTGTGGGTTTTTGAGTCAGAAGACGAGGGTGCAAAGGCCATTTTTGATGCCTAACAGTAAGATAATAGCTCTCATTTATTGAATACTTACTATGTAGTGGGTAATGCGCTATGTTATTTACAATTTTCATTTAATTCCATAAGAGAAATGTGAGTCAGATGATGATGACAAAAATAGCAGCTACCATTTATGGAGACTCGTGCCATGCAGGTGCTTCGTATGTCTTCCTGTTTATATCCTCACAGCAACCTCATAAAACATGTATTGTTATTCCCACATTGCTGAAGGGAATTAAACAACCCAAGCCACGCGCTTGACACATGACAAAACCGGGATTTGAATCTAGGACTTATCTGCCTCCAGAACCTGGGCCCACGCCATTTAGTTCTACTGGCAAATCGTTGACTCTCTCTGAGTTTCCTCATTTGTAAAGTGGGGACAATAATATTTACACCACAGGGTGTTATGAAGATTCTCTGTGATAATAGCCCTGGCAGTCAATAAGGATGTGTTAGAAAGATCATAAGCTTTCAGGCAAGAAAACCCTTAAGTTTGAATTTCATCTTAACATTTAATAACTGTAATATCTTAGTTTAGTTACTTAGCTTGCTAAAGCTCAATTTCCTTGCCTGTAAAATGAGGATGATAATATCTACCTTATAGACTCCGGTGAAGATTAAATGAAAAGATGCCCGTAAAGTGCCTACTTCAGTGCTTGGCACATAGAGGTGCTCACTATAAGCTTGTTTTTCCCCTTCTCCCCTCCCCTACCCCACATTCTTTTTTCTGGACTGTCTCTCTACAAATAACAAAACCATCTTCTCAAATGCTAAGAAAAATCTTGGAGTTCTTTTGAAAAAATTTCTTACCCTTGTCATCCACCTTTAACCAAACTGCCAATCATAGTCAATGGATTATATCAAGAATAGAAGAACTTTTCACCCAGCATCTTTCTTTAGACCCATTCTGATTTCAGGTCCTCCTATTTGTGAGGCTGACTCTCAGTGACTTAGGATTCTGGGAATCCCTATCACTTATTTTCTACGAATTGCCTGGAGCAGAATGCCAGGTTCTCAGTATTTTATCAGGGTGTTGTCCTCTATACTTATTCAAATAAAGGAAAAAAGAAAGAACATCCATTTGAGATGTATTATTCTAAGTGTGTGAGTTTCTCCGATCTTTGCGGCCCTTGACTTTTCAGGAATTGGATTCAACATCCTGGCATCAAACGCACATTTGGTAATAAATTGAATAAAATTCCCCTGCCTCTACCCTTCAAGTGAAGTCTGGGTAAACGATTAACTTTCTGAGGAAAGCTCTCTGAATTCCAGGTGCACTAGGTCATTCTGGGACAATAGAAACAGGTAAGTAATAAACATCATCAGAGTGAACAATGGACTTTTACTTTAATTCTCATTGTCTTACTTACTACTAACAGAGTGGCTGTGGGGCTTCCAGGAGACCACAGTGGAGGAAATTTTGTCTACTTGTCACGACTGCATATGGTCCAGCAACTTCTAAAACTTGCTTTGTGATGGCCCAGGAGATGTTTGCCCAATCGCCAGCCTTCAGTTTCCATTCTCTGGGCCATGAAAACCAAGAGCCTCTCTCCCTACAATGTCTCCGCCTGACAGACTGAGCTGCACCAGGCGGTTCATTGGCTGATACATCTGGTGGCTGCAGATAGGAGCCAAGGCTGGGGACTGGTTCGAACTTTGACCTCCAAATGCTGATCTGCTCCAGATGGATTGTCTCCATAGGCGTTCTGGTTGAATGATAGCTAAGATCATGGAGAACCCTTTTGCTTACTTTGACTCAGAAAAAAAAGTTGGGGAAATTAGACTCTTCACCTCGATTCAGGATATTTTTGAGTTGTAAGATATTTCCACTCCTACTTCTTCACCACGTAATAGCAGCGGTAATAACAGTGATATTAATGGCTAACACTTATATAGAGCTGAAGATGCGCCAGAAACCATTCTAAGCACTTTAAATACATTAGTCTATATAATCCTCACAATAATCCTATGAGGCATGAATGGTATTATAATTCTATTATGATGATTCTGATTTTGAGCTTCGGCATTGAGAGGTCAGGTAACTTGTGCCTGGCCAGTTTTCTAATCCAGGCACAGTGCCTCGAGAGTTGGAGAGCTTAACGATAAGTACAAAATAATACTGGCCACTTTGCGTGGATATTTCAAGTTTACAGTGAGTGTTCCCATGCATTATCTCACTTTATCACCACAAGAATTTACTGGAATGGACAAGGGAAGATATCATTCCTTCCTCCCTGGGAGGTTGCTGTATGTAATAGCTGAGAGCGTGAATTTTGAATTCAGAATGATATGGGTTTGAATTTTGGCTTTGAATTTCTGAGCCTCAGTTCTCTCACCAGTAAAATGGAGATGAAAATGACATTTCATAGGACTTTTTTGAGGATTAAACGAAATAACTTAAACAAAGTACTTCACCTTGCATGGAATAAATGTTAATAGTTGTTAGTGAGGCTTCCTTCCTTCCTCCCAGCCTTCCTTCCTCCCTCCGTCCCTTCCTTCCTTCTTCCTTCTTTGCTTTCTTACTTTTCTCCTTCCTTCTTTCAATAAATATTGCGCCTTGTATCTGTGTGTATATATACATGTAATGTCTTCTTTTCTTCATCCCTAGTGCATTCAGGCGATGGTAGGGAAATTGATTTGAAAGGATAAGTAGTATAGCTTAACAAATATTTATTGAGCATCTCCTGTGAATTGGATGTTGTGCTAGAAGGCACTGGGGATACAAAAGTGACTAAACGAGATCCCTGCTCTCGTGTAGCACGTCCCTCATGCAGCATGTAGCACATATGTGGCACGAGGAATGGAAGGGAGAGGGCATATTGAGGGCTCCCTCTGTGCCGAGCACTGTACTTTCCATAGATGATCTCATTCGACAGGTGAGGAAAATGGACGCTCAGAGAGAGAGAGGTGAAGTGACTTTCTCTAGGTCATTCTTGTCCAGTAGAATTTTCTAGATAATGGGAATGTTCTATCTGTGCTGTCCAATATGGTAGCCACTAGACTATTGGGCACTTGAAATGTAGCTAATGCAACTAAGAAACTAAATATTTAATTTTATGGAATCTTAATTAATTTAAATTTAAATAGTCCCCCGTAGCTAGTTGCCACCATATTGGCCAGCACAGGTCTAGGAGATGACACAGCTAGTAAGTAACAGACTGGAGTTGAGCTCTGGTTTGTTTGACTACAAAGCTAGGACTCTCTGCGCTATGTGAGTAGGCACAGCTCGAGGCTTTCTGGTTCTTTGATAGCCTACTCTCATTTGGTGGTGGAAGGGACTCGCCCAGCCCATCTGCCAGTAGAAGAGAGGTGGCCCTGGGGGTAGACGTTAGTGTGAAGAACACCAGCCCCTACTTTCTCCTCTCACAGAGTTAGAATACGGAGTGTGGGCACTCATCTTCCACAGGAAGGCCCTAAAGATCAGGAGGCTTTTGCCTGTGTGGAATTCCCTTTGCTGCAATGGTAATTCTTGCAGAATTCTAGCATTGCTGATACAATTTGAAGGCCAACCGGGGCCCCAAGTAGGGAGGCCTCCTGAAATCCCTTAGTGAGAAAATAGGAAAAAGCTGCTCATTATTAGGGTGAGGCCTTATAATAATACATGGGCCGAGGGCTTCAGATTTTCTTGTTGCCATGTTCAGGATTTCAAAAGCCACATCACCAACAATGTTTATTGCCAACTTGAATATACCCAATGACTCAATTCTTCTCATGGGCCGGGCTGACAAAAAAGCTTTAGAATTCTAAATAAATAGTATCATTTGTTTTTTGGCCTTTATTATTGCTGTCATTGTTATTATTAATAAGCCATTTAGTTTGTAGGGGAAAGACCGGCGGGGCAGATGTTAGAGGCAGGGACATGAATTACCATGCCCGAAGAGAATTTGTTTGTGTGAGGCAATTATCAATATTTGTTGAGTGAATAAATGAATGAATAAGGCGTTTTTTCCAGAAATAAAAAACTGTTTATTGCCTCGTGAGAACTGGGACTGCGGGGTGAAGCCGCAGACGAGGTAGGGGTTGTTTTCCAGGCAGAAGGACAAGCGTGTGCAAAGCCCTTGGGGTTAAAGGAAGGTTGCACTTTGGAAAACTGGCAGATCAGATGAGCTTGGCTGCAGCTTTGGGAGAAGGGGCATGAGCTGAGGGTGAAAAGTCGGGGAGAGGCCAGGACTTGCAAGGTGATTTAGGTTCCATCAAGGAATTTAGTCTTAATTCCAGAGCGACAGGAAGAATTTCAAGGGGTTTGATTAAAGAAGGAGCACTATCATATTTGTATTTCTTAAGAGGTCACTGCTACTGTGCGAAAAACAAGTTGGAAGGGGGCAGGGGTGAATACAGGGAAATTATTTGTAGCCAATAGTGGTAGTCCAGCTGTGAGACTGCTTAGCCTTGGGGTAAAGAACGTTGGGTGGAAAGAAGTGGATGGACTTGAGAAATAGAATAATAGGACTCCATGATGATGTGAATCACAGGCTTTGGTGGAGAGAGAGAAATCAAGGATCATGGCAACTCTCCAAGCTTTAATTTCTTAATCTCAAAATGAAAATAATGTGTATGACAGTTCTATGTGAAGTGCTTTTTCTTTTTTTTCTTTTGAGGAAGATTAGCCCTGAGCTAACATCTGCTGTCAATCCTCCTCTTTTTGCTGAGGAAGACTGGCCCTGAGCTAACATCTGTGCCCATCTTCCTCTACTTTATACTTGGGATGCTTGCCACAGCATGGCACGCCAAGCGGTGCCATGTCCGCACCCGGGATCCGAACCGGCGAACGCCAGGCCGCTGAAGTGGAACATGCGAACTTCACTGCTGCGCCACCAGGCTGACCCCCGCAAAGTGTGATTTCTATTTTCTGTGGAATAAAGTGCCTTATTTATTATCCGTGCTATTTTCATTATATTTAGGAGTGAACTATATACTAACAAGCTAATCATCAGGCAGCCTGTTTCCCAAAGTAGATGGTAAGATCCTTGAGGACAGAGACTAAATGTATATGATTGGCTGTCTCTAGTTCACGTGATGTTGTACGCATCGTGTGCTAATTCATTTTGCCCTCTGTGTTGGTCCTTGACCTTCTTGCCCTCACATCCATTCCTCAGTCTTCCCTGCTTGCCCTTATGTGACAGAAATGCTGGCCCCTGAAGTCTCTGTTTCCTGGGCTCCTATACCAGCCAACTGGCCGCTGGCTGGGTTTCCCCAATGGGATGTACTAGTGAGAGATTGGAGGGTGGGAAGAAGGCAAGAGCTAGAGTGCTTCTTCTCCCTGAGGTGTGTGTCTTGTATCTCAAGCTGAGGCCTTGTCTTTTAGACGGCCCCTGGTTCAGGATGATCCCAGCTTCAGCCTGGTGACCTTGGCTCTTGGGCACTTTGCTTTGCTCTTCCAGTCTAGGGGAGGGAGCAACTTCCTCATTGCCACCCAAGGAGTGCCACCGGTCTCCAGTGTAGCTTCTCACTCTTTCGTCACCTGTGCAACCAATTCCTTATGTTAAATTCCTTCTGTTTTTGGCATTTACAGTAGTTTTTGTCTAACAGGATAGATCCCGAATGATATATACACACACACAGGCCAAATTTTATTAATGATCAAATGACATTCTTTTCAACAATGCAACATTTTCATATAAATAAACTTTGAAACTTTAAAATACATAACAGAAAATATCCTGTCAATATAAACACATTTCAAAATTATGAACAAACTTAGAATGATCTTCGTTGTGATTTAGCGATCACAAAATTAATTGCACGTTTTTTTCAACTTTATTTTCTCAGCTGACTGAGCTTCGGAGCTGAGATAAATGTTGTCTCTTAGTGTTCTTTGAATAGTTTTTGATAGTTTTAATTTGAAGAAAAAACATTCTTCAGAAGAGACAGGGACAGGAGTTACCAAAAAATAAAATAAACAAGTAACATACTTTGGAAAAACTGACCATTATGTCATAGTATTACATGCTATCTTGGCAAATTTATGAATAGTTTTAGTTTTTTTCAGTTTCACTTGGTAATGGTTTGACACAAAACAGTGATATCATTGGCAATGATTCTGTTCTGTTGCTTGAAAATTTCTTTGGAATCTTCTCTGTGTTCCTTACAATAAGACTATTTTTTCTGAGATAATGTGTTAATTGATTTATTGATGCACTCATTGGTTTATTAAAAAATATGGGATGATTACTATATTTTCCTTAAAAACTGACATATTTAGATACAGAACAGTTCTTTTATGGATCTTCTTTGAACATTATTAAAGTTGTCAATCTATTGAAAAAATAATTTCTTCAGCTGAAATTCACACAATAAAATTAATCATTTTAAAGTGAACAATTCAGTGGCATTTAGTACACTCGCTATGCTGGGCAGCCACCACCTCTTGCTACTTCCCAAACACTTCCATCTCTCCAAAGTAAAACCCCTCACTCCTCCAACAGTTTCTCCCCAGTCCCCCTTCTCCCCCGGCCTCTGGCAACCACCACTCTTCCTTCTCTCTTTATGGCTTTATTTACTCTGGATATTTCACATGAGTAGAATCAGACAGTATATGACCTTTTGTGTCTGGCTTTCTTCACATAGTATGATAGTGTCAAGGTTCATTCATGTAGTAGCAGCTATCAGTACTTCATTCCTTTTTTTACAGCTGAATAATATTCCATTGGCAGGTATATACTACAATTTGTTTATCCTTTCATCCATCGATGGACATCTGAACTGTTGCCACCTTTTGGTTATGATGAATGATGCTGCTGCGAACATGTGCATAATGTAGTACTTGCTTGTGTACCTGTTTCGATTCTTTTGGGTAAAGAACTAAGAGTGGAACTGCATACCTGGTTTCAATTTTGGACGGTATAGACTGTAAGAGGGGTCATATGGTAACTTTATGTTTAACTTTTTGAGGACATACTAAACTGTTTTCCACAGCAGCAGAATCATTCACATTCCCAATAACAATGTACAAGGGTTCCAATTCTCCACATCTGCTCCAACACTTGCTGTTTTACATCGTTGTTGGTTTTTTTATAGCCATCCTGGTGGGTGTGACGTGATACCTCATTGTGGTTTTAACTTGCATTTCCCTAATGACTAATGACATTGAGCATCTTTTCATGTGCTTGTTGGCCGTTTGTATATCTTTTTTGGTGAAGTGTCTATTCAAGTCCTTTGCCCCTTTTTAAATTGGACTTTTTGTCTTTTTGTTGTTAAGTCATGGGAATTCTTTAACTATTCTGGACACTAGACTCGTATCGGGTATATGATTTGAAAATATTTTCTCCCATTCTGTAGGTTGTCTTCACTTCTTAATAATGTGCTTTGATACACAAAAGGTTTTAATTTTGATAAAGTTCAGTTTGTCTATTGTTTCTTGGGGTGCTCTTACTTCTGGTGTCATATCTGAGAATCCATTGCTGAATCCAATGTCATGAAGATCGATCTACTTTTGATGTTCAAAAACTTTTTAGTTTGTCTTTTATATCACATAAAATTCGATATGTATATAACTACATATGTGTATATATGTATGCACACACACACACGCACACATATATATGGCACATGTTCATTTACAAAACATTTTTAAATTTATTCATTCATTTTATCCTTTTAATAATGCTGTGAAGTACACAAGGCAATAGTGATTATTGTCATTTTAAAGATTAAAAACCCCCTGAACTTTAAGGAAGAAAACTGTCAAAGTCTCATGGATGGTAAATAGCAGATGTAAGATACAAATTCCAGCTGTCTGACCCCAACCACGTGTCTGCTCCATTCCACCACCACTCTCCATAGAGTGTCTCAATGTTTGCTGAGTGACGTGGAACAGGGCAGAGAGGGAAGGAAAACTGACATCTGTCCTGCCCCTACTACGCACAAGACTTTGATCAGATACTTTTGCACGCATCATCACACAGTTCTCACACCATCCCAGAGGCAGAGGTTGAAATTCTAATTTTAAGAGGGGCTCAGAGAATTTGTAATTCACCGAGTAGCATAGCCAGTGACAGAACCTTTGTTCAATCTCAAGTCAGCTTGACTCCTTGTGATAATGTGGCACCTAGAGGAGAGCCCAGTAGCAGGGGGTTGTTTCAAAGACATATAATAATAGAATAAACCCCCGAAGTGGAATGCGATATTGGAATTTTTCTTCTATGTCCTCAGTTGCCTATGTTTAATGAAATCTGAGGATCTGTTTCTCAGTCTTATACTTCATCTGCTTAAATAATAAGCCCTAATTTTTCCCCCTTCTTAATCACTCCTTCAACCAGTGTCCTTGACAATATTAAACATCCCACCACAAGGATGTGGAACGGTTTCTCCACGGCTTCAGCCTCCAGCCCCGGCTGGCCAGCTCCTGTGGTACAGCTCTCTCAGCCACCGTGGGTCCTCATCTGGTGTTTAACAAATCATGCTGCCTACCCCTTCCCTGGCCCCTACCTACCCTTGGCACACAGACAGGAAATTAAGGATTAAGGGAAATTCACCTCTGACCTTTAATTCACTTTTTAATAAAAACATTCAGAGTCACTTGCTTACTTCATGCCAGACACAAGGGAGAGCCGACTTAATGGCCCTTTGAAGGAAAACCCATCCGTTCTCAGGCACTGGCATTTTTCCAGTGTGTCAACTCTTTGAGGCAACTGCTAACCCAGAGCCTGTCCATGTTAGGACTCTGCCCAGTGCCAGCACTTAGTGGGTGCTCATAAATATTGACTGTGCTTGATGAATGTTAGTTGTTCTTGAAAAGTGAGTGATGGTGCTCTTATCCTATATGGCAAAATAAATTAATGGACAGAATTGTCCCAATTTTATATTTCACTCCTATCAATTTTTCTTAAGCTCTTGGTGACTTTGATGTGATACTTTATATTAGACATGACACTTTGGGTTGTTTGAGAAAGAAACCCATTGAAACTGACTTAAGAAAACAAAGCGTGGAATTTATTAGCTTCCTTACCTGCCATGGCTGGACCCAGATTATCTATACCAACCCTCCTCACTCCTTGTCTCGGCCTGCTTTCCTCTCACTGGCTTCATTTTCAAGAAAATTCTTGTGGCAGCAAGATGGCCACTGGCATTTTCAGATCTTCAGGCATATATTTTACCAGTTTGGCAATCTCAGCTGGGAGGCAGAGATGCCGTTCCAACAGCTCAGAGCCTGGAACTACCTGTCATGTGCTCATCTCTTGGCCAATCATTGCGGCCAGTGTGCTGTTGTACTCTCATTGGTCTATGGGTCACATGCCCACTCCTGGAGCCAGGAGTGGGGATCAGCCTTCCCTGAATGATATGGACCCAGACAGGAGTAAGGGGGTTACTCCAAAAAGAAAATTGGGCTGACACATTCAGATGATGAATAAAGAGAGAATGAATAGGCAAAATAACAATGCCCACTTCGTGTCTGATATAGTACATAATAATTTAGGAATTATAAATTTGTTGCACAAAATTGTGTTTGATTTTTTGGTGTTAGGCAAAAGCAACATTGTTTTTAAGTGTTGTGCAATTGGAGCAGAAGGTGAATTTCAAATTACAATATACATTCAAAGAGCTTCTTTTTAAATATACATTCAAATATACATTTAAATATACATTCAAAGAGCTTCCTTTGCATACATATGGGTAAAAATTGTAGTTGCCTGTATTTTGATATTTTTACTCAGTCCAATGCATTGTTTATTTTCAACCTTCTCTATTACTCATTGACTGCTTACTATGTACCAGACATTGTGTCTTACCTTGAGAAGAAAGTGTCACACAAGAAATACATTCTCATCCTCAACGAGGTTATAGCTTAGAGGAGCTTACAAAATACTTCTAATTCACTCATAGCTTGTGACTTACTAGTTATTGAACTGATACAGTGGAGTTGCTACATTTCCAAAGAATGGATGTTTAAATATATTCATTTCATATAAGAATTGAATACGTTGAAAAATAATTATTTGCTTGAATCTGTGTTAGATGTGTTGTACTGATGACCACCTTCACCCTTGAAATGATTCTGTGGTTCCCCCCTACAGATGAAGTGAAAGAAATTGGCCCATTCCTACAACAAGAGGACGGGGGAGCTAAATGTGCACCCAGGTCTGACTTTTAAGTTTTCAAGGACACCATGCCTGTTTTGGATGGTCTATGACTTCGCCTATGTCGTGGGCATTAGTCACACCCAGCAATATATACACATATACAGTTCGTTTATAGAAGGCACTGGGAAAAATTCTCAAGGACATTTGGGAAATCTATGATGACAATATCATTAGTCTGATTCCTGTGTCCTTTATAGATTCTCTATCCCCTCCTCAGGCCCCTCATCCTCATTTCTTCATCCCCTGGCATTGTAAATATTGCAAAAGGAAGCCCGTGTGTGTGTGCATGTGTGCTCTTAGTGGTCATGGGGGCTAGCGGAAGGCTGCTGGCCTCTGAGTCTTTGAGCAAGCTATAGGTAAGGGGTCTATGTCCTATAAGGAGAGTCCATGGTGACAGACGGCAGTGCTGCCCAGGGGGAAAAGCAATGGACAAGAAGTCCTATGACCTGGCTTTGAATCCTAGCCCTACCACTTAGGAATTATAATCGTGCAACATCTCAGATTGTATTTCTATTACTAAAAGTAAGAATCTACTTCCTGCTATTTCATACTTCCCAGGTGTTTTGTGAGACTCAACTGCCACAATGCCTATGACAATTGCTTTAGGCAGTGTAGAGCGCTGTCATTTGTAAGGCTTTATTTTGTGCATCACTGCTCTCTCAATCTGCTTGCCCTCTCTCGCACACCTTGTGTGCCTTGTGATGTCCAGCATTACAGAGGTGGCATAGCTCATGCATAGTGTAAACAAAGTTTTTATTTCATTTTCCCCTCTTTAATTTATTCTTATCTGTCAACTGTTTCCTCCGGAGTCTCCCATATCCTAGATACTATACTAGGTGCCAGAGATACGAGAGGAAGCATGATTTTGGGGAAGGAGTATGAAGTTTAGACTTACACGGGGTGTGAATCCGGACTTCTTCTCTGGTTGTACAGTTTCGAGATAGTCAGCCAGCCTCTCTAAGCACTCAGTTTCTTCATCTGTAAAGCAGGAGTCATTTTCATGATTCATACAGACTTTACTGAGTGCTTGATGGAGCACGTGCCTCAATAAATCTGCCACTATTTTCTTCAAGACGTTTTTCCTGTCATCTAGGAGCTCACAGGTTGGAAGTAGCGATAGGACATTTTTCAAGATTATTCTAAGTCAAGGGAGAGAGTCAGAGGCTAGGAGGGGCCCATCTCTCACTGGTTGAGTGGTTGAGTCAGGCGTGACTTAACCAAAGGCACCCAGCTGGTACCTGGTAGAATTTAGTCTTGAATCTAGATTTCCTAGGAAACTTCCAAGAAGGTAGACGTCTTTAAGTTTACTAAACTATTGTTTGGACCTTTATTTTTAAAAATATTTCCTGAAGTTAGTGAATTTTCAAGAGAAAAGATGAGCTGGGAAATCCCGTGCCAGTTTAAGGAGCATATGTGTAGTCCTCGTGGGAATGAAAAGTGTGGCTTATTTCTTCCTTAAAGAAAATAATTAAATGTATTGTAGGGAATTGGATGGGCCGGAGAAGGAGAGTTCTGGTACCAGGAAGTCATTTGATTTTACAACAAATGGTTGGTGTCATAAAATTACCCATTGGTTGGCCAATCTAAGGGTCTGTGGTGATCTCGCCCTGGTTTGTGGGGCTGCAGCCTTTCAGCCAGTCAGCGTGACTCAGTGGTGTGTTGTTTCAGGTAGCAGACACTGTCTGCATTACACAACAATCCCACTACAATCAGCCTCTCCTGACCTTTTTCTTCTGCTCCCCTCCCTTCCCTCTATCAAATACCAACAGCGTGTCTACATTTACCTCTGCTTGGCCCTTGTTGCTTGTGATGATGTCCTTGAGACATCACCTTGAGTGTCATCATGAATTAGTTTAAATGGGATTTTCACCGATCCTCTGTGGTAGACTGAAGATTGGCCCCCAAAGATATCAGACCCCAATCCCTGGAACCTGTCAATGGGATCTGATTTGGAAAAGGGTGATTACAAATGTGCTTAATTCAAGGAGCTAGAGATGGGGACGTCCTGGGTTATCTGGTGGGCCCTAAATACAATCACAAATGTTTTTACGAGAGAGAGGCAGAGGTAGATTTGACACAGAACAAGAGAAGGCAGTGTAGCCACAGAGACTGGAAACAGATTGGAGTGAGGTAGTCACAAGCCAAGAATACCAGCAGCCACCAGAAGCTGGAAGAAGCAAGGAATGGGTTCTCCCTGAGGAAGTCTGGAAGGAGCAGAACCCTGCCAACACCTTGATTGCAAACTGATTTCAAAGTCTAGCCTCCAGAACTGAGTGAAAAATTTGTCATTTTAAAGCACTACGTTTGTGATAATTAGTTACAGCAGCCATTGGGAACTAATACACCCTCTATCTCCTTTCCCCAGCCATTCTACTATTCTGAATATTACTGTGAACATGTACATTTCATTTTAACTAAATGATCTTATAAAATAAGGCCATTCACATTCTAGGAAGTCTTGAGAGACAACATGTTTTAGTAGATCCGGAAGGGTCCTCAGGGACCACCCCCAATTCTCATCATAAACAAGAGGAAACAGAGACGCAGACAGAGAGAGTACTTGCCCAAGACTGCTCAGTAAGTTACTAATGTAGCCAGGACCTAATCCAAGATCCAGGCTTCCTCTTCTGCTCCCGCGCTTGGTCCACCACAGACAATGGAGCATAGCTGTGAAGATTTCTGGTTCATCAAGAAGACAGCAAAGGACCTATTTAAGCTTACTTGAAGAATGGGCATTTTTTTTTTAAATGAATTGTGGATTGGCCCCTTTACTCCAGCTAACTAAACCCAAGAAACATTTTGGGGGAAGAGAAGGAGACAACGACCTTTTCTTCAAGAAACAGACATGATTGAATATGTCTGACTTGGAAAGATATCGCTGGTATACAGTTGCAGTCAGTGTATAGGCTCTGGAATCAGGGAACGTGCCCACACTTCCGTCTCTGCCACTGAGCAGTTCTGTGAAATTGGGCAGGTTACTCTCTGGGAGCCTCAGTTTCCTCATCTGTAGAACAGAGGTAATGGCAGTCCTTGTCTGAGACCATTGGGAGGATTACATGAGAAGCTGTATATAAAGGTGCCTCACCCAGTGCCTGGCAATTAATAGAAGCTCAATAAATGTTCGTGAGTGTTTGACATTATATTATCAAATAAAAAAGTAAGTTGTAGCAGAGTATATAGCATTTTATCTTTTTAAAATTTCTTATTTGGAGATTTTACAAAGACCCTGGAATTTCTTTAGGAATCAGGAAAAACAGTGAAGATGAAAAACAGGTCTGACTCACAGGGAGCCGAGCCTGTCGTAAGGCACTGGGATCTCTGTGCAGCAGCTGCTGAGGCTGTTTTCAGACTCCCAGAGCGATGGGACTCCTCTGACCTCTCTTCTGGGAAATGCACGGCGATAAATGTGCATTTACATAGACATGAATACACAAACAAGATCAAAGACCGCCTAATCCTGGAGGAGTGAGGTGAGCCCATTCCTGTAACCCAAACTCTGGCTTACATAATGGCCTGACGCTGTCTGGAGGGCTCAGACACCATGGTTCAGAGACCTGGACTCCAGCCCCAGCTGTGTGACTTGGGCAGGTCACCTCTCAAGCCTGCTTCCTTATCTATCTAACACACAGGCTTCTTATGAGGCTCAAGTGAGGTAAAGGACATAAAAGTACCTAGTAAACAGAAAGCAAGTCAGATGGGGATGCTATTGTGTATCCTATCAATTGCCATGCTACACAGAGTGTACCTTAGTAATATATTTCAATTCTGGTCGTCCCGTTCTAATTTTCACCGTTGTAATTCAAGAGCTCACTACTTCTCTCTCATCTGTTAGCATTCTAGCTGGTCTTCCTGATTCTTGTGTGACTTTTCTCTATCTATCCTAACAGAATAATCTTCTTTAAACATACCGTCTGCCATGATATTCCACCAGTGCATCTATCCATAGCTCCCTATCACCTGCTATGTGAAATGGTTGGACATAACAAGGAGAAGGAAAGCGTTTGTCAAGCTAGCGAGCCATCTGTTTTAACTAAACAGCCCCGAAGAGAGCTGTGAACTTTGTTTCCCTGGTCCTGTTCTTGAGATGCCAGTCCTTTGGCTCCTAAAGGGGAGCTTTGAATGACCCACCCTGTTAGAAACAAAGGCTCTGGGTCCTTTCCCCTTGCCTCTGGTCCCGATCCTGGCTCCCGGCCTCAGTTTGGACCTGACAAGTGGCTTACATCATTTGACCAGCTGCTGATCTCTTGGAGATGTTTTTGTACTTATTATCTGGGTACCTCTGGTAAGTCTCCTTCTGACTGATGGGTTGACACTCTCTGGCTCTGTCCAGTCTTCTCCATGAGAGGGGCTGGTTTGTTCTTTTGTTCTATACATGTACTGAGTTCCTAATGGTACTTGGAACTATGCTAGCAGAATATGGTCCCTACCTTCATGGAACTTAGAGTTTAACAAAAAAAAATTGGCAATTGAAAAGTTATTATAAGTATGATGAGCATTACTAAATAGGAAGAACAAAATACTGTTGGAACACATAAGAGTGGAACTCCTAACTTAATGGGGCATCAGGGAAGGCCACCTTGAGAAAGTGGCATTGAACTGGGACTGAGAGATGAAATGGAGTCAAAGACCAGTTGGGATCAGCATATGGGAAGAAATGAAGTCTAACAATGTCTAAAAAAGACCCCCTGCTTCTTCTAGTCACGCAGAGCAGACAGCCTAGGTCATCCCCCAGAATATTTATTGGTACCAAGTTGCAGATAGAAATCCGGGCTTAGTGGAGGCAGCAGCGTGGACACTGAACAATCGTGTAGCTCTATCTCTGCCATTGCAGGCGGTGGGATATTTGGTAAGTTACTTATCCTATCTGACCCATAGTTTCCACATCTGAGAAACTCAAATGATAACCCTTCAAGGTCACTGTGAATGACTAATGAAATAACGAACATGAAAGCACTTTGGAAACTGTCAACCATGTAATTGAAAGGGAGGAAGCTGACCATAGGGTATCTGATCCAGCATTGAGCTGGAACAAGGAATAGAAAATACTGACTCTATCAGGACCCAATCCTTTCAAAGTCTTGCATGCTCTTGGAACTTCAGGAGCTCTATATATGTTATGGATACATGTGCTCTCTATGTTATTCAAAGGGGTAGGAGCAGTCTTTTATATTACCTACGTGGCTAAATTGTCCCAAAGAAGACAGACATCTCCCTAAATGATATCACTGGAACTCCAGTTTCCTGGCTTAATGGAACCCAACGCCTCTGTAAATCTCTGGGGCTGAGATGACTGTGTCCTACCCTGATAGTATATGATAACATAGGTGGATTATTGGTACTGCCCTTTTGCCAACAAAAGCCCACAACTTTCTGTCAACCCATGGCCAATGATAGGCTGGCAGAGGACAGCTGGCTTGGTCTCTGTAGAAATCATTTTGCATTTTGAGGAACAAAACTGTGTTTACTGATTCTAGTCTGGAGCCAAGAGAGCCAGGCACCCTATGGGCTCTGGAATGACTGTAGACTTCTGGGAAACGCCAAGCATCAGCACCACAGACATTAGGCATTTTTGCGGTAGGACGAGACGGCAGAGACATCTATGGCCCCTGATCCCTGGATGCCCACCTGTTACTCTTTTTGGATCATCAGTAAGACTGACGCTCACAGTGCCCTTTGGCCAGTTAATCAGTGGTCACCCCCAGCTCGAGGTACAATTGCTTTTCTAACTGCTAGTGAGCAAAGCTGGAGTGAGGAGCCCGGCCGCTGGATAGACCTCAGGCAGGAAAGAATGTCTGGGGCTGGCTGTTCCCCCTGCGGCCTGATTGTTTAACAGCTGCAGGTGCATAGTTCTGTTGTAAGTGTTAAATGCGTCCTGCAAGCAATGCACCAGCATGGTGCCTGATAGAGGGGGAATGTTCTGTATATGCCTTATTTTTCGGTTACTTAGTCATTAATATATTAACAATGACTATCAACTGTGGGCGTGGGAAATAGGGTCTAAGCTTACCAAAGAATAAAAGGCTCTAGAAAAATAGCACATTTTTATGTTTTTTCTTTTCTTTATGTTTCCCATGATGTTGCATCGGAACCTCTTTGGACTGAGCACCAGGGCTGTTTTCCTAGTTAGAAACGCCAAATGACAGGAGAAGAAATGGGCAGTAGAGACAGACCATCCTTGGAATTTGAAATGGCAAAAGTCCAAATGCCCAACTAATGGTGAGTGTGCGTGGTGTGTGTATGTGTGTGCGCGTGTGTACATGGTGTGTAGTCTGGTGTGTGTGCGTAGAATTATGTATGTTTGTTTTGTGTGCTGTGTGAGCATGTGTACCAAGCATTTGAAATGGGAATATTCAGATGACCATCTCTAAAGGCCATTCTGGCTGTGAATTATACGTTCGCATGGTACTAATGCTATAAAAGTTCAGAAAAGGGCAAGGTTGACAAGGAGGAGGCAAATGTATAGTCCTCCAATCAGTTCAGGACCAATTCCCACGTAGTGTCTGCTCCATGACATAATTTAGCCTCACAACTATCCTGTGAGACGCAGGTGAGCATTCCTGTTTTACCAATGGGAACACTCGGGCTAGGAGGTAAAATAGTTGACCAAAGTCATATAACTAGTCAGTGCTAGGGCCTGGTGTGGATAGTAAGCGACAGGTACCGAGATGGTGATGCGAAATCAACCAAGCTGAGGGAGTGAAGAGCTCAGGGAATGGTGCAGTCAGAGCTTGTGGGGGATGCAGCCAGAGGCTGTAGTGAAAGATGACGGTGAGAGTCACAGGCTATTGTTAGACCCTGGAGATCGCAGCGAGGTCTTTAGGGAATAGCATTCTTCAAAGGCCTCTTATTTTGGCCTTCTGGGAAGACTAAGAGGGGAGAATAAGGAAATCAGCTCCCAGAAACGGATCATTCCAAACGCTCTGTATTCAACTGCAATGGGTTGGGCCAACCAAAGAGCATTTGTGATTAAATTCCCTTGGGTGTCGCTTTCCAAGGACAAGTTTTAGATTCTATATCGGACAAGAGTTCGGACCTTTTTTTTATTGTTGTGCCCGGACTTTGATTGCTATCTGCAAGGGAAACAGACAGTGGAAACTATTTCATCAGGACTGATGGGAAAAACACATTTTCACAGTGCCCTGAATAGCAATACTTGGTGTTTGAAGTCATTATGGTAATAATGGGTAACCTGGGAGGAGGAAAAAGACACTATGAATTAAAGAGAGAGAGAAAAGAGAAAGATAATTAAGAAAGTCAGACTGGGTGTTGATTGTTGGTGAGAAATTTCCACCGAATACTAAGCTCTTCCTGAAGCTTTCTTCCAGAGTCCAGAGTGGGCTGAAAGATGGAGGAAAGTAAATATATGTGATTAGATGTTCGCGAGATGCAGCATATTCAGGGCTTGCCAGGGCTGCCTGGTAGACTGAATGCATCATCAGTTCTTTTATTTCTTTATTGTTTATTCATTAATTCATCATTTCTTCATTTGTTACGTATTCTCTCAATACCTCCTAAGTGTCAGGCTATGAGCTTAGTGCTAAGATAGCAAAGATGAATAAATAAAATTAAGCTTACAGTTTAGTGGAGAATAAATATAGATAATTATAGCTTGTGTGATAATGCTAGAATGAAGGTATCAAGACATTGCAGAGGATGTAGAGAACAGAGTCTCTAACTTTCACTTTGTTGTACCTAGTTTGTGTTAGGAACGTAGAATGGTCAGAATGTGCTCCCTCCCTTCTCCAGGCCTCAGAGTTGACTGGCAAAATGCCTATTCTAGAAGAGACTTGAATCAAAACCCTAAGCTCGTGAATGATAATAACTGTTGGCAGGTCCAATGAGTAGGAGATATAAGAAGACAGATCTATATTCCATTTAGCCCAAAATGTTCTAAGCCTCAGGGTTCACAAAGAGAGTTCAACAAAAAGCTGAGACTTATGGTGGCTAACTTGCTGTCTCTTGAACCAGTGTCTCTTGATCTGCTGTGTACATGACATTGCTCTTTACTGAAGTGAAGACCATTGGATGGGAAAGAGTTGTGGGAGAAGAACGTTAAGTTTTTATTTTGAAAGTACTTAGTTTGAGATGGCTGCAGGACATCCAAGTGAGGATGTTAAGGAGGCAGTTGTATATATGCGACAGGAAGTCAGAAGAAAATATACTTTGGGATATAATTTGGGAGCTGTTATTCTGGAGGAGATTATTGGAAACCCAGGACTTTGATGACATCATCATAACCGTTGATATATGGGTAGTCAATGAGTTTTGTAGGTGACTCCTGAGCACTTGAGGAGAATGGAATCACCAGAACTCCAGCTGAGATGGCTATTCAAGGGATCCTGCAGGTCATTTTATGTAATTATGAGTCATTGGCTTATAGGCATTGGCTCTTGACTCAAAAAGGACCATTTGGTCACCAACTCAACTCCTGCTCAACGTAAAAGCCTGCCCCATAGCATCTCAGTCTTAGACTGAGTAACGGTTGTAGGAGATCTCGTAACCATTGCTGGACAATATAGTTTAGTACAAAGAAAGTAGCTTTCTGTTTTCAGATTACCCTACATTTAGTCCCTGGGTTTGCCAGTTAAATCATTCTCCCATCCAGTCCTCACCACTGTCTTTTATCCATCAGACTCTCCCGGAAGACTTTGTTCAATGTAGAGCTATTCAAATATCAGGGCTGGTCTCGTCATCTAGTGTTTTCATCAACTGAAAACGAGGTGAATCTAGGGTTATTTGATTTTCCTGAACTTGTGTGAAGTTTTGGCGACCACATTTCCTCTTTTTTTGGTCATTACAAAACATCTACTAGACTTCTTTCATCGAACTGTCCAGTTTTGTGTGAGTTCTTAGCGACAACAATGCCCTTTGTAAAAATACTGGGCTTTTCCACATTGGAGAGCTATTGTTAGTCAGATTGTATGGAACTGAGTTGCCACTCACTTGAAATTCTCATTTCCCAGGAGGGGAGGCCCAGACCCCAGAATTTAGGGACATGAGCAGGGTGCACAGAGAGTTTGTAGCAGGTCTGGAACTGCCATCTCGTGCCCTCTGTCTCATCTCGAGCACACTCTGTCCATCTGCTGGCCAAACCCACTCCTGTTTCTAAGGAAAGAGGCTGCGAGTTATGTGAACTGGAACTTTTTGCAAGTCAATCTGGTATTACAACACCACCGCCCTCTGATGAGTTAAGTGCAAATGAATCAGAACCAGATGGGCAAATTTTCCTGAAAACAACATGTTTAAAAAGTGGAGGAGAAGGAGAGAAGTTTTTATGGCGAAACTCTCAAAGATCTGTGGCCACATCTGATAAACAGCACTTTGCGCAGCTTTCAGCGGCTCCCGTCATTTACCACCTGGAGAAGAGGGTACGTCAGAGCTCCGGGGGAGGCAGGGCAGCCAGGGATAAGCATCGGACCCACAGTCCTGTAACTAGCGCGGCTGTCTTCAGCCCTCATTTTCTCAGAGGTCATTGTTGGCAGGCAAGTGAGGTTTGGATGAATAAAGCAATTGTAAAGAATCAGTTTTGGAGAAAAATCCAGGATTAGACTTTTAACGTGCATCTCTCTTGGACTGTTATGAGAGTCACATTTTCAGATTCAACCAAAGTCTCTTGAGCACCTCCTAAGCGCAAGGCTTCGTCCTAGGCGCTCGCATGGTTCTTTTCTCACTTTGTCGGTCCAGCAAAGTTGGGAGGTGGCAGGATCATGAGCAGATGAGTGATCTCAGGCTCAGAGGAATGAAGTGACTTGTTCAAGGTCACATAGGTAGATGGAAATAGAGCTGTGCTGTCCAACCTAGTAGCCACTAGCCACATGTGGCTGTTTAAATTTAAATTAGCTAATTCTAAACAAAATTAAAAACTGAGTTGCTCAGTTGCGCTAGCCACATTTCAAGTGCTCTGCTGCCACACGTGGCTAGTGCCTGCCATATCAGACAGCACAGATACAGCCCATTTCCATCACTATAGAAGGTAGTATTGTACTACGCTGCTATAGAGCCTGGCTTGCAACTACTATCTTTATGACAAAGTTCTGTTCTCCTGTCACTGTTCCTACCTGAGTTGTCTCACACAATACAAGCTTCTGAAATGGAAGACAATTCCTCCTAAGCACAGCTAGAAGCTTCCTCCTCCTCATCCTGGGTAGCGCACATACTGAGACTCAGGCTCCTTCTTTATGAAGCCTGCTCTGTCCTTTATGTGACTCCTGTGGAACAGCTACAGACCAGGGGTCCAGACGAGAAGGGAGAAGAATATGGGTTGGGTGTACTGTGCCCCCACTGGGCTCGCCTCTATTTCAGGGGCATCCTAGGACAGTGGCAGAGGTTGTTGCCAGGGGCAGTGTTAACACTCGGCAGAAGGAGTAAAAGGCAATCAGCATGGTGGAGAGGAAGATGGTACAAATTTGGTCAGAAAAATTGGGGTCTGAATTCCATAGCCATGTGGACTTGGGCAAGTTGTGAAGACGGAGGGTGCCATGCCCCTCCCAGGCATGTGAGGATGTAAATGCCTTAACAGCTGTAAGACACTTAGCCGTGTGTCTGTACATACGTGCGTAGGAGGTGTTCCCAAAACTCGGGGCCCCTTTGCTCTTCTTCCCAAACAAACCGCTTTCCTGATGGGAGTTACCACCGGTTCCATAGTTTTCAAAAGGGAATGCTGTTTGATTTCAATGCTTTTCTCCCATTTTCAAAACTAGTTACCAGGAAAACTGCTGATATTTTCCTTTACAATCTGTACGAATTACAGCAACTTTCCACGAGTGATATCTTTCTTTTTCTTTTTTCTTTTTTTTTTTTAGCATTATCCAATCTTGTAAAAACAACCATCTCTATTTTAATGCTCCCATTAGGATAGGTTTGAGGTTGCGTAATCAGAGAATGACATCAGATTTACTTAGGCAAAATCAGTGAGTTTTAATCCTGGAGCATCTCCCTGTGCTATTATTTGTTGGTTTATATATCATTATCACATTTCACCCTACAAAGTATTTGCAGCAGCTTACTCAGTATGACCATACTAAAATAGTCAAGCAGAAATTTAAAATATTTACTATTCAGAAGCTGGGAAAATATAAATTAGAATAGAAGGTTAAGGCTTCAGAGAATAATATTACCTAGAATTGCAGATCAGATACCACACAGATTATGCAATTTCACCTTTGTGAAATTGTATAATTCACATAATTAACCAGTAGTAATAAGTCAATAATATGTTTATCTCTTGTATTTGACTAACACTTTATAGAATGATTCAGAGTATCTGCCACATGAGAGAGATTTTGTTAATGTTTCTTGTATGACGTGAGGAAAATGAACCTTCAAGAGGCGAATCGTTTGTGAAGGTCACCCAGCTACTTAGTCGCAAAGCCAGGATTCAGGCCCTATGCCTCCTGACTCAAATTCATTGGCCTTTAGAGTGATGACAACTCATGTTTATTCAACACTAAAAATATAAAAGGCTCTTCTATTTCCAGAATACTTGCATTGAGCCTCCCAACACCCCTGGGAGGTGGGCATCATGACCCCACATTACAGGTGAGAAGTGACTCCCACAACATGACAGAGCTTGTATGGAACACAATAAGTATTTGAGTTCTGGTGTTTTCACTTCAAGTCCAGAGGGTTTTCCACCACAGCCCAGGTCTTTCTCTTTCATACTCTTCCCAAAGGAGCAAAAGTCAAAATAAAAACAGAAATGTGATATTCCCAAATCAGGGCATTACACATCTTTGAGTGATCTAGGTGGTGATAGTTCCATCTCCCCATGATGGAAAAAGAAACCCAAGGGAAGTCCCCTCTAGTCAGTGACTCTTGCAGACCGTTGGTGCAAATGCTCTGATAGTTGCTTTAATTAAAGGGCATTTGGGTTCTAAGTGTCCCGTCAAGGCTGATTCTAGGCTAAGCCTGTGTGTCTTGGTGTACAGGGCGTGTGGAAAGGATTTAAGAGATGCTCATGGCATGGCACCACGGTTGCTCAGTGACTCCACCAAATCAGCTGTTGGCAATTGTTTCCTTTCTTCAAGACATTGCTGGGAAGGGATGTGCTGATGTGCTGTGTGTGTACACGCATGTGCATGTTGCGTGTGTGTCTCTGCGTGTATCACGGTGATTTTTTCCAAAGTGTGTTGCATGTTTTATGATCTTCACAGATGTAATACTTCCCCATGATGAGAAGGGTTGGGGGGAGAGGCTATTGTTTGGGAGAGGGGAAGAAAGAGGTGAAATTGATGGGAGGCAGGAAACAGAATTGTGTAGGTTCAGTTGGCCCCATTTTATAGCAGTTAGCCCTGTTTTCACAGGGTAGCAATGACTAGGCTCATAAAGGTAAACCATTTTTCACTATTATTGGGCCAGGAGATGAACGTTTCATTGTTATTCTAGCTTGGAGCTCATGTGGCCACTCCAAATATTAACTCCTTTTTGCCTTCGGGATTCAGAATTTCAGCGGAACCATTTGAACATGGGCTGGGTTTATAATAATGCTCACAAATGTTTGTAAAGAGATCCAGTTTACAAAGCATTGGTCCATGTAATTCCATCTGCTGTTTGATCTTCAGAATAATCTCCAAAATTACCCAATGCGGATTATTATTCCCATTTTCCTAAGGAGAAAACCGAGGCCCAGAGAAGTTCAGTGACTTCCTAGAAACACGGCAATGCCAGGCCTAGAAAGGAAGAGAAAGGCACCAATATTTGCTGATTATCAACTCTGTGCTACCGCTGTGCTTCAAAGAGAATCCGAAATCTCAGAGAAGGGTCAAAATTGCCCTAAAGTCGTTCAGTTCAGTCTCTGCCAACAACTGGGGGAGTTGGAATCAGAAAATCAGGCTGCCTGCCTTTGAAACTAGTGCTCCTTTCTAACACACCACCAACTTTCTGTGTATAATAGCCTTGGGGCAAGTTTTGAAGGAAAAAAGATCTTGGCATTGATTACCCCAAACCACTGACAAACCAAACATTATGTAAATCAGGACCCACCACGTGAATAATAGCTCACATGTGTAAGGCACTTTCAAAAGCTCTTTGTGCAGATCCTTCTTTAACCCTCACAACAATCTGGTGAGCTAGATAGTCTCATTATTCCCATTTTACAAATGAGGAAGTTGAGGCTCAGAGAGGCGAGTAGCTTATCGAAGGTCATACAGCCGGTGGGTAGCAGAGCTATATTCTAACATAGAATCTAACAGAGCTGGAATTCTAACATACATCTGACTAGAAAAGATTATCCTGTTTTAACCCTTGTTCCCCACAAGCGAATTCCTGTTTAATTTGGGGCATTTCTATGATCACGTTTCTTAAATTAAACCTACTTCACCCCATCCTCATTACCAACAACATGAAGTTCAAACTGCTCAGCCTAAAGTTCAAGATCCTCAGGTTTTCCAAATTCACCTCCCGCCACCTCTCAATACACTGCGTGCCCCAGCCGCCTTCCAGCGGATGCTTTTCCCCCATCACAACCCCATTGCTCTCCAATCCTTCAGCTGTGTCTAGAATAGCATTTTCTTCCTGTTCCCCTTTAAGAAACTTTGTCCTCTTTCAAAGGACCGCCTCAAATGCTGTCAATTCCTAGTGGCCTTCCAGAAACCCCGACTGAGTAATAGGCCCCCACAGTGCTCTCTTATAGCCCAGATCATAATACTTACCTTGTTTTCCTCACCCTCCCCGGACCCACTTTGAGTCCCCAGGTAGGGTCTGATTCATTGCTTCATCCTCAGCACTGACCACAGTGACTG
Organism: Equus asinus; assembly: GCF_041296235.1. Taxonomy (NCBI): domain Eukaryota; kingdom Metazoa; phylum Chordata; class Mammalia; order Perissodactyla; family Equidae; genus Equus; species Equus asinus. Next base: position 68,564,820 of record NC_091794.1, read on the forward strand.
ACACGTGCTGGGCACAGCAGATGTGGAGCGAGCGTTTTCTTTAGATGTGCAAAAATTGACTTATACATCATAATGCATAAGTGGCTCCCCATCATTCCTTTTGGTGTAGAAGAATAATTCAGGGCTTTGGAACCAGATAAATCTGGATCCAAATGCCAGCATGTTTACTCATTAAGCGTAACCTTGGGTATTACTGACTTAGGCCTCCTACCCGGCCTCAGTTCTCCTGTGAAAATGGTGATGGTGCTGCCTTTCCTGCAAAGAAAGTAACTGAGGATGGAACAAGATGGAGGACAGAAAGCGTTCAGGACAGTGCTCGGTGCACAGAGAGCTCTCAGGAAATGTTCGTTGTTAGGCAGAGCTATTGTTATCGTAGTATATCTCAGTATCTCCCAGCAATATGATTAGATTCTCCTTGGATTTGCATGTGCAATTCTGTAGCTTTAGAATTTAACTCCTTATCTTGACAACACTCCACTCTTCTGTTGGACTTCTGCCGTCTCCCACGTTTCTTCTCTTTCCCGTTGCTGGTAGTATCTATTTAGAGTTGTAGCTTTGCAGACTGTTTCTTAGAATGCTCCTATGCCTTACGGGGCAGCGTATAGAGAAAGAACATTAGGCAGAAGAGAGTAGGGCAGGAAGGGAACAGGGCTGGAATCTATTTCTTAGGAAAGCCGCTCACCCTATCTAGGACTTCTTTCTCTCCTCTGCCGATTGAGGAGTGTTTGGCAAGATAGGGTGTAAAATCCCTTAGTGCGTAAATATACCACATGTATAAATGTTTTACCTTCCACTCCCGAGATATCAGATGCTCTTAGACAGACGGATGAAATGCATGCAAGTGCATCTCCCCCTGCCTTTCTTCCAAAACACACAGACACACCAAAGACCCGGAGGAAATCCACAGTTCTGTTGTTTGAACATATTATTTTCTTTAACCAAGTGGTTGTTTGCAAATGTTTTCTGATTGTAACAGCAGTGAGGCTGCCTCTTCTGGAGGAGATTGAGTTCTTTCTCTTTGAAAGATGCTGTTTACTGAAATAAATTCCACCTCCTTCTTTGTTTGGCTTTTCCTTTGTAAACAATCGAAGCCAACTGGCAGAGCCCGCAAGCTTATTTAGTTCTAGCTTGTTCAGTCCAATGTGCCATCTGGCTTTATTTCCTTTCTTTTTAAATTTTTTCTAAGATGAAGTACAGGCTGCGTTGTGAGCCCCAAGTCCTCTGCAAGAAGCAATTCATTCTCTAAGCATCGACCAAGAGTCCACTTGCCCCAAGCGCTGCAGGGAAAATGTGGGAAGGCGGGCTTGATGCTGAGCTCAGAATCACTGCGGGTCGGGGTGGGGTGGGAGGAGCATCAGAGACCAAATAATGCAGTGTCCTCCAAGTGTTTTCACACAACACTTGTCCCATGAGTAACTCCTCAGAAAAAGGCCCAGTGGCAGATGAAACTGGAAAAAAAAGGCCTAGTAGATCTTCTAATCTGGATTCACTATGTACCTGAGCATATGCAAAGTTCTGAGACTTGCAATTCAAAAACTGTGTTTAATTGAATTTCTCAAGTTTATATGACTAGGTCATTTGTGTATGTGTAAGCACGTGTGTGTTGGTAGTATTAATTAATGGCAGAAGTGATTTTGTACCAAGATATTTTGGCCTCAAAGCCCCACTCTCTGGCCACTCCACTGGTGCCTGATAAGAAGTCGGCCATTCACAAAGGACGCCGCAGGCAGCATCTGGCTCACTGCCAGAGCTTGGTTTGGCCGTGTAGTATCGGCCCATTTTTGAATTATTTCCCAACATTTAGAAGTTGGGAGTTTTCTTATAAAAAGCCAAGATTCTTACTTCTGTTGAAAAATTGGAAGATCTGGCAATATTAGGCCACAGTTTGTCATGGCGACAGCAGGAGTGCAGCTGTTCCCTTGGACGAGGCAGCGGCTCTCCAGTTGATCACATTCCTGCCCAGATTGACTCACTTACTGGTGTCGCAGGCGTGGCCCTTGCTGGCATTTGAACTGGCTGCCCCTCGTTCAGAGCATGCCCTAATGAGGCCACCTTTGCTCCTTGCACTCGCCTGCTTTCACTTCCAAGGGCTCATTGCTGTCTTTGATTTGGCCATATTTGCCAGGCAAAACCCAAGGCACTTGGCTTAGGTGAACCACTGCATAGTAACAAAGATGACAATTTTTATTGACTGTTTATTCTGCGTCAACCTCTGTTTTTAGCGTTTAGCAGAGATACCCTTATTTAATCTTCATAACAATCTTACAAAGCACGAATTATTATGCCCCTCATTTTTGAAATGAGGAAATTGGAGCACAGAATGATCAGTAGAACTGCCCAAAATGATACAGTTAATAAGTAGAAGAATTAGGATTTGAATACAGAGAAGATGCTCTTAACCACTGTGCTACATTTCATAAAACATCGTTTTATATAAGTGATGTAATAACTTAGGCTTTTTAAAGCTTTTTATTTTGAACTAATTTTAAACTTACAGAGAAGTTGAAAAAAAATACAAAGAATACCCTTAAATCCTTCACCCTGTTCCCCCTAATGTTAACATCTTAAATAATCACAGTTCAATGATGGAGTACAGGAAATGAACACTACTAGCTAAACTGCAGATCTTTTTCCAGTTTTACCGGTTTTAACGCGAATGTTTTTCCCTGTCTGTTCCAAGACCCTATCCGTGAACTCACTTTGCATCTCCTCGTTATTTCTCCTTTGTCTTATATAACAGTTCTGTAGTCTTTCCTTGGCTTTCAGGATCCTGACACTTTTGAGGACTACTGTTTATCTATTTTGTAAAATGTCATTCAATTTGGATATGTCTGATTTTTCATGATTGGAATGAGATATACATTATTTTCGCAAGAATACCAAGAAAATGATGCATCCTTCTCGGTGTAGCATATCAAGGAGTTTAGGTGTAGATTTTCTTGTTGCTGGGATTGCTCCTTCATTACTGGGCTAAGTTGACATATGCTGGGTTTCTCTACTGTGAAGTTACTACTTTTTTTCCTTTGCACTTGATAAGTTTTTGGGGGGTGGGTAATTTGAAATTATGCAAATCCTATTTCTCCTCAAACTTTTGTCCACTAATTTTTAGCATCTTTTAGTTGATCTTATCTGCAACAATGTGCTTCTTTTGCTTTTAGTAAAAGAATTACAAAATAAATCGAAAATACTGGAAGATTACAGCAAGAATCAAGATTTTAATGCAAAATGTTTGAAGCTACTTTTTACTTAGTAATCAATGTTGCCTTTTGATTTTATAATGGAGTTGGTATCCTAACTTCATATGAGTGAATTTCGTGACTTTGAGCAAGCGCTGTTCAGAATCTCGGTTTCCTTGTTAATAGGGACAACAATTGCAATTTCAAAGTGTTGCTGCGTGGATGGAAAGTCGTGAAGAGTAGATGCTCCAGTCAGACTGGCTGAACTAGAAGTCTGAAGCTGTCACTCACGAACTGCTTGGCTTTTGTTAGGTTATGTAACCTGGCTATGCCTCATAAAGCCAACATGAGGATTCCTGAAACAGTAGATGTCAAATGCTTGCTTAGCACAGTGCCTGGCACAGAGTGAGTGATCAACACATATTTGTTAATCTGAACTTGATATGTTTAACAATTAACCTTAGAAGTAACACGTGTTAAGAATCGTGCAGAGTCTGAGATTTTGCTCTGCTTGCAAGCTAATACAGGTTATTCTGCCACGGCTTCTTGGATGCTGACAGAAGTCCCGAGACTCCTGGATCAGAGACAAAGGACTTGATTACTCACAATACAGCAAGCAGCCTGAACTTTTTGTTCTTATTTGCTCCCTTTGACTTCCAAATCCCTTGGGGGCAATGTGGTGTGACCCAGGAGGATGCTGCACACAGGAGGGGGTTGCTGCACAGCTGAGGAATCCTAAACTCAGGAAACCTTTCTCTTTTATACTGGACAGCAAGCAAATGCGCTCCCTGCTCCAGAGGGAGACATTCTCCCTATTTTTCCAGGTTATTTACTACATAAATATCATTGATAAGTTAGTCCAGAACAAAAGATGTCAGTGCCTCTGCTCAGAAGTGCACAAACGGGAGAGATTCATGGAGAATTGTCTCTCCAAAACACTGGGTGATATTTGATACTTACCTTGAAAAAGAGCAAATTGAACTAGAGGGATTTTTACCAGATTCTAGAAATTGACAGAAATGAGTCTACTTAGTTAATTTCATAAAAATCCCTGGTTTCTTAAGCCTCCTTATTTCTTTTGCCACTGTATTTCAGCTTCTGTAGAACTTGCCAGTATATAAATCCTACATTAATGCTTTTTTCCTTCTAACTCGGCAACATGAGATTCCAACCACTGATTCTGGACTGGTCCTGAATGGTGTCTCAGAGCAACCAGTTTCTGAGTCAGTGTTCTTTCTTGTCCACGTGGAGAACGATCTTCTCTCTACATGTGGGATGGCGGGTGGCGATGAGCTTTCGTTGCAGTAAGGGTGGAGAGGTCCTGTGGAAGCACACGGGGCCGTCTGCTGTGCTCAGGCTCCCCCTTTGTCTCTTTCTGTTTTTCACAGTGGAAGCTCGTTAAATGTCACATCTGTTTCTAATCACTTCCTTTAGTCTTTCACTGTATGATCAACTCAGCAACCTGACTCGTAAAGGGATCCAGACTGTTTTGTAAGAAAACCAGCATACGTTAAAGAAAATTACCTGTTTAATATTCCAATTGCAAAACAAACAAACATACAAGAAAAGTTTTCTTTGTTGTTTATACTCAAGACAGAAAGAATGAACTTCCCTTTTATGACAAAGGATTTACAGCCCAACTTAAGCACAAAGAAAGACATTTAAAGCAATATATTATGCTTTTAAAAAATAAAATATTTCAAAAATTATGAAACACTTCATGCATAGAAAATCATCTAGCTGACACCTATTGTCTATGACAAAGATTAAACAGATATTAACCTTTTGCAATATTTGCTTCAGCCCTCTCTAAATAAAAAGGAAAAAGGAAAGAAACATCATTAACTCCAACTCTCTCCCTTTGTCAAAGGTGTAACTTCTAGTTTGTGTATTTTAAAAATTATCATAAATGATATCATATTAGAAGCATTCTTTCGTTAGGTGCTTTTTATATTCAACATTACATTTTAAGTATTTTTCTCTGATGACATATTTTGATCTAGGCTATTCATTTTAGTGATTTAACATCATGTTAGGAACTGAACTCTGTCATCAGATATTCTGGGTTTAAAGTCTGAGTCAACTATTAACTAAGCACATGAAGTCGGGCAATTTACATAATCTCTTTGAGTCTTGATTTTCTCATACGCAATATGGGAATAATAATACAAACATCATTGAGTTGTTGTAAGATTAAGAAGGTAATGCAGTTAGAGCATGTAGGATGGTGTAACAGTTTGCTAGGGCTCCCGTAACAAAACACCATGGACTGGGCGGTTTAAACAGCAGAAGTTTATTTTCTCACAATTACGGAGACTGCAAGTCCAAGATCAAGGTGCCTGCAGCTTTGGTTTCTTCTAAGGTAAAAGGCTGTCTTCTGGCTGCGTCCTCACATGGTCTCTTCTCTGTGTGCATGCTTCCTTGGTGTCTCTCTGTGTGTCCAAATTTCCTTTTCTTATGAGGACACCAGTCAGATTAGATTAAGGCCCAACCTAATGGCCTCATTTTAACTTACCCACCTTTTAAAAGGCCCTATGTCCAAACACAGTCACATTCTGCAGTTTTAATTTAAGTGCAGGGAAATTTCTAAATCTTTTCAAGCTTCTAAATCTTGTCTAAAGAAATCTTTTCCTACCATAGTTCATCAAGATATTATCCAATCTTTATATGCAGCAAACTGAATCCCTCTGCATTATTTCTCTCCTTCCATTTTGCTTTCACTATTTTTAGCCATTTATTCCTCTGTATGAATTTCATGATCAGCTTGTTAAGTTCTTTAAAAATTCCTATTTGGATTTTGATAGTCGTGAGGTTTATGATTGAATTTATATGTTACTTAGAATGAAAACTGCTATTTTTATATAGAAATTTTTCAACTCATGGACATGGAATTTCTTAATTTATCTGGGCATTCTTATGTGTCCTTCAATAAAGTTTAATAAATTTTTTGCAAGAGGCATTATATACATCTTGCAGTTTATTTCTAGATCTTTATATTTTCCATTGTTATTGGAATAGCATTTTTAAAAATATATATTTTCTAACAGTTTTTGGCTGAAATTTAGGAAGAATAATGTTTTTCATATCTTGACTGAGTATTCAGAACATTTACTGAATAGCGGTTCTGGGAGTTTGCCTGAAGATTCTTCTTGGTTTTCTACGTAGAAAAGCACATCAGTGTGAATACAGATTGGTTTATCTCTTCCTGATTACCCCTGTACACCTTTTGTACTGTCCTGTAGCTTTTCCTAGGACCTCCAGCACAATATTGAGGAGAATGGGATTAGCGCATTTTTTTGTCCAGTTCTTGCTTTTAAAAGGATTGCTTCTAATGATTCACCATTACAAATAAGGTTTGCCTTAGTTTTTGTTTTATAGTTATTCTTAATAATACCCTTCTATTTTATTAAAATTATGAATGGGAGTTAACATATGCTTTTTATATACATGTATTTACTATGTCTTAACCAAAACTCATTCACTGTGCTATATTTTTTATGCTTCTCTAGAACTCATTTTCTAATATTTTGTATATTTAATATTTCTTTGTCTCCCTTCACAATTAAGAATGAGCTGTAATTTGTTTTTTTTTAATAAGTACTTACTTAGATTTTGTATTAAGGTTTGTATTTTAAAAAATGAATTAGGGGTTCTTTTGATCTTTCATTATTCTCTGGAATAGTTTATGAGATATAGCTTATCTGTTTTTTGAAAGTTTACCTGTAAAATAGATCCAGCTTGTTTGTTTAGTTTATTGTAAACAGTTTTTTAAATCTATTGTATTCAATTACTTTAAAAGAAACATTGCTCTTTTTTCTCAGTCAGTTTTTGTCTATTACATTTTTTGAAGAAATTTTCCAATCTGTTTAAGTTTGAAAATGTCTTGACGTAAATTATTGGTAATACTCTGTTATGATTTCAGAATCTGTATTACAGATACTTTTACTTTTATTCCTAATATTGTTTTTTAATGTGTTCTCTCTCTTTTTAAATAAAACTTGCCAGAAGTTTGTCTATTTTTTGTCTTTAAAAAGGAACTTTTGGTTGCGTTTTTAAAATACCTCTTATACAGGACGTACAGTTACATTTTGGTCCCATGATTTAGACAGCATATATCAAGAATAAATTCTTGGTGTATAGTTAATCTTTCCATAGACTATATTCTAAAGATTGTTCAATGAATTTTCAGGGCTATCTACCTCTGATGTGTTTTTACTCACACTTCTGACACCAAATGTGTATGGGTTTTTTTCACACCAACCAATTTGGATCCAATTCTTCAGATACTAACTGGATGTCCTACAGTTCAATTCAGTTCTGACACTAACTCCCCAGAGTTAGTGCCAGCATCCACTTCAGATGTCAGTTACAAGTATTGGGTCCTCAGGTCACTCACACTTCTCTCTGACTTGGCTACAAAGTGGGGGCTTCTCACAGATCCCTCCTTCTCAGGTTTGATAATTTGCTAGAACAGCTCACAGAACTCAGGGAAGTGCTTTACTCACTATTACCAGTTATTATACAAGACACAACTCAGGAAAAGTCAAATGGAAGAGATGCATAGAACAAGGTACAGAGGTGGAGGGGGCGCATGGAGCTTCCTTGCTCTCTCTAGGCATGCCACCCTCCCAGCGCCTCAATATGTTCACCAACCTGGAAGCTCTCTGAACCCTGCCATTTAGGAATCTCTACGGCAGTTTCATTACATAGGTGTTATTGACCATTGGTGATTAACTCAATCTCTAGCCCCTCTCACCTCCCCAGAGGCTGGGGAGTGGGGCCTAAATCTCCAACCCTCCAGGCATGCCTCAGTCTTTCTGGCTGTGAGCCACATCCTGAAGCCATCTAGGGGCCCTTAGCAACCAGTCATCTCCTCAGCAGAAACCCAGGCTTGGCTGAAAGAGGCTTATCATGAATAACAGAAGATGCCCCTCTCATCCCTATCACTCAGGAAATTCCAAGGGTCCCAGAAGGGAAGTCCTTGTGCCAGGAACCAGGACAAAGATCAAACATACATTTCTCATTTATATCACCATATCACACTACCATATGTTAAAAATTGGGTCATGTGCAGGGTCTTTTGGGAATTTGTAGCTCTTACCCTGATTGCTGATCATCTACTGGAATGATAGCCATGTATATTAATAATGGCAATATTATGTGAAAAATTCTGAAACTGAATTCTCGAGTCCCTCTTCTTCTAAAGCTCTACATGGCTGTGAAGGGCATTGCCATTTGTTCTACTGTGCAGGCCAAAATACTTGACGTCATCTTTGAGTCTCCTCTTGAACTCTCTCTTTCACACTTTGCATTCATCCATCAACAAATCCTATTATGTTCTAGCTTCAGAATATATTCCAAACCCGACCACTTCCTGCCACTCTACTACTACCACTCCCAAGCAACCATCATCTCTCCCCCGAACCATTGAAACCGTCTGGTAATCGGTCTTCCTGATTCCATACTTTCCATTAAAGTTTATTCTCGGTAGACCAGCAGAGGGATTCTTTTAAAAGAGAAGTCAGATCACTCATTCCTTGATTAAACCTCTCCAGTGGCTTCCCTAAATATGTGGAATAAACTTACCATGCTCTACGAGGCCCATCTCAGTCTGTCCCTTGGCCTCTTCTCTGCATTTACATGCCCTCCCTTTCCCCCTTGGTCACTCCTTTCCAGCCACACTCACCTACTTATTGTTTCTTGAATACCTCGAGCATGTTCCCTTATGAACGTGGCACTTGGGGTTCTCTTTCTTTGGAATAATCACTCCCGCTACACTCAGTCTTCCTCCCTCAGGTTATTCAGACCTCCAAGTGTTGTCTAATCAAGAGGTCTTCCTTGACCTCCGTAGTGAGGTCATCCTGCCCCCATTATGCCCTCATACTGATTTATTTTCTTCATGGCATTTATCTGCCATTAGATTGATTATTTGTTTCTTTGTTTATTTTCTCTGTCGTGGGAATGTAAATGCCATAAGGGTAGGTCTTTGTCTGTTTTGTTGATGTGGCTTTTGCATGCCCCATAATTTCCTAGTTTAATCACTATGCTTCTTTCCTAGGTAACAATTTTATATCTTTCCTTCTCTTCTCAAACCTCCAATATACCTCTCCCATCTCCCCCCTTCTTTTTTTCGTGACCTTGCTTCCAACTTCATTGAGAAAGTAGAACTTCTACATACTCTCACCACGGCATCTCCCAACAGACCGTACTCTGCTCTTCTCCCTTTAATAGAGATGGACACTAAGGATTTTATGAAAGGCCAGCCCTTCTCCTTGTGCACCGGGTCCATCCCCTTTTATCTACTCAATGACTTGCCTCTAGCAATTGTATTCTCTTCTGAATCATTAATATATCTGACTCTCTCTCTCCATTGGCTCTTTCTCATCTGGCTATAAACATGGTATTAGATGTTTCATCTTCAAAAATAAACCTCCCTTCACCCCACATCCCCCTCCAGCTACCTCCTCATTTCTCTGTTCCCTCTATAGCAAAACAATATACTCACTCGTAGCTTTTTCTCTTTTGGAAAAGCAATTTGAAAAGGAAACCAAGGTATTCAGCTTTAGTGGATCTTGGGTGAAGTTAGGAAATTACATTATATGTTTTTAAGACTCCCTTGGTGAGTGTGTTCAGGACTGAGAACTATTAATTTAAGTTTTTGTGCTAGGAACTATTACCAACTGAAGATGACTATAAATGAAAATGAAATTCTCCAATTTTACTGGAAGTCAATAGAACAAAGCATTTGATTTATAAGACATACTTAATTTACCAGAAACATGGCCATGATGGAAAAGCTGGTGTACTTCTCTATTATTTCCCTGTTTATTTGACTGTCATGGAAATCTGGGATGAGTAACAGGAAACCTTAACATCAACTTTGTCTCTATAGGCTAATTCTTGCATTTGCCAGCCTTAGTGACGTGGGAAGCAGGCAGTAAAAGAGGTGGGAGGAAAATATAGAAAGGGTAGGGAAATCATGATTTTTCTACTCACTAACATTGCTTTCCAGACTTAGATGAATAAGATTTCTGCATATTCTTGTAAAATTTTCATTGTATTTAATGCCTTGCCTTTCATGTGGTAGTTGTTCAATGTTTATGTGTTGAATAAATAAAAATAGGAAGCTGACCATGTCCACAGACTTCTCCATGTTTATCATTCCAGAAGCTCTCAAGAAGTTCATGACATCTCATGAAAGATGGCAAAAAGCAGGATTTTACGCTCTAGTTCCTTAGTATATTCATCATTCATTCCCTCTCTTAAAAAATAGTTATTTAGTGCCTTTCACATACCAGGCACTGGGATTGTTTCTGTGGATGCAAATTTGGTGTCTACCCATAGAGATTTTAATCTAGTATGATCGTAATCCAGGCAAATACTCTGATGTCACTGGTCTCTGGCTGTGTGGTTTTATGAAGGTCATTTCCCTAGTCTGTGCCTCAGTGTTTCCATGAGAAAAAAGTATACATTTCCATGGATGGCTCTGAGGATTAAATGAGGAATCATCTAAAAATATTGTTTACAAACTCTGAAGGATAGCATAAGAATTACTTATTACTGTAGTAGTTTACACCCCATATTTTTAAAAAGGTAAATTGGTAAAAGAGCAAATGTAAAGGGTGAAGTTGAATTGTTTTGCAGTCAAATGGGGTTTGAAAACTGCCAGTTGTCACTCTTCCCCTATCAGAGGGATTATGTCAGCGGGAGCTTTTCAGGTTTGCTGTCATTAAAAATAATTGTTGTGAATGAGAGGCCTGCTTCCTACTTCCACCACCAAGTGCAAGGTCTGTCACCTGCCACGGATCAAGGTGGCCTTGCTGGGCTCACAGTGCTGCTGGGCAGCGCACTGTGTGTGGCGCTCTTCAAACCTCAGGCACTCTGCTGGATGTGGATGGTCCCTGAACAAAATAAGCTGGCAGTCAAACATTGTCTGTCATCACCAGATTTCTGTGGGTCAGGCCTCTTCCCTGGTGTCCAGCTCTCAGGGGCAAGCCTCTTACTGAAATTCCCTCAGAAAAACAGAAATGTTGTAAACTGCTACCTGCTGCCATGGGACAATGCTGTTTTACAGTCTCGTGTTGCCTTCATAGAGGCTGATAACTTCAGAAATTAAACTGTCTTAGTGATTATCCAGGACTCTGATTCCCAAAGGCTGGACCTCAGCTCAGGGTTGGTCACAATGGCATTTATATCAGTCTCATCAGCTGAATATATTCATGTGAAAGAATTATCCTTCATCCTGTTCTTTTAGGAAACGACGGGTTGATAGTGATAATAGTATCACACACATACACACACAAATATAATCTCTGAAATCACAGATTCTGAGAACCAGTTCTGCAGATGGGGAAAATGAAACTCTGAGAAGTGATATGATTTCCCTAAAGTGACACAATCTATTACTTAAAGTACAGAAATCAACCTCAGGTCTTCCTATTAATAGCTTAGTGCCAAGTGAGGAAATAGAATTACATATAATGAGAAAAGTAATTTTCGCATATGAAAGAATTCCCAGCTTCCAGAAATGCTTCACTGATTCAAAGCCAATGTGCTTTGTCATTGTCTTGTAGTTTGGCTGAAGGAAAGTTTATACTATCGGTGCCCATTCGTTTGCCACTCATTCTCCCTCTTTTTTTAAAAAAAACGTATTGCTGGGAAGTAACCTACAGCGTATCGGGAAGGCAATTTTGGAAAAGGTTGGTGCTTGTGATATGTTAGGACCTGGACCCCATTTGGCTTCGTGACTGGCAATGCTACTTAATGTCTTGAGCCGACCTCATGACCTGTAAAGCCCTCCACCTGCTAAGCTCCATGCACGGATAACAAGAGGATACACACGACAATGCTTGGTAAACTGTATATGTTCTACAGATTGAAAGGTTATTATTGATGGTAAAAACTAAAACTTGCTACCTTTCATTTGATAATAGACCTGCTCTGACGGGTGGTAGAGAGTAGATTCTGAAGCTGTGTGTGGATATATGTTGGCAGGAGGAACAAGGTACTGTCCTTGCATGAACCTCAGAGCAAGGACCTCCCTACATTTTGTACCCTCAGCACATCGCTTGCCTCACCCTTGTCCCAGCCCTGTGTGTTTTCTTGGGTGAGGAGTCTTTCTTCAGCTGAGGGCAAGTCCCAGAGGGGGAGTTAGCTCAGAGCTGTCAGCTGCCAACATTTCTAGCAGATGAGGGAACACACGCTTTATTCCTGGAAGGAGGAGTCCAACCAGCACACCAGAGCAGCCACTAAACCACTGCGGAAAAGTGTTGGCACCTACCCTGTGACCCGGTGAGTCCATTCTTAGGTATATTTCCAAGAGAAATGAAAGCAAATATCCATAAAAATACTTTTACAAGAATATCCATAGCACTTCCAAATTGGAAACAACCCTTGTGTACAGCAACAGGTAAATGAAGAAACAAATTGTGGTGTGTTCATATGCTACTCAACAATGAAAGAATTTCATAGATAAGTCTCTGAAACACTCTGCTGAGCTAAAAAAGGTGGATAAAAAATAGCACGTTCTTTATGATTTAATTTATATGAGGTTCTAAAACAGACAAAAAACTACTTTATCATAGAAAACAAGTTTTAGAATGATTATCTCTGATATAGGAGATTCCCTGGTAAAAGGCCATGAGGGCACTTTCTGGAAAATGGGAGTGTTCTATCTTTTGATAGAAATGTCGATTATACAGGTAGAAACATTTGTCAAAACTCATCCCATTATACACTTAGTATTGTACATTTTACTAAACATAAATCTAACCTAAGAAAACCCCTCATTTATTTTTGTCTGATTGGGAAAACACAAATTTTTAAGGCTTAGGATTCAGTCAAGAAGTTACTATTCACATGAAAAGGATTTCAAGAATTTCTCCCACTACTAGAGCATGGGCAACACAGAGAGGCTATGGGCTTCAGATAAAAGGAAATAATTGACTACAGAGAGGACAGGGCGCATGGACCAAAAGAGAGGATATTGCAGGACTGAGAAAATAGAGAAGGATGCCACCCCCAGGATAACACATAACCAGTGGCAGACATTTCAGAGGATGTTTCTGCCTGGCATCTAATCTCCTAAAATACAATGAATACAAATTTGGTGCTTAAACTTTGAGCAATTATAGATGGCCATGGAAATTAGAAGTCTGCTTAAATAGTAATAAAGCCTTGATACCAAAAGTGACACCTTGGTGTGATAGAGTGCCATAGAACTTGGACAATGCATATGAAGGAATTCAGAACAGGCTGCACAATAAACTCTTTTTGACTCAAAATCATGCAGTTTTTTTAGACCAATTCAATTATTACTATTTTTTGTAGTATGTCATATGTCATTGTTCTTGAATTAACCACATAGGAAATAATATTTAGTTCTATTCAGTAGCGTGGTCTGGTCACTCTCAAAGAGTCCACTCTAATGAATAATCCCAGGAATGTCACTGATAAATAAATCCTATTTGATTATTCTAAGAAAGATAGAAGACACATCATATAAACAGCTCCGCTTACATAATGTCATTTAACAAGTCCTATTTCTGCCTGAATTTATTAATTGGTATTGCCATGCGCTTTAAAGAATTTTAATTTAACGAAGTGGAAACCAACCAAAATGACAATACTATATAAACTTTCACAGATTTCATCAAGTTCTCATCCCACAAATCGCCCTGGGTTATTTCCTGCGGCTGGTACCTCTAAGAGTTCTTCTCAAAGCAGCCATGACTGTTTGTATGTTCTGAGCTAGACTCGGGGAGGGCAGGGAGAGTGAGACGATTTGTCTGAAAGCTTTATACAAAAATGTGCCTCAACTTTAACAGGCATCAGAGTTATGATTAGTCAGTGGTCAGCTCCACTTGAAAAAGCCACCCTTTCATAAATTTTTCTTGAAAATTATGTCAGAAATTTTGATTTTCTTTCCATTAATTAATTCATTCAAATTTTTATGCTTAAACTACTTGTTGGGCACCTACCACGGTCCACATATTAGCATCTGATACTAATATGATATAAAGAAAACTCAGTCATCATCGACTGAATTCAAAGTGCTTACATTCTGATAGAGGAGATAAATCTGAACACAAGGAAATTAACACCATGTTAATTTACTTAAACACATTTCTGTTAGGGTTACTTTGGAAAACGGTGTTGGAGTGGAAAGCACAAAAAAATAAATTTTGGTGTGAGTTGGGAAATAGTCTGATGTAAAGCTTAACACCTACATCATTCGTTCTTTCCTTTGAGTCCCCAGCTAATTGGTAGCACGGGTTATTTATGAGTTACCATTTACGCCTCTTCCTCCACCTTCAATCTTCTTGCAGCTCTCATGAGTATTTCTGAAAAATAAAACATATACTCAAATCAAAGAGTTTTGCTACTAAGTTTAATTAACTGGAAACACTATTATTTTCATGTCTGACCCACAAAGTTGGCAAAGTCTTCTTTCCGCATGTCATGAAATCTTAGATTTAGTTGTAGCTCTCTAACCAATTTATGGAGATGGATACTGAGGGGCCTCCTTCCATCTCTCTCCATCTGTGCTACAGTAACTTTTTTTGATGTGGAAATCCCATCACTCCTGGTGCTCCGTCTTCTGTCTTTAAGGAATCCAATTGCTGTATCAGTAGCCGCTGGTCTGCCTTTCAGTGCCCGAGTGTGCCTGTATTACTTATTATGAAATTCTCAGATTGCATACTGCAAGACCCTCCCTTACTTACCCAGAGAGGGGAAGTTTATTTCTTTAAACTCTCGGTTTTCATTGTTCTTTCTTTCTCTTGGATGTCTCCCAGTTTATGCCTTTACTTCCAGGCATAGGGTTATTACTAGTCTCCAATGGAGGAATTTTCCACCCTAATCTGCTGATTTATTGTCCTTTCAATTCTTTCCACAGCACATTTGATAAAAATAATAATTCCAATCAATCAGGCTCAAGCTGTGTGCCAAGAATTGGCTAGTTGTTTTACATACAATATATTTAGCCTACCAATAATCCTGCAAAGTCAGCATATTATTATCCTGGTCTAACAGTAAGGAAATGAGACTCAGAGAGGTTAAGTAACTTGTCACAAAATGAACGAAGAGAAAACCTAGACTGAAAGTCAGATCTCTTGACTCCAAATGTTAGACTTTTCCCAGGTTACCATTTTGCTTTTTCTTGAAGAACAGTGCCAGGAACTTGTTAGCTATTTAATAGCTGTCTGCTAAATTAATGCATAAATGAACATGTGGAATGTCCTATATACTTATTGCTATAGTGAAATGCTAAAAGTATCTATAATTGGTCACTGGTGATAGACTTGCTCAGTGGCCATAAGCCACTAGAAAAACTGAACAATATACATGATTCATCTGTTTTCAGACATTGGAACACATGGAATTATGCTCCATGTGAGAGGGTAGACAAATAAGGTGAGCCCTACAATAAGGTGGGACAGGGAGGGGGACCCCAAGTAAAGGGTCACAGTTCTATTGAGTTGAAGAAACAGAAATAAGCATTTGGGGAGGCCTAAATGACTTGAATTGCAGGATAGTGTACTATAGAGGAGCGAGGTAAGCCCAGAAAGAGATCCAGAAATATGCATAGGGGTTCCCTTGAGTCTGGCTGAATACTATCCTGTGAATGTGCAAAGCGGGACTTTCTGAGGTCAGCCAAAAACAAGTATCTGGCAAACAATATGTACCAAGGAGGTGTAAGCCAAACAAACCCCATAGCCCACAAAGGTCTGGAAGTTCTAAATAGCCAGAGTGCAGAGTCCCTGTTGAACATTTGGGGGATTCTGTAGAAACCCAAGAAAGTTCATGCCATTGTAGCAGAGTAAAGGATAGTCTTACTCTAGACTAACCCTAGCAAAGTTTAAAAACAACCCTTGAAAGCATCAAGCTGGTTTCATAAGCAAATTAAATGCCTGACAAAACACGCTTTCACACTCTTTAAAGGAAGACAATAAAACCCAGATATTCAATAATGTAAAACGTATAGTGTCCAGCATTCAATAAAAATTTACTGGACATGCGAAAAAAGCCTCAGAATAATGTCACCCATTGCTGGCAGAAAATCAATCAGTAGAAATAAGCCCAGAAGTTACAGAGATAATGGAATTAATAGACAAGGACTCCAGAACTGTTATTATAAATATTTTCAAGGATTTAAAGAATAAGAGAAACATATGGGTCAATAAATAAAAGATATAAAGAGAACCAAATGGAAATCCTGGAGATGAAAAATTCAATATCTTAAATGAAATGATCTTAGTAACAGAACAAAAGATTAGCAAGCTTCAAACTCTCCAAGTGAGAGCACACAGGGGAAAAAAGCCATAAGAAAAGAAACAAAGGCTCAGTGACCTTGAGAAAATACAAAATAGTCTAATATTCATGTAGTTAGAGACCCAAAAAGGGTGGTGGGTGGAGGGAGAAAAATTGTTTAAAGAAATAATTGCCAAAATTTTTCCAAGAATCTCAACAGGATAAACACACACAAAAGAAAAAACCACCAAGGCACATCATAGCCAGATTGCTGAACACTGTCAATAAGGAGAAAATCTTAAAAGCAGCTGGGGAAAAAGACACATCACATACAAAAGAGAAAAAAATTACCGTGACAATTTTTTTTTCTTTTTTTCTTTTTTTGAGGAAGATTAGCCCTGAGCTAACTACTGCCAATCCTCCTCTTTTTTCTGGAGAAGGCTGGCGCTGAGCTAACATCCATGCCCATTTTCCTCTACTTTCTATGTGGGACACCTGCCATAGCATGGCGTGCCATGTGGTGCCATGTCCACACCTGGGATCTGAACTGGCGAACCCCGGGCCACAGAGAAGCAGAATGTGCAAACTTAACGGCTGTGCCACTGGGCCAGCCCCTAGAGTGACTATTGATTGAATTCTCATCAGAAACGTGCAGGACAGAAGATGATGGAACATCTTCAATGTGCTAAAGGAAAAAACATTGTCAAACTAAATGTTTGTATCCAGAAAAATATCCTCCATAAATGGAGAGCAATGAGACTTTCGGTTTCTGATCTGACATGTAAAGACCTTGGAAGTCGTCACTCCCATTTCACAGCAAGAAAAAAGCTGAACAGGGGCCAACCATGTGGCCAAGTGGTTAAGTTCCCACGCTCCACTTCAGCAGCCCAGGGTTTCACTGGTTCAGATCCTGCGCGCGGACATGGCACTGCTCATCAGGCCATGCTGAGGTGGCATCCCACATAGCAGAACCAGAAGGACCTATAGCTAGAATATACAACTACGTACTGGGGGCGCTTTGGGGAGAAAGAAAAAACAGGAGGGGGAAGGAAGATTGGCAACAGATGTTAGCTCAGGTGCCAATCTTTAAAAAAAAGAAGAAAGAAACAAAAAAAGCTGAACAGAATGAAAATCAACAACTCCCCTTAGCCTGATGAGAGATCTGAGGTCACAGGGCAAGCCACCATCCTGAAAATTGGAGAGACAGGTGACTACAAAGAATCACAGCTTTCTGGGGGAAACAGTCCAGGAGCAGAAGCCCGCTGCTGGAGCCCATATGACTTACCACTACGTCGACCGGGCTACTGTGTAATAACAGGATTACAGTCAGAAGCACTGCAAGGCTCAGACCCTATTTAAGAAGGAGTCTCTTAGGAAAGCTGAGACAATGCAGCAGACAAAAATAAAGTCATCAGAAGGAAGTTTAGACTCTGACATCCACAGCTATAGCAAACAGTAAACACAGCCTAACTCCTGGCGGGATAAACACTAAACCTCACACGAAAGGCCAATTTCCCTCATTTCCTTTCACTTGATACATCATGTCTGGCTATCAACAAAAAATTAGAAGACACATGAACAGGCAAAAACACAGTCTGCAGAGAGAAAGCAAACATCAGAACCAGGCTCAGATATGGCAAAGGGTATGGACTCATCAGACCTGGAAATTAAAAATACCTACAATTAAAACGCTAAGGGCTCTAACGGAGAAAGTGGACAATATGCAAAACAAGCCAAAGATGACAGAATATGTCACCAGCAGATCTGAGTGATGAGAAATGTTAGAGGAAGTTCTTCAGGCTGAGGGCAAATGACACCAGATGGAAAGTGCGATCGACACGATGAAAGAACAACAGTGGAAATGGGAAACGTACGGGTGAGTATAAAACGCTTTCTTCTCATTTTAGACAATTACCTTTAAGAGAACACTGATTCTTAAAAAATAATAACAGTGTATTGTGGAGTTTATAACATATGCAGAGGTAAAATGTATGATGAGTATTGAAAAATAAGGGAAGTGAGAAATGAGAATGTATTGCCGTCAGCTTCTTACATTACATGTGAAGGAATTCAATCTTATTTGAAGGTGGGCTGTGCTAAGTTGAAGACGCATACTATAAATTCTAAAGCAATTACTAAATAAATAAAACAAAACGTTATTGTTAATAAACCAACAGAAAAGAAAATGTAACACTAGAAATTATGCAATTAATCCAAGAGGAATTAGGAAAAAAGGATCAAAGAGACCAATCATGGGTGGGACAAACAGAAAACAAATAACAAGATGGTAACCTTAAGCACAACCATATTGATAAGTACTTCAAATGTAAATGGTAAAAATATACCCATACTCAAAAAGAAAATAACTGAAATCACTAACATACTTCATGAAATCATATATCCATTGAATGTCAAAGTCACACTGATCTAAATTTAGGATAGTGTTCACCAAATTCGTCCCATTTTTCAGGGCTAGTTCTGGAAGGTGCTGCACCAAGATTTAGGAGGGCTAATGGAGATGGGAACTAACCATAGGTCAGCTGTGGGTCTCTCCATGTGAGTTCTGCCCAAGAACAAGGGGACCGAGATACTCATCAAACGTGGAATAAATGACCCACCACAGAAACAAAGATGGGAGCAACCATATCTATGTTCTTTCTTGTATTTTATGTATATATATATTGACCAATTCTTTCTTTCTTTTTCTCTTTCCCTTACTCTTAATATTTCATATGAGTATTGGTGGTAGTTGCTTTTCTACTTAATTTTTGGGTTATAGAATTCCAAGGTGGAATTGGCTCAGCTATGCTAGTTAGTGGGGCTTTATTGTCTCCTAGTTTTTGAAAAAAATGAGAGGATCTTGCGTTAGGAAGAAATATATGGCGTTACGTAGAATCATGATTCCGTTATTGGTGGAAGTTAAATATGGCTAAAAGGATGAGAGTGGATCTGGGTTGCTAAAGGGGAATTAAGCTGATTGCCTTTTGCTGTCGGCTCCCTTTCAAGTTTTCGTGCTCAGGTCTGCATCACAACAGGCTAGACTTCTGCAAACACTGCCCAAATCTCCTTGAGGGCTGGCTTCCCGTCTGTCTACCCAGCGGGAGGCATTAGCAGCAGACTGGAGAGCAGGGGTAGAAACGGGTAAAGAGGATAGGTGGCGGAAGGTCATTGCTCTTGTGTTTCTCCTTCTCGCGTTCTCGGCAGAGACCGGCGGCTGTGTGCTGCGGCTGCCTCAGCGGCCCGGGGGCGACTGCCGGTGACTGCCAGGGGTTGGGGGCCTCCGTGGTGTCAGGGGGCGGGGCAGTCGCGGCCGGGGCAGCAGGAGCGGTAGCTGCCGCCCGCCACTCACTCAGGGCGCTCCTAGGCTCTGCTCACACCACCTCCTTCCTTTCGTGCCTCCAGCTCTATGGGTGGTAGCAGCTTCCCGCGGTTACTGATCTCTGGGATTATTTACCATCCCCTTTTGGCTTCCTTTGCCTTCAAATGCTTTTAGAACTAGGTGCCTGGAGTAAGCCGCTCCACCTTCTTCCCCATTTGAAATCACTAGTGTGGTTTTGATTTCCCTGACTAGACTGACGGATGGAGGAAACGTGAGAGATTGAAGCAGAGTTAAGCTCCTTCTAAAAAGTTCCCGAATCTCTCCCAAGCTGGATAGACCAACTGGGAGGTACTGAGCACACCCATCTCTTTGGCCACGCCTCCTCTCCTCCAGCCTCCCCCCTCAGGTCTCTGAGTGTGCTCACAGGTGACACACGCTAGCATTCAAAATGTTAAAACTGGGGTGCATTTATTAGGTATTGAGATGGTTAATGTGACCTTAAATGTGCCTTATACTCCTAATATTTTAGAGCATTGGTTTCCGCCCTGTGGATCACAGTGAGGTGCTATAGATCTTTTTTTGAAAGGGATCCATAAATCCACTTGGGCACAAGAATTTGTATGCTGATAAAATTGTCTAGTGTCTCAAAGTATTACCGTTCTTTTTACATAAGTTTATGAGATACTCTTAGGATTAGTAAAACACAAATGAATTTATGCATTAATGAATACATTACTACTTTTAGAATTGCAGTTTTAAAAATCAACATAAACTAATAACACTGTTTTTCTTATTATGACAAGGAGTAGATCCGCAAATTCTTTTCTGTTTCAAAGGGGGCACTTTTACCTGAAAGGGTTGGAAACCACAAAACCGGAGCTCTGACTTTCAAGCCTGGCACAGTGGCACACTCAAGTCTGAAGGTCTGAAGCCTGCAGTGTCTGGAAGCTCACTTTCCTGGCCCTGGCTTTGATTAACAAGATTTTACTCATTTAAACTATAGTATTACTAAGTAACTCAGATTTAATGTACTTAGGTCATTTGGGAATTCCACAACAAATGGGCTTTTGTTGGCAAGATAATTAATTTTATGAAAAGCGTATTTTTTGTTTCCTTCTCAAAAGGAAATTTTAATTCTACCCTAAGAACCCAGGTAGAAATCTTTGAGAATAGCAGTGACATATGACTCTAAGATGAGCTAAGAGATACTCCCTGGTGTTTATTCTACTGTCAATACAAGTGCTACCATTTTATGATGTTAAATTAACTAACACGGTTATTTCTGTTATAAAAACGACTAGTGACAATGCCTTGTGGTTGAAAAAGGGGGAATTAATGTTTCTTGGTGGCCTACAAAGCGTGAGATGCCAAACCAGGCCGTACACACACAGAGACAATTTTGTTTAACAGAGGCTCCAAAAGTGCAATAATTTGGTCATGGCTAGACGGCGAATAGCTAGCAGAGGCAAGATTTAAATGCTTGGTTGAAAGCTAGATTTGACACAGAGTGCCTGGGTTTGATCCCAGTTCCGCCAATAATTATCTGTGTGACCTCGATGTAACCACCATCTCTAGCGTCAGTTTCCTCATCCGTAAGATGGGAACAGTGATCCTGCCTCAGTCATAGGGTGGTTTGAGAATTAAATGTGCTAAGGCGTGTAATGTACATAGCATCATATCTAACGCTATGGGACACAAACACTCTAAATGCCAGCTCCTACTATTTTTTTAATACCTCATTTTCCTTAAAGTGAGAATTGGTACAATTGATGTTTTGACCTAATTCCGTCACTAACAACTAAGTTTTGCTACTTTCAGAAGTCACTTTGAATCTCTCACCTTCATTTTTTTCATCCGTGAAATGGAGATAA
Source organism: Equus asinus (assembly GCF_041296235.1). Taxonomy (NCBI): domain Eukaryota; kingdom Metazoa; phylum Chordata; class Mammalia; order Perissodactyla; family Equidae; genus Equus; species Equus asinus. The sequence continues at coordinate 68,586,437 of NC_091794.1, forward strand.
TAATTCTTTCCCAGTCTCTTTGGCAGGTTGTTATAAAAGAATTAAGTGAGATTAAGAAGGCAAAAATGCTCTGCACATAAATGTTCATTGTTTGATACATATATGTATATATTTTGAGAGCTTCGCTTTCCTTGGAGTTCATCTGTTTTGAGATTAAGATGTTGCCTCGTTTAAAGTTTTGACTTATTTACACGTCTCCTTATTATAACTCTAAGTGTCTCCAGGAAAGGGTGTGAAGCTCTGTTTGAAACTCACTGCCGGTTGCAGTATTTCCTCCTTCTCTCAGAGAAACGCTCAATTTAGCAGCAGAGCAGACCGGACACTTTCTCACCATTTGTTTCTCCTGAGAAAGGAAGGGACAGCAGCTCAGAGTCTTGAGCTGACGTGGAGGATGTCTCTTGCTGTCTTCAACTTGACCTTGTCTCATTTGACAGGAGAGGCTGATTCATGCTGTGGGATCAATTCTTTCAGTGAGAAGCCACTGGTCAGATGCTTCATTACATCTGGTGATTTTCCAGGCACCTCAAATCCTTTATGGAAAGAGGTAGATCATGGAAGTAAATATAAAGAGACAAAAATAGCAACTTTCCTTTCAACTGGATACAAGTTATTCAGCATAGCCAAGATTAACTGAATTTATGGGAGTTATCCCACTATACTATCTTTTAAATGATTAATATACAGCCAGAGGATATGTTCCTCTCGCAAAGGCATGTTGCATAACCTGGTACTCTTAGAATTTGAAATCTCTCTGTTCGGGTTCTCATCCTTTTTCACGCAGGCAGTCACCACAGTCTCTTAAATGCACCCTCTCAAGTTGCCTATCCTCTTTACAATCCAGTGTCCACTTTGTTGCCAGAGGGACATTTTTCAGATATAGATCGGAGCCTGTTACTCTTTCAATTTCTCCCCATTACCTACAGGACAAAATGCACGCTTCTGCATGACAGGGCTCACAAGAAGCATTAGCCTCCCACTTCTCCTTCAACATGCCTTGCTTGGCGTGGCACTTAAGATCTTCACAGTCCATCTCCGTCAGCTCTTACATTTTCCTCTTCCTCCACCCTCTTCCACCTTTACAACTTCCCAGCCATCCAGGAAGTCTTGATGCTCTCCAAAGAAATTTTAAACTTCCATGCTTTTTTTCATTTTTTTCTCTCTCCTCTACCTGGCATGGTATCCGTCTTTCCAGAATCAGCTTCTTTGCGCTGTGTTCTTTTTGAAGACTTACTTGCCCCCGCCCACCAAGGCAGGTTCAGCTCCCCTTCCTCTTTCACAGCACCCGGGCTCGTGCATCTCTAGGTTTTCGCTTGAGTATTAGCTCGCAATGTTTGTGCATGTCTGCCTCTCCCCCAGACTGTGAGTTCCTTGAGTGTAGAGACTGCCTGTGTTATTTTATTGTTTGAGTCATTAGTGCCAAATATATCTCCTGGCACAGAGCGTTAGTGGATTGTAATGGTTCAACACTTAAACTATGGGTTCAGACAGACCTGGGTGGGAAGTCCGTCATTACGTGTAATCTTGGGAAAATCACCTAATTCCTCTTGATTTTAGCTATTTTATCTGTAAAATGCAGACAATAAAAAAATACCTATCTCACAAGAATGTTGTAAAACAAACGAGCTAATATATGTAAAGCTTTTAGAACAGCGCCTGGCGCGGCAACTCTGTGCTCTCTGTTAGCTATTATTATTTATCGTTCTTATTATGATTGCTACCTCTTACAATTGTTGCAGAGATTACAAAAGATTGCTCATACGTAGGAAGTGTTTAGCATAGTAACTGGTAGATTACATGTTCGATACAGATTAGATGTTTTTATAATTATTACTTTTATTATTAAAGATTGTTGAAGAGATGAATCTCCTGTTTTCTTGTCTGTTCCCCGTCAGACATGATCCCTGGAAGTTACGCCAGCTCCGAAATTCGGTATGTCCTAATTTTATCACAATATTTCCCCTAAAACCAGCTCATGTGTGAATGCTTGGTGGAGCGGCCACGTCAGTATTTTCTTCTTCCTTCTCTCCCTCCCTTCCTGCCCCCTTTCCTCCTTCCTTTCTCCTTCTCTCCTTCCTTTTCTGCTTTCCTCCCTAACTATCCTATTTCAGTCAAGTTTCTCTTGATGTTCTGGGCTACAGCCTCTGAAATTACTTTAAATTCTGCCTCTCCTTTTCCTAGACATGATCGTTCACTGATTCCCATGATTTTAGTCTTTGAAACACGTCTAGGGTGCATACATTTCTATCTCCTTCCCCACTGCCACTTCTTTGTGGAGGTTTGTGTCACCTGTCCCCTGGATCACTTCCTGTTCTTCTGTAGCTCCTCCGAAGCAGGGACTCAGCATCACCACAGTGCAAGTCACATAGTCAGCAAGGGGTCAAAGCTTTCACTGCCGAGGAGGCACACAGGAAGGTAAAAGAGTGAAGCCACCCAGGGAGCGAGGGGACCATGACATATTGGAGAGGTCACATGTTGTCTACAAGGAAGAGTCACTGTGTAGGAAAGTGCCTGCTCATTGCTTCCATGTGGGGGTGCTGCTGTTGCTGGACCTTCTGGTATTTCAGGAGAAACTGCTCATCTGTCCATGGAATCTAGTTCAAATTTAAAAATCCCCACTCTTTGGGCTAAACAAGCCTGCTGGTCAGATCTGACGCACAGGTAGAGAGGTTATGATGTCTGAGAAGGTGCTCAAGAAACGTTTATGAGCACAAATGAATCTGGACTCATTCCCCCTCGAAGCCTTTGCCCAATCTCTTCCAGCCTGCTGGATTTTCCCCTTTTATGTAATCCCACCGTCAAGGTCGCGTATATGTTTCTCTTCTTGCATAAGTTTCCCGCCAGTTCCTCATACCAATTGAGAACCTAGTCAGTTCTAAGCATGGAAGGTGAATTGGCAATAGGAAACATGCTCCCTAAAACAGTTGATGAGATAATAGACAAAGCCAGGGAGTTTATGGTTATGGCAAATAGAAACGATAAGGCTCCAACTATTTTGAAAAACCTAATTTTTTTCTCTTTGGTACCATTGCACTTGGAGGATGATTTTAAGTTAAATTGTATGCCAATAATTGAGCTATAAGTATTTCACTTTTCATTTAGTGTCTAGCTAGATTGTGGGTTCCTCAATGGCAAGGAACTTGCATTGAAGATGATTTGCATTCAGTGCTCCTGTAGATCAGCAGAGGGTCAGGTATATAAGTGACAGCAAATAATTACCTGCAGGTTGGTAGTTGGCTAGTTATTAGATTTTGTTAGACAGGAAGTCATATTAATGCAAAATTCATGTAACAATCTTGCAATCTTGAAGTGTAGGACTGAGGCCCTTGCTTTGCCCAGGGATCCACTGATTAGAGGGCACTGTTGACTCTCTTGAATGGTTGTACTCATAAGCTCTACAATCTTCAGTTTCTTTAAAGTGAAGTAAGATAGAAAAGACATTTGGAAGAAAGTTATATGTATAGGCCTCCTAAATTTTTATGATTTTCTTCTAGTCTTTTGCTATGATCTTGCTCGCTACTAATTTGAGAATAGTGTCTTTTACCGAGTTGACTTCAAATAGTTGTTACACAGCATTCATCTGTATTTTCATATAAACAACAAATCTTTTAAGAAAAATTTATATTTTGTTAATTTACATAATATTTAATTAAATTTTATAATTCTTTCAGATGTACAACTAGAATAAAGACTATGAGAACAAATATAATTGACTTTTTTATTTTTGGTGAGGAAGATTGTTGCTGAGCTAACATCTGTGCCAATCTTCTCTATTTTGTATGTGGGATGCCACCACAGTATGGCCTGATGAGCAGTGTATACATCTGCGTCTGGGACCTGAATCCGCAAACCCCAGGATGCTGAAGTGGAGTGTGTGCATTTAACCACTACCCCTCGGGGCTGGCCCCTATAACTGACTTTTGATCAGCCTATCACTGAACTCATAGGGAGATAAATTCCTGGCATGCTAGAGACCACTCTACTAGCATTGGGTGTGCTCTGTGCCATGGGCACGACACTACTTTTTACGAAATAAAAGAAAGCTATTGATTCTATCAGATCAGTTCAGTGAAGTTTCAGTTAAGTCGACTCTGCTACTGATTGGATTCAGGTAGCATTTATTGGGTTCTTTGCAATAATAATTTCTCACCCATCTATATACTCAGTGGCACTTCCAAGGTGCATTTACTTATATTATCATACTCTCATGGCATCCCTATGAGAAGACATTTTTCCCTTTTGACAGGTGAGGAATATAGTTTTCAGACAGGTTAAAGTGACTTGCCTGAGTTTACACAGCTTGAAAATCACAAGAGTGGCTAACCCAAGTCCAGGACTCTTCCTGCTCCCTAGTGCTACGTCTGCAAACCAGGCAAAAAGAACTCCAAAGACCCTTTCAGTTCTCACGTGTCCTGCTTCTGTGATATATTCACAGTATCCTGTATACATCATCTGTTCTACTGCCAAGAGCTAGCTATCCCTTTATAGCTCTGCGGCCACTGGCTCGACATGGAGGAGAGAAGGAGATTAAGTCAAGGGGCCAATTAGTTTCAGATTGGTTGGGTAAATGTTTCACAACATCTTTGAGTTTTGTCCCTCTCTCCTTTGATGAATGGCTCTTGCTTCTTTTTGACAGATTAATCTTGAGTGCTGGGTATTTTTCTCTCATCACGTTAGCTGCCAGTTTTCCAGGCTCTCCCCCCAGGACTGAGATGAGGTGAGAGGTAAGTTGTTTGTAAGTATGACTTGACTGAGCAACGCAACCAGGCTGAACGTTCAGAAAGCCCTTCTGTACTTGGAGTCTGCTTTCATGTCTTGGAAATCCTGATTTATTTCAGGACAGGGAAAATCCGAGCCGGCTTGCAGAGTGGAAATTAAAATCTTAAAACTATGTATGAAAATCAAATATTCCAAATGGCCTGGTTTAAACATCACCCCGCATCGTTGATCAAATGTAAAAGTTCTTGAAAAGAAGCAGGGGGATTTATGAGCAGGTATAGGACTGGGGAAAGCTTGGCGAATATTTATGGGTAACTTCAAGGAATTCCACTGACTGTATTTTAGTCTGCTTTTGTACCCTCAAGTTTCTGCTTTGGAGATTTCAAGCCTACTAATGCTTATGGATTGAAAAATATTTTGATTTGGCTGTATTCTGCTAACTTCTGAATTTGGGGGGAGTGGGAGAGAGACTATATATATTTGTTTGGACACATTTATCATATGGTACATAAGTGTGTATGCGTATGTTTTTATTCCTTTAGATTTACGTCTATGACTTTCTTGAGGACGACACCTTTGCTTTAAGTATCTCTGTGCCCCAGACCTAATATAGCCTCTGGGAAATACGAGGCAGCCCATAAATGCTCCCATGATTCACATTGTTCAGTTACCCTTTGTCGAGCACCTCCTTATGTTGGGTCCTGTGCTAGCTGCTGAAGTAGGTATAGAGACAGTTGGAGAGAGTGGGAATCTTCAGAATGAACTGTACTATGAAACTTAAAGGCATATAATTTAAAAAGGCAAACCATAAAAACAGCTAGCCTTACAAGTTAATTCCTTTTATGCAACCTTCAGTAACGAGCCCTGTGGGTCACAATTGTTGATCATTTTATGTACATATCTCAAGTGTATCAGAAAGAGGCAAGGAAGCCAGCCTGTTTTATTCTCCTTTCGGCTGGTAAAGAATGAGATTTACACATACAACACTGGCCATCGGGTGGGTTGGTGATGGCAAACACTCTCAACAAATTCCAAGACATGGTTTTAGGTATTTCCATGTAAATTATCTTATTTAATTCCCCCAGTGTTTATAGAACTGGCATTATTACTTATATGTTTTTGAAAGCTATTTTTCTTCCTAGATCGTTCTTCCATTTTCAAGCTATTCAGCACTCGTCTTTCAGGAGCCAACTCCAATGACAGCCCCATCGTGATTCCCTTTCCTCTAATCCCAGCCAGATCCATAGGCTCCTTCGTTTCTGCTTCCGTAAGGCTTCGTGTAGTCCTGCAGCAGGGCACTCAAGCAATTGTATGGCAAAGAAAGTGCTTTCTGCTTGTTGAACTCGGAGCTCCTCAGAGTAGCTCGCCACCACTTCCCATCACAGAAATGGCTCTTCTACCCATCCAAGTCACTCAACTTGAAACTCAGGAGCTTTTCTTGACACCTTCTCTACCTCTCCATTCCACATCCAAAGAGTCACCAAATCTTCACATTTTACCCCTGAATAATTTGAGACTTCCAGCTCCTCTCACCCACACTGTCATCGCTCTAGCTGTCATCAAACTCATGTCTCTTCCAACTATGGTGACAGCCTCCTAACTAGTCTCATTGCTCCCACTCCTGTGAGTCATGTCATTTCCCTTTTAAAAACTGTTCAGTCAATTCCCATAGCAGCTAAAATAAAACCCAGAGACCTTAACATCGCACACAGGCTCCTGTGGGGTCTGCCTCTTCCCCACCTCTCCAGTCCTGTCTTACACCTTCGCTCACTGCTCTCCAAATAGTTTGGCCCCTTCTCTGCCAAATACTTTTCCACCTCATGCTGTTCTCTCTGCCTCAAATGCCCTTTCTGTCACTCTTTGCCAAGCTAACGCCAGCTCAATTTAGTTCAAATGTTGTTTTCACAGAATGGGTTTACTGAGCCCGTGGGATCCTCTTCAGAGGAGTGTATTCTTTTTCTTTACAGCTTCCATCAGAACTTGTATGTATGTATGTATGCATGTATGCATGTCTGCATGTATGTGTTTGCTTAATGTCTGTCTCCTCCACTGGAATGCAAGACTTTTGGGAGAAAAGATATATCCATTTTTTTCACTATTATCTATCCAGCACTAAGTTAGTGCCTGAGTGTACAGTGGGAATTAACTAAATATTTATAAAAATTTAAATAAATGAATGGATAAAAACTAAAATCTTCAAATGTGACTATCACACCAGTACTATTGAATGAGCCCCTTACTTCTGTTAGTATGTTTCTTCTCAGTCAAGGTAACTGAAGTATGTTTTTTTAATTTCCATTGGATGTAGATTTCCTTTGACCCACCTTCCCCTCACCAAACAGCATTTGGAAGATGCTAATCGCCCCATTTGTGAGAAGCACGCACCTGAAATTGTCCTGTCGCCTGCCCATGCACCTGTGGGTGGCCCCTCCCTGCACTCACCCACACCCTACACCCCAGGGGAGGATGGGTCTCTTCACTGTGATGAGGGGGCTGTTCGGCAAGCCGTTGTAGCCCCGTTTCGTAATGAGGAGACTGAGGCAAGTAAGGGATGAAGTGGCCTGGCTGAGCTGGAGCTCGGTCCCCAGGCTGCCCGTCATAAAGACGGATGAAGCAGGCAGGGAGGGTGGGGAGGAAGTCAAACCACATGCTGGTCCAGGCTGGCAGCAAGGCTTACTGCAGGTAACCACGCTTACCTCCTGCACTGGGTGTGAAGTGCCCTGGTGTTCTGAGGAGGGAGCCCAAACACAGCCAACTTGGTGCCAAAAAAGAAATTCTCACTCAGAATATTTCCCAGACAGCATTTTTATTTGAAAGAAACCCAGCCAAATGAAAGCACACACAGTGTTTTCTTCTCCTGTGTCTCCTTGCCGGTGAGTATGTATATTTTTTCTTTTATATTCCTGACCACCCTGACATTATAGTTTTCATTTCGAGGAGATTTTAAAATAATTTCCCTGTAACTCATTCATCTTCCTGTCCTGTAGTAGAGTGGATTTTCACATTTTCCAGCCAGTCCTAACGTAGCAGAAATAATCAGAGGTACTGCTGTGCCTTTGGGTGCTGGCGGAGAGGGCAGAGTCGGAGCAGGTGGGCTGGGCGAATAAAACACAGCTGGGAAACTGGAAACTGGCGAGAAAGCTCCCAAGTTGTCCTATGCTGGGGCCTGGTCATGCTGTCCTGTGACAACTAGCCAGGCTTTTCCTTCCGGCCCGTTTCCTTCCTGGGCTGGAGATGTTGGAACTTCCTTGCTCCCTGGTGCAGTCCCCCTTTGCCCACGCTGAGCACCACCTCCCGTGTGTAGGACAGGGCTGTCACCCAGCCCCTTCCTGCTTCTTGCCTCGCTTGCTGCTGCTCTGGTTAGGCTTCTGACAAAAACAGCATCTAATTTACAAAGGTGTGTCCTCCCCATCTCCACCATTGTTTGCTCCCTTCTGCAAATAACCCAGGGGAGAGCTCCTTCTGAAGACAAACAGAGCATCCTTCTTTGGTCCTAAAGAATCTGGGAGAATTTATTCAGCTTGTTTTCTGTTTCTTTCATTGTTCCAAGAATGAGTTCATGCAGTCCACCTGTGTCTTGGGTTCCAGATCATCTTCCTGAAGGTTCTCTCTGAAAATATCATTCAAACTACTTCTGTGGTTTCCCTCAGAAAATGGAGAGGGAAATGCTATTTCCTTTGACTTCAATGGCCTTCCCTAGGGTTTTGCTGTCATTATCCATTCCTCTAGGCTCTATTCTAATTCCACCTTCTCCACCATAGAGCCTTCTCTGAGGATATTAGGGGTAAAAGCCCATGCTCTAGCACTGGGATTTCTAGTTTTGAATCGTGAATTATTCACTTGCTAGCTGTGCAACATAGAAATATTTGCTTAATTTATGTCTCAGTTGCCGTATCTGTAAAATGAGAATAATATTAATGTATATATATTATTGTATATATATATGAATAATATAATGTATATATATTAAAGTAGTTAGAATATTTAAGTGCTCAATATCATCCTCTCCGCATAATCAAGCTGGTTTTGACTTCCATAATAATTCTTAGAACTTTCATTCACTCCTTATATAAATATTTTCCAAGGTTTCTATGTGCTAGGCAATCTGCTAGGCGCTGAGAAGAAGGCGCTCACAGCCTAGGATGCTGTATCTACGGCATTGTATGATAGCCTCCTGTCCTTGCTCTCAGGCTGTAAAAACTATGAAGCGAGAAACTTTCGTTCCTTTCTCAAGACCCCACAAGTAGTTTCTCAGTGAATGTACTCTGGATTGAGTTAAACTTTTCTATGGATTAAAGAAGTAGCAGAGAGACGGGCCCTGAAGGATCTGTACTTTACCATTTGATCATCCCCGATCTCAGAAGATATGTGCTTAATGCCCTCACTTACTTGTGAATAGAGTCATATGCCCTTTAAAGATAGCATTTGATAACACGTGAAACTCACAGTTCATATAAGAGGATAATGTACCAATCACGCAACCACCACCACCATCACGGCCATAGCTATCACCACCATGACTACCATGTACACTGCCACTGTCACTGCCATCACGACTATTGCTAACACCATCTTTGCCACCATCACCATCATGTATGCTACCACCATTGTCACCACCAGTATTACCACCTCCATCTCTATCACCACAACTATCACCATATATGTACTATCATCACCATCACTACTATCATTGTCACCACCACCATGGCCACCTCTATCACCACAGTTCCACCAGCATCATCACCAAGAACATATCTACAATAATATTAACAGGGATTGCTGATTTTCAAGATTACCCAATAACCTTATGAGGTAGGAATTATTTTTGTCTGCCTTTGATGGATGAGAAAAGTGAATTTCAAATGCCATCAATTGCTTAATTTGTACGTTTTTCTATTTTAGAAATAAAATGATACAATGATTTTGTGGGGTATATTCTCTTTGTCCCTCTAGATTCACTTTTCAGGCTTCTCCTCATCTGCTCGGTACCCCAAGAGGCTGACCTCAATAGACTGTCTCACCTAGGTTCCTTTATCCTCTAGCATTCAGCTGAGTTCAGCCAATGGAAGACATTAGCAGAAGACTGGAAGGCGGGAGGAGAGAAAGATTGGAACATTTATTCGCATCCCATACTACAGATTTGTTGAGACTGTTCTTTTAGGACAGCTTTCTCCGACAGGTACAGTTCTCTCCTGGTTCCAGAAACTTCTCCCTTCTCTTTCTTCTTCTGACCTGGGAATAGTAACAGCTCACAGATGTTGCTAGACATCAGGTACTTTTTCATCTCTTCTTGCTTCCCTTAACCCTGCTCATGCATCTGAGAGTAGTCCTGTGGTAAATACTTTTCAATTATCTCTTTAAGTAGGCCACCTGTTTCCTGCCTAGACCCTGAATGATGCAATATATATATATATATAACATACGATACAAAATACAATACGCAATTCCTAAAGACAGGAACGAAGGAAGAAAGAAGAAAAAGAAGGAAGGAAAGAAGGAAAGAAGGATGAAAGGAAGGGAAGAAGGGAAATAAACTCAGATTTCTCCACCAAAATAAAATCACTATTATAATCTTAGTGTGTTTAACTTCAGTTTTTGTTTTCTGTGAAATTGTTATGCAGTTGCTACTGTGGTATACGTTTTTAGGCTTCCTACTTTTTTTACTTTCTTAAGTTGTCCAATCATGTTTCAACATTGCTTGGTCTTCATGACCATTATTTTTAATGACCATTTATTTTAATGACTGGATAATTTTCTGTTGAGAGTTCTTTTAATTTTTTTTTGGTACAAATGATGCTTTTTCCATATTTCAGTTGTACTTATGATACGTTCCCTGAAGTATGATTTTTGGGTCAAAGGAAATGAATATTTTTTGACTTTCAATCTTATTCTCAAATTTCAAGTCAAATCATTTTATTTTAGAAGTTACTATAGTCTCATTCTTTAAAGGGGAGATTTAAAACGTTTATGGTTATTTCCATAATCGTTTTGTCCCATATGGTTTTTGCTTTCTATGTATTTTTTTCTCACTGTTTTCTCCATCTTCTGTTTTCTAGATTCAGTGCTAAGCTTGCTTTTATGATTTGTAAGATAAACATTCTTGTTTTTGCTCCAATAGTGGCTTTCTTAAAGTTTTTTTTGTAATCTAAATGCATATTTAACTAATTATCAAAAGTAAAAGCATGTCTAAGTTTTGATATTTTGTGCACCATAGGTTTTTTAAACATTAATTTTGATTTTTTAAAATATTGCCTTACAATAATTTTTATCTTGATAAGTGGGTTCATTGGCATCCCCTTAAATTTTGCTCCCAAGTCAAGTGTCTCCCTTGCCTCACCATAATCCTGGCCTGAGGCTCATCTCTGATCATTGTGGCCCCTCCAGTCCTTAGCATGGGGTCAGCACCTGGAAGACATGGGTGCCTGCTGTTGGTTCGTTGATGTGATTTATTAGGCTACACCTTACACACGGAGCAGTTTGAAAGAGAGACTCTCAAGCTGATTGGCATGAATCACTTCCCAGTCCCTGGAAACAGACTTCCCCTGCCCTACACTGCCCGCTCTCTGGGTAAGTGAGTGTTTCTGAGCTGAAGGCTTTTGTAATAACACCTAGGAGCACTCTGACTGTTTTATTATGACTGCCTTCCCTACCCAAGTACTATCTAAATATTATGATGAGAAATAAAAGCAAAACAAAAATCCTGAAAGATGAAAAAGGAAGACCAGCAGTTCATTCTTTTTTTCTCCAGGATTAAACATTGAGCAAAATTATAAAACAATTATGGTTTCACTTAATTGGCTGCAGCTGTGCAAATAGCCCAGCCTGGTGCCCCCATCGCACCCCCTGGATATCTGTGTTTGTTTCACTTTTGCCCAAGGCAAGGTGTGCGTTGGAAGAATGAAGCCAGGCTCACTAGCGGAGAGGGGAAGGGGCCTATCCTTTCATGAAGCCGCACTGGAGCTTGAGCCCATGGGATTTGATTATGTTGGGGTTCCAATCTCCAGGACTCCCTCGGCAAGAGGAAAAGGGCCATCAGGTGTCAGAATAGACTAGTGAAGGTCAGAGCAATGGTCTGCTTTCTAGGCTTCATCTCGTATGTAGGGATGGGGATTCTATGTTTGTTGGTCAATGTGTATCAGATACTTTAAATTTGTTGTGATCTCATTTTATCCTTGGAAGTATGTGTGATTTTCCTCATTCTATAGATGAAGAGATAGCGGTTTAGAATGGTTTATGGCTGAAGGTTAAAAGGCTTTTTCTAACTAGTAGCATGGAATTTGGGATTCGGACCTTCATTGCTTGAAGCTAAGGTCCGTGGTCTTTCTATGACATCCTGCTCCATAACGAGTATTCTCTGCAGGGCTTCTCCTCACTTCCATCTCCTATCAACTTTCTAAACTTCCGACCTCCCCTCCACTCTCCTGCTCTCAACTGCCCGGTTCTCTTGTCCTATCCTCTGCCTCTCTCGGCAGTGGCCTCCCTTGTCTGAGATTCTTTCTTAGAGCCATGGAAGTTTAAGGCTTCCATGAATTTTACTGGTTTTTCTAATGTCCCTGGCACTCAAGAAGAGCTCTTGGTACATAAAAGGATGCCAAATAACTGTGTTAAATAAACACATTTTTTAAAAAACACGCACAAGGGCCTTGATTTTTTAAATTTTTTTAAATGAATTATTATATTGATATCATAAATTAATTTTTTTACTATAATTCTTGTTAGTATTTTTCTCAGATCCCGCTGTGATATATTACACTTAAGATTTACCAGTTGCATTTTAGTTAACAGAATCTTGGATCTTCAACTGTCACAGTGTTTATTAAAAAAAGACAACAAAAATGTGAAATAGAACTACCATATAATCTAGCAATTCCACTTATGGATATTTATCTAAAAGAAACCAAAATACTAACACTAGAAGATACCTGCACCTCATGATCATTGCAGCCTTGTTCATAATAACCAAGACATGGAAACCACCTAAGTGTCCCTTGACAGATGAGTGGATAATGAAAATGTGGTGTATATCTATACAATGGAATATTATTCAGCCATAAAGAGAAGAAAACCCTGCCATCTGTGACAACATGGATGGACCTTGAGGGCATGTGCTAAGTGAAAAAAGTCAGACAGAGAAAGACAAATACCATAAGACCTCACTTATATGTGGAATCTAAAAAACCCCTCAAAAAACAAATTAAAAAACAACTCATAGATACAGAGAACAGATTGGTGGTTACCAGAGTAGAGGTTGATGGTGGCTGAAAGGGGTGAAGGGGGTCAAAAGGTACAAACTTCCAGTTATAAAATAAATAAGTCCTGGGGATGTAATGTACAGCATGGTGACTATAGTTAATATTGTATCGTATATTTGAAATTTCCTAGGAGAGTATATCTTAAAAGTTATTATCATGGGCCAGCATGGTGGCACAGAGGTCAAGTTTGCACATTCCGCTTTGGCGGCCCAGGGTCCACCGGTTCGGATCCAGGGTGTGGACCTACGCACCGCTTGGCAAGCCATGCTGTGGCAGGTGTCCCACATAAAATAGAGGAAGATGGGCATGGATGTTAGCTCAGGGTCAGTCTTCCTCAGCAAAAAAGAGGAGAATTGGCAGTAGATGTTAGCTCAGGGCTAATCTTCCTCAAAAAAAAAAAAGTTCTTATCACAAGAAAAAAAGTTGTAACTATGGTGACAATTGTGGTGATCATTTCACAATATATACATGTATTGAATCATTATATTGTTACCTGAAACTAATGTAATATGTCAATGATATCTCAATTTTTAAAAAAGCCCCTCCATGATATGAGTGGGCAAGGGGAGCAGCCCCAGAGATAAAGGTGGTAAAGGTGCTCTTGCACTGGCAGAGGGCAGCGCTCACTCATAGGAACCGTGGAGCCTGGGAACTTGCACAGGAACCGCTGGACGCAGCTCTGGGAGGTCCCCATAAGCAAGCGGGCTTGCGGGAAAAGTGATAAAGAAGGGAACTTCTGCTTATTCTGAGAAAGAGTTTTCCAGCAGCTAGAGCTGCCCAAAGATGCAATGGGCCAACAGAGAGAGCAGTGCGCATGCTGTTTCAAAGTTATTTCGGGAGAGTCCACCTAGAGATCTGTTAGGGAGCCTAGCAAAGGGGTTTCTACTGCAAACTTCCAAGTCCCTAGCTTGTGGGTTCAAAGAATTGCCCTCCCCCCAAAGACAAACAAGAAAAGTAGATAAAGTGAGTAGAGAAAACTCTAAAAAGGACTGGTCCAGAATAAGCCAGGAAGATTAAAGCATGGAGATGTGTCCTCTCCATATGGGGCACTTAGCATCCGTGTGAGGTCAGGCACAAAGCACTGAGTCCAAAGGTCTGAATCAGAAGTTCTGGTTTCTTCATCAAACACTGACCAACTGTTTGACCTTAGACAAGTCCCTTGCCCTCTCTGAGCCTAAGCTTTCTCTTATTTTAAAAAAAGATGATTAAGACACCTGACAGATACCTCAGTTTCCTTTGAACTCTAAAATCATTGATTCTGTGGTAGTTGTGCTTATAATTAGGCAGAGTTTATACTCTCAGAGAGGGCAAATGTCAGCTTTGGAAGGAAATAACGTAAAACAGCCCCCTGCAAACTGCTTCCCCTCACACACACGCCAGAGCTGGGTCAGTGGCGGTGGCAGCTGTTAGTGTCTCTTCACGTCCAAGAGACCCCTTCAACTGTCGCTTGCATCCTCGGTCCTAGGGAAGTGCGTGTGGAAACGTGACTTGCAGGCTTTGAATCAAACCCAAAGGGATGTTTCAGGTTTGCTCTTGGCAAAGTCCTTGTTTCCCTGATCCCTGATGAAGGATTGGAAGGCCAAGAGAGGCCTCACATGGCTCTTCTTGGCTGTTGCCTCCCTCTTTAAACAATGGCTGGATGCGTTCTGTAGGAAGAAAAGGAAACATATGGATTGAATTTCCCCTGAGCGCACTGTGGCCTAGGAATGGCTTGGAGGCTGGGTGTGGGGGCAGGTAGAGAGGAAGGCTTTGGCACAGCACACTGGAGAACTTAGTCAAAGCTGGGTCTCATGAGAAGTGGTTGGGTGGGGGCAGGGGTCAACAACTAGCTGTGGCCAGGTGTGCTCTGCACAGGCCACAGTGGGACCGGCCTTTACGGGGGACCCTTGGAAATGGAGGAGTAAGTGGAGTGATGTTGTAATGGGAAACAGGGGGAAGATGTGGTCATGAAGCCAGGCAGAAGCATCCAAAATTTCTGGAGTCCTCAAGGGTCTGAATATCGAGGGGTCCTTGGGGTCCTTCCTGAGGAAGACAGGTCTGAATCTATGCTGTGCCTTGTGTAATGAGATTGAAAGTTTGGAATTTAATTAAGTTTAATCAGAACAGCATTAAGCAATGTGTATGAATCCTACATCTCTCGCCAAATTACTCAGGACTCATTACATGGAGAGTCACTGTGGGACTTTTCTCATTGGCATCGCAGATACATTTGCAGATGGCAACTTGGAGGGTAAGAAAGAGTGTTTGGATTGTCTGAGAGTTAGAAGTGCATCTTTGTGCCTTTGTACGTGTTGTACTTCCATTTACAAAGCCATCTCATCCTTCTCTGTCTTTGAGACCAGTCCTGCCTTCCCTGAGCACGCTGGCAAGACCGTGATCCCCCAGGACTGAC
The DNA here is from genome assembly GCF_041296235.1 of Equus asinus. NCBI lineage: Eukaryota > Metazoa > Chordata > Mammalia > Perissodactyla > Equidae > Equus > Equus asinus. The sequence continues at coordinate 68,601,797 of NC_091794.1, forward strand.
AAGCCATGAAAAGCTCCCTGGCCATGTGTACATGAGGTCTGGGAATAATCTGTAGCTTTCAGGTGCATCCCTTATTCCAGACACCCATGAGCATGGTGTTGCTGCCTCTTGATTCTGAGCCAGAATGCTCATTTCTGTCCTATTGGTCCAGAGAGAAATCCTAAAAACTGAGCAGTTGGCTGTTGGCCTGACTCCATCCTGATACTCATCAGCCCCTTCCCCTGGGATACCTTGTGCCTGACTTCCATCACCTCCTTAGGATGAATCTTTTTAGTCTACGTGTGCAACCAAGAACAGTAAATGCCCTGAAGCCTGAATAACATGCTTTGCCTCATTTCTTTGTATCAGTTTCTCCCTGGTCTTGGACTGGATTAGACTGAATCTTGCCTATCTCCCTGGGACTTGGCTTGGAACCGCTAGTTCTAATGGGGCAAGGGCTGACTATGTTGGCCTCAGTCCTCTTCCCCAGATCCTAACTTTGTTTTGGTCTGGCTTTATCCCTTCTCAGTGATGGGAGCTCACAACATACCATGTCTTCAATTTAACTCATCATTTAAGACTTACCCTAATGTTACTTATCCTGAGAAGTCTCTTTCCTCATTCAGGAAAAATCAGCGGCTTCCTTTCACATGCTTCATACATCTATATTGCATTTATTATATTGTATTACAGTTACCTGTGAACTATTTCACAGGGCAGTGACTAGGCATGCTTTATAATTGAATGATTATAGTGATACAGCCTTATTTTCATTCCTTGTTATCTACAGAGTATGGTAAGACAAAGGAACTCAGTAAGTTTCTCGAGGGGATGAAATATTTAGTTCCATGCCCCATTCTTACAGACGAGAAAATTGCCCCTCAAAGAAGTTCAATGACTTAACTAGACCCTCGGTGAAATTTTTAGGGGAAAGACCATGCCTGACTTATCTTTGCACTTCCGATGTTCAGCACGGCATCGGGCACATGTTGGACAATCCATACACATATTGTATTGAGTTGAAAAACAATTTGGGAGACCACAAATCTAGTTAGTGGCAAGGCTAGGGCTGCACAGGTATCCTGACTTTTACAATCTTAGCCTATAGTCAGATTAAATCACAACCAAGATGCTCAAGGCATTACAAAAAAAAAAAAAAAAGTGATAAGACAACATCTCTTAAATTTTAGTCTTGGCAGACAGTTCTTATCTATTTTTCCTTTTTCCCGGATATCCCTCTTTATTGTCTTGTCCAAATCATGCAATGCTTAAAATATGTGGTTGGCTTAATACTGAGCAAACCATTTCCTTTCTTTTTGATAAATATCCCAGATTTTGAAAAACATCTTCAAGTACCAAGTCTACAATGAGATTTATTCAAGAGAGGACGTCTATAAAAAGTAAAGGTTTTTCACATCCCCTGGATGACTATTTCTGAAAATACTAGGCGCACACGGATGTTGAGAAACGTCTTAAGTGAGCAGACTGAAATACAATGGTTAGCACAACCAGAGGCACTCACAACTAGAATATACAACTATTTCGGGGAGGTGCCTTGGGGATAAGAAGAAGAAGAAAAAATACAATGGTTAGAGGTGCTGGAACTGCCAGGGGGCATCCAAAGGAACGAGTTAGTTTGCTATGTTTCCTCCTGTACACCAGAGGGCTCTGTGCAAATTATGGCTGCCTGTTTTCTCCTTGCAGATCAAAGGTCCAGTTAAGAGATCAGCAATGTTTTTCTGTCAAGGGCCAGTAAACATTTTAGCCTCTGCCAGCCATAAGATCTAGGTTGCAACTACTCAGCTCTGCCGTTGTAGTGTGAAAACAGCCATAGACTGTCTGTAAATGAATAAGCATGGTTGTTTTCCAATAAAACTTTATTTATGGACACTATTTCATGTATTGCAAAACAGCAATTGTTTTTTGATCTTTTAAAAACTATTTAAAAATATAAAAATAATTCTTTTCTAATTATTTTTTGAATTATTGATTGGCAAATTATTCTGTTTTGGTAGATCTATAACATATTTCTATTCAAAAACTATTTCGAAACATGTTTTCCTAAAAGACATATTTGTGACATTAAACATTAAAAAATTTTCTTTACAATGATTATCTAAATATTAAAGATATAATCTAAACATTAACAGAATAGTAATTCTTAGTACATAGTTATGCACTTTAATCAGTTTTTTAACTTTTATTTTTTAAATTTTTTATTGAGATAACATTGGTTTATACCATTATATAAATTTCAGATATACATCATTATGTTTCGACTTCTGTGTAGACTGCATTGTGTTCACCACCAAAAGTCTAGTTGACATTTGTCACCATACAAATATACTCATTTACCCTTTTGCCCTCCACCCAACCCCCTTCCCCTGTGGGAACCACCAATCTATTCTCTGAATCTATGTGCTTGTTTTTGTGGTGGTTTCATCTTCCACATGTGAGTGAAATCATACGGGATTTGTTTTTCTCTGTCTGACTTGTTTCGCTTAGCATAATACCTTCAAGGTCCATCCATGTTGCAAATGGCAAAATGGGATCATTTTTTATGGCTGAGAAGTATTCCATCACATATATATGCACCCCATCTTCTTTAACCATTCATGCATCATTGGGCACTTAGGTTGCTTCCAAGTCTTGGCTATTATGAATAATGCTGCAATGAACATAGGAGTGCATATATCTTTTCAAATTAGTGGTTTTGTGTTCTTGGACGAATATTCAGATATGGAATAGCTGAGTTATATGGTATATCTTTTTAATTTTTGAGGAATATCCATTTTGTTTCCATAGTGTCTGCACCATTTTACATCTACCGGCAGTGTATGAGGGTTCTTTTTTCTCCACATCCTCTCCAACACTTCTTATTTCTTGTCTATTTAATAATAGCCATTCTGATGGGCATTAGGTGATATCTCATTGTGGTTTTGATTTGTAGTTTCCCTAGTAATTAGTGAGGTTAAACATCTTTGAATCTGTATATCTGTTGGCCATCTGTATACCGTCTTTGGAAAAGTGTCTCTTTGGATCTTCTGCCCATTTTTTAAATCAGGTTTTTTGTTGTTGTTGTTGAATTCTATGAGTTCTTTATATATTTTGGATATTCTCCTCTTATTAGGTATGATTGGCAAATATCTTTTCCCAATTAGTAGGTTGTCTTTTCATTTTGTGGATGGTTTCTTTTGCCAGGCAGAAGCTTTTAGTTTGATGTAGTCCCATTTTTTTATTTTTTCTATTGTTTCCCTTGCCTGAATAAACAGATTCAAAAAGATACTGCTAAGACTGATGTCAAAGAGCATACTGCATGTAGTTTCAGGTCCTAAATTTGAGTCTTTAATTCATTTTGAGTCAATTTTTGTCTATGGTGTAAGATAACAGTCTACTTTCTTTCTTTTCCATGTGGCTGTCCAGTTTTCCCAACACCATTTATTGAAGAGATTTTCCTTTCTCCATTGTATGTTCTTGGCTCCTCTGTCAAAAATTAGCTGCCCATAGATGTGTGGGTTGATTTCTGGGCTCTCAATTCTGTTTCATTGATCTGTCTGTCTGTTTTTCTGCTAGTACCATGCTGTTTTGATTACTATAGCTTTGTAGTACACTTTGAAATCAGGAAGTGTGATGCTTCCAGCTTTGTTCTTTTTTTCTCAGGATTGCTTTGGCTATTTGGGGTCTTTTGTTGTTCCACATAAAATTTAGCATTCTTTGTTCTATTTCCATGAAAAATGTCATTAGGATTCTGATTGGGATTGCCTTGAATCTGTAGATGGCTTTAGATAATACGAACATTTCAACTGTTAATTAACTATGTTAATTATTCTAATCCATGAGCACAGAGTATCTTTCCATTTCTTTGTGTCTTTTCAGTTTCTTTCAACAATGTTTTATAGTTTTCGGTGTATAGGTCTTTCACCTCATTGATCAGATTTATTCCTAGGTATTTTATTCTTTTTGCTCTGATTTTAAATGGGATTATATTCTTGATTCCTATTTCTGCTATTTCATTGCCAGTGTATAGAAACGAAACTGATTTTTGTCTGTTGATTTTAGGCCCTTCAACTGTACTGTATTTGTTTCTTATTTCTAAAGGTTTTTTGGTGGATTCTTTAGGGTTTTCTGTATATAAAATTATGTCATCTGCAAATAGTGACAGTTTTACTTCTTCCTTTCCAATTTGGATTTCTTTTATTTCTTTTTCTTGCTTCATTGCTCTGGCTGGGACTTCCAATACTATGTTGAATAAGAGTGGTGAAAGTGGGCGTCTATCTTGTTCCCATTCTTAGAGGGATAGCCTTCAGTTTTTCACCATTCAGTATGATATTAGCTGTGGGTTTGTCATATATGGCCTTTATTATGTAGAGGTAATTTCCTTCTATACCCATTTTATTTAGAGTTTTTATATAAGTGGATGCTGAATCTTGTTGAATGTTTCTCTGCATCTATTGAGATGATCATGTGATTTTTATTCTTCATTTTGTTAATGTTGTGTATCACATTGATTGATTTGTGGATATTGAACCATTCTTGCATCTCTGGAATAAATCCCACTTGATTGTAGTGTATGATCTTTTTAATGTATTGGTGTATTTAATTTGCTAGTATTTTGTTGAGCATTTTTCATCTGTGTTCATCAGCAATATTGGCTTGTAATTTTCTTTTTTTGTGTTGTCCCCTTGTTTTGCTATCAGGGTAATGTTGGCCTCATAAAATGAATTAGGAAGTGTCTCCTCCTCTTCAGTTTTTCGGAAGAGTTTGAGAAGGATAGATATTAAATCTTCTTTGAATGCTTGGTAGAATTTGCTGGGGAGGCTGTCTGGTCCTGGACTTTTGTTTTTTGGGAGGTTTTTGATAACTGTTTCAATCTCCTTACTAGTGATTCATCTATTCACATTCTCTATTTCTTCTTGATTCAATTTTGGAAGGATATATGATTCTAAGAATTTATCCATTTCTTCTACGTTATCCAATTTGTTGGTACATAGCTTTTCATAGTATTTTCTTATAATCCTTTGTATTTCTGTGGTATCTGCTGCAGTTTCTCCTCTTTCATTTCTGATTTTATTAATTTGTGACTTCTCTCTTTTTTTCTGAATGAGTCTAGCTGAAGGGTTGACAACTTTGTTTATCTTTTCAAAGAACCAGCTCCTAGTTTCATTGATATTTTCTGTTGTCTTTTTAGTCTCTATTTCATTTATTTCAACTCTGATTTTTATTATTTTCTTCCTTGTACTGATTTTAGGTTTCATTTGTTCTTTTTCTAGTTCCTTTACGTGCAATGTTAGATGGTTTATTTGAGATTTTTCTTGTCTCTTGAGGTAGGCCTGTATTACTATAAACTTCCCTCTGAGTACTGCTTTTGCTGTATTTCATAAATTTTGGTATATCATTTTTTCATTTTAATTTGTCTCAAGGTATTTTTTTTTATTTTTCCTTTGATTTCTTTGTTGACCTAATAGTTGTTTAGTGGTATTTTGTTTAATCTCCACATATTTGTGACTTTTCCCCTTTTCTTCCTGTAGTTGATTTTTATTTTCATACCATGCAGTCAGAAGAGATGCTTGATATTATTTCAATCCTCTTAAATTTATTGAGACTTGTTCTGTGGCCTAATATGTGATCTATTCTGGAACCTGTTCCATATGCATTTGAAAAGAACGTGTACTCTGCAGTGTTTTCATGGAATGTTCTGTATACATCTAATCTGGTATAATGTGTCATTTAAGGCCAATGTTTCCTTATTGATCTTCTGTCTGGATGTCTACCCATTGATGTTAAGTGGGATGTTAACGTCCCCTACTATTATTGTATTACTGCCAATTTCTCCTTTTATGTCTCTTAATATTTGCTTTGTGTATTTAGGTGCTCCTATGTTCAATCCACAGATATTTACAAGTATTATATCCTCTTGTTGGATTGTTCCTTCTGTCATTATGTAGTGCCCTTCTTTGTCTCTTGTTGCAGTCTTTGTTTTAAGGTCTATTTAGTCTGATATAAGTATTGCTACCCCAGCTTTCTTTTCACTTTTCTTTGCATGGAATATCTTTTTCCATTCTTTCAGTCTCTGAGTGTCTTTAGATCTGAAGTGTTTCTCTTGTATGGAACAAATATATATACATGGGTATGGTTTTTTATCCATTCAGCCACACCCATGTCTTTTATTGAAGCATTTAGTCTGTTCACATTCAAAGTAATTATTGATAGGTTTATACTTATTGCCATTTTATTATTTTTTTTCTGGGTGTTTTCGTAGTTCTCCTCTGTTCCTTTCTTCTTGTAATTCTTCTTCTTTCTTCCCTTGTGATTTGATTACTTTCTTTAGTGTTATGTTTGAGTTTCTTTCTCTTTACTTTTTTTGTATTTATTATAGATTTTGGTTTGTGGTTACCGTGAGGTTCATATATAACAACCTATGTATATAATAGTGTATATTAAGTTGATGGTCTCTTAAGTTTAACCTCATACTAAAAGCCCTACACTTTTACTAGCCCCCCCGTTTTAATGTTTCTGACATCATTTTTTACTTTTAATTTTGTGTATCCTTTAACCTCTTACTGTAGATACAGATGATTTTAGTACTTTTGTCTTTTGACCATCATAGTAGCTTTATAGGTGATTGATACACTACCTTTACTATGTTTACCTTTACCAGTGATGTTTTTTCTTGGATAATTTTCTTATTTCTATTTGTGGTCTTTTCTTTTCCACTTAAAGAAGTCTCTTCAACATTTCTTGTAAGACTGGTTTAGTGGCGATGAACATCTTTAGTTTTTTCCTGTCTGGAAAACTCTTTATCTCTCTTTCTATTCTGAATGATAAACTTGCTGGGTAGAGTATTCTTGGTTGTAGGTTTTTTTCCTTTCAGAACTTCAAATATAATGTGCCACTCCCTTCTGGCCTGTAAGATTTCTGCTGAAAAGTTTACTTTGTTGTTGATTCCCTCTAGTAAATTTTTTATTTCCATTATTGTATTCTTCAGCTTTGATTGGTTCTTTTATATATTTTTTAATTCTCTGTTGAAGTTCTCATTGTGTTCATCTTTTCTTTTCCTGAGTTCAGTGATCAGCTTGATGACCACTACTTTGTATTCTTTAACAGCCAGATTGTTTATCTCTGTTTTGTTTAGTTCTTTTTCTGAGGATTTGTCTTATTCTTTTATTTGGAACACATTCCTTTGTCTCCTTATTTTGCCTACTTCTTTGTGCTTATTTCTATGTATTAGGTAGATGTGCTATGTCTCCTGATCTTGGAAATGTGGCCTTATGTAGGAGATGTCTTATGGGGCCCAGCCGCATTTCCCCCTGTTGTTACCTGTGCCAAATGCTCCAGGAGTATCCCTTGTGTGGGCTGCATGTGGCCTTCTGTTGTGGGAGGACTGTTATTACAGCAGGTGCATGGATAGGCTGAGCTGGCCCCTGTCCAACTGGTTACAAGGCCTGGCCACATGTGGCTGCCACTGGCATCTTATTGGGTGGGGCAAGCCTGCAGCATGGCTGGCTGTGAGGCCTGACAGTGCACAACTACTGGAGGTTCGCTGGCTGCAGGATCCAGTGGCGCACTACTGCTATGAGCTCACTGGGGGGTGGGACAGGCCCCTGGTGTGGCTGGTTGCTGTGCCTGTGGATGTGCAACTGCTGCAGGCTCACAGTATGGCGGGGTGAATGGTAACTGGCTATTGCTTGCTTGCTCTTATGTGGGGCTGGCCTCTGGTGCAAGCTGGCTGTACGGCCTGGGGGGACTCAACAGCTGTGGGTGTGTTGGTGGGTGGGGCAGGTCCCTTGTGTGGCTGGTTCAAGGCCCAATGGTCCAAACTTGCTGAAGGCTCACTGGCGGGCAGGGCGGAATGCTGAGTAAGGCTACCTGCACTGCATGGCTGTGCTTGATTGCCTTGGGTGCTCTAGTGGGCTGGCCAGGCCCCCAAGCTAACAGGCTATGGGAAGGATTCCAAAATGGCATGTGCCAGTGCCTGCGTCAGTACAACTGAACTAGGTCACAGAAACGGCTGCCACCAGTGTCTCAGTCCCCGGGGAGAGGGGGCAACCACCTCCTAACCACCTTCTGCCTCTCCAGGATGCACTCTGAGCTTAGTAAGTCTCTCTTACCAGTAGACAACGCACTTTTCTATCTGATATTTTTGTGCTGGTTTTTGGATTGAGTGAGTGTGTATGGGCCCTTTAAGAGCAGGTTTTCCTTTCGCTGAAGTTCTATAGTTTTCCTGAGTGTAATCCTTGTTAGTTTTCAAAGCCAGGTATTTTGGGGGCTGGTCTCTCTTGTGCTAGATCTAAGGACAAGGGTGCCTGATATGGAGCTCAAATCCCAGACTCCTCCAGGAACAGCTCCGTGCCTTTGAGATTGCTCCTGACCATAAGCACTGTGGCTAGGCTGTGGACTCTTCCTCAGCAGTGCTCTGCCTCTCCCACCCCTTCCTGTGCTGTCCCTCATTGTGAAGGTTTTTTTTCAACCAGTTTCCAAATCTCTCTTAGAAAAAATTGTTCCACAGGTAGTTGTAGGTTTGTTGTGTCCACGGGAGGAGGCAAGCTTAGGATCCTTCTATGCTGCCATCTTCTAAACTCTCTCAAAATAATTCCCTCTCAGGGCCAGCCCAGGGGCATAGCAGTTAAGTTCACATGCTCTGCTTTGGCGGCCCAGGGTTTGTGGGTTCGGATCCCGGCATGGACCTACACACCTCTCATCAAACTATGCCATGACTATGCCACATGCAAAGTAGATGAAGTGGCACAGATGTCAGCCCAGCGACAGTCTTCCTCAAGCAAAAAGAGGATGATTGACAATGGATGTTACCTCAGAGCCAATTTCCCTCACCAAATAATAATAATAATAATAATAATAATTCCCATCCTTCAGGCTATATAGAAACAGGCAGGCCAGATTTGGTTTAGGGGCTGTAGTGTGCTGACCCCAGGTCCAATTATTATTATTAATAATAATAATAATAACTTCCATTCACTGAATCCCTATTATGTGGCAAGCACTATATACATTTCACCAACCATTTTTTGAAATAACCTTTATTTTTTAGAACTACCCATTTTTCAAATGAGGAAACAAACACTCAGGGAGGTTAATTTGGTCAGCGTCACAAAGTTAGCAAGTAGAAGAGCTGAGAAGGAAGCCTGGATCTGTTCATCTTAGAGCCGTACTCCTCACCATTATGCCATGTTGCCTGTTAATTTAAAATATGCAGTTTCAGGCAGCTCTCTTACTGATAAAATGGTGGCTCAGCTTTGCAGGCTTTGGTGGAGAGAGCACTTTTCTGGGAATTACAACACCTGAGTCTTGGTACAACCCGTGCCAAAACTCCTCATGTAACCTTGGCAAAATGCGTAAGTTTTTGGAGTTTTAGTTTCTTCTTCCGTAAGACAAAGGGGTTGTAGAATGGGTGGTCTTCAAGGGCAGTGGTGATTTTGTGAACCAGGGACACCTGACAATATCTGGATGCATTTTTGCCTCCATTTTGTCCCACATGACTGATGGGGGTGATACTGGCATCTAGTGGATAAAGGCCAGGGATGCTGTTAAACATCTTACAATGCACAGGACAGCCCCCCAAGAGCAATTACCCAATCCAAAATGTCAACACTGCTGAGATTGAGAAACTCTGGACTGGGGGATCAATGCACTTTCTTCCATTTCTAAGAATCTGCTTTTTTATTTATTTCACTGGAATATATTTAATTAAAATCCAAGGCACTTCTCTGGATCACAGATCCTTCTTTTGTAAAACAAGAGAATTAAACCCTGTAATCTCTGAGATTCTTTCCAGCTTTAAAATGCTCAAGCCTATGATTAACAGGGGAATATTAAAAATAAATATTATGCTATTAAATCCAAGATAATACAAATTCATTTTATATTTTTGTCTCAATAACCAGGGCTGCCCAACTCCCTCACCTCCACAGGGCAACGTTTGCAGACTTGCACTCCCTGGGCTGAATCTAGCCTGCAGACGTGTTTTGTTTGGCCTATAGAGTGCATTAGGACTTTGCGAATTAGCAGCCAACTTTAAAAGACTGGATATTTCCAGTAAACATTCACATTTCTGTCTTCTCTTGAAAAATCAGACAACCAAGTGACACTGGGCTTGATTTTTGCATAGTAACGGTGAGCTGGAGCTGAGTAGAGTCTGTCCCTTTAGAGAGGGTGGAGTTTTCCAGTTCCGCAGAGGTCCCCCCCTCACAGGTCTGAATTGTACCTGGCCACTCCCACTTATTTCTGTGACCTCCCTCCCTCCTTTTCTAGTCCCTATAGATAGTTGAGTTTGCTACTCCTGTCCTAAAATCCTCAGTCCACTCATGGAATACCTAGAAATGGACAGGGTTGGCCACTTAGAATTGTGGATTCTTAGAATAAATGAAAAAAATGTTAAGTCTTGCAGTAAGGTCTAAGTAAACAAGTGGATGAGAACAGGGAGAAAAGTCCTTGCAGTAGCTTATGACAAAGAGTCTTAAGAGTGTTAACGGACAGCATGAAGCAATGGTGTTTTGTGCCTGCCAACCGGCTAAGTGACCCCTGGCTGCATTACTAGGCGTGCAGCGTTCTGACGGGGGCGAGTGGGCCTGTTCTCTCTGCTGCTCGGATTCGTCTGAATCACCCTGTTCATTTTCGGCTCTACACTCTGAGTGTGGTTTTTAACAAGGATTTGAGCAATGGCTTGGTGAGATGACTTGGAATGTCTCTCTGTGAGTGAGATTTGCAAGAGCTCAGGCCATTGATTCTAGAGAAGAGAGGCTCCGCAGGCACAGGATAGGTCTTGTCAAATATGGCACAGCCGTCCTGAGGAGGAGGGTCAGATCACCACCATGGCCTTGACTACACGCCTCAGACCCCTCGCTGAACTTCAGTTTTTTCACTTTTATAATAAGCAGGTTTTATGTGTAAGCTCCTCACCCCAAGAAATCGTTTCTACAAAGGAAAATTAATCTTGAAACAAGCTAGGTACCTATGTAAAACAAATGAATTCAAATCTGATTATTAAAATAAAATAAACTCAATCAAATCAGTGCTCAGGTCGGGGAAGGACAGAGTGTCCAGAGCTCGACCGTTAGCTCCTCCCTTCTGTCCTCCCATCTGAGAGCGCTCCCCAGAGCCTCTGGGACCCCACGGTATGCAGTGTGAAAAGCTCTGATCTAAGTTTCTAAGATCCCTACTAATTCTAAAGCCTTCTTTTCCCGTAGCCTATGTTTTCTGGCCGTGAAACATCAGGGAAGGTCTCATTTTGAGATTAGCTTGAGATAACATGGGACAGGGCTTGGATGGGGAGAGATGGCCCTGGTGGGAGGAATAGAAAGAGCCACGGAGAACTGGACAGTTTGTCCCGAACACACTCTGTCTGAAGTGCGTCAGGCCCTCAGGACAATTGTCTGGTAAGAACTGCAAGTGGCTCGGTCTTTGTTTCTTTCCGGACTTTTGCAGGCTGTCTCTTGCACACATTGTGAGTTTCTTTTAACATCACGTTTGCCTCTTCACTCACCTCCTTTCTGTGGTAGCCATGCAGTTGGGGGTTATCCCAACGCCGGAGGTGGGCCCTGGTTGGTTCAAGTGGTCATAGTGATGCCTCTTTTCTGACAGGGATTGGTCCAGGAACCCTGGCCTCAAGCATCAATGTGCATAAGGCCCCTGTAATGGGGACTTTTGAGGAATGGACACATCACCCAACTTGGGCAATGAGAACTGCAAGGGGGTGTTTTCTGAAGGGCTCTTTAGGAAAAGTTTCTTCATTTATAAGAGAAAACCAAATGGAGAGACAGTTTATTTCTTCTTCTGGATATTTATTCCTTAGGATGTGGCCACTCGTGGATGAGAGGCCTTGAGTTACTACAGTCATTTCACTAATAGCCTGAGTGTAAAGTTGGCTCATGGAGGAAGGCTGAGTCAAACTTGGGGTAATGGAGCTGCAGTCACAGAACTGAGTCAAATCTGAAACTTGTTGACCTTCTGAACTTTAAGATACGAGAGCCAATAACTTTGCCTCTTTCCCTGGTATTTTAGTCAGTTCGATTTGGGTTGTCTGCTTCCTAAAGCCGAATGAATCCCAACTGATACATTAGCTCATCCAAGCTGGGAAGGTTTCCTTTCAGTGATGGAGAAGCATGTTGAAGACTATATCAGACACACCTTATGTCCTGCCTCAGTTTCCCTTGGCTTCACTTGTCTCTTGAACCTCTGCTTACGTGCTCCATCCCAGCTGCCGCAGGTGTCCGTCTCCGTGCTGACTCACAGGGTTAAGCTACCTGAGGCCGGCCAACAGCATACCCAGAAGCATTTGTGTCTCACAGCACTTCTGAACTCAGATGAAGCCCAAGCTTCAGGCATGAGATCTGACTGCCTGAGCAGCTGCTGCAAGGGCTGAGTAAGGTGACCCTGGGAGTGTGGGGGAGTTAAGTCCCTGGAAGACAAACTTAGAGCCCTGAAACTCAGGAGATGTGAGCGATCTGGCAAATACAGTTCCTCTCTCTTTCTTGCCCCAATAGACTGAACTAAGGAATATGTCCCCCCTGAATAGCCCATTTGGAGACATCTCATATAGTTGCCTCATATAGACGCCTTTCTGGAATCCACCACTTTGTGTTATTTCCCTTCCTTTTCTGCCTCATTTCCCTTTTGCTCACTTTTACAGCCATCGTATTGTACCATATAAATAAAGTGTTAGCACTTAATCCTTGTCTCAGGCTCACTTTCTAGGAAAAGCAGCTAAGATAGAAAGGAAAAAGTGAAAGAAGTCATTGGTGGAGAGTGTAGGCTATTGCCTGGTGTGGTTTTTATATTTGGAAAACCTGACATTTTACGAAGACCAACAATCAAGGTGCAATACAGATTATATAGTATAGTGGTTAAGAGCTCAGACACACGTGTTTAAGCCCTAACTCTGCCCTTTATGAATTGTGTGATCTTGTTCACTGAGCCTCACTTTTCTCTTTTGTAAATAATGATGATCTTACCTACCTAATAGGGTTATTGTGAAGATTATAGAAGATAATGCATATAAAAATACTTACCGTAGGATTTTCAACCTCAGCGCTATAGACACTTTGGGCTAATTTGTTTTTGTGGGGGCTGTCCTGTGCACTGTACCATGTTTACCAACATCCCTGGTCTCTACCCACTAGATGCAAGCAACCCCCACCAAGTTGTGACATTAAAAAATGTGAAAACAGACAAAACAGGGAGTTCTCCAAAAACCACCAAAGGAACCACCCCAATAAAACGAAATTGTGAGATATCAGAAATCACCGTTGTTTTAAGCCACTAAATTTTGGACAGTTTGTCATGTAGCAACAGAAAACTGAAACAAATCAGTAACTACAAACATGATGCTGCCGTAACAAAAACCTCAACTATGTGGCACTGGCTTTGGAAATAGGCGGTGGGTAGAGGTTAGAAAGAGAAGACAGAAGAGAGGCTAGAGGAGTAGAGGGGAAATAGTGTTTGGAGACAAAGAAACAAAGGGCAATCCTTGGAGTGTTGTGGCAGAATTGTAGTAACTTGGAAGATAAAAATGTACCCAATGAATTTGTTGGATCTGGCTAAGGAGAGATTAAAGCAGAAGGATAAAATACCAAATGGTGTCTTTAACTGCATATAATAAAGAGTGAGACGAGAGATGAGCTAATGAGAGAACTGTAGCATTTGCAAGCAGAATTTGGAGAAAATATAAAAGAACAAGAACTTGACGGGTTGGAAAATTAAACTGCTTTATATTTTCTGTCTCTGTAGCTAGCAAAAGATTACAAAAGTGAAAAGGCAGCTTCAGAACAAAGATCAAATCAAGGGTATGGCTGTAATAACTTTTGTAAAGATCTCATAAGATTTAAAGTGCTCAGTTAGTCCTCTTTGCTAGAAAAAGGGGCTTCAAATGATCTCAATGGCATTGTCTCAAAGAAGCCTCATTTTTCTAAAGTATAAAGCGGTCTACATGGAAAGGAATTATGGATTTGGCTTTTGGGGGTATGAAGTGAATGCTGAGAAGATTATTGGGAAACATACAAAGATTTTAAGAGAATTATATTGCCAATAGCATTGGTAACTTGAATTGAGAGAGATGGAGATAGCTCAAATAAAAAGAGGCTTGTGGGAAGCAGGAAGCACAAGCTTCTGGAGAAAGCTACTCAGATACAAATATGAGCCATTTCTTCTATAAAAAGAAGCTTTTAGAAAGCTAGACCAAGAGCTCAGAAGGTAGAATGAAGAGCTGAGGAGACCAGTGAGACCACTTCCAGGGAGAAGAATCTGTCCCTAATCAAGGAACATTTCCCATCCCTAGAGTAGGGAGCCTGGCAGCATGCGACATCTGGGTTTCAGAATTGCAATTGACCACCAACTTCTTTTTTTCTTTTTGTTTTTTTGGAGGACGATTAGCCCTGAGCTAACATCTGCTGCCAATCTTCCTCTTTTTGCTGAGGAAGGCTAGCCCTGAGCTAACATCGTGCCCATCTTCCTCTACTTTATATGTGGGACGCCTACCACAGCATGGCTTGCCAAGCGGTGCCATGTCCACACCTGGGATCTGAACTCATGAACCCCGGGCCACCGAAGTTGAAAGTGAGAAATTAACCACTGCACCACCGGGCGGGCCCCTTGACCAATGTGTCTACCATTATCCTATTATCCTCTCTCAGTTCAAGTTACCAATGCTATTGGCAATATAATTCTCTTAAAATCTTTGTATGTTTCCCAATAATCTTCTCAGCATTCACTTCATACCCCCGAAAGCCAAATACATAATTCCTATTATCCTGTCATGAATGAGATTGCCTATTGTCCATCATTTTCCCACATCTCAGTGTTGCATGCTGAGCATGTCCGGGGAAGATATATTGTTTTTTTAGTTCACAGGTCTCTGAAGTCGCTGCTGTCCAAGAGTTGCTCCATCTGAAAACCACACCTAAGGAGACTCATTCACATCCAAACTGAGGCGGCTCATGGAATTCTGGACTTCAAGTTTTATGCCATAATTGGCATGGTAGCCTCCAAAATGGCCCCTGATGACCCTGCATGGTCGCCTCCCATACTGAACAGGGATGGTCTGGGTAATAAATAAGACAATACAGAAATAACCATGTATATCTTCCAAGGCAAGGTCACAAATGACACTAAGGTTTTTCATTATTTTCTCTTTTCTCACTCACACTGGGGAAAGCCGACTTCCATATTGTGAGATCACTTAAGCAGCCTTATGGAGAGGTCTATTTCATGAGAAACTGAAGCCTCTTGTCCACAGGTATCTGAGTGGACCATCTTGAAAGCAGATCCTCCGATCCCATTCAAGCCTTTAAATGACTACAACGCTGGCTGACATTTTGACTGATACCATATGAAAGACCCTGAGAGAGAAGTATCCAATTAACCTCCTGAATTTTTGACCATGCAATTATGTGAGATTATAAATGCGTATTGTTGTTTTAGGCACCTAAGTTTTGGGATAATTTGTTATGAAGCAATAGATAACTAAAACAATTAGGATGAGACTTTTGGAGATCTTAGTTTGGAGGAGACCACGTTTTACATGTAGGAGGAACATGAATGATTTATGGCAAGAAGGCAGACTCTTATAGTTTAATGGCCACCAATTTCTCCCATCTCAGTATGTATGGCCGTTTTGCAATGTGGCTTTGCTGCTCCTCCCATCTAGAGGCAGGTTTATATTTGCGTATATATGTATATAGGTGTGTGTGCGTGCTGTTGAATCTGGGTACCCTAGTGACTTGCTTTTACCAATAGAAAATATGGCAGAAGTGGTTATGAGACTTCGGAAGCTAAGCCTTGCAAGCCCTCGCTGCTTCTGCCTTTGCCCTTTTAGAATGCTGCCCTGGGATGTCATCTAGGGAAAGGCAGTCTAGTCTTCTAGAGGTTGAGAGGCCACATGAAGAACTGAGGCACTCCAACCTGTAGCAGCACAGCTGCCAGTCTTGTAAATGAGGCCCCCTTGGACCTTCCAGCCCAGCCAGATCTCTAGCTGAATGAAGTTGCACGAGCAAGTCTAGGCAAAGCCATCTGAGGATCCCTCAAGCCAACCCACAAAATCAGCTGCCACTGTTTCGAGGTTGTAAGTCAGGTAGCAAGGATCACTGAAACAAACTGTGTTACAGGAATGTATCATAGAGGATAGCTTGGAACTCAGTTTCTCAACAATATCAAAAACCTAATTTCAAGAAATAATTGCTGGTGACTTCCTGAAATGCTTTGCTGAGTAAGATTCTGAAGTCATGTAGATGCTCATTCGAAAGAGAACTATTGTTAATTAGTAGTGTTTTCCACAGGCATGGGTGGAGCAGAATAATAGCGTCTATGCTCTGTGTAGACACAACCTAAAAATGAGAGTAACTGACCTTTTCTTTGTGGAATCTGCTGCATGCTTTGTATACTTGCTTTATAGTGTTTCTCTGAGCACAAAGAAAATAAAAGGTCCAAATCTCTAATATTTAGTTATGTATTTTACAAGATAATTTACTTAAAATTGAATTTTAAAAAGCTTTAACTAACCCAACAAATGTTTGTATTTGGTTTTCTTCAACATACGTAACTTTATCCTTGGATTAGAGCAGATCATCATAGAAACATGTATTATTTGATTTGATTCTCACAATAGCCCTATAATGTAGGAAGGGTGGGTACTGTTTTTTAATATTCCTTTTATAGATAAGGATCAGTCACATAATGTCCTTCAGCTAAGAATGCACATTTAATATAAAGGCATATACTCCTATGAATTCAGTCTTTGAATGTTGTTCTCTTCCTGCTATAATACGGGAAGTGTCTAGATGATTGCTAAGGTCCTTCCAGATCTAACATTCAGTGACTTGAATGAACCCAGTGTACACCATGCTATAATTCATCTGGTGGGAAACTGAATGCCAAAAGAGTGTTAGCATTAGCAAGTGGTTACTGAGTTGCTTGGTCGTCTGGGCAGTTTGACTGGTGGTAGGAGATCCTGTTTCAACATCTGTCTGAGAGGCAAACCAACAGAGCTTTAGACCCCGTAGACACGTGTGTCCTGGGAGACTCAAGATTCTGACAGGAAGATAATCACTAGAGTCCGGTTACATTGTGGCTGGAGCCATGTTCCGCTTGATGTGGAATTCCTCGGAGAAGAGTGATATGGTTGGTTAAATTATGGGCACTGTCTTTATGATGCAAATCAGGAGGGTTGTAGGCTCAAAGCAGTCACTTAGGGGAATGGGTGATTTTAAGAGACTCTGAGTCCGGCCTCGGGGAATGGAAGAAGGAGACGGGCAAATCGTGTCATGTGTTGTGCTAAGTGAAAAGTGATAGAGTATGTAGACCACCTTTACTTTTTCACCTCTGCCACACCCCTAAATACCCAGTTATAGATATAACTTATTTTCCAATGCTACAGGGTTCTTGCCATTCTCTGAACACAAATCCTTCCTTAAAGTATTTCACGGTCTAGGTAGAAAGGCAGATAGGAAATATAATAATGGCTCTGCCACTTAGTGGCTGTGCCCAAGGCAAATCACTTATTCTCTGAGCCCCAGTAACCTCATCTGTCCAATGGTGATGATAATATTGTTATTTCACAGGGTTTTTGTAAACAATAAAACATTTAACAAAATGTCCAGTATATAACTAACACATACTAAATATTCACTATATAAAAATGAAATAATTTGCAAAAATCCGGCATCTGTGAAATATAGAACTAAGACTATTCCAATGGATGAACTTACACATTTTGAGTGCCAAATACATGTGAAGTACTTTGCTAAAATCTTTCATACAAACTTATCACATGTAACCCTCATAAATTCCCAAGACACAAGCATTTTTCAAATGAAAGTTCAGAGAAGGCAAATGACATGAATAAGGTCATGATGGTGTACCATTTCAAAATTTGATTTACGTAGAAGAATATCATAATGACCACAAGGAAAAAAAGAATTTTTTATGTAAGTTGCCTCACTTGCACAATTGATAAATTCTGCCTCATTAAAATTAGATACTTCTACAGGGCTGGCCTGGTGGCGTAGTGGTTAAGTTCACGCACTGTGCTTCAGCAGCCTGGGATTCACAGGTTCGGATCTCAGGCAAGGACATACACCCTGCTCACCAAGCCATGCTATGGTGGCATCCCACATACAAAATAGAGGAAGATTGGCATGGATGTTAGCTCAGGGACACTCTTCCTCAAGTGAAAAGAGGAAGACTGGCAACAGATGTTAGCTCAGGGCCAATCTTCCTTACCAGAAAAAAAAAAAAAGGATACTTACATTTACCAAAAGATACCATAAACAGAGGTAAAATTAAAGCTTAAAACTGGGAGAAGATATTTGGAATGCATATACATGGCAAAGGATTAGTATCCAGAATATGCTTCTTTTAAAACTCCTGTAAATTCGTAAGAGAAAGATGAACAATGTAAGGGGCAAATGGGCAAAAATGAAAATAGGGATTTTACACAGGAGAAAAGATGAATGTCCCATAAAGTTATAAAAAGATGCTCAAGCTTATTGGCAATTATGGAACGCACAACAAGAGTAAAGTGGGTATGTTTTCATGCCGTCCAGATTGATAATGATAAGAAGTTTGACAATGTAAGTGTTGCCTAGAATGTGGAGAAAGGGAACTATCACACCTGTGGAAGAGACTGTGAGACTGTAATAATCTTGGAAAGCAGTTTGGCGTTACTTAGAACAGGAGTGTGTCTGTACCCTGCGATTCAGCAACTTCAGTCCTAGACACATTCCACAGAGGAACTCCTGCCCAATTGCACATGGAAACATGGTTAGAATGTTCATAACAGCATTTTTCAGAAGAGCACCACCACCAGCAACAGCCAATGCAAAGGACCACTTATGGTAGATAGATGCACATTATCTATAAACATTACAATAGATAAAATTATTGTATAGTCATACATTATATTCTACAGCAATGGAAAGAATAAACCACAGCTACACCGTCAACATGAACAAACCACAAAAAAATAATGTTGAACTAAAAGAGCAAGTCACAGGGAATATATTCTGTATGATTCATTTATATAAAGGGTAAAACCAAGCAAATAAGCAGAATGTTGCACAGAAATAAAACAACAACAGAAAGAAAATGACGAACATAAAGTTTAGCTCCCAGGATTCCGTTAGTGGGGGTGGGAGGGATGCCACATAGCACACTTTCAAACTCCATGCCCTCTTTCGTATGCGTGACACGCTTCAAAAGAAAAAAAAGGTTAAACAAAACAAAACAAACGCTGTCTTCTCATCTCCCCAAAATCCTATTGTTGAGTGACAAAAGTGAGAAACAGAATGAGACTTATATCGTATAATTTATGTAAATTAAAGACATATATGCATCCAAATCAACACTACCTATTTCACAAGTTTGTATACAAGAGTATTTAAGGACATATTTCAAGCTCATTCACGTGGGACCTGTGGCAAGAAAGGAAATAGGAACTGAATTAGGGATAAAGATGGAGTGGGGCAAGAAAAATACCATGCATGAATTAATTTTGTAAAGTTATGTACAGTTATTCATTCATTTCCAATCTTGTTTCCAAAAGGATTTGCAGGTCAGAAAGACTTCTGTACTTCTCAGATCCATATACCAGTTTTGGAACCACTTGATTCTTTCGATTCCAAGGAGGGCAACAGGAGCGTTCTATAGTGTAAAGGAATCCACATGATTTTGACAAGGAGCAATTCATTTTCTGAAGGCTAAGCTGAGTCTTAGGAAATGGCAGACCTTGGAATTAGGGGGAGAAGCTGAGGACGGTACGTGTATCAGGCATGACTAGGGCATTTCCACGCCTCATTCCAGTGTCACAAGCTCCTCTTGTTTGTCCTCACCCTGTCAGGACTGAAGGGGAGGAGAAAGCAGGTGCCCCATTTCCACGGCTAATGTTACACAATTGATCATGCAGAATGGAGTCCTTTGCCAAGCCACACGGGATGCCAGTCTTTGGGCTGCCCTGCGTGAGCCAGAACTGATGGCTCATTCCAGATCCCGTACTTTATCCTAAGGTCTTCTTTAGGGGAGCTCCTCTGAGGCTTCAGGCAGAATATAAGTACAGTAGAGTGACCCAGATTTCAGGACCACCACTTAGCCCAAATATCTGCTATACAAACAGAAAGGATGAGAGAAAGGATGGCTGAAGGAGTGAGGCTTCCAGAAGGTTTGGAAAATCAGCAGTGTCAAGACATGGGCAGATGAGTTTACCTTAATTAGGGAAAGGAGAAATCTCCTTCTTGTTATTTTCAAGACGGATATCACAGATGTAAGGCCTGGTATATATATAAGAAGATAACTTTAAAGCTAGGGAAGGGAGAGGGCTTGTTCATGAAGGCCTCAATTTTTTTTTAAAAGGAAACAAAGTCACACTCAGGTACAAAGCTTTGTGCTAAGTACTAAGGGAGATAAAGAGACTATGTTGCAGAACCTGACCCCCAAAAGTTTGCAATCTACTTTCAAGAATGCAACTGACACATATGCACAGGGCAGCCTATGTGTGTCTAATGATTACTAAGATGACAGGCGTTCAAAAGAAGGAAAAAGAAAGTCCGTGTGGCTTGGCATAGTAAGTGACACTGTGAGACACACCACTGGTGCTCCATTTGCCATTGGCCCACCTCCAGCTTCAACCAGAGTTATGGTGGACAGCTCAGTCTCACCTCCCTATGACAGGATTCCTGTCTTTCAGCTTCTGACCTCAGGGCCTTCTAGCCTCTGGGAGCTCTTTCAGGCTGCTGGCAAGCACAGCCTGGAGGTGAGGCCACAGCCATGTCCCCTAGCTGGTAGGGACCTGAATTCCAACAGCCAGTAGCTATGATTCTTTGCTTGTGGGTTTTCTCCGACGGCCAGACCCCATTCTGTGTGCTGGGAATGCTGGAAGTGCCAGGGCTTTCAACTCTCACCCCAACCCAGGGACAGGCTTCAAACCTCAAAAAATGACTGAAGGAAGGAAGGTGTGGAGAAAGACCCTCCAGAGCCCTCTCCTCTCTGCAGGGATAACTCTAAGGCATGTTTCCGCACTGGCTCCCAGAATTCCCCAACGGGACTAAGCTCCAGTTGCCCACAGAGACAGCTTGCTTGCTAACACGCTTTCATTGGCTTCCTTCCCTCCCAGTACTAGTTTCCCACAGTCCTACAGGTACTTCCTCGCGTCATCTCACATCACATGACTTTCACTTGACTCCTTGTCTCAGGGCCTGCTTCTAAGGGAAGTTGATTAGACTAAGACAATGCTCCGGGGCAACCCTCATCCAGGGACAGGGATGAGGACGAGGAGGTAGGGGGGAAGCTGGTGGAAAAGCACCCCAGTCTTCTACCTAGCTGATGGATAATTCTGGGAGGCATGCGGTACACTTTTCAGGAGGTCCGGCAATGCAGACCTTGACAATGCACCTTATGTTGGTTTTTCCCTCCCTGTTTCACTCATCACCCTCCTCACTGCTGCTCCCTGGGGTCAATCTCAAATAAACTGCTGACATTCAGCTCTCTGACTCAGGCTCTTGTTTTCTGGCGAATCCAAGCTAAGGCAGCAAAGCTTTATGGGAGAGAAGGTGTGAAATGAGCTGGAACATTAGCCATGGGTAGGAGTTAAGGGAATGCTCAGAAAGGATGCCAGGCAGGAGAGGGAAATGACCAAAGGCAGGGAGGTGGAACTGGCTAGAACATTTTCGGCTGGCTCTCATGGAAGGTTCTTGGTGGTAAGCTGTGATAGAGAACACCAGAAAGGGAGCCTTGTTCCCTTCCTTGGCCTCTTGAGAAGAAGCTGCCTCACTCAAATAAGCTGGCACTGAGAAGACATATAAATCCGTTATAGGCTTATACCCTGTTCCTAAAAGTTCTCCAGACTTCCCTGTTGTCTGGTCCCTTTTAATTGTACCTTTATACTTCTTCCTCTGTTCTTCACCAGGCCCACTCACTTGGCCACCCAGTGTAGACACAGTCTCTCTCCTGTGAGAACACAGCTCTTGGGATCATTGCCAGTTGGGGAAGGGCACCCATTATTGGTCTGTAGGCTGTGCTCTCCCTGCTGCTGGTGTCCCTTTCAGAAGAGGGGGCTAGGCAGGATTAGGGATAATGTCGGCCCTCTGTGTGCTGAGGGTTGGAGAGTTCATGGGTCGGCTAGAGGAAATGCAAGCCAGCCGACAGAGGCTCCTGGGAGGCGGGACAGGCAGCTGTGGGAGGTCAGCAGAGGTCTGTGCTGGATGTTGGAGTCTGTGTGGTCATTGTATAACACAGAGCAGGGGCTTGAACAGCCACAGCCTCTGGTGAGGGAGTGTCTCTGCACAGTGTTCCTTCTTCCCCTCACCCGCTGTTGGCAAGCGGAGGAAGGTAGGTGATATTCCTAATAATGACTGCACTTGGGCTTCCGCTTTGAAGCCTGCCAGGGGAATTGCAGGCCCCAGCATCCTGCTTTTCCTCATCACCTGATCCTGCTTAGACACTCCGCCTGCTCATTGAAGTGTGAGCTCTGGGAAGGTGTGCTTTCCCCCAGCTCATTAGGGGAATCACTGGGGGATTTCCCTGATATTTGCTCATTGTCAGGGGCTTCCTCCTGCCAGCATTTCTAGTTGGCTGGATCTTGTCCATGTGCTGGGAGATACTCCAGGATAACTTGGGGGGAAAGAGAAATAGCAGCAACCCACAAGAGGGAACGTCCAGTGATGTGGTGGCGAAGGCCTGGGTTATAGCATCTGTGAAAGGCTGGCAGGAAGGGCAGAAAGGGCACTGGACTCTATCTAGGTCAGGAGATGGGCTTGAGCTCTGGGCTGACACCCTCTGTGCCCTTCCTTGTCCTCTCTCTGGGCCTCAATTCCAACTGCACAATGCAGATGACCTCAAAGGGCTTTTCTACGAAAGCACACTCATGTTTTATTGGGGGACCCATTTCAGAACGTTGCTCCCGTTCACAATGATTTTGCAAACTCTAATTTCATTAAATACATTCTTCATTCAGGTCTCAAATGTCTCTGGTCTGGATGAAGGCAACAGCTTTTCCATTGGTCTCTTTGCCTTCCATCTGCCTCCAAATTTTCTCTTCACTTCCGCTAGAATGACATTTCTAAATTAGAAATTTGATTATGGCTTCTTCTCAGTAATCACAAGGAAAAAAATCTAAGTGGATGACACATATGAGGCCTCTCAAAATCTGAGCTCATTGCTCCTTTTTTCCATGGTTGTATTCAACTACTCCGAACACATCACTTTTCCCTGAATGTATCATTCTGCCTCTCTGACCCTTACTTGAAATAGAAATATCAAAATAATGCAGTTTTTAGAGCCAGGAAATCCTGGGCCCAGACCAAGCTCTGCCATTTACTGCCGGTGTGAATTTGGACACACTGTATTCCTTCTCGGAACTCCAGTTTCATTGTTTCTAAAATGTGATCGAAGTGAGCATTAGTGACAAAGGATAGAAAGTTCCTAGCCTAGTTTTTGGTTCAAGATAGGTAGTCAATTAATTACCCGAATTTTTATTATAAGTACTATCTTTCTTTTGGTAAATTCCTACTTATCCTTTTAAAACCCAGCTCCACTGTTTCCTTTTCTGTGAGGCTTCTCCAAGTCCCAGAGAGAGGCTTTGTTCCAAGTTATTAGAGTGCTCATCAGCTTGTATTTTTCTTGTCTATTTACATGTTTGTTTTGCTCATCAGACTGCAGGCTCCTTGCAGGAAGAACTGTGTTTCCTTTATCTTCTTCATCTCTTGTGCCCAGCACATGGCCTGTCCTGGGGTAGGTGCTCAGTGAATGTCAAATGAATGAACACATGACTCTTTTTGCTCTTGAGTAGAAAGAGCTTTCGTTAAAAACCCAGAGGAAGGAAAAGGTCAGAATGTGTAGGCTTGTTTAGTCTGCTCTGCCCGATTAACGAGGCACACCCACCCTCTCTTGATCCTCCTGGTAGTCTGTCCTTTGGCAAATGTTGGAAGGTCCTGTGGCATCCGGTCTCCTTATCAAGGCGGGTGTGATGTGGCTAGGAAGCCTCCACACCCTCTGTCCAAATAGACGGGCCAGCTCTAGTCATTGGGAGGGCTTCCAAACAAATCCAGATCTGTCCCAGGGAGGTCAGCGGGGGTAAATATAAAACTCAAATCTTGTCAAAAGTGCCTGATAAAACTTGCCTGCATATAAATGTGCTGCCAGGATAGTAGGGCACAAAAAGATGTGCAGAAAGTGCTAAAGTCTCTGGAAATAAGGCCTTCCTTCAAACTACAGCCAATGTGTTCATGTGTAAAGTGTTCACCTGGAACAGTGAAAAGAGCAAGGATTTTAGAGCTGGAGAGATCAGAGTTTGAACGCCGTCAATTGAGTGAAACTTAACCTTTCTGAGCTTAATTATGTATTTCTTTGTGAAGAATTCTTATCTTATAGGTTGATGAAATAGTGAAATAAGCAAGATAAGAAGAGTCCTTTGTTATCTCTGAAACACTCAATGCTTTGTTTTCTAAGTAATTTATAAATGACGTACCCATTCATAGCAACTCTGAGAAGTTAGGTGGAGTCATCATTATTAATGTCAGGTATTTTCCCTTGCCCCTCTGGATCTGCTCCCATCCTTTGATACCCTGCTCTGTGCCCCAGAAGACTCATCTTTAAGACCCAGTGGGCTCCCATGTCTTCTGGCTTCCCATAAATGACTGAGTTTAAATCCTGATTCCAGCCTGAGCTAGTCATTTGACCATTAGCTCATGACTTTACTTCCATGAGCCTCTACTTCATTCTAGAAAAGGAGTGGGGAATACCACTTATTCTGTTCATCTCAGGGGACTACGGTTAAAACAAGATCATTGGTAATTGCTAGGAAATGCTTGCTTAAATCCAAGTTTTCTTATTTCTTACGTTCCATTGCCAAAATGTACTTAATAATGATTCAATCACTCATAGATTCATTCAACCAATCTTACATGCATTCTTTGATTTCCCCAACATTAATTATGCATCTCCTATGTCAGAAGCTGATAAAGTTTTTCTGTAAAGGGCCAGACAGTAAACATTTTAGGATGTGAGTCATACAGTCTTGGTTGCAACTACTCCACTCTGGCACTGCAGCATGAAAGTAGCCATAGATAATATGTAAATGACTAGAAGTGGCATTGTTCCAATAAAACTTTATTTACAAAAACAATTGAAAAGCCATATTTAGCCCATGGTTTGCTATCGTTTGCCAACCGATGTACTATATGTCAAAGGTGGTGTTAGGTCATTGGGAGTGCTTGAAAAGCACTTGGAGACAAAGATGACCCCAAGAAGCTCACACACAGTCTTGTAGGAAGGAAATTACACGTGACAGAATTGGACTGGTGTGCTCTGAGAGAAGTCTCTACAGAGTTTAGTGGGAGTGTAGAAGAAAGAATGGTTAATTCTCCAGGTGTGAAGGTTGGGGAGGGAGAGGGAAGGGTAAAGATTTCATATAAAGGCAGTGAGAAACTAAGATAAGAGATGGGTTTCTGGGGAGGTGGCATGCTAAGTGATGAGGATCAAGGCTGCCCTAGGGAGAGAAGTCCAAGGCCTCCTGCCCTACCTACCAATCTATATCATCCTCCAGGTAGCGTAGACGTCCTGACCTGATCTGAGCTGATTCTTATCTAAAGTTATAGGACCACCCAATAACCAGGCCCCACCCACACTGATACCACTTTCACAACTTTTTTTTTTACATCACCTTTCCTTTGTCCTGTAAAGAGATAACTCATATACCTATGCCTTATAAATTTAGCTCTAACCCTCAACACATTGCAGCTGTTACTGCCCGTGGGTCCTGCCCCCTGCCTGCAGCTCTTCCCTGCCCATGGGTCCTGTCCCCATGCTATTCTCTGAATAAAGGAGCACTACTACCAGACCCTGAGAGTCCAAGAAATCTTTCTTTCGACGACTCGGCTCGCCGAGCCCGCGTCGCTCAGGAGTTTGGATTGATCTTCTGGGTTATGGAGAAGAGTATCAGTGAATGGACATAAAGCACACAGCTTGGGTTTAATTGCTGATTTTCCCATTTGTTAGTTTCATGGTAGTTTTTCCTTCTGAAAATATGAATATCAATATTTCCTTCACAGAGTTGTAGTGAAGCTCAAAAAAGACAATGTAAAGAATTTAGCATGATAACTGACACATAGTGAGTGCTTAATAAATGGTAGAAATGCACTGATAGATTTTTGTTTTAGAAAGATTACTTTGATGTGATGAATATATTAGAAGAATCTAATACTGGAGGCAGGAAAACTAATTAAGAAATGATGGCAGTAATCCATGGGAGACACAGTGAAAGTCTGAACTCAAGCAGAGGCAGAGAAGATGGGGAAAAGAGATGTGGCTGGCACTTGCAGGCCAATGTGATGTTACAGCGAGGGACAGAGAGGGATAAAAATTACCTCCAGAATTTTACGTCACTAGTGATACCACGTAGCAAATTAAGGAGCACAGGAGGAAAGCCAGGTTTGGGGTGAAGGTATTAGAATTCCTTTTTGGACACATTGATTAAGTAGAAATGTCCAGTAGTCAGTTGACTGCACACTTCAGGTTGGAGTTTCATAATTGGATGTCATCGTCAGTGAAAGAATCATCAGCATGAAACCCCTGAGCAGTGCAATCACCAAGGTAATATTAATAGCTAAAAAAAAGTCTAATTAGCCTTGGGAAGCCCAGCATTTTGGGAGAGGAAGACATAAAGGATGACACACGGATACATACACACACACACAGGCTTCTTCATATCTTCATATATTCTTCATATATATATATCTCTAAGAAGGAAATATGTGTGTGTGTGTATATATACACAAATGTGTTTATATATATCTATATAAAACCAAGAAGGAAATATCAGAGTGGGTCAGGGAACTCAGTAAAGAGTCACACCTCAGGAGCCAGTGAAAGAGAGGGTTAGAGGTCGAAGAAGTCAGAGTGTCAGTGACATGCTGCAATGTGCTAAACAGGGTCGATGACTGAGAGTCATGGCAATCAGGTAATTTGCAATTAGGAGGTGATTGGTAACTTCAACCAAAATACATTCAGTAGAGTGGTGGAAGGCAGCAGATTGTCATGGATTGAGACTGAGTTGGAACTGGGGAGGTGAAGGCAGTGATTATAGATTATTTGGGAGAATTTGTTTGTGAAGAGAAAGGGAAATGAGCTCATGTGCTGGAAGACATAGGGTAGCTTTCCTTTAACTGTTTAGAGATTAAATCTTCAGGAAAGAGGAAGTCTCTAGAGGAGTTAGGTAAGAATTGACTGGGAGAAGAGATAGAGAAATTTTCATTGACTAGGAGGATGGCTATTGGTCTGGCAAAGGATCCCAGGAAGTAAGGTTGGATTTAGATATAGATGTCTAAGTTTGTGGTTCTGGAAAGAGAATTTTCAAGTGGTTGTCTGATAGCCTCAATTTTCTCTCTGTAAAGTCAACCAGTTTATCGCTAAGAGAAGGGGAGCAGCAATTGGAAGGCGGCTTGACCAGAGTAAGGTGTGGAATATTTGCTCCAGCAATAAGGCCCAGTGAACTTGGAGACCACAAATTTGGAGTGGCACCCATCCATCCAATTGCTCCATTTTTTCCAATAGTGCTCAGCAACTAGGGGAAGAGAACAGGAGGAGGCAGATAGTTACTCTGACACAAGGCTGAGGGGTTGTGTGCCAGTATGGTGGAAGAGCAAGGGACTGGGGGGATCAGGGCATTTACAAAATGACTACAGCGATGGACCATGTAGTTCTAGTGGCTAGGGAAGAAAGCGAAGGCAGGGGGAGGCTGATAGAGAAAAAATAGGTCAAAGAACTAGAGGGTTGTGATGAGGTCAAAAAATATGTGTACGTTGGGGCCAGTGTGGTGGTGCAGTGGTTAAGATTGCACACTCCTGGCTGCCTGAGGTTTGTGGGTTCAGATCCCAGGTGCAGACCTAAACACCACTCATCAAATCACGCTGTGGTGGCATCCCACATACAAAAAACAGAGGAAGATTGGCATGGATGTTAGCTCAGGGACAATCTTCCTCAAGCAAAAAGAGGAAAATTGGCAACAGATCTTAGCTCAGGGCCAATCTTCCTCACACACACAAAAAAGTTTGTCTAAGTAGGCATAAGGAAGGGAAAACTGGATTGATAGGAAGTTAAAGTCAGATATTTGTAGATTAGAATTTAAGATGTCAAGGGGAACATTTAATGATAAGCTTCAAGATGTAGCCATAAATTACAATAAATTGGGGCCAAAGAAGTTTGTCAAGGAAATTCAAAGTGATAATAAAATATAGTTCACACCTGTGTAGTCTTTTCAGCTTGTGAAGCACTTTCACAACCATTCTCTCACTTGACCTCATCCTATGAGATGGCTAGGGCAGGAATTATCTAAATTATTATCTTAATGTTACACATGAAACAATTGAGGCTTAAAGATATTAAATATCTTACCAGGCTGGTTAAGTGATGGAAATTCCAACTGGGATGAAATCACTAACATCTGGATTCAAGGTAAAAAAAATCCTGTTATTTTCACCAATTCAGATGCTTTAGTACTCTATATATACACTGAAAAAATATTCTAGATGAGATTGATTTGACAAAAAACAACACAGCACCAAGTTCTCCTTTGGAAAAGTAGGTGGATTCAGTGTCGTGGAGGGTTTTTTGCCCTAAACAAAACATCCTTCACCTGCTCAGGCACACCTGGTAATCTCAGCAGGATTGGGCGATCGTGTTCCCTGACCCTCCGAATCAAGAGCGGTGCTCCCGGAAGCCCTGCTTCTCAACCCTCCTGTGGGCCGGAGCCTCCCCAGAGCTCCCGGGGCTCTCGGCCTGGGTGAGGATGGATGGAGGTCAGATCCAGCAGCTGTGGGTGGAGGAGGGTCCAGGAAGCAGGCGCTGAGCGAGATAATTCATCCAAACGGCAAAACAGAGGTGGGATCTCTGGGAGGGGGAGGCTGCCCAAACAGGGTAAGGGGGAGAGATGCCTGCATTTCCAGCTCAGATTTCTCCTTCGCCTCCTCTGCTTCATGCTGGCCTATTCCAGTCCCAAGCTAGGTGTCAGGTTGCATCTCAACCCCTGGTTGTGTGCTGGTTCCTCAACCAGATCCCACATCTTGGCCTATAAAAGTTATTAACTCCCCTCCAATCCCCACGCCACCTTTTCAAGTTCTGTTCCTCGGGAACTGCTGCTTCAGCCAGGCCGCTGTGGTGTTTGCATGGACCAAACTGGATTTTACTTTATTTCTGCTGCTATTTTGCTCTGTGACCTTTTATATATGTCGCTTTCTTTCTTTTGACCTCATTTTCTCATCTATGGAATTAGTTGGTTAGACTACCCATAATGGAAAACAGGTCCCTTTATAGGCCCTAACTCAGGACCACTGCTAGTAGGTTCTTGGTTCTCTCTGTTGAGAAGGATTCTGAGGTGTGCTGAGGTTCAGAAGTAGCACTTTCCCTTGCCTTTAAAATAGTGATTCTCAAACTGTAGTGTGCGTCTTAGTTACCTAGAGAGCTTATTAAAACACAAAGTGCTGGGCCCTACACCCAGAGTTTCTGATTCAGTGGGTCCAAGGCACGTCCCAAGAATTTGTATTTTTAGCAAGTCCCCGGGTGAAGCCGATGCTTTGGTCCAGGGAGCACACTTTAAAACCACTGCTGTAGTATTTAATTCCCTATGGCTCGGTTTGCTTTTCTTCAAAGAATGCAAGCCTCATCACTAGCTAGTTGACACAAATGCACGGACACAGGGCCCCAGACTTCTTCAAGGGAGGTTAGAGATTCATTAAATAGAACAAGTTGTACATCTGGTCTTTAATAGAAAGAGCAGCGAAGCTACAAGCACAAAATTCTGTGTTTTTCTAGTTCATCTTTAACTAGTATGGTGAGATAAAAAGAGGATGGGCTTTAGTTTAAATCCTGGTTCTTCAATTTACTATCTCTTCGACCTTGGACCAGTTGCCACACTCCTCAGCTTCCTTTTCTATAGTGAATTCACTGCCTTTTCTGTTTTGTTTGCTATTCCCTCTGCCCAACACATTGTAGTAAGCAGGCAGTCAAAAATACTCTTTGAATGAATATGCAAGTATTTGTAATAGACAAACCTTCAGATCTCCTACAGAAATTATTTTCTCTTGTTGCCCCCTCAGTGTGTAGAGATTAACAAAGAAATTCCAAATAAGCTTTAGAAAATGTCATCTTTCTGTGTGCAGAAGGACTAAACTCTGTATCACCCTATATTATTCAGCGCATCCAGACCCAGCTGGGGTAGTAAGTGCCGCTTCTTTATTCCTACAGTGACTCTAATCTTGCTCATGAGCCTCTCCCTTCTCCTTAGCAGTGAGGAGTGGGAGGGAGGGACTTAGTGAAAGGTCTCTCTGTTGCAGCTCTTTTGAGTGACTTGGTCCCTTTCTCATAATGTTGATAGTCTTCCAGAGCTTTCTCTGTGCTCCTCCTCTCTCAGATGGCACTCTAGGCAAAGAGGTGGCTTTGTGATTCTACTGTGGTTGGGAACGGACCCCTTGCGCGTCCCTGAGGTTTAGTGGCTGGTCTGGCCTGGCCTCTGGAATGGTGGTCACTCAGATGTAACTTGTTTAGCCTGGCTCTTTGGAGCATCATTCAGACCCTGCTGTAGAGCCCGTTGTCCTGGTCCTTTCCCTCTGGGTGCTAAGGTCAAGTTCTCTGTGGCCTCTTCGTCCTTTCCCTGGGACCATACAGCCTTCTCAGGACCTCTGTGTCTCCTCACTGAGTAAGGGGGAGTTCTGAACTCCTGTCTGTGGTGTAGCCAGGGTACTTGTTTATCTCTAAGGGACAGCTACGCTTGAAAAATTCAATATGGCTTATTGGAAAGAACTCAGAAGTTCCAGAAGACTTGTGTTCAAGTCCTTTCATGACATCTTTCTAGCTGTGGTACTTTGAAGTGATTGTTTAGCTCCCTGCACTTCCATTTCTCCATTGCTACAAGAGGATCATATAGTGGTATTGAAGAAGGAACTGACGTGTTGATCAAAAGAAATGTTATTCGTAAAAATTATTGGTAAAAGCAGACTTTTCTCCCACTCTTTGGCAGATGTGTTCTGAGAAGTTACTATGTGTACTGACTGGGGAAATAAAGGAGAGTAGGATACTAACTATACCCTCGCCTTGCTTCCAGCCCCGTGGGGGCACCTCACTCAAACGGATCGTAGCAGGGAAGCACAGGGTGCTGTGGGGCACTGAGCACCGACCCGAGAGCCTGTCTGACCGGGTCCGGGGAGCTTCCGCTCTCGGAGGCTCTGTGGCCTCACGTGTGACAGGCTAACACCAGTGTCTTAACAACAGGGGGTTGTGCTCATGCCGGTGTGCGTGAAGACTGAATAAAATGTAAGTAAAGGCATTTTGTTACTAATAAGGAGGGAATCACATGGAAGTTGTAATTAGAATACTAATTATAATAAATATATTCATCCTTCCTTTCACGGAACCACAGTCATCTTAGAGTTGGAAAAAACGACTCAATCATCTTTAATCAAATCTCAAAGAAAGTCAAGGGAATTTTACTCAGCTTTTAAAAGACGAATACGTAAATTTTTTCTTTTTCTGCTCCAATTTTGAAAGTCAAAGCTCCCTAAATGGAAGGCCTAGAAACGGAAGGACCTGGGGCTGTGGGGAGGCTCTGAGACTCCCCAAATGGGGCACTTAAGATCAGAAAGAGGGACTACAACATCAACGTGGCAGCACAACACATGCCTTATTCATGCGGAGCTGCCTCCCCATCCTGATCATACTTTGCAAATGCAGTATTTTGAATTGCCAAGCAACTCTATCCTGTTTTATGTGAGTCACATAATTAATATGTAACAGCAGCATATTTGGTTGAGCAGCTATGGTATTGAACCTTGAATACACATAAGGTATTGTCACTGTAGAACCAGAAACAAGAGTGAAGGACCTGCTGAAAACATCCGAACCTTCAGTACTGAGGGTGTGAAACAAACACATGTAGCTAAGTTTGGGTGTGTTGGGAGTCAACTGCTTTATGTGCATAGCTCCGTTCAATCCTTAACCCAATGAGACAGGTGATGTTATTATTACTCCCATATTATTGATGAGGAAGCCAAGGTACAGGGAATTCAAATGACCTGTCCAAGGTCACAGGGCTAGTGATTGGATAGGGCTGAAATATTGGCATGTGTTCCCAGGTCAACCCTCTCAACCACTCTGCCTTAGTCCTCCCATCTCCATCATATCAGTCACTCTCTCAATGCTTCCCCCATGACCCCGCACTGAAGCCCTGAGGTGGACGCGTTGTTTCCATGGTGCAAACTCACTAGGTAAACTGTCCAGTTCGTTGTTTGTTTTGTTTGCTTTCTTGTTTTGCTTTTGCTTAGAACCCATGAATGTAGTGGCTAAGGAACACTGCAAACAGGAATTGGGGCAGATAAAAACTTTCCCTCTCAGAGAAGGCTACCGCTTAATTAGATACACTATCCCGGGCACTGTGCTGAAGGGAAAGGAGGGTATCAAAAAGCAGAGGACAAGATTACTGTTTTAAAACACCATCTGGTTATCCACTGACACAGTTTTTCTCAATATCTCACTATGAAATAAATGGGAGAAACACAGAGAAAGGTGAAAATTACAATACAGTCATGTGCTGCATAATGACGTTTTGGTAAGCGACGGGCCACATATATGGTTGTGGTCTCATAAGACTGGTAGCATAGAGCATGGATGTGTAGTAGGCTGTATGATCTAGGTGTGTGTAAGTACACTCTGTGATGTTCTCACAACAACGAAATCACTTAACGACACTTTTCTTGGAACATATCCCCATCGTTAGGTGACTTGTGACTGTATTGAAACTCTGACTGACAGTTATCTTTGGCTAGAAACTTGGAAACAAATCAATGCACAACCCTAGGAATAGGTCTTTTCTATCTGTTTTCGAGACCACAGCTCCTTGAATTGTTGCTGGGGGAGGAACGAAGGGATGATTGCAAATGGTGGCATAGTGCATCCTCCTGCAAAGTTGGAGGCAATGAGCACCAGTAGCAGTGCCCTTCGGGGCTATAACTTCTTGAGTTCTCTCTCTGTCTCCTCTGCCAGAATCAGAGTGTGGGAGTAGGAGGAGGCCCCATTTCAGCTTTCTTTATTCTACGCTTGGCCTGGGGAGCCGTGAATTATCAATTTGCTCTTTAGATAATAGTGGTGAGAAGGTAATTCCACCAGCATCTAAGAGGTCAGAGAAAGGCCACAAGGTCAATCTACTTTCTTGTTGGCCAATACCAATAGAAATTCTGCTCGGGCTTTGGAAGCACACAGACATGTGTCCATATTCGGATTCTGCCACTTAGCTTTCTAAGTCTTAGTTTTTGTAATGTGGAAGGAATAATAGTAGCATTGTGGTAATTCTCATCTGTAACAGGGAAAGAATAACAGCAGCACTAGCCTCAGTGGGGTCAGGAATATTAAATGTGAGAGTAACAATTGTAATGCAAGTCTACAATCTTTTACCTGGAAGCCTTAGGGCCAGGTGTGTTTTATAATTCAAACATTTCTGGAGTTGCAATATTACGAAATACCCTCAGCAGAGTCTAGGAAACACTCCACAATGATATACATGCCTTTTTTTTTCCTTCCTGAAGCAAGATGTTTGAATTGTACTCTAACAACAAATTGCCTCCCATAAATTTCGTGTGGGTTTTACTGAGGTTGCAACAGACTTGCCAACAACACAACCACTTCAGTTTTTCAAAGCTTTTTGAGTTTCGCAGTTGCAGATAAGGGATGGTGGATTCGAGATATCAACATCAAAG
This sequence comes from Equus asinus, assembly GCF_041296235.1. Lineage (NCBI taxonomy): Eukaryota > Metazoa > Chordata > Mammalia > Perissodactyla > Equidae > Equus > Equus asinus. The sequence goes on from NC_091794.1 coordinate 68,635,507, forward strand.
ACTAGGCGTCTCCTGAGGACTCCTTCTGTGCTGGCACTGGCTGCGCCTAACAAGGCTCCCAGAAGCTCCACGTGCATGTGCCTTCTGGTCTCCCTGCTCCCCAGCCTCAGAGACTGTGCACAGCCCCCTCGAGTCCCGGTCCTCCTGTGGGAACAGTTTATTCCCTCAACACAGCAACTAGGCCAAGAGGTTCAGACGCTGAAGCTACTGGGGTTCCCACTACCCTGGCTCAAGTGAGTCATGCCCTCTGCATGAGGCCCCGTGCCCACCCTGCCAAGCGGATCTCCCACTAAGTCTCTCATCCCTGTTTTTAGCAGTGTTACAGCACTCACAGTATAAGCTGTCCTCACGGCCCTAGGGCCTTCATTTATACTAGCGTCACCATAAGGCTAGGTGATGCCCTCATCCCTTACCCAGATTTCTATTTCTCTGAAACCTTCTGAGTCCTTCCTTTCTATCCTGTGGAAATGCCACTCCAGAATCCACAAAGTCCTCTCTCTTCCCAGTTTCTTCTCAGAGGATTCAATTCACTCCCTCCCTCAACTGAGGTCTGGCTTTCCCCTGTTGGACTTCCCAGACAGTCCTCTCAGGCGGAGTCCGCAAGCACATTCTCTCCCATGAACCTGGGGATGGGACCGGGTTTATTGAGTTCCTTGTGTCCTATTTCTGCTTCCAGATTTCTGTTTCTCCCAGCGTCCTGTAGGAGGCCTGTGCCCATTAGGCCTGTGCCCATTAGCTAACCACCCTCCCTCATTACTAGCATCCCTGCTCTCTCAGTCTCTCTCGCTCACTGAACATCGCAGGCTGAATCAGAGTCCTCTGCATCCCAAGCCCTTCCCTTATCCCAAGAGATCCCACCATTTCATGGTGACAGAGCCAATATGCTGGTGTCTCAATTGTTCCACTCCCTTCTTCTTCATTCTGTTTCAACTATCCAGTCTGTCAGTCCTATTCTGTACCTTGTCGCCATTCAAAATATCCCCAACTCCAGGATAACTAGTGCAAGCATCCTACTTTCTCTCCACACCTTGTGTCCTTCCAGTTTGTTAAATTACTATTAGCGCAATAATTCTTTAACCTCTTTGGAGGCTCCAGTGAACTGGTTCCTCATCACTTCCACTCCGTCGGCCCTCTATATTTTTTTCACTTCACTTCTTATCTGGTTTAGACCAAACGGTCCATCATCTCCATGACTCTCTTGACAATAACCCGAATATCCTCTTCCTTTCTCTTGTGTTATACCACTTGGCCAAATTCCAACCCTCAACTGACGCCCCCATCTTCTCTCCCTTCATCTGCGTCAGAGCAGCTGAAGCTGCTGGAATGAGTCAATTGATAGGGAAGAGCTGTATCTCTATCAGGCCTTTGTAGGGTATTATGGATTGAATGTTTCTGTCTCCCGCAAATTCCTCTGCTGAAACCTTCATCCCCATTGTGAAGCTTTCAAGAGTGAGGCCTTGGGGAGGTAATTAGGTCATGAAGGTGGAGCCCTCATGATGGGATTAGTGCCTTTATAAGAAAAGACCTGTGGGAGCTCTCTCTCCCTCACACACCCACCACGTGAGATGGCTATCTGCAAGCCAGGAAGAGGGCTCTCCCCAGGAACTGAATTGGCCTGTACCTTGATCTTGGACTTCCCAGCTTTCAGAACTGTAAAAAATAAATTTCTGTTGTTTAAACCACCCACTCTACACTATTTTGTTAAAGCAACTAACTAAGACATAGGGAAATGACAGCAAATCCAACTCAAACTGACTCAAACAAAAAAGAAAATTATTAACTGATGTAACTTTAAAGCCCAGAAGTAGGGCTGGCTTCACAAAGTGTGTAATGTAAAGGTTCAAATGATGTCACCAATATCCTCATATATTTGTTTTCTTTCATTCTCCCTAGCCTCTGTCTTCCTGGTGACACTTCCATCCTCAGCTTTACAGTGACTCTGACGTCTCTAGCTGCTCCCACTGTTATAGCTGCCTCAGAGTTTCCCAGCCTCATACTCTCATATCACCCCTGCAGGGAACAGCAGGGCTCCCCGGAAGCTTCTCTTTCCCCCAAAGCACCTGTGAATGTCTGCTCGCGTCTCACTGGTTCTGATTAGCTTATAGTTTCATTCACTGTGGTCTGGGCATGGGATCCACTGATTGGCTTAAACTAATCAGCACCCAAACCTGGAGCTGCATATGCAAAAGGGAAAACTTCCTCCAAGGAAGATTGGAGTGCATGTTCTCTCTCCTGTTGGAGGCCAGTCCCTCCACTTCCTTGGATTCCACTGCTCTCCAACTTCTTCACCTGTCTGCCATCCCCTCAGTGTCCAACCCATAACAGAGCCCAACAACTGTCCAGCTTACCCCCTGAGTTTGCCCTGAACCCGTGCACTTAGATCTCTGCTGCTATCATCCTAGTCCAAGCATTCCCGTATCTACTCTGGCCTTTTCAGTCTCATCACGACACTGCAGCCAATGGCATCTTTAAGAATGTAGATCAATATATATTACCTCCATGTTTAAAAGTTCCCCAGTGAATTTCCATTGCTTCTCTGAAAAAGACAGGAATCCTTGCAGAGCTTGTAAGACCTTTCTGGGTCTAGATTCTCCCTACATCAGCGCCTAATTTCATGCCACACATGTTTCTCCTCCAGTCATACTCTCTTCTCCTTGGCTGAATTAACTGCCTCTCACATGCAGACCTTAGGAGAGGTTTATTCCTTGGGGGGCCTTCTATATACCCCTAGTCTTGGGAAGGTTTATCTGCTAGAGATGCTTCCAAAGCAGTGGGCCTTTCCTTCAGAGTCCTCAACCAGCTTGTAATTATTTAGTAGTTAGCATGATCATTTGATCAAGTCTATCTTCCCCTCTAATCTCTAATTTCTGTGAGAGCAAATCAAAACCCTCCTCAGATTGGTTCTTTCCTCATTCTTGCATTTCCAGCAATTAGAAGGTAGCCCACATATGTTGAACGCATGAGCAGACACAAGTGATAACGATACGAAGTGGTCAGCACAGCCCCTGTGAGCACTCCAGAATGGTAGGGATTATTAACATATTCCTGTTTTTGTTGTTATAAATCCCTAGTACTCGAAATGTGGTTTTCATATTATATCCTTCACCTTCACTCTACAATTCAGTGAAATTTCCTACAATCATTGAGCACAAAGCAACTCTGCATTCGCTGATGTTAGAAACAAGACAACAGGCCCCGAATGGAGTTGCTTACGCTAAGCCCCACGTCACCAAACCCAGACTTAACTTAATTGCAATTTCAGCTCTCTCAGAACTGGAATCTTAAACCAGCCAATCAGCCTCACCTGATAGCACTGGTTAGGTCCTCTGCCTGACAGACCCTGCCATCTCCTAAAAGAAAGTGACCTTGCAATCAACAGTCTGCTTTTTTGCGTACTGTAGCTTCCTTGTTCCTGCTCCCTTTTGCTTAGAAAAGTGTTTCATTTTGTACAGCTCCTCAGAGCTCCCTTTCTGTCTGCCAGATTGGATGCTGGCTGACTTATGAATTACTGAATAAAGCCAATAAGATCTTTAAAATTTACTCAGTTGAATTTTGTTTTTTAATACTAATAGCAGATCGGCTATTGCACGTTAGCAATCTTGACATGTGCAAATTACTGTGGAAGAAAATTATTTCCCTCCTCCACATAAGCAAGGAGAATACCAACTAAATGGTTTAATGCTGCTTCATATAAGCATGCAAGCCTTTTCATTGTCATGAACATTTTACACTTTTTTTCCGTAATTTTAAAACTCACATAAAATGACTCAAGTCTTTTTTAAAATTGTCGTTGGAAAATACTGAGAAACCAGCCAGTCACAGATGGCATCATTTTTCAATCCCTTTCTAAATAATCACACATACAAGTTCTCTCTAAAAAATGTCTCAGGGTTAATTATGCTTAAAAATCTCTATAACACAGTATAAATTTAACTAGGTTTAGGGAAAAAATCCTAAAGTAATATACTAACATATGTATTTTGTCTTTTGGTAAATGGATTTCACATTATTTCTGTTTTCTTTTTGTACTCTTCAAAAATTCTAAATTCCTGGGTCTGGCCCAGTGGTGTAGTGGTTAAGTTCATGTGCTCTGCTTCTGCTGCCTAGGGTTTGCCAGTTAGGATCCTGGGCGTGGACCAACACACTGCTTATCAAGCCATGTTGTGGCGGGTGTCCCACATATAAAATAGAAGAAGATGGGAACAGTCTCCCTCAGCAAAAGGAGGGGGATTGGTGGCAGATGTTAGCTCAGGACTAATCTTCCTCAAAAAAGAAAAAAACCCAAAAATCTAAATTCCTTAAAATTAGTATTATAGTAGTTTTATAATCGGAAAACATAGACATAATATTTTTAAATCTGTATATTATATTTTGTATGTAGTATTTGATCATGATTATGTAAAAAAATGTATGCTATAGAAACGGACTGGAAGGAATTACAGCAAACTTTTAACAGAGGGTATTCCTGAATATTAAGACCACATGACATTTTCTTTATTTTTTAAAATTTAATCACTTTCATAATGGAAATGATCTTTGGTTAAAGGGAAATAAAAATATATAGGACATGGTCCTTCCCCTTGAGGAGCTTGCAAAGATTCCTAGCACAAAGTTGATGATTAAAAGTAGATTGTGGTCTTGTAGAAGTCCGGGCTGGGAAAATATTTCACTAGAAATCAAAATACTTTGGAAAAATCGAGTTTCCACTTTAAAAATTATAGTAAGATAGATTGTCACTTGTTTTGCAAAGATCCTTTTAGAGCGGAAAGTCATTCTAAAGCCAGGAACTTGTACACTGGGTTATACCAAGTGTCTCATTTCATCTCCACCCTGCAAAGTCTACTTTATATAAACAGACCTTAAGGAATGAACAATGACAAATTTGCTAAAATTACTTGAATTATGAAAGGAAAATGAGTCATTACGCTTTAAAATACACACACATCAATTACATTTTTTGAGAATTTTCACATATGAGGTCCTCAATAAAATTTGAAATTCACAAATTATCCTCCTGGAAATTTTATACTGAGAATGATAGAAGGGTAAAATTCTTGACAGTTATATAAGCATTATTATACAAATATTTTTCCCTCCTCTCTTTGGCCATTCGAATCCCCTCCTGACCTCAAGACTTGATTCACGTCCCGCTTCTTCGAGGGGTCCTCCATCACTGTTCTAACCTACAACCTTCACCTCCTCCTGTGACAGCCTTTAGTGTTCCTTTCCCTAACACTCATTTGAAAAGTCTTTATCTCTTTTATTAAGCTATCTATTTTCTCAAGCAATTCTTTAAAATAGTTACACTCATTGCTATCCAAGATTCTAATCCTCTTGTAAAATAACCTTAATTTTGGATTGCTTTCCCTCTCACTTTTGTCCTTCCGAAGTCTATCTTATTCCTGACCTCCCCACATATTCATATTGCAGCTGAATTTCCCTCTTTAATTTATCAACTCTTGTTTCTGTTGCTTAGCACCATTTTCCTGGCTGCTGCCTGGGCTAGACTCCACAGTAACACCGGTTGACTTCTCTGGTTACTAGGCTGAGAATTCGTGGACTCCCAACCCTTGTTTTGCTCCATTCCCACTGAGTCCACTTTGGTGCTTGGGTGGGACTGAAGCAATAGGCCTTGGCTAAGCAAAAATACTGCAACCCTTGAGATAGGAGACTATGTTTTACGTAAAAAAAAAAAAAACAAAACCAAAAAACCACCCACAGGATATCAAAAAGATAACTGCATTCCCATGTTTATTGCAGCATTATTTGCAATAGCCAGGATATGGAAACAACCTAAGTGTCCATTGATAGACGAATGGATAAAGGAAATGTGATACACACACACATGTGCGCACACATGGGAATGTTATTCAGCCATAAAAGAAGGAAATCTTGCCATTTGTGACAACGTGGATGGATTTTGAGGGCATTATTTTAAGTGAAATAAGTCAGACAGAGAAAGACAAATACTGCATGATCTCACCGATATGCAGAATCTAAAAAGACTGAACTCCTAGAAACAGAGAACAGATTGGTGGTTTCTAGAGGCAGGGGGTTGGGGAAGTGGGTAAGGTGGTCAAAAGGTGAGAACTTCGGTTAGAAAATAAGTAAGTCCTGGGGATGCATGCACAGCATGGTGACTGTGGTTCACAAGATGGCGTTGTATATTTGGAAGTTGCTACGAGCGTAGACCTCAGAAGTTCTCATCACAAGAAAGAGAATAGTAAATATGTGAGGTGATGAATGTTAACTAAACTTATCGTGATAATTATTTTGCAATATATACATATATCAAATTATTATGTTGTACACCTTACAATGTTATTTGTCAATTATATCTCAGTAAAATTGGAAAGAAAAACCTCCTTGTGCCTGAGTTTCCTCATCTGTGCATGAAAAGAAAATCTTCCATGTTTCAGTGTTGTAAGAATTAAATAAAATTATGTGCACCTGTACAGTGCATACCATATAGTAGGTATCTAATAAAAGCTAGTTCTTTTTCTCCTTTCTTTTCAGATTGCGTATAGTTCTGGTTTCCATAATTTGCAACACTGATTCTACAATTTATTAATGGGCATGTTTGAAATAAGAATTCTGTGTTAAATAATTTAGGGAAACACTGGGGTTAAGTTAAATTTAAAAAGTTTCTCCACAGAATCTTCAATATGTTACGCTTCTCTAGTGGAATATACCAGCCAAAATTTCCCAAATATATTTGACAGCAGATGTCAGCTTTTCATGGAATGTTTATAAAATCTTGGATTAGAGGATCATATTGCCAGTTTAACTTCTCTTTATGCAGACCTCAAGATAAAGCTTCTATTTTATTGATTGATATCCTAAGATAAATTGTTTTTATAAAAAAGTTCTATCTTATGCAACTATATACCCGTATAAATCAGGATTTCTTAATACTGTTCAATCCAAACAGAATAGGAAATTAAATTGGATGCTGAGGATGAAATAAAATGGCAACCTGGGAATCATAAACTGTAATTTCAGACTTCGTGTGTTTAGGAAAACATCCTTATTGTTCTCAGTTAATGTCTTCATAAAAGTTTAAAGTTATAAACTTGGACGTCATATATATGAAAATTGTTCAATTTAAAAATGGAATTAAAATTTTGCCTCTAGCGTGGAATAGTGAATTACTGCAGATAACAGAGCTCTAGAAGGTGTACCAAACATGCACAGAGGGCTCTGGAGACTGAACCGAAGCAGCAGATTTCGGAGGGGTGTTGAAACGTGAGATGAGGGAACCAAATGGGGTGAGTTCCCTGTTTTCTGTGGCTTTGGTTTGAGGATACCCTCAATCATGGTGTAGGTGGCACCAGCTGACTAAAATTTTGATAGAAAACTCTGCCATTGTTTGGGCCAAATGAACAAGGGAAAGGAGTACAGGGGCAAACGGAGCCATCAGAGAGCCAGGGGAAGACTCTGAAAAGGAGCATCAGAGAAGGGGGACCCTCCTTCAGTGTTTAAACTCAGTCCATTTCTAGATGAACCCCGAGCCATGTATATGTGAAGCAATTGAAAACAGCTTACAGCAAAGTCTTAAATACCTGACCAGAGAGGTGAGGCTCCACCCAACCCGTGTAGGACAGCGTGTGATTTCAGTACAACCAAGTTAAATGCCTGCTAAAACAAAACAAAACAAAACAAAAACCTACTTTTTGGAGCAATACAACAAAATTCAGAATCTCTAAAACAGAACATTTACAATTCCCAGAATATAATCCAAAATTACTCAACATATTGAGTCAAAAAAACATGAACCTCTCTTCAAAGGAATCAACAAATATCAAATTAACTGAGATACTCAAATTATGAGATAAGGACTTTAAAGAATATATACTAGCTGAGTAAGATAAAGTTAATGTGCTTTATCTAGAGATGTATATAAAAATATTTATATAATATATACTATATAATATAATAATATTTAATATAAATATATAGATATATATAAAGATATATAAAGATATTTATATAAAGATAAAGTTAATATGCTTTAATAAACATAAAGATAGGAATTCTCAGCAGAGAAATACAAAATGTAAACAAATAACCAAATGGAAATTTTTAAAGTGAAAAAGAGAGAAAAAATTTAAAACATTAATAGAGCCTCCAGGACCAGTACAAAATTTCAAAAGCTCTAATATACAGGTCGTTGGAATCCAAAAAGGAAAGGAGAGAGAGAATGGGATAGAAGAAGTATTTAAAGAAAGAATGGCTGAAAAATTCTCAGTGTGAGAAGGAAACAGATTCAAAAAGCTCAGTGAACTCCAAATCGTATAAATTTGATAATGATACTTAGGCACATTATAATCAAATTGCTGAAAGCCAAGATAAAGAGAAAATCTTGAAAACAGTCAAAAGAAAAACAACACAATACATAAAGGAGAACAAAGGTTTGAATAACTTTTCCTTATAACAAAAGAGGCTAGAAGACCATGAAAAAATATGTTAAAGTGGTAGAAGGAAAAAAGAATCAAGTCAGAATTCCACAGCCAATTAAAGTATTTTTCAAGCCTGAAGGTGGAATAAAGACGTTTTTCAGATAAAGAAAAACTAAGAGAATGTGTTGCCTCCTGAAGTGCACTGCCAGACTTGATAATGGACGCTCTTCAGTGTGAAAGGACATGGAACCAGATGGAGCTCAGTTCCTTATGAAGGAAGGAATAACCTTGGTAAATATATAGTGGATACAAAAGTCTATTTTTTCTTTTAATATCCTTAAAATACACATAAATATGTGAAACAAAGATTATAATGTTGTCTTGAAAGGTTTATAATATATATCAATATATGTGGCAGCTACAGCATAAAAGATGACAGGGAGTTCAATGGGCTTAAATGGTTGTTAGATTTCATATTATACATTAAGTAGTACAATATCAACTCTAGGTACAGAGAGAAGTTAATGATGTATACATATATTGTAATCCCTAGAAAACCCACTAAAAAAATAAAGCAAAGAACTATAGCTAAATAGCCAATAAATTAATTAAAATGGAATTTAAAAAATATGCAGATAATTTAAAGAAAGACAAGAAGGGAATAGAGAGGAACAAAACACAGAGGAGACAAACAGAAAACAAATAATAAATCCATATATATAAAAATCACATTAAATTTTAATAAGTTAAACATTTCAACTAAAAGGTAGAACTTTAAAAAATAGGTAAAAAAACAAGACCCAACTATATGCTGTCTACCAATACTTCAATTAACGGATAAAAACAATATGCCATGCAAACAGTAATTATAAGAAGACTAGATTTGCTATATTATTGTTAGATAAAGTCTACTTCAACACAAGCAATATACCAAAGGTAGAGATATTTTATAGTGATAAAAGCACCAATTCATTAGGAACACATAATAATCATAAATATGTATTTACTGGACAGTAGAACTTCAAAATACATGAAGCAATAATGGACAGAATTAAAGGGAGAAATAGATAACTCTAAAATTATATTAGGTAATTTAAAAACCATTCGGGGCTGGCCCCATGACCTAGTAGTTAAGTTCAGCATGCTCCCCTTCGGCAGCCTGGGTTTGGTTCCTGGGACCTAAACCACTCATCAGTGGCCATGCTGTGGTGGTGACCCACATACAAAACAGAGGAAGATTAGCGACAGATGTTAGCTCAGGGTGAATCTTCCTCAGCAAAAAACAAACAAACAAACAAAAGCTGTTCATTCACCAATAGGTAAAACAACTAGACCAAGAAACTGAATAAAGACATGGAGGATCTGAACTACATGACCAACTACCTTGATCTAATTTGTATATACAAATTATACAAACATTAAATATAAAAATGTATAAATTTGTGTGTATAAATATATATATACATATATATATATAACATGTTACATGCCACAACTGCAGAATACACATTCTCTTTAAGGGCACGTGGTATGTTACAAAAGATAGACTACAGGATGAGTCATAAAGAAAATCTCAATAAGTTTAGAAGGATTGAAATCATACAGGATATGTTCTCTGACCTCAACTCAATTAAATTAGAAATCAATAACAATAAAATATCTGTGAAAACCCAGTATATTTATAATTAAGCAAAAGACTCCTAAATAAAACATAGGGCAAAGAAGAAATCACAAGGACAAATAGAAATTATTTTTCACTGACTGAGAGTGAAAATACAATGTATCAAATCATGAGATACAGCTAAAGCAGTGCTAAGAGGAAAATTTGTAGATTTAAATGATTATATTAGAGAAAAAGAGAAGTCTTTTTTATTAGTAACCTCAAAATTCACCTCAAGAAGCAAGAAAAAGAAATGCAAAGTAGAAGGAGGAAAATAAAAAAGAAAAGAAGAGAAACAAGTGAAATTGAGAAAGATCAAACAGAGAAAATCAAAGAAACTAAAAGACGTTCTTTGGAAAGATGGATACAATTGATAAACCTCTAGCTGAGCTGAAAAATGAACAAAAACAAATAAGCAATACAGGAATTAAAGAAAGAGCAACACTGCAAGTATCAGAGAACATGACTGGACACTGAGACAATATCATAAACAGCTTGATGCCAGCAAATTTGACAACTGAGATCAAATGAATTAATTTCTCAAAATGCACAAAATATCAACTCTCACTCATGAAGAAATAGATAACCCGAATATCTTTATATCTATTAAAGAAATTGAATTGTTTGTTAAAAACCTTCCCACAAACAAAACTCCAGTTTCTGATGGAATCACTGGTAAATCCTACCAAACATTTATGGCAAGAGTAATACTAATTTGACATAAATTCTTTCACAAAATAGAAGAGGAAACATTTCTTAAATCGTGTTATGAGTCCACCATTATCATTGAAAAAACAAGGGAAAGACACTGAAGAGAAAGGAAGCTGCATTATTTCTTATGCTCTTAGAGATAAAACTCCTTAAGAAAATTTAGAAAATTTAATCCAGGCATATAATTAAGAGGACAGTGCCTCTTTACCAAATGGGGTTTATTTCAGTAATGCAAGTTTGGCTGAACATTTGAAAAGTAATCAATACAACTCACCATATTAACAGAATAAAGTATTTTAAAAAACCGTACAATAATTCCAGTAGATGCAAAAAAAATGGATTTAACAAAATCCAATGCCCATTTATAGTAAAAACTCACAGAAAACTAGGAATGGAAAGAATCTTCATTGACTTGATAAAGGACATCTACAAAAACCTACATGTAACATCATACTTAACGGTGAAAGACTAAATGCTTTGCCCCTAAGATCAAGAACAAGACAAGGATGTTCACCCTTGCTACTTCTATTCATCATTGTGCTGGAGGTTCTGGCCAGGACAATTAGGCAAGAAAATGGAGAATGTGTTACTGACATAAGGATAGACACATAGATCAATGGAATAGAACCGAGTGTGCATAAATAAACTTTCATTTATGAACAATTGATTTTTAACAAGAGTGCCAAGACTAAGGCCATTCAATGGCAAAAGGAGTCTCTTCAACAAATAATGCTGGGAGAGCTGGGTATCTATATGCAAAGAAGGAAGTTGGACAACTTCTTCATGCTATACACAAAAAGTAACTCAAAATGGGTCATAGACCTAAATGTAAGAGCTAAAACTACAAAACTGTTAGACAAAATTTTAGGAATAAATCTTCATGACCTTGAGTTAGGCAAATCTTATGTAGAATTTCAGTGTTTTCCTTATTAACTTTATTCAGGAATAATTTACATGTATTAAACTGCATCCATCTAAATTATATAATCTAATTAATACTGAAAATTGTATATACCTATGAAACCACCACAGCTATCAATATACAGAAGATTTACTTTATCTCCAAAAGGTTCCTCATTCTTCTTTGCAGCTCATCCCTCCCTCTACCCCTCAAGCTGAGGCGGCCCTTGATATAATTTTTTCACTATGGATTGATTTGAATTTTATACAAATGTGATCATACAGTATGCATTCTGTTGTATCTAACTTCATTCACTCAGCATACTGATTTTGAGATTCATCCATGTTGTGGTGAGTATCAGTAACCCATTCTTTTTTGTTTACTTGAGTAAATACTTGAGAGTGGAATGGCTGGGGATTATTGAAGGTATTAAACATTTAAGAAACCGCTAAACACTTTTCCAAAGTGGACGTACAATTTTACATTTTTCTCAGCAATGTTAGAGAGTTCTACTTGCTCCATCTCCTCACCAACACTTGGCATTGTCAGTCTTTATAATTTTATCCATTCAATGAGTAAATAGTGGTATCTCACTGAATTTTTAATTGACATTTCCCTTGTGATTAATAACGATATTGAGTACCTTTTAAAGCACACATTGACCATTCTTTTCTCTTTCTCTGTGAAATGTCTCTTCAGCTCTTCTACTAACATTTTATTGGGTGTATTAGTTTGCTGGGGCTGCCATATCAAAGTACCACAGGCTTGGTGGCTTTAAAAACAGATATGCTTTTCACAGTTCTGGAGACTAGCAGTCCAAGATCAAGATGTTGGCAAGGGCTCTCCTTGGCTTGCAGATGGCCATCTTCTTCCAATGTCTTCACTTAGTCTCCTCTCTGTGTCTTAATCTCCTTTTATAAGGCATTTAGGAAGTCAACCTATAAATTTTGGGGAGACGTTCATTTCATACTCTCCTCTCTTTGGAGTCCTTCTCAAATTCATGTCCTCCTTGTAATGCAAAGCACATTCTCCCAACGTGTGATGACTGTGGATTTCTGCACTTATAGTTGACTGCCATCAGATAAATAGGAGCCTGACAAAGCTTTTTGGGTAGTTGTACTGAAACATGCACACATACAAAACCAAAACCCAGATTTGCCCATATTAGAAAAGATTCTATTTGAAATTTAAAATAATCCCTGAGACCACTAAATTCTATGGGCAGATAGTAGATTGATAAAACTGCTCAGTCCCCACAACTTCAGAACATATTGCCCAATACCTACTTCAGATGTGGCCAAAAGGAATAATGGAAAAGGAATAATCTCCAGAGGACAGAACCACGGACAATGGAGAGCAAAGAACAGTGGAGCTACTCCTCAGGTGTGGAGTCAGGGCATGATTCAGGCACATTCCCACTCTTAAGTTGCGACCTTTCAGATTTCTACCCAGCAGGATTTCAGATTTGCTATGGGACAGCGTCTGCTATGTGTCTCCTATAGTTTCCCTTTCTAAACGGGATTATTTACTGTGGTTTTTCTATTCTGTTGCATATTGGGTGTGTGGAGAACAGATAATTTGTCTTTTTAGTACAAAGATCTCCAGATCAAGAGAATCCACATCTGGACCTAATAAAGAGACTACCTTACATAGTGCTCTGATGGAGAGATTGCTGCAGATCACCCAGTATTACGGGCTGAACTGTGTCCCTTTAAAATTCGTATGTTGAAATCTTAACCCCCAATACCTTAGAATGTGACTGTATTTGGAGACAGTGCCTTTAAAGAGATAATGAAGGTAAAATTAGGTCATATAGGTGGGCCCGAATCCAGTATGACTGATGTCCTTATAAGAAAAGATTTAGGCACAGATAAGCACAGAGAGAAGACCTGGTGAAGACACAGGGGGAAAGACAGCCATCTACAAGGCAAGAAAAGAGGCCTTGGAAGAAACCAATCCTGTACACACCTTGATCTCAGACTTTTAGCCTCCAGAACTGTGCAAAAGTGGATTTCTATTGTTTAAACCACCCAGTCTCTGGCAGCCCTAGCAAACCAATACATCCATATATACTGAACTTGGTGCTTGCTGCAGTGGTTAGACAGACTTCTGGGGTGACTCCCTGAAGAGGGGTATGTGTGTATGATGTGTGTACTAAGGAAAGTAAAGTAAAAACTTGTCAGCAGAAGGGCTGTCTGTGTTAGTCATTAGTCGTTGTTGTGTCTGGTTCTTCTTCATGTTAGTCATCCTTTCTTGATTATGCTGCTGTAACAAATGACTCTAAACCATTAGCAGTCTATAACAACAAAAGTTTATTTCTCATGCATGTTTCAAGTTGGCTGTAGGTAGGACGTGGCTCCGATCTGTGAGTCTTTCTCATTGTAGGACTCAGGCTGCAGAAAGAATTCCTATTTGGGACATATCATTCTTCTGACAAATGGAAAACAACAACAAAAACCAATTTTAAATGGCTCTAAATTTTCTACTAAAATGTGACACATATCACTTCTGCTTACATTTAATTGGCCAAAGCAAGTCATATGGCCAAGCTTGATATCAGTGAAGTGGGCAAGTACACGTGTCCCACAGTCAGAAGACGATGGATGGAGATATATAATCCTCTTACAGGAGGGCAACATGTAATTGGTACCACCAATACAATTCAAGCACATAGCTTGATTGCACATCTTTACCCCATTTGAAGTTTACCGCTTAGGCAAATTAAATGTGAGCGAATGCTGTGTGCAAGTCACTTCCAGGATGAAAAACTTTAAAGACCGCATGATTCACCACTTTCCTTTCTCTTTGCTATGGGAGAAAGTTGGGGATGCTCAGTACACCTGTGTCCCTGATGGAAAAGGTAAAGCAGAGCCCTTGGACCACTCTTGAAAAACACAGAGTGTGAGCAAGAAATTAATCTTTATTTCCTTAAACCACTGAGATTTTAGAGTTGTTTGCTATCACAGCATAATGTAACTCATTCATTCTGACAAAGGTACTAAAAGAGGTTTGAAAACTACTACCTTACAAACTACCTGTATCATGTGTAGAATAGGTGCTTAGCAACGTGTGACAATTTCTCTCTCATAGTCATTGTATAACTACAGCTACTCCTTTCTGAAAATGTTCCTGACTATTGCGATAACCACTTCCTTCTTTGTGCTACTCTTCTGGTGGAAGATACGTGAGAAGGTTGTTTGCCTATCATGACATTTGGGGGGCCTCCTCCTTTTGTCTCCATTCGAGTGGTTGTGGTGCAAGTTGCCATTTCAAACAATGTTACTGAAATAGCAGGGGATACAAGGTTGGGCCAGTGAATTCCTTCTGCAGAATTCCTTATGGAACCCAGAGAGATGAATAGGGCTCTCTAAGAGTGCCTACATGCGTCGTGCTTGGGCCTTACTGCGGGCCAGTGTTCATCATAATATTATTGTTATGTGCAGTAGTCTGCAGAGCAGGAGAAGCCAGTCCGCAGTGGGAAGGAGAACAAAGGAGATGCACAGCCAAGATGGAAGAAGGAACTGGATCCAGTTTTACCTTGGTTATGTCTGAAGTAGCCAAACGTATACATCAAGCATCTACAAACTATGGACCATGGGCCACATTTGGCCTGCTGCCTGTTTCTGTAAATAAAGTTTTACGGGAACACAGCCAAACCCACTTGTCTCCATACGGCTGTTATTGTGCTACGATGGCAGAGCTGAGAAGCTGTGACAGAGGCCTCATGGCGTGCAGATCCTAAAATATTTACTATCTGATTCTTTTCAGAAAAGGTTTGCTGATCCCTGGCATATATTATCTCGTCCTTCCAAAAATATAGATTTTCAAAACTTATATATGAAATATATAAATTCATAAATAAACATCTCATACATAAATGTAAAAATATATATCATAAATAAGTGCCATTTTCATGTGTAGTAATGCAGAATCAAAAAAGATGGAAGAGTACTGCTATAGGTAATAACGAGTCCCCAGAAGTATTCCATCAAAGCAATGGCATAATCAAATTAGCAGGATAACTCTAATGTCAGTTCGAATGGTTGTTTATGAGGAAGCAGGAGAGAAATTTAATAAACCTGATATGAGCATTTTACAATTCAGACCAAAAAACAAAAAGCCTCTGAAAACTTGGTAGAGAAAGTGGCAGTTGGGATGGAGAGGAGTGGATTCATACAAGTGACTCAGATGTGGCCTTTCAGCAGTCACTCACCTACAGATGACAAACTCCAGGTTTGGGGAAACAGATTGTTTGGCTACAAGAAACCATCAATAATAATTTCCGTGATCAGCTCATCTTGGCCCAGACCCCATTCCAACCAAGTTATTAATACATACATTATTCTTCTTAAGGCAACAGAGAAATGCATTCCAGATTGCCAAAGAAAGGAATTCCCCATGATTTATACTGAAATGTTCCTAGAACTCTTTTTTTCCCAATCATCCATCTTCAAGAAATACTAAAGACAAATATTTCATGAATCCAGAGGTGCTTCTGGCCAGCATCTGGAGATGATCTTGAGAATACAAATCTGTTATCATTTTTCACCATGGGCCTCAACTGTCAGAACGTGTAATAAACATAACCAGCCAGAGGGCTGGAAGGAGGCAGAGAGCATACAGTTAACCACGGTAACAGGAGGTAGCAGAAATGAGGGTGTATTTGGCCCTATGTCCTCCATACCTACTTTTCACAGCCCCACTGCACCCCTTTTCCTAAGAAATGTTTGAATGCTGGTTAAAGACGCTCCTATCGCTGATACACTTCAAGGGTGTAACGTCTTATTAAACTGCCACGTGAAGAGACAACTTGGTGGTTAAGAAGTCAATCAGACCTGAGTTTGATTCTTGGTTTTGCCATTTAATATCTGTGTGACCTTACAATTTCTTAGCCTTGCTGAGCACAATTTCCACGTCAGTAAAATAGGCTTGTCTATAAAGTGATAGTGTAGGTGAAATTACTAGCACAGCGTTCGGCATAGCCTAAAAAAAAGGTTCTGGAATTATTACAAAACCATTCTCCTCTTACCACTACACATGCACCAGATGGTTAAATAGCATAGACAGAAAATGCAAATTATTGATGAGAATATGGAGCAACTAGAGTTCTCACACACCACCGGGCAGATGTGAAATTAGCACAGCTCAATTTGGCAGTACCTACCAAGCTGAACACATCCCAGTCCTCAGCAATTCCTCTCCTAAGTATGTGCCCAAAATGAATGCTTACATATGTTCACCAAAAGCATGAACTAGAATGTTCAGATCAGCCCTATTCATTATGGCATCCAACTGGAAGCTACTCAAACGCCCACCAATACTGCAGTACAGAGCTCAGCAAAAGTTTTCCGTAAAAGGCCACATAGTAAATATTTAGACCCTACAGGCCAAGAGGCAAAGTCAATTTATGATTGTGGCTCTTCTCTTTATAGTGCCCAGCAACAGTGTAGAGCAATAGAGTGCTACGTAAGGTCTCTGGTGCAAGTACTTAACTGTCATCATAACGTGAAAGGAGCCATAGATGATATGAACAAGAATCAGTGTGCTGTGTTCCAATAAAATGTTATTTGTGGACACAAATTTAAATTTCACGTAATTTAAATTGTGCCATGAAATAGTACTCTTTTGATTATTTTAGGCGTTCAAAAATGTACAAATCATTCTTCGCTTTCAGGCTGTACAGAAATAGGAGGTGGGCCAGATTTGGATGTAGTTTGCCAACCCCTGGTATAGTGGATCAATAAATTACACATTCACACAGTGGAATAGTATACAGCAACAAAAGGAAAAAAACCACGAGAATACACAACAGTATGGGTGAACCTTGTGAACATAACAGCAAGTGAAAGAAGCCAGGTGCAAAATGTATAAGGTTACATTTATATAAATTACAAAAGTGGGAAAAATCAATCTATGGTTCTATGTCAGCATAGTCATTCCTGCATGGAGGTTAGTGACAGAAAGTCAAAGAAATGGGGATTCTGGGGTGCATGGCAGTCTGTTTCTTCATTTAGTTTATAAAATTCAACAAGCTATACACTTATGTGCACTTCTCTCTATTTACTTTATACTTTAAGAAACGCTGAAGGGGGCCAGCCCAGTGGCATAGTGGTTAAGTTTGCGTGCTCTGCTTGGGCAGCCCAGGGTTCACACGCTCAGATCCCAGGTGTGGACTTGTGCACTGCTCATCAAGACATACTGTGGCAGCATCCCACATACAAAAAAAAAAAAAAATAGGGGAAGATTGCCACAAATATTAGCTCAGTGACAATCTTCTTCAAGCAAAAAGGAGAAGGACTGTCAACAGATGTTAGCTCAGGGCCAATCTTCCTCACACACAAAAAAAACGAAACACCGAAACCCCCCCAGCAAATTCTCTTCCTTTAGTGCAGGCCTTCTCTACCTCACACCTCACCAATGAACAGGTTTCCAGATGCTCCTCTCCATGTTAGTTACCTAATTCAGTATTCCAGAGAATCTGAAACATCAATTTGTCCTTTGGCTTAGCGGAAAGAGCAGCTGAGGTATAGACTAGAGCCCTGTGCTTAGAAAGGAAGATCTGAGTTTAACACCACTGTGTATTAATTGTGCAACTATCGGCAAAACACTTAATCTTTCTGAATTTTCTTTTGTCATCTGTAAAATGGAAAAATTATTCCTTATTTATTCATTTGGTGGAAAGATTACCCTTGATAATGAGGAATTGCTCTGTTAAGCTCTATTCTTGTATAGAAATTATCACCACCTCTGCCATTCTTTTCTTTACCACCCACAATGATCAAGTTTAAACACATCCATTTTCTTTCTTCTCTGCCATCTATTCTCCAATTGGGGAGATACTATAGCATAATAGCTACGAACATAGACTCCTAGTTCAATTCTTGACTCAGCCACTTGACCCTTGACCTGTAGCTTCCCTGTTCCTCAGTTTCCTCATTGGTAAAATATCTACTGCATACTGTTCCTCTAGAGGTTGTGGTGGCCAGCCTGCAAATGGTCCCAGTGCCCCCTGTCTCCCAGTGTTCACACCCGTGTTGTGGTACTCTTCTATACTGTACGAGCATTGGTCTGTGTGCCAACAGGATAAGGCATAAATGAAGGCATTTCACTTCTGAGATTAGGTTATGGAAGACTGTGGCTTCCACCTTGGGTGATCTCTCTGCCTTAGGCCCCTCATTGCAGAGGAAGCCAGCTGCTGCGTCAAGAGGCTCTATGGAAATGCCCGCATAGTGAGGAACTGAGGCCTGCCAAACCCGCAGGAATGATCTTGGGTGTGGTTCCCCCAGCCCCAGGTAAGTTGTGAAATGACTGCTACCCTGACTGTCAGCTTGTCTGCAACCTCACGAAAGACCCTGAACCAAAACGATCCAGCAAGCTGCTCCCAGATTCCTGACCCTCAGAAACTGATAATCAATGACTTTCCAACAGTGAGCACTGCCTGATGAATACTGAGCATGCAGTAGAATATTAGCTGTCTTTATCATCTGCCCTCTAACAGCTGGCACTCCCACATCTGTAAAGCTCATTGCCAATGTCACTACATTGCTCTACGGCATAGTCAGTGTCAAGGGATTGAGCATGGACAATTTCTCTTCTTTTCTCTGACCCCCATAAAGACAAAACACTGTTAGAGGCTCTGCCTCTCCAGCCTCACTGCTGCCCTGGGTCTTCGTTGTACATCCTATTCTTCAGGTCTCTTTTTTGCTATCTCAGTCTTCTTGGATGTGTTGGGGATTCAGATTCTCTTTCTTTGGGACATGGACTTTTGTTTCCTTTTACCTTGGGCTTTGTAGTTGCAGGGCCAACCATTGAGTCAACTGGTTTTTCTAGAAGCAGAGATTGAGATGGAGTTAGGAGTATGAGAGCTTTATTGAGGGTAATGTGTGTGAAAGGTAATAGGAAGAGAAGCAACATTGTGAAGGGAAAGCTTCAGACTGTGATGCAGCTCTGACGCCTGGGGAAGGAAAGGAAGGAAGAAGCAAGACTGGGTCAGGGTAGCCTCAGATCACAATGCATGCTGGAAAGGTCACTGATCCAACAGTGAGCTTCAGAGCAAAGATCTGAAAGAGGAGCCTTAATTCAAGCTGCCATGGCCAGGCTGTAGTACTTGCCATGTTCAGGCATTAGTGAGGGCTCCCTGGGAATCTTGGGGCTTCAGCTTAAAAGCTGAAATGGATCCAAAGACGCTGATGGCTGGGGGCTATCAGCTCACTTCTCCTTGCAGCTGAATGGCAGTTTCTTCTTGAAGAGAGGCCTGAGCAGCGTACTTCCATGGCTGCCACAGCCATCTTCATTCCCACAGCCAGGCCTGGCCTCCCAATCCCCAACCTGTGTCAAAGATCTGCGCTTTCATCTTGCATGGCAACAGGGATCTGATCGACCCCGAATGGAGTGTCAATATGAAAGAAGAAGAGACTCATAGAAGTGAGACAAAATTAATGATCTCTAGGGTAACCTTAGGGGACCCAGGGGTGGTTGATAACAATCAATCATCATGTTTTCACTGAGCGTATACTATATGCTCTGTACTGTGCAAGGTATTTGCTGTAGGAAATCCCCAACCATAGAATCATAAAATTGGAAGGGACTTGAATGCCCAGTTAAGTCTCCCTCTCATGAGCAGGAATCCCTTGTAGATTACCTCAAATAGTATTCTACAGTATCCTCTTACATACCTCCAGTGATGGGGGGCTTCTCACTTCTGTCATCTCCTTGGTTGTTAGCTCTAACTGATAGAATATGCCCTCTTAAGTGGAGTTCAAAATGCTCCCACCACCTTTAATTTGTGAAGTCACTTTAATAAGACTTCCTACTCTCTCATTTATTAATCCTTTAAATATTTGAAGACAGTTGTCATTGTTCCTGAAATATCGTTGGAGAAGGAGGGTGTCAGAGTCTCTGATTCCCCAACGTGAAACAATGGGACCTGACTAATCTGGATCACTAGGGTCTCTTTATGACCTAAAAGTCTATGAAGCCATGAAAACTTCATGGAGCAAATCTCAAATAAAAGAGAAATCCATATAAGTTGAAAGACAATGTGCTCTCTCTGAAGTGTTTGTTGTACATTTCCTCTGGAACACATTGGAATATGGACTCAGGAATAGTGGGGCCATCTGCTGAGCGATTGCCCATTTATGTTGAAATAAAACAGACTTCGATAATTAGAAGCATGCTCCTCAAGATGAAACAATACAAGCTCTCCACATTTCCCCACCATTAGCAATTCCCGATGTTGACTGGACATGTTAAAACAACCCCCACTTGCCATCAGGGAAAAAATAAAATAGTCGTTATGGTTCACAGCACAAGAAAGAATTCTTTATACTTATGTTTAACCAGCACACACTAACGCACCAAGTACTCACTGTGTGCTGTCTCCACGGTGGGTTCTTTCATGTATTTTATTTTGTTATGTTTAATATTCACAAGAACAGTATGAGGTAGATTTTATTAACTCCACATTCCAAATGAGGGAAGTGAGCCTCAAAGTAATCACGTGACTTGTTCAAATTTACCTAGCTGGTTTAGTGGATGAACTAGGACCTTCTGACTTGCAGTCCAGTGTTCTGCCATTCCATCAGCACAAGGAAAGTTCTTGATAAAAGACCTATGACTGTGTATGTAGAGTGTGCAACTATTTTAGTTTGGGTCACCCCAGAAGCACCCTCCAAAACAAGGATTTAGGTGAAAGTAGTTTATTTTAAGAGGATAAGGAAACACCAAAAGAGGATGGTAAAGCAAGTCAGAGAAGGGAAGGCAACCAACAAATCATGCGTTAGCAAGTCAGCTACAGCTGTGGGCAACTGGAGCTAAATCCTGGGGAAATACTGAGAGCTAGTGTAGGACACAGGGCACAGAGTTAGCCCAGCCAAGGCGGAAGGGGCTGGGGCATTTATAAACCAACTCTGTCAGTCATTGGTTGAAGTCTTCTGGCAGCTGTTAATTTCCTGGCACTGACTACCTGCCATGCAGCTGGACAAAACATGCTTCAGAAGCCTCAGGAAGACGTCAGGCAGCGAAATTCAGGAGCAAGTAATTGGAGGCTGGGCTCGAGTGCACTGAACTACAGGGCAAGAGGATGTGGGCAGAGCCCTGACAGCACCTGCTATAGCAACTAAGTGCCACATACTGTGTAATCTGTCAACAAACATATCTTGACCGCCTACTGTGTGGGGTAGCACAAGGAGAACCAGACAGATATGGACCAGCTTTCATGTGGCTTATTATCTAGGGAGTAGGGCAGACATAAGACTTTGAAAACAGAACTGACATTGGAACCGCCACCCACCGAAGGTGAGAGAGACTTTGTTCTGAGCCTAACTGAACTGATTACCTGCTAAAACAGCAAGCGCAACAACCAATCAACATGCATCAGAGGATTTTAATGAGACCTAGAGTCTCATAACAAAAGACTCAAAATGTTCAGGATATACTAAAGTTACTTTACAGACAAGGACCAGGAAACTCTGGCCCACTCTTAAGGGAAAAGACGATCGACACATATCAACTCCGAGCTAACCCGAATGTTGGAGTTACCAGATACAGATTTTAAAGGAGCCATTAGAACGATTCTCCTTGAGGTAAAAAAGTGAATACTTTTTAAGTAAATGGTAAGATAGAAGCTTTTAGCAGACAAATATAAAGGATAAAGAATCAAATTGAAACGTTAGAACTGAAATATTCAATAACTAAAATAGATAATTCACTGTGTAGTCTCAACACCAGAATGGAAGGAACAAAGGGAAGAGAAAAAGATTGGAAAAAAATTAAAAGAACCTCAGGAAACTGTGGGACACAAAGAATATGTATAATGTAGTTATGGAGCAAAATAACAAAAGAAATACCTAGGAACCCATAACCGAATGTAAGAAGTAGGGCAATGTCAGTCCACTAGCTACCCCTCTCCCATTGTCACACCTCCTTCTCAGAGCTAACCTCTCCTGACTTTTGTATCTATCATTCCGTTTTTCCATAGTTTTATCGCATATGTATTTTTTCTCCAAATAATTTATTTCAAAATTATTTTTATTATAATACTGGATTTAATCATTTGAAACTTGCTTTGTAACGTAATATCTAAGTTTCATCCATGATGTCATAATCTATAGCTACAGTTTAACTAATTTTCATTGTTCTATAATATTTGTGTGTAACTATGCCACAATTTAAATGTCACTTTCCTGTAGATTAATATTGTATTATTTCAAGTTTTAATTTATTTGTTTATTTATTTTGCTATTACAAGCAATGTTGCTATGATATTTCTTTCACTTGTCTCCTGGTACACATTTATATGATTTCTCTAGGGAGAGATCTCCAGGAATGGAACTTCTTCTGGATCATAGGGTATGCAAATATTTAATCCTTGCCAACAAATGTCAGACTTGATGATTTTTTTTGGTTAGTATGTGAGTAAAAATCCTACCACAATTTGCATTTCCCAAACTTCTAAAAAGTTGAATATCTTTTAAAATGTTTATTTGCCATGTGTGTGTGACTTTTTTTTGTGAAATGCCAATTCATATCTTTTGCCCACTTTTCTTTTGGGTTCTTTGACTTTTCTCATTATTTATAGCAGTTCTTTTGACATTCTGTACACTAATCCTTTGTCACATAAAGTGTTACAAACTTGTTCTCCCAGTTTGTGGCCTGTTTTCTCACCTCCTGAATGGTATCTCTAATTTTAGTGCAGGTGAATGTATCACTTTTTCCTTCTGTGTTAGCATTTTTTGGTGACTTATTTAAGAAAGCATTTTTTACCGCATTGTCAGATAGTCTCCTACATGATTTTGTGTAAATTTTAAAGTTTTGCCTGTCATATGTATCTTTAATACATTTGGGACTGGTTTTTGCATATGGTATGTAGGAGGGATCCATTTCATTTTGGTTCATTTGGCTGTCGTATTCTCCTAGCACTGCTTATGAATAAATCCTCTTTTCTCAAATAGTATGTGATGCCCTTTTGTCAGATAACAATTTTTCATATATGTGGAGGTCTATTTCAAGAATCTCTATTCTAATTCTAGGGTTGATTTGTCTGCACCTGCACCAGTATCATACTGTCTAAGTTAACCAGCTTTGTGATAAGCCTTGATGACTGACAGAGGATATCCTCCCGCTTTGGAAGTACATTGGCTAAGAATTGGTCTTTGCTCTTCCATACACATTTTAGAATCAGGGACTCAGTTTCCTTGGAACATCCTTAATGGGATTTTAATTGGAATTGTATTAAATCTACAAGTCAATTGGAGATAATGAACATATTCATGTAGTCACTCTTTTAACATTGTCTTTTTTCGTAAGTGATATATCTCTCCATTAACTTGTCTTCATTTAAATTATATTTTCTAGATGTTTAGTCTTTTTTATTGTTTTACAGGAGTTCTTTATATATTCTGGAGGTTTATAGGAATAGAAATTCATTTTTATATATTGATCTTATAAGCAGTCACATTTAAAAATTATTTTCTTATTTGTAACAATCGGTACCTAGGTTCTTTTAAACTTCTTATATAATATAGTTATATAGTTTTCAAATGTGATCATTATTTTTCTTTTTTCCCCCTAGACGTAATTATTTTTGTTTCTTCCCTTTGTCTGATATCTCTAAGGAACCGTGTTCTGTTCCTTAGAGCACCGTGGGGCTATCTAGTACCTAAGACTAAGACAACCAATAGGAGAAAAATTGTGGGATCTGCACACGTTCTTTTCATCCAGGAGAACAATAAGATCACTTCCACTTAGAATTTTCTAAAAGGATGGTGGAAAACAAAGTTCTGTTTTAATTAGTCTGCAAGTCATACTCATTCAACATATTAATTGCTCTTATTGTCTCTAATCAAAGATTATTAGATATCATTATTTCCGTTTTACGGACAAAGAAATTGAAATGAAGGAATGGAATGTACGCTGGCCAAAGTCAGAGCTCTCTGAAGTATTGGAGCTGCAGTTTGAACCCAGTGTGTCTGGATTGTTCCAGTATGGCAGCCTCACTCAGAACTTGAGGTGAGTAGAGCAAGAAGCAAAGAAAGCCCCTGAATTACTAGTCTAAACAGTGGAGTGCACTGGGACGTTGTTCACAGGATGGAGAAGGTCATGAAAGGCGTGTGGAGGGGCTGGGGTAAATGAGTTTGATTCTTGAAGTTGAGAACTGTTTCTCCCTCATGGTCTAGTTCACGGACAATTAAATTCTCTTTGTTAATACAGTGGTGTGCCACATAATGATATTTCAGGAGATGATGAACTACATATATGATGGTGGTCCCATAAAATTATGATGGAGCTAAAAAATTTGTATCACCTAGTGACATTATAGCTGTCAGAGTGTCATAGTGCCACGAGTTGCTCACCTGTTTGTGGTGATGATGGGGTCAACAAACTTACTGCACTGCCAGCTGCATAAAAGTACAGCACATACAATTACGCACAGTACGTAATACTTGATGGTGACAATAAACAGCTATATTGCTGGTTTATGTATTTACTACAGTATACTTTTTATCATTATTTTAAGGTATACACTTTTTACTTAAAAAAAGAAAGTTTACTGTAAAACAGTATGCCGTGTTACACCAGCAGCAACCTTACTGTGTCTCTTGATCACATCATTTTCTCTTGTGCTTGACTTACTTTCATGTTGTTTTGTTCATCATGGCCCCTAGGCATACAAAATCCACTGCTAACATTGCTAGTAAGAGGCCACGTAGAGTGATTGACCTGGAAATAAAATTAAAAGTGATTAAGGACTACAAAGGTAGAAAATCAGTGATGGTTATTGTTTGCCAGTCGGCATGTCCCATCCCACCATAGCTGTGATCTTCAAGAACAAGAACAAAGAGACAGAGCTGTTAAAGGATCTGCTTCATTGAAAGCAACGAGACTAACAAAAAATCAAGAAGGGGCCTATGTGAGACATGGAGAAACTTCTAATGACTTGGATTGAAGACGAGGTACAGAAGCTGATCCCTCGCAGCACCGTGACAATCACGGCCAGAGCAAAAATTTGTTTGTGATGTTGAAAGAAAAGGCTGGACTTGACTACAATGTTGAATTTACTGCTAGCTCTGGGTGGCTTAAACAATTCCAGAATTATTATTCCTTGCATAATGTGAAAGTGAGTGGTAAGTGTGTGCGTGCTGAAGTGAAGGCAGCTGAAGAATTTTTGGAAACTCTAGATAAGCTGATTGTGGAGGAAAATTACTTGCCAGAGCAAATATTCAATATGGATGAAGTCTCTCTATTCTGGAAACAGATGCCTAAAAGGACTTTCATCCATAAGGAGGCCAGGTCAATGCTAGGTTTCAAGGCTTTTGAGGACAGGATAACATCTTGTTTGGGAGCAATGTTACAGGCTACAAATTGAAATCCTCTGTGATCTGGCACAGTGAGAACTCCAGGGCCTTCAAGGATGTCAATAAGCACACACTGCCAGTGCACTACAGGAGCAAGAAGTCATGGATTTCCCAGCTCCTCTGCCAAGATGCCCTCCTGAATTGCTATGCCAGTGAAATGGAAAAGTACTGTTTGGAGAATAACATGCCTTTCAAGATTTTGATTATTGTTCATAATGCTCCTGGACATCCTTTTTTTTTTGGTGAGGAAGACTAGCCCTGAGCTAACATCTGTTGCCAATCATCCTCTTTTTTTTTCTTGAGGAAGGTTGTCCCTAAGCTAATATTTGTACCCATCTTTCCTCTATTTTGTATGTGAGATGCTGTCACAGCATGACTCGATGAATAGTGTGTAGGTCCATACCCAGGATCCAAACAGGCAAACCCCAGGCAGCTGAAGTGGAGCGTGCAAACTTAATCACTACACCGCCAGCCCAGCCCCAATCCTCCCTTTATTGGTGGTCTTCATCCCAACGTCACAGCAGCGTTTCTTCCTCCAAACACCACCTGCTTGATCCAACCAATAGATCAAGGAGTTATAGCAGCCTTTAAGGCCTACTACCTAGGGAGGACCTTTGCCCAGGTTATTGCTGCAACTGAGGAAGACACCGAGAAGACACTGTTGCAGTTCTGGAAGGATTACAACAATTGACTGCATCAAGAACCTTGATTGGGCTTGGGATGGTGTCACCAAGGAGTGTACGAAGGATGGCTGAAAGAAAACACTCAGGAGGTTTGTCCATGACTTCAAAGGATTTGCCAAGGATGAGGAGGTTGCAAAAATCAACAAGGCTGTGGCTGAGACGACGGACAACTCTAACCTGGGTGTAAATAAAGATGACACTGAGGGGCTCCCAGAGGTGGTTCCTGAGGAACCGACTGATGAGGAGTTGTTGGGACTGGAAGAGGGACGCATAGCTGAAGAAGAGGCAAGAAGAAAGGAAACTGCAGGGGAACAAAGAGAGGAACCCCCATGAAAATTCACAATGAAGGATTTAGAAGAAGCTTTTGCAGACCTCAACAGGCTCCTTAAAAAGTTTGAAAACATGGACCCCGACACTGAAAGGTTTTCATTAATAGAGAGGGATGTTCATGATGCATTATCTGCTTACAAGCAAATCTATGATGAAAAAAAGAGACAAACCATCAAACTACCATGGACATCTTTCTGAAGAGAGTGACCCCTCCTCAGGAAGAGCCTCAGGCAGGTCCTTCAGGAGGCATTCCAGAAGAAGGCATTGTTATCACAGGAGACGACAGCTCCATGTGTTATTGCCCCTGAAGACCTTCCAGAGGGACAAGATGTGGGGGTGGAAGATGGTGATAATGATGATCTTGACCCTGTGTAGGCCTAGGCTAATGTGTGTGTGTCTTAGTTTTTAACAAAAGAGTTTAAAAAGTAAAAAAAAAAAAATGTTTAAATTTAAAATAGAAGCTTATAGAATAAGGATATGAAGAAATAAAATATTTTATACAGCTGTACAATGTGTTTGTGTTTTAAGCTAAGTGTTATTACAAAAGAGTCAGAAAGTTAAAAAAATTAGAAAGTTTCTAAAGTAAAAAGTCATGGTAAGCTAAGGTTAATTTATTACTAAAGAAAAAATATCTTTTCCTAAGATTCGTGTACCTAAGTGTGCAGTGTTTACAGAGTCTGCAGCAGCGACAGCAACGCCCTAGCCCTCACATTCACTCACTACTCACTCACTCACACACCCAGAGCAGCTTCCAGTCCTGCAAGCTCCATTCGTGGTAAGTGCCCTATACAGGTGTGCCGTTTTTCATCTTTTATACTGTATGTTTACTGTACCTTTTCTATGCTTAGATGTACAACTGCTTATCATTGTGTTACAACAGCCTACAATATTCAGTGCAGTATCATGCTGTACAGGTGTGTGGCCTAGGAGCAGTGGGCTATACCATAGAGCCTAGGTGTGTATTAGTCTATACCATCGAGGTTTGTGTAGGTCCGCTATGACGTTTGCACAACGGAATTACCTAACAACACATTTCTCAGAACATGTCCCCGTCATAAAGTAATGCATGACTGTATTTGGAGAAAAATAATTTTATTGGAAATGTACTTAGAAGTTTTAGAGAAGAGCACAACCTCTTCTTTTTGCTGTGTTTTAGCCTGACGCTGTGGCCAGCGGTTCACGTATGCCCTTTTGAGCCAGCCAAGAACAGCCGCTAACTGTCAGTACTCAGCTACGTGACAACCATGCTAGTTCAAAGCCCATAGCTATAGAATTCACTGTCACAGCAAATATAAATGAATCCAAACCTCCATTTAGTATGTCCTAGCGTATCTTTCTTTTGAGAGGAGTTGGAGGGGTGGAAACCCTATTAACAGCTCCATCAAAAAGAAAAAAAGACTTTTTTTCTTAAGTCTCCCCAAGAGTCGTTTCATCCAGAAATCTGGGACCTCCACAGGAGTATAAATCTGTAACAGCAGTCATTTTTTT
Organism: Equus asinus; assembly: GCF_041296235.1. Taxonomy (NCBI): domain Eukaryota; kingdom Metazoa; phylum Chordata; class Mammalia; order Perissodactyla; family Equidae; genus Equus; species Equus asinus. The sequence continues at coordinate 68,664,033 of NC_091794.1, forward strand.
TTTTTTTTTAAGATTTTATTTTTTCCTTTTTCTCCCCAAAGCCCCCCGGTACACAGTTGTATATTCTTTGTTGTGGGTCCTTCTAGTTGTGGCATGTGGGACGCTGCCTCAGCGTGGTTTGATGAGCAGTGCCATGTCCGCGCCCAGGATTCTAACCAACAAAACACTGGGCCGCCTGCAGTGGAGCGCGCGAACCTAACCGCTCGGCCACGGGGCCAGCCCCTGTAACAGCAGTCATTTTAAGACTATCAGTCAATCAAAACCATCCTTCCACGATGCAAGGGGCACCAGCTGTGTCAGTCAACATCCCAGCTAGAAACAGACGGCAGTCAAACTGGATGACCTGAGGTTTGCTTTGAAAAGGACCATTCACATTGGTATAATGGATTAGGGAAGCAAGGATGCTGAGGTAGTCTGGGGCTAGCACCATAAGAAGCGATTATAGGCTCATGCTAGGAAGCTTAACAAGAAAGGTAGTTACCAGAACCCAGAGAGGCTGATTTTAGGACAGGGCGCCTGATAAGACCTGTGGCCTTCAAATGACGGACACAGCCAACATGTGGTGATTTGCCATGGAAACAGCAGAGACAGTACATACCAAATCTCACTTCCTTTCTATCCTCTGATCTCCTCCTCCCTTTGACTGAACCCAAGGAAAGCAATGATCATGGGAGCATATTGATGTGGTTTATGAAGGCCAGTGTCCAGGAGAACAGAGCAGCTGGGAGAATGGTGGAGAGCGGACATGAAGGTCCGGTTGGAAGATATTTGGCACTGTCCACACTTTTGCCTGTCAGTATCCTCTCTTGTCTTTGTTCAGGTAAAAGATTGATGTCCTTGGGCCAGCCTTGGTGGCTTGGTGGTTAAGTCCAGCATGCTCGTTTTGGTGGCCGAGGTTCAGTTCCTGGGCGTGGGCCTATACCACTCATCTATCAGTAGCCATACTGTGGTGGCAGGTCACATACGAAAAGAGAAAGATTGGCAGTGGATGTTAGCTCAGGGTGAATCTTCCTCAGCAAAAAAAAAAAAAAAAGAAAAGAAAGAAAAATGATTGATGTCCTCAACACAGATGATGCAAAAATCCCATCAGAAACTACAACATCACAAGTGGATCTCAATTTGATTATATTCCCATCTGAAACTTAAAAGAACCCTAGCCATCATCAGGTTCTTAACGAAAGGTTATGGGTAGAAACGAGGGTGTATAAGAAAAAATTAATTAAATAAAATATGCAGATATACCCTCAGCTTCCACATAACATATCATGAGGCCTATGTAGATAACTACAGCTGCCTTCTACTACTCATTTGTATTTCCATTGCCTCTTCCAGCCCCTCAACCTGATGGCATTCTTTATCCGTTGAAGTAACCCATATCTGTATTCTTATGAGATCTAAGTCCTTGAAGATTCTGTTTGGGTCCCCCTCATTTTCCAGTGAACAGGACCGTTGGAGAACAAGATGTGTCCCAGTGAATCCTCCAGGTTATAGACACAGTTCTATTTATCACCGTTGTGTAGTAGCATCTCAATTTCCCTCTGGTAATTGGAATCAAATAACCTTGCTGAGACAATGACATCTTTCTCTACCTGTTGGTTCAGCAGCATGGGAAGCCTGGGAAATATGAAACAGCAGCAGTCTCAGCAACTCATTCAACAGTAATAGAACTTATTCTCTGGTGAAAGTATTTCTCCCTTGGGGCAATAATAACCCCAAACCTGTTGAGCCAAGATGATGGTGTGGCAAGTAAAAATTTCTCCATAGGATGTTGTCTCCCACCTGGTGCCCAAAGTGAGCCCTTATTAGGCCGTTCCACCATTCTATCAAGCCAACTGTACATGAGTAATGGGGCACCTGGTAAGACTAGTGAATTCTGTGGGTGGGAATCCACTGTTACACTTCCTTTATTATAAAATGTTTTCACTAATTGGAAGCAAATCTATGTAGGACGTTATAGCAATGGGTAAGGCCTTCTGTAAGGCCACAAAAGGTACAGCTATCTTAAGTGTGTAGGCGTGGAAGGAAAATCTTTACCTAGAATTTGTGTTTATCCTTGGTTGAAGAAATACTTCTCCCTTCATGATGAGCTGGGTTTAAGGTAAGCTACCTGCTACTGGGTGACTGCTAATCTCCCAGAATTAGTGCCATATCAGGAGTGCAGCAAAGGCCTCTGCTGTTGTCAGGTTGAGCATGCACCAGTGACAGATTAGATTTTAGTCAAAGCATTTTATATCACAGAGAGGATGTCCAATCTAAAAATATTACTGTGTAGGTGGAAAAATAACAATGACACTGTGGAATTAAAATCATAGCAAATTTAAATGAGCCGAGGTAAAAAACAGTTTGGTTTGTAGGGCTTATTATTTTAACACATTTTCGTAACATCAACTATATGCCAGGGGCTGTTTGCAGGGCAAAGGATACAAAAAGGAAAACTTTACAATTTCTACCTTCTAGAAACTAAAATATCAAAGCAAACAGTTTCTAAAACTGTGATAATTGTAACAAATGAGATACGCGCAAAGTGTTACAGGAACAAAATTGATTTTTCCTGGTGGAGTAAGGGAAGATTTTAGCCAAGGATTTGATATTCAAAATGACAAGGCAGTCTAGAAGAAGATAAGGGAAAGTATGGTATTTTAGGAAGAAATGTCACCGAGGCATAACCATGAGCTACTTCTCACTCTAATGACTTAGAAAATGTCAGTTAAGTTACGCCATTGCATTATATGACTATACAGGAAGGAGCTGGAGACGTGTGCCTGACTTAGGAACACCTTGATAAAGAAGGTCTAGATCGTAGAAGACCTTGCAAGCTGGTAAGTGGCTTTGCCCTTACTCAGCAGCAGGAAATCACAGAAGGGTTTTAGCAGGGCGGTGACATTATCGATATTGTGTGTTAGAAAGCACATTCTGTAGAGGAATTGATTGATACAGGGCAAATAGGAGCTTAACCCAAATGGAAGGAAAAATTGATGGTGACCTATTTAGGATATTTTCAAGGTTCTTGAAAAAGGGAGATACAGAAGCAAGAGATGTTTAGGAGATGATATCCTTATGACTTGGAAACTGATTGGATAAAAGGTGAATGAAAAGGGGCAGACCTAAGTATCTCCTAAGGTTAGGACTCAAATGGCTGGTTGGGTGATGATGCCATTTATAGACAGGGAATAAAAGAGAAGAAATAGGTTTTGTGGGGGAAATACTTTTAACTTAATTCAAATAAACACAATTGATTCAATTCTTATGTATGATGAAAATAATGTCTTATACAGTTTGGGTTAGTATTTTTAAAAGGAGTTTGAGGTAGAGGTATGAATCTGGAACATAGGCTAAAGTTCAGGATTGAAGCCATAGATTATAAAGTTAGGAGCATGTTGGGGGCAGAGAAAGGATGGATGAGAATGAAATCTTTTCACAGCAGTGAGCAGAGTGTGAATTTCTCGTGTCCCTCTCCGTACTCTAAATGCCACAGGACAGAAAACTTATCTGCTAATCCCTAGTTACCTGAAACAATGCTTGGTACATAGAAAGTGCTCAAAAACGTTCTTTAAATGACAGGTGGGAAAGGAATAAATTGACCAAGAAGAAAATGAATGAAATATAGGAAACACCAATATTCAAGAGGAGAGCAAAGGAAGCAGTGAGAAGCTCTGAGAAAGAGAGACAGAAAAAGATAAACAGAGGCTAATGCTGTAAAAGTCACAGTAGGACAGTGGAAAGAAAGAAAGAGCCAAGAGGGTAACTGCTGCCGAGATGTCAAATAAGTTAAAGGCAGGAATATGCACAGTGGAACTGGCCATGAGGAGAGAGGAAGAGTCAGACTGCAGTGGATTTCAAAGTGATTGGGTAGGAGGAAATGGAACTAGAGAGTGTAGACAACCCTCTTAAAAAAATTGGATGAGAAAGAAAGAAAAGGAATTAGATAAAAGAAAAAAGATCCAGAAGCAGATTTTAATTTTTCATTGTCTTATTGTTGGTCCTAGTACTTAAAAAAAATATCTACTTTGGATGAAAGAGATTTGATCAGGGTTATATGCTGCAGGAGAAAGGGCACGCTGCATCTCAAAGAGGACATGATTTCATGATTGATGGAGCAAGACTGCAGAGAAGACTCAACTGGACACTGGGGGGAACGGTCGTAGCTTGATCCTTCGAGTGGCAGCTGAGGGGCTCTCACAGCACTTGCCTTGTGGACTTTGGAAAGACCCGGCTCAGGATTCACTGCCTTTTCAGGCTTCCCATGGATTTCTGTGCCAGGTTTCCATCAGCTCCCTGGCTCAGGAAGTGTCCTGGCTGGAGTGGGGAAGAAAGGACACTGAGGCAGAGTGTGGTGAGAGCGATGCGGCATCTGCTTGCGTCTGGGAGCTGACTCACACATTCAACATCTTCCCCATACCCGACTTCTTGTGTTTGGGTTTTGCACTTTCCTATGGAATCGTCTTTACTTTCCTCTGAATCAGAGTGGGTTGGGAAATATAAACACAAGAATCATGACAAACTTGTCTGTGTGGGAAAGAAAAGATGTCGCTGCAGAAAAGATGTCCAGATGCAGCATCTGGGTAGCAGTCACAGCAGAGACAGAGCAAGGGAGCTTCATTAGAGCTAAAATCTTTGTTTCTTTTCTTCCTTTTTTCGTTCCTCATTAAATAAACTTTCTTTGCTCTAAGGTGGAAACTCAGAGATGAAACAATCGAGTTCCCTGTCCTCAAGGAGCTCTTGGGATAGTGAGCTAGAGATGTGAAAAATATGGACCAAGACCCGGGAGTGGAAGCAGATTGGCAGGCGGGTTATGTGACCCCCAGGCCTGAGAACTGAGGGGCCCAAGGCAAGTAAAAAGCCAACTCTGTTTCAGGGAAGGAAGTCTAAGGATGAGTAGATTGAGGTAGCTGATTCTTCTACAGCAGCTGAAATAAAAAGAACAGAAAAAAGAAAGAAGAAAAAGTGAGGAGCAATGTCCCCTCCTTCATTCACCGTTTATAAGGTACCTGTTAGGGGCTGAGCACTGGGTGAAAAGACTTGCAGCCATGTAAGTGGGGAAATGGCCATCGTGCAGACTCAGAAAATCACACAGTGTCTGGCCCACTGATTCCCAGCCTGGGATCCCTAGACCTTTAGAGGTCCCAGAATGTAGTAACGATGAATCCATGGGATTTTTAAAATATTTAAAGCTGAAGTGAAGGTATTTCAGGGTGACCTAGTAGGAAGTGAAGGGTGAGGACGGCTATTGCCAAGCTTCCAGGGGGCCACGCCCCCTCTGGCCATACTGAAATACTTTCATTTCTCTGAGCAGTCACACTCTGGGTGTGTGACATGTTATATTTCTTCTGCCTTCCCTCCTTCCTCTATTAGCTAACTCTAAGAAGTCCTTTAAGACTTGGCGCAGGTGCCATGTTGTCAGGCCCAGTCTAGGTTGTTTCTCTTCTGGATTCCCACACTAGTTTGTGCTTTACCTGTCCAAACCTTGATCACTCACACTGCGTTGAAACTCTGTTTCCATTGGTGTCCACTACAAGACTGTGGGACCCTCCAGCACTGGGACGATCTGGGATTCATCCCTGAAGCTCCAGCATCCAGCATGATGTCCCACCTAACAAAATGTCCAGCTCACAAGAGTTGCTTTATAAACATTTGTTTAATGAAGTTATGGCCAGAGAAAAAGCAAGAGTGCTTCATTGTGACTAAAAAATTTATTTCTGCCTTTTTTATGTCTTCTTTTTCTTTCAGCTACTGCGGAAGAATCAGCCACTTCCCTCAGTGGATGCTCAAACTTCCTTTCCCAGAACAGATTTCTTCTTGAATTTTGTCTTGGGACCCTCGTTCTCAGAGGTGGGGTTCCACATAACTCACTCTGCAAAATATCTTCCACTCCAGGCACACTTGGCCTGATACTGCATGGGGCAAAGGAAGGACAGCCAGCCAGGAGTCCCAGGAGAGAGTTCAGATACGTCCAATGAGGATTTTTATACAGTAAAGAGTCTGCCACTGACTCATTTTGTGGCCTCCATAAGTTATTGACCCTCTCTGAGTCTCACCTCCTCTGTAAAAAAGAAGGTGAGAAGGGGTTGGGGACTAGATGAGAGGTAGCATAGAGTGGGGAAACAGACAGGAACAATGTGGAATCAGACATACCTGGAATGACATTCCAGCCTTGTCACATGTCCTCTTTGTCATGTGGCTTCCTGATTCTCACTGCCTCCTGTGTAAAAAGGGAATGATGATACCTGGCTCTTCAAGCCATTGTGAGAATATGTGGGCAACTAAAAAAAAATGCCTGTCATTTGGTAGATACCAAACAAATCACACTCTGCCTCTCTACCGAAAGGGATCTTCCAGTTCTCTATTTCGTATTCTAGATTTATACCTCCACACAGTCAGTCTCAGTCAACACTCTCTTTAACTCTCCTCGTACAGTTATTCAAATACTTCATCCCTTTTCCCTTTCCTCATTCATTCATTTAAAAAATATTTATTCTATTTATTCATTCGGTATTTTAAGCTAAAGAATTCATTTGGAAAAATCCTACCTCTGCTCTTTCAGTGTTGGCTAAGTGATGCTAGACTAGCGGTCCTCAAAATTTGTGGTCTCAAGAACCCATTACACTCTTGAAAATCACTGAGGAACTCAAAGCCCTTTTGTTTATGTGGGATATATCTATTAGTATTAGAAATTAAATCTGAGAAATTATAAGAATATTTATTAATTTATTTTAAAATAACAATAATAAATCCACTACATGTTTTTGGAAATGACATTTTATGAAAAATAACTCTATTTTCTAAAATAAAAATAACTATTGAAAAGTGTGGCATTGTTTTATATTTTTATAAATCTCTTTAATGTCTATTTAATAGAAGATAGCTGGATTCTCATATCTGCTCTGAAGTCAGAATGTGCAATATTTCGTTGAAGTCTGTGAAGAGAATCCAGATATATATGGTCCAGAAAATCCAGATATGGCTATAAAATTAATTTTGATAACCTTTTAAGATAATCATGGATATTCTTCTTTGATATTACACCAAAACTTGACAAGTAGTAATTTCTTAAAGTTTAGCTGCAATGTGAAATCTGAAACCATATCAATGAGCTTTCTACATTTTACTACATTGAAATCCACTGGTCTATCTTTCCCTTTGAATATATTTTTTTTGCCCATGCATAATTTGGTAACATCATGCACTGGTCATGGGGAAAATATCAGTTCACAGAGTTATGCAGATCTTTGAAATGTTGACCCATTTCATTATACAATGTCAAAAAATCACATTTCTTATTATCACCACCAGTATCCTCAGAAAATCTGAGTGTTAGGATGTTGTCAAGCTCATGATGGCAGATACAAGTTTTTCAAAATTTAAGTTTTTGCTTGAAAGCTTGAATTCAATCTTTGGCAACAAATGTCATGAGCTGTTTTCTTTGAAGTGGTAGGCTCTCTTCATTCACTTTTGAGAAAATGTATGACATACTCTCAAGTCTGAATAACCATAGTTTGTCACTCTTACAAGTAATAAAAGTAATTTTTACTGCTTCATCAAGAGCATTTTTAAGTGAAATTGGCTTTTAGTTTTATTTTTGTTTTTTAACTGTGAGTCATAGTGTTAAACAATACAACAACTACTGATACAGTTTGATGTCATCCCTTGACTTGGGCTACAGCATCAGCAGTTTCACTCACCATGGCTTTTGTGCCACCAGTCAACACAGTATCAGCACAAATGTCAACACAGTGAAAAGAGCAATTACTTCTTTCTATTACCGTGAAAATAGTTTTTACTTCACAGACTCCCTGAAAGACTCTTGGGTATTCCCAGGGTCCATGGACCACGTTTCAGGAAACACTGTTAATATTTTTTGTTTTGAAAGGTGAGCTTGCCTCCACTGTGGACTAGTCATCAAGCATGATTTGGAAGCAGTTCTCATTTTTCTTTGACAATGACCATGGCTTCTTTTCCAGATGACATCTGCCTAGTATGTAATTGGTGACTACATCCAAGTAAACATGTGGAAAATGAGAGCAAGCGGGCGTGCGGGCTCGGAGGGAATTGCTTGTTTGGAGGATGATGGGAGAGTGCAGTTCTGGAAGGAGTTCACTTCTATGAGTGTGTATTGCCAGCCTTCAAAAATTGCTACATATGTGCTGTCATACAACTTATAACGTGCCTGAGGGAGTCAGCTTATTGTAGAGAAAAAACATGGGCTTTATACCCAGCCAGGCTGGGTCCCAATACCAGCTCAGTTGCTACTGTCTATGTGGTCTCTTCCAAGTTGCCTTACCTTGCTAAGCTTAATTGTATCATCCGGAAAATGAAGCCACAGCACTCAGAATATTATGATGCTAAGCATGTAAAGGATGAGATGTTGGGTGAATGCTTCGATGGACCATGGAAACCCCGCTTCAGGGATGGACTGACTTCTTCATCCACAGGGAGTGAAGTGCTGAAGATGGCCCTCACTGTCAGTCCTCCTCGGAGAAAGAAGAAAACTGCTTTGTCCAATGTCACACCTCCTCTCAAGGGGCAGCCTGCTTCCAATGACTGACTAATGGTCTGGATACCTTATCGCAACCTAGTCCAGCTCTGAAAGGCTATCTCAACTCCAGAAGTCTTCATGGAGTAAGCTGAGGCCTTGTTGGGAGTATAACACAGCTCAGCTCCCCAACCTTTGTCTTACCTCTCCCCTTCCACAAATATCATCCCCAAAGTCCTCCTGAATAAGGTCCTGGATGCTAAGCTTCAATTAAGAGTCTGGTTTCTGGTGAACTGAATCTGAAGCAGAGGCTTTATTAATATTATAATTATTATTTATAACCCTCTACTCCTTCCAATTATGGGTAGGCCCTAGTAGCTAGAGGGTCCTTGGAATACTGAATACCCTGATGGTTGTAAGAGGACGGTTTTGGGAGGGAGCCAGGAGAGGGCTGAACTAATGTCCATAATTAAGGGGGCATCAATATAGTTTGTGGGGAGGAAGAAATCAAGTTGTAATGAGAGAAGAGACAAGGAGGCTTGGGGAGAAGAGGACAAGAAGAACCCTTTCTGGAAGAAGAGTCAGAAGAGGAGACTTTGGGGTTCAGACATGTATAATGAAGATTTTTTATATAGTAAGGATTCTGGAACCACCATGCTTGGTATAAACCCCAGCTCTGCTGCTTACTTGCTCTATGACTGAGCAAGTTACTTTCCACCTTTATGCCTCATTTTCTGTAAAATAAGAATAGTAAAAGTATCTACTTCAAAAGGTTGTTCTGAAGAATAAATGAGTTCATTAGAAATAAGAAGATGAAAAACGTTTTTCCATATATTTGCCACTCTCCAATGGGAAGTCAGAGAAGCATACATAAATTATAGTAATGAGGTTTTATGATGTAGATATACATAACTTTAGTAGTTTCATAGAAGACAGAGTTCCTAAGGCCGTGTGGGAGAAAGAGTGAAGTCTTTGCAGAAGAAGAGACATTTGAGGGATTGTAGAATAAATCAGAGCTTGTAAGGGAAGACAAATATGGAAAGATGGAGAGGATGGCACTGGAGAAGACTCGGAGGTGTGAGAGGTCCGGGACCATGAGGATTTCTAACGTTCCTGACTCACTCTGACTGAAATCTAAAATCTGTGGGAAGGAGTGGGTGGTCAGAGATGACACAGAGAAGTGGGCAGAACCAACCAGCTCTGCTCGATTGCGTGTGCCAGCAGGGATTTCAACCTGTGGACACTAAGCAGCAGGGAGGGACAAGGCCGGATTCACATTCTGGCATCTTTGAGGAAATGATTTAAAGGTGAGGAGTCAGGAGTCTAAGAAAGACATTTCCAAACCTTCTCTTCTGTCTCCTGAGGTGATTAATAATAACGACTTCTTGAATTAATATTCATAAAGTGATTTTGGAGCTCTTACTCACACTGTTAATTATACTTTAATGTTAAAATGTAAACGGCAGCAACCTTTTTTGAAGGCAACTTGGCAATATCTGTACATTCCGAAAAGCACACACACACTTTGATCTATACATTCTTTTCTAGATATGCAGCTATATTAACATATTTATAAACGTATTTGATCAAAGATGTTCACTAAAGCATTGTTTGTAACAGCCAAATACAAAACATAAGCATCATATGCATAAGTATGGAAATGATTAAATTGAATTACGAGAATTTAACAGAATACTGTGCAATCAAGAGCAAGAATGATCAGAAAGGGACAGTCTCCACCTTCTACTTACAGGAGAATAAAAGGAAGTTGGAGGATACAGCACGTAGCGTTCCTTCATTTGTGTAAGTACAGGTTATGCATAGAACGTTTTTGGCAGGATCCACAGAAACTGGTGACAGTGACTGCCTTTGGAGAAGGCGACAGGATGACTTAGCGGCCTGGTCTAGAAGGGTGTTATGGAATGAATGCCTGTGTCCCCCCAAAGTTCACATGTTGGTCCTAACCCCAAGGTGGATATATTTGGAGGTGGACCTCTAAGGAGGAAATTAAGGTTAAATGAGGTCATAAGGGTAGGGTCCTGCTCCAATAGGATTAGTGTCCTCTGACATGTCAGACGGCTCACTCTCTCTGGCCAGGCACCAACAAAAGGCCATGGGACAACATAGGGAGCAGGCAGCCGTCTACAAGCTGGAAGAGAGCTTTCACCAGTAACAGAATTTGTCAGCACCTTGATTTTGGACTTCCCAGACCCCAGAACTCTGAGAAAATAAATATGTGCTGTTTAAGCCACCCAATTTGTAGTGTTTTGTTACGGTAGCACAAACAGACCTGATAGAAAGGGACACAACTTTTAATTATATATTTTTTTCTTTATATTATAGATAGCTTGGTAAAATCATTTGCTTCCCAAGCCTCACCAGCCTAAGAAGTTCTCAGCAAATTAAAGGAGAGGAAAACACCTGCGCCTCCCTTCATGAGAATCTCGAAGGTCCCAGCTCTCTCCCTTCAAAGCTCTTCCTTTTCCCTGGCAGTGGGCTGGAGGTCACGTCCTCCCCAGAGGCCGGCACTGTTTACTGCCGTTGGAGACACCTCTCTGCTGCCTAGAAGACTCCAGCAATACAAGCTGCTGTTCCTTTAGAAGTTGATCTTAGGCGTCAGTGTTATTCAATTTGCCTTAGCGCTTTGGGTTTGCCTGGCAGGTACAAGAGCAGTAGCAAAACACAGTAGAGACTGCGTGGGTTCCTGAATTAGACAGCCTTCCGTTTGAGACCTCAGCTCTGCACCTTCTCAGTGGTCTTGGCATAGCCGTCTATAAAGCCTCTCTGATCCTCTGTTTCTTCTTTTGAAAAAAGGGGCTAAGAATCAACAGGGTACAGATTATGAAGATTCGCAATAAAACATGGAGTGTACCTGGCCCCTAGTAGACCCCCAATAAGTGGCTGCTGTTATTACAAACAACAGTGTTATTTTTCTAGTCTCTTTTGCAGCTCTTGAAAGAACTTTACCAACTCAACAAACACCAATGGCTATTCTCTCCCTGATTAGTGGAATTGCTGCCTCTGTATCAGGACTGTAGCTTCTTAATCTTTCTGTTTTGTTATGGTCTCTAATTTGAGGGAATTAGGGATATGTTCTCTCTGGACTGGTTGGAGGGCATTTGCATGGCAGTCCCAGTGTCCACAGATAACCACAGATAGCCCTTTTTGCTACCTTAACCACCAGATACTATAATCTTCTTTAAACTTATGGTTATTTCCCGGTCAACCTCCGGCTTGAGAGCAACCTTTAAACGAACCACCTTTGATGTTTTAATACTCACCAACTGGGGGAAGCATATTCCACAATTTCTTACCTTGCCTCTCAGGTAGACAGTTTATTGAAATGAGAAGAACATTGGCTTTGAGGTCAAACATTCTTGATTTTTGTCCCTGCTAGTTGGGTGAACTTAGGCAAGTAACTCAGCTCTGGTTATGTCATCTGTCCCATGGAGGTAATTCCTATCTCATAGAATGGCTGAGAGAACTCAGTGAATCATTCAATGTCAAGTTATTAAAGCAATGCCTAGTATATATTAGGCACCTACTAAATAATAGTTCTTTTATCTCTTTTCAAATAAGAAAACTATTGGCCTTCAGAGGTGTGCCAGAGCACCTGAAGTTGGCCTCATCCACCTCCAAATTAAAATGAAATTGGGAGCAGATTCTTTTTTTGTTTGTTTTTCTTTGGGAGGGGAGGGGTGCAGAGTCTTAAATGCACCCCATTCAGACTACAGATCATAGAGTCACGGCACTCTTTAAATGAGAAACAGTAGGCTTTTGGAGTCAATTTTGTGAATCACTTTTAACAATTTTACAAGGATATTTGTCATGAAATTCTAAACACTAATCTTATGCATGTCTTGAATATTATCTATTCACCCTGCTTCTTCCAATAATTTAAGGCTATTTTATTTTGTATTGACGTAGTTTTGTGAGCTATCCCAAACTCTCTGTGGAAAGAGTAGGGGTATAGAATACATAAACAAAACAACGAAATGAAGTACAAAAAATAAAACAGCCAAAGAAAGGATTTATCTAGGGCAACTTTCTGCCTCAATGTGTGCTTTGCATTTCAATTGGGCTGAAAGCCTTGAGAGAAACATACCATTTTTATGACCAAATACTACTTGACCTTTCTCATTTCTTTTTCTACCCACAAAGAAAATATCTAAAGGACAAAACTTTCTGATATGGAACAAATTCTTATTTTTCTCTGGCACATCATTTATGGGCTTGTCAAAGACAAAGAAAGAAAGGCTTGCTGAGAGTCATGGGAGCGTGTGGTGCTCGCAATGCACCTGGCATTCCTGGGTCTGTCTCCTACTGGGGCACAGAGCTGTGGGGTGGGCTGGACGTTTTCAATCACACGCTCTCTTTGTCTGTGGCATTAACCCTATGAGCCTTCTCCACTCCTTCCAAAACATTTGGCATGCATCTCCTTCCCAGTCCTGGGCTGATAGAACAAACTAGTAGAATCAGTTGACACAATCTCTATCAGAAGCAACTCGGCTCGTCTTATCCCGAGCCAATAACGCACAACACACAACATGGCTGAACTCCAAGGTCACTGCACATTAACAGACGGGAGGGGAATTATCAGTGGAGAAATACAATCAAGCACCATGTGGATGGGTGACAAGAAGTCCTCTGGCCAGAGGAACAGATTACATACCAGCACTGTGTTGGCTCGCTGCCCCGAAGAAATACATAGCAATCCACACTCGGGGAAAATTCCATGAAATAGCAGAGCAGGAACATCCTGAAGCCAATGGCAACGCATTCCAAGAAAAACATCCAATGAACCAAACCCCAAACAACACAGACCTCAGAAACGTAAATAAAAATTAACTGAAAAAGGAAACCTTCAGAGTCTTGGGAAGAAACACAACAGATTAAGTGACCACAAAACACTAAAACACCAACTAGTTATTTACCCACTGCTTTGTGGTAAACACAAGGCCTGTAGTCTCCAGGAGGTTATTTCTGGGCGCCAATGACTTAGCACATAGGCCAGCAAAGAGCGTGGACTGTATTTTCCTCCCCAGGGCAAGTGGCATTTATAATGGGCCTGAGAACCAGAGGGAAGTTCTTTGAACCTCTTAGTCTTATAGCTATTTATAAGGATGAGAGAAGAGCAGAGGGTGGGAAAAGCACTGGGCTTAAAGTCAGAAGCCTTGGGTTTGCATACCCTGTCACTTACTAACTCTGCTATCCTGGGCAAGCTGCTTAACCACGCCAAGTCTACCAGTTTCCTCATTTGGAGAAATGAACGGATAATAATTTTTACTTCTTCCTCACAGGGTTCATGTGAATTTTAAACGAGAAAATGGATGTAAAGTGTACTTCATAAAAGGCAAAGTACAATACAACAGGCAGTCATTATATTTGTTGTTTCTATTGCTGTCACTACTTCATTTATCTAGGATCATAGGAGAACTCACGCCCACCCACTTTAGGTGAATTTCCTGAGAGCAGAAGTGTGCCCCTCTGCACATCCATTTCAACTGATTTGGCTAAAATCTATAACCATTCACTTCCTTTAAAAAATACCGTTTAGACTTCTCTTAGACTTAAGACTTTCTTAAACTTGACTTAGAATCAAAGGTATGAACACCTGCTATTGCTCTGAGTAGCAGTAGGATCAGTTCTGTTGGCGTGTTTGTTTTTCATTTTCTCTCCTTCTGGGAGGTCAACTATAGCCTCAACCACTGACTTGTTTTAATAGCTTCTCCTACCTCTTTTCTGCTTGTGTATTTCTAATTTGGTCAAAACCAGATAACCAAGCTTGTTAGAAGTGAGTGCTAACTATGAACCCGCAAGTCTCTCTTTAGAATCTTGGTAGTAAAACGTATGGCGTTCATGCAGGGGCTTTGAGAGCACCATGGTAGAACTCAAAGATCTCTTTTTGGCTTGAGATTAGAGAGTGGAAGGTGTTAGAAAAACTGACCTCAGGGTGAACATGTGGTGTCTGAGTTAGGAATATGCTGGATATATTTGTTCTGCTCACATCGCTCTCACATTTTGGTGTAGGTACGTGCACGTGTGAGCATCATCATTTCACAGTCGGCAGTGAACGACATCTGAGTCACAAGGATTAACACTAGGGACGAACAAGTGTCTTGAGGACCTGTTAGGGCATTCCCATGTGTTGATTCATAGAGAATATCTGAGAGTCCTTTGACTGAACTAAACTTCCTATTTAAACCCAGAATCACTCAGTTCAGCAAAACTAGTTATTGATTTTTCTCTGAATTGGCTCTCTGTTTTACTAATTTTACCCACTATACTGTTGTCTTAGCACCAAAGCTTCTCACCATGGTAGAATCACAAGACACTGATGCTAGAAGGAACCTTCCAGGTGATACAGCCCAGTGGTTTCCAAATGCTACTTTGAAGACACGCTGGTCCTGACAAATTTTCACCAGTCTGTGGAAAAATGAGAACAAAAAAAGGGGGACAATATGACAATTCAGCCTTTTTTTTTTCATAAAATTAATGCATTCCATTTAAAGAGATAGCTTGTATTCTGAAATTTTGCTCTTCCTTCTTTTCTGGTGTTCTTTATCATTTTATTTGAAATGATTGTAATAGTAAGTGGCAGTTATCTGAAAAATAGCTATTTATCAAATCAAAAAGTTGACCATTCTGTGTTAGGCTTCTGGTTTGTGGTTGTTTTGCTTGTTTGTTTCATCTATGAATTTGAAAAGCTGAGAACTTCAGATCTGGAACAGCTCCTTCGTTTTCAGATCGGGGGGACAGAGACCCTGAGAAAATGGCCAAAGTTGACACAAGCTAGAAAGCGAGGACTGAAGCCTGGGCTTGCCGGTCTCCCTGCTCCACAGCCAGGTCCTTCAACAGCTGGAATGTCAGTTATTATTACCAACTCTGTGGATGAGAAACATGAGACACTTAAAGAGGGCGTGAGTTAAGGAAAGGAAACCTCTGTTTCTTGAGCACACCGATGTGCCAGACACAGTGCTAATCCTTCGCATGTTTTGTTTTGCTTGTTCCTCATAACAACTCTAAAAGGAAGATAAAATTGAATGCGTATTATAATTGTAGAAAACTAAGTTCAACATGTGAGTTAACTTGATGGTTCAGAATCCATCAAACCAAATTACCACCTAGTTACATGTGACTCAACAAACATCTGTTGAGTGTCTTCCCTGTACAAGATAAGTCTAATGCTAAAGTAATTGAAAGATTTTAGCAAATTATAAAGTGGTAAGCAAATATACAGTAATTGTTTACTATTCCTCTCAAACAATCCTGTGAGGCTGCTTATCATCATCTCTGTTTTACAGATGAGGAACTTAAGCTTTGAGAGTTTAAATGGCTTGCCCAAAGCCATATATTTGGCATGTTACTGAGCTGAGGTTGGCTTTCTGACCCCAAATCCTGTCCTCCTTGCTCCACACTGTTAGGGATATCTTTTTCTGGAGAATAAACATGCTACACCAGCACAACTTTAGTCTGCAAAGGATCAGGAGCCAATAGGCCACAATTGTTGCTTTGAAAAGGCAGGAGCAACAGAAGAGTTGATGGAGATACCAGGCATAAAAGGGTTGTAAGTTCTGGGCTTTCCAATAATAAGCCATTCTCCTCCAGATGATTTTAATAATCTCCAGCACATGTGTTCTAACCCCTTGATGCTTTACAATATGTGTAACCAAATAAAAGATCTCTCCAGATTCAGAGATTTACTGTTTGTGATGGGAAAAGGCCAACCAGATGACATCATTTATATTCCAAATAGGAGCTGCTGCCAAGGCTGGTGATGTTAAGCTGGAGAAATTGATCCTCAATATTATTCTGTGAAGGAAAAAAGAAAAAAGGTCTTGGCCTAGATAGTATCATTTTTTCAAAAATTTATGTGACTATGAAGACTATTTAGTAAACTTGTATTTTATCCAGAATTGCTTATGTCTAATGTGTGGCTTCTTTAGTCACACAATTACTTCCATATAATTAAACTTAACAGGTTAGGGGATAAGAGTTACCATTTTTGTTGTTGTTGTTGAATGGATAATTGGTGAGGGATTGACCTGAGGCTTATCGGCTCCAGCAGATCATACGAGCTATCAGAGCTGTGATCCTTTGTTCAAAAGCAAAAGCGCTCCATTTGTAACAGTGGAGCGTCGTAGACTCAGCCCCCACTCCTCAACTTCTTCCTTCCTGACACAACCATGGTTTTTTTCAGGTATCAATATTCTCCACTACCCTGAGACATAGGGAAAGTTGACACCATTCCCAGTTTCAAGGGTAGATCTAAATTAATCTAAGCCAATAAACACATGGCACTCCCCCCACAAGACCAGTGATCCAGGAGTGACTTGTGAATATAATCAGAGGAAGGAAAGGATTTACGTTTATGCTTGAGGAAAAGGGCTTTCCCTCTTTCTCTTGATGGATGATATCAAAGAGGCATCTGGCCACAACTGCTGTTGGCATCCATTTAACAGTCTCAAGGGGGACCAGGTTTAGGATGAGGCCAATGTTGAGGATGGCTGAATGGAGATATGGAAAAAACCAAGGCACTTGATTATATCATTGAGCCTCTTATTGTGCTATGCTTTCTCTATCCTTGGATTTCCTTTTGTGTAAATATTGCCCTTCCTTATTATTTAAGCCAATTTGAGTTTCTGTTGCTTGCAGCTGAAAGCATCCTGATTGGGAAAGGTGACAAAATTTGCTTCCCGAGGTCCCATCAGTTTGTTGAACCACATTCTCATAGTGTTCTTAAAGACAGAATCTCAAATCTATGTTGAATGGCTTTATTGTCCAGCTGTTACCACACTCAGAGTGGTTTTCTAAAACAAAAATCACCCATAAGACTCCCTGGCTTCTTGATCTTGCCCCCTCCAGCCTCATCTACAACCCTTCTAGCCTTGTCTCTGGCCATGCTCATTAGCCACTCTACTGTCTTCCAGTTATTCCGATGTGCCATCCTTTCTCTCATCTCTAGCCTTGCTCACGCTCTTTCCACTGACTAACAATCTCCTTGACCACCTCCTTCCCCACACCTCACCTCCATCAAGTCTTGACTTAGGCATCAATTCCCCCGGGAAGGCTTCCCTTCATTGATCCTCCTAAAATCTTTCTAGCTCCCTATTCATCCCCTCTGTATGGAAATGACCCATCATCCCTGCTGGCCTGTGGGTCCAATGAGGACAGGAAACATCTGTTCTGTTTACAGTTTTGTCCCCAGGGCTTAACGCATAGTTGGTGCTATATAAAATATTTGTTGAAAGAATGATGAATTAATTACTTAAAGCTATTCAAACATTCCACATTGCCCAGTGCCCAAGTGCCTTCACATGGCTTTCGATGATCTGGCCCTGACGTCCTGTGCAGACCTCCCTCCTGTTACTCGCCACGAATTTCTTATTTAAAGTGCACTGAATCACACGTCGTCTGCTGTTGCATGTTTCAATGCTCATGATGGGCATCTTGCTATTTCCTGAAATGACTCATTGTTGTGTAGCTCTGCTTCTTAGGTTGGGAGATGGCTGTGAAATAGTGAAATGAGTAAAACCAACCAACCAATCCTGGGTTTGAGTTCTGCTCAGCATCTTCTCAGTTGTGTGACATTGGGCAGTGTACTTAATCTCACGTCTACAATGTGGGGGTAAAATTGTCCCCAACAGAGCTGTTGTGAGGATGAAAGAAGGAATGGATGAAAGTCACCTGGCACAATCCTCCTTGCACTAAATTCTTGGAATAATCCTGTTTGCTGAATCATTGCTGAACTTTGACTTCTGGTCTCAGAATCAACCACCAATTTGACTCTAAGTTATTGCTTTGAAAAAGTAAAATCAAAGAATAAAAGTTGACCATGAATTTGGACGTCAGAAAAAGAAAATGTTTGAGAAAGGATAAAGTGGCTTTTCAGGGTTTTTATTCTCTGCTTTAAAGTCTGGAGAGTTTTGGGTTAGTGGGAGTACTGTTTGGGGTTAGTGGGAATACTGTTTGGAAAGTTAATTTGGTTTAGCTAAAATGGCCACTTCATTATAGCTGAACCTACAATTTCCAGGAAGTTACTGAGTTCCCATGGTTTCAATAACAATTGCGTAGCCCACAGGACAATTCCGCAAGGCTAGATGAGACACTATAGCAGGTGTTTAGTGGTGCTTTTAAAGAGCTGAAGTGTTGGGTGGAAGCCCATTAAAAGCTTTTCTGACTAGGAGGGAATCACGCTTTCCGGGTTCACAGAATGAGCAGGACCGACTGTCTTTGCAACTCCTTCCCATAGTACTGGGTTTTATTCTTTGAGCAAATGTCCAATTTCTGATCCCTGACTTTGGCTCTATGCTTCCTGTGGTTTGGGGCACCTTACCCATTCAGTAGTCAGCTTTTCCCATAGACATCTAAGAGGGGTAGAGGAGAGAAGGAGATAGCTTCCAGAAAGGGGTACCGAAATGAGATGTTGCATCTAAACAGAACTTTCCCTTCACTTCAATGTCTTTATTGTTGAGTGGTAGAAACACGTGTGCTTTGGAACCGTAGAGCTGGTTTTCAGTCTTGGCTCATCCACCCATTGGCTGTATGACTTGAGGCACACTATTTAACCTCTTTGAGCTCAGCTTTCTCGTCTATAAAATGGGGATAATATCTGCCTTGCAGAGTTTTTGTGGTAATTAAATGAGACCATGGATGCAAAACATCTAGCAGAATGCAGAGTTCTTAGTAGATGTTTAACAAAGGTGACTCTATTGCAAATCTTTTACCATTATTGGAAAGTATGTCTTTCCTCTACGTTGACCTTCACCTCAGAGTGGGGTGGGAGGGGCAGCTCCCTTTAGACCTGACTTTCAAGCCACAAGGGAGAAGAGAGATAATCCAGAAAGTATCAGAATCCTGTTCATTTTACATTTTAACCTCTCTGAAAGCTTTATGCCTTATGAGGATGGGCCAACCCAATATCTTACAATGTCAACATCTACATCCACATCCCTCACTGGGAATGAGACAGAGTGAAGGGTGGGGTGAGCCATCCATGGAGTGAAGATTAAGAGTGAGTTCTCATAGACATAAGAATCAAAAGGGCAGAGAAAATGAGAAATCAAGGCAGAAATGGGGGTAAGGGTGTCCTGAGTCTCGGTTTCTTCATTTGTAAAATAAACAGGTGGGATGAGATTAGTGTTTCCTAACTGTGGACTACCAAATTGTTTACATTTTCTTCATGGGATCTAAGGAAAGGGAGGATGAAAGGAAAGCTAGAGAAGGAAGGAACTGAATATAATCACTGTGCTAAGGAACAGGAATGGGCAGGATGTATGTAGTGATTTTTGTTTTTGTTTTTTTTTGAGGAAGATTAGCCCTGAGCTAACATCCATCACCAATCCTCCTCTTCTTGCTGAGGAAGATTGGCCCTGAGCTAGCATCTGTGCCCATCTTCCTCTATTTTATGTGTAGGATGCCTGCCACAGCATGACTTGATGGGCGGTGCATATGTCAGTGCCTGGGATCTGAACCAGAGAACCCCAGGCTGCCCAAAGTGGAACATGAGAATTTAACTGCTACGACAGGCGGCTGGTCCCAATGTAGTGATATTTTGTGTCTTTGGTTCTCGGACTACAGAGAACGGTTAAACTCTCTTTTAGCACTTATCCTTCCTTTTTTTTTAAAATTAAGGACCAACGAATAATGAAGCTTCCAAAGAAAACGGACGTAGCTAAGCAAACATTTACTGAGCAGCTACAAGCAGCTGTTGTACTAAACGCTGGGGATTGAAGATGACTAGAACGTTGCCCATGACTGGTGATCCTACAGTCTAGTGGGAGAGACGGAGACGATGTACATAGCTTCAATATGATGTGCTGGGACAGAGGAATCCCAGGGGCCATGGAAACTCTGAGGAAGCAACCTGGTAGCAGATGTCAGAGAAGATGTCCCCAAGGAGGTGATGCCTCTGCTGAGTCTTAAAGGATGAATAGGAGTCAGTCTTGTGAGGGAAGGTGAAGGACAGTGTACCCACTCAGAGGAATGACCCTTGCAATCCGGGTTCATTCCTCCGAATCACTCTTAGGGCAGTAACATGGAAATCATTCCAAATCGTTGGCTTAGGATGGTTTATTTTGGACGTGCTCATCACTGGGTACATATTTTTCCAGGATTTGTGAGGAGATGGATTTCCATGTGTGCTGCGCTTCAGCGTGTCTCCTTGGGGTGTTTATTTACTGTGCTTTATTCCATAACCTAGCAGGGTGTCACAGCTGGAGGCAGCTGGTGGTAAATAAATAGCTTCCATTACCCAATCCCATCACCATCCTCCATCCTGCTTCAAAAACATGGTCTCAGCCCATGGGTCCCTCCGCCCTCAAGTGTTTCTTTTTAAAAGTGAAATTGAGAGATAAAGCAAGGATAATTTAGGGCACCAGGGAATTCAGACTCTAAAAAGATAGACTTTCCTAGGAAAATCTGATCAATCATATATGCTCCTTGATAGGAAAACAAAGACACAGACAAATAAACATAAACATAAATCAAACTTCTCCTACTGTGGTCAGCTTTGGGAGTGATTCAATTAAACATGGTTTGGTTGAGATTTTCCTGTGTGCTCTTTGCTTTCATATGTTTTATCTCATTGGGTGATTCTGTCTTAGGTTTGTCAAACCAGTAACGAAGGCAGAGCTAAGGGGAGGCATGAAGGATGGGAACTGGGAGCTTCTGCCTTCTGCCTGTCAGAGTGCTGGGGCGCTAGAAAGTCCCACACAGACTCACAAGTCAACATGACTTCCTTATTTCAAAAACTACAGTGCAGAAAAGAGGAAGGGGCCGTTCACAGTTAATGGCCCAGCCATTCTCACCCAGTTCCTTCACATATCAAAACCGCAGGCTTTCAGGATATACAAGTACAACCTAAGATCTCCTCCTTGTGCTCGTGGGAGTGCGGCTCCAGTGTGCGGCAAGGGAATAGGAGAATTCAGACCCTTACTAGAGGAGGAGAAGAAAGGTCTTATATCCCCCCGTTAGTAAACTGTAAGAAGCTTCTAAAAACGGGAGCTGAAAACATACCGTTGAAAGTGGACATGAAATTTATCCATTGAGACATTTAAGACTTATAAGGACTCAGAGTATTTGCTCAAGGGAGGAAAACCATTGAATATCTATAATTTTTTTTTTCTAAATTAATAGGAGCATTAGTGAGGGCTTGTTAGAGTGGAATGAGGAACTCTTACAGCTTTGCCTTGATAATATCCCCAATAATATTCTTTTATTAGGCAGGCATTTTTCTTGAAGTTAAGCTTGATAAGTCTGGGTGAATAACTCTTGCCAAGTAACAGATCAGGATAAGACCAAAATACTGCCGTTAAACAAACAAACAAACAAAACACTGATAGTTTCTGTTAGACTGTGTCACATGCGAGCAGCCAGCTATCAGTTCCATTGGCACTTGAGTGTCAGAATTTCCAGGAGAAAACAATGGAAGCCTTGTTTTGGAAATAAATGCATTTCATCTCCAGCAAGTTTGAGCATGATCTCCCTGCCCAGCCTTCCCTGTTATCTCGATAAACTTAACGCCAGTGAGTTCTCTAGACGTGGGGGAGCTGGGAAAAAAGCAGGTGAAGGAGAGAGTCACAGCAAAGGAGAGCGTCGGCTCTACCTTTCGGGGGACATTCTCTCCACTCTGCAGGATTCCATTAGTTGTTTTTGTTTGTTTGTTTTAACTGCACATTGTTTTTGGCATCTACGAAGTCCCAGTGTTACTGAGTACAGAACTTATTTCAAGCTCTAAAAACTGAGACCAGAAAGGTTTGCCACAGAAATTTGGATGCATATTTGAAGGCTTCCAAAAAGCTCATGGTTAGCGTGTAGCGATTTCTGTGTAGTGAATGTAAAGCAAATTGCACATCCCATCTTCTTTAAAAATGTTCAGTAACTGTCTTTCTCCAGGCAACTTTGAAATAAACTTATGAGAAAGACCATGAAGCTTGAGATCCAGCCCTATGCACAGAAAGATGCTCTTTCATAATATTGAGAAAGTTGGGTTTTTTTGATATTTCTATATGCCATCATTGATTGCATTAATTATAGGCCATATTGAAGGTGAACAAAGCCTATAAAAGCAGGCAGTCACATTAAGACCATTTGGGGGTTTTTGTTGGTTCATTTGTTTTGCGTTTTGGTGTCAACAAATATTCATTTAACTTACGGAAGACGCGTATTTAGGGGCCCTAAGCACAGGTAAGTGTATTAAAGCCAACAAAATAATTTTCTGTGACTTTAACTTTCTTCCTAAATTTACTGGCCTGTGGTAGTGTCATGCCACAGAGATTCTTACACAACCTTTATCATTCAGCATTTTAAAATCTATTGACTATTCATACATGGCACCAAATAGCATTCATTACAGGTTAGTACTCTCCCCCACCCCAGCTCTTTTTTCCTTTTCTGGCTGTGCAGATAGAGTAGAACCAGATGGAGGCTGATGAGATTAAGGCATAACTTTAGGCATGTTTTCTTCATTCAGGCCAAAGAGACCAAACTTTATCTGCTTTGCAACTGTAAAGCCTTTGAGGTCATAGACCATCACATGACTCATAGCCATGAAAGCGCATCCAGGATTTTTCTTTCCTTTCAAGATCTAATAGCATGACAAGAATCCTTACAAATTCACTAACAGAAGAATTGTATGTAGCAATCTGCTGACTCCTTTCCTCCAATGTCCCTCTTCTCACTATCGCTGAGTGACTTCACTACCACCTTACACGTTTAATCTCGCCTTGGAATAACCATTCCTACTTTTGAGGAGAAGAGGGCTTGTGAAGATGAAATCAGATAATAAAGTAGTGGCTCTAGTTTCTGATATTGAGCAAGTTTTCAACACTGTAATTCCTGCCTTCTTTTTTTTTTTTTTTAAGATTGGCACCTGAGCTAACAACTGTTGCCAATCTTTTTTTTCTTTTTCTGTTTTATCTCCCCAAACCCCCCAGTACATAGTTGTATATCTTAGTTGCAGGTCTTTCTAGTTGTGGGATGGGGGATGCTACCTCAACGTGGCCTGACGAACAGTGCCATGTCCGCGCCCAGGATCCGAACCCTGAGCCGCGGCAGCGGAGCGCACGAACTTAACCACTCGACCACGGAGCCGGCCCCAATTCCTGCCTTCTCCATCACACTTACCCTGAGGTTCCATCCTCAATGCTGTCCACTTCAGGGGTGATCTGAAGCACCTTAGCTAAGATTGTGTGGTGACTAGGCTTCATGTTAACCTACCTGATAATTCTGCAATGTCTGTATACCACTTTCCTAAAGATGCGGTCTTTTTATCTTATTCTTAAGGAAACATCCTTTCCTTGCACTCGAAGAACCTTTGGGCCCCTCTCCTTTCCTGTCTTGGCCTCGTTGATGCCTTCCTCCCAGCTGTCTCTCCCTTCGCCTCTGCCTCCTCTCTCTGAATCTCCTCACTGTTTCCATCTACCTTCTCTGCTTTGCGTCATGTTGCTCCTTTGTCTTGATTTCTCTGCAAAATCAGCTCAAACGATATGTACTTGTGGTACATTCATTCACTGAAGATTTCCAGAGGGGTCCGAGAAGGAATTTACATTGCAGGAGTGCTAGCAATTTCAAATTTAGCAGGAGGCTTTTGTAGATTAGAAATATCTACTTCCTATTGCCACCCCCTTCTCCCTCAGAGGAGTTTACCTCCAATACCCCATTGATACCAGACTGGGTCATGTATCGTGCTTCAGCCAACGGAATGTCATCCGAGGTAACACAAACAGAGGCTCGAAATGCACTTGAGAGGAGGGATCTGACCTTGTACTTCTGCTATTGCCGAGAGAAAAATGTGCACAGGTATCGCCGGGTCCCAGAAGAATGAGAGCGAGTGTCATCCGCACCTGGAACAAATGGCCTAGAGCCACACTCGGCCTAGACTTTCAGCTAACTCGCAGATGTATGAGCAAAAAGTAATTGCTTATTGTTATTTTGAGTTTTGGGGTCATTTTTTTATGCAGCAATACATGACTGATACAGAGCTTCATTGTTCTTAAGTGTGTTTTGGCAACCATGGCCCGAGGAGTTCCCACTGTTCTCTCCATTCTGTACTGTGGCCTAATCTCAAGCCATTTCACTAACTGGTCTCCATATTCCCCCTTCTCACTAGTCTTCTCTCTTTCCTGTATCTGCAAGCTCCTATTAATTTTAGACGTAGTATACATTTTTCTCTCTTTTGAGGAGCTGTGTCTGCCATAAAAAAATAGCCGTAAACACAACTTCTCACCTGTGTGTAGTACTCTACAGTTTATAAAGCTTTCACATCATTTTCTAAATCCATCCTCATCTCAGCCAATTTTCCACTATCCTAATACTAGCTCCATTTTACAGACGAGGAATGAGAGCCCACAGAGCTTGAGTAACTCTCAAAATGACCCGGATGCTGCAGAAAACTTGAACAACTCCATGATTTTGTCAAAGGCTGATCTGTATTTGACACCCAGTCTGGCCAATTCCATTTCATAAAACTAAAAAAAAAGACTGTTTTTCTCTTGGAATGTGTTTATTTTAAGTTATTTGCACGTATTTATATTTATACTCCATCTTATTGCAGACAAGATTTAAGCAAACACACACATGTTCTCACACATATCCCAACTGAATATGTGGGAACTGCATTTTTGAAAGATTTTTGAACCCAAAACCTCAAACGATTTATTTAGTTTTTGGTCAACAAACAAGAGCACTTGTATTTCCATCGTTCAGTTTTGGGGCTGGTGTGCTTTTACAGGAGGGTGAGTGATGTCTAGCAAGGCCCTCTCTGTTGAAACCCAAATACACTCACGTTGTGCACTTTGACCCAGCCGGCGGAAGCTGAGACCAGGAAGCCTACCAGATGTTTACACTGTCTTTTTGCGGAAAGGTAAGCTTTTTATTTTTGTTTGCTTATTTGTTGAGCTGTGGAAAGGAAGTTTAAATAAGACTCATTCCAGGGCAATGAAGGGCAGAATGTTAAGAGGTGCTGATGAAATACATGGCTGATCTCTATGTGGGTGATGGTCTCGCTATTGGAGAGCCAGTGGAATCCAAGGTCCCTGGAGGGCAGAGGGGACAGGACCCTGGCTCTGGCTCTGTCATTTGGATAGCTGTGTGGCTGTTGGGAATCACAGTCCTGAGGGAATATGGCTTTGCAGCTAAGAATATAGGCCTTGGAATTAGTTCTGGGCTTGAATCGTAGCTCCATTTGGGGCAAGTCACGTCCTGTCTGTGAGCTTCGGTTTCCTCATCTATAAATGCAAATCATTTCTTATTGGGCTCTTGTTAGAAATTAATGATGTAACCTAATTACTGCATTTAGCCCAGTGTCTGGCACTTTCCTGTATCTTAGTTCCCACGTCTATGTGTGAGCTATAGGACCCCTTCTGGCTCGACACTCCGGGGATCCACAGTGGTATCAGGATTGTTGCTCCAGGTTGCCTGCTTTCACAGCCAGCTGCCCTTCTCTTGGCCTCTGGGTGTTTCTCAAGCCTTTCTTTGTCTTTTCTTGTTGCTGTGACAACTCAGGCAGCAAGTGGAGGGAAGCCCTTCTCCACATTAATAAGCACATTGACTATATGTATGTTTCTTGGACCAGGAGTTGTGGCCTGTGTAACCAAGCAAGAATTTCCACTGAGTCACAAAGTTAGCCACTGGCATTTGGGCACTGGAGGTCAGAAAAGGTAAAAGTGTGTGTTTTTGGGGCTTTTTCAGTCTTCTCTTGGTGCTTGCTTGTGGCGATCCCTCACTGAAAATGCCCTCTCCTCTCTTCACTCTGTACCTCAAACCTGCTGTGAGACAGTATGGAGCAGAAGAGAAAGCAGTCCTTCAAGGTCAGACACAGCTGCACTCAATCCTGCTTCTGCTAGTCTCTCAATGTGACCTTGGGCATATATTTAAATATTTTGATCTTTGAGGCAGTGTGCATGATGGTTAGAGCATGGGAGAAGGAACCAGAGCTTCTCCCTTAAATCCCAACTCTACTGCTTAACTCTGACCTTGAACATGTTACTGAACTTGCTCTCTCTCAGTTTCCTCATACTTAGGATGGGGATAATAACAACACCTCTCCCATTGCTAGTTATAAGAAGTGATAAATGTACGCATGTACATATAGATACAAACATACACCTGTATATTTATACATATAAATTAAATAGATAAGTATAAATATATATACATATATACACTTAGATTTATGACTTTATTATATATACATTTATATTATATAAATATATAAACACACATAGCACTTACAAAAATGCCCAGTGGATAGATAATGTTAAGTCAGAGTCTGCTATCACTATAATCATCATCATTAAATCCTTGACCTATAAAATGAGTGACGATAATCCTACTTCATAGAGGATTTAAGGTAAAGTACTTTCTTTTCTTTAGTCATGCTCTCAGCCCTGCTTACCTTCTTTCTTCCTTTCCTGTTTTCTTTCTTTCTTTCAACTGTAGGGTTTCTAATTTTTTTTTTTTTTTTCAAAAAGTTACTACTTCAAGACATAAATACAAATCAGGAAATGGTCCAACTAGGACAAGAGAACGTGGAGGACAACAACTTAGAGTAATATATAAAACATTTTTAGCTGGTGGAAAACAAAATTGTAAGAACTGGTTTCATTAAGAAGTACTCCTTTTAAGTGAAAGAAAAAAATCATGTTGGATTTAAAATCACATGTACACTCCTTCAGGCAGTTCTAGCAAATGCAGAAATGTGAAAAATCAACTCAGGCAATACTTTTGCACATAACAATATTTGTTGATGGAAAATTTGTTAGACAAGTCTGGTTTGATTTGTTACTAACCACGATTTAATAAAATACTCACATTTCATCATGCTCTTTTAGCTAAGCTATATTTATTTTCTGATCCTTCCAGCTCACATGGCTTATCTTCTTTTCCATCTTTGTATCCCCAGCATGTGATACCTAATACAAGCTAAATAAGTGTTGGTTAAAAGGATAATTAGAATCAGAGTTTAGTCCTTTCTCTTAAAATTCAAGGCACAGATCCAATCTGCCTTTGCCTTGCTACAGCCTTCCTAGGTTCTTCCAGGGAAAAATATCTCACCTTTCTCTCTGTGCCTGGACGAGGAAAAAAGCTATAAGGCAAGCACAGTTTGCTCTTGATTAATAATCAAGACTAATGACTGTCCATGAAAATCCACTTTCTCTTTTAGCATGCAGCTAGATGCAACTTTCCAGTCTCCCTTACATTAGGTGTGGCTGTGACTGTGTAACTAAGTTCCTCCAAGGAAGTGTGAGCACAATGATGGCTCCACCTCCAGGCCTGGCCCGCATCAGCTGCCCACAGCCGCCCACGTGATTTTCCATGCTCCTTCTCTCCTCTAGGCCACTGAGAGGTCAACACGTAGAGCAAACTTGGAAGCCACGAAGTAAGTATTTCAAGTACAGAGGAGAGTGACCTTGCCGACGTGCACCCGGCACTGTTAGGTGAGCAAGAAATACATTTCTATTGTGTTAAGCCACAGAACTTTTGTCTATTTGTGACCACAGCCTAGCCTAATACAGCATTGGACACATAAACAAATTAAATCTTTTGTCCAGAAAAATATGATCACTAGTTTAGCTGAGCTACTAAAGTGACAGATAATGGAAACTAACATTCTTTTTGTGCTCACTAAGTGCCAGAAGTAATACTTGGCAAGTGGCAGGTGCATTGCGTAATTCCTCCCATATAATTTGTCTTGGAAGCCCACAGTACTAGGTATTATGATCCCTGTTAGACAGACGAGGGACCTGAAACAGAGACAGGTGATTTGAATTGCACAGCAAGTGAGTGAGAGAACTGAGTTTCAAAGGCAGACCTGATGTGGTCCAAAGCTCTTTTGCCTGCCTCTGCTGCTCATGGGGAGGTGTCCAGTCAACTGCTCTATTCCATAGAAGCTTAATGGGGGCAAAGAAAGCATCATATAAGTTGATATATATCTGTCCTGTCTTCAGATACTTTGAATGACAACTTTTTTTTTTTTTCCTTTAACCCACATCGACTTGAGACTGTTTCATGAGAAGTCTCCAGTCCTACAGACTGAAGAATCACCCAATTCACATGGCTAAGTATTAACATGGGTGACTCTGTAAAGAGCCTAGCAGGTGGCCTGGTGCCAGATGGGAGCAGCTGAGCACAGCTGTCCCAGCCCTTTTTAGGGTTCATGGCTTTCCTGGCCTTGGTCATACACCTCAGAGAAGCTGCCTTGTCTATATCCCTTGATCTTTCTGTATAAACAGGACACTCTAGCCCACTTATGCAACTTTTGAGAGAGCTCTCTAAACGTAGAGATGTCTGTGAACCTCCTTTCTCCCGTTTGCTTTACGGAGTGCTGGAGTTTGGAAATCAGCCTTCTTTTAGCTGGGTCATCTTGGGCACATCTCTGGGCTTTAGTTTCTCCCTCTGCAAAAGAAAAGGCTGGTCTAGAGCTTGGTTGTTAAAACTTTCTATCACCAAAGACACTTTTGTATAATCACTGATCTCAAGCACCCTCGGGCTTTGTGAAGGAAAGGACCATGTCTTCCCTTCAGTGCCTAACACAATGCCTGGAACAAAACTGGTGTTTACTAGGCATTTGCTGAAGGGATTTGAGTTTACAAAACTTCACAAGCTTGGTGGTCACAGTGTTCTTCACCAAATATTTCAAATGCTCTCCCCTTCCAGGCACATGTTGGACGGCATGGCCAAGTAGCCTCATGGTTGTGCTGGGCCACTGGACTAGTTCTGGCCAATGACCTGTGAGAGGGAGGCTAAGCATTTCTTCTCTGTGAAAGACCCTCAAGAGTTCTCATTTCCCTCCACAGGAAGAGGGTCATGTTCTACAGACGGGCTCCTTGGTCAGCCTGGGTCCTGGAGTGAGGACAACAATGCAGAGCAGAGCCCTCGGCTGACTCAGTGGGCATGCAGCCTGTCCTGACGAAGTCAATAAATTAAGTCATAATCAATCGATTTCATCATTTTTAATAACCACACAAATGTACATCTGTCACTCAGAGCCTGTAACAAGAATGAAGAGAGTTGTGTGACTACATTAAACTTGATTGCATTCCTGCCAGAGCCAAAGTAAGGTGATCATTTCAGTAGCAGTAGTCACAAGAGGATAGTTTCATTCCACTTAAGGATATAATTTCTGTTAGGATTTTTAAACTCTTGTATAAAACTTAGATACTTGTTACTGCTTCAGCTCCTGTTTGTATTCAGTGTGCCATGTTTGGATATCACTGGCCTAATGCCTCCTAGAGGCCCTTCCAGGGGGGCGTATTAGAAAGAACATGCTCATCAGAAGCAGACAGTAAGCCTTTTGACCTCTCTGAACCTCAGTTTCCTTACTTCTAAGACAGAAATGAAAAATACTACCTCACAGAGTTGCTGTGAAGATCAAATGACACGTTGTGTCTGCTGCGCTTCAAGCAGTGTGTGGCACATGGGTGCTAGGTGCCCTGAGCGTTAGGCGCCTCTCAACACTAAGTATCATGACCATGTGTTTCAGTTTGCCCTGAATGGTCCCAGTTTCTCCTGGTTCTTACATCTGTGGGGGACTCGAATTGGCCACCCCAAGATACTTCTCTTTGGCATGAGGATTATATTGGGCTGGTTACTTTTAAAAACTGCAGACATGAGAGGAACTCTGAAAAGTAGAGTTTAATGCTTTGTAAAGAGACATTTACATTTGTAAAGGAACTCTCCATCTATAAATGTCTCCTGCTCTGTACCAGGAAGAAGGGGGGATGACCTTATCTCTAGAAACTCTTAGCAATGCAGAAGGCAAGGACTTAAATCTGCATAATAACCTTACTCTTGTTACTATGCTTTTCCAGTAATCTCTCATAACTGACTCTCCCCACCCCCAACATCCTCCTTTGTCTTTAGCTGAGGGTGGTATTTAAGATAAGAGCTTCTGCCATTTTGGCGAGTTGCTCAGTTTTTCTGAGCCTCTCCCATGTACACATGTTATAAAGCTTTGCTTAATTTTCTCCTGTTATTCTGTCTCATGTGAATTTAATTTGTTGTCTGGCCAGAAGGACCCAGAGTGGGTAGAGGAAATGTCTTCCTCCCCTACACTTAATTATTAACAGTGTTCTCTTTCACTCTCAAATATTCCTGTCTTCAGATCACTTGGTTGCATGATCACTGTAGCTCTGAGCCTCTATAGTTCTATGGTCTTGATTATATCAAGCATCAGGCTCTGTGCCGCTGCCATCTTCTGAGGAGGGTGCTTTGGTTATTCAGTATCTATTCTCTCTTGCAAGGTGTTCAAGATAGACTTGCTTTATCCTGAAGTTTTCACATTAATGTGATAGTGGACCTCCACCTCTGTCAGGGGCACAGGAGCAAAGGGCTGGAGAGGACCCAAAGATCACACAGTCTACCATCTCAATTTTCCACAAGGAAATAGGTCATAGGAGGGAAGTGGTTTGTGTCAGGTCACACAATAATTAGCAGAAGCCCAGCTCTCATGTCTCCCCACATCACCTTCCTTATAGGCTAGCCTGGCAGTTGAGTGTCTGAGCCCTAGGATGAGGTTGCAGGGTTCAGGGTCCAGCTCTGCTACATGCTACATCTCATGTGTAATGTGTGGGTAACAGTATTTACCTCCTGCAGTTGTTGAGAAAGTTCAGTAAGTTAAAACATAGAGTGTTCATAACATGTGTGGGACACAGTGAGTACTCAGACAATACTGCCTCCCTTCTGCTGTCTTGATCAATCCACCTTATGGTTCCAACCATGGGCATTGATATTTTGTTAGGTACTAGTGTGGGGGACTGGAATTGGCCACCCCAAGATGTGTCTTTTTGACATGAGGATTATTTTGGGCTGATTACTTTTAAAAACTGCAGACAGGAGAGAAACTCTGAAAAGCAGAAGTTACCCTTTGTAAGAGACATTTACATTTTTAAGGGAAATCTCCATCTGTAAATGTGTCTCCCTCTCTGTACCAGGAAGAAGGGGGGATGACCTTATCTCTAAAAACTATCAATATGGAAGGCAAGGACTTGAATCTGCATAATAACCTTACTCTTGTTTACTGTACTTTTCTGGTAACCTCCCATAACTGACTCCCCCGGCTCCCAACATCCTCCTTTGTCTGTAGTTGAAGATGGTATTTAAGATGAGAGCCTCCACCATTTTGGTGAGTTTCTCAGTTTTTCTGGGTCTCTCCCACTTATTCATGTTATAAAGCTTTGCTTAATTTTCTCCTCTTATTCCATCTCATGTCAATTTAATTCGTAGTCTGGCCAGAAGGACCTAGAGTGGGTAGAGGAAATATCTTCCTCCTCAACACTAGGGTACGTAAATGCTTGAATAGTCTTTGTCCTCAAGAAGTATATTGTCCAGCCCTCTGGATCTCTTTGCAAATTTTTTATAATTGGTTCCTTTTTGTTGTAAAAAGCGGGGCAGGAAATGACTGTAGAGAATCTGGCCATTTCCTCCCATAATGCACTTTGCAAACCTAAAAGTTAATAATAAGATAATGATTACAGGCACAGACTTCTACGTCCAAACTGCCTGGGTTCAAATCCTCACTCTGCCATTTATTAACCATGTGATTTAAGTAAGTTCTTTCATTTCTCTGTGCCCCAGTTTTCTCATCTATGGAATGGGGATGGTCATAATAATACTTATGACATATGGTTCTTGTGATGTTGGATGTGCCAATATGAGCAAAGTACTGAGAACAGTGTATAGCACATAGTAAATGCTACATAATGCTCTCTTTTCCCCAAGTTCTCACAAACTTTACCTGATTATAATCATACTGCATTAAGTTATTTATTTTTTCTTTTAACTTTTTATTTTAACATAATTTCAGATTTACAGAAAAGTTGCAAGAATATTGTAAAGAATTCTCATGTCTTAGTTTAGGCTACTATAACAAAATACCATAGATTGGGGGGGACTTATAAGCAGTAGATTATTTCTTACATTTAATTACAATTAATTATTTCTTACATTTCTGGAGACTGAGAAGTCCAAGATCATAGTGCCAACATGACTGGGTTTCAGGAGGGCCCTCTTCCAGATTGCAGACTTCTCCTTGTTTTCTCCCATTGTTGAAAGAAAGAGTATTTAGGACTCTGATAAGGGCACTAATCCCAATTATGAGGGCTCCACCCTCCTGACCTCATCTAATCCTAATTGCCTTCCAAAGGCCCCACCTGCTAATACTATCACTCTGGGGGTGGGTTTTCAACACACGGATTGTTGGGAGTGCACATTCAGTCCATAACATCTTTTATACCTTTTTCCCAGATTCCCCAAATGTTAACGTCTTACTACATTTCCTTTATTCTTTTCTCTTCTTCTCTCCACTGCTTTCTGAAACACTTGAATAAGTTGCAGTAATGATATGTCTTTACCCCTAAATGCTTCAGTGTGTTTTTCCTAAAAACAAGGACATTCTTTTACATAACCACAGTACGATGTTCAAAATCAGGAAATTAGCATTGATACAATGCTATTATCTAGTCTATAGATCTTATTCAAAATTCACCAACTGTCCCAATAATGCCCTTTATCACAAAAAATCATGGCGTAACATTCAGTTGTCGTATCTCTTCAGTCTTAATCTGGAGCAGTTTGACTCAGTCTCTCTATGTCTTTCACGGCATCAACATTTTTTAAGTGTACCGGTCAGTTATTTTGTAGAATATGCCTCAATTTGGCTTTATCTGATATTTCCTCAGATTATGCATTTTTGGCAAAAATATCACAGAGTGATGTTGTGCTCTTCTCAGTGCTTCATGTCAGGGGCACATGGTGTCAAACAGTCCCATACTGATGATGTTAACTTTGATCTCTTGATTTAAGGTGATGTCTGCCAGATTTCTGTACCAAAAAGATTCTATTTTCCTCTTTTCAATTAATAAGTGACTTTTGGGGAGATACTTTGAAACTATGCAAATATCCTATTACTCCTCAAACTTTTACCTACTTGTTTTAGCATCCATTGATGATTCTTGCCTGAATCAATTATTATTGTATGGTTGCCAAATAGTGATTTTCTGAATCCAATATTCCTTTTTACTTTCATTAGTTGGCTTTCTACTGTAAGGAAGAACTTCTCCTTCCCTACCATTTGCTTACTTAGATCCATATGGACTCATGTTTGTGCTCTTTTTTTATTTAATAGATTGTAATCTTTATTATATTTATTTGTTTTGATGCTCAAATCATACCATCTGCCACCTCTAGTGACTTTCCAAGTCCATTTCAGAAACCGCTTCTTTCAGAAGCCTGGTCCAGTCCACCCAGGCCGAGTCAGTAGCTTGCTTCCTTGAGTGCCTCTGGATTAAGTATTTTCTTCTCCTCACACGTGTGTCTCGTCGGGTTGTACCTGTTGATTTCTATCTTCACATTAGATTGTGACCTCTTGAGAGTAAGGAAAGAGTCTGATTTGTCTCCATCTCCTCAATGCTGAGAGCAGTGACTGGTGCAAGGGGGAAACTCGGTTCATCTTTGTTAAAGGCATGAATGAATGGAAGAAAGACAAACCATGCTTAAGTTTCTACCAACTTGCCTCAGTCCTTCTTTTGGGCACCAGCTTCAACCAGCAAAAAGGAAATTATCTCTTGACGTTCATAGCAGGCTACGCAGGTCATGCAGTAGCAAGGTCGGATCAACTCGGATTAAATTGTTGACGTGTTTGAACTTAACATAAACGCTTCCCCCCACTTCAGAGGCTGCCTGCCAACTCTGATCTCCTATCCTTACTATTTCCTTACCATTAGCTTGCTATAGTGTTGTTTTCTCCAGTGATTCTTCACTTATTAAGAACTTTTCTGCCCAAAGATGGAAACAAAAGGTGTGCTGTCAGCCCTTCTGTTGGAGGTGGTGGATCTAGTGGAAAGGACCTGGGCTCTTGATCAAGGCACCTGGGTCAGTTACCTATGTGTGCAGCTAGATGTGTGACTCTGGGTGAGCTGCTTAACCTTAGTGGGCCCCATTTCCCTCACTCTGAAGGAAGGATCATCACAACTGTGAACCAAAGGCATCTTGGGCTCCAAATGGGGTAACCTACACGAAATCGCTCGGGAACTCTGGAGCTTCTGAACCTTTGCAGTAGGTGTTCTGCTTGTCTGGGATGCCCCTCCTGGTCTCTGCTTCCTCTTTATTGGCAAACCCCTACTAAGCTCTCAGAACTCTGCTTATGTATCACCCACTTGCCTGTGGCCTCCTTAGGTGACATACTGTACCCCTCAGATCTCCCTTTTGTCTGGATACAACAAAAAAGGTGCACTGAGATACATACTTCCCCTTCATAAGCTACACACTGAGTGGTTTCCCCTACACACACCTGGGTGCTCATCCTGTTTCTCTTTACCATCCCGGCATTTATTTGTGTGCATGATAATTATCCCTCAGTTAAACTTGCATCTCTCTGACCGTGAAAGTGTCTTTGGCTCCCTCAGGTTCCCCCTCTCAGGCTAAACTCTACCTCAAATCCTCATACTTGGGCTTGGTCCCTCTGTGAGGCACTCATTTCTGGCTCACCCTAACCTAGTGGGTTTTCCCTAGATTTTGGAAGAAGAAAACTGCTGTAGATGACAAGACAGACCCCAGAGGCCAGAAAATGTGTATTAAAATAAAATGGTAGCAAATACTTTAATCAGAAATTTTAAAAAGGAGCCAAATGGGGCACATTAAAATTTTCCTTGGGCCAGCCCTAGTGGTCTAGTGGTTAAGTTTGGTGTGCTCCACTTCAGCAGCCCGGGTTTGATTGCTGGGAGCGGACTTACACCACTTGTCAGCGGCCATGCTGTGGCGGCAGCTGACATACAAAATACAGGAAAATTGGCAACAGATGTTAGCTCAGGGCAAATCTTCCTCAGCAAAAAAATAAAATTTCCTTTGGTTGCCCTTCACCAATAAGGAAATATCATCCCCTGATACCCCATCTTTCAGATTCATTGGTAGTAGGTTCACAGTATGCTATAGTGAGAAGGATTTTGCGATTGTTTCCAGGTTGGAATGGAGTGATTGATTTTCAGTGTCTGTCAAGGATACAGAAAAGGCAGAGTGCCAGCACAGGTGCAATATTTGTGCGAACTCTGATCTAGTCCAACGTTTTCTACCAATGAATCTGATTGCCATTCTTTGGGCTAGATGTTCTTTCTGGTCCTTGACAGTTTCACATTCTCAGAGTCTAGTTCCTCCCGTTCAAAAGGAAGTGTAGATAAGATGCTCTCCAAAGGTGGGGTAAAGGGGATGATGGACAATATTCCGGCCACTATGTCACTCCTTAATTTTCATGACTGCATTCCTGATTTGACAGGGGATTTAGCGTCCAGGCTGGGGAAGGACCGAGGGATGAATCAGTCTTCTGTGCATGGCCGTTGGGCAGGAAATTAATAAGAATGCTAGCTGACATGATCTATGGTACTGTAAGCTCATTATGCCTGATTAGCTTCCAGCCTTTCACTCCCTGTGACAGCTACGGGGCCTCAAGGTTTCCAATGGCAACCGTTTCCCTTTCCCTAATTGATTGCTAGGTCTCCGACCATGAAACCAGACCCTCCCATAGACTTGTCAGAGTGGGGACTTTTCTGCATCATGTTACCTTCTCCTTTTTGGCAATGGGAGGGTGAGCTCCTGGATTGTCTAAGTGGTGTTGACAATGAAGCCCTTTGAACTCAGGAAACAAAGTTTGAAGGGGTCAATTCAGTTCAGTTGATCAAGTTCTTATCGAAATACTATATGCTGACATCTGTGTTCAGTATGGAGGTGGCTGATTATATGGAGCAGAAAATGAGGGAGAAGTATTTTAATTTATTTCAACAAATATTTGTGAAGTACAATGGCACCAAGCATTGGGAACAAAGGGGCATGAAAGAAGTAGATAAAATAAAATAGATAATAGAGCTGTAACTCAATTCAATTCAATATATATTGAATTAATATATAATTACATGAATATGATTTAATATATATGAATATATATTCAATTGAATCCAAAATGAATTGCTGTCTGCATATGCAAAAATATATATATATTCCCAAAGCATTTACTATACCTATTATGCCCTCAAAATGGGGCTTATCTCCCTCTGGCATCTCCCTTCCTCATCCTGAGCCCCCTAGTACTCCATTCTTACTTCCCCCAAACACGCACTTTTTTATATTTTTGCTTATTTATTTTAGCTCTTACTTTCTTTATCTTGTTTTTCCTATTGCCATAGATTAGCCTACGCCTGTCATTCTGAAGAAGATATAAAGGCTGTGACTTCAGTTCCAATCGAGAGAGGAGAGCAAACGAATAGTAAACAAACCTAATTTAAGTGAGCATTACTGGCAGATTTTATAATGATCAATCTTACGAATACGTGTTCTAAACACATTCACTTGGGAGTGCCCTTGATGATTCTTCTCTCATAGGCAGCCAAGCAGAGAATTTTGCTAATATCTTGGTTTTAGTTTTCAGAGCCAAACTCAAAAGTTGCTGCTTCAGAGAGGTCTTTCCTGATTCCACTCAGAGGTCAGGTCCTCTGTCACGTGAGAAGTGTGTTGACTGAAATTGTGGCTCTGAAAGCAGTCTAAGTTGTAAAGTGCCGTGCAAATGCTAATAATCATCAGGACATAACCAGAGGGAAATAAAAGGATATTGATACGGGAATAAGATGAAATAAGATAGACTTTTGCATATCTTTGGGTTGGCTGTCTTTGGGTTAGGTTTAATTTCATTTCAGCCTATGGAAAAGGGTAAATTTTTCTTCTTCTTCCCACCGTTCATGGCCAACCACAGGGGACCTCATTAGTGACTAAGTTTGTACTTGCCACACCTCCAACTTGGCCCGAGAAGTAAGAGGGTCTGAAAATACACGTGGCCTTAGAACAATTCAGACATGAACTTAATGGCATTTAAAGGATAACAAGCAGGCAGACATGCCCAGCCTCCCCAAAACTGGCTCTCAATGACCTCATAAGAAATTAGTATTTTAAGTAATAGGGAGTGCATTGGTCTGGGCAGATTTTGTAAATCTTAGTCCTCTAGTTAAAAACGAAGCAGAGGGCCACGTTCTTCCATGTTCCTCGGTCTCTTGTCATAAGCAAGACATTCCAGTCCAAGTTTTATTCAATTTTCAAAAGATTTTTCTAAATGCTCTAAGATGCTGGTTTTCCTCTCTTTCTTTCCCAGGGATCGTGGAGGGTGGTGTGGTTTCCTTGCCATGTGAACTCAAGTGAGTCATTTTGTGTCTTTGAAGCTGTCTCCTCATGTATAAAACGGGGATAAAAATCTTTACCCTGCCTACCTCTTAAAGTTGTTTGTGGAACTGAATGAGCAAAGGAGGGAAAATCACATAAAACTCTGAAAATATGAGGAATCTTTATGGTCAGGGGTCTTTGGAGGGACGGGAAGGTACACGCTGTCTTAGCAGATTAGCACCAATGTTGTCAAATCAAGTTGACACATACAAATTAATAGCCCCATATTGACATGCTCGCTGGACAATAACAAGCACAGACACGGAAGCGCTGGCTGACCCACTCAGCCTGCCCCATCCTGTTACTCAAAGTGCGTCTTTGTGGTTTCTGACAGCTCGCATTGAGGAGGGATGAGCTTCAATTTTCCTTTTTTCATGCAGCATTAAATTACTCTACATCTGTCATTCTGAATAAGATACAAGGGCTGAAATTTCAATTTTAATAGCAATAGTGAGAGCAAATTAATAAAGTATAAATCTGATTTAGCTAAATATTACTGGCAGTAATTTTATGATGATCTTTCTTATGAGTATGGAGTTCCAAAGAAATTCACCTAATAGATTTGTTGATGATTCTCTTTCCCATAGACAGCCAAGCAGAGAGTTTGGCCCTGGTCTTGGCATAGGACAAAAGGGATAGGTTTGAGCTTCAGGCAGTTCTGGTTTCCAACCTTGATCAAATTACTTATTTTCTACATATGCGTTATGAGGATACTTACTTTCCTCGTCAAAAATTTTCAGTTGTTTTTCTATCTTACCAATCTTGTTGCCTGTGGGCTTTCTCACTCTTTGAAGCAATGAATTTCTTTGAGGAGAAGCACAGTACTTTCTTAAAACAACAGAACTATTGCTCAATTTTGATTTAAAAATTAGGTATTTGTTTGAGTCCATAACAAGTTAAAAGCTTAAAACTGAGCTTTGTGGAGGAAAAATGTATCAGTTAGAATTTGCTTGTGGTTGCATATAACAGACACCTGGCTAAGACTTAACTGATGGGGTTTGTTGTTTTTTTCACATAACATCCAATCCAGAGGCAGGTAGTCAGTCCAAAGCAGAGACTGGGGGTGAGGGCCGGCAGAATCCAAGGTGTCAGAGATAAGGCTGTGTTGTAGGCAAGCACCCCAGGCTCTTGAGAAGCTGAGAGAGAGGGAAGTTGGTGGGGGAGAGAGAAGTAGAGAGCGAGGCCTTGAGTTGCCCAGTTGCCCACTTCAGCAGCAGAGGGCAGGGCCATGCCCAGGCACCGGAGCGGTTGCTGGGAGCAATAACAGTGGCCAGCACAGGGAGCAGCTCTGAACAGTCCCTCCACAGAAGAGGCCATCAATGACCTAGGAGTACCCCACGGATCCAGCCCTCGTCTCCGCACTGCTGCCTTAGGTCCTCCTCCCAGATACCGTCCTAGAGAGAATCAGGAGAAGAGGGCCAAAATAGGAGAGACTGAGTAAGTTTTCCCTAAAGAAAGCTAACCAGTGACCCTAAAGGCCTGTCAAATTTATTGCATTAAGATACAAGCATAGCAGACTGAATTAGAATATTGTTCCCCCCACCCCCAAACACCCAGTACATGGAAACTCATTAATAGTTAAACTCATGGGAGTTAAGGAGAAAATGAACTATATTTCTTGGCACATCAGAATCAGTGTGTAATTTTGCAACCTCCCTAGAGGTAAAAGGAGGACAGTAATACTTACCTCCTCAGGTAACTGGGAGAATAAAAATGAAATCTCGCCCCCTCTATAAAGCAGCAGGTGAGTGGGGCGTACTCAATATGTTAGCTTAAGTTCTATCATCTGTGCCGACTGGGGATCAGGATCTATACGAATAAGGCTTCCTGTGGTCCTCGGGATGGCAAGATGAGGAAGGCGTCTAGGAGCACATCTCCCCCTGACAGGATTGTCACATTTTCTACCCCAAATCCTCTCCCTCCCATCACCCATATTTGTTACTGTCTTCCGTCTTTTGTTTGCCTCCATAGTGCATGATGATACTGTTTATGTATTTTTGTTTGCTTATCAAACATCTCTAGAAGGGCAAGAGCTGTATCTGACTTCTTTAAAACTCAGGTACATCGTATGCATGTAATGAATATTTAACTAGTAAAGTAATTAATTGATGTCATTACTTTCTTGGGGCCCTAGAAACTCAGCTTTCATACATCCCACGTAGCCAATCATATGTGGGTGCATTTTCACCAAAGAGAATATATTTCTCTCTGCAATCACTATCAATTCATGTAATTTGCTAATTTCATTTTACTTTTCAAATCCAATGGATTATTAGCATTTTAATAAACACCGACTTTAAAATACAGTTGTGTGTCACATAACGTTTCAGTCACCAAGGGATAGCAAATATGACTGGTCCCATAAGATTACTACCATACAGCCTAGGTGTGCAGTAGGCTATACCATCTAGGTTTGTGTAAGTGCACTCTGCGGTGTTTGCACAATAATGAAATCGCCTAACAATACATTTCTCAGAGCATATCCCTGTCATTAAGCAAAGCATGACTGTATTTATGAATCAAGATTCAAACTCATGATCTATTTAGTTTTATAGTACAATGACTATATTTTCTGATAAAACAGAATGAAAAAACACCACCTCCAAGAATTCATATCCTAACCTTGTTTTCATTGTGGTCTGTTTTCCAAATTTTTTCTTTACTCAATGTTTTAGGAGAGTAAAGCTTTCCTCCCACTGAGGACCCACTGTAGCTTGTTGGAAAAAATTCCAAAATGACTTTCCAGAATCTTTTCTCCAAAGAATATGTGTGTGTGCGCGCGTGTGTTTTACTATACACTCTCTCACATTTATTTGTATGCATATGCAAATCAACTGACATCGATAGTTACCACACACACACACAGGTGTGTGTATTTGAAGTAGAGTACCATATGAAGGAGAATCAGAGTCATAAAGTCAAAGCCAGAAGGTTCCTAAAGACTGTCTCTCCAACTGCCTTGTTTTAGAGTTGAGGAAACTAAAGCCCAGAGAGGTCGAGGGACTTTTTGAAGATCAGACAGTCTGTGAATGTCACAGCTGTGCTTTGCTCACAGAACTCTTGACTTTTGATTGACAGCCCTTTGCAGGATCCAGTCTATCTTCAATAAATGTCTCCCGTCTGGCTGGGAACTGGGTCCATGTGACCAGCCCAGACACACACCACTCTGTTAAAGATCATGATGAGAAGACCCACTTTCTTGAACCCTATCAGTGAGAGAGGTCATTTAGCATCTCTTCCATTCATAGGCAACTTTTCACCATATTCCCCTTTAAGCCTCATTGTTATTACAGCAGGAAATTGGAAAAATTCTCATGCCAGAAACACTGTGCTGAAATTATAAAGCCAGATAGAACTGCTAATGGAGGTTGACTGTGATAGAGAAGGGGCAAAAAAAGGAGAAAGTAGAGGGATGGGGAGGAGAGTGATGGAGAAATGAGAAGACAGAGATACTTGAAGAGGGATTAGCGAGAGGAACAGAGAGAGACATTGACATAGGGAAGCTATAGAGAGAAAGAAGAGAAGGAAAGGGAGGAAGAAAGAGAGAAGGGGAGGTGAATCAGAGACACGTAGGGGATATTCAAAAGTCAGAAGACAGAATGAGCTTATTTTTTAAATAATTTATTAGTTACTTTTTCAAATAATATGTTCAACCTAGTTTTCTTCAACCTCCAGACAACTTTCTCAGTGAAGTACCTCCATATTTAAAGCATTGGGTCCAATTGTTAATCTAAAAAGTTCAAATAAACACACGGGGTCTTTTTGCATTTTCAGACTTTATAATATATTAGCACCCGGGAAAGAGAGAGAAACAAAACAGGAGAGAGAGAGGAGAGAAGAATGAAGGGAGGGGGAGGGAATACAGGCAGAGGAAAACCAAGAGCTAGAAACGCGATCTGGACAGGCAGATTCAGAAGCTTAGACCAAAAAAGCAACATGAAGAGCCTGCTCTGCGCTAGGATGGACGCGTATGTGTGCCGTGGAGCGCTGCAACTTGTCCTGGCAGTGAAGCACGCAGGGGCCCAGGACGGGAAATCCTCGGAAAGCAATGGCCAAATGGCTTCCCTAGGTGAGGGTTTTCAGTGGAGGTGGGTTTGGACTAGGGGGTGGTTCTCTGTTAAAGAATGAGTTAGAGGGTTCTTTCAATTACGTGAATCTGAAGAAGGGATGGGGGATCTCTTTTTTTCTAAATGGATTGCTTATTCTGCAAGTTCAGGAGATTTTATGGACTGAATTGTGACCTTTAAAATTCATATGTCAAAGCGCTAACTCTCAATGTGACTGTATTTGGAAATAGGACCTACAAAGAGATAATTAAGGTTAAATAAGATTTTTAAGAGTGGGGTCCTAATCTGATAAGGCTGGTGTCCTTATAAGGAGAGAGAGAGAGAGAGACCATAGAGATCTCTCTTTTACACACACAGGGGAAAGTCCATGTGCGGACACAGTGAGAAGGCAGTGTCTGCCAGCCAGGAAGCGAGCTCTCACCAGAAACTGAATTTGCTGGCACCATGATCCGAGACTTCTTACCCTCAGAACTGTAAGAAAATAAGTTTCTATTGCTTACGTCGCCAGTCTACGGTATTTTGTTACGGCAGCCCAAGCTAATACGGGAAGAATGGAGTTTAATTAGAATTTGCTAAATACTTTTATTCGTAGGCATTGAAATTTACATCCAGATCTGGTAAATAGTAGTTCTCAATAAATGCACATTGAAAAAGACCAATAGGCGAGCATTTTTACCAGTTTACACTAACCTAATGATAATGTAAGAACAGCCACATTAATAGTATATGCGATAATAATGAGCTATGCAAATGTTAGCTGTTTTGGCATTTGGTCCTCACAGCAACTCAGGAAATAAAGTTATGACTGTCACACTCATTTTATGGAAAGTGATCCTACTCCTTTAGAGCTTCAGTTTCCTGAAGGTTCCTCACTGGGTGAATACTAAGGCCATACTCAGACCCATGTCTTCTGGCTGTCTCCAGTGCTTTCTTCAGCCAGAAATGCCTCTTTTCTGGGAAGAAGTGAGAACCCACTTGTTGGAGTTACTGCTTGTTTGACTCTATCTGAAAAACAAAATATATTTCTTCAGAGCTCAATGTAATCATAACCAAGAATTGTTGGCAAAGATTTTTATCATCACAATATGTTCTGGTCTACTAATGAGTTGGAGGGGATGGTGAAGCATGACATCCATCCCAAATGCACGGGGGGTGGGTAGGGGAGAGCGAGAGGAGGGAGAGGCATGGCTTCTTTGGAAAGAGGGACACCACGCAAACCGTTGGAATTTACATGAAACAGAGAGGAGGACTGTGGAAGTCCTGGAACTTGAAGGAAATCCAATACTGGAGCTTCAAGGCCGAATAACTTAGAAATTCAGGGCAAGAAAAATAGAAAATGACATCTGATACAGGAAAATGTCTCTGACCTGGACAATAAAACAAAATTAGCCTGCACTGCATGTTGGGAATGCAAGGTTTTAAAGAAAGGGAATTTTGGCAATGATTAGTGACCTAGCTTTATGCAAAGGAAAAAATTAACTACACATTGATAGAAATTCTTTTCTTTTCCAATCCTGGGTTGACAGTTTCAAGACACATTTATTAAGCACCCATGGTCTACCATAGCAGTGGCCAAATCGACAATGCATCCTTGTCTTGGCTTTCTCTCCTTCCTCCTTCTCTCCTTTGTTTTCCTTCTGTCCCTCATCCTTCCTTCTTAGAATCACTTTCTAAGTAAACTACCTACTCACAAGACTTGGTCTCAGGTTCTGCTTTTGGGAGAGCCCAGGCTAAGAGAGTTGGTTACAGGAGAGGTCCTAGAAGGTAGACCATCAGGATGAGATTGGGGAGCCTGATCACTAGGATCTGCTGGATTAAAGACTCCGGTTCCCAAGCTGGGGGACACTTCCACCAGGGACACAGTAGTGTTTCCACTGAACTTCAAACTGTATTTCCACCTGGCCATTTTGGGCTCCTCTATCACTGGCTGACAGACAAAGAAGAGAGTTGCTGGTGGGGTAATGAACCCTGATTACCAAGAGGAGCTAGGGTTGCTGCCACAGAATGCAGGCAGGGCTGAATACGTAAGGAATTCAGGGGATTCATCTGCCACGCATGGTGATAATGTTGAGCCAACAACTGAAGCAACCATGCATAGGAGCAGCCAAGGGCTTAGACCCTTCAAGGATGTCAGCTCCGGACAACTCACCAAGAAAACAGCATAGACCAGCTTCAGTATCGGCTGGGAGTGAGAAAAATCTGTAGAGAGTGTTAGGGGAGGGAGATGATGAATCCTAATTAAGGCTTGGGACAGCTGTGGCTGTGAGGATCTAGCTTGTTTCATTTGCAGAACAGCAGCTAGCCACCTCCTTAAAGGAGATGAACCTGATAGAAGGCATGAGCAAATCTGAGTGATGCTAATGAGGCACTGAATTAGATACCTCTTGTGAGCCACTTCAAACCCTGGTAGCAACACTTCTTCAGCTGCTGCTGTGACAACCAGTTCAATCAACAGGGAGCAGTATTATTTTAACTGACAAAGCCAGGAAAAGTTGGTGTTTGAATGAGTTAATTCCCATGGGGTTATGCTTGACCAATGGGATTGAGAGCCAATGAGTAAATTCTTCCTCCACTCACCCCCTGGGAGAGTAGCTCTGAGATGCATTCTAGAAGGCTCCTTAGCTGTCCTGGCAGGATCAAGCATCACTCTCCCACAGTGGTG
Source organism: Equus asinus (assembly GCF_041296235.1). Taxonomy (NCBI): domain Eukaryota; kingdom Metazoa; phylum Chordata; class Mammalia; order Perissodactyla; family Equidae; genus Equus; species Equus asinus. The sequence continues at coordinate 68,708,428 of NC_091794.1, forward strand.
GTGAGATCAGTAATCATGCATCCTTGTATTGATCTTCTCTCTTTCTGTGTGTTTCATTTGTCCTGCTCCTTACTCCTATTTCCACGAATCACTTTCCAAGCGAACCATCTATACAGTAGCCTTTGTCTTAGTATCTACTTTTAGGGGAATCCAGGCTAAGACAATGTAGTTTTGGAATTGTCCTCTAGTTGTTTTGGGTAATTAATATTAGCAATACTGTTTTAAGTAAATTATGTGTTATTAGATTTTTATTTATTTGTTTTTGTGAATTGGAGACTGTCCGCCTTTTAATTGTGGGACTTTGAATTATTCACACTTATTACTGCATTTATAGTTTTTAAACAATTTAAAAAATTTTTTTCCTGTGTCTATTCTGAAGATCAGAATTTTGCCTTCCTATATCTGGTTCTCAGAATAATGAATTTTGGAATTCTCAAAAGGGAGGCTGGTCAAATGGCTAATGCCAAGGTGGGGGAAGAATCTTTCACAATCTTTCATATTTGCTCTGTATTTTTTTCCTAGTCTATTACTTACTTTCCAAGCTAATGTTTTTTTGTTTTTTCATTTTTAAAGATTGGCACCTGAGCTAACAACTGTTGCCAGTCTTCTTTTTTTTTTTTCTGCTTTTTCTCCCCAAATCCCTCCAGTACATAGTTGCATATTTTAGTTGTGGGTCCTCCTAGTTGTGGCATGTGGGACACTGCCTCGGCATGACCTAATGAGCAGTGCCATGTGCGCCCCCAGGATCCAAACCAGAGAGACCCTGGACCACTGAAACGGAGCACGCAAACTTAACCGCTTGGCCACAGGGCCAGCCCCCCAAACTAGCGTTTTTAAAAAATTATTGGTCTTATATTTTAATGTTGAGTAATAGGGAATGGTTAAGGAGATTAAACTACATGTACTAAAATAAGTAATACTAGCTCTTAAAACTATAATTATTACCAGAAAAATATATTTATGGTATGATACAAAACTGCATTGTATTAAACACTGTAACTATGAAAAAAAGGCCAACAGTGTCTCTTCTGAGATGATAACAGCTGCAGTATTCTAGTCTTGGGCTCAAGGACAAAAATATTTTTTAAACCTTATCTAATGCTGTTATATTGCTTAAAAATAATCTTTGAAATAAAAGTTAAACACATGCAATTTTTGGTGTCAAATTAACTGATGTCGTTCAAATCTCATTGTGCCTGTCTTTTCCATGCAGTTGGTAACACACAGGACTTTGTTCTTCCATTTGGAGAAAGTCACCCTTTATTAAGAATAACAACCCAGTCTCTTGAGGATTGCTGAGCAAAGGCACCGGGCTTTGGAATGCTGGGCTCTGCCCCTGCTTTCAGGATATTTGGAGAACATTTCCCTGGAAGCCAAAGGAGCAGGGAATTTGCTTTCTTTCAGCAGCCTCCTCAAACACATGTAACTTACTGGAGCTTAAAGACTTACATTTGTAAAAGCCATTAGTGTAGATCAATGTAGACAAATGATTGAAATTGGGACATTGGGAGGTGCAACTCCACACCTTGTACCATTTATGGTCAGGAAATGAGGAACAATTAGGTTGGTGAGGCTGGAAAACACCCCACCAGCCCTGACTGCATGGGGTCAGGTTCAGGAAAGCTCGATGGGAGGGTAATGGGAGCAGGGCGGGGACCAGGACGGCGACAGAGGGGAGCCACAGACAGTAGCTTTCTCAGTTCAGCTCCCGCGCGCTTAAGGTTGCTGATAACACTGAGAACTTAGATTCTGGTTCTTACAACTACTTTGGAAGCATCCTCACTTAGTTGTTGATTCACTCATTCATTTTCTTCAGTCAGTAAACATTTTCTGAGCACTTGGTCTGTTCAGGGTCCTGGGGTGCATGGGGCGTAACCCGTCTTGATGGAGGTGATGTTCTAGGCAGTTTCAGGGAGTGGGATGGCGCATGGGGGCTGCGTGAGCTCGGGGGGCCGCTTAAACCTAGTCCTGGATGTCATGGAAAGCTGCTCACTGGAGGTGAGGTACAAGATAAGTCCTGATGACAAACAGAGATCCTCATTCTAAAAAATGACAAAACTGATTTAAGGGAGTTGAAGCAACCTGCCGTGCCACGCAAAAAACAAAGAGGAAGCCAACTCACGTCTGGGTCCAAAGGCAAAGTCACATACATAAATTTTTCAAGTGGGAACTGACCCACTTACGTGCCCACCACTTTTTGAATGTTTTTCTGTTTTTGACTGAAATGTCTCTGAAAAATTATATTTCATACCTTCTGCTTAAGCAGGCCAGGAAATTGAAGGTTTTAAATTTTTTAATAAAATTCGTTCAAATACACACTTATCAGATAACTCCAAGGCACTTTGCTTAACCTTAAGGGGCGTATGAGCAAATTCTCCAGTGCCCTTGTGCTCCAAGGACCCAGTCTCCTAGAGAAGGACAAGGGTGAGAATAGAATTTCTCAAATTGTGCCCCGTAAGATAAGCGAATAAAAAATTCCTTCTGGTGTGGCATAGACAGTATGATTGAGAGTTTGAATAGACCTAATAAAAAGATATAACATTTGAGTAAGGCCTGAAAGTAGGAGGCAGGGGAAGGATCATCCTTATAAACAAGCACTCGTGCAACATGATAGGACACGGTGATGCTACGCTGGAGTGTGATTTTGAATGTGCTGTTTCGTTGTGATGGAGTGCGATGTCTGCTATCGGGTTTTTCTCTCTCCTGATTATCAGCTCTATCTAATCCAACACTCATTTTCCTTTCAGTCAGCTAATGTGAAGGCCTACCTAGTTTTCTGTTTAGAATTGTGTTTGGACTGGAAAATTTGATAGCTCAACTCATTGAAGCATATGGTAGATTAGATAACAGTTCAAAACATTCTTAACGAGAGCATAATGCAGGGATCACTAGTTCAAGAGCTCAAAACACAGACGAGAGGAGCATCTGAGCATAAGGCAGCAGGGGGTTCTGGGCCCTGAGGACACACTGGAGAGCGCCTGCCTTTTTTAAATAGGGCGAGCTGTTCCTCAGCCCCAGCGGATTGCAGCCAGGCCGGAACATGTGCTCAGAGTTACCAGATCTTCTCATTTTCCAAGGGAAGCTTGGACGCTGCATTTTTGGTGTGTAATCTAAAAAATTTTAAATGTTGGCAATAAAGCACTGCTTAAAAATAATAGTAATAATAACTAAACCAAACTTATTGAGCACATTCCTAAGTGCCTCATTCATATAACCAACTTAATTCTCATAACAACCTTTGGGAGCAGGGATGGTGATGATGATGACCATGATGCCCATTTTACAAACGAAGAAACGAGACACAGAGAAGTTAAATAATTTCCCAAGAACATTCAGCTAGAAAACAGCCAAGTCTGCATTCGGCCTTGGCAATCTGGCTTCAGAATTTGTATTTATACAAATTATACTAGGCTGTTCCTCAAAATGAGTGGCTTTTGTATATGGACTCCTTGCCAACTACGTGAGGTACTCAGGGAGCTTTTTCTGACTTTAATTTTGTTTCAGATGATTGGGGTGGGAGGGATTAAAGTTGAGGGTCCTCAATGAATGCATGCAGTGCCTCACTCATTCAGAGTTTATTTTTCGTTTTTGGAATATAAACTTCGTTTTTATTTTTTTTGTGAGGAAGATTGGTGCCGAGCTAACATCTGTTGCCAATCTTTCTCTTTTTGCTTGAGGAAGATTGGCCCTAAGCTAACATCTGTGCCAATCTTCCTCTATTTTGTACGTGGGTCACCACCACAGCATGGCTCGATGAGCAGTGTGTAGGTCCGCACCCAGGATCTGAAACTGCCAAACCCAGGGTGCTAAAGCAGATCGTGCAAACTTAAACACTATGCCTCCGGGCCAGCCCCCAGAGTTTATTTTTCAATAGCACCAAACTATAGTGCCAAGACCAAAGGACATTGGAAGTATACATTTGGTTTAAATTCTTGCTCTTACCCTTATTGGCTGACTTAGTCTTGGTTTCCTCACTTGAACAATGAGGATGATGAAAATGCCCTGCATGATTATTATAAGGTATAGAAATAACACAGGAAAAATACTTGGCTCAAAATAAGTGCTCATTAAATTGTAGACATTATGATGAAAATGGTAACTTTTTGGGTGGCATTTAATTAATACATTTAAGGCACTATGTTGTGGAGAAACAAAAATTAACTCCATATTAGTTCCTACTGTAAGAAAGTAGAAGGTCAAGTCATTAAATAGAGGAGATGAGACACCTGTATAAGTTGTGATAATATAATACAAGGTACCAAGAAAAGGTGTACAGCTGAGGGTGACATCAGACAGAGAGATTAACATCCATTGGAAGAGGTCAGTGAAGATTTCTTGGAGAGAGTGGCATTTGAGCTGGTTTTTAAAAGGTGAGAAAGCTTTGGGCAAGAGAATTTGAGGTTAAGAAGTCACAGATGAACTGGGAAAGCATGAATACAGACACCAAGAGGAGACTTATTGGTGTCCTGAATGTGAAAATATTAATTAGTTCACTGGAGCTAGAAAGCAGGATAGATGGAAAACATGGTCGTAGAGACTTCTGTAGGACCATTCTTCACGTTCAGTCAACAGGTAGCAGCGTCGTTTCTCACTGACTAGGCCAGAGAAGGTCTGTTTTTGCATATTTTCTGGGCTGTAAAGGGGAAATGGAAAGGACAGCTGGCAAGCGTGCAGACTAGAGGGAAGGAACTTAATTTCCTGTCCAATCAGAGTTCACTGACTCGTAGCGAAGAAATTCCACTTGGAAAGCCAGATGCCTTATATAACAGCAGAGGGAAGATGTGTGGAATCAGAAGATGTGTATAAAACAAGCTGAAACTTGGGAGTTGTGGAGGCATCTACTCAAAAGAACGATTTGAAATCAATTGGCTTAACCTAAACCGGCAAGATTTTCCTGTGCAGAATGGATGCCCATCTGGGGCATTCTCTCTTCACAACAAAGAATGTTCAAACCATGAGTATGGCGTTATATGGCAGGAAAAGGGCTGGGTGTGGTGTCAATCACCCTGGGGTCCGAAGTCATTTGTCTCTCAGCGCCTGTCTCAACATCTATAAAAAAAAGATAATATTTATCATGTTTTAATGATATTGTAATTAAACATTTGATGAGAAGATGTTTAAGTGAGGTATGGGTGTAGCAATGCTGGTGTAACATTGCCCACAGCGTGAGGTAAGCTCCTCATCCATTCTCACTGGTATATAATCTTAACTTGATGTCTCTGATTGTTATAATATACTGACATACGCCCATCATCTGTTTCCAAATCCCTTCAGGCTACATCCCTATCTCCGCATCCTCCCATATATCCTTTCACATTCCACCAAATACAATGAAGGCTCGGCATGCCCAGGCAGAAGCAGCATGATGCAGGGGCAAGAACAACAGATTTGGAATCAGAAGTCATGGATTCCTTACGCTGGCTGCATCAATTACTGAACAAGTGGCCTTGGACACATTACTTTACCTTTTTGAGTCTTAACTTCACCTAAAAAAAATGGTGGAGAAATGAGACAAAATATGTTACAGTATATGATACAGTTCTGGTACTTAGTGTGTGCATAAGAATGATAGAGGAGGAAATAAGAAAACCAAGCAATTCTTGGCTGCTGGGGGCTGAGCATCGGCTGTCCTGGGGTGGCAGAAGGAGGTGGAGGTGGGAGATAAGGATTCATTATAGCTTCAGGAGCAGATGAGGACAGTACTTGTGCATACTTGCTGAAAAAATATGAGGATTTGTTTCTCTCCCCGACTTGCATGTGTATTTAAGCCAGCCAGGGGTTCCCACATAGAGACTAGAACTGTTTATTCTTCTCCAACTACCTCCTGCACTTTCCGTATCTGCATCTTTGCCCAGTATGTGTCCTCCACCTGAAATACTTTCTTGTGTATTTCACTGTCCCTTCTCTTTTGCTATACCTCTGGGGCTGAAAGTTGAGTCTTATTTTTACTGTTTCCTACACTCTTCCCACATCACCCAACCCAATGCCATGTATGTGGTAATTTCACAGGACTTTTATTCCTGAGAGAATGGATAAGAAAATAAATGTTCACAGTTATAAGAAAGCTTAGATATTCTTTCTAGTCCAAGTCTATCATTTCTTAAACTGAGATCCGCAAACCGTAGATGGGATTCTGTGAACCACTTGAAAATATAGGTAAAATGTTGTATGTTCCTTTTTTTCTAGGTAGAGCATCTAGAGCTTTTCCCATATTTTCAAAGCAGAAGGTGATCCACAATGGTAAGAATCAACCTTTTTTTAATCAGTTTTTTTATTGAGCTCGTAATAGCTTACGTCAATGTGAGATTTCAGTTGTACATTATTTCTTATCTGTCACCACATAAGTGCTCCCGTTCACTCCCTGTGCCCACCCTCACCCCCCTTCCCCTGGTACCCACTGAACTGTTTTCTTTGTCCACGTACTTGTTTATATTCCACATATGAGTGAAATCATCTGGTGTTCGTCTTTCTCAGTCTGGCTTATTTTGCTTAGCATAATTCCCTCCAGGTCCATCCATGTTGCTGCAAATGGGATGAATTTGTCTTTTTTTCTGGCTGAGTAGTATTCCATTGTGTGTGTATATATATATATATATATATGTATATATACACACCACATCTTCTTTATCCAATCATTGGTCGATGGGCATTTGGGTTGCTTCCATGTCTTGGCTATTGTGAATAGTACTGCAATGAATATAGGGCTGCATATCTTACTTTGGATTGTTGATTTCAAATTGTTTGGGTAGATACCCAGTAGTGGGATAGCTGGATCATATGGTAGTTCTATTTTTAAATTTTCGAGGAGTCTCTATACTATTTTCCATAGTGGCTGCACCAGTTTGCATTCCCACCAGCAGGGTATGAGGGTTCCCTTCTCTCCACACCCTCTCCAATATTTGTTATTTTTAGTCTTAGTGATTATAGCCATTTTAACAGGTGTAAGGTAGTATCTTAGTGTAGCTTTGATTTGCATTTCCCTGATGCTGAGTGATGTCGAACATCTTTGCATGTGCTTATTCGCCATCTGTTTATCTTCTTTGGAAAAATGTCTGTTCATCTCCTCTGCCCACTTTTTGATCGGGTTTTTTTTTTTTTTTTTATTTTCAGTTGTGTGTGTTCCTTATGGAGATTAACCGCTTGTCAGATACGTGATTTGCAAATATTTTCTCCCATTTGGTGGGTTGTCTCTTTGTTTTGATTCTAGTTTCTTTTGCCTTGCAGAAGCTCTTTAGTCTGATGATTCCCACTTGTTTATTTTTTGTTTTGTTTCCCTTGTCTAAGAAGACATGGTATTTGAAAAGATCCTTTTTAGTTCGATGTGCACTACCGATATTATCTTCCATGTATTTTATGGTTTCAGGACATATCTTCAAGTCTTTGGTCCATTTTGAGTTTATTTTTGTCTGTGGCGTGAGAGAGTGGTCTGCCTTCATTATTTTGCATGTGGCTGTCTAGTTTTCCCAACACCATTTATTGAAGAGACTATCTTTTCTCCATTGTATGTTCCTGGTACATTTGTCAAAGATTAGCCATCCTTAGTTGTGTGGTTTTATTTCTGGGCTTTCAGTTCTGTTCCACTGATCTGTGTGCCTGTTTTTGTACCATTATCATGCTGTTTTGATCACTACAGCTTTGTAGTACATTTTGAAGTCAGGGATTGTGATACCTCCAGCTTTGTTCTTTTTTCTCAGGATTGCATTAGCAATTCGCGGTCTTTTGTTGCCCCATGTGAATTTTAGGATTCTTTGTTCTATCTCTGTGAAGAATGTCATTGGGATTCTGACTGGGATGGCATTGAATCTGTAGATTGCTTTAGGTAGTATGGACATTTTAACTATGTTTATTCTTCCAATCCATGAGCAAGGAATCTCTCTCCATCTCTTTATGTCATTAGCAATTTCTCTCAGTAATGTCTTGTAGTGTTCATTGTATAATTCCTTCACTTCCTTGGTTAAATTTATTCCTAGGTACTTTATTCTTTTAGTTGTGATTGCAAATGGAATTGTACTCTTGAGTTCTTTTTCTAAGAATCAACTCTTTTATTTTATGAAGGAAGCCCAAAGAAGGTACATATTTTGGCTAAAGTAATATAGTCACCAGGATGCTAATAGAGCCAGGAGGAGAAACAAAGCTTATTGTTTTCCTTCCAGAAGCCTTGACAACTGTATTCTCAATCATTCCTTCATTCACTTATCTATTGTAGGTCCTGAACTTAGAGTATTAAATTAAATAGATAAATATCCCTGCCTTCATAGAGCTTACTTTCTAGAGGAGAGAGGCAGACAATAAATAAACGGTGAAACCCATACCATATCAGAAGGTGATTAGTGCCATGAAGAAAAACAATGCCAAGAAAGGGGATGGAAAGGGCCTTTGGGGAGGGGTTGTGCTGGTTTAAATATGGAGGTCAGAGAAAGTCTCTCTAGAATGGAGACAATTGAGCTGTCAGTGAATTATAGCTAATTCTTGTTATTTGTGGAGTAATGTTCTACAAAGTTGCTGTGAATACCAAATTAGCGAATACTAAACTATTGCTCTCAGCAGAAAAAAACAATGTTACGTTCTTGTGAGCCTCTGGCCAAAGCACCTTCAACAACTGTTCAATTCGTACTCTTGTTTTGTGTGTGTTTCTGTTTAAAGGCACCTTAAAATATATATATTGTTGCTTCATTGACATTGAACTCACGCCCAACAACACTACAACTCACATCTGAATGAAGCTTATCTAACACAGGTATTTTCTCCATAAGGCACATCACAGCCTTCTTGCACTTAGTAACACTGGACAGCACGCCAGCGCTACCTTTGGGGGCCATTTAAAATAGTGAAATTACCACCAGAAAGCACAAAAATGTGAAAAACGTGGCACTATTAGGCCATGAAAAAGAGACTTGTTTAAAGCACAAGAGCTGAAACGAGAAGGCAGAGCGTCACTTGCTTGACCTCAACTGGGGTCGAGTGTGACAGGCACCTCACCTTTTTCACCACCCTGTGCATGTCCGTGAATGACCGTGAAACTACCCCGAGAAAATTTGGAGGTTACAAGTAAATTTCAGGCTGTGGGCGAATTCACCAAGATGGAATCCACAAATAATGAGGACCAACTACTGGAAACGGAGGAGGTTTCCTGGACGACTCACTGATCCCTGCAAATTTCCCAGCTCCCTGCTCAGTGCTCCTCAGTGGTTGAAATTCTGTGTCTATTCTAAACGTTTGTTTCCTAGATGCTGTGGTATGAGACTTTCCTCTAAATCCACTCAAATGCTACTGACTGGAAAAAAGGAAAGAGCGAGAAAAGCCAGATGAAGAAGCAGAGAGACTTTTCCATCCAGGAGTTTCGCTCAGGCAGACAGCCTGCTTGTGTTTCCTGTAGACCTGTAAATTTGGGGGCCCAGTCCTAGCCACCGTGCAGGGGTAATTTGTGACTCCTTTCCAGTGTAACTAAGCCCTCCTCCCCACCTCACTTCTAACTCCCCAGCTCCCCTCCCCCATGAATATGGTCCAAAAGCATTAGCAAACTTTCTTCTCTGATTTGTGACTTGTCCCAAAGAGAATAATGCTTCTAATTAGGTGATTTTTAATCGGAAAGTTAAGGGTAATTTTATGTTGTCTTTAAACTAGAATTTTACCCCCTGGGCAATGCAATTTCAATTTTTTTTAATGAAAAGCACTGGAAACAGGAATTTTTGTAAAAAACAGTTTGAGAAAGGCACTTAGTTATGGAAAACAGAACTCAGCAATGAAACTTGGCCATGCTACAGGAAGTCCTTGGGTGGGGTTATTATATGTAAGCCCTGGACTAGAGAGGGGAAGAAACTCAGGGTGTAGACCCAGCTCTACCTGTATTCTTTGAGTGAGCTTGGGTGAGTCTCTCCCTCTCTATGCTTCCATTTCTCAATTGGGAAATAAGAGGTTGGATATTCTACAGGGTACCTCTCAGTCAGTATTCTGGGACACAGGAAGATAAAATAAAATCTAATACTACTCTTTATCTATATCCATTAATTTATCAGAAAAGATTTTCAAATATTTTTGATGCCTAATTTGTACCTAAGAAAATCTTGCTAAGAGTAAAAAATTGTCGAGTTTTTTAGAATTTTAGAATTTTAAGAGTTTTAGGGTCACCATCAATGTGTACTAATTGTCTGTACTTATATAGCCACAGTGTTCTTGGTAATGACGTCTACAGTTCTTAGCACAGTATTTAAGATCATGTGTGGTCTCACCCTTGGCTACCAATTCAGCCTCACATCTCCTCATCCCCCCCGTGCCCTTCACCATTATTCACCCTGTGTCAAACCATGCGGAATTTCTTCAGTTCCCTCTCCATGCCAGGCCTACTCATCGTTCTCTCTCTTTGGAAAACCCATTCTCCTATTTGTCCTTTTAGGAGGAGCTTATTCGTTCAGTTTCAAGAATCTACTCATGTCTCATCTCTTCTGTGAAGACTTTCAAAGATTTTTCCATGTCTATCTGACTCCCCCCACCCCATACTAGTGGAGAGTTCTAGCAAAGTGCTGGTAACTCTGATAAAGTTATTTATTTATGCACTCATCTTCCTTAATAAATTGAAAACCCCTGACACACATATGTGTCCTCTTCCCTAACACCTAGAAAAGCGTTTGGCACCTGGTAGTTACTCAGGAATGTTTGATGAATGAATCTAATAAAGAACATGCACGAGAAATTGAAGCCTGATTACTTCACTATTTACCCCAAACTCAGGGATCAACCTCTACTTAGTACTAGCCATGGGTGTCATGAAGAATGTGGGCCTACTATTGCCAGATCTTCCAATTTTTCAAGAAAAGTAAAACAATCTAAATTTTTATGCAAAATATCACAATTTTTAATACTGGCAAGCCATTTAAAATTATTTGAAATTTGGTCTGGCAAATATGACATAGGCTTCCACATGTGCAACCTTTGGCCTAGCATGAAATCCACATTCCTTTGCATACAACCCACACCTTTCCAAACTAGTACCTGTCTGCCTATATTCTCAACTTTATTTTTACCCACTCTTGGCAATCACTTTCAGTTCCCATCATGCTTTGATAAGAACTCATGCTTCTATTCTGCAAGACCATTGCATCTACTCTTCCTTCATTCTTCAATAGGAGAAATTCTCTCATATGTCAACATCAGTTCACATTTCTTACCTGTTTCCTACAGACACTTCTCCTCCATAGGAAGACAGACTCTCTCCTCTAGGGTCTAATAGAACTCTGAGTGGACTTCTAGTATTGTTCTTGCCATCATGTATTATAGCCACTTGCCTGTAAACTATTTAGAACATTCTTTTATTTATCTATTTTTAGAAAATGTTAGGGGCTGGCCCGATGTTGCAGTGGTTAAGTTCTCACATTCCACTTTGGTGGCCCGGGGTTCACCAGTTCGGATCCCAGGTGTGGACATGGCACCGTTTGGCAAGCCATGCTGTGATGGGTGTCCCACATATAGAGTAGAGGAAGATGGGCATGGATGTTAGCTCAGGGCCAGTCTTCCTCAGCAAAAAGAGGAGGATTGGTGGCAGATGTTAGCTCAGGGCTGGTCTTCCTCAAAAAAAAAAAAAAAGAAAGTATTGAATCCCTCCTACATGCCAGATACCATGGTACTGTTAAGGACTCAGATGAGAAATCAACGTCATCCCTGTTCCCAAGGAGTTCACAATCTAATAACAAAAGGGACTATATTATATTTCTTTCTGAATCTCTAGCATCTTGCAACAAATAATAGGGGCTCAATAAAATTTGTTAAATGAGTCCAGCATATAATGCTAATTTTCTGAGCATTTAATGATGAACAATGCACTCTGAGGGAAGCAAAAAATATCCTACAGTGTCTTGCACATGGTAGATACTATGTAAGTATTCGGAAACGTGAATAAGGCATGAAGTCCCCCTGGACTTTCATGATCTACTTGAGAATATCTATATCTGTATACTAATTGAAAATAATGATTGCATTTGAAGTCACATTTAGAAAGTAGATTATAAGGGTTACAGAAGTTTAACATAATGAAAGGTGATCATGAGATGGAGTCGTAAAGAAAGGCTTCTGTAAGGAGGTGGGTTCTGAGTTGTGAATTAAATGATATGATCTGGTTGGGGGAAAGGCATGGAGTAGATGCTGTTTGTGGATATATGTGGGGATGTAGAAATGGTAAGGCTTATTTGGAGGTGAGTAAAGGAGAAGCAAAGAAGCGAATTAATGCTTAATGAACACCTCCCATGAGCCATGCATGATAATACACACATCACGCGTAATTATCTCATGTCCTTCCCTCAGCCAGGATGTAAGCTCATGAAGACAGGGATCTTTTCTATTTGACTCATCACTGTATCCCCACACTGAGCACCTTATCTTGCACATAGTAGATACTCAGAAATATTTGTAAATGAGGAAATGAATGACTCCACATAGACATTATTGTTCCTATTATACAGATAAGGAAACTACAGAGATGGACAGTAACTTGCCCAATGTCCAGGCCAGTAGTCTCAAAGTGTGGCCCCTGGGCTGCACCATCAGTATCCCCTGGGAATTTGTTAGGAAGGAAAATTCTTCAAACCTATGGAATCAGAAATCCAGGCAGTTCTAAAGCAATCCTGAGAAAAAAGAACAAAGCTGGCATCAGACTCCTTCATTTCAAAGTAGGCAACAAATCTATAGTAATGAAAACAACATGGTACTGGCAGAAAACAGACATACAGATCAATGGAACAGAAATAAATCCACATATTTATGGAGAGCTAATGTCTGACAAAGGAGCCAAGAACATACAATGGAGAAAGGAAACTCTCTTCAATAAAGATTGCTGGGAAAACTAGACAGCCACATGCAAAAGAATGAAAGTAGACCGCTTTCTTACACCATGCACAAGAATTAACTCAAAATGGATTAAAGACTTGAATGTAAGACTTGAAACTATAAAACTCCCAGAAAAAAACATAGGCAGCCTGATCTTTGACATCAGTCTTAGCAATATCTTTTTGGAAATGTCTCCTCAGGTACAGGAAACAAAAGAAAAAATAAACAAACGGGACTACATCAAACTAAAAAGCTCCTGCACAGCAAAAGAAACCATCAACAAAACGAAAAGGCAACCTAACGATTGGGAGAAGATATTTGCAAATCATATATCTGATAAGAGGTTAATATTCAAAATATATAAAGAACTCATATAACTCAACAACACAAAAACAAAATACCTGATTAAAAAACGAGCAGAGACTCTGAACAGACATTTTTCCAAAGAAGATAGACAGATGGCCAACAGATACATGGAAAGCTGTTCAACATCACTAATTATTAGGGAAATGCCAATCAAAGCTATAATGAGATATCACCTCCCACCTATTAGAACAACTATTATTAAAAAGGCAAGAAATAACAAATATTGCAGAGGATGTGGAGAAAAGGGAACCCTCACACACTGCTGGTGGGAATGTAAACTGTTGCAGCCACTATCAAAAACAGTATGGAGATTTCTCAAAAAATTAAAAATAGAAATACCATATGATCTAGCTATTCTACTTTTGAGTATTCCAAGAACACAAAAAGAGTAATTTGAAAAGATACATGTATCCTTATGTTCATTGCAGCGTTATTCACAATAGCCAAGACTTGGAAACAAGCAAAGTGCCCATCAATAGATGAACAGATACAGAAGATGTGGTATACATATACATATATATATATACACACACACACACAATGGAATACTACTGAGCCATAAAAAATGAAACCTATAAGCCATATAGTGAAAGACAAAGACTGTATGATTTCATTCAGATGTGGAAGATGAACTAACACGGATAAGGAGAACAGAATGGTGGCTACCAGAGGAGAAGGGGATGAGGGGGAGCGCAAAAGGATAAAGGGGCCCGTATGTATTGTAATGGCTAAAAACTAGACTATTGAGGGTGAGCACGATGCAGTCTATACAGAAACTGATATATAATAATGTGCACCTGAAACTACACAATGTTATAAACCAATATGACCTCAATAAAATAATTAAGTAAAAAAATAAATAAAAACAAAAAATAAATTAAAAAGAAAAGATGAAATCTTGCCACTTGCAACAACACAGACGGACCTTGGGGGTACTACGCTACGTGAAATAAGTCAGATGGAGAAAGCCAAACACTGTATGATTTCCCTCTTATGTGGAAGATAAAACAACAACAACAAATAAACACACAGATGCAGAGAACAGATTGGTGGCCACCAGAGGGGAAGGGAGTGGGGGGAAGATGAAGGGGTTAAAAGGGGACATTTGTATGGTGATGGATGGAAACTGTACTTTTGGTGGTAAACACAATGCAGTGTATACAGAAGTCAAAATGCAATGATGTTATATAATGTTATAAACCACTGTTACCTCAATAAAAAAAAATTAAGACTATAACTACCATACGATCCAGCTATTCCACTGCTGGTTATTTATCCAAAGAACATGAAAACATGAACGCGCAAAGATATATGCACCTGTATGCTCCTTACAGCCTTATTCACAATAGCCAAGACTTGGAAGCAACCTAGGTGCCCATCAAGGGTCAAATGGATAAAGAAGGTGTGATATATATACATGATGGAATACCACTCAGCCATAAGAAATGATGAAATCCTGCCATCTGTGACAACATGGATGGACCTTGAGGGTATTATGCTGAGTGAAATAAGTCAGACAGAGAAAGGCAAATACCGTATGATCTCACTCATAAGGAGAAGATAAAAACAATGACAAACAAACATGTAGATATAGAGATTGGATTGGCGGTTACCAGAGGGGACGTGGGGAGGGAGGAGGGCAAAGGGGTGCCAGGCACATGTGTGGGTGAGGTACTGTAACTAGTCCTTGGGTAGTGAACGTGATGCAGTCAACACAGAAAGTGAATTGTAATAATGTACACTGGAAATGTATATAATGTTACCAAAGTTACCGCAATAAAAAAATTTAAAAAAAAGAAACCCAGGTGATTCTGAGGCATGCCAAAGTTTGAGACCTACTGATTCAGTAGGAGGTGGCTTTGGATGGTCTGTCTGGATTAAATCCTAAACTACGTTCTGTCTACAGCCAAAGAGTTATTTAAGACTACATTTTCTAAAGTTTGTTTTGTGGAATATTTTCTGACTAACGTTAGTGAATGTCATTGACAAAATAAAATTTTCTATATCCAAATATGCTTGGGAAACACGAGGTTAGCAGGGTTAAACGGGTTTCTTTACTGTCGAGTTTATCTGAGACTCTAAAGCACTCTATATCGCGCATCTGCTCAAAGGAAATATGATTCCCCAGTCTTGTGTGCGGCAGGAGGGCAGAACAGCAAGTGTGGGCTTTGGTGTTTAACAGCTTGTATTCAAATTCTTTATCGCTGTATCTTCGTGACCTTAGGCAAGTCTGCTAACAGCTCTGTCTGTCAGTTGCCTAACCTGTAAGTAGACAACAATAATTCCTACTTCATGGAATTTGTGGAGATTAAATAAGACAGTACAAGTAAAACATGTATCATAATGTCTGATAAACAGCATGCAATGGATGTTAGCCATTATAGTTGTGCTTAATGTCAATATTCTCAGTATTTTTAGGAAATATTGCAGATTGGCTCACCCCTTTCTACAGTATCTTCCTACACTGGCTGGAAATCTAAAAACTGCATTTGCTAGACTTCCTAGAGCTAAGCTGCAGTATTTGACCTAGTTTATGCCAGGCAAACATACTTAAGTTTTAGAAGGAAGGAGAGGCAATGAGGGAGGCAGCCCAATATGGTGATTGAATCTTCTGGAAAGGGAAAATGGAGAGGTGTTTGGTTCTTTTGGGGAAGTTGAGGCAGAAGCTCTAGTGTCCAGTCTTAGGATCATGAGTGCCCTTTGGCAGGTGGCAGCAGTGGCAGTGAGGATTCTGCTGGAGTCTCACTACTCGGAGTGTGTTTCCAGACCAGCTACACTGGCAGCTGAACTTGTTGGAAAAGCAGAAGCTGAGGCCACACCCTAGACGTACAGAATCACACTCTATCAGCCAGATCCCAGAAGATGTGTATGCACGTGAAAGTTGGTGAAACACGCACTAGGGTCCTGTGGCCCATCCTTACGGTGTAGCTCGCTACAATTTAGCATTCAACATTCAGTTACATAACACCGTTTCCGCAAAACCTTCTGCTTCAGTTAGCTAGTGTGGATGCTATTATCTGCAACTAAAAGTTTGACCGTTTAACCACAGAAGTCTTTTTTCTTTTTGGGGGCCGGGGGAAGGTTAGCATGTGACTCTTTTGAAAGCACTTTTGTAAAACGCCAGGGAGTAAAAGTCCTCTTACGTAATATGGGACCAGATTTTAGAGGGAAGCCCACTTTTATTCTCTTGAATCTGTTGCTCATAAAAGCAAAAGGAGCTTTGCATTAGCAAGTGTAAAAATCCTCAACTGACAGAACTGGCTTGCGTTTAAAACAATCTGGAAATTTTCAATGGAGGCATTAATTTGTTTCCATGCCTTTTGAGTAAACATTTATTTCTCCTTACAGAAACCTTACTTCATATGTGCAAATTGTCTTGATTCATTATAGCAAGATGCTGAGGTCACATGTTAGAAAATGACTTAAACCAGTTGGGTTAAACACACGTCTTGGATTCTTTTTGGTAGAAAATAGTAGGTTCAAAGAGTTTAAGGTGGGAGAGCTTCAGCTGCTCCCTCATAACCTTGCTACCAGATTATTCTCAAAGCTAATCTCAGACCAAATTCTTCCATACACACAAACATTTCTTAAAAAACAAATATTTCATTAGCAAGCTGACACCAGAGTTCACACATGTGTTTTCTAAAGCTGATGAAGTTCCAGCTCTTTTGTCTTTTCAGGTTCTGTAAACAGAATTTTGAATAAAAGGTGGCCCCCAAAGCAAACATAGCAATTTTGCAGAGGCACGGTTCTGTGACCCCTAAAGTCAACACCAGCCATCCAGGCAAACGGGGGAGGCACCATCCGTAAGAGTACAATCTGCAGGCTTTGCTGGATTCTTACACCCTGCTTATGCAGGAGTTCGGAGGGTGCAAATGCAAGAGTGTGGGAGAAACTCTAAAATGTTTTAGCCAATTCTTATGCATTTCACTGACAGGAGCCCATTCTAACATTTGTCTTGCTAATTAGTCAACTACTCATTTCACCAATTAAAAACACTTATGGCTTTCACTTTGATAAATAATACAACCTTGGAATTGATTGTAGCTATTGCTCTCATAGCCGCTTCTGGACATAGCCTTTCTGATTTAATGCCAGCTGATCACCTTTGCAGTACACGTTCCTGATTAGAATGCTTGTGGAGGCCTCTGGGTTATAGTTTTTGACCTAAGGAATGCACACAATTTCAGATTAATTTTGATGGGTAAATTGCAGACACTTTACAAGTGTGGATGTGGGTTTGTTTGGCCAGACTTCTGGATTAACAGGGAACCAAGTCTGAATCCTAATAAATAATTTATTAATTCATTCCTTTCCTCATTGACTAGTGAGCCCTGTACTAGAAGCTGAGGCCCAGAGATTAAAAGACAGTCTCTGTCTCAGGGAGAACGGCATCTACAGAAGAGGACATACAATGAAAACAGTGTGGCAGATACTATGGCAGGGGAGCCTGGGTGCTGCAGTCACATTGATAATGGGTGGAGAATGAAGGGGTGAAATGAAACCGGTGATGTCCCTGAGGAAGTGACTTCCCTGAGGAGTTGACATCTAAAGTGAGTTTTAAGGGTGAGCATAAGTTGGACAGTCCATACAAGAAGACAAATGTGGGCAGTGGTAGTCGTGTTTAAATAATGGCAGTGTGCTTTGAAATCCACTGTAATAACGGTGAGACCAATAAGATATATTCTTTCCCCTCCCCCATCTCTCATACTCTACTCCATTTGTGGGTATGAAGGGAGGAAGGAGTTTGGGTTGTTATATACCAAGGACTAGAGCTAAGTGCTTTAGACTCAGAAAATCAGAGAACCATAGAATTGTAACTGCTACGCTGGAGACTCTTCATTAGGTGTAAACCATTATTCTGGATCATCACTGAGTGGATTTTTCCCCTTTCAGGAGAAAGTGAAGAAAGGTTTCCACAGCTTGTTGTTGTTGTTATTTGTTGTCAGTTATTCAAGATATCTAGTTCCTCGTACCTACAGTTTCATACAATGTATTCCTCAGAACTTTGACCACGTCCTTATTCTGCTACTTACTGAGTAACTGGATAAAGTGATTTGACCTTCTAAACCCCCGAAGAGGTAGTGATATTGACTTTATTTATCACAGGAATTAAGTTAAATAATTTGTCAGTGCCTAGCCCAGTGCTTGTGACATCGTAGGAGCTCAAGGCATGATATTCCCAATAATATTGTATTGTTAATGATATTTATCATGACATTCTTAAAATTATGTTTTTCTGTTGTCCGTCATGCTGCACAGGTGAGCACGGGAGACTCATTGATGGTGGTGGCATTGGCTTGGGCCAGGAGCCATTGAGCTGTTGATCCATCCTGACCATTGAATTTCCTTTTAGTTTTGGACTCTCAAAGTCATCTTCATATAGGAATGGCTTAATGTGGCAGCTCCAGGTGAAGATGCCATGTGCATAAATCTTGGTGCTGCCCTGCATTCAAGCCGACCCACAGTCCTAGTCGCTGGCAGCCCGCCTCACTGCTGATGCTTCTTCCCTGGTGCTCAGATCCCGGGTGCCTCCTGCAAGAACTTCCACTCCCTGCCTCTCTCACTGTCTTTCTAATCCACTACCTATCCACAGACAGCTAACAAGGATCCTGCCTTCCTCCATCAGTGGAAAGAGCATACGCTTCAAAGTCTGAAAAACCTAGCGTCCAGTCTTGGCTCTGAATAAACAGTGTGGCCTTGGGCAAGTTACTTCACCCCTCTGAGCTTCTATTTCCTCAATTGTAGGTTGGGTATAAAATATGCATTTTGAAAATCTGGGTCTTTATTTTATGAGATTTTTCCATAGTAGCTAGGGAGGAAGTTCTTAGTGCATAGAGATAAATGACTTTTAAAATAAAGTTCATGAATAATTAGATCATTTTAATAAATAAAACAAATTAATCTGGTTCTCACAAATAGTTTTCTTAAGACCTAGCAAAATATTATTTGCTATAATTATCAGCTAGAAATAGAAAATCATCTATAATCACTTTTTATGTTTCTTTTAGTTGCTACCTATGCTTAGTTACTCAAAGCATGTTGCAAGTCTCATTTGGTGCACATCTATTGCTCCCGTTTGCTAACAGATAAAGTTTGAGTATTCCACGAAATAGCTCTTATTAAACTAAGTTAATAATGTAAACTTGGTAATCTGGGTTTTACTGCAGATTTACATTGCATGTAGCATGGCCATTCTAGTGCTTAATTTTCCTATGTGCAAAATAATCATCATAAAGACCAAATTCAAGGGAAAAGACAAAGAATTGTTGAGATTGAGGGAGATGATGCATGTAAAGCATTTCATACAATGTTGGCACACGGTCGATGCTCAGGAAATGGGTTGGTGATATCATTTTTTTATTGTTTTTACTATATATTTCTCTGAAAATAATTTCTCTCCTGACTAATGGAAAAACTGGGTATGAGTTTGTGCTTCTGGAGTTTTAAAGAGAAATAGTAATCTCTGTATGTTTTTTGGTCTTCCGTGGACTCATGTGCCAGTTTCCCTGGATCCTTAGCACCTCCATAGAGATCAGAGATCTGGGGTCTTCACACCCCACCTCCGGCACGGTGTCAGACGTGAGACCTAGCACTTAGGCAAGCTTCACTTAATAACCATCTTAAAGACAAGAAAACCAAACCACAGAATACATGGTAGGACTGAGGACTTGGACAAGATTGGTCCTTGAAAGGCAGTTTGGTCTAGGATTTAGATTGTTTTAGGGAGTGAGTTTAAGACTTCAGCCCACTTAACCTGTCAGAACAGCAGCCGCAGCAAGGCACTGTGAGGTGACTCCTTCCTTCCTCCCTCCCACTGTTAGGGGGTGAGGGGAGGGGGCAGAGGAGGGGTGGGATTAAGTACTAACATAAAAAGGACATAGCAGGCCCAAGGCCTGAGAGGAGAGAGGGAGAACACAGGGCCTTAATTAATTCCTTCCTTCCCACCAGTCCCAAAGGTCTTGGAGAAGAGCAATAATAGAAAGGAACCCTGGAAACAGCTAGAAAGACACCAGGCTGTGGGAACGGACTGGAGACAGGGAGCAAGCCTAAGGGTGAGGTGGCCAAGGAAGCCCAGAAGGAACCAAATGTGGGATTTGCTCAAACCGCAAACTGAAGAGAATGCAGAGACTTTCTTTTGTCCTTGTTTTCCCCACCACCAGATGCAACATATCTGTGTCCATATTGTTTTGCAGTCGCACTAATTCTAATGCACACGTACAATTATTTTTGTAGGTTGCTGACTTTTCACAGGACTTAAAAATAGAGGGTGGAAGGAAGACGGAACTCACAAAATACATTCACAGATGACTAAACTGAGATTCACAGAAACTAAATTGACTTCCACCAAAAGTCCATTCCACCAGTAGTCAGGTTGGGTGCCAAATAATGTAGAACTAAGATCAGATACTAGATACGTTCCAGGTACGTTCTTAGGAACTTTATAAATGCTGTTAATAAAACTCATAGTAATACCAGATTATAGGATTATTATTTCTATTTGCAGAAATGGAGCTCCTAAGATACCTGACTGGCATAGAGTCACATTACTACCCAGTGATCCAACTGTGATCTGGTCCCAAAGCCATTGTGCCTTTTCCCCCATCATACTGCACTGGAGTCCAATCTTTAGAGACACAAGAGTCCCTTTAGTTAGCAGAGAGCGGCAGTGAAGCTGGTACAACCCTTGGCAGTTGTTTCAGAGAATTATGTCAGATCTTTTACTCGAGGGAACCCCTCTCTTCCATTCTGTAGCCTCTCCCTCTCTCTTTCTCCTCTTAATCTTCTCTTTCCTTTCCCCACTTTTAATCCAAGTGAATCTTAAGGAAAACGAAATCCGTATGTTTTTGATTCATTTTCGCTTAACTCATCAAAATATGATTTGAGAAAGAGTAGATTTGCAGAGAAGTGAATTTTAAAGCTCTTTCTCCCTGAAAAATAGGATCTCTACTCTGGCCAAAATCATAAAAACTTCAAATTTCAAGTGTTAGGGCTCAGCTTAATACATAGAAATAATGTGATTTGAGGGAGCTGTAATTTTAGACTAACACTTTGCTGCAAGCCAAGTACGAGAGGATATGAGGCCACATTGGTGCTATGAGATGAAGGCTTTTAGGTGCCCAGTTAAGTAAATTTCTTCTATTGCCATCATCATCATAAAAGATATTGACATTGTGGGCAAAATAACATTCATATTTTAGTATTGGAAGGGAAGCCAAAAGTCACATCACTCAATAGTCTCAGTTCATGGGTGAGGAAACTGAGGCCCAGCGAGACATCGGGGTGTGCTCAGGTCACAGAGCTTGACCTATGCTCCTGGGTCCTGGGCGCCAAGTTCATTGCTCTTTTCTTTGGCTTCCTGTAAAAAAAATTCATGTGACATTGTATTACTTTTACTAGAAATCTCTCCAAAATATACACCAATGCACTAAACATTAAAAAAATAAATAGTATTTCCTGTCTCTCTGGTGAAAAAAAAACAACAATCAATCTCCATTTGGATATCAGCATGAA
This sequence comes from Equus asinus, assembly GCF_041296235.1. NCBI lineage: Eukaryota > Metazoa > Chordata > Mammalia > Perissodactyla > Equidae > Equus > Equus asinus. The sequence continues at coordinate 68,730,124 of NC_091794.1, forward strand.
AAATTACCCTAATTCACTTGAGAAAATGACCTTGAATCTTCTCCACAATGGAGTACATCATAGGTGGTAGCAAATGTTCCTTTACATGCAAAAGGTAGGAAACTAACAGCTAAAAAGAATCAATCTGTGTCAGGTATCTTATGTAGATTTCAGTAATAATAACAACAATATAAAGAATTAATAATTCAGAGGAAAATGCATATTATTTAGGGGTTAGTGTTTTGTGGTCAGAGTCAGATTATGTCATTAGTTATGTAATCCTAGGCAAGGATGAGTCATCTCATCCCAGGCAAATTAAGCCTCAGTATAAACATCTCTGAAATGGGCCTAATGGCAACACTCACCTCCTAGAGTGACGTGAGGACCAGAGAATGCACATAAGCATGTGCCTCAAATGTGGGAAGCCGGACATACTGATTTTGATAGTCTTAAGTGCTTACCAGTTACCAGGCGCCCTGCTGCAACTTACAACAATGATTTATCTTAATTTTTACAACAACTCTGTCACGTAGACATTATCACTATCTTCATTTTCCAGGTGAAGAAACTTTGGTTTGGAGAGGTAAATAAGGGGCGGAACAGAGGCTCTAATCAGAAATTGACTTCATAGCACATCTCTTTAACCACACTGCTATTTTGTTGTTAGTATATTAGACAACTTCATTTTGGTGTCACAACTCCCTTATGATCTAGGTATTATTATCTCCCTCTTATAGATGAAAAAACTGCTGCTTTAAGAGTGTGAGATCCTATCCCATCTCACCAGGTTACTAAGCAGCAAAGTGAAAATTAGCATCCTGTTTTCAGATTCGGAGTTCTGTGATCATTCCAATGTGTCCAGCTACCTCTTACGAAAGTTTGCTCAAATCATGACGTCCTGGAAAGATTGATTTGAAAACATATTCCAAGGATTGGTTAGGGGTTAGGAACTGGCTACCATGCTGGAGAGCATGAGCTGATATCTGCTCCTCTTCGATCTTCCTGACCTCCTGCTGAGCCCTGGGAGCTAGTATCTGCTATCCCATCCTCTGACTTGAACCACAAGGCATTTTATCTAAATTCAATTTTTCCAAGCAAATTGGAGTAGCTTCTGTATTCCAGCTGCCTTGTCCAGACCAAGTCTTATGGGAAGATTGTTTCCCATGCCCCAGAGTGCACAGTAGCCCTAACGTGCGAGCCATCTGCTGAAATATTTCACTTACTGGCATCGTCAGAACACTTTCTTATCCCTCTGTCACACTCATCTTTGCTTCTTGAATTCATTGTTACTAGGAGTTGAGAAAGAGAAGGGAAGAGCTTTCATTTTGTTCAATAGTTTAACTAAACGAGTGTTTACTATTTTCTCTTATCAGACCAAAGCTAAGAAGTAGGGAGGCAGAGATAAGTAAATGCAAGTTCTTTTGTCTTCTTTAATCCTTGTCTCAATTGGGGTCCAGTCAGAAAAACAGAACCCACTCAGGAAGTTTAATGGGGATGATTTCATATGGTGAACTGGTAGCAAACTTGTGAGAGGTGCTGAAAGGTCAAATGGGGATGGTGAGGCAACCTAGAGATTAGGAACCTAAGAGAAAGCTGCTTGCACCCCTAGGACTGTAGGGACCAAGGGAGACAACAGTGTTACCAGAACCTGGGAGAGAGGAACTGGGAATGTAGAGAGAGCAGCTGCCACAGGGCACTGACAGTAAAGGAAAGGCAGGTACAACCAGAGACACCTCTGGAACAGAGAGGGGCAGAAACACCCTGGCACCTCCCCTCCTCTCACCCTCCAACCTTCCATCAGAGCCCTCCATTGCCAAACTGAACTGAAGCCAGTTGGCATGGGAGCCTGGAAACTAGAGTTTTCCAGGGGTCAGTCCCTGCTCTACAAGGCCCAGCAGGGTGGGGCGTGGATAGCATGATCCTCAAACTTCTGTTTTCTCTTTTCTCCATCCTGCCACCCATTCTCCCTCTCTCTTCAAGCCATGAGACATTGAAACAGCATGAGAAGGTAAAAATGTTTGTCCCAGCTCTCACCGTAAGTCACTCAGCTGCCTTCAAAATCAAATCCGAAGGTATTACCATGCACACATAGCCCTCTTTGATCTGGATTCTCCCTACTGCTCCTATCTCATCTTTCACCAATTCCCCAATACCAACTGGCTCCTATGAAATCAAGGTTCGTACATTTCCTTTCTTCTTACCTCCTTTCCTTTGGCTAGTTTGTTCTCTATGAATGTCTGGATTTTCCTCTCTTTATGCAATGTTTATTTATTCAAAAGACATTTTCGCAGATTCTCCCATGTGTCAGAATCTGTGAGAAAAACAGGGGCAAGACATTATCCTTGCTCTCAGAGTGATTCTGGTGTCTTCTTCTCCCATGAAGGACCAGATATGGATACGGCCAGACATTTACACAAAGCAGATGGAGCAAGAAGAGACAGAGGGGAGAGCTACTTGAGTCTTGAGGGTGTTTCAAAGATTAAACTAGGAAACTCAGGTTCAACTGTCAGGTTCAAGAGGTAAGCACAGATCAGAAATTAAAGATAAAGCTAGAGGTAAGAAGGTAGGTCATCACTAGATGGGGCCAAAGTAAGGGAACTGAAGGCAGTTGTAATAAGTGGGTTAGAAGTAGCTAGAGCTCATCTTAGTTGACACGGCTACAGGATAGGTTGGTCCATTTTAAAGACATGGTATTAGCCTCACCGTTCATAGCATGATGGAGATTGTCTGAGCAGGCATATTCCTTTAAGCCAGAGGTTGGCCAACTTTTTCTAAAAGGGCCAGATAGTAAATGTTGTAGGCTTTGCTGGAAACACAGTCTCTGATACAACTGCTCAGCCTGCCGTTGCAAAAGTAGCCAGAGACAATCTATAAACAAAGGGGTGTGGCTGGGTTCCATTAAAATTGTATCTACAAAAACAGGTTTTGGCCTTTTGGCCAACTTCTGCTAAGCCATCAGACCTGTCTCCACGCCCTGCGACCGGTACTGGATAGGCCAGACTCAGCCCTGAGGCCTTGCCTTTATTCATTTCACACCACGCTTCTCAACCTGTCCCCAGTCTTCTTCACATCTCACCTTACCAATGATTAAATCTTTTTTTTGGTTAATAGTTTTGCCACATTCGTTGGAGCTGATGTTTAATACTACCTCTCCAGTGTTGACATCCTTCTTCCTACTTCGGAAATTCGTCTGCCTTTAACTCCAGCTGCGTTTATTTAACTTGTACTAAGCATCTGGAATTGAACCAGGTCCTTTGTGTTTATTTCATCTATCTTGAATAATTTTATGTTTACATTGACTCTGTGAGATAGCTATTACTACTTTTTTCCACAAATGATGAACTTGAAGCTGAGAAGTTTAATACTTTATCCAAGGATATAGCCAGTGAATGGCATGGCTGGAATTTTAAATCATGAATATTTAAATACAAAGCATATTTTTTCTCTCACTATACCAGCAAATTGCATCTTAACTTTTTATGGGAGCACAAAAATTTGGCAATGGGGTTCATATGCTTCCTCTGAAAAATCAATGCTAGTAAATGGAGAGAGACATCTTGGTGTAAATGAGGTAGCAGTGAGCTGGAGTCATGCCCCCTGGGGATGGTCCTGGCCCAGTCATGGACTGGCTGCATGACACACTCTTCTTGGAGCCCCTGGGTCCTCTGCTATTTATCTTTTCTTGCCTTCTGTCAAAATAATGTTTGCTTTAATGCTCATATTTCTACTGCTGTATTTAGCATTTTCACATAACTCTTTATTTAATTGTTATCTTTAAGATTTTAACATATGTGCCTAAATTTCAAATTTTCTAAGAAAGCCTAAAGTTAATTAGTGTCTATATCCTGCCCTCAGAAGAGATGTTTTAACATCTCTCTGCCAATACTCTACCCCAATCATCATGACATTGTTATCTAATTTTACAATTCCAACTTATTTTAAACACTTGTTTGAATATTGTCATTCTCATTGTTCTTATACATGTTATATTCAATACTTATTTAGATTTTCCAATTTTTTGCCAATTTTTATTTTTCTTATACATACTTCTTACATCTACTCTTATCAATTGGTTCTTTTTTTTTCCCAGCAAAACTCCATAGATAGTAAAGTGGATATGAAATGGTATCTTGGTGGTTACTTTGTTCTTTTTTATATCTACTTTTAAAAATCTCCCTTTTTCTTATTATTGCCATTCTTTCCTTTAATTCTTTGAGCACTTTAAGCATGTTTGTTAAATTCCTTTTGAGATCACAATATTACCTCTAGTCCTTACATTTAAATTTTCCTATTTTAGAGGGTTTGCAATCCTTCTTACCTGCATTGATTTATATATATGTTTTAGAATTTTGCTCTATGAGCTCATCTTCTGCATGAGTTAACTCATGTAAGGTTTTTCTCCCACATTTGCATTGAGTTGTCAGCTTCTCGTCTGGTTTGTCACCTCAGTATCACCCCTGCCCCTTCTCTACTCTCCACTGCACCTAAGAGTGAAGTATGAAAATTACATTTCCCACAACCTTTTGGGTAGATTTTGATGATGAGAAGTGCTCACATAAGATTTGGAAAGTGGAAAAGATGCTCTCGAGCCACAGCTGCTGCCGGAAGATGCAAGAGCGTTGACAGACAGCAAAGGTAGGATTTTTTTTCCAGCTCCTTCCAGATAGCCTCCTGAGCAGGAGTCAAGCAAACTTTTTCTGTAAAGGACCAGGTATAAATATTGCAGCCTTTGCAGGCCATATAAGGTCTCTGTCACGTATTTCTTCTTTTGTACTTCCCTGTATAAACGTTAAAAAAATAGTCTTAGGTAGCTAGCAGTACAATAGCAGATCGTGAGCCAGGTTTGGCCCACAGGCCATAGTTTTTTGACTCCTGCTCCAGCGAAGAATCTTCCACTTCAGGCCACTGAGCTCACTGGTGGCAGTGTGCCTGCTATTCCTGCACTTGCAGATCCTGACAGCCAGCAGTGGCCATCCTGATCTTGTTCCCCGAGTCCTTCCAAAGATGGTGTAAGATTCTAAATTCCCTAAAGAAGCTTCTGGTTTCCCATTCAAAGGCTACAAGTTACTTTAATGGTTGTCCGTGACAAGACACCATATAGATCATTTCGTCTGAATTGGTTTCCTTGTTAGTTTTTAGAATTTTGGTTTTCAGTAGTGATAAGACAAGTCAGGTCTGCTCTTGGTAAGGCACAACTTTAGAATTCCCATTTCATGCTGGGATTGCACCCTCAGCCAGGGCACGTACGCTCGTTTCTGGTTATGGCCTGGTGCTACTTGTTGGAGATTTTCAGATCTTCTTTTGTGCCTGAAAGCCTATTCTGAGTCCTAAGTTGGTGCAGGGGTCCTAGTTTCAGATTCCTTTGGTGATCAGAGTCTTGCGACCCAATCCCTTTCCAACATGAGCACTGAAATTTCAGCTCCTGAAGCTTGTGTTGGACCTAAACCCTTTGGGAACAATTCAGCATTAACTTCCACTCACCACTGGGGTTCCCTCTAAATTTCTGGCATAGGGAGTTTTCTCTTTCTTGCTTTGTAGTTGGTGTATGTGTTATTAAAAATGTTTTATCTGGAATTTCTATGAGTTTGAACTGTGGAAGAGGTGATTTTAGCATGTACTTAATCTACCCTCTTGACCTGGAAGTCGTTCACATCTGTGAAGTAAGAGGGTTGTGTTTAATGATTCCCAGAGTCCCTTCAAGCACTCTCCTGTTCTAAGTTGCTACATTTAGGCACATTGTGTTTATATATAAATATTGCTGCCAGCACTCAGACACATGTGCTGGCCCCGTGGTTATTTATCATTGAAAGAAGACCATTAGTAGGAGGTTAAGCCAGCACACATTTAATATTTGGCAACGGAAAGGAAAAAAATGTGGCCAAGACGTTACATGCAATGATTAAATTCATTATGTTAACCAACACTAGTGAATCCAAAAACCCCTTCCACATCATCTATTGTTGACATGGGGACCGTTCATTGTGGGAAAGCAAAGTAGTGGCAAACAGCACAAGACAAACCACACTTGATACCTGGATTCTGCTTCCCACGTGTAGCAGCTTGAAAGGAGGTGGATTAGAGGCTGTCTGTAGCAGAGATGCTCACATTCCACACATTCTCATCCTCTCAGTTGGAGAGTTAATCTTTTAATTAATTCACTCACTATGCAGTAACTGAACACTCACCATGTGCCAGGCATTGGGCTTGGTGCTGGGGGTACTAGAGTACTCAAGAAAGTCACAGCTTCACTCCTCACAGAGCACACAGTCCACAGGGGAAGAGAGATATAGAACATGTGTCACAAGGTTGTTGAGTAAGACTAAAGATTAAGTAAAGAGTGCATGACAGTGTATCAAAGGGGGAGCTCAATTGATCTGGAAGGTTCTGGAAGGTGAAGTTGCACAAGTGAAGTTCAGGTTGAAACCTGAAGTCTGACTGTTAATCAAACAAAGATGTCCCCAAGCATGTGGGAGGGCTGGAAGGCAACCTGGAGAGCAAGGAGGAAAGCAGGCCTGAAAGGGGCACAGAGACACCAGCTCTCAGAGGGTCTTGTGAACTCTTTTAGGAATTTGGGGCTTTGTTCCAAAGGCAATGGGAAGCCATCAATGATTCTTAGGTAGAGAAGAGATACAGTCAGATGAAAAGGTCCCTCTAGCTCCAGTGTGGAGAGTAGAGACAGGAAGGTAAATCAGAAGGCTTCCATGGTGCTCCAGGTGGTAGCTGGCATTGTCACAATCAAGGGTAGTAAGAGTGGGGGAGGAAAAGAAGTAGGTAGATTTTTAGGAGGTAGCATGTATAGAACCATTAATGGGAAATTTGATTAAATGTGGGTATCGAAAGAGGGAAAACTGCCAGTTTCTGGTTTGAGCTACCGTGTAGATTGTAGTTCCACTTACTGGGAAAGGGACCCTACTGAGAGACAGAGAAAAAAGAGGAGAGGGGAGGGGAGGAGATGAGAAGGGAGGGGAGGAAAGTAGAAGGGAGGGGAGGAGATGAGAGTAGAGGAGAGGGGAGGAGACGAGAGGAGAAAGAGCAGGGCTCAGCTATGGAAATGACATTACTGGAGGGGACACAAGCTTTGGAACTGGAGAGACCTAGTTTTAAATGGAGGTTCTGCCACTTCCCTGCTCTGCACATATAGACAATTGACTTAAAATTTCTGAGCCTTAATTCTCTCATCCATAACATGAAGATAATACCAATTTTCAATGTATTATGATGTTCAATGAAGATCAAATGCACAATGACTGTCATAGAGTATGTGCTCGATAAGTGAGATTTCTCACCTATCCTCTGGCTAGTCAGTCTTATCTGTCAAGTCACTGGTTGAAGGAGTAGTGCCAAGTGACAAGAATTCAATTCTTGGAATCAGAAGGCTAGCGCTATGCTTATTAGCAAGTTGCTATGCGACACTAGGTGAGTGAGCACCTCTCTCTGTGTCTGTGTCTTCCTCCATTTGGTGAGGGAATCCGTCTGTATAATTTCTGAAGCTTCTCCCAGTTTAATAAATTAATGATATTGCAGTCAGAATGTCTACAGATCTCAGAGTGTCTTCCAATGTCATAGCACCTCTGGAGAAATATCTCCTGGGCATAGGATTGTGGGGGATGGGAAAGGTCCAGAGAACTCTCCTATTTCTGTTTCATTCAAAACAATATGAATCATCTTCTCAGCAAGCAGCCTTCCTTTACTGACAGCAGTGACATGCCAATTGCCTTGATGTGTTCAAACTTCACTCTCCTTGTCTCCTTGGTCTAATGGTGAAAGATATGTACTGGTTTCCTAAAGCCAACAGCTCCATGGAATGGGAGTTCCTGGAAGAGAAACACAGAGGAAAACAGAGAATGCCACAAGGCTGTATTTTCAGGACAGTACAGACAAGCAACAGTATGTTTTTCATTATAGATGAGAATGTTTTCCTAGATGGTGTAGGCAGCCTTAAGTGTAGTATTCTAGAATGAGGGAATCAATGTCTCCAATGTACACCGTTCTGGTAGACCACAAACTAGGCATCATGTTTGAGAGCTGTCACATATAAAACCTCAGGCTCTGGAATCAGACAGTCCTGGGTTCAAAATATGATGCTACTATTTTCTAGCTATTTGACTCTGGAAAAGTAATTTAACTAATCTAAGATTCAGTTTTCTCATCTTAAAATAGGGATAATAATCACAGTCCCTTCTGCATAGGTTTCTCGTGAGGATTAAATAATGGATTGTAAGTAAAGGAACTATCACAGGGCCTGCCAAGTCATGCTGCTGTTGATGATGATGGAGCTTTGGCCCATAAACGACTGAAGAACACATCCCTTACAGAGTCATTATATTAACTGAAGGTGCTTGGCTGAGAGAAGAGAATGCTCAAAGCTTATGATTAGAGGTTTAAAGGACTGAAGAGCTCTATTGAGGAGACAAGTAGACTCGTAGATGGAGTGCAGCCACCAGGTGGAGCGTTGCATTAGATGGCTTCTAATGTCCCTTTCATGGCTGAGGTTCTCGGACTCAATGGAAAGTCTAGAAATAAGTTGCTTTATTTGCTCTTCCACTGAGGTAATATTTGCAGAACACACGCTATTTTTGTCAGGTGTGTAAGGATACAGAAATAAACCACATATGGTCTCGGCTCTCAAGGAGCTCACAGTCTGGTCTGCTATCAGAACAATCACTAGGCAGAGACTCAGGAGACCTGGTTTCTATTTTCAAATCTACATTCTAGCATTACTTTTCTGTGCAAGTCACTTATCATCCTTAGACCTCAGTTTTCCTCTCTATAAAATGCGGTTCACATTAGCCCTAAAAACTTAGAGTCATTTTGAGAATCAAGTGAAGTGACATGTGGAGAGCACATCAGAATTTGACGAGAGGGGTGAGTGTTGCATGCTGAGTGAGACTTTTCTTGATTTTCACAGAATTACTAAGACTTGAAGATGAGAACGAAGTGCTTTTAAGCATTCCACATTCATATTTTAAGATAGAAAAGTGCCAAATTCGGGAGGCGGTGTGCTCTCCAGAGAGCTTGCTGAGAACAGATGTCACCTCCTTCCCAGTTTCGTAGTAGAGGAGGACTGGTGGAGAGCAGGGGTGTCACCCTGGAGAAGTGCTAGCCTCTCCAGTGGCTCTCCTTCCTGAAGCAGAGGGAAAAAGGACCCAAGAAAAGTGCTCATAAAGATTGAGGATGCTCAAGTTTGCCCCGTCCACTAAGCCAGGGCCTGCTCCTCTCAGAGTCAGCAGATTGCCCAGTGCCGTCAGGGTGCAAGAAAGATAGGAGAGAGACGGGGGAGCTGAATGCCAAAGGGCTATCAGCCAGGACGTGGAATTTTCCTTCATCAAGTAGTGGCAGGGCATATGCTATTTTGCTGGCACCCATGAAGAAGAATTCTTTAGGGAATACCCCAAAAGCAAGAGGGTGTGACTGGGATGCCCTTGATGGAGCACTGGGTAGTGGGAGAAAAGGTCAAATGCAAACCAGTAATTTCAAGTCAGGATGCTTACTGGAGTGCTTTCTGCCTACCAAGAGGGAATCAATGGCCAGTCAGCATCAGAGAAGCACCGCAATCCAGCCTAGAGAATTCAGTGACCTACCCTAGGACAGTCACTTAAGAGGGGACAGTGTATCCTTTCCTGCTTCCTCCACCTCACCCCCAATATCAGATGGGAAACACAGGGAAAAAGGAGGGTGAGAGGACATACATGAGAGCTGACCGTGGCCCCTCACCTCAAGGGCTAGAGCCGCTGGCCAAACTTGCACGGGGTGAGGAGGAAGGATTGCACGAGTATGAGGCTGAGGTTTTAAAATGAGCGTACTATCTTAAAAAATGGAACGAGATTTTCTTAGTAACCAGGAGTAAGTAATTGAAAGCTATGGAGACTTATTGAGATGTGATCTGGGGAACTTGCTTCCTGCCCTAAAAGGGGCATTTGATGGAATCTAGTTGATAAATGTTAGAATAAGAAGAAAACTGTTTCATGTTTGTCCTTCAACACATGGAGACATCTCACTAAAGTGGTTACACTGCCAAGGGCTTAAATGGAAAGTTCCTTAGTGCATAAGTCTCCATCGATCAAGATCCCAGCAGGAAGCAGATGGCTCACACTGGAGCTGGATGATCAAGGAGAGTTTAATAAAGGGATTATTTACAACGATGTGGTCAGAATTGATGGAAACCAAGAAGGGATGGAGCAGTGGTAGTGGCTACCACCAGCTGGGAGCTGAGACCACCACAAGGCCAAAAGTCAGGGAGAGAACAGGGAGCCTCACTGCCCGCAAAGGGTCCCCCAATAGAAGCTATGTCCTTTGGTGGAGGATGTAACCATCCCATGGCAACCCTGCAGGGAACTTCTGATGCTGCCTATTCAGGAAAACCTTTCAGGACAGTGCAGAAGAGAAAGGAGTATATGGGTCTGGAAGGGAAAATGCAGAATAGCCAGTGTGTCCCTAACTGTTCCTTTTAGCCATTCACGCTGCCTTGGTGGAGGCAAGTAGAAAACTATCCTTCTCCGAACTGTCCTGCCAGCATCCTAACTCGTGGTGGTTACCATCCATTTAAGTGCGGGTGTCAGATATAATGCCTTTGGAAAGCCTCGAGCCATTCTCCAGGAATCAATGAAAGACAGGGAGGCATGTCCGTAAATCAGCTTCCTTCACCCTTCAGCTGATGGGGTTTAGAATTAGTTTTCCTGCTGTTCTGAACCTCAAGAGCTGTGGTCCTGTGGTGACCCTAGGCATCTTTCTTCCAACGCTGCGAACCCTGTGGGGGCGACTGGGCCTTTCCTCACCCCTCTTGCCAGCGCCTCGGAAGGCTGGGCTTGGCTTAGGGACCGGGAGAGGAGAGCCTCTCGTGTATTCCAGAAAGGGACAGGCCCTTTGTTTGCTTCTTCTCCATCCCCCAAAGCCTCATCTCTGGGTGAATTCCTGGATTTTCCCGAGGCCATGCAGCACCCAGTATAGAGATTCGGATAAGATAGGTCCTGAATGAACATTTGTTGAACAGCAGAATAGGAAGCAGCAAAGCCAGGTCTGTCTGGGTCCAAAACTGCTTTCCTTTGTTCTCTACAGGATGTTACATTTGAGGCAATCTCCGGTGAGCTTTGTCAGAGGCCATCAGAGAAGCTCCCGGCATGACAGCAGCGTTCTAGACTGTGCCTCAGGTCAGACCAGCCTGGTTCAGTGAGCTTCGAGTAAGGTGGTTTTTATAAGCGAGGTTTGTGTAAAGAGACCCAAACAGGGTGGGGCTCAGCCCCTGGGGGCAACCCAAGGGGCTCTAAGGTGCTTTGGTTCTTTGATCTACGTTTCTGATGTTCCTATAAGGTGTCACAAGCCATAGTAAGCAATTCACAGGTGCAGACTTTCAGAACTCTCCCAAGAACCCTTCAATACATCTGACCAGACCCCTACTTGGCAGGTGAGGAAACTGAGGCTCAGAGAGCCAGGATCACTTATGTAATGAGTATCGGAGCTGGAAGTCCAACTCAGGCTTCACCTGATTTGAAAGCCGATTCTCTCTATTACACTTCCCCGTGCCGTGGGTAAGTGGACCAGCCCGACCCATGGGCTGGAATTCCCGAAGCCTCTAAGAAAAGTCTTGATGGTCCTCATGTAGTAGCTTCCCTAATCCATGTTTATAATTAATGTTCTTATTTGAGTTTGAAGAGAAGAGTTCATTCATGTAAGGACCTGAATCTGTCTCAAAAGTGAAGCAGGGGCTCTGCTAGATGCCATGGTGGTTTCACGACTGAGGCAGACGATTATGATACAAAAGAAGAGCCTCCCTTGCACTGTGGGCGCTACACTAGCCCTCTAGAGACCTCTTAACCGGAAGTACAGCACACGCTTTGTGTCCCCGGGGCCTCCCCTGTATTGCTTAGTGTACCTCAGCAGACTCCCAGATGCCACTTCTGCATCTCTTCATTTCTGGAGCCACAGAAGACCACACTGTCCACTTGCCAGACTGGCAGTACCAGGGTATTACGCTTCAGTTCCCTGTTGTGGTAGCTGAGTTAATAATACACCTTTTGTTGACCCTCTGCCCTCCCCTCTTTCTCTTCCCAATTTGCCTACCATTGTTGGCTGCACGGCCTGGATAAAGCACCTGTATTTGAACCTTTGTCTCAGGGTCTGCTTCTGGGAGAGCAAAACCGGAAAGAGTAAGAGTTATGGTTTTGTGTTTGAATCGTGTTCTAAGAGGATACGTCTAAACTTCACCCAAAGTAGAACAATCGCTTTGGTTCTAGGGTCACATTCACGTAGCATGGAAAGCAACAACAAACAACAGAGCTGCTGCATAGCGTCTGAGCCCAGGGAATTTCAACTCCTTGACAAAACAGTGTGGGCTAGGTCCTTTGGATCACGTGACCTCTGGCTCTCCATTATTGCACAATCTGGCTTTGGAGACATTTCCACACACGCATTCTGACTGCTCTTGCTCTGTCTCCTGCTTTGATCCTCTAATGCCTTCCTAAATACCCCCACTTGGTTTTGAAAACTCCAGACTTCTAAGCCTTAAAGCCATTTTGTTGTTGCTGCCACCAGTCCATTGCTCAGACTCTAAGGCCTCACTCTATCCTCTTATGTCGGGGATTTTCTTAGGATGCTGGAAGATGTCCTGGCAGATAAAACCTCAGAAGTATCTGGTTTCTATTAAAAGCAAGTCTATAGGATTAGAAGTTTCTTAATGTACAATTATGAAATGTACACCACCAGATGTAGTCACCCATATCTTCTTACATATCGCTCAGCGTAATGATTCCATGGGGAAGAAACACTTCTGAATCTTAAAGAGAACTGTCAGTTGATGTTCCTGAAGTACACGCACGAGACCGTCCCCCATGTCCGGGTCTTCAGAGGCTACGTCGTATCCTGGAATCCAGTTCTGCACAGCCCCGTTTACTGCAAAGAGAATGGAGGCAGTTAAAAGGGCCCCTGTCTGGCAGGTGGAACATCGTAGGCATAGGTCATGACAGATACTATGTCCATCCAAACTCGTGGATGTTTCAGAGGTCACTAAAATGCGTATACTAGCAGTTCTATCTAGAGTGGTGACAGTAGCAGATGCCATCACAGCATCTCAGGTGCTAGGGGGACTGCTGGGTTAGGGACTGGGCTGGCGTCCTAGGAGCAGCTTGATAAAAGCAGCGGCTCCTCATCCGAACCTGAAAAAGAGCAGAAATGAGGCCCATGAATGTTTCACAACATTGTGGAAATTACAGACAGAGAATGAGGACACCACCATCCAGGCTAATACAATAGCTTCCTCATCCTTGTTTTGGAAACATGACATCTTCTGCTCATATACTCAGTGGAAACCCTAAACAACATTTACATAATTTTTATCAGAAAAAACATGATAATGTAATGATTAACATAAATTCAATTTAAGTAATATTTGTTCATCTTTGTGTCTCTCCCTAGAGATTATGTTTCTCAAGATCAAGTTTCAATCTTAATTAACTTTGTATTCTCAGCCCTCAGCACAAGAATTGCTATATAGCAGAGGCTGACTAAATACAGCCTTTGTTGAATAATTAAGAAACTATTTGTGTACTCAGCAGTTAACGCAATGTTCCAGTATGTAAACATTTATTGAATGACTGAATTAAGTATACAAAATATTGCACAACGCAGGGACTTGGTTAGGAAATATAATAATAAGATAGATGCTTCATGTTGTACGGGCAGGAATGGACGAAGGACGAGGAAGGAAGTTCCTCAATCTTCCTCCACTTTGTATTTGGGTTGCCGCCGCAACAGGGCTGAGAAGTGGGGTATGTCTGCGCCCGGGATCGGAAACCCAGAACCCAGGCTGCGGAATGTAAACACTATGCCCTGAGGCCCCAGAAGCGGAGTTTTAATGTGGGGAAGTATCTGATAGAGTACAGCACTACTATAGGTACTGAAAGCGAAACAGAGGGGCAGACCCCCTTCTTTTTGCCCAGCCCCCAAACGCCACTCACCCCTATCGCTAATCCCAGATGCTTGGCAGAGCACCCACTAAATGGAAACACACCATCCCTGTTGTGCAAACACGGAAACAGAGAGGCTGAGCAAGCTGGCCCCTGTCACTCTACAACGTGGAGAATGTTTCGTCATCCACAATTCCTCCTTCAGGTCTCCTACTTTCTCACTCGTGTGCTACATTACCCTAAAGAGTACAAACGTGAGACTACTCTCCCTGGAGTTTTCTCCAAGAACGTTACTATCATTAGTGCAAACTTTATCATGTGACTCAGGAATAAAAAGGGCAATAGGAGAAAACTAATTCCGGAGAGGAGGAGGTGATATGGGATAGTCACAAGAGTCAGGAGACTGGGTTTTATTCCCAGCTCTGACACTAACTATGTGGCCGTGGAGCTAAATCCTGAAACTGCTCCGGACCTGTTTTCCCATCTCAGAAATAAGGGGGTTGTAGAAATCAGTCCCGTGGTGTGATGTTGTGAGTCTCTGTCAGATTCTCCAAGTAAATTAGGGCACATAAAAACATGAGGTCTTGGGAATACTATTCAAGAACCATCAAGAGAGAAGGTAAGCCAAGTTCACGAGGCGATTTAATCCTTAGAAGCAAGACCCAGCCAATCAGCAGACAGGCTGTGATTCCCTTTGCTATGTTTTCCTAGTTTTGTGCCAACCCCAAAATGCTAAGTCATTGCTTTTGCTAGAAGGATATTTTCTTATTGCATTCTGAGGATTTGAACAAATATTTTCACTTTGAGGAAAGCTTTGAGAACATTTTCAAATTGAAGGGTAGGCTTTCAGGACAAGAGGAGCCTCAGACTGCGACCCGGAGCTCCCGGGCTGGAGGAGGGGACCCGCGTCTGCCGGCTCAGGCCTGCGGGACGCGGCCCTGCTTTCCGAGGGCGCTCGGAAGCCTCCGCCAGGCCTGCGGTCCCCAGGGCCGCTCCCGGGGGCCGAGCCGGACGCAGCGTGTGGCTCGGCCAGGCTGGTACCGCGCGGAGGCCCACGAGTTGGCCACCTACGTGGAAAACTAGACCCCCGCCTCCTGCCCCTCCTTTTGCAGGGGCGCCTACCGATATTCCGCTTCTGGGTCTCTCTCCCTTTCCTCCAACTTCACTGCTTTTTCCCAGTTGCAGTTCCCCTGGGGAAGGAGAGCGTGCAGAAAGGCCAGGTCCACAAACTAAAACGTGGCTTGCTAGTCACCACAAGATCTAGGCTCCTATAATTTTTCTATTCATTTTGTTTTGAAGCACCTTCAAATACTTTGTTTTTCTTGATTCCAGTAATTAGACGGGAAAATTGACACTCCGAGGCGGTACGTGCTGGGGGTTCTCTCACGCTGCTGGGTGAGGGGTGTCATGTCTGAAACAGCGCTGCCTAAAATCGTGCTCCAAAAGCGGTCACTCATCTAGTCGTCAGTTCATCATCTGGGTACCATTGTCAGCAATGGAGAAAATAAGCTTCATATTGATACTTATTCACCTTTAAAACGCATATAAGGAATATCTTTTAAGAAGCCTTCCCCGAATCTCCAGCTTGAAGAATTTTTCTCTGACGTGTGTTCCCATGGCACCCTGAACCTTGCTTTGTCACTGCCCAAATATATTTAAATCGTGTTTCTGTCTCCCCGGTGGAGACAGAGCCCCTGTGTCTCATGCCAGTCTGACCTCTCAGTTCCTTAGAGATTTTAGTAAGACGCCACCTTCTGAACGAGACCTCCTTATTTAAAATTTCAACCTATACTTCACCCCTCACTTTGTTTTTTCCCACATAGCACGTATGCTTTCTGAAGGACTTAATTATTCCTTTCTTATTTACTAGGTTTAATTTAGTATCCGTTTTCCTCCTCCGGCTACAGTGTAGGCTCTACAAAGGCAGGCTTTGTTTGCTCGTTAATATGTCTCAAAAACCTAAAATAGTGCCTGGCATATAGTAGGTCTTCAGTAAATACTTGTTGAATAAATGAATAAGGAAAAAGAAAACCTCTCAGGGTCCTTTGGGTAAAATGCTAGAAGTTTCTTGTCCTGTGTGGCTAAAGCTGGAAGATGAGATGGAGCACATTTACGAAGTGGAGAACAGCGGTGGCTGTGTTGTTTTTAACACTATTGTTGTTTTATCGATCAGACCTTGAGTCCGGGATGGGGATTTGACCCAGATAATGTGAGGAACAGCTATGAGAGCAGTGACTTTGGTTAAGGTTTACTTACTATGAAGATCGCTTGGTGAATCGAGAGGACAAAGGGTCAAAGGGAGATCTTACCAGATTTCCTTCAGCAGGAATTGATTAATCTTGTCAAGACTTTTCCCCAGTCGACAACAGGAAGCCATCATGAGCAGGAAAGATACACAGAGCAGCATTTTCCACTAATCCCTTTAGATTCTCCAAGAAAATAAAAGCTTTCATGGCCAAATCATGTTAGGAAACTTTGTGTATTTCACAATCCATGACAGCATAGAATTTGAGATTTGATAGGATTTGAGATGTCCTGCAATAGAGAATTTATTTAATTTTGTTTAACTCAGTGTTCTATTTAACCTCAGAGCCTGTTTTCTTTTCTTTCTTTCTTTCTTTTTTTTTTGACATCTTGTGCAAATACTCTTCTTTTGCTTGTGAAATTTTCCTGGAACCCTCCTTCTTTCCCTTCTATCCACGTTAGGCCCAAGTCCCCCTAAATCAATACTAACTTTAGAGCTAATGTATTGATGACTTCTGGGGAATAATATCTCTGGGAACACCTCGGAGCCAAAGATGTCAAAATCCAATAATTATTGAAAAACTGCCTTAAATGAGGGTCCAGTTATAATCTGAAAGAACTTTCTACTTAATATTGGAATGAGATGCATACAAAAATACTTCTATTATGTGGTAAAGGATGGTGAAGATGGTAAGAGCAATGCTGTTAAAATAAACTTGGTTTAAAGATGTGCTAGTGTCTTAACAACATGGGCTCAAGGAGAAGAGGAAAGAAGATAGAACTGGCTGCAGAAGGGCTTGGGTGAATTTTGCAAAACTGATCTGGCCCTAGGGCTAATGTTCGAGAGGATGGTCGGTGATACAATGTTCAATATGTAAAGGGGCATAGAGGATGCGTGCTTAGTCCCAGCAGGCATTAATAGTCATGGAACATTATTGATAAGGTGACAATGGCATTTACTTATTCAGCAAATATTTTCTAAGGGACAGTAGCCGCTTGCTAGGAAGATAGAAAAGAATATTCCCTACTTGTACCTACAGTATTCTGGAGATGACAGTCTAGGAGGAAGGAAAAGGTGAGTGATCACCTTTATCCTGTTACTCCTCCGTGGTAAATGATACTGCTTCATTTGAACAAACTCTCAGGACTCCATGTGGAATTTCAGGAAGCAGATGGTACCAAAAGTCAGAAGGCGCTTGAGCTTGTCGGGCAATTCATTCTTTTGTGTGAGGGCCTCAGTTTCAGGGATTTGAGGAAGCAGTCTTTTTAGAGAGTGAAGTAGCAAGAAGGTATCAGCACCAGGTGGGCTCAGTATCACACAGATATCTTGTTTAATCCTCACAACCGTCCTTTGAGCTAGGTGTTTTGCAGATGGGGAAATGAAGGTTCAAGATGTCAAGTAACCTTCCCAAGGTCCCAGAACTTGTAAATATCAGAGTCTAGTGTCTTCATGGAGTTTCGTCTTCATGATCTGTCGTGAGAAGCTATCTAAATATCAGCAAGTCAGCAAGTTTTACAGATGGAAAATAAGATCCAGACACTTATGCAGTCAGGATAGCCCAGATTTTCAGAATCCACTTGGTTTATTTGGAAATATTGGTACTAACAAAGGTGCTAGATCATTAGAACCTGTGGAAGATTGGAACCCGATTTTGAAGCAAAAGGTGGAGGTAGATGGAAGATGATATAGAAAGTTAAGTTTAGGCAAAGTGTAAGTCATCAGAGAAAGAAAAGAAAAAATTCTTTTCCCTAAGTGAATAGTGATTATTTAGAATGTCTGACGCTAAGTGTCAGTAGTTTCATAGTAAAGTATGTGGTATAGGCAGACAGAAATCACCTTAAGACAGCAGATTCAAAAGAATCTAGTACTCCCGTATCCAGACTCTAAATGTACTAAAATTTGTTTAACCAACACCCTTTAATTGACATTTAAGTTGTTTCTACAGAATCTTTTAACCTGGGATTTAATGCAGATGGTAAAAATATTTATTAGAAATAACTGAGTGAACTTGAATGAAATCTTTGAAAAATATAGTATCAATTAACACAAATCTAAAGATGTATCTCTTTATAAATCTCTGTAACTACTTTTCCTAGAACTGCATCTTTTCAGTAGAATTCTGAAATCAATTTCTGGTCTTTCCTCATATTTAATTGATTACTTTGAACCAGTATGACTAAAGAAATAGGTAGCCCTTGTTCTGGTCCAAAATGGATCCTCAGTTTTGGTGGCTTCTAGCTTTTGTGGGCCTGGTCCTCTTCTGTGTATTCCATAAGGTCTTGCTGGATTTTAGTTTGTTGTGGAGCAATTATGTCCGTATATACATAGACCTGTGTCTGTGTCTGTATCTGTATGTATCTGAATCTGTACCTGTATCTGTATTCAGTCGTGCATCACGTAACAATGGGAAGAGTTCTGAGAAATGCACGGTGAGGCAATTTCCTCTGAACATCACAGAGTGTACTTACACAAACCTAGATGGTATAGCCTGCTATATACCTAGGCTGTATGGTACTAATCTTATGGGACCGCTCTTGTATATGTGGTCCGTCGCTGATCCAAACGCCCTATGCAGCGTGTGACTGTCTGTAGTTATATCTGTCTACAAACACACACGTACATGTTGACAGTTGACCTCCAGAGCAGCGCTGGATAGACTTTAAGCATGATCTTTAATTTCACTTCAATATGCTGCACAAAACGTTGGCTGCGTGATTTTCACATTAACTCCAGGAATCCGTTTTTTGTTTGTCTCCTAAATGTGTATCTGTCTGGCTTACCCTTCCTTCCTGCCAATGATATCCTGGCTATTAAAAATATTGATTTTGCAGAAAGGGATGAAAATGAAAACTGATTTCACATTGGACTGTGCCATAATTCTTTTCACGTAACACCGTGAAATATCCCCTGGGACCAGTGTGGCTTTTTATGTATTTTATACTATTATCCTGTAGGGTATATAGCACATCAAGCCCCTTTTCCCCAATGTTAAAGTCCCAGGACGGGTGTTTCACTAGATTTGTGTGGAGATCTCCTTTGCTTGGGCTGGAATGATATGTGGATGACTTGGAGGCTGAAAGTTGGTGCCCATTCAAACTGATATAAATATCCTTTTTAGGACATCTCTTTAGAGCTGAAGGGAGAAAGGAGAGACTGAGGATCACAGCTATTCATTCACATAACTCCTTTAGCAAAGCAATAGCCCTGCTGCAAACTGGAGCCCTCACCCTTAGAAGGAAGTTTAGTAATCATGTTTTCTTACTCAAGAATGACCCAGGTGGCTTATCAAAGTATTCCTTTCAGGAGCGTTTAGCACTTTCTTTGAAGTAAACTCTTGTAGATATCATTTTCTCAATCTAATTTCTTCCTTATCCATGTTTTAGCGTTCTTTATAGATTGGTGAGCCAGGTAACATTAGTCTAGCGTGGTCCTTGATTTGGTTCTTTCTATACCAATTATTATGTCTGTGGGACTTGTACTTTACTAAACAGTGGGGAAGTCACTGCCATGGGCTAAGGACATAGTGCTTCTTTTTTACTCAGGCTAATCATTGGTTTTAACAATGAAATAAAAACAACTGTTAGCCACTGATAAAAAGATGCTTTCCTTTGTCCCTTGTGAAATATTACTGAGATAAACTTGGGGAAAGAATCAGATATCAACTACATTTCTCTTTCACTTAAACTTTAGATCGATGCTTCCTAAATTGCTTTCCATTCCCATATACATTCTTAAACAATAATGATTATCAGGATGGGAGGGGATCCCTGCCAGTCCCAGAATGTGAAGCCCTGATAAAATCTCCACTGAAATTGCAACATAAATAGCCATGAGTTGAATTAAGAAGGTCATTTGAGTAAAGATCTATTTCTCCTTGCTCCCAAACCACTACTAAAATGGTCAAAAGAGTTTCAAATGGGTAAAAATGTACATTAAAGCCAAAATAAAGAAGGATGCCATTTGTAGTCTAGAAACCTCAAGGAGTTTCTGGAGTTGGATTGAAAGACTTTATGGCTCAAATCTCTCCTTCCTGATAAAGATGTCCAGCATTATAGTAGTGAGTAAGAGAGTCTGGCCAAATCCCATTAACAGCCCTAACACAGGTGGAAGCTCACGATGACAAAGGGACACACTAGAGACAGGATATGCTATTAGTTATTCCTTTTGAAGCTACAAATCTACAGCAGCGGCCAGCCAACTTTTTCTGTAAAAAGCCCGATAGTAAATATTTCAGGCTTTGCTGACTATGTGGTCTCTGTAGCAATTACTCGCCTCTGCCATCATATCACGAAAGCAGCCATAGATGATATGTTAATGAACGATTATGGCTGTGGTCCAATAAAATTTTATTTATGGATACTCAGATTTGAATTTCATATAATTTTTGTGTCATGAAATATGATTCTTCCTTTGTTTTTTCCAACCATTTAAAATGTTTTCTTAGCTTGCAGGTCATACAAAAATAAGTGACAGGCAAGATTTGACCCACTTTCTTTTTTTAAGTAATCTTATTGGGATTATAATGGTTTATAACATTGTGTAATTTTGGATGTACATTATCGTTTATCGATTCTGGAAGACACTTCATCGTGCTCACGCCTAGTCGTCTAATTTTTATACATATGTGCCCCTTTCTCCCATCCCTCAACCTCCTTCATAATTTGTCAATTCGTGACCAACAGCATGAGAAAGAAGTCCTTCTTAGTGGCCCCAAGGCGTATGGAGCACATCATCAAGCACTGAGAAGGGCGTGGCAGGCAGCAGCACCAAGAACGAAACCAGGGATGAGGCCATGGTTTGCCTGGCGTGGGGGCCTGGCCAAATGCGATGCTGGAGAAGAATAGTCCAGTGCAAAATAGTTTGAGCAAATGCACCCATACAAACAGGGACTGCACAAATTGTTTTTGAAAATCAGCCTATCCAAAAGGAAAATAGACAAAATAATTGCACAAGTTATATACACTAATAGGCAAAATGCATGTACAAGCTTTTATAAAAGAATAAATAGAAAAGGCCCATACATATGTGAAAAGTTTCAATCTCTTTAGGAAAAAAAGGAGAGTACATTAAAACTGTTCAATGCCATTTTTCACCTATCAAATTGATCAAAATTAAATAGAACATTAGTGTCTAGAAAGACTAATAGGAACGTGATATAGTATAAAGATTTATGTGTAAGTATATGCCTTACTACAATGCTATTTATTATGGAAGAATGAATCAAACATTCAATAATAGAGGAGTTTTTAAGTATGGTACATCCATATGCTAGAATTCTATGTGGCCAATAAAATCATTTATAGATTTTTTTTTGACATGAGAAACTGTTTATAATTTATTCTAAGTGAAACAAGCGGGTTGTAAAGATATATATAGTGTGATCTCAAGCTTTTAAAAATTCTGTGTGCATATGTAGTGTGTGATGTGTAGTGAGTGTGTATGTATGTTCATGGGACTATGGAGCAAAGATTGATGGCCATGAGCTAGTAATTTAATAATGGTATTCTCTGTGTGTGTGGCCATCTAATCTATAGATGTCTATAAAGATTACTGCTTTGCATTTTATGAAATGGAATAATACGGTATGTGTTCTTTTGAGTTACTTTCTTATGTTTTCAACTCTGGAAAGATTTTCTGTTTTCCTTTGGTTTATGAATCAGATCAACACAGGCAAGTTTCCTCGCTCTTCTCTCCTAAGAAGTTTGTTTATTCTTTGCTACCCTTCCACTGAAAGTGTAGTTCTTCGATGGTCTAGATTTATGTGACCCAGCTTCCTCTTAAATTTCTAAATTTGCTTACACCTTGTATTAGCGTTCGCAGGCCGCCATAACAAAATACCAGAGACCGGGTGGCTTACGCAACAGAAATGTATTTCCTCACATTTCCAGAGGCTGGAAGTCTGAGATCGGAGTGCCAGCACGGTTGGTTTCTGGTAAGAACTCTTTTCCTGGCTTGCAGATGGCTGCCTTCCTACTGTGGCCTCACGTGGTGGAGAGATCAAGGCTACCAATCCTACAGGTTTAGGGCCTCACCCTAATGACCTCTTTTAACCTTAAATACTTCCTAAAAGCCCTCTCTCCAAATACAGCCAGTTACGGGGTAGTGCTTTAACATAAGAATTTTAGGGGACACAATTCAGTCCGTGGTACACCCTAAACTTTAATCTTCTGATTCTTATACGTTGCACAACTATCAAATGGGAGACTTGAACGCACCAGAATGTTGCAGAAACCTTTTCTCCATGATGGAAGCTGTATTTAGTGCAAATTATGTCCCATAATTTCTGCTTTCCCTTCACGTTTGGCCCCTTCAAATTCCTTCATTTTGGCAATTTAGAGATCCATTTATAGAGCTTGATTCTTGGTAAAATTCTCCATCACAACACCTGTTTTATCTGTCTTTTTCTGTGATTCTGTGATTTTTGAACATGTTGATCACAGTTGATGTCCTTGCCTGATTAACTCCAATATCTGGATCACCTATGCATCTAATTGGAGTTTTTTTTTTTTTTCACTCTTGGTTTTCAGCCATAGGTGCAATTTGAGTTTTCATTGAATGCAAGACACTGTGTATAACAAACTATATAAGCTCCAAATAATGATCGTTTTCCCCAGAGATATTTCATTCTTTTGTGTACTAGGCAAAGAGCGTGGGGAATGATCACGTAAATCCAGTCAGAGATTGACCTGAGTCAAGGCTGGGTTGCCATTTTGGAAGGTGCTTGTCTACCTCTGCTTGGCCTGTGTTCATTCCTAGGACAAAGCTCCCTGAAACTTTCAACCAAAATCCTGGTGTGTTCACCAATGTCATTCTTCCTAGTGGGTTCTAAATTCTAATCTTGGTCTTTTCAGCATGGAAAGACTGCCAAAAATGCCAATCTTCTCTTCAGGGCCTTTTCTCTTAGTCTCAGAATTTGGCAAATGTCTAAAGAGGAAAACTGACCATTTGTTTTCCCACAAAAGTTCTGCTGGTTTCTCTGACCCTTATACATGGTCTTTTACTCAGGTTCGCAATCCTCTTACTCTCAAACCAGAACTGAGGAATGTCCCCAGAAAACAAAGCAGATGCAGAATAGCATCTCACCTCTCTGTGGTTCTCCCTTTCCATAATTTTGGACCCCAAAGTTTTCACTTCTTCAGTGGTTTTTCTTTTCTTTTCCCTTTATTTAAGCTTTCCTTTTTTTTTGTTTTTAAAGATTGGCACCTGAGCTAACAACTGTTGCCAATCTTCTTTTTTTTTCCTGCTTTTTCTCCCCAAATCTGGGGGTACTGGGGGGTACATAGTTGTATATTTTAGTTGTGGATCCTTCTAGTTGTGGCATGTGGGATGCTGCCTCAGCGTGGCCTGATGAGCAGTGTCGTGTCCCCATTCAGGATCCGAACCAGTGAAACGCTGGGCCGCCGAAGCGGAGCGCGCCAACTTAACCACTCGGCCATGGGGCCGGCCCCCTTCAGTGGTTTTCTGATTCCTTTTTAAGAGGTAATTTTTGTGTCTATTTAGCTTTTATAATTGGTCTTAATAAAAACATTTGTCTGTCCCAAGTGATTTAATTCTACACAGATGTAGTATTATCAAGAATGCATTGAAAATATATTTATTCATATTTAATTCATCTTTGTGAGTTGTTTTTATCCAAAAGGTTGTTTCAGGTAACCAGACTAACACAATGTCAGAAACTGATTTTTAAGAGCTTTTCTGAACAGAATTATTTTTGTGGTTTATGACATGATCTAGAAGAACAGACACACAGTAAACGAACTCAACTAGATAGAAATAAAAGGTATTGGTGCTGACCTTCCATTCTTTAATCTCTATTTTTTTACATGAGCATAAAATATACATGAAGAAGGTACACAAACTTAAGTGTAATGCTCAACTAATTATCATAAACTGAACATATCCATGTTAGCACAACCCAGGTCAGGAAATAGAAAGTTACCTCTGTCGCAGAAGTCACCTTAGGTCCTCTCCCAATTACTCCTCCCCGCTGCTTTCTAAGAGTGGTGACTGTCTTGGCTTCCTATACCATTATTGAACAGAATAGTCTACTATGTGAATAAATCACAATTTGTTTATCCGTTATACTGTTTATGGGCTTTTGTTTTTTTCCAGTTTGGGATAATTATGAATAATGTTTCTGCAAACATTCTTATACAGATATTTTAATGCACCCATGCATTTCAGATTTATATATGGTTAGGAATGGAATTGATGGGTCACAGGGGATGTTTATGTTCAATTTGAATAGGTAATGCCAGGTTTTCAAAATAGTTGCATTCATTTACAGACCCACAGGTAGCTTATGAGAGTTCTAGGTGCCTCACAATTTTGGCAACATTTAGTATTATCAGGCTTTTTAATTTTAGTCATATTGACGAGTGTGGGATGGAATCTCATTGAGGCACTAATTCGCATTTCCCTGATTACTTTCCATATGTTTATGGATTGTTTGGGTACGCTCTTTTGTGAGGTACCTCTTCAAGTCTCTTGCCTATTTTTCCGTTGTTTGACTATCTTTATTTATTACGCCTACAAGCCCTTTGTCAGTTATATGTAGGGTTATAATCATGATAGTAAAAGGATACTCAATTAATAATTAAAATGGGACTGTCCTGAACAAACCTGGATATATAAAAACATAAATTTTTTGCAGTTTTAAATCACTGTTGTTGAGGGAAAATTTACATACCCAAAATGCACCCCTTTAAAGTGTACAATTTGATGAGCTTCGACAAATGTACGCACTCGTGTAACCACTGTGACAATTGAAATGTAAAGTATTTCCGTCACCCCGTGTCCCTTCGCATCCAATTTCCCACCGTCACCTGACCCTAGACAGTCATTGATCTGTTATCTCTTCCTGTCAAAGAAAGATATTTTTTCTAGAGTTTTGTATAAATGCAATCCTATAGTGCGTGCTCTTTTGTCTTGTTTCTCTTGCTCAGCATAATGTTTTTGTGATTTATCCATCTTGTTGCCTGTATTATAGCTTATTACTTGTCATTCCTTAGTGATATTCCATTTTATGGATATACCACAATTTGTTTATCTGTATACCTCCTCATGAACTTTTCAGTTTTTTCTATATTTGGGACTATTAAGAATAATACTTCCAAGAATGATTATATACAAGTCTTTGTGGCAGATATATTCACTTTTCATGGATAAACACTCAAGGGTGGAATTACTAGTTTATAGTAACTATGTTTAGCTATTTAAGGAACCACAAAAGTTTTTCTAGAGTATTGCACCATTTTATATTAACAGTAGTAATTTATGACAGTTCTGGTTACTACGTATCCTCATCAACACTTGGTATTATTAATCTTTTTAATTTTAGCTATTATAGTGTTATCTCATGAAGACTAACAATCTTGAGAATAAACACTGTTTTATTCCACTGAGGAAAAGAATTAACTTTCTGCTAAGCCTATCCAGTCAAAATTACTTTTCAGATATTGCATTTTTTATCTCCAGAAGTTACATTTGGTACTTTTATTTAATATCTTTCTTTCCTCATTGTGTTCGCTAAAGCTTTGTGCATATTAAACTTATTTATAAGAGCTCTTTCAACATTCATGTTTGCTAGTTCTATCATCTATGTTATTTCTTGGTTTATTTCTATTGACAGATGTTTCTCTAGGTTATGAGTAGAGTTTTTTCCCTCCTTTATTGCCTATCTAGTTACTTTGATTGAATGCTGAGTATTTTAAATTTTATGTTGTTGGATTTTTATGTATTTCTCCAAAGAATACTGGATTTATTCTGGCAAAGAGTTTCTTTATTTATTTATGTATTTCAGGACAAATCTAGAGTACCTTTTCTCTGTGGACAGTTTAGTCCCACTCATAAGGCATGACTCTTTTGGGGTCTCTACTGAATGCCCAGTGTATTCAATGAAGTTTCTACATTCCGGCTGCTGAGAACGCCATTGTTCCGTGTGAGCCCTGGGAATTGTTTGGCTTCCAGGTCCTCAGTAATTCTACTTTCTTCTGAAGATGTTCTTTGTCCGTATTCTTCAAGTTTTGCCCTATGCGTGTGGGTTGGGATTTAGCCAAAGACACAAAGGGACCCATATGGAGATTTCTGGAGCTCTTTCTCCGCCTAGCTCTCTCTTCTCTGACTCTTTGCCCACAAAGCCAGCTGCCAAAGTTTCCCCAGAGAGAAATCTTGGCGTCTTCAACACAACATTCATGTGGGCTCGGTCTTGGTTCCCTTCTCTGCAGCCTGCTCCAGAAATTGCCTCTAGGCTGAAAGCTGGCAAGAGTCTACAGCTCAGTTAATTTATTTCTCTTCTCTCAGGGTGCACACGTCATTGTCTGAAATTAGTTATTCCCTATGTTATGTTCAGCTTTATTTATTTACAGAGGAAAGGTAATTCTGGAACCTGTCACTCCCTCACAGTCAAAGGCAGAAGTTCTGGTCACCCTAATTTTATGTGTTATAAATATCTTCTCTCACTCTGTAATTAGTCTCTCTACTATCTTGATATGTAATATTTTTGTTACTATTTAATTCTAGGTATTTTCTAATATCTAAGTAGTTAATATATCTCAAATTGTATGTGTACCACAATTTAGCATTTTTTTAAATGAAAAAACCCTAATTTTTTTGCTTTCTAATAACGTTTATTGTTGACATTTGTGGAGAGTTTAAAAAAAATCTAACATCTACTTGTCAAATAAAAGTTTCAGAAAATATATGTGATATTTATTTTCATTTTCTTTCTATATTCACTCTAATATAGTTGCATTGTAGTTGGGAAACATTGTAAGTGATACAAATGTTTATTTGTTGACATTCGTTGTGAAATGGTTTATGACCTTTTGGTTGCTGTATTTCCTAAGTGCTTCTTGTGGACAGAATGTGAATTTTTAAAATTGTTGGATTCACTATATGTAAAGATCAACTTGTGGGGCCGGCCCCGTGGCTGAGTGGTTAAGTTCGGGCGTTCCGCTTCAGTGGCCCAGGGTTTTGCTGGTTCGGATCCTGGGCGCAGACACGGCACTGCTCATCAGGCCATGCTGAGGCGGCATCCCACATGCCAGAACTAGAAGGACTCACAACTAAAAATATACAACCCTGTACAGGGGGGCTTTGGGGAGAAAAAGGAAAAATAAAAATCTTTAAAAAAAAAAAGATCAACTTGTTAATTTTGTTCACATATTCTCTATCTGTATTAATTTTTGTTACTTTGACCTATCAAACACTGATAGATCTAGCAAATGCTGGAATGATGGCCCAGCAATGGCTCCCATATATTCACATAGTCTTCAATGCAAATGACATCTCCTGATCCATCCACAATGCAGCCTTGCCAGCCCTAATATCCATTCCCAATTCTTGTGCATTGTCTGCATATGTAGTCCTGCCTGGGCATGTGCAGCTCACCTCCTTTCTGTCTCAGCACAGAAGCTGAAAGAGACAGGTTCAAGGTCAGGACTGGACCAGTAGCCGGAGTCCATGATGTACCTCATCATGTAGGATGTAAGCTATGGAAAACAGGA
This sequence comes from Equus asinus, assembly GCF_041296235.1. Classification (NCBI taxonomy): domain Eukaryota; kingdom Metazoa; phylum Chordata; class Mammalia; order Perissodactyla; family Equidae; genus Equus; species Equus asinus. The sequence continues at coordinate 68,757,753 of NC_091794.1, forward strand.
CTCAGAAGCAAAATCCAGGCAGAAACTACCGCAATGAATGTTGCAATGAATTATTAACTTATTTTTTCAACAAATATTTCTCGAATTCTTTCCTTTGGCAAAAGACCAGGGGAGGATGTGATGCCCTGGGGTAATTTAGACAATTCCCTGAGTGCTGAATTCCAAGCTTCAATAAATTGTTCGCACAGACTAATAGCAGCAGGGCTTTCTCTGATGAATTAGAGTATCGTCTTTGTCATTTTAAAAAAGAATAAGAAAAAACACCTGAGTAATTTCTAGCCTCTCAGATGTAGCCTCAAGATTACATGGCACACAATTATCAAACAGAATGAGAACAATCCAGTGATCTCAATCATACTGTACTGGCTGTTTCAGAAGAGGATAATAAATAGTGACCATTGCAAAACTTGATAGACCCAGATGAATGAGGCTCCAAGAAACATTCTCAGTCTTCATTTGTTGCTCTTGCAACAGCCTTTGAGTAAGGGTCAGCTAATTTGTACCAGATCTGATGTCTGTGGAGAAACTTTGACAGGTGTCTCTTCTTTCTGCTTGAGCAGTTTTTCTGCAACTCATCTCCCTAATTCCACTCTCACTCCAATCCTACAGATTCTTCTCAAAACACAGCTTTGATCATGCCACCCCTTTGTCCAACCCATCAATAGATGGTCATTGTGCACAGAGTATAACTTCTTAACCATCACCTCCACCCACTGTTACCTCACAGTTCCCCCTGATTCACCTGCTGTACCCTGACTGCTTACGGCTAGACACCATCTTTCTGCACTACTTCCCCCCCCACACACCCCACTCCTCTGCCACACTTTTGTTCATTGCCATAGCCTGCATGGAATGCACTGTCATCCATCTCTTCATTTCAATTCCCTAAGTCACCATCAGGCCCATGACAAAGTTTGATCTCAGTTCAGGTGAACAGATATCTAAGGAGTGCCTTGGCTTATATCAAACAGTATGATAGCCCCTGGGGATGGAAAGATGAAGAGATAAGACTCGGTCTTTCTCTAGAGAGGCTCACAGTCTAGATGGAGAGACAAACAGGAACAGAGCCTGTGCACATGGCAGAGAAGTGCCATCCTGAACCCGCTCACTCCTCACCCGGCACCCATGGCCCAAGGTGATGCAGTGGCAGGATGCCGTGGTGGCTCAGGAGAGGCAGGCCTTGCTCGGTCTGGATGAAAGTATTTCTGAAAGAAAGTTTCTGGGTTTGATGTCAGATTAGAAGTTATTTTTAGTACAGAAAGTGGGGAAGGATGTTGTCATAGGCAAGAGTAACATGAACATAGATTGGAACCTTCTGTGACACCTCTTCAAAGACGCCTCATTTCAGAACTGAACTCTTGCTCATCAATTCTATACTTTTTTTTTGTTTTTGCTGTTTTACTGTTACAATACTAACCATATTCAGTCTTGGATTTTAGTTACTTGATTAAAATTATTATTTGTCAAGTGCCCTGTAAGTTCCAGGCACTGTGCTAAATCTTGTGAAAGTTCTCATTTAACCCTCCCCACAACCTTATGGGATGCAGACTATTGTCATACCCATTATGCAGATGAGGAAACCGAAGCTCAGAGAAATAAACTACCTGAGGTTGCACAGCTATTCTGCTGTGTATAACCATGGATCTGAGTGCTGGGTTACTAGTCAGTGTCCAGGGTTTTGCACACAGAGGTTCCTATTTAATAAGTTTCAACTGGGGCTCCCATGTGCATTTTGTCAAACCACCAAGGTGCTTGGGAACCATACTTGGAGGAGCACTGAATTCAGAAGGGAAGGATCTTGGACTTATACCCAGACCTGTCAGCTTCCAGAACTTATTTCTACACTTGCCTTCCCCTGGAGGCAAGAAACATATTACTGACTGTCGTGTCTTGCAAAATCAAGTTACAACAGGGCCTTGCATGTTATAAGGGCCAAAAAAAAAAAAAAGAAAGAAAGAAATTGGCTCATGGCTCAGGTTAAAATGGAGATTCCCAGCTTTTTGAAAGAAGGGAGCTTTATCTCAGAGGTGAAATAATTTTGCTTTTATTGCTAATTGATATTTATCTTAATGATAGAGTGTTATGGTTAATTTTATGTATCTACCTGACTGGGCATAGGGTGCCCAGATATTTGGTTAAACATTATTTCTCGGTGTGTCTGTGAGGGGGTTTCCAGATGAGATTAGCATTTCAATCTGTAGACCGAGTAGAGCAGACTGCCCTCTCCGATGTGGGTGAGCCTCATCCGATCCTCTGGGAGCCTGAATAGAGTAAAGACAGAGAAACGGAAGCTTCTCTCTCTGCTTAACTGCTGAGCTGGAACGTTAGTCTTCTCTGGCCCCCAGAATGGAACTTGCATTACGGATGCTTATGGTTCTCAGGCCATCAGACTCAGACTGGAACTTACACCACCGGCTTTCCTGGGTCTCCAGCTTGCGGATGGTAGATAATGGAACTTCTCAGCCCCCATAATAGCATGAGCCAATTCCTTTTAATAAATCTTTATGTATATAAAAGATATAGATATATAGAGATACAGATATGTACCTCTGTATATATAATATAAAGAGATATAGATATAAAAATATGCAAATATATATTATATACTATATAAAGATATATAGATAGATAGATAGCCTATTGTTTCTGTCACTCTAGAGAACCCTGACTAATACGCAGAGTTAAATAGTTTTATGATCCTGGAATTTTTCCAAACTGGTTCTCACAAAACTAGTATCCTCGTCTATGCTGTCAATAAATTTCTACCAACATGTCCAATATATTTGTCCTATTTAATTGGTGATTTTTCTAAAACGAAAGTCTGGCCATGTCACCCTACCACTTAAATGTCTACTATGACTTATCGTCATAAAAGGAAAATGGCTGCCACAATGGCCTGAGGTCTCAGCTTATATGAAATTGGATGCCATGCCTCTCTCCAGCCCTTTTGCTCCACATCCTCACCTTCGCGCTCTGTGTACTAGCCACTCTGAACTACTGTCGGTTTCTCAGATTTGTGAAATTGTCTCCTGCCTCTTTGTCTGCAGTTCCCTCCGCCAGGGATGCCCTCCCAGCCTTAACCAGCTCACAAATGCCCATTCTTCTTTTAAGACCCAACTCAAACATGTCTTCCTCTATGCCTAATTCCCGATTCTCCTAAGCAGAAATGATCATTCTTTGGTTCCATGTGTTTATGATAGCACATTCCTTTTATAAGCCCGTCTTCTCCATTACACTGTGAACATTGTGAGAGCTGAGACTGAGTGTGTGTCACCTCCATATCATTGGTGCCTGGCACAGAACGGATCAGCTGATTTTTGTTGAATAAATTAATAGGTGAGTGAAGGAAGGAGTCCAGGAATGAGTCCTTAAATGAAGGCACGTGTCTTTATTTCCCATCTCACATTTGGTCCATCAGGAAATCTGTTGGCTCTGCCTTCAAAATATTTCCCAAACTTGATTTCTCAAGCACCTTCACTGCTACCATTCTGGTCGAAGCTATCCTGGCCCCTAGCCAAGATTTCTCTCGTATATACCTAATAGTTCTCTGTGCTTTGATCCTTCATAGTCCCTAAAGTCTATTCTCAACATGGAAGCAAGACTTATCCTTTAAAAGTAGAAATCAGATCAAAACCCTCCTCTGGCTTCAATTTCATGCAGAATAAAAGCCCAAGTGCTTTCAATGGCTTACAAGGCATTATACGAACTATCGGCTCACCTTTCAGACTTCCGCCAGGCCCCGCTTACTTTGGACTCTCATTTCCCACCTCTCTCCACCTTGCTCACTCCCCTCCAGTTGCCCGGGCCTCCTTGCTGTTCCTAAGATGTACCAGGCTTGCTTCTGTCACAGAGCTTTTCACTGGCAGTTCCCACTGCCTGGAATGCTCTTCGCTCCTTTTCAGCTTGACCACTCCCCAATTCCTTCAAGTCTTTGCTCAAATGGCAGCTTCTCAAGCTTGAACACCTTATTTAATATTGTTCTCCTGATTGCCATTTTTTTTCTTGATTCTGTAGCACTTGTCATCTTCTAACATACTCTAATTAGCATATAATATAGAGCATAAATAGAGATAATTATCTATTATCATAAATGGTTAATATAATTGAATTATTAATTATGTTTATTATTGTCTGACTCTCCCTACTAGAATGCAGGCTTTACAGGGACTTGTTCCGTTTTGTTCAGTGATATATTCCAGTGGGCTGCACAGCGCCTGGAACATAGCAGACACTCGACAAATGTTTTGAGTGACTAAGTGAATGCATGACTACTCTAGGATGTAAGCTTCTTAACTGCCCTGAACTTGTCAGACTTCATCGTTGAATCCCTAGTCCCAAATATAGTGCCTGCCACTTAGTAGGTGCTCAATAAATACCTGTTGAATGAATGGATCCTTATGAATTGGATTTCAATGGATCACTCTCAAGGGGAAAAAAGCATGTCAGCTAATCAGTTTAGTTTATTTAAAATCTCTTAGAGTTTATTTTAACAAAAGCCTTCTTGGAATTCTGACACTAAAATAGGATGTCATTGAGGCCTCTGTGGTTTTGGCGGCTATGACCTTTACCATCATTCTCAGGATGGCAGGGGGAGTGTGCACGGAGGGCCTTAATTAATCCAACCCTGGGGCTGGAGGGATGTGCTGACAAAAAAATCAGGAAACCTTACAGACCAGCTTCCCTAAAATAACCTTGCAATTGTTCCTAAGTACACCAGAAACTCTAATTTGGGCAGTTTCGGCTTCTCTCAATTGACTCAGAGTGCTTTTAGCTAACATCAAATGCTTAACAAATCTGAAAGTTTCCCACGAGAACCTTCCATTAAGTTTGCATTCTGCCAAACTACAGAGAAGGGAGGTCTGTGTTTTACAAATACAGAAAACAGCTTTAACTGTACTCCCTTTCTGCAGACTCATGGGTCAATTTTCCAATCAAGCACTGGTCGATGTGATCTGATTTTTGATCAAAATATAATGTCTAACAGGTGGGCTATTGTGGGCTCAATCTTTGCCAGGTGGTGCGAAATAATGACAAATGATCGTGGTGCCTATATATAAATGATCACAGGTCAGTCTGCTTGACCTGTGGTTCAAGCCAGCCTTCCTAGAAACCCATTTCCAAACTACTCCCACTGCTGTGATTGAAGGGGGGAATTTTCAAAATTGCTTCGCTTGGCAAATTTGCTGCTCGGGAATTACTTTGAATCGTGGCTTGACTGACAAGCTTATAGAACAGGGATTTGATCTCTGAGTAAATAAATAGCTCCACCAGGTTCATGCACGGACTGTAAAGTGTGGCATTTTTTTAAAGCACGAGCTGATACATCACCATGAGTGCCCTTACACAGGACATACTAACTTTAACCTGAGGAAGCAGGGTTAAAAACTATCTTTATATCCATACTTCAAAGTAGTTTCGAACACAAGTTGATAACTTATAAATATTTGAGAATGAAGAAATAAACTACAAATTTCTTTTAGAATCATTAAAGGGAAATTATCACTTTAAAATAGATATGATTCTTTTCAAGGTAATATAATAATAATTTTTTTTTCTTACTTTGGAGGCAGGAAGCTGAAAGATGTTCTTCATTGTGGTAATTATCTATGAGCATAAGTGGCTAACACATTCATTTCCCCTTTGCCTTTATGGTTTTTGATATTCTATTTCTGTTTTAATATCTTACTATATTTTCCAGAATCATACTGTCTTTTAGTTTCAAAACTATTTTTGGAAATAAATTGGGTATACAACACAACAATCAAAATTAATACATTAGATGTATGGTAGTTCTTCAGCTCAATTTCCTACTAGGAAAATATAGCAAAATCTTTGCTCTCATAACTAAAAATATATTTTTTGTATATATTTGATACGACAAGTTAAAAAGAAAAAACTCTTTCATTTCAATAAGCATTTATTCCATACCTCTACATGCAAGGCACTGTGCTAAAATGGGTTAAGAAATGATAAAGACAAGTCTCGATTGGGAGACAGACACTCCCACTGGCAGCTGCACAACAATGTGGTGATGATTCCATTTACATGAAATGTTCAGAGTTAGCAAATCCATAGAGATGGAAAGTACACTAGTGGTTGCCAGGGGCTGGGGGTAGAGGGGCCAGGGAGTGGCTGCTTGATGGGTATGGGGTTTCCTTTTGGAGTGATGAAAATATTCTGGAACTGGATAGCGGTAATCGTTGTACAACATTATAATGTACTAAATGTCACTAATTGCAAATTTTATGTTATGCGTATTTTACTACAATCATTTTTTAAAAAAATATTAAAACCAAAACAAAAATCTCAATGTGATGAGTACAACTGATTCATTCATTCATTCGATAAATATTTACTGAGTGCTATGTGTCAGTCACTGTATTAGGTACTGGGAACAAAATGCTGAGCAAAGCCAGGCATTATTATTCTCTCATGGATGATGTCTATTAGAGAGACAGAAAATTAACAAACAATTTTATAATGAAGAAACTCTCAACATAATCGAAGATTTTGGACAGGGTCCATCCAGACGAAGGAACCACTGATCTGGGTTCTGAAGGATGAATGGAAGAAGCTAGAAGGGACTCGGGTGGAGGGATGGGAAAGAGTTACAGGTTGCCAGGAAGAAGGATTACTGTGTGCAAAGGACGGATGGTAAAGAAAGAGGAGAAAGTGGTTTGTGATAAGGCATGAGAAGAAGGCAGGGCACAAATCATAAAGGGCATTTGAAGGATTGGGAGGCTCTGTAGGGGGTAGGTAGGGTGAGGTAGAGGGACCATGGGGAATATGGTGGATCTTCTAGAGGTTACTGCCACGCACAAGACAGAGATTAGGGAGAAGGTGGTGGATATAGACACAGTACAAAGGATATTTAGAAAGTTAATGAGACAGAACGTGTTGATGGATTGTACCTAGGATTATAGAGAAGGAGGGAGGGAGAAAGTTGGGAAGGGGAGAGGAAAGGAGGAGAAGGAGAGAGAGAGACAGAGAGAGAGAGAGAGAGAGAGGGAGAGAGGCAAACCTGTCCCTCAGCTTTTTGGGTTGCAGATCTGGGTGACTGGCAATACCACTCTGAGACAGCTAGCCCTCCAGAGGCACATTTTGGAGATCAAGGGAGGTGTTACAGAAAAGCACAGAAGAAAGCGCTTAACAGTGGAGACAGGTCACATTGACTCAAATGGGAACCTTGACACAGCTTTCCCTCAATGACTCTTGCAGAAGAATTTTACCTATGCTCTTTGGCATTGTAATTAGTAATCAGCCGTAGGTCCACATTGCAATGGCAGTTACATATTTTTGTAACTCGTTAAAATATATATTAACTTTCTAGGAAAGGGTACATAGTTCTTTTATCCTTAGCCGATACTTTACCTTTTTTTAAGTTGCAAGCATAAAATAATAATAAAACGAAAAAGAAAGATACCAGTTATTGAGTTTCTACTCTGTCAGGTACTATGCTAGGCACATATTACATATATTATTTTATTTTTAAATGATCCTATGGAGTAGATCTTTCCCCAGATTTTAAAGATGAGGAAACAAAAGATCAGAGTAAAATAGTCAATTATTTGCAAATACTTACAAATCCAAGTACTAAGCAGGAGAGGCAGGATTTACACGGAGGTCTCTGGTTGCCTACCGAGATCCACAATCACCCACTGACGCTGATATTTTTCTAACTTTAACCATCCATGTGTCACTTTCACAATTTTTACTATATATGTGTACCACTTATACTAATATTTCCTTAATAATTTGCTTTGATACAGCTCATCTTTTTTTTAACTCACATTAATGTATTTTATAAGGACAACACTTTATGTTACTACTATGAATAGAAAATCAGTGCAACCATGAAGAAATCATAAAAGGCAAATGGAAACCACAAAAATTACAATAAAAGTGACATTACTAAATTCTACTACACACTGACTTTTTCGGTTGGGGTTCTGAGTTTAATGCCTGTTACGTCTCTGTTTAAAGGAGGGATTAGGAAATCCAAAGAGGTGTTCAAGAGCAGTGGAATGCTGAGAGATGATCCTCGATAACTATTACAGAGACCAGAAAAAGAAAGAATTTGCTCATCATGCAATTCAATATTATTCACTGCTGTGAACCACCTTAAACCGTTTTACATGCTACTAGCACCAAATGTCCATGGTTGGGGAACCACTGAACTAGCCCACACTACTTCTGTTTACTATCTACACTTTGGAATTTCTTTTGGTATTGGTCCAACTCACATTTGTCTTCAAGATCATGGTGCCTAGAGAGCATGTAGCAGTTAAAGTTGCCTCTTTTAAAGGAATTTTTCTGAATAGGGTCTAATGTAGGCCCCCACTGGCTATGCAAGCATGAAAGAGAAAGGATTAGGCAACTGGAAACTCTGTTCTTACAGCATTTTATGAAGTTTAGCTCAAGATGGAACATTTTCAAAGCTGATTTCAGAAAGTAAGCTTTCATCTCTTGGGAGGCCACCACATGACCGTAAGTGAAATTATAAAATTTCAGAGCTCCTGAAAGAACCACGGCCCTGAGTCCAGGAAGATGAGTCCACAAAGACAGGTCAACACTCCAAGCAGAGAAGGCACTTGGGCCTGTCTGAAGATGGGAAGAAAGAAACCTACCATCCTTGGCATTCAATGAAGGGAATGGAGAAGCAACAAGTGCCTTTTTGAGGAAAGAACAGATGGAAGGAAAATTAAGTAAAGTTAAAAAACATCGTTGTGGTCTCTTCCACAAAAACCAGCAGAGCTGTGGTTTCTCTGGAGCCAGAGATTTGAAACATAAGGAAAATAGAGCTCACATTACACAGTACTCGAGTTTAATGCGCAGAGCAATGATTCTAATGAAGGACTGGCTAATTCCCTCTCTGTCTCAGATGAGCAAGGGGACCGAGAGCTATCGAAGCCTATAGCGGCATGGATTAACCCAGTCTGGATGATTTACTGTTACCATATTTGGGCCGACTTTGAGTGCAGGAGAGGGAAAAAAGTGAAGAAAAACAAGCTTACCCATAAAAAGAAATCGTAGAACTCCATGTCTCAACAAGTGGGTTAGAATGTTAAGATTGTTTTTTATGGCCTAATAAATGTCTCTCATAAAAATTGCTGAAAACGCACTCCCTAGATCTCTTTATTAGATTGAAAAAGAGATATTGATCAGAAGGAGTTGATCAAGAAAGCCAGTTAGAAGGAAACCAGGTCTTAGGCTATATAAAAATATATCGACTGTCTTTTTAAGCTTAATAATCCAGTAAAATAAGTATTTGTATACATGTGACGGAAACGAGACTAGAGAAGTTAGGTAACCTGTGTGAAGACACACAGCAAAAAAGATGTTGAAATCAGGACTTAAAACCCACCTGCATCCAAAGCCCTTCCTCTTTCAACCAAGCTCCCAAACCTTCTCTAACTGCTTACACCAGCTCGATTGAAATGGCCCATCTGCTCCTACTATTCCATTTAAAATTTTATGGATTCACAAAACAACTGTATGATGAAGAAATGATGGTGATTTTGACCCCCATTTTTAGGACATTGCAAAAATCTCTATGCAGCAGCATTATAGCCCTCTATACTCTACAGAAGACAAAAATAAGGCTCAGAAGATTGTCCGTCTTGCTCCAGATAACCTAACTAGCAAGTGGTAGTTCTGGTCATCCACTTCAAACCTCACGTGGTATCCTCCAATCCACGGTAACTTTTGGCTAAGTTTAGCCAAAAAATGGCTTGAATGATTACTATCAAATGTGTTTTATTAATGCTCATCTGCAATACTGAAACAGCCATTTTTATAGATCAAATGACAGTTTTGGGGACTGAACTCTTCTTCAAAGTCGAAATTCAGAATTCGGTTGTCTTTGCTCTCTTGAATTCAGGTGTATTTGTAGGTACTCAAGGCATCTATTGAGCATGCCTCAGCTTCTTAACTCTTTCATTCATTGAGCACAAAGAAATGGAATAAGGAAATGAAGACGACGTGGTCTTGATTCTCAAGCTGCTCACGGTGTCATGAATATCTGCAGACAGGAAAAATATTTATGTTCCAAGGAATCTCTTTATGAAAAGATTGTGCAGAGCTATTGGGCCCACCTAAAGTAGGGTGTAGCCAGCAGTCTATCAGATGTAAGCACAGAAGACTAGGTCAGAAATGAGGAGGAAAAGGTCAAGGCGCTTGTTAGAATACTGTTGAGTCCTCCATTTGTAGCAAAAACAGTTGGAGACTCGATAGTTTGTCTGTGCTCACGGATCCACAGATTATGACCCCCCACCCCAGGACTGCCATGTGTAGTGTGCACCTTTTTCATTGTCCATTGAATCACTATCTTTTGGTGATTAGCAAATGTTTTAGAATTGAAAATCTCCTAATTTAATTCTCTCCTCTCCATTTTCACTGCCATTGCCTTCTAGTTTATTTTTCATCATTTCCTTCTTTGCAACAACCTCCAATGTCTCTCTGTACCTTCCCATCTTCCATATACAGTGAGGTTGATAATTCAAAAAAAAATAACCTGACAATGGCACTTCCTTGATTAAAATTCTTTCATGGTTCCCTATTGCCTAAAAGATAAAGTGCAAACTTCATAATCTGCCAGACATAATACGCATGATCTGATTCCATTCTACCTTTCTTTTTCTTCTATTTTCCCCATTGCAGCCTCCATTCCAGTGTACTGAACCAGTTACAGTTTCCTGAACAAGCTCTTTGTGCCTTCTTAAATGTGGGTTTTTTCTGGAATCCCCCTCCACCCCTTGTCTTTTTGACAAGCTTCTATTCATGTTTCTAGACCTCTCCTTTGAAACCATTCATGGTAGCCCCAAGCTGAGTTGTTACAGTGGTAGTAGATACATATTTCCACAACTTCTGTCTGTTAGAGTTCCTATCTTCTCAGTGTCCATAGCATCTTCTAAATATCTTTATCATAACATTTGACACGCTATACTTTAATCATTGATTTGCCTTTTTTTTCTCCAAACTGGATAGTGAGCTTCTGACATACAAGGATCACGTCTTATATATTCTGTGTTTCCATTGGCTAGCATAGTTTGGGGAACAAAGTAGACGCACAAAATTATTTGTGAAAATGAACAAATCAATGGTTTGCAAATACTTAGATTTGAATCCAGGAAGAATAGATTTCACTTCAGCGGTATGCGTTCTGAAAAACTAAACTCTTGTTCGCATTTATCTCTAACACTTGTTCCTCCTCCAATCTTCCCTCATTACAGTAAGTGACAACTGCTGAAGAAGCTGCTTAGGCCAGAAACTTAGAATTCATCCTTGATTCCTCATTTATTCTTCTCCAATTCATTATCAAAACCTATACAACTTACATGGCAAATAGCTCTGTAATTTGTCAATTCTTCTCCATCGCCATTGGCACTGTAGTTCAATCTGCCGTTTCCTAAATTGCTGCATTAGCCTTGGAACTGGTCTCCTTCCAACCACTCTCCCCACTCCGTATTCCAATCCATTCTCCACGTCGTAGCAAGAGTGATCTTTCCTCAATGTAAATCAGATCTTGTCACTCCCCTGCTTAAAATCCTGCTTTCCGTTGGTCTTAAACAAGTTCTTTTCAATACCGAATGACATCCTACATGCCTACCTTCTAATCAATTCCTCTCCAGCTCCCTGCTTTGATCACTTGGCTCCATTGCTTTGGCCTTCCTGAACTTTCTTCACCATGCCAAGCTCATTAGCACCTGAGGTCTTCCTACTTGCTGGTCCATCTCTCCAGGTCAGTCTTCAACTCGCTCTTCCCATGTCTTCCATGTGACATTTAAATTTAATTTCAGAGAGAGGCCTTTCCCTGAATACTCAGTCTTGTAGACATTGCCCCCAAACCCAAATTCTCTTAGAGCAACGTGCTCTTCTTCTTCCTCTTTTTTCTTTGCCTAGTGCTTGTCTGTATATGGAGACATATATTTCTTTGAGTGTTGACTATATTGCAAGCTTCATGCAGGTAAGAGACCACATTTGTTCCATGCACGATTCTATACCCTCTTTCACAATGCCTTCACATGAAACATATGTTAATAGAATAAACTTATCTAAACTTGTTTACTCATCTGTAAAATGGGAACAGCCATATTTACCTTATAAGCTTTTAAGAATTAGATGAGTTAATATATATGATGGCTCTAAATAACTATAAGTTATTCTGAGACAAATGAAAACCGTCTCTCACACCTTTGCAAAGAAACTACTATGATTTGATTAAGTGGATTTCTATGATGTTGCCTCAAGGTCAGAAATAGGATCCAGGGATGGCAGTTCTAGGAGAGTAGTCTCTTATCACTATAAAATAAGAACTATTAAAGTCTTGAGCACAATCCAACCACAGAATATGTTGACGCTGAAGTGACAAATTCTCCAAGACTAGAGGATGTTGCTGATGTATTAAAGATTAGACTAGTCAACTCTGAGGCCTTTTGCAAACTCAGGGATTCTCTAATTATAGAGAGCGGTGACAGGGACAAAAGAACCACAAGTTTGTGCAAGAAACCCAGAAGGGACGCCATAAAGTATGTTAAGTACACAGTGAAGTGCCTTGAATTCATAAAAGAATTCATAAAAAGAAAAGCAAAATGATGATGACAGGGAAAATTGCCGTGTCAAAGAGCAGATAAATAAAATAAAGGGCAGCTTGTTTGTGTACCCAGCCATCCAGTTTTCTGGGACGAAGATGTTCTGTGACTCTCATCCCAGACATCTGGACAAGCTGTCAACACACAACTGGTTCTGAAGCACTTCAGGATTATATAATACTGGATGGAAACCAGGACCATGTATTTGCTATTATTATCTATTAAGAATTTATTCCATTCCAAGAATTATGCTAGAAGAGTAGATAAAAATGATAATGAAATTAATGGATACTAATTATTGAGCACTTGCTAGATACTTTCATTCTTTATGTGATGATTCCCAATTCCTGACAGCAATATGTCTCATTTTACAGATGGTGAAACTGAGGCTGAGAACGTTTCAGTGTCTTGTTCAAATGTGAGAATGAATATGTTTTTGAAGTCAAGACTGAGACCCAGGTCACTCTGGCTCCAGAGCTTATATGGTTTCTATCACATCTATCATACCACGACTATGCCTCATCTAATCGTTTTCAGTTCCTCTTTTTTTCTGCTGACATCTGCATCAGAGATGAAGCTCATGATCTGGCTGAGCCGCCAAACAGAAAATATTGTCTGTGGGTTATGCCCAATCCACCATCCCCAACACCTCACATACCAGGGCTATGATGACATCAGTTTTCTTCCCACTCGAGGAAGCATTATGTAAGGTAAGGAGAGCTGCGTCTTTACAGGGTTAACCTTGACTCTACCTTGATACGTTGTCATGTAGGTGATAGCCTTCCAGAATTCTCCCGCTTCAAGGGTCACCTTCTTCAGGGTGCCTGGAAAAAGAGTGATCTGTCTCCTGTGCGCCACTCAGTCTGCCACTTGGGGCTGTCTTCACTCCCCCACCACTGACAGCCCCTGCTCTTTCTGAAGTGGTCTCCGCCTGCAACTCCTGGACTGCACTCCGCCGTGAGATGGTACTGTCTGTCCTCTTAGACGGCAGTGGTGAACGGAGGTGGGAAAGCCCCACTTCCCTGTACAGCCCCTTACCTCTATTCTCCCTTATGCCATCCCAAAAGGCCTCACTAAAAGTTCACCGTAACCAATTGTAATGTAAAGGGAAGAAAATGTTTTATATAATTGTCCATTATAATCCAAGATGAAATTACCAAAGAGCTGAATCCTCACAGGAGGATCTCCAATAGATCCACTCAGTGCCTCACTCTGCATTGCCATCTGCAGATCCCCATGAGAGCCTCCTTTCGCAGATCTCTACAGTATGAATCCTTATTTTTTAGGGAAATATTGTTACTCTCATCATTAACTGATGACTTGGACTCCATTTCCACCATTTCCACAGGTTGTCTCTGAGTGCAGTAACCCCTCAGCAATACATTTACCAAGTTATTCACCACGGAAGGCCACGCCCAGACAGTCTAGGGGGATTTGGCCTTTGAAGTTTGGGGTGAGTCCTCATGATCCAAGCCATCTCCGCAGTCGTTCCCCAAAATAGGTGAAGATGCTCAGTAATACACACAGTCTCACCTCCACAAGATCAGCTAATTCTCAGAAACCCAACAGTAGAAATCTGTATTGAAGAAGAGAAACACTTTCCTAATTGCAACAAAAGCTCCACTGCTGTCCTCTATAAGAAAAGGCAGCACTTTACACTGCTACGCAGAGCAGTGACCGTTCTTCTATATTTACTTACTGCTACTATCACTTAAAGTAAGAGAAAATCAAAATCCAATAGTCCTAAACAAGGGAGGCAACGTCCACAACCAAAACCTCAAAAGGTACAGGGCCTTCATATGGAGTTTGATATAGTGCTTCAACAACGCCATCAAAGAACCAGTGAACGTGTTTCTATCTTTCTTTTCTGCTGTATTAGTTTCCTATTGCTGCTGTATCAAATTACCACAAACTTAGTAGCTTAAAACAACAGAAAGGGGCAACCTGTGGCCGAGTGGTTAAGTTTGCGCATTACACTTCGGTGGCCCAGGGTTTCACCAGTTCGGATCCTGGGAGTGGACATGGTACCGCTCATCAGGCCATGCTGAGGCGGCGTCCCACATAGCACAACCAGAAGGACCCAAAACTAGAATATACAACTACGTACTGGGGGCCTTTGGGGAGAGGAAGAAAAATAAGAGAAGATTGGCACAGATGTTAGCTCAAGTGCCAATCTTTTTAAAAAAAAAAAACACAAAAAAAACCCCACAGAAATTTGTTATCGTATAGTCTTGGGGGTCGGAAGTCCTAAAGCCAAGGTCCCAGCAGGGCTTTGTCCCTGCCCGAGGCTCCAGAGGAGAATCTGTTTGCTTGCCCTTTCTAGCTTCCCAAGAACGCCATCTTCAAAACGAGCAGCTTAGCATCTTCCAATCTCTTTCCCTCTCCGCTTTCATTGTCACTTCACCTTTTCTCTCTCTTCCCTTCCTCTCTGTAAGGACCCTTGAGATCACACTGAGCCCACCTCAACAGTCCAAGATCATTTACCCATCTCAAGACTCATAACAATCACACCTGCAAAGCCCCTTTTCCACGTAAGGTGACATTCACAAGTTCTGAGGACAAGGACGTGGACATCTGGGGTTTGGGGTTTTGGTGGGGAGGGCATTATTCTGTCTCCAACATCTGCTCTCCACTGTGTCAATGCCATCTGAAAACTGTCAGCAGCTCCAGGGGCTTCTCGGTCCCTTCAGCAGGGAGCATGGGGACTCTTCCCATCTCTCTCAGGACACCAAGGATGCTTCTCTCCCAGAAGCCTCCAGGAAACTTCTTATCTTATCTTAATGGCCAGAATTTGGTCACATGCTCTTCCCTAAACCAGCTCTACTGGCCTTGGAGTTAGGCTTTGCAGATCAATTTAAATCAGGAACTGATGCTGAGGGTGGAGTCCATTGCCATGGATAGAAATGTGGGAAAGACAGTTCTCTGAAGGAAAGTCAGAGTATGGTGGTATGAAGCAGGAAGAATGGACACTCGGCAACAACAACTATAACAGCAAAAGCCACTTAACTATGTTCCAGGCACTATTTTAAGCACATTACTTAAATTAACTAATTTAATCCTCATAATAACATACCAAGTAGCTAATATTTTTTCCATTACACAAAATAGGAAATTGAGACCAGAGAGATAAAGTAACTTGCCCAAGGTCACACAGCCAGTAAATCACAGGGTCAGATTTTGAATTGATCCCAAGCAGTGAGAACATCAAGGACTTCAGGTAGGAAAAGCCTGAGTGGGCCAGCTAAGTGGCAGTCTGTGTATAGTCAGAGAGAAGTAGTGGACCAGGGAGGGAGGGCTCCCAAGAGGTAGGGGGAAAGTACAGAAACTGTAATAAGGAGGTTAAAGAGAAGTTTCTCAGCCTTGCATTTTACCAATGACAGTGGTGATAATAACTGCCTTTAATCAATTGAGCATCATTTTCTATACTGCCCTTGGTGTATTACACCTATGATAAAGTATCTCAATTCCAAATGTACAGAGAATTAGTATGGCCAGCATATCCCTCTGCTTAACGTGTACCCTGATTGCCAGAGTGACAATACAAGTCTCACATTGTCCAAGTAGTAATATCCGTAAGTTTTGCAAGCTCTAGGTCTTTCAATGCAGAGAAGTCTGGCCTCTGATCAATGTTAGTTAATCCAACAGGAAAACTGGGAAAAAGGAGCCCAAGCCACAAGTCCTTGGGAGTAGGAATTTTTGGTAACTTCTGATACTCCTTCTGTTGCCATCTCCTCTTCTACCCACTGCTGCGTGGAGAGTTGGCTATGAGGCTTACTTCTTGCTCCACGCCCCTTGTTTCAGATATCCTAACTGCCCCATGAAACTATCCAATCGTGAAATTCAACCTCAATGTATAATCTTCATCCCTTTCCTTTGGATTCTTCTTTAACCAATTTAAACCACCAAGCTCAGGAATCTAAAGAGAGAAAGACAAAGGGGAATTAGAGCAAGAGGTTCTAAATTTCCACTGTTATCCAAAATAATGAACAAGTGATGCCCAAAAGGTTGGCTGGTAGTTGATGGTGGCTTTCTTGTTTGTTTGAATTGCATATTACATAATTATATTAACATAGGCAACACATTTGCTAAGTGCCACATGCTTTGAAAAGATTTCAAAAATTCTAAAAAAATTTTACCACTGTTATTCATGTTTAAAAAAATATATATAGACCACAATGGTATCACACCCTAATCTAAGTGTGATCAGAGCTGGAGATTTCAGAGTGAAAGGTAAGAAATTGAGGAGTCAGATTGGAAAAGAAGTGCCAGGAGCTGGCTAAAGTAGTTAATGGGGGAAATATCTGACTCACTGTTCCCCTCTCTCATCATGGAGGCACACAGAGCCCTACCAGGAAGTGAAGGAGAAAACCCTTCCAGCAACTTTAAACCCACGGGACTTAATAAACGTTAGCCATTATAGAACCTCCTCATTTCACAGTTGAGAAAATGGCGTCTCAGGTGAGGACAGTGATTTGCTGCAGGTCACAGAGGTAGGCTATGTAAGGTATCCAGAGGGAGTGGAAGCAGCTCATGGTAGCTGTGGTGAAGGATACATTGTGGAAGTGGGGGAAGAGAAGTCTAGAGAAATGATCCGTGTGAAATGCTTGCATGAAGCACATCGACAGCAGCTCCTCAAGCAACGGTCGCCATCATCTTCATGACGGTTATTACTTTGATCAACATTATTAGAATGCAGAGAAATTATTTCTGACGGGGAGTGATGGGAGGTCAATTAGGAGATTATTTCATAATCTAGGGCAGTAATGATGAGAGTTTGGATGAGGTCAGAAATCACAGTGATATAGAGGCGGGAGCATATTAACTGAACACTTCAGAGATAGAATAGACAGGTCTTATGGGCCACTAAGACGTGGGGATTCGATAAAACAGGGTCTACTTTCTGGGTGGAAGGCTGAAGCCAATATGGGAATAGGGAGGAGGAAGAGGTCAGGCAGGAGGCAGAAAAGACAAACTCTTGGCCTGCTTGTCAATTTGGCCCGTTTCACGGCAGAGAGTTTAGATTCTGTTGTGCACAGAGGAGCGCTTTTCTCTCTCCAGCTGAGCACATCTGGTTTTCAGGACGAAAGGATCTGAGGTGTCAGGTTTAAATGTCTTAAATGACCAGCCAAAGAGCAGAAAGGATGGGAAGCATGTCAGGTCAACACTGTGACCTCCCTGGGGCTGTAAGCGATCTTCCCAATAATAAACACGGAGCCTTAGCCAGTGGAGGCCCACGATGGGTGTTGATTTTCTGACTAGCATTTTATATGCACACAGGCTGGAAAACTTGGTCAGAAGTTTTAACCACGTGTTCTGTAAAACCTAAAAGAATTTAGGTTCCTTTTTGATATTATCCCAGTGGGAAACACCATTAGGAAATTTATACAAGCCAGACAACCGTCCCGATTTTTGTAGAGAGTACCGTTGATATGTGAGCAACTATGGTAAAAAGCCCTTTACACAGCCGTGCAAGGTATAGAGTTGGCAGTTATCAAAATGTGGACAAAGTTAAGAACCAGCTTCATTGCTTCTACGTTGCCTGTTTGGTAGTGTTTGTGCTTTAATGACCTCCTGGATCTTGGAACACTTTCCATTGTTTCAACCTGCTTTCAGCGAAATACTAAAAATTAACTCACTGTAAGGTGTGAAGTGTTGAGAGAAGCTTAAAATGGTGCCCCTCCCTGGACATGTGCAGAGATGAAGCAGGACTGTAAGGTGTTACACTTCAGAAACCAACCTCAGTGGTACAGAAATCACAATTGCTCCATCCGAAATGCACTTGAATCTCCTTCCAGAGTCTAACCTGTTTTTCAGAGCAGCCCAAATCACCCACATCCACTTTGCAAAGCCCTCACTGTCAACCCTGGCCCACAACAGTCTCCCCACATTAAACTACTCTTGGATTTACTGCATGTTCATGACTTAACACTTACACAGAATTGCAAAATGCAAAACAATTAACTATCTCCCTTTGGATGACATGGTCTAAAACTGAGTCCTTGGAAACCCAGGGCTTTGAGTTCATATCCCAAGTTCAACATCTACTAGTTGGGTGCCCTTAGGCTGCATCACCGTGCAGTGCCTCTATTTCCAAATTTGTAAACTGGGTGTATTAATACCAGTCTCACAGAACAATGTGAGAATTAAGTGAGATGGGGCAAACTGTTTCACAATAAGATTTATTGTCATTGAATTGATGTCCTTCTATCACTTCAACCATCTTTCATCCCATTGACTCCTTAGAAGAAAAATTATAGTAGAAACAACAAAGTTTTGAAGATAGAGAGACCAGCGTTTAAAATTTAGCTCCACTCGTTACTTGCCAATTACGTCGAGCAAGTTGCTCAAAGTCTTTGTGCCTTAGTTTCCTCACTGGTCAAATGAAATATTAACCCTCAACTTGGAGGATCTTTGCATGGACGCCATAAAGTGTGGTAGGTACACAGTGAAGTGCCTTGAATTCATAACAGAAAAGCAAAATGATGATGACAGGGAAAATTGCCGTGTCAAAGAGCAGATAAATAAAATAAAGGGCAGCTTGTTTGTGTACCCAGCCATCCAGTTTGCTGGGACGATGATGTTCTGTGACTCTCATCCCAGACATCTGGACAAGCTGTCAACACACAACTGGTTCTGAAGCACTTCAGGATTATATAATATTGGATGGAAACCAGGACGTTGGACCTGTTTCTTTTAGTCCTTATTATATTGATCTCATTTTTCAACCACACAAAGTTAGAAAAACATTTTTTTTGTAAAAGAAAAGGAAAGTGCAATCAAGCAGAAAGACAAACATAAAATCACTTGTGATTCCACTACCTAGACAAAACCAAATTTGCTATTTTCAAATATTTTCTTTCAGATTTTTCTATGCAGATTATAGGTACATAATTTTTTTAAGATGGAAAGTGACTCTACCCATAGTTTTATCAACTTTGTTCATCGAATAAAACACGCACTCACACAAATGTTTACATAAATAATTATTGTTCTACAACATAATTTTCATGCCATGATAGTATATCATACGGGTGTAACAAAGTTTACCTAATCAATTCTCTAGTATTAGTTATGTAAGTTCCCCCCCTTGAGTTAATATCTATTTTACAATATAGGATATTGAAGTTTACTTCCTTTTAAGTGAATTGTGATCCATAAATGAAAGTATCTCTTTCAGATAAATTATAAGAAGCGGAATTTCTAGTCAGAGAGTATGTGCAGTTTAAGGTTCCAGTAGACTTTGCCTCTTTTGTCTCAGGGAATTTAATATCAATTTATAATAAACTTATAAAGAACACACATTTCTTAGCACTCCTGCCCAAACTAGATGGTATCATATAAAGGTATTTTTTGCCAAATTAGGCGGAAATGGTATTATTTTAGTTTGTGTATTTCCTGTATACTTGCTGATGATTTCTATCTTTTTCTCTTATGAATTTTGTGTTCAGATCTATACTTATGTTTTTCCCATTGGGGCATTTATCTTATTCTTACTGATTTGCAAGAAATATTTACGTGTTAAGGTTAGTAATTTGTGTGTCATACACATTGGCATTAATTTTGCCAGTAATCTATTGGTTTCTTATTTTTGTATGTGCCATTAAAAAATTATATGTAGATATACCTGTTGGTGACTTCTTTCATGACTGTGACCTTTGGTATCAGGCCTAGACCGTCTTATTCTACAGACGTTAATATAAATTTTTGCGTATGTTTCTTCCAGTGCTTTACCAGTGTTTTTAAATTGTACAAATAATACACAAATAAAATTTTATTGTAAAAATTTATTTATGATAAGACTCACTGAAACATGCCCTCATTCCCTGAGTGATCTCATTTAGTCTGCTGGTTTACAATGCGATCCGATGACTCCTAAATTTATATGTCCATTCCTGACCCGTCCCCTGAATTCTAGAATCATATATCCACCTATTTGCTATCTCCATGGATATCTAACAATCATCTCAACTTTAACAGATCCAAAACTTAGCCCTGACATCTCCTTGACAACCCACCTCTCCCACCATCCTCCCCATTTCAATTAACGGCAAATCCATCTTTCTGATTGCTTGTAACAAAGTCCCAGGGCCTTGCTGACTCTCTTTTTCTTACAATTTTCCTGCACTAGTCAACAAATCCTGCCAGCTCTACCCTCAAAATATACCCAGAAACCTACCTCCTTACACCACCTGTACTGCCACCACTGTGGTCACGACCATTGTCATCTTTCTTCTTGAGGTTTGCAGTTGCCTGCTACCTGGTTTCCCTCCAGCTGTTCTCCACATAGTAACTACATTGCAATCCTGTTAAGAAAAACTAAGGTTATGTTTGTCCTTGGCTTAAAGCCTTCCAGCAGCTTACTCTCTCATTCAGAGGAAACACCGCAGGCCTCAAATGCCCTGTAGGGCCCTGCCATGTATGCCTTGTCTTCCTGCCCTCTGCTCCTGCTACTCTCTCCCTAGACAACTCCAAGCAGCGGCGCCCAAGCCAGGGGATTGAACAAGCCAGGCCCCCTCCCTCCTCAGGCCTTTGTGTCCGCTGTCCCCTCAGACTGGAAATGCACCCTCATATCCACGTGGGTTTTTCTCTCAGTTCTTTCACATCTTTCTTCAAATGTCACTTACCCAGTGAAACCTGCCTTATTTATTCCTTCTGCTTTATTTTCCCCTGCAGCATTTCTCACCATTTAGCATACAGTATATTTTACTTATTTATTTTATGACGATCTCTCTCCTCCCCACTAGAATGTAAGCTCCGAGAGCACATTTAGGGTTTTCATTCACTGCCGTTTCGCCAGCACCAGGAATAGTGCCTGGCACGTGGCAGCCACTCAGTAAGTGTTGAATGAACTAATTCGTTTAGGATAAACTCCCACTTCATTATCACTCTCAAACTCAGTCCCTTCCCCACTCACCAGGGGTAACTAATAGTAAATGAAGAAGGCAAATTGCAGAACATTATACACAAGAAATCCTTGCTGTAAAAACCCCAAATAAATAAATACCAAAATAAAGTTATGGAGGAAGATACACCAAAATAAAAGGCTGTTATTCCATCTGGAACTTATTTCTCTGTGAATGGTCGGGGGGGATATATTTTTTCCCTAAGTGACTTGCCAATTGTGCTATTATTATTAACAACTATCCGCTAATTCCCCACTGATATGTTGTGGCACTTTCAACACATATTACATCTGTCTCTACTCGGGCCAGTTTCCAGGACTGTCAATAGCCGTGATGCACAATTTTAAAATTAGAGCTTTATAGCAAACTTGCCTATTTATTAGGTTAGTCATCTCTTATTATTCTTTTCTAAATGTCTCTGGCTATTTTCATGAGTTTATTCTCTCAGATATCTTTTGAAATTAAGTTGTTAGATTAAAGAATTAGAGTTTTAATTAAGATTTCATTAAATGTACAGATTAACTTGTGGACAGTTGACATATTCATAACATTAAGTCTTTTCATCTTGGAACATAGCATGTCTTCCCAATAATTCACGTCTTTTATGGCCCAGAATGTAGTCATTTGTCCTCCTTAGGTTTAGTACATTTCCTATTAACTCAATTTTTTGTTAAGTTATTACTGGTATATAGAACAGCTGTTCATTTTTCTGTATTTTTACCATGAGCCAAAGTACTGATTCCTATTATTAGAGTTTTGTTGTTGTTATTACTGTGTCTCTTTGGTTTTCCAGATAGACAATTACCATCTTGAAATAACAATAATTTTGTCACCCCTTCACTTAATCTGGATTCCCTAGAATTCAGAGCTTGAGATGGTGGCTTATATATGAATAATTTGGTAGGAAGTGCAAGGAGTGCAATCTCAGCAACAGCTCTTTCACGCTGGGCAGAAAAGCAGAGAAAGACAACCGAAGGATATGTTGAGTGGGTCACAGCTGGAGGTTACCAGTTGTCTGATCTCACAGGACTGATTGAGAATCATATGTGGTACATTTCCAGATTATTCATGATAAGGAGAGACAGGGAGAAGAATTTATCAACTTCTGTCTATCTGCCATTTGTTAGAGTTTCACCCCAAGGTGTTGACTTTGTCTCACTTCTGGATTTTGCCTGTGTGGGCAGTGAGTGTGCTCCCAGCACATTCCATGCGTCAGGATCAAGAGGGAAGCTTCAGGAAGGGGAGGCTTGTGGTGGGCAGGTCTAGGGTGAGGCTCTGTCAGGTTACACCAGCAATAGGTCAGTCTGAGACGACACAGAACAGTGCTTGCTGGAATAAGGGATAAATGAGGCCAAGGGGATCTGAAGTGGTGTATAAGGGATAGCTGATACAGGCCACCCCTGGTATCTAAGATCCTCTAGTGCCTTCCTTCATCTCTGGCTCCCGTAGTTCAGTACGGAGCTGAACATAATGCCCTCACCTCATCCCTGAGAGAGGGGAAATGCAAGTCCAATCTTTCATAGAGGCACCTTCAAAGAGGCAGCCAGCTGTAAGATTGATGCAAGGCTTTATAAGAGGGTTAATGAAACAAGGTGTATCCCAGTTGCTACAGCTGCATTGTGCCTCTCTCCCTTGGTGCCCAGGGGGTTCCCTGACCTGCCTTTTGGGATACTTGCAGAAACACTCTCAGCCATTCTGATACAAAGAACAAAGAAGCGTGAGAGGCCTAACACCAATAGGGTAATCCTTGACAAATCAGGAAGGAGAGCAAATGGGGGCAGATAAATATTCCTATCTTTCATTCCTTGGTGGACAGTTTGGAAGTGCATTCTAAATTATTCCTCAGAGAGTCCTTAGCAGGATCAAGACACAGTTGTACACACTAGGGACCAGCTTGATAACACACCATTGCATTGATTTTCCCTCCTTTTCTGCTTCACTCTTCCTGTTGTCCCCACTCTGATTCTTTGGTTATTTCTTCCCCAAATAAACTTCCTACAGGCAATCCTTTGTCTCAGGCTCTGCTTTTTAGGAAAACCTAGGTTACTCGGTATCCAAGTATATCAGCTCTGACCTATCATCCAATATTCCTTGAAAATTCTAGGTATTCTCCTTTTCCCAAAACCATGTTGCCAGGCAAATGACACACGCTTATGAACAAATCAGCAGAAAAGTTACCATATGTACTTGCTGTGATATTATAGGAAGCTTCATCAAAGGGACCCAGCCTTGTCTTCTGTCATTGGGAGCTGGTTTTGTGAATAGCCTTTGATCTGGAAACTAGGTAAGGAACTATAATTTTCCACAGCAGCAGATGAAATCAGATTTTTTGCTTTTCAGTTTCTTTTTATTTATGATACAAGTCAACCATCATTCTAGTCTGCTGTCCACCTATCTCACCTCTAGGAATTCCATGATATATTAGCAATTGCCACAGAGCCCTGCAAGCCAAAGGATCCCAATTGCCACTCCAGGCTTACTGCCCATTTTGATAATTGTGTCCACCTTTTCTCTAATGGTTGAATATTGTTTCCTGGCCTCTACCATTCCAGCATCATCTCCCCTGTCCACCTTGGCCTACAGTAGATAGTCACCACTGAATTTCTCAAAGACGTCAATCATCTTTCCACTAGTGTATATTGCCTTAATAAGGTGAACGCCCTCTGGGTCCTCTTTAGGAACATAGTTAGGTGGTGGAATTTCTGTTCTCGTCTAATAAAGACATTTTAATATTCTCACTTCTCTTACATTCAGATCATTTTCTCTATACATGCCAAAGCAATTCTTGCATCTCCTTCTAATTTGCTGTAGTCCTTTGTCATGTCCAAGCCAGAGAATTAGGTCCAGCTCCAGATATTCTTGAACAAATGTTGAGTCTTGAGTCAATAAATTCTCACCTATGCCGTCTTATATTCTACCTCCTTAGATCCACACGTCAAGATCCATTCCTATACACACTCCCGAGTTCCCGTGAATGATGGTAGCAAGAAGCTCTTTCCTCCTGGAGCAGGGACTTGAATTCCCTGCTTGGGCTGCGCTGAGGCTTGACTTGGGTTATCAGTCTGAAGGCAATGAGGGGCGGTGGATCTTGAGAACAAGCATTACATTGAGAGTCACTTGCCTCACGGGATATCTTAGGTTGGGTTCCTCCAGAAGCAGATCCTGAGCCAAGGATCCTGGTGCAAGTGATTAATTAAGCATCCCTGAAGCCACCAGTAAAGAAATGGGAGAAGCATGATAGGGAAGGAGAAGAAGCCAAGCAAACGTGAAATTCGGGTGAAGTCCCAGACTCATTTGTACACAAATGCTCGTAGGGGTTTGCTCTGAGTTATCAAAATCTGAAAGCAATCTAAGTGCCCATTAGCTAGTGAATAGATAGATTGCGATATACTCATATAATGGAATATTACTCAGCAATAAAAGGGAACAAATTACTGATACATGCTACAGCATGGTTAATTTCAAAAACATGATGAGAAAACGAAGCCACAAACATAAGAGTTACATACTATATTAATCTGCTTATACAGAATTCTACAACATGCAAAAGTAATCCACAGTGACTGAGACCCAATCACTTGTCACCTGAGGCTTGTATTAGTGATAGTGGTAGTAGTGATAATCTAACTTCAAAAGGCACAAGGATACTTTTGGGGTGATTGTGGTGGTATATACACAGATTGTATGCATTTATCATAACTTACTGAATTGTACAATTAAAATAAATGCACTTAATTGTATGTAAATTCATTTGTCACTATAAATTTCCTGCTAAGAACTGCTTTATCTTGGGGCCGGCCCTGTGGCCAAGTGATTAAGTTCACATGCTCCACTTCAGCGGCCTGGGATTCACTGGCTGGGATCCTGGGCATGGACCTACACACTCCTCATTAAGCCATGCCATGGTGGCATCCCACATAGAGGAACTAGAATGACCTACAACTAGGATATACAACTATGTACTGGGGCTTTGAGGAGAAAAAACAAAGGGAAGATTGGCAACAGGTGTTGGCTCAGGGCCAGTCTTCCACACCAAAAAGCTTAGAAAAAAACCTTCATATAAAAAAAGAACTACTTTATCTGTATTCCACAAATTTTGATGTGTTGTGGTTTCATTTTCATTTGGTTCAAAATAGTTTCTAATTTTACCTCTGATTTCTTCTTTCATTCATGGGTTATTTAGAAGTGTGTTGTTTAATTTTCACATATTTGGAGATTTTTCAGATATCTTCTTGACATTCATTTCTAGTTTAAATTTCTTCTGGTCAAATAACATTTGTATGATTAAATTTATCGAGACTTGATATATAGCAGCACAGAATATGATCTATCTTGTTGAAGATTTGTGTTCTGCTGTTTGGGTAAAGTGTCCAATAAGTTTCATTTAGGTCAAGTGGGTTGAGAGTGTTGTTCAAGACTTTCATATCCTTGGCGATTTTCTATCTATTTGTTCTATCAGTTGCTAAGAGTGGAGTTTTGAAACTCCCAACTGCAATTGTGAATTTTTGCGTTCCTACTTTTTGTGTGTGTGAGGAAGATTGGCCCTGAGCCAACATCTGTGCCAACCCTCCTCTATTACGTATATGGGATGCCACCACAGCATGGCCTGATGAGCAGTGTGTAGGTCTGCACCCAGGATCTGAACCTGCGAACCCCAGGCTACTATAGTGGAGTGTGTGAACTTAACCACTATGCCACCAGGCTTGCCCCTATGTTCCTCCTTTTAGTTCTATTTGTTTTTCCTTCATATATTTTAAAGCTCTGCTGTTCTAGGCACGCATCTTTTTTTCGATTGGTGTATCTTCTTGATGTAGTAACCCCTTTATCATTATAAAATGTCTCTCATTAACCTTAATGATATTTTTCCATCTGAAATCTACTTGGCCTGATAATAATATCACTCGAACATTCCTTTGTTTGGTGTAAACATGGCATCTCTTTTCCATCCCTTAACTTTTAGAGTAGCTATGTATCTATATTAAAAGTGGGTTTCTTAGAGACAGCATAGAGTTGGGTCTTGCTTTTGTATTCAGTCTGAAAACCACCCCCTTTTAATTGGAGTATTTAGACATCAATAACGCGGGTTTAAATGGTCATCTTGCCATTTGCTTTCTATCTGTCCTTTTTGTTCTTTATTCCTTTCTATCCTTTTGTCTGCCTTTTTTCTTAAGATTTTATTTTTTTCCTTCTTATCCCCAAAGCCCCCCAGTACATAGTTGTATATTCTTAGTTGTGGGTCCTTCTAGTTGTGGCATGTGGGACGCTGCCTCAGCATGGCTCAGTGAGCAGTGCCATGTCCGTGCCCAGGATTCGAATTGATGAAACACTGGGCCGCCTACAGCAGAGCGCGTGAACTTAACCACTCGGCCATGGGGCCAGCCCCTTGTCTGCCTTCTTTTGGATTGAATACTTTTACTATTTTATTCTTCCCAACTATTGGATTAATCTCTTTGCTTTACATTTTTCAGTGGTTGTTTTTGGATTTACAACGTACTTCTCTAGCTTTATTACTGTCCAGCTTCAAATGATCCCATGCCACCTCATGTACGTGTAACGAACTTACCTCAGGACACCTCAACCTCCCTCCAGTGCTGCACGCTCGCATCAGCACACACTGCTTCCACCTAGCTCTAAATGCTGCAATTTAATGTTATGACTTCTGTTTTATAAAGTTAATTGTTTAAAAGAGATTAACAATAAGAAAAAGTGTTGTGTAGATCTACCACCTCTGGAGCTTATTCCTTTGTTTAGATGTGAATCTCCAGCTGGCAACATTTTTTCCTCTGCCTCAAGAATTCTGACAGCATGTCTTACACATAGTCAGTATATGTATATATATACTTAGTATATCTTACAGTGAAGATCTGCTAGAAATGAATTTCATACTAGAAAGGAATTTCATTTCATTTTGAAAGATATTTTCTTTGTTCTGTCCTGATACTCTGTTCATTTCAGACAATTCCAGTTATTAGATCTTCAAGTTAATTTTTTTCTTTGGGATATAATATGTATATTCTTTAAATTTCAAATATTGTATTTTTATTTTATTTGTAGAAATGTCATTTGAGTCTTATTTTTATATCTTGCATTTTTTCTTATTTTTTGCTGTCTTCTTGAATATATGGAACATACATTTTTAACATTCTTCTTTCATCATCTCTGTCATTTAAGGGTCTATTTCTGTTGATTAATTTTTCCCCTGACTATGGTCTATTTTATCCTGCTCCTCTGAATACCTGTTAACTTTATATTGGATGCCAGACATTGTGACTTTACGTTGTTAAGTGCTAAGCTTTGTTATACTCCCTTACATAGTGTTGGAGTTTGTTCTGGCATGCAGTTATGTGCAATCAATGGAATCCTCTCATGTTTCCTTTTAGCTTTGTTAAAGCATGTCCAGAGTAGCTATATGTCTAAAGCTAGTTTATTCCCGTTATTATGGTGATACTCTTCTGAGAACTTGATCTGATGTCCCAACTATTACAATATCTTTCCACTCCGGTTGGTTGGCACACACACTATTTCAGCCCTCTGTATGGTTCTTTTCTGTCTTTGGGTAATTTCCTTTCATGCATTCAAGGAATAGTACTCAGCCAAGAATTCGAAGGACCCTTTGCAGATCTCTGGAGCTCTGTGTGTACCTCCCTCCACTCTGGTACTGTGTCCTTCAAATTCTAGCTGCCTTTTCCTGCCAAACTTTGATCTATTTGAGCTTTCCCTATGTGCTCTGCAACTCCAGGCAGTAAGCTGGACAATCATGGAATTTACCTTGTGTGTTTCCCTTCTGTCAGCTCTGCGCTGCCTTATTGTTCAATGTCTGAAAACTACTTTTTTATATTTATTTTTCCCTCAAATTGTTTAAGGGAGGAAAGTAAATATGTTCCTTGTTATTCTATTATGTTTTGGAAAAGGAGGCCACTTGCACATACGTTATATTTCAGAAAAGTCTATTAAAAAAAAGGAAAATAATGCTGTAAATTAATCAAATTCTCAGTGTTTGCTAGTGGCAGATACTTTTTGAGAATTCTTATTCCCTTTAATTATGGTTTAGTTCTCTACTTTGACTCCATAACTTAAGTATGTTTAAAAAAACCTGTAAGTGAACATTAGTGGTTTATTATATTTTTATTTGACTCGTTGTCAAGAGGAGAAAGAGGTTTAAGGGTAAATCTGATGAGTTCAGTGTTGGACTCATTTTTGAAGTTTTCTGTTGAATGTCAGGTGGAGATATTCAGAAGGCAGTCAGATCCAGGACTTCTCGCACTCAAGAGAGTTTTGAACCGCAGGTAGAGGTTTAAGAATTACCAATGGAGAGTTGGAGGCTGAAGCACTAAGTATGGATAGCTCGTAAATAGAATCGGAGGAGGAGAGGGTGCAGATGGGGCCTATTCAAGGACAGTAACTAGCAGAAAGAGAGAGGAAGAACTTCCAAAGGAGGATAGCCTGGAAAAGTGTTGTTAGAACTAAATTTGATCCCAGCTTTCTCAAAGGAACTAACATTTAGATGAATAAAGAGGACTGTAAACTCATTTAATTTTAGTGATATCCTGTGAAGTCGACTGTTCCAGAGCCACTTACCGTCATTCTGTTCTCTCCTTCCACTCCTTCTCTTCCCTCAAGCCTTCAGCCCTCGGAGACCGAGGATGAGATGCCTATAGTGGGTGGGATGTTGCCTGAGATCACATCAAGGGTCCTGCTGAATCTAATTGACTATGAAAACTTGATAAAACACAGATTTTGCAATAAATTAGCAGTAAAAACTAATCAGAAAACTTTGTGAGGTGCTCTGCCACACACACTGTTAAGGCCAAAATAGCTGTTCAATATTTTTTCCATGGCTGTAATGAGGAAATTCTTGGAAAATATTGCAAATTGGCTTCAGGCTCCTCACTTATATAACTCATATTTCTATTTCATTTCTCTCCATCTGAGGTCGAATAACTCTGAGGTTAGAATTGTATTGCTCTTTATGTGGTAAAGTTTAGTTTTTGAAATTATGCTTCTACTCAAGGCTTTGGCAGCTAGTGGGTTTTACCCGTCCTTAACAAACCCACAAAAAGAAATTAGATTGGTCCTTGACTTGATCATACTCTTCCCAATAGATGCTGTTTTGTATGAAGGTGTTAACCCCCAAACAAACCGAAATTCAGTCTTGTTTGGCAGACTGTAATTGAAAGACTTAGAATTTTATGGGCAGAATGAGTTCTTTGTTTTACAATGTTCTTTATTGGCAGCAGAAGAAGACAGTCATTTGGGGGAATAGAAGAGATGGTGAGTTAACATTTGTTGATTTCCCTACGTGTTTAAAATATGGCTTTCCTTCCTTACCACCCAGTGAAGTAAGACATAGTATTCTCATTTTCTATATGAGCAAATGTCTCCAGGGAGCTACGACTTGCTCAAGGTCATCAAGCTAGTACACTGTGATTTGTCTGGTCCGGTTCTTAAGCCTTCTCTCTTCCTCTGTGCCACGGTGCCTCCATAGTGTAGGGAGATGACTTCTGCTGTGCTCTCTCTGAGAAGTCAGAGAGTTCCTCTCATCTGGAGGGTTTATAAATGGGGAGAGCAGTACAGGAACGATTTTCACCACCACATCTAGCATGATATATTGTTTTTACTACTGAAGTGCATAGAGCAAAGCAATCTAGTTCACTCTAAGAGCAAGAAGCATGTATTGGAGAATACCACAGGATTCGATCTCAAGGTACTTGGGGTCCCGTTCTAGTTGTTCCACTTACTAGCTGGGTGTCTTTGAACAGATACTTTACTCCCAAGCCTCAGTTTCCTCATTGGAAGAAATGGGGTAATTATGCCTACGTCACAGTGCTTTCGTAGAAATCTCAGTGTTCATCTAGCTTTGGCAATGTCCCAGAAGGTTCAAAGAGGCACTTCCTGCTGGTAATTTCTGTTTGGAGCCCATAAGTGTTCATGAAAGGAGTACCTTACGGGAATGCTAGCTCACAGCCCATTCGAGTAACCTGAAATTCTGTCACTGATCCAATGAGTCATGGTAAAAAAAAAAAATGGAAGCAGGGTGTGACGGCAGATATGACAGATAAAAATGACAATGAGTGAGAGAGGAGATCCACAAAGGGCGATGGTGGGGGTGGCAAAGTCCGGCATCACTTCTGTTCTGAAAGGAAAGGGGCCCACTGCAGTTTCCACACCTGCAGGAAGAGGTACGCTGGTGGATATCTGGGAATCCGAACGGAGCAGAAAGGATTAAACGATATTTTAAATGTAAAAGTGTGTAGCATCATCCTAGCTTAAGTAGGTTCCAAAATAAATATTATTACTCTTTCTTCCCATCTTTATTGGAAGTTAAAACCTAGAGAGATAAAAGAGTACAGATTAAGGGAGCTAGGGATGGCAACCTGAAGAGTTTCACCTTTCCATTGTCTGCAACCTGTAACCCTACTGAGCGGTGTTGAGGGGGCTCATAACATTGGAGCAGCGCTTGAGAAAGACTGGCCTGGCCACGGGGCAGAGGGTGAAATCAAGGAACTGTAAGCTGAAGGATCAGTTAGGAGGCCGATGCAGTAGCTCAGGTGAAAGATGATGTGGAGGATGTGACTCTGGACTGGGATGCTAGTAACGGGATAGAGTGGCAGGAATGGATTTGAAAAGCACTGGGGAGAGCGACTAAGATGCTGACATAAAAATGTTTAAGGAGAGAGAAAAGGTGAAGGTGATTTTGAAATCTGTAATCAGATGACTGGCAAGGTGGAGGGGAAATTAACCCAGACGGACCTCACTGTACAAGGGTTAGATTTCAGAGCTAACACTGGGCTGAATGATTTTGGAAAGTGCTATAGTGCCGGAGGAGATGGAAGTGTATCCGTGGAGCTCAGCAAATTAATAAAGAAGATGAGATGGCCCATATCACTTAATCAAGAAAATGTTGTTAGAAGAAAACAAAAAGATGATTTCTGGTTTGAACTGCTAAGTGTTGGGCTAGATAATATATGAAAAGTTCACATATGATTTCAAGGAAGGGAGAGGTGCAGAAATAACAATAACAGTAATAACAATAGCTAACTTTTTCTGTGCACTATGCACCAGACACCGTCCTACATGCTCTACCTGGAATAATGTACTAAGTAGGCACTATTAGTCTCCCTATTTTATAGAAGAGGAACTTGAGGCATGGAGATGGGAATAAGTTCCCCAAGGTCATGTATGTAGTGAGTCAAATTTGGGTTTCACACGAGGAAATTCAACTCCAACGCCTTTGCTCTTCACTGTTACATGACCGTTTTGCCTAGACCGTTGTACACCCATGTACAACTGGGAGGATGAGCACTAATAGAATTAATATATGCATGAAAGTGCCTTATAAGTGATAAGCATCATATATTTAAGTTATTATTCTTCCCAAGTTACAAATCAGGATGTTGAGGATCATAGAGAATAACCATATTGCCATAGGCTGTATGGTTAGTGAATGGTCAATTTTAGACTCTTGAAGTCAGCTCCAGCCACTCTGAAAGCCATTGTTCTGCTTCACTAACCAGCGTGGTTCTTCCATAAAGGGGTATGTGGGTGTGATCTCGCTGAGAAAAGCATTCATTCAACAAACAGTAAAGGAGTGCCCTCTAAGCACCGAATTAGATACTGGCACAAATAAGGTGTCATTCTTTGGACCATCAAGATGCTCACAGGTGTGAGGGGATGGACTATAATTAGCTATTAGATGGTGAACATGATGTAATCTACACAGAACTTGAAATATATTATGATGTACATCCATCAGCTATGTAATGTTATAACCCAATGTTACTGCAATTTAAATAAATAAATAAATAAATAAAATGTAAAAAAAGAAAAAGATGCTCACAGGCAAGGCAGCCCTGTGGCCGAGTGGTGAAGTTTGTGTGCTCCACTTTGGTGGCCCGAGGTTTTGCTGGTTCAGATCCTGGGCGCAGACATGGCACCGCTCATCAAGCCATGCTGAGGTGGCATCCCACAAGCCACAACTAGGAAGACCCACAACTAAAAATATACAACTATGTTCTGGGGGGATTTGGGGAGAAAAAGAAGAAAAAAAGATTGGCAACAGTTGGTAGCTCAGGTGCCAATCTTTAAAAGGAAAAAATAAAAAGGAAATTTGAATACAAACAGAATGTTTAAAGAACAACAACAAAAAAGATGCTCACAGGCTAGAGTGGGAGATAGATGCCAAAGAAAGAAGAAACAACAAACAAGAGTTCACGTAACGTGTTGAATCCTTGAGGAGCACAGAGAAGGGAGGACTTAGAGGTCTGTATTATTTTCCGTTCACTACATACCTCTCGATCCCTGTTGCGTCCTTGCACTATGTTGGCACCGAGAAAACAGACAGACAGACAGACAGAGCCCATGTCCTCCAGGTTGACTCGACAAGGTAGCAGCGTTGCAGAGATTTGTTGGGTCATATCTAAGTAAATACCTAGTCACTCCATCTGGAAAGATCTAAATCCCATTTTGCTGCCAGGTTGTTTTATGCAGAAATTGGGAAATCTAATCTTTGCTTTTCTTGTGGACATTGCACCATGTCCTCTTTCTCCCTACATGTGCCTAGAGATCCAAGTATCAGGGAAAGTCTTTTAATTTAAATAAGTAGTGATGGATAAAGGTGATATACTGAAGAAATGGCGAAGTTGAATGTCGGTAAGAAAATGATACTTCAAAAGTGGTCTCATCTAATATAAGAATTGAGCTCCGGCCAGTTTTCACACCTCAGCACCTTGACTGTATTGTATTTCTAGAAGGTAGAGAATATTAAACATTGTTAATGATTGATTGCATCTCACCTTTCAAGTGTTACATCAAACAGACCTTTAAAAGGAGGCATTTTATTCTCTTAAAGCACATTGACAGAACTTTTTGATTATTAAAAACTAATGCCCTGGATTTACTACATTTAATCCAAATTTGATCTGAGAGTGAAATTCCTTTTTGGCAGCATCATCAATAATTTATTGCATCGTGAGCTTTCCTTTCTGGGGCACAAAATATTGGCTGGGGGAGTTCTGGCTGACACCTTGTAAAATAAAGCTGGCAAATGGACTGAATGGGACCCTGCCAATTCTGTACCTATCTGAGGAATGCCAAGCGAACCAGCATGGCTTCCCTTTACAGCTGGCCTCTGAGAACTGATGCACACCACTGAACACCCAGAATGACCTAGATCTGTGGAAATCTACACCTGGAATGGGTATTAGTAGTCACCCAGCTTACCCACTCTCCTAAATCAGGAACTATTTTACTCAAAAACATCCTTGATAGAGGTTCACTCAGGTTCAACTGAACGTCGTGTTTCTATAGGTTATATCAACTTTGGTTAGCTAAGTAGCTGATGGATGCCTCTCAGACACTTCTACCCGTTGGCTCTCGTTCTTTCCTCTGAGGCTGCAGTGAAACTAGCTCCCCCTCTTTAGCACACAGCCTTGCAGATATTTGAAGTTTCCTCTTATCCTTCCTAAGTATTCTCATTTTCAGGAAAATATTGCCAAGTCCTTCAACTAAACTGATTGCTATTTTCTGGACTTTCTCTAATTTATTGGAATCCTTTATAAATTGCTAGGCCCAAGCTAATACCCAGGTGTGCAATAAATTTCCACACCCTGCTGATCAGTTGAACGTCTAGAGATAGTGAAAATGATTCATCTCTCGTGCTGCCTCCAATCCATTCCTTGGCAATGGCAGCTTGATGCTACACTGAGGCAGATTCTAACGTCATCTCTGGCTCTAACATTGCCTGGGTTCCAGTGTTATCTCTGGGATCTGCAATGTCTGCCATGGGTGCATGAGGTGGGATTGGCAATAGGTTAGCCACATTTGATACCCTAGGTTTAAGGACCCACTGAATGAAACTCTCTCCAAGTTCTCATGTGGAGTTGCTGAAAGCTAAGACTCATAAGCCTTGTCATGTGTGTTTTCTTAGGTTCTTTTAAGGCTAGGGTATATTTACTCTCTGAAAACTTTGCTGGACTTAGTTCCACGTATCCTTGATATTTAAATACTTGTAGTCAGCAGTGACCAACCGATGAAATGTTCTGGCATGAAGAAAAATAATAGCTTGGTCATAAGATGGCTCGGTTGAATATTCTTTTTAAATAAATGAGTGGCTCTGAAGATGCTACTGTTAACAACGATAATGATGATAACATAAGAAAAATGATGATAAAAATAAGCAACATTTTACTGTGTTTTGTAGTTTGCAGATCACTCAGATATATTCTTCCCTTTGATCCCTATGACATCTTTGGCATTATTACTCCTATTTTAAAGCTGAAAAGACAATTTCAGAACATTGAACTGACAGGCCCAAGAACATTTGATTAATTTGTCATATTGAATCCAGGATTTTTACTGCAAAATCTGAAACTCTCTCCACGCAGGATGGCCTTTGGGGACGTTTGTTCTTATTTCTCTGTGTGGCTCCACTGCCCTGCTGGTTTATAGCAGCTGCCTTTCCTTCCCTGTGGCTACAACTCCAGGCACACCCTCTTCCACAGCTACTGCTCTCACCACGTCCCAGTAGCACCCCTGTCCCCGCCCATTCAGAACTTAGAGCAGCAATGAACTCTAGCTCTGACTGGAGAAAGGAAAGACAGGGTGTGCCTGGTAGAAGCTGTGGCAAATTACTCTTGCTAGTCCCTGAGTCCTTCACCATCCCATATTGGTTCCCTCCACCCTGACCTTAACTGTAAACAGTCATTTCACTGACCCCTATTCACCCATCCCCCTGTGTGCCTTCCATTTTCCTGCCAGGGCCTTGACTGATACCACTGATCCCAGGGCAGAAACATCTCTGCTGCCTTTCTCTGATTTACAAGAGAAATCTGGATGGGTCTGGATGACATTAAGACTGGATATTAAACAGAGGCTGCCCCATCCTTTAATGGGAGCAGTTAAGATGATACAACCCAATTATTTTTGTTGGGGGCTAGTCTTTTAGGAAAGATAACTTTCTAAATTGAGGATAGTATAGAAGTTTGAGGAGTTCTCTAAGTTTGGGATTATCAGGAGGAATTTGCTGACGATACTCAGCGGCATTTGATTTAGTAATCTATTTATATTTTTGTTAAAATGGAGCCTCTTTCATTCCTCATGTTCTTGGTAAAATAAAATAAAAGTTTCAGTGATATAGTCACCATCTAGGCGTATGTATGTGTATATGTGGGTATGCGTGTGGGTGTCTGTGTCTGTCTGCATCTCTGTGTATTTCTCCAGAAATAAAGCTAGCAGCGTGAGTATGGAAAAGTTTAGTTTTGAAATAATCCATCTAAACTGTTGAAGGAATGCTGAAAGCATAAATGGGAAGTAGCCCATTAACTTCTTAGCAATATTCATTTATAACCAATGGACTCTATATAGAATTTAAATCTGTCTTTTTGAGGTATTCATAAATTTCAACCTATCTCAGCCTTCTAAACACACAGGCCATGATGGCTGGAATGCTCTTTTATGCTTTCTATTTCTTTAATACAAATGTAGTGGCTTTTCTCTCATAAATTATTAACACATATGCACATATAATGATATCACTCAGACTTTTGTGTAGGAAACAAAAATCACTCAAGGATTTTTAAAGTTCTTTTAACAGGAAATTTAGGGCTTTCTAAACTGTTAAAGGGGCTGGAAGTGTGGGCAATAGCTGTATCTCCAGGAATGTCCCAGGACATCACAAGAATGACTTCCCCCACACAGAGCTTCCATTTCTGCCACAGTTAAAAAGAGAGGGATTTGGGAGTAGCTACTGGAACTGCTGAGTTCAAGAACATACCCCAATGTCTGCAACCCAAGGATCAGGAATAGGAAGCCAGAATAGGAAGCTGCCATTGCTGTCATTACAACTGCTCTTGACCTCCATCAACTTGGTGACTGGGCAGTGGAACACTGACCCTGCTCAGTGTTGTAACTATCTTGACATTTGAGCCTAGAGACAAGTTGCTGACATGACACTGCAGAAAACATGCTCAAGTCTCAAGCACGATGGTGACCTCTGTCTTACTCCCGTCTTAAAATCTCATGTGAGTGCATCTAATTTGCAAATCCTAATTCGTATCCTGAACACTAGCTGCAGAAGAGTCTAGAAAAAGTGGTTTTTAACTCAGCTTTTAGCAGCACAGGAGAGTGTGGCACATTGAAAGGAGGTGGGAATGGGTTTAGAATACAAATCAACTCTATCTGCCCCAGCAGTAGAGTGGGAAAATTGAGCTTTGCAGGCAGGTAGACCTAATTGTACTATGTATTAACTGTGTTACCATAATGAAATTACAGATCTAGTCTGAGCTCCAGCTTCCTCCTCTCATAAACAGTACAATGGACTGTGCTTAACTCTGAACTTTCGAGAAGACCAAATGTAATAAATATGGAAAGCATTGGAGAGTTTAAAGAAGTGGTTAGGTTCGTGCTTGTGGAAGATCACCTTAACTGTCACAGAGAGTTACACGGGAGGGCTATGCCACAGGCAGGGGGACAAATTAGGAGGCTGTTACAACTGTCCAGGCAAGAGACAAACTTAGGAATTGGCAGAAGGAATGTACCTGGTTTTCCCCAGATAATTTAAAGCCTCAGACATGACGTTTTCTCATTCTTCCTTGGAATCTCCCTCTGTCTTTCTTACTGTTCCTCATGGTGCCACCCATTGCAGACAGTGATTCCATGGACTTTTTGGAATTGGCTGGGCATATTCTCCTGGGGTCCCGCTCAGCTACCTAGCCTTCCACAGTAACCTCCCGTTTTTCAATAGATTCTCATTTTCCTCTTTTGCAGCTCCTCTCGCCTCACCAGTTATTACTTGACCTTTCATCTTCTGAGCCTGACTAGCATGCAGACAGCTTCCTTAGAATTTTTAGCTGACATATGTGATCTAAAGTTCTCTGCCGTTGCCTTAAAAGAAAGGGATCAGAACACAAAATCTTGCCTGCTCTTTAAGGCAAGGATGATAAAGTAAGTGTTGGGGGAGGCGGTAATGGGAAGACCATACCTACTCCTGGTTTCCATCTGTGCACACTCAAAGTGCCTCTCAGCGAGAAATCCTAGAGGCTGTGGAATTTTGTATCTATGCATATTTTTTTAATTTGAGATTCTACGTGGACCAAGTTGCACGTCGCCAGAATTTCTGCAAAAAAAAAAAAAAATGAAACCATCTATTTTGCAATATGATTGCTTGTAAAGGAAGGAGAGTGATTATTTTGGAACTCTTGAGATAGTAGAAAGAGAACTGGACTTGTCAGAAATCTGAGTGGAATTTTATTCCACCACTCAGTAGATATATGGGATAATAATCCACAAATCACAGGGTTTTTCATAAAATAAGTCAGAAAACATGAAGCCATTTTGGCTTCCATGCATTGCACTTGGTTGAAATTACCTTTATTAAGGTTACCAACGACATCCACGATATGACATCCAATGGCACCTTTATGTTTTCATCTTATCTAACCTTTCATCAATATTTAACACAGTTGATCATTTACCTTTCAAGAAACACTCCCCTTCTTAGCTTCTACAGTCGACTGCTTTTCCTCTCTGACTTTTTAGTCTCCCTTGCCACTTTCTCTTCCTTTATCTGATGAAAATGTTGAGGATCTTAGTTCCTAGTCTAAGTTGACCAGCGCTTCTTTCTCTATACTCCCTTCAAAATGAGCTCACTCTACATTCCCATTAGTATCTTTCAGAGGCATCTCAAACTTCACATGCATGTGCCAGGCATTTATTGGTTGATTATCAACCCGGCATTGGCTCTCTTATGTTCCCCTGGTCCTGCTAGGACTGGAAGCCTGCAAATAGCAACCCCAGACTCCAAAACCTGCCGAATTCACACCAGGTTCTGCCAATAAAAGGTATTATGTAGAGGTGAAAAAGGAGAAGAAATGAAAAACCATCGAGCTCCTGGCAGCACCTCTGGCAATGGCAACCCTGATGTTTTCTGCTTAGTGGCAGCTGACATGATTCCAGCAATTTCTGGGATGGAAGCAGTATCAGTAATAGAGGTTGCCACAGCATTAGAGAGGGTAATGAAGGCTCCTGCTCAGCAGCAGGAGTTGGTGGTTCCAGCACCATCAGCGGGTACATGTGGCTCATGAGCTCCAGGCACTGGTGGCAGCAGCTTCCTGATCTCTAGGTAATGTCCCATCCCCCTTTCACTTTCCAATCCTTTCAGCACCTTTATCAGGGCTAACTTATCTGTCCTCACAGCAGGCACATTGCCTCAGGCCAACAATAGTTTTAGGGCCCTAGAAATGTTTTAATTTTTTTTTAATCAGGATAAACAAAAATGAATGGAGGAAGGGGCCCATGAAAGCAAAAATGCCTAAGATCACAAAAGTTATAATGCAACCCTGACCTCTGTGACCATTTCGCACCAACAAATTCCTCATTGAGTGAAATACCCGGTAGTTTCTGCTTTTCTTATCTGGACACTGGCGAAGTCAATGCCCCAAACACAACTCTTGATTCTTGCCCTTAAAGCCCCTGTTCTTCCTCATTCTTCTCTAGCTCAGGGAGTAGGGCCATCGTCCATCATTTATTCAAGTCAGAGACCTGGCAGTTATCCTTGAGTCCTGCCTCTCTTTCAGCTCCACATGGAAAACGTCACCGAATTCCACCTATTCAAGGAAACAATATATCTCAACTCTGCTCACTGGTCCCTGGTACCAGCTACCATCAGGGCTTCACTCTTGTCCTAAAAATGAAACCAGACCCCCTGAGCATGCCCCACAAGGCCCTGTGTTGTCTGGACCCTGTCTACTCCCCCAATCTCTTCTTGTCGCTACACCCATTGTGGTCGATGGATTGCATTAATGGCCCCACCTTTTCATTGCCTCCTTGTTCCCATGTCCTTCGGTAATAGCTTCCCACACAGACTCTGAGCTCACGTCCTTCACATCTTTATGCAGATGTTACCTCACCTCACCGGTAACTTGACCTAAAATTGCCACACCCCTCCAGTGCCTCCCATTACGTTGCAGAGATGTTGCAGGCCTGGTTTCAAAGGCTGGCTCCACTATCTTTTAGTTCTGTGACTCCTTAACCAACAAGATCTATTTTCCTCATATGTAAAACAGGAATAATAATTATGTCATAGGGATATTGAGAGAATTAGTTGAATAAAATAGGTAATGCTGATCCATGATAGATCCTCAATAATGATCATTTTCCCTTATCAAATTGTCACCAGCAGTATTTTAAAATTGACTTTTGTTTTTGATTTAAGAGCCTACCTACTTCCCAAGCATAGTAACTAAGACAAAAACAATTTTGAGGAATAAAAACATCTTTGTAACTCTGCTTCAGCACGTGTTTCACAATCACACTAGGCGCTGAGAATGGGGTGCACTGCCTCCGAGTATGTTGGTATTAAGCAGAGATCTGTGCCTGTGTATGCAGTGTACCGAGGACCCATGAGACAAATAACGTTGAATTCCTCACATGAGTGTGTTTTACGAGTGTTTTCCTGAGGATCATAGTGGAGGCATTTACGACTGCAGAAAAAGAGACTTTTCAAGAGTCATTTCATGGGGCAAGAGACACTGAAAAGGTCATAAAAAGAAAAGCACTCTGGATCGCACATCCCTTGGAAAACTGCTGTGAAGAACTTGGCATGCCCACCCCTCCGTGGCCAGGTCATCTTCATTTTCTCTTTTCCCTGAGGAGCCCTGAGATACAAAAAGCAGGTGTGTTTGATTGCAACTACTCTTGCTACTGAAAGATTCCACTCTTTAAAACGAAAAAATTTAAAAGGGGATAAAAACTGCCTACAAAGGATTTTTTCCTCCGGACAGCCCTGTGCTGCACAACACGCGGGGTTCAGCCCTTGGCTACCATTAGCATTGAGAAAATTGCCAAACTCCTCCCCCTGTGTTTTGTATTTCTAAATACTCCAGCTGCCACTTAGATCGACGAGCTTCAGTGGAAAGAGTGGACAAAGTCCATGCTTTTGAAGGAACAGAATCACATGATAAAAGAGAAATCAAAGCCAAGAGCAAATTTGGGTTCAGGGCCCCCCCTCCGACATCCCTGCAACAGGTGGGGTTACCTCAAGGACAAAATGCCCAGTTCGTTCTCCTGCCAAGAAAACCATTTTCTTTAACATTTCTGAGTTTACTTCTCGCTACAGCATACTTTCAGCAATTGGTGAGAGGAAAATTCTTTTTATATTATAAAATCAGTGGGTTCCACTATCTATCTATCCCTATCACTATCCATCTGTCACCCCCAAAACGAGGAGGTAACAAGCATTCAAGAAAGTCTTGTAAAAACACTATTTTCTGGAACATCAAAAGCATAAGATATTAATAAGTGTTCCGACAAAAAATGTTTCTGTGATCAAGTAGTATTGGGAAATGCTATTTTACTTAAGGATAAACAAACTTCTTTTCACAGAACTTCTTAGAATCTTTATCCACTAATTTGCATCATGAATCTCCAAGATGAAGATATATTTAAACATTTTGATAAGAACACTTATTCACATCTTATGGGGATAAAATGGAAAAACAGAGTGAAAAAATAAACTTCCTATCTTCAAGTCAGTCATTGCCTAGTGGGGAGACCATCCCACAAACAGACTATCAAAATCCAGTGATTGAAGCGCAACAATTAGGGTAAACACAGAGAGGACTGTGGAAGCCCTGTAGGAGGAAGCTCACCAGGTAGGGAGTCAGCGCTTGCTGGAGGAGGAGACCCTGGAGCTGAGCCTTCACACATGAGTGGCATCATTCCAATCCTGTCCGTCTACTTCGGCCCACCATTTCTGATCGTCCACATGGCGCAAACAGTACTTTATGTTTGATAAAGCATCTGGTTTTTCTATTTTGGTATTTACGTACATTTGCCTTTTGTTGTCGTCTTTGGAAGCCTGATAGATCTAGGGCCAAGCCTCAGCTCTGTCTCCTCCTACTCCTGTGATCTGGAGCAGTTACCTTAACCCAACTGTATTTCAGAATTGTCTTAAGAATTAGAGATCCTATAAGCAAAGTACTAGCAAAGTGCCTGAAACATAATAGTTTCAACCATTCAGACTATCATTATTTGTATGAAGTCTTAAGGTTGGAATAGATTTACAGGGATCTAATGTGAGCGTTCACTGAATATATACTGATCTTATTCTACAACATGTTTGTATTACACCTTCTGTTTGAAACTCTGCTTAAATTCAATTTTCTTTAATGAGCTCTCAGACTCTGAAAGACATAGTGCTACATCTGGGACACATACAAAATGAATTAACCACAGATCTTGTCCTGGATCGAAAATTTCCGGTTTAATACTAGGAGTGAGGTAGAACTGGAGAAAATAGGAGCACAAAAAGAAGCACGATGGATGTGGAAGTCAATAGGCACTAAAGAAGAGAGACAGATAGGACACCATGGGAAAGAACATCACCTCCCCTCGGCAGATCAAGGAAGGCTTCCCGAAAGAAGTGATATTTCAGCAGGGCCTTAATATATGAGTCATATATGGGCATCAGAGATTAGCAAGGGAAAAAAGTCAGGAGAGGAAAACAGAAGAAGCAAAGGAATAATTTGTCAATTTGGCTAATTTAAGAAGCTACTGTGGTTGATAAATGGAATATGAAACCAGAAAGATAAATTGGTAACAGATTATATAAGGCCAGACAGTTTACTGTGCATGAGCCACATTAGACAGCTCCATAAGACACAACAAACATCCTTTAAATGCACAGCTGAGTCAACAAGAAAGAAAAAGCCACAGGAACCAAAAAACAAAAACTCTGCAAACTTCACCAGTAAGCTCATGAGCTGATCCTTACTAACAAAAGCCTTGGCTTTTATGTACCTAAATGGACAATGAACGAGACACTTGGCCCACAGTGTTGGGGATAGATGGCTGTGTACCTGCTATCCACCCATAAAGCAAGAGCCTTCCAAAGGCTATGAAAACCAAGTCTGGGGCTGAAAGAAACCTATCTCCTGTCACAGGGATCCACAATAAAATCGGTTGTCAACCTGGACATAGAAACAAAATTGTCATCTCTGATGATTTGTTACCAAAGTCCTGTTGCACTTGAGTTTAGAGTTTGAGGAAATGCTATCGGAGTGATCTGGAAAGCTGCAAGCTGAGAAATTAACAGAAAAGGGATTCCAGATGGTGATGATTTTGGTAGCTCCAGGAAGAAGCAA
This sequence comes from Equus asinus, assembly GCF_041296235.1. Taxonomy (NCBI): domain Eukaryota; kingdom Metazoa; phylum Chordata; class Mammalia; order Perissodactyla; family Equidae; genus Equus; species Equus asinus. The sequence continues at coordinate 68,800,383 of NC_091794.1, forward strand.
GCAAGAAACCAGTCTGGCAGGACATACCATCAAACATAGTTGCAACTGCTTTTCAAGTAAAGCCCCATTGAAGAATAGCTCACAAAGAAAAATTATATAATTCGTGAAGAAACAATCATTAGGGAGAGGCAGAGGACAAATAAACAGGAGAAGTGGACCTCCAGGAACTTCATATAATACAAACTATATTAAAGACAGAAAAAAAGAAACCGTATATACGAGAGAAGAGTAGGACATCATTAAAAAGATGTACCTGAGAAAGAATATATAAATGAAAAGTATGGTTATTGATACTAAAATCAATATATGTAGTATAATAGCAATCTAGAATAAGCTAAGAAAAAATAGTGAACTGGAAAATAGACCTGAAGAAATTACCAAAAATATAGTACACAGAGATAAATATTTTAAAAATTTAAGAGATATGGAAGATAGAATTCAAAATGATAACATAAAAATGGCAAGGGAAGTAATATTTGAAAGATGATAGCTAAAATTGTTCCGCTTTCCTTACTAACTTCACTAGCCACCATGACTATAATCAACCCGCCACGGTGCCTCACCAGGATGATTTCCACAGCCTGCCTGATCTCCGCCCCCTGCCCTTGTCCCTAGAGGTTACTCTCAACACCTGAACCTTATAAAGTAAAAGTCAGGTTGTCATGTCAACCCTCTGCCTGGAACCTTCTAGCGGCTTCCTATCCCGTTAGCGGTGAAGTGCTTTCAGTGGTCCATTCAGCCCAAAGTGCCGAGCCCCATTCGCTCTCTGAACACTTGCCCCTCTCCTCTCCTCCTTGTTCACTGCTCCAGCCCTACCGCCCTCCTTGCTGTTCCTCAGACCCTCTGATCATGTTTCCACCTCAGCACTTTCCGTCTTGCAGTTTCTTCTGGTTGGAAACTTTCTCCAGATATCTGCATGGGCTCTTCCTTCACCTCCTTCAGGTCTTTGCACAGATATCAGTGCATGCACGGCTTCACTCCGTGTGTGAAATATGCGTAATATTTCTATTTAAAATCGCAAAGCCCCCCACGCCCCCAACACTCCTTGTTCCCTTTCCCGACTCACACTTCCAAAGCACTTATCATTTATAAAATATATTTTACTTATTTTTTCATTTATTCCTGTCTACCACCTTCTACCACCCCACCCGAGAATATAAGCTTTGTGAATGATAATGTCAAAACTGGTGGAAATTGGCTAACGCAGTAATTACAGAAAAATGTATAACTTTAAATTGTTATATTATAAAAGAAGCCTGAAAATTAGAATGCTAAGCTTAAACTAAAAAAATTAGAGAACTTTAAAAAGTGTAAAGCCAAAGGAAGAAGTGAAAAGTATAACAGAAGTTAAAAAAATAGAAACAAAGCTATATTAGAGAGGATCATTAAAATTATAACTGTTAATGATTTTTGATAGAATTTTAATAGAATTTAATAGAAAAACCTCCAGAGAAGTTGGTCATGAAACAAACAGAGTAGGCAAAGTTAATAATAGGTCTTAAGAGTTAAAAAGTAGACATAGCTATAAAAATAATAAAGAATAAAAAATATTAAAGCAATTCTATGAACAACTTTATGTCAATAAATTTCAAAACTTAGAATAAATGGACCACTTCCCAGCAGAACATAACTGACCACAACTGACCCAAGGAGAAATTTTAAAAAAACAAAAAACCTGAACAAATTGGCAAAAGGGGATAAGATGAATTATAACTTACACATGGAGAAAGGAGGGGAAAATGAGTTATTCATTTAGAAAGAAAAATAAAAATGCATTTCCCTCTCATGCCACAAGCAAACATAAATTTCAGCTGGACATGTAGAATACAACATTTATATACATTTGAAAACATAGAAAATGCCATGAATTGTCTTTGGATATGTTTCATATACAGTAGAAGTATAAAAACATATGTGTGGATGGTGCATATCGAAGTCAGGAAGTTGGTTACTTCTGAGAAGGGCGGTGAAGAAATGAGATCAAGAGGGTATCGCCGGGGCCTACAAACATAGTTTTTAGTGTAATTTTTAAAAATGTTTGATGCAACTATGGACAGCTAATCTTCGACAAAGGAGCAGTGGGCCTACAACGGAGAAAAGAAAGTCTCTTTAACAAATGGTGCTGGGAAAACTGGACAGCCACATGCAAAAGATTGAAAATTGACCATTCTTTTTCACCACACACCAAAATAAACTCAAAATGGATCAAAGACCTAAAGATTAGGCCTGAAACAATAAGTCTTCTAGAAGAGAATATAGGCAGTACACTCTTTGACATCAGTTTCAAAAGAATCTTTTTGGACACTATAACTCCTCAGTTGAGGGAAACAATAGAAAGAATAAACAAATGGGACTTCATCAGACTAAAGAGCTTCTTTAAGGCAAGGGAAAACAGGATTGAAACAAAAAAACAGCTCACTAATTGGGAAAAAATATTCACAAGTTATTTATCCGACAAAGGGTTAATCTCCATAATATACAAAGAACTCACACGGCTTAACAACAAAAAAACAAACAACCCGATCAAAAAATGCAGAGGACATGAACAGACATTTCTCCAAAGAAGATATGAATATGGCCAAGAGACACATGAAAAGATGTTCATCATCGCTAATCATCAGGGAAATGCAAATCAAAACTACACTAAGATATCACCTTACACCCGTTAGATTGGCAAAAACATCCAAAACCAAGAGCGACAAATGTTGGAGAGGTTGTGGAGAAAAAGGAACCCTCATACACTGTTGGTGGGAATGCAAACTGGTACAGCCACTATGGAAAACAGTATGGAGATTTCTCAAAAAGTTAGAAATAGAAATACCCTATGACCCAGCCATCCCATTACTGGGTATCTATCCTAAGGACCTGAAATCAGAAATCCCAAGAGTCCCTTGCACCCCTATGTTCATCGCAGCATTATTTACAATAGCCAAGACATGGAACCAACCTACATGCCCAGAAACTGATGATTGGATAAAGAAGATATGGTATATATACACAATGGAATACTACTCAGCCATAAAAAAGACAAAATTGGCCCATTCGCAGCAACGTGGATGGACCTCGAGGGTATTATGTTAAGCGAAATAAGCCAGTCAGAGAAAGACGAACTCTATGACTCCACTCATAGGTGGAAGTTAACATATTGACAAGGAGATCTGATCGGTGGTTACCAGGGAAAAGGGGGGTTGGGGGGAGGGCACAAAGGGGGAAGAGGTGTACCCACAACATGACTAACAATAATGTACAACTGAAATCTCACAAGGTTGTAATCTATCATAACATTAATAAAAAAAATGTTTGATGCAATAATAGCAAAATGTTAAGATTTGGCAAGGCTGGGTTGTGGATACATGGAAGCTTATTATACTATTCATTGTATTTTTTACTATCTTGAAATAGGTCACTGTTTAGAAAAGAAACATAGGCCCAATAATCTGGATTTTTCTGTAAGCAGCGAGGAACTTTTGAAGATCCTTAACAGGAAATCTGACCATGTCAAGCTTCAACAGGCCATCACAGAAAGCTGAGTGCTTGCTCTTCCATTCACAGAATGGATCTCAAGACCACTTGATCCAAACAAATATCCAGAATGAACAGGTGCTGACAAGATTGGCCTTGCTAAGCCAGCCATGGAACAAAGATGCTTTATTGAGAAACTTTCTGAAGAGAGTAATATTAAACTTTTTATCTTGTTTATATGTCAAGGCACCAAAGACAACCACACAACATTATGAAAGCTTTGGAAAATAACCAATTTAAACTAGTGGTGTTTAGAACTGGGAGAGCGAGAGCTCCTCAACGAAAGGGTTTTGAGGCGACACGACACCTTTGTGATATGTCGTAAACAAGTAGAAGCCAAAGCAAAATGTGTCTCTCCCAAGCAATTTATGATTGTGTATAGAAAGAATCATTTAAAAACTACGTGCATTTACATCTCTGCTTGCCATAGCTTATAAAAAATTCTTCTGTAGAATTCCAATCCCATTATTGATGTTTTATGTTTTCAATTTTTCTGTGTAATATGCAATAATTTCAGTCTCTGCTCCTTTGTGTGGTCTATTGGTGGGCTAGAATTCAGAAGGTCTCTTTCTGAGAACCCCAATAAACTCAAGATAGGGATCTGCTCCACTCAGCTCGTCTTCTCTGATCTAAATAGTTCTATTTCTTGAATGTGCCCCAATGACTTGAATAGGATGAAGCATTCAAGACATAGTGTTCCCATAAAGTATTTAATCTCAAAGAGAAGCAAGCTTTATTCCCTCAAGGAAAAAGAAACCTAATGCCAACTATGAATTGCTTTTCATTTCTCTGTTATTTTATTCTTTTGAGACTGTTTCTATTTCGATAAAGGAACAAGATGGCCAGAGTCCTTATCTGGATAATTCAATTCTAGTACATTTTGTCAAAGATTTGGTGACCCAGACAAAAGTGAGGACTTTAAAATGTTGAGCCATTAGCTGGAGCATTGGCACTAGAAGTATTCAGAAAAGATTAGGAGTCTATTTTTAAAGGATAGGAAGCTAAAGGCAGAAGAAAAAACTAGGGAGAAAGGAAAGGGAGGGACATTTTCAGAACTCTTGTCTACGTTCCAGGTAGTCCATGTAAATCATCCAAGTGAAATCTTGTACTATCTCAGAGTATTTGTTGTGTTCCTCATGTCACAGAAAACACAGACTAACGGGTGCAATAATGAGTCTGAGACCAAGTGGTGGGTATGGAGTTGCATTGCTCAGATCTCCATTCAAGGAAACCTGGTGTGGGCAGTGTAGTGACAATGTTACTGCAGCTTCAGATCTAAGTTGGAATTTATGCCAAGGCCACCCTTCACCTGGGCTGCTCCCAACAATGACTGAGCACAGCAGTGGCACTAGAGCCAGTCATACCCTTCCCAATGTGGGATTTTTCCAACTTTTGCTCTAAGACTCGGCATTGCCCTGGCCAGGGCTTTCTTAGAACTGTACTCAGAAGTGCAGTTCTGAGTGATTCATCCTACCTGATGCTCCTTCCTTCCCACTCTCAAGTCACAAGTGTCAGACCTGCATCACCTACCCTCTCCTGTTCCCTCTATCTTTAGCCTTTATAACCAGCCCCCTCAATAAATTTCTTGCACATCCTTTCTCGTCATCTGTTTGTCAAAGGACCTTACCTGACACAGGCCACTTAACTTATGGATGTCATAATTAGAGTCTTATACCAAAGGTATGGCTCTTCCAATACTGACATTAATACTATTAATGGTACTAACATTGATACTACTACTAATAATTAACATAATATGTATAATTTGTTGAGTGTTTACTCTAGGTATTGTGCTTAGACTTCCATGCATTATCTTGTTCAGTTTCATAACAACTCTACAACATAGATATTATTATCTGCATTTTACGCTTGAGAAGACAAAGTCTTAGAGACATCACTAACTTACCCAGGTCACAGAATTATCCAGTAGCATAGCCAGGGTTTGCACTTGGGTCTGTATGGCTCTAAAATCCACATTTTTCACCCCTCTGTACATTTTGTATCCCCTACTGATTAACACAAACCACTCTGGCTCCTTTCAACTTTCATCACTTTGCATATTTTAGGACTATGACTTGATGGGTATTCTTCCATACAAAGTGAGAATAAGCGGCAAATATTTATAAAATGTCAACTCTGTGCCCAGGTTTTTAGATATATCCTGAGGATCCAAAAGAAGAAAAGTTCCAGTGTCTGCCTCCAAGGAAGTCATCATTAGTCTGTGAGATTAGTAACAATTCAAATAAAAAACTATTGATGCCCCGAAACAAAGAATCTTCCACGAAGCTAGGCAATTATATGGTTGTTATTAAGTGACACAAACTACTCTTCTGAACAAAGTAACACAAAAATGAGCAAACTCCAAAGGCTATGAAATTTCCAAATAGCAAGGAGTGCCTATTAGCTGGAAAAAAGGAACTAGATCTCAAAAATTCTATAAGACTTGGAAAGGTAGAAAATGTGAGACACCAAAGTGAATGTGAATAATGAACAACAATTTGCTAGCTGGAGGAAAAAAGTCAACCCCTAAAGTAATGGCACATTCAGGGAGAAATGAAATTAGTAATTTCTCGCTTGGCATCACTTAAAACATTTCCTCTTAGAGAACATAATGGAATGTACCATAATGGAAATAATATGCACTTGGTAATCAGACAGAATTGCAACACACAAGACTGGTTGTGGCATGAACTGGTTAAACAATAACACCGTGAACTAGGGCAGCAAGGAGGATGTTTAATGATGCTGCACGGGAAATTTAACGTTGTCCAGGTATCTCCCCAATGGGGGAATCTGTTTTAATCTTGGACCTCACTCAGGAACGTACCCTTCCTAACCCAAGGAGTCTTAAAATACTTCCTCCTGCCATACAAAAAAGAAATATCTTTTTTTTTTTAAAAAAAAAAAGACAGGGAGACATAAAACCACATACTAAAGCCTCAAAGAAAAGGAATAAGGCAGCTGGCCTGAGTACACAGACTGCCAAAAGGCTGTTGGGTCCTGTACACAGAATCAACTCACTAATTAGCAACTTTCTACTATCACCTGTTAGCATCTTGGAGGCAAGAAGAGCCTTCTTATCAATTCTTAAGGAACTCTCAATGTTTAAAGAACAGCATGAGAAAAGGCTCAGAATTTTCTGTAAAGTAGTGTGGAGAGCCCTGTTACAAATGATCGGTACCTCAGAATGAACGTAGGTCCATAAGGCGGGAAAGACTCAGAGAGAGATTAGAAAATTTTGGACAATGAAGTAATGAGGAGTTGAGATCAGACCGAAAGAGAAATTGTTCTCTTAGGCTTTCCTGCTTAAGGCCTTCCTCCTTAATGAGAAGGAACTGAATGTTATCTTCACAAACCCGCTGTACAACACTTGTTCCTCTGTTTAATTATGCTTCAGCCAATTGTAGCATAGGGCGCACATTCCATGGGGTTTCCCAGGTTGGGCCATCGCCAAGTGCCCACACTGGTACGTTGAGTGACTTCAATGGAATGAACTTCTGAGGACGCAATGTGAGAACCTGGATGAGAGTGGCACATAAAGTTTTGCTTGTCATTTTTCATGGAAACTTGTTCCATGGTACATATTTTATGGTACCATAAATTATGGTACATAATTTTAATAAGAAGCTGCAAACTGAAAGAGGCACAGGGTAGTTAAAATGAGAAGAGTGATACAGTAAGTGTTGGAAAGGTGTGGTTAGGAAGTGTGGGTGGGCCCAGATCACACAGGGCTCATGGCTGTGTTAAGGAATCGAGTCTATGTGCTACAAACAGTGGGAAGACATGAGAAGGTTCTATGAAGGGATGTGACATATCGAATTTGCATCCAGAAGATCGCTCAGGCTGCAGTGTGCAGAATGGATCAGGGTAAGATATTGGCCAGCACTGTATTAGTCACAAAGTTATAACAACAGCTCAGACAAGAAATAATGGTAGCTAGAACTATTGGTGGTGGCGTAAGTGGAAAGAAAAATAAGTCAACTGAAGAAAAAATGAGAGGCAAAACTGACAGAACTTGGAGGATGGGCAGGAGGTGAGGGTGAGGGAGGTATCTGAGGTGCCTGCCAGGTTGCTGACTTGCTGAGCTGGACAGCGGTGTGCTCACTGAGCGAGGGAGAGGAGGGTAAATCTTGCAGGGCAGAGCACATATTCGCTTCCGAGTGTGTTGAGTTTAAAGTGCTTTGAGACATGAGACATGTGGGACGTGGACATGTGTGTCTGGAGCTCAGAGGAGTGGCTGAGCGGGGATGTAATAAGTAACTTGTCTGGACATAGATGCCTTTACTGAGATTGAATGATAAAATGGAAAATCAAGGAAAGCAAGAGTATTCCAAGCAGAGGAAACAAAATTTGTAAATGGCATGAAAATGGGGATATTCCAGGTGCTTATTTTCATAGGTTAATTACTATCAAACCTTAAGAGAATGTTTAACTCTGTACAAGGGAGAAAGAGAAACAAGAAATAATTAACAGTGATTACCTCTGGGGAGGAGCCCAGAACAGTAGAGGATGGAAGAGATGTGTACTTTATCTCGTGTGAACCTCTTTCTTACAGTGCGCATTTCAGTAATTGAAAAAATAAAATTCTCAATAATTACTTTTGAAAAAGGGTTTAATAAAATTAGAGGGGAACTTGGAAAGAGGAAATTTCTCTGCTTAATTCAGGGATATCTCATACAGCTGTGGAGCTTGTACATTTCATAACCTTAGGGGCTGCCATTCATATAGGTCACAGCGTGTAGCGTGAAGCTTAAACACCTGTGCATGGTTGCCTTGATCACAATCGTTTAAGATGCAAAATAACTCTAAGGGAGCCAAATAAAGAATTAAAAGTTCACAAGGACTAGAATAGTTTACCTAGAAGAGGTACCACCTAAATGAAGACATCAAGGATGAGTGAGCCAAAGTCAGCTGAAGGGAAAGTGGAGTGAGGGCGGTGCATGAGTGAGAGCAGTTAAGGCAGAGGGGATAAAGGGTTTACAGATTTTTCACGACAATATTTTTTTCTTACCAAAGATTTCATTTTTAACGAAATTTTCAATGTTCCATCCATTCTAAATAACTTCTAAAAACAGTTGATGGCTTAAACTCATCACTATAATTTAACACACAAAGTTCCCTTTCAGATGATTGTCAATGTAGCCCTTTTGAAGGTGTGCCATTTAAGACCCAGGTCCCAACAGTGTAGACGCTCATAAGCAGTTCTCAGAAAGAGAATCATGGACACAGTTATTCTCTCAAAATCACATCAGTTCTTTCTCCTTGATCTTTTACCCAATCCTGTGTTACAAGATTTACTACAAGGTAAATAATTTTTTTCCCTCTCTTTGCACCCCTCTAGACTATAAGGTAGTTGAGGATAAGTCTGTTCTATTTATTTAAATGCACAGTGTCTAGCACTGTTTGTAGTAAAGAGTGGTTGCAAATGAATACTGGATGAGGGAGTGAATGAATGGAAAGCATAGCAATAGAATAAATAATGGACTGAGAATCAGGCAATCCGGTTTGTAGTCTTGAGTGTTTCCTTTGTGTGACCAGTGGAAACTCACTTGATTATTTTATAATTCAGTTTTCTTATTTTTTTAACTTAATCTGTTGATATGGCATACGGCATGCGCTGAGTGAATGAATAAGGCACAGTCCTCCTGACTTCATATGGAAAAGAGGTCTAATGTCCATTGAATACCTAACACATGCTACCCACCCCGGTCCTGCCAGATACACACAAACACACACACACACACACACACACACAGCCACACACAATCTCAACATTCATCCTCATAACCATGTTTTGAGGTAGATATTATTGCCATCACTTTTACACAGGAAGAAATTAAGATTCAAATCTATTAACTGGTGTTTCAGGTAAATACAGAATAAGTAACTAAAATACAATCAGAGGTTGTCACAGATCCAAACTTTCCAATGGCACCACGTTGCCACTTGTTAGAGAAAGTTTAAAACGGTACATGCACACAAGGCCTCACCATTGTTTCAGATATTAGCCCAAAGGCACATGTCTGAGGGTTTGTTTCTGTATAAAACAGCCGAACTGGTTCTCACACCAACTCACACAGGATGTGAGGCAACAGATAGACTCAAATATTTATTAAGTTGGGGCTAAAAGGTCCAGATTTTGCTCAAGACTGTTTTGTTTTGCTTTTTCCTTGCGACCAGGCAACTAATAGCAAGTGAAGAAAGTGAAATGTTGGCAGACAACTTGGCTAAAGTACCAGACTTCTCTGTCATCCAGTCAGACACTAGAGATGGAAAAAATCTGCCTGGTTATCTGTGTCTGGTCTCCCTGGGCTGAAAAATACGGTAATCTTTAGAGGTAAAAGGGATGGGCTGTTCCTTATAACTAAAAAGGACCCTAGACACAAAGTTTACACAATATTTATGGGAAAGAGAGAGAATGAATGGACATGGAAGGGATTATTTAGATGAAGAAATTATCCTCTTACACCTTATAGCCCATTTCAACCACACAAAATGTATGGGAATGCATGCACGTAGAGTAAATATGTCGGTGAGTTATGTACATGCGTATTTAGCTTTCAGCACATACAGGCGTTCCTTCTTTTCTCAGACATCTTTTTTCTTTGCCTTTTTGCAAACAAAGTTTTCATTTTCCTTTGGATGTCAGGAATCTCAGAACTCTTGCCCATACCTGATTATAAGTTTCCATTGGCCTGGGGTTTCTATTGCAAATGGTCTCTTTTATTTAATTATTTTTTTGAGGAAGATTAGCCCTGAGCTAACATCTGCTGCCAATCCTCCTCTTTTTGCTGAGGAAGATCAGCCCTTAGCTAATATCTGTCCCCATCTTCCTCTGTTTTATATGTGAGATGCCTGCCACATTGTGGCTTGGTAAGTGGTGCGTAGGTCCACGCCCAGGATCCAAACTAGCAAACCCTGGGCCGCGGAAGTGGAGCGCGTGAACTTCACCGCTACACCACCTGGATGGCCCCAAGTAAATGGTCTCTTTTAGATAGATCTTCTAGCAACAGACCTTCTACGCCTTCTGTTGTAAGCTACGGCAGATCCCTGCTGGAGGTATAAAGTAGATTCTATTAATAACTTTGATTCTTTACCCATCCCAGCATCCACATCCTTGCCATGGCCTCATCATGGCCGGAGTGTATTTTCCCGCCCCTTGACTAGAGACTTGGCCGTGTAACGTGCTTGGGACAATGTCAGATGGTGGAAAAGACAGTGTCCCAGTGCTGAGCCTAGGTTTTAAGAAGCCTGAGTGTTTCACTTGCCCGCTTACACATTTGCCATCACCATGAGAAGGACACGCTGAGGCAGCCCACTAGTCGCAGGAGGAGGGTGAGAAACACGGAGAGCAGAGTTCCCTCCCTGAACCCAGGTCAGTTGTCAGCACACCTGCAGTGGACTTGCAGACACACGAGCAATAACAAATGACTGCTGTTTTAAGACACCGAATTTTTTTTTTTTTTTTGAGGAAGATTAGCCCTGAGCTAACTACTGCCAATCCTCCTCTTTTTGCTGAGGAAGGCTGGCCCTGAGCTAACGTCCGTGCCCATCTTCCTCTACTTTATACGTGGGGCGCCTACCACAGCATGGCTTGCCAAGCGGTGCCATGTCGGCACCTGGGATCCAAACCGGCGAACCCTGGGCTGCCGAACTGGAATGTGCGCACTTCACCGCTGCGCACTGGGCCGGCCCCAAGCCACCAAATTTTGAGGTAATTTTTTATGTAGCAAGTTAACTAGTACAAGGTATTTGGGAAATATTTAAATTTTAAAAATACATATATGTATTTATGGTCAGTAATAAAATTTTAGTGAATGTGTGAACAGTCTTTCAATTTGGACAAACAATATTTTATTTCATAATTCAGTACTTTTGAACATGTCCTTTTTGACTCTGTTAGCTTAATGAACTTCTATGCATCCTTTAAAATCCTATCATCTCAGAATTTTCTGTGAAACCTTTCCTGATGTCTCTTGAAAACTAAATCACTTCCTACTCTGTACTAAATGTATACCTTGAACATATTTCTGTTTTTTCTACCTCTCACTAGACTTTTGCTACCCCCAAGGTCAGAGACTATGTTTTATGTATTTTTGTAATCTATTTCCTCCCTTTCTCCATCTCTCCCTCCCTTCCTTCCACCCTCTCTCTTTCTCTCTCTCTCTCTTTCTCTTTTTTTGCTGAGGAAGGTTAGTCCTGAGCTAACATCTGTGCCCATCTTCCTCTACTGTGTATGTGGGATGCCGCCACTGCATGGCTTGATGAGCGGTGCGTAGGTCCACACCGGGATCTGAACCTGTGAACCCTGGGTCGCTGAAGCAGAGTGTGCGAGCTTAACTGCTACACCACGGGGCCCGCCCCTTTTTGTAACCTTTTAAAAATATATATATCAGACATTAAAAAAATATATATAACTGGATATACTCCATGATCAATTTCCAATCAATTCACTTGTTGAGAACATAACATCCAAGAAGATGGTCCTGTAAGGAATACTGAATATGTTGCTTTTGAAAAATACAAAGCATTGGTGTTGCTAGGGAAACAAAGCATGGTGTAGTACACAAAGCCTAGTGCAGTGAAATACAAGTCAACACAAATAATGATCTCAAGCCCACCCTTGCTCCCAGGCATCAAGATGATAGTTAATAGATACATCACAACAATCCGGATCTTCAGTGAGAAAGGAAAGTCAATTTATTTATTCCCATTGATTCTCAGAAGGCCCCAGTTACTTCATTTTTCCTAATGACATCAAATGAAATAATGTGATAAATGGAATAATGCAAATTATGTTCAACAGCATCAAGAAAAAGCCAGGGAAAAAATATATGTATCTCAGTGAAGTGACAAATGTGAGAAGGAAATTTTATTCGTTGGTCTAAACACTACGTATGGATGGAGAATAATGTTTTCTAGTTTAACGTGGGTATGTAAGTTGGAGCACAGAACTAGGAAAGAAACGTTGACCACAACGGGCATGGTGCCCTAGTCATGAAATCTGTTACATTGTCTAGGTAAATTACAGTAAAGTGGTTGTGGCTTCCTGTCTTGAAATATGTAAAGCTGGTGATAGGGAAGGACAGGGGTTACTCTGGAATCTACATCTTATTCTAAATCATTTGTAGGTGGTACAATGACTGGGATCTATAAGATCTGACCAGGACTCTATGCGCCCACAACAAAATAGTTTGACAAGCAAGGGAGTGTGGCGTGATAATTCTAATAGCTCATATTTATTAAGCCGGGACTGCTTTCAGCATTTAAAGTGGATTAACTCACTTAAATCTCACAGCATTTGTTGACTTGTTGAAGTAGTACCGTTATCCCCACTCTACAGGTAAGATTTTAGTTAATATTTAATCACAGTTTCCTTCCTCTCCCATATCTGAGTTCCCAATCAATTGAGAGATAAAACAAGGAATAAGAGAAGCAGAAAGCAATATATCAGTTTATTGTTAAATATTGATAACAAAGTATAGCTTTGTCTCTGACAAGACACAGACTTCCTGTTACATTCTTCCAAGTTCAAATGTACATACAAATAATAATGTAGCAAATACATACTACGAAGATTTTAAAAATATTCGTATTAATAACATTCCTTCTCCATGATATGAAACACCATCTGTGTTACATATGTAGTTCCCTTAAAATATTGGATCTGCTTCTGAGTTTTCTAGTTTGTTCCATTGCTATACTTGTCTATTCCTGGGCATATTCCACACTGTTTTAACAGTGTCAGCTTTAAAATGCCTCTTCATAGTCGGTAGGACAAGTTCGATCGCATTTTTCTTCTTATTCCAGTCATCTTGGCTGTCCTCTGTTCTTGTTCTTGCATTTGGATTTTATGGTCACCTTGCCAAATTTCATCTTTTAAAAAGCTACGAAATTTTTAATCAGTATCATAATATATTTACAAATCAATTTTGACAGAACTGCCAACTTTAAAGTATTTTTCCAATAATTCAGAACTTCTTTTGTGTCCATATTTTTTTTCCAAAAAAATGCCTTGCCAATCTTTTGTTATACTATTCCCATATTCCTAGGATAAATCCTTTCTTCTTGCTGAACTATAGTTTTTACTACCTCTTTTAGTAAGGATCTCAGTCTTTGTATTCTGAAATAATGTTTTTCCTCCTTACTTTTGAGTAATGGTTTTGTATCTTTCATATATCTTATTTTTAAGACTCCTGTTGTCCTTCAGCATGTTGAAGATGTTACTCTATTGTCTTTGTTCTCTGTTGTTGTTGATGAGAAGTCTGCCATCAGAACGACTGCCATTTTTGTAGGTAATCTTTCTATATTTTTTTACTTGTTTGGGTTTAAAGATTTTTTCCTTTATCTTTGATCTGTCTGGTATGGATTTATTGTTATTTATATTATTAGCATTGAAGCTCACTTTAAATATGAGACTCATATCTTGGTGGAAACTTCTTTTTTGTTTTTCCTCCCCAAAGCCCCAGTACATAGTTGTATATCCTAGCTGTAAGTCCTTCTAGTTCTTCTATGTGGGGTGCTGCCACAGCATGGCTTGATGAGCAGTGCACAGGTCCACGCCCAGGATCCGAAGTGGCGAACCTCGGGCTGCCAAAGCTGAGCACGTGAACTTAACCACTACGCCACCAGGCAGGCCCCAAAACTGCTTGTCCAATATATCTTAACTATTTTTTCTGCAGCATTGGTTTTAGTGTTGTCTTTTGGGATTCTTATAGGACATATATACTCCTATAGGACATTTACAGGATATGATAAACACTTTTCAATATACCAACATGTTTCTAAGTTTCATACATATATATATTCTAAACTATATTCCTAGTTAAGTTGTCATTGCTGTATTCAATGTTGTCCAAATGTTTCACCCATCTAGTGAGAATTTAAAAAGCAATTCCAATAGCTATATTTAGATGTAACACCAAAGGCATGATCCATCAAAGAACTGTTAAAAACAAGACAAAAGACCCAAAATGGAGCTGCTTATGTTAAGCCCGACATCACCAAACTGAGACTTAACCTAAATGCAATTTGAGAAATGGAATCTTCAACCAGCTGATCAGGAATCGCCTGATGAGCACTAGTTAGGTCCTCTGCCTGACAGCCCCTGACATCCCGAGGGAAAGTCACCTTGCAATAAATGATCCACTTTTTTCCTCATGTAACCTCCTGCTCCTTTCTGCCTATAAAAGTTTTTCATTTGTACAGCTCCTTGGAGCTCCTTTCTGTCTGCTAGATTGGATGCTGCCTGATTTATGAATCATTGAATAAAGCCAATAAGATCTTTAAAATTTTTTCAGTTGAATTTTGTTTCTAATAGAAATAATCTATAAGCTGGACTTCATTAAAATTAAAAACTTCTCCTCTGCAAAAGACAGTCAAGAGAATGAGAAGACAAGCCACAGACTGGGAGAAAATGTTTACAAAAGACACATCTGATAAAGAACTGTTACCCAAAATATACAAAGAACTCTTAATACTCAAAAATAAGAAAATAAACAGCTCAATTAAAAAATGGGCCAAAAACTTGGACAGACACCTCACCAAAGAAGATATACAGATGTCAAATAAGCATATGAAAAGATGCTCCATATCACATGTCACAGAGAAATACAAGTTAAAACAATAATGAGATACCACTACACACCTACTAGAATGGCCAAAATCCAGAACACTGACAACACCAAATGCTGACGAGGACGTGAAGCAACAGGAGCTCTCATTCACTGCTGGTGGGAATGAAAAATGGTGCAGATACTTTGAAAACAGTTTGGAAATTTCTTAGGAAACTAGGCACACTCACCATATAACCCAACAATCTCACTCCTTGGTAGTATTTACCCAAAGAAGCTGAAAACTTATGTCCACACAAAAACCTGCACACAGACATTTATAGTAGCTGTATTCATAATTGCCATCAGTAGATGAATGGATCAATAGCTACATTTTCCATGTTGAAATTTTAAAATCAGTGTCTTTTTTTCATATTTCCATATCCTCATCTTGAATATCTTCCTAGTTTTCTTCCAATAATTTCTTTTTATTTATATGGATATGATTTCTTCCTTTGCCTTTTTGGAGACTTATTAACCTCTTTGGAGTTATTTTTAAGTATATTACTTTTATTTAAATCAAAGAAAATTAACTCCCATTTACTGATTTTGTTGGCTGTCATATTTAGTGTCTTTTTCTTCATTGATTTGTGATGTACAAATTCATTGAGTAGTAGTGACATTCCTAAAGCTAGGTTAACTGTTATAAAAATCAATGCTCAAATATCAGAGGTTCAACACAATACAAACTTATTTCTTTCTCACGTAGCCGTTTAATACAAGAGCTTGGGTGGCAGCCCTCCACACAGTGATTCAGAGACCCAGGCTCCTTCCACTTTATGGTTCTGCTCTCCTCCAGGTCCACTGAGTTTTTCCTCATTCAACTACATGAATCCTTTGAACTTCAGTCTCTTCAAATGTAACCCAGAGATGGTAAAAGTACCAGTTTCACAGTAATGGGCATTAATAGTGCCACTGTGCTCAGTAAATATTAGCTGTCAATACTAATAACTATTATATAACTATATGCAATGGGAGCCACTGAAATTTTAGGCAGAGAAGTGACAAGGTATATTTAAATTCAGCAAATATTTGAGTACCCACTAATGCCATACGTATGTCCTGAGACTAGAGTATTTAACAAAAGAGACACAATTCCTACCTTGCTGGAGCTTATATGCTAGTGGCAGAGACACAATAAACAAGTGAGAAGAACTGAGTTTTAGAAAAGTCTCTGTGGTGGCAATGTGGAGGATGATTAGAGAGTGGTAGGTTGCTTGTGCAATAAACTAGATGAAAGATACAAGGCCTGTACTAGGGCAGTGCTGGTAGGGGTGTAGAGGAGAAGATGGATTTGAGAACAATTTTGGGGTAAAATGGCAGTTCTTGGTGACATCACCAAGGGTGGAAGGGCAGGAGCATAAGAGAGAAGAGGAGTATGGGATGAACAGCAAGTCTCCAATGTTTCTGATTTGGGTGACTCGGCAGATGGTGGCACCAAGATTAATAGAGGGAGAAGAGGAACTTTGTGAGGATAAAAGAGTTCATTTCCTACCAGCTGAGTTTGATGTTCCTATAGGATACCTAACTATAGGAACAGCCGTTCAGTATATACTGTGGTCACAAAGCAGGTGTGCTGGATATCTTTTGTTTGTCCCTCTGGATCCACTCTCTACTAGGCTCTGTCCCCTGGAAGACTGACTTGTATGACTGGCATTAATAGGCTTCCTTTTGGCCTCTTTCTGCATGAATTTTGTCAAGGGAGAACGTGGCAAGCGACGGGGAGTAGAGTAAGGTCAGGGCATTTATTCCCCAGGCTTCTTCCCGGCCAGGACACTAGATTGGTGGCATCCCTTGCCCAGAGGCCAAGGCTCCTGTCTAGTCAGCCTCTCCCTCTCTCTGTCACTCTCCCCCCTTGCCCCTTCCAGCCTAGGGTGGGAATGGATCCTGTTGTGCTTTATCCAGGAGTCTACATTAATTCCTTCTGGGTTCCCTACACTCACTATGCTTTTGTACAGCATTCCTAGATTAAATGCTTTTCAAATCACCCAATATGTATGTGCCATGCATTTCCTGCTGGGGCCCTGACTGATAGTGTAGAAATTCAGTGAATAATTCTTGAACAAAAAATTTACGAATGAATATATGGATGAGTGGATGGATCTGGACTTGAGAAACTGAATCTTGATTAGGCGTTTGAGTGATAACAAAAATCATGAGCTCCTTGAGGAGTCAGTGCAGAGCTAGAGAAGAAGTCATTATCTGGCTGGGGGTGAGAAAGAACTCGGAGAGGCAGCACACTGGGAGGAAGGAAATTCCAAGGGGCGGTGGGTAATATTGGCAAAGTACGTTAGAAGTTACGTAGGAATTTCCCCTCACCTAGTAAGAAAATATATTGCTCCCTGGGGATGAGGGGCGAGGTGGGAGGAGAATGAAAGGTAGAATTAAGGAAGTTAAAAAACAACCCACCCACATTTCTTAATTAGCTTCAAGGGGAGAATTTTTGCCAAGGGCAATAATGCAGAAGTTGGAATGTCTTTATTCCTCAAGGGGGGGAAAATTCCTCCTTCTGCCACATCTTTTCATCCATTTTAATTGGCTTATATTTGTCTGTCAGAAACCTAGGCTATTCCAAACCAAATAGCTTACTTTCCCTATAACAGAACCAAAATAGCTGCAAAAGACTGGATGTGCTTCCATCAAACGATCTTGGCAAGAAATATTTGCCACATAAAACACGGATCGTTCCCTCGTTCTGCTCAGAACTGTAGGCTGCACCTTTCAAAATGCAAGGAAAGTTTTGGAATAGTTGAAATTGGCCCTATAAATAGCTTTCTAGATATTCTTAAAGTAAGCAAAGGAGGAAGGAAGCCCATCACAACAGTTATGTGGGATGGTGTCCAGGTTCTTGCCAAGAATAGAGAACAAATGGCTCCCACCTTTACGCCACACCCACCTGCCCCAGCCCACGTTTAGAACAGCAGCTGAGGGATGCAATTAGTAAGCTAAAAGCGCATCATATGAGAAGCTATGGGGGGAATGGCTATTTCACTCTCTCGAATATGGTGATGGTTTTACAGGTATATGCACGTCAAAACTTAACAATTTGTACATCTTAAATACATGTAGTTTATGTCAATTACACTTCGGTAAACTTGTTCAAAACAAAGCAAACAAAGCACCATATGAAATGGAAAAGTGATCCTGGTGGGAGCTAGGGCTGGGAACTGCTGTATGTGCTTGGATAGACCCAGAATATATGCGGCCTCCAGCCATATTCTCCACATGGAATACAGAATATGGAATACTGCCAGCGTGGGCCTTTAAACATGGAAATGAGATTGTGTCCTCCTCCGCTCAAGACCCCACAGTGGCTCCCATTTCTCCCCGAGTCAAAATCAAAACCCTCCGAATCCTCATGTAACTCTATGGCCCCACATGCTCAAGCCCCTGGGACCCCCTGGCTTTGGGATCAATTACTGTCCCTCTTCTGCCACATTGGCCTCCCTCTTATTCCTGATCCAGCATGGCAAGCTTACCTCTGGGCCTTTGCACTTGCTATTTCTTCTGCTCCCCAGTATGTGCATGGCTTGCTTGGGCTCCTATACTTCTAGCTTTTTATTCACATTTTCCCTCCTGTTGAGGCCTTCCCTGACCTCTGATTGAAAATGGCGCTCTCCTGCTCCCAGCTGAGGCCCAGGGCCTCCTATTTTCTTACGCTTTTTTTTTCTCCTTAGCACTTTATCTAACATTCTCTGTAGTCTGCTTAGCTATTGTTGCTGTCTTTCTCCTCAGCTTCCCACTCAATATAAACTCTCCAAAGGCAGGGACTGTGGTCAGTTTTGTTTACAACAGCACCTCTGTATAGGTAGGCATTTGATAAAAAATTGTTTAGACAATAAACCATTCAGTTGAAGAAAAAAATCCAAATTGCTATGGATTTTATCTGCAAAATAAACATATTGTGTGAAAGTCAGAGGAATAGCTTGCTACCATGGGAATCATGCTAAACTATTTTCTCCTTCTAAAAGTTCTATGGTGAGCTATGCCATTTTTAGACTCATGAAGTATAAAAAAATAGAGAAACCTTAAAATTAATCTAATTCATTTGGATATTTCAATGGAATTTACAACATCTCAGCCCATCTTAAGTTGAACATCTCCAGTATTGGGTAACTTACTATTTATTCAAAAAGTAGTTATAGTTACTGTGATGGTTAACTTTATGTGTCAGCTTGGCTGGGCTATGGCATCAGATGTTTGATCAAACATCAGTCTGGATGTTGCTGAGAAAGTATTTTTAAGATGTGATTAACATTTAAATCAGGAGACTTTGGGTAAAACAGATTACCCTCCATAATGGCGATGGGCCTCATCCAAGCAGTTGAAGCTTCAGGAGGTCCCCTGAGGACGAAGGGATTCTGCCTCCAGTCTGCCTTTGGACTCTAGACTACATCGTGAGCTCTGCCCTGGGTCTCCAACCTGCCAACCTGCCCTGCAGGCTTTGAACTTGCCAGCCCTCACGAGCATCTGAGCTAATTCCTTAGTCTCGGCCCCCTCTCTCTCTCACACACACACACATCCTACTGTTCTGTTTCTCTGGATAACCCTGACTAAAACAGTTACTGAGCCCATGTTCTGAGCCAGGCACTAGTCTAGGCACTAGGGTATGATGGTGAACAAGACAGCTTAGAGTGCAGTAAGAAAGTCAAAAATTAACAACTAATGCAAAGTTTGATAAACGTCATAAAGTGGAATGAACAGTGTGTAATGGAAAGCTCTAAAAGGGAAATCTTAAATCTAACAGGGACAACTAACTGAAGTCAAGGATGGCCTCATCTAGAAACAAGGTATCAAGTGACCTGCAGAAGTGCTCCATGCATCTAGAAGGAAGCTGACAGCCCTGGTGAGTCAGCCCGCTCCACCTCTGCACGGCGCCGTGTCGTTCCTAAAAGCGAAGCTCCAGCCTCTGTGTGGCCACTTATTTCCTGTGCAACCTTGAGAAAGTGACCTAGTATTTCTGTCTTAGTTTCCTCATCTGTAAAATGTGGACAATCACATTATATAACCCATACTGAGATGTTGAAGGTGATCCTACTTTTCGAAAACTGAGTTGAAATCCCTATCTCTGTAGTTTTCATCTATGAGCTCATTTCCCATCCCCTGGAACCACACAACTGGTCTACTCCCTCTTTCACCGATAGCCCTTCCTCTGTTTCAGGTGGCCGTCATATTCATGGCACCAGCCTCCACTCCCAGTCTCCCCTCTCAATTAAACACCCCCATTCCCTCGCTGCTGCTCCTGTGAAATGGCTTCCAACCTCCTCACCATCTGGGGTGCTCTCCTCTAAGCACAGCTGGGGAGTCTCTGCTTCTCCTGGCGTGCTTCCCAGAACAGACCGAGACGCTGTGTGTGCTGGAGCCAGCAGAGAGGAACGTGGGGCTGTCGCCTCCCTTGCTCTGTGTGCGGCATCTGTGCTCGTGCAGCCTCAGTGGGCTGCGCTGTAGACCCCAAATCCAGGCTGAGCAAACTGTGGGAGGATCAGTGCTCATTCTGTCTTAGCCTCTAGGAGAACTCAGCCTTTAAAGACTTTTTTTTTCTCTCCCACTTTAGAAAAATATCCACTTTATTTGTTTATTTATTATGGTTGCATTAATTTCTGGGACATAAGTCTAATCATGTCATCCCCTGTTTGAACATCACTGTGGATTTCTTTTTTGTGCCTATATTATAAGGCACAAATTCTTAATAATTATGGCTAACATAGAAATCCCGCCTACCATGTGTGAGGCAGAGAGTTCTTAGCGCTTTATACATATTAATGCACTCATTCCTCACCACTTGATGTGGGAGATGCTCTACGAGTATCTGAATTTTACAGATAAGGGAAGCAAGGCTCAAAGAGCTGAGCAACTGCTCAAGCCCACTCAGCCTGGAGTGGGAGAGTGGGGATTCATGCCCAGGCCGTCTGGTTCCAGAATGATCCACTGTGAGATGCTGCCTCTCCTCACGTTGTTCATGGCCCTTGCCTGGTAGGCTCCAACCAAGCTGCCCAACATCATGGTCCACTGGTACAAATCCCCACACCCCACGACCACGCCACATTCCTGAACACCCATGCATGCAACCATGCATACACAGCACTCATGCACACACCGAGTCCAGCTCACACATTTGAACTGTACGCTCCAGTCACTTAGAACTTCTTGTCACTTCTTGGACATCACAGTCCTTCACATGCTTCTGGGCTATTGTTCACATGATTCTTTGGGTTAGGAAGGTAATAGGTCTCCCTTGAACCCTTCATAATAATAACCATGTTAACAACTAACATTTATATGTAAATATATACCTTGAATAATTCTAAGCACTTTGCATATATCAATTCATTTAATCTCACAACAAACAACTCTATGAGGTAGACCCTATCATTGTTCTAAATGAAGGCGCACAGAGGGCGGCCACTGCCAATAATGGTAAAGAATGGAGAAGAGAGATTGTTCTTTAATCCTCCTCCAGAAAATCGACATACGGGAACTTCCAAGAATCCCAGGAAGAAAACAAATGGAAGAGAGACCAAACCAAGCCACAGATAAAAGAGACAAATCTCTTAGCTGATAAAGAACCAAGAAAGACTCTTAAAGACTTCTTTATTGGAACTTTGGTATAGTATTTCTCACTGTAATGTGGAGCTCAGCAACAGTCTCATTCTTACATCTGTTTTCTTACTTCATTTTCTTTGCTAACATTTCCATGTCCCCAAGTTTGTGCAACTCCTTTCCTGGTGCCATGTGTGCACTTGGGGCTCTCAGCCAGTTGCTGAAATGCCCTGAATATTCGCACTGAAGTCAGCAGTACCATTTTTTTCTTTTAAATGGAGTAAGTACATGAGAATTTTGGTAATACTTTCCTGAACCAGGACACCAGCCACCAGAAAGGACAATTCAGTGGTAAATGACTTGCTAAGAGCTCTACTTTGTGGAGTGACTTAATAAGAAAGTGACTATACATACCAAAGTTCTCAAAATTTAGTGGGTAAAAACCATCTATAGAATTCGTTTACAGTGCAGATTCCCAGCCCCAAAGCCCCCAGAGATTCTGATTCACTCTATCTGGGGTGGGGCCCAGGAATGAGAAGTTTTAATGAAACGCCCTAGGTGATTCTGCTGCAGGTGCTTGTCAGACCGCCCATGGAGAGAGGCCACTGTGATGGAAAGAGCTTGAATTGTGGATTTAAAACAAACCTAACTCCACCCTAAATAACTTTTAAATTTGGGCAGTTTTCTTAAACCCCGTGAACCTCAAATTCTTTATCTGTTAGAAGGAGATAATAATACATACGTCCACACTACTAGATCATCAGACTGTTTCTGCAGGATGGATGTTTCAGTGATAGTCTGTATGAAGATATCACTGAGTCTGGCAGCTGCATGTGGAGGGAGGGTGGTGGGGAATTCACTGTAATACCACTTTCATGAAACAAATGCAAAGACCTCAAACCACTGTAAAAATGCCCAAATATCTCTGACAAACATAATTTATCATAAAGAATGAAGTGATTACAAAGAATTATTTTAATGTGAGTACATTTGCAAACTTAGATGAAATGGCTACATTTTAGGAAAAATATAAATTACTAAAGTTGACTCATGAACAACTAGAAATCTAAAATAAACCAGTGGGCATTAAAGAAAGTTGGATTGCAATCAAAATGATCTGTATATAAAAACAGGTCCAGATGGAAAAATACTAAATAAAATATTAACATGTAGCTTTAAGCTAAGTTTTTGTTCAAAAAGACATCATGAACAAGTAATGTTTACTCAGGAAGCAGGGATGGTTCACCATCATAAAATCTATTATATAGTTTATTACATTGACATAGAAAAAATAAACAACCATATCTATAGATGTAGAATAAGCATTTAAAATGTTCAGCACTCATTCAAGATGAAAAAACAATCCTAATCAACTCTGATTAGAAGGAAACTTCCTTAATCTGATGAAAGTATCTATCAAAACCTACCAAACATCATGCTCGATGGTGAACAATAGAACGATTTCTGCTTCTAATCAGTGTTGCAGTAAGAGTCCTACACAGTGCGATTAAAAGAGAAAGTGAAAAAAATGGAAATAAAAATTACAAAGGAAGAGAGAGAACTGTCCTTATTTGTAGACAATATAATTGTCTTGCAAAAAACTCAAGAGATTCATAGACAGTATATATTATACCTAATTAAATATTTCAGCAAAGTTGGTAGATATAAGATAAATATACAAAAGTCAAATACACTTCTAGGGGCAGGCCCTGTGGCACAGTGTTTAAGTTCACACGTTCTGCTTCTCGGTGGCCCGGGGTTCACGGGTTCAGATCCCGGGTGTGGACATGGCACTGCTTGGCGTAAACCATGCTGTGGTAGGCGTCCCACATATAAAGTAGAGGAGGGTGGGCACAGATGTTAGCTCAGGGCCAGTCTTCCTCAGCAAAAAGAGGAGGATTGGCAGTAGTTAGCTCAGGGCTAATCTTCTTCTTCTTCAGAAAAAACTTCTATACAAGTGCAACAATCAGAAAAACATAATAGAAAAATATAGTTTCATTCAAATAGTGGTTAAAAACTTTAACTTCCATAGGAATAAGTGTAATTAAAAGGTTTTCATGCCTGTTATTAGGAAAATTATAAAGAATTATTGAAAGATATTAAAAAACCTGAGTAAATGTAGATGTATATTTGTATACTATGTTAATAGTTGGATAGACTCAATAGAGTAAAGATGTCAATTCTCCATAATTAATTTATAAATTCAAAGCCAAATCTTAACAGTGTTTTTAACTGAACTCAAAGGGCCGAGAATAGCTAAGAACGAAATGAAGTTGTGAGTCTTACTCTACTAGATGTCAAGCTTTATCTTAAAGCTCTGGTAATTAAAACCATGTGCAATTAGCACAAATCCACATGGACAATCAGACTAATGAAAGGACTATAGAACTCAGAAACAGAACCACGTACACATGGAAACCTGATATAGGACATGTGTAGCATTGTACATCAAGAGACTAAAAAGGATTATTCCAATAAATGGAATGGATACTATCACATATACTTACAAAAATAAAATAAAAATAGTTTTCTATCTCACGCTGTACACAAAAATCAATTATTATAAGGGAATTAAAGCCATAAATATGAGAAGTGAAACTCTAACACCTTTTGAAAAAACCAAAGAACCATTAATTAAGAAAAAAAATAAAAATATTGATACAGTTATCCA
Source organism: Equus asinus (assembly GCF_041296235.1). NCBI lineage: Eukaryota > Metazoa > Chordata > Mammalia > Perissodactyla > Equidae > Equus > Equus asinus. Next base: position 68,824,728 of record NC_091794.1, read on the forward strand.
CATTTAAAACAAAATCAAATTTCTGCTAAACAAAATACATCGTAAAGTGAGAAGACTAGAAAGATATTTTGAGCCAATATACGCAATAATTGGCAAGGAATTACTATCAGAATATTCAAAGTACTCATATAAATCAACAAGAGAAAGACAATTCAATTCTAAAAATAGACCAAAGAGATGAGTAGAAGGAGCATAAATGGCCAATAAACTTAGAAAAAGATCTTTAATTTTATTACTAATCATAGAAATGCAAAATAAAGCCATGGTAAGATAGTATTTTACACCCAGATTGTCTTACATTCCAAAGCTTGGCATTTCTGAATATCTGCTTCTGGCTATGATGGAGTAACTGAGAACAGATTTACTTTCTCACCTCAAAGAACTAGATAAATGAACAAAATAAATTTTTAAAGTGTTTTAAATTTGGCAACTGTAAAACAACTTCTCCAATAGAAGGGCTGGAAGTTGTGAGAAGAGTTCCAGATAGAAGAGAGCTATGCAGGGGGCAAGCTCCAGAAAAGGAGGGAGGTCAGGCTTACCTTTTATTATATTCTCAATACGAAGCCCCTGATGTGTGGGATGGAATTCTATGAATAAGAGCAAAGAACAACCGGGAATGTGCAACTGCAAAATTCTCAGAGTTCACATAGAGCTCTCTTTGAGTACCAAACAGCCATAATGGAACACCTGGGTCATTTGCTTGAGACCCAAGAAGAGGCAGGCTTTAGCTGGAGAACTAAATTACACCTAACCAAAAAAAATACCTTAAACCCATCCTAACAAAGTTTACAAAAAATAAAGTCTCAGAAAGCAAAGCTGCTCTGAAAGTAACATTAGTCACTTGCAGAATAAATCCCAGTGTTCTTTAAAGGAAGGTAACAAATCTAGGCACTCAACAATGTGACATTCAGAAAATTCATGAGCCAACCAAAACTTAGTACACAGACTTTGAGTAGCCGGTTCCACTTGTAAGGAGCTTGGAAGTCTCCACTCCTTCCTAACAAGTAAAAAGCTAAACAGACTGAATACTCAACCCCTCTTCTTGGACCCATAAGAGAGGGGAGGACACAGAGCAGACCACTCCCCCCAAGACTGGAGAAACAGAAAAGCAAGTACAGGGCGTCATAGCTTATTGGAGCAGAGACCCACAGGTGGCAGCCGCCTGGGGACCAGTGCCAGGGTAGGCAAATCTGAGCTGGAATTGGTGAGATGCCAGAGGCTCAGTGTAGACAAGTCTGACAGTTAAAAATCCAGGAGAGTTTCAGGCGAACCCTCACAATATTGTGAGATTTATTTCCAGGAGCTCAACCAGATTCCCACAGTAAATATCAGAGGAAAATCCCCTCAGGCTTCTGGTGAGGAGAGGGGGAAAAAGAATCCTTTTGAAATATACCAGAGCACTCTATTCTTCTTAACAAGGCCTGCCCTCAAGGGAGACGAGTTCACCAGAGCCTAATGGAGCTAGGGGAAGGGAAATTCCCAACTGGAGCCCATGGTAGCCATCCTGTCCCACCTAAGGGGGGAGAAAAAATCCTGAGAAACATGTGTTAAGTTCACAGTCCACAGGGATGGGCTCAATGAAAGACTGAGACATGGTCATAGGATTATAGAATACTTCCCCACTCCCAGTACCTCACCACCACATCACTAAAGCGCTGTTTATAGCAGCTCCTTTTATGTAGGACATCATATCTGGCTATAAACAAAAAATTACAAGGCATACCAAAAGGCAAAAAACACAATTTGAAGAGATAGAGAAAGCATCAGAACCAGACATGGCAGAGATGTTGGAATAATTAAACCAAGAATTTAAAACAACTATGATTAATATGCTAAGGGCATCTATTGGATAAGGTAGACAGCTTGCAAGAACAGATGAGCAATGTAAGCAGAGAGATGAAAATCCTAAGAAAGAGCCAAAAAAAATTCTAGAGATTAAAAAACACTGTAACAGAAATGAAGAACGCTGACAGGCTTAGTATTAGACTAGACACAGCTGCAGCTGATAAAAGAATATCTGAGCCAGAGAATGTATCAGTAGAATTCTTGAAAACCAAAAAGCAAAGAGAACGGAGACTGGAAAAAACAGAACAGAATATCCAAGGACTGTGAGACAACTGTGAAAGGTGTAACATATGCATAATGGGAATAACAGAAAGAGAGAAAGGAGTAGAAGAAATATTTGAAATAATAATGACTGGAAATTTCACCAAATTAATGTCAGACACCAAACCACAAGTCCAGGAAGCTTAGAGAAGACCAAGTAGGATAAATGAAAAAAACAAACCAAAAAACCAAAAAAACACACTACACCTAGACGTATTTTCAAACAACAGAAAATCAAAGATAAAGAAAATATCCTGAAAGAAGCCGGGGGAAAAAAAACCCTTACTTATAGAAGAACAAAGGTAAGAATTACATCAAACTTATCAGATACTATGTAAGCAAGAAGAGAGTGAAATTAAATATTTAAAATATTGAGAGAAAAAAGCCCACTAGCCTAGAATTCTGTACACTATGAAATTATCCTTCACAAGTAGAGTGAAATATTAAAAGTGTCAGAAGGGAAAAAAAAATACCAAGCTAGAATTTTGTATCCAGTGAAACTCTCCTTCAAAAGTAGAGGAGAAATAAAGACTTTCTCAGACAAACAACAATTGAGAATTTGTTACCAGTAGACCTGCCTTGCAAGAAATTTTAAAAGAAATTCTTCAGAAGAAAAATGATATAGGTCAGAAACTCAGATATAAATAAGGAAAGAAAGGAGCATTAGAAAAGAAATCAAGTGCATATTACTAAGCAAAAGAAGCCAATCTGAAATAGATAGTTGGAAACAAATATGGAAAGTACTAGAATAGAGCAAAAGTATTATGCCAACATAGGTAAGAAAGTGACACACTTTACACACTAAATGTCATCTGAGTCATTGCAAGATGATTGGAGTTTACCAGCAAAAGAGAACAGTATGTTGAAAGACACAGAGGCATAAAATGGTGTGGCATTTCATTTACTGAGGCTAAAGGGAGGATGTGAGGAAAGACGGTGGTAAGAGAGAAGGTTGAAAATGTTGGGAATAGATTCAATAATGAGTTGGAGAGCTTGGGCTTTACCCTTAGGCTGCTGGCAGCCACAGAAGGTGTTTAAAGCAAAACAAAGAGGGACATAATTAGACTTGTGTATTAGAAACATAACTCCAGCCATCTTCAGTACAGAAGAGGAAGTAGGGGTGGGGTGGGGAGGAGAAAGGAGGTGCAGATGGATGCTGAATGACCAACTAGGAATCAACTGAAATAATCCACGGGTCATGAGAGTCTGAACTAAGGAATCTAAGAATTTAAGTGGTTAAAAACATTCTCTTAATGAGTGAAGTTATGGGTCTGAATCTTTTACAAAAATGCTCTTATAAGAACTTGACATTTACTCTTGAGCAAGTTGCTTCACTGCTCTGGCCTTAGGATCATCATCTGTAAAATGGGAGCCACCGACGATAAGAACTGTCAGGAACAGCTAAGCTTGTGCCATCTTCGAACTTTCGTAATCAGCTCTAAATATCTCTTCCCTCTGCCTGTAAAGCTTTTCATCTGATCTTCATATGGCTGACTCCTTTTTTGCCTTTCAAATATGAAAAAATGTCACCACTTCACGGGGGGTGGCTTTCTCTGACCTCCCAATCAAAATAGCTTCCATTGGTCACTGTTTAATACATCACTCTTTAAAAAATTTTCTTGATAGCATTTATTAATAGCCCAAGTTTTCTTATCTATTTGCTGCCTTTTCATTTGTCTGTACCACACTAGAATGAAAGCTCTGTGAGAAAAGAGAACTTACCCATCTTATGTCCCACTGTGTCTCAAGCCTCCAGATCCATGCACGTAAGGGAACTCATTAAGTATTTGCTGAGTGTAGAATTAATAAAACCCCTTTATTTTTATGAGTGTCATGAGAGTTACCTAAGATCACACAACTAATAAATAGTAGAGAGAAAGGAAAATCCTTCTACTCTGATTTTCTGATTCACTGATATTTCCATGCACAACATCTGGTCTCTTACCTCATAGGACCATTGGGAGGATCAAATGAGATGATAAGATGAAGAGCTGTAAGTTTTCTGAGAAGACAAGGCTCATGACTTGGAAGTTGCCTGAAAAAGAAACAATGATTCAGTGCCTCTAAAGGCTGAGACCAACTCACAAAAGACACTATATGGGCAGTGTTGAACGTAAGAAGCTTGGAAAAGGTCACTCTTTGTTTCTGCTGATACATTAAGACTAGCGTTAACTACTGCTGAGAATGAGATTCAATAGGGATAGATGATAGAGAGAGGCGGAAGGGGCAAAGGAAATAGACACAGGCCTGTCTCAGTTAAACACTCTCAAAGTGCTGAGGTGGGTGGGATTCCCAATTCCTCACATCCACTGTATCCCCTTCCTCTCTGAGTGAAAGGTTGCATCCTCTTGGGTTTCTTCCATTTAAAGGACTGAAGAGATAACATCTATTTGTGACTGAGGAGAGAAGACATCCACTCGGCAATAGATGACTAAGAATCTACATTTGAACAGCCACATGCAAAAGATTGAAAATCGACCATTCTTTTTCACCACACACCAAAATAAACTCAAAATGGATCAAAGACCTAAAGATTAGGCCTGAGACAATAAGTCTTTTGGAAGAGAATATAGGTAGTACACTCTTTGACATCAGTTTCAAAAGAATCTTTTCGGACACTGTAACTCCTCAGTTGAGGGAAACAATAGAAAGAATAAACAAATGGGACTTCATCAGACTAAAGAGCTTCTTCAAGGCAAGGGAAAACAGAATTGAAACAAAAAAACAGCTCACTAATTGGGAAAAAATATTTACAAGCCACTTATCCGACAAAGGGTTAATCTCCATAATATACAAAGAACTCACACTGCTTAACAACAAAAAAACAAACAACCCGATCAAAAAATGGGCAGAGGACATGAACAGACATTTCTCAAAAGAAGATATGAATATGGCCAATAGACACATGAAAAGATGTTCATCATCGCTAATCATCAGGGAAATGCAAATCAAAACTACACTAAGATATCACCTTACCCCCGTTAGATTGGCAAAAACATCCAAAACCAAGAACGACAAATGTTGGAGAGGTTGTGGAGAAAGAGGAACCCTCATACACTGTTGGTGGGAATGCAAACTGGTACAGCCATTATGGAAAACAGTATGGAGATTTCTCAAAAAGTTAAAAATAGAAATACCCTATGACCCAGCCATCCCATTACTGGGTATCTATCCTAAGAACCTGATATCAGATATCTCAAGAGTCCGTTGCACCCCTATGTTCATCGCAGCATTATTTACAATAGCCAAGACGTGGAACCAGCCTACATGCCCAGAAACTGATGATTGGATAAAGAAGATGTGGTATATATACACAATGGAATACTACTCAGCCATAAAAAAAGACGAAATTGGCCCATTCACAACAATGTGGATGGACCTCGAGGGCATTATGTTAAGCGAAATAAGTCAGTCAGAGAAAGACGAACTCTATATGACTCCACTCATAGGTGGAAATTAGTATATTGAGAAGGAGATCTGATCGGTGGTTACCAGGGAAAAGGGGGGGTGGGGGGAGGGCACGGAGGGGGTAGTGGTGTACCCACAACATGACTAACAAAAATGTACAACTGAAATTTCACAAGCCTGTAATCCATCATAACATTAATAAAAAAAAAAAAAAAAAAAAAAAAAAAAAGAATCTACATTTGATTTGATGCAATATATTAATCTATGCATCTATTACTCATTCAACCAGTATTTATTGAATAATAAATGAATGAATTAATAAATATTGCCAGGCACTATGCTAGACATGGTGATAAGAGGTGGACAGGATAGATGTGAGCTTTATCTTAGGGAGCTTGCAGGTAAGCAGAGAACACAGATGTTAAACAAATGTAAGTGTGATGAGTTCCCATCTTGTTGAGGCGGCCCTGCGGAAATCCCCCTCCTCAGTGAGTCTCAGGGCTATCCAGCAAAAGACAACTACGAAAAAGGCATTTGTTTCTGTCATCTTTTTATTAAAGTAGAAATGTAGCTAGAAGCAATTTGATTTTAATACAAAAGTTTGAATTTTGGACCCAATCAAATTTAAAAGGTAGCTAGTTTTTATATATGTCTTTTCATAGATTTGTGCATTTTTTTCACAAACATTTATTTTAAAAATTTTTTATAAAGACTATTTTCTCAGCTTTATTGAAGTATAGTTGAGAAATAAAATTGTACAACATTTAAAGTGTACATTGTGATAATTTGATATATGTATTCATGGTGAAAGAATTCCTCTCATCCAGTTAATTAATGCATCCATCAGCTCACATATTTATTTATTTTTTGGTGAGAACATGTAAGTTCTACTCTTTTAGCAAATTTCCATTGTACACTAAATACAGTGTTATCAACTATTGTCACTGTGTTGTACATTAGGTCCTCAGAACTTGTTCATCTTATAGCTGAAAGTCTGTACCCTTCTACTAACCTCTCCATATTTCCACCCTCCCCCAGTCTCTGGCAACCACTTTTCTATTTTCTGTTCCTACGAGTTTGACTTTGTTTTTAGATTCCACATATAAGTGATACTATTCAGTATTTGTCTTTGTGTATCTGGCTTATTTCACTTAGCATAATGTCCTCAAGGTCCATCCATGTTGTTACAAATAGCAGGTTTTCCTTCTTTCTCATGGCTGAATAATATTACATTGCGTGTGTGTGTGTGTATACACACGCATATATATACCACATATATACACACACACATATATATTATATACATATATATATACACACACACACTTTATCTATTCATCCATTGATGGACACTTAGGTTGTTTCCATATCTTTACGACTGTGAATAATGCTGCAATGAACATGGGAGAACAGATATATTTTCATTTCCTTTGGACACATGCCCAGAAGTGGGATTGCTGGATCATATGGTAGTTCTATTTTTAATTTTTTGAGTAACATCCATACTATTGTCTATAGCGGCTGCACCAATTTACATTCCCACCAACAGAGAAAAGTGCTCCCTTTTCTCCACATCCTCACCAACATCGTTATCTCTTGTCTTCTTGGTGACAGTCATTCCAACTGTGAGGTGATATTTCATTGTCGTTTTGATTTGCATTTCCCTGATGATTATGATGTTGAGCACCTTTTCATGTACCTGTTGGCCACTTCTATGGGTTTTTTTTTTTTAAATGTCTATTCAGTTTCTCTGTCCATTCTTTAACTGGATTGTTTGGGTTTTTGCTATTGAGTTGTGTGACTTCTTTATATATTTTGGATATTAACCCCTTACCAGAAATATGATTTGTAATTATTTTCTTCCATTCTGTAAGTTGCCTTTTCATTTTGCTGATGGTTTCCTTTGCTGTGCAGAAACTGTTAAGATGAATGTAGTCTCACTTTTTTTTTTTTAATTTTTGCTTTTAGTATCAAATCCAAGAAATCAGCCAAAACTGTTGTCAAAGAGATTACCCCCTACGTTTTCTTCTAGGAGTTTTATGATTTCAGGTCTTAAATCCATTTTGAGTTGATTTCTGTGTATGGTGTCAGATAAGGATCCAGTCTCATTCTTTTGCATGTGGCTGTTCAGTTTTCCCAGCACCATTTATTGAAGAGACTGTCCTTTCCTCCTTTGTCATAAATTAATTGACCACATATACATGGGTTTATTTCTGGGCTCTCTTTTCTCTTCCATTGATCTGTGTCTGTTTGTATGCCAAACCATTCTGTTCTAATTACCATCACATTGTAAAATGGATTGAAATCAGAAAGTGTGATACCTCCGGCTTCGTTCTTTCTCAAGATTGCTTTGACTATACAGGGCCTTTTGTGGCTCCACACAAATTTTAGGAGTGTTTGTTCCATTTCGTGAAAAATGCTATTATAATTTTGATAGAGATTGCATTGAATTTGTAGATTGCTTTGGGTAGTATGGATATCTTAACAACATTAGTTCTTCCAATCCATGAGCACAGAGTATCTTTCCATTCATTTGTGTGTTCAATTTCTTTCATCAATGTTCTACAGTTTCCAGTGTATGAATCTTTAACCTCCTTGGTTAAATTTATTACTAACTATTTTATTCTTTTGACACAATTCTAAATGGGATCGTTTTCTTCATTTCTCTGATAGTTTGTTTTTAGTGTACAGAAACACAACTGATTTTTGTATATTGATTTTATATCCTGCAACTTTACTGAATTTGTTTATTAGTTGCAGCAGTTTTTCATTAAATCTTTAGGATTTTCTACATATAATATCATGTCATATGCAAATAGAGACAATTTTACTTCTTCCCTTCTGATTTCTTTGCCGTTTATTTCTTTTTCTTGCATAATTGCTCTGCCTAGGATTACTATGTTGTACAAAGGTGGTGAGAGTAAGCATCCTTCTTTTGTTCCTGATCTTAGAGGGCAAGCTCTTGGCTTTTCACCACTGAGTATGATGTTAGCTATGGGCTTGTCATAAATGGACTTTATTATGTTAAGGCATGTTACCTTTATATTCAGTTTGTTGAGAGTTTTTATCATGAATGGACATTGAATTTTATCAAATGCTTTTTCTGCATCTGTTGAGATGATCATATGATTTGTAGCCTTCATTTCGCTAATGTGATGTATCACATTGATTGATTTGCAGATGTGGAAGCATCTTTGCGTCACTGGAATAAATTCCACTTGATCATAGTATATGATCCTTTTAACGTACTATTGAACTAATTTGCTAATATTTTGTTAAGGATTTTTGCATCTATTTTTATCAGGGATATCGGCCTGTAACTTTCTTTTCTGTGCATTATTTTTTTGTTGGGAAGATTCAAATCTTCCGCTGAATGTCAGCCATCTCCAATTTGACACAGTATTCTACTTGGTTCCTGTTTCTTAGCTACTGAGACAAAAGTTAGGACCATTCTCAACTGGCTCCATAGGAGGACAGGCCTGATGCTCATCTCTTAGGGACATGTCTTAGGAAGCAAAAGGAAACACATTCAATCTACAATGCTGCTTTCCTTCCCTGGGACCCATAGAACAATGGGCTCTCTCTTCTCTGACCAGAGAGCCTATGTTCTATTGAATACTTATAGACTTGTCACAGAGGTATGAGAGGTGTCACACAGGTCAATTTGTTGATAGTAATGTAGATTTGCTACCCTCCCTCCCTCAGCAGAGCAACAGAGGTCAGGTTGTGGTGCTTTACTATCAGGAGCCAGCAGTTTGCAGTTATCATAATGACTGGTGAAGCTGGAATGGTAGCCAGGGGGCTTGAGCTACAGAGAGTTATAGAGATGGTTATTATACCACCACATCTCTACAAGCAAAATTGATGGTCAGTCAATAAGGATACTGCTTAATACATAAAATCCAAAGATTGCAAGGATAGAGGAGCAAGAGACTGAAGGAAGTTGTCCCAATAAAATGTTCCAGTCCCTTGCCTAGTCCCCATACCTGAGCCAGTTTTCAGACTGAGAACTTGTTGACTGAAGATGTGGCTCAGTCCCTGTGAGGAAGGACCCTGACATACCACAAGTATATACTGTGTTAATTCTCACAATCCTTCTCAAAAGGGAACTTTAGCCATTTACTTGGTTGATTAGGAAAAGGATAACTCTGAGAGACATGGAGAATTATTACAGATCCCCTGTTAGAGTCAGGGCATCTAAGAGCCCTGTAAATGGAATCCTGGACAAAGGTTGGCTAACAATCAGTCCCTTGGGTCCACAAGCCCACCTGGTGGTCATTTCCCCAGTTCCTGAATGTATAAAGGGAATTTCCACACTTGGCAGTTGTAGTAACCCCCACATTGGGTCTGTGGGATAAGAGCTATCATAATGGAGAAACCAAGGAGAAGCCTCTGACAATGCCCTTCTCAGCCTGGTTAACATAGCAAATCAAAAACAACATCACATCCCTATGAGATGGAGGAGATAGTGTCACTCAAAGATGTAGCAGTAGATGACCCTATCATATTGAATTCACTAATCTGCTCCCTGCTGAAACCAAATAGATCCAGGAGAATGACTGCAAACTAATGCAAGCTTAATCAAGAAATGGCCCCAATGCTGCTGCTATGTTAGATGTGGTATCTTTGATAGAGAAGACTAATAGGGCCTCAGCAAGCTTGACTTGATGAATGTGTTCTTTCCTATTTCAATCAGAAAAGAAGATTTTTAAAAAAGTTAGTATTCACATGGAAGAGAAGAAATATTCAGGTACAATTTGGCTAAGTCCATTTCAATTTGTACATTGTCTGTTATAATCCAAAGATATTTGAACCTTAAGACCTCCCATGGAACATCATATTGATGCATTACATTGATGACATGACGTTGATCTAACAAAATGAGCAACAAGTATCTAGACATTGGAGGCCTTGGGAAGATAAAGGTGATCTGGAAGGTGAGAAATAAGACCTACAAAGATTCAGAGATCTGCCACTTCAGCAAAGTGCTTAGGGGTACAGTGGCCAAGGGCATGCTGGACACACCCACCATTAAAAGACAAATTCCTACATTGCAGCTGCTACCATAAAGAGGGAAGCAAAAACACTTGGCGGGATTATTCTTTAGGTTTTAAAGACATCACATTCCACTCCTAGGAATAATGCTCTAGCCATATACCAGGTGACAGAAAGGCTGCCAGCTTGACCATGGGATACCAAGTGACCATGTGTCCAGGACCGCCATTAGTCATTGGATGTAGCAGCCCTGGGAAAGGTTTGACCTCAGATGAGGTAGCGCACTGTAGCTGAGATGACCCCCAAAGGAGCTGGCAGCTGAAGGCTGTCTGCTGACAGCAGCCCCAGCAGCTGGGGCAACAAATCCTTTTTTGAAGGGGGATCTGGGCAGCACGTCTCCATGTCCATCACATAGGGTACGGTATAATGATTAAGAGCTGAGCAACACAGATAAAGTTAGTGTTGAAATATGGCTCCTTTACTTTCTAAATGTGTTAGCTCAGAAAATTTACCTAAACTCTCTAAGGCTCACTTTTACCATCTATAAGATAAGGATGATAATAGTATTTTGATTATGAGGCTATTGTACTTATAAGTGACGTGATATAGACTAAGAACTTAGCATAGTGCTCAAAAGTGCCACCTATCATTATCAATAATTATTTGTAAACTGAGATGAGCATTTAAAATAGTGTATGTGTCATGTATAATCATGATTAATTATGCCCAGATTATTTTTTTTTCCTTCTAATTTCTTTCTGAATAATGTCACAAAGTCTCCATGTGACTTTCTTTTGATGAATGTTCAGCACTGAGGAGGAAGGTGAGATGGGTGGAGGATTAAGCAGGGAAAGCTCTTTGTGTTGTTTGCTTACTGAATCAGTAGCCCTAGCAACCCAGCTACAGGTTGGCTCGGAGGACACCGCGGTTCAGCTTAGATTTATGCTGTGCAGGTTGCAGACACGCATTAGATGAATTCCCCAAGCTGCTTGCTATGCTAACGCTTTTTCGAGACACCTAAACATTCTGATCAAAGGTTTCCACTTGCTAGAGAAGTGGAGCATGATTTGGCCAAATCTAATTTTTGTGTGGATGTGGGTGTGTTTTCATTTCCCCTTCCATAAAGAAAGAAAAAAGAAAAAGAAAAAGGGGTAAAGCAGCATATGTTATTTCTTTGCTGCCATCTGAAACAGCCAAGTTGAGAGCCAATTTATTCAGCCTAATTCATTCCAGATTTCTCAAGAAATAAACAGTATTCTTGAGAGTTCTCAGATGTATGGCCAATAGAGATCCAGTTGCGCAGCAGAGCTAATTTCAAAATGCAGGTACCCCTTAGTTAGGGCACAAGGCACAGGGCACGGAGGGTGAATTCGGGACACTCTGGGACAACGCCGAGGCCCCAGGGCTGTGTGATGTGACAACTGCTTTGCACAGCCTAAGCATAGACTTAGGAGAGCTCATTAGGGTCCCTGGAAGCAACATTATGTTTTATTGCTCAAAACTCAAATCAAATCTGCAGAGAGAGACGGGATTTCTCAGAGAGAGAAAAACAAAAGGAACTTTATTCAGATCGTTTCTCTGAGTCCTACCGATTCTTCAAGACCCCCAAAGGGCCCCACCTTTTCTATAAAGCCTTCCTAGATAATTCCAGCCTAGACGGATAAAGGATTCCTACTGGAGCTCTTCCAAATCCCACCGCTAAGAGGAGGAATTAGAGACTTTGCTGTTCTCTGAACATCCACCTTACTGAGACTTGCCACACCTAATGTCCACAAAAGAAAGAGCACATCCTTTGGAGGCTGGTGGTCGTAGCTTCCAATTTTGCTTCATTTTTCTTGCTCTGTAAATTTGGGCAAGTTAGCTCTTTGAGCATGTTTCCTCATCTGAAAAATGAAGACTAATTTCTAGGTTTCAGATATCATATATGAATGAAACAGTATCATTATTTTAATCTTTGTTGCTTTATCACTAGGAACTTGGTTTCCTCCAGTACATCATAAGCTCCATGAGGGAGTACCAAGCACCATGGTGAGGGGGCAGTCTGTGTGGTGTTTGTACTCAGATCCATTCTGCACCCTTTCCCTGCTTTGCTTTGTATTACGAGGGAGGACCCGAGAAGGATGCATTTCCCAGGCTCATGGTTACAAGGCTCCAGCTGGGTTGGGCCCTGGGAGGCCCAAGTCAGAGATAAGAGGGAGAAGAGAAAAAAGTCCAGGTTATCCTCCCTCCGTTCTGACTCAGGTAGCATCTCTGGCCCTGGCTGTGTCTCTTTTTGACCACTAGACAAGCCTGTCTGATTCCATCTCCCTCCAGGCGACTCTGACCACTGGGTTGTGGCAACATCAGCTTCTCCCTTTGTCCCTGCCGCTTGGGGAGCCGTAGCAGTTTCTGGCTCTTGCCAGTGTCTGGGTCTCACTGCCCAGTGTTTGGCCTCTCAGCTCTTCTTTCAGCAGTGTAACCAGTTTCTTTGACGCTCAATACTGAGTGCTTCCTGGTTGCACTCTGACTCATATATTGAGTATAGAAAAGATACCCAATAAATAATTGCTGTAGATTTTTTAAAAAGGCAATAACGAGTTCTAATAAATATAGAATATTGGACATCCATCAATCCTAAGTACATGTAAAGTCCCAACATTCTCATTTTATAGATAGGGAAACTGAAGCTCAGAAAAGGGAAATGACTTCAACAAGGTAACACACCAGGAAAACATCAGCGTGCCGGCTCACCTGAAAGGCATTTCTACCAAATCTACCAAGCAGACCGCCTAGACTGCACGTCTCTTGAGGACAGCGATCCCTCTTTGTATAGTACTAGTTCCTAGCATATAGACTGATATGAAGTGGATGCTGTGACTGTTTGTCAAATGGAACTCACTAGCTGGCCAAATGCAAACTCCTTGGAGTAGGAGACAGAGAGAAGCAATAAAGATGTTAATATGTGTCATAGTATCCAACTTATGTTTAAAATATTGGCATTAATATTTGACATACAAATTTTCTGCCAATACTCTGGAAGACAAACGACTCATGGTTTACAAAATAATTTCTCACATAAGCCACAGAATAACTCTGTGGGGTAGTAAGCAGAATCATTGTTTATTGAGCTTATTTTATAGTTGAGGAGGTTAAAGTTTCGGAACTTAAATGATTCGCTCAAAATAAGCAAGTCTGAACCTAAACCGATCTTCTGATTACAAAATGAATATTGTTTCAATTACACCCCTTGTGCTCCCTATCTAACATCTGAAGCAGATACACCATCTGGAAGCCGTAATGTATGTAGTCATATGGCAGCATTAACAAGTTAGAAATAGCGTTCTCAAACTAGGTTACTTTCAGCCCGGGGCCAGGGTCCCAGGGGTGTCCTGGGGCTACTTGAAGCCAAAGAATAAACCTGCTGGAGCTTCCTGAGCATGAAATTTACTTGCAGATTTGTATGAATATGTAAGTATTTAAATAAAAGATTGTTTTGCATTAAATTAACATGAATATATTATGAGGAAGAACACAAAATTCTCATGATTTTTGTTATAAAATATAAGGCCTGAAAGCATTTTTGAGTTTGTCCTTGCAGTTTTAGGACATACCTACATTTGTAAGGGGGTGTCTCTCATTCTCCACTCCAGAAGTACTTCAGTGAGAGTTTAAGAAATATACCCTAAAAAAAAGTATCTTTTCTTAAAAATCAAAGTAATACATGCAGATAATTAACATATCAAATAATATAGAGGGATTATAATGAATACCAATGGGTCTCTTCTCCATCTCTTTCCCACCCATCCTCACTTCCAGTCCTATTCCAAGAAACGGTGATCTATTATGTGCTTCTCTGTTTTTTAATCTTTAAATAATGTTTATTTTAATATTTCTTGATGAATCAACCTTAAATATTATCCATTAATTTTTGCCTGTGAAAATGACGATTTTCCTCACTTAGACACCTCTAAATATATCACTCCTCTCTGTGGGCTGGCCTTTTCATCCTATTACTGGTGGTATGGGATTAACAACATCTCAATAGTGTTGTGATCAAATTCATCAGTCTATTTTTTATGCCCTGCTTAAGAAGACTTTCCCTACTTCAAAGTCATGTTCTTCTATTTTATCTTCTAAGAATTATATTGTTTTGTCTGTTTTATTTAGACCCAGAATCTACATGGAATTGATTTTTGAATGTGATGTATGGTAGAAGACAAGTTTACACTTTGTGAGTGGAAGAAGATATTTATAGCATAATAACCAACAAGGGGCTCACTTGATAATGTACAAAAAACATTTACAAATCAATAAGAAAAATACTAATCATGCAATAGAAACATGCACGAATGTTGAAAAAAGACTGTAGGTGAGGATATTCTAATAACTAATCAATACATGAAAAGGTACTTAACCTCATTTGTATTCACATAATACAAATTCAAAACATAATGAGAAACTATTTTATATTATTGAATGACAAAATTAAGAAGTCTGACAATAATAAATGTTGACAAGGATGTAGAACATTAGAGACTCTCCTGAACTGCTGGTGGAAATACAAATTATTAAAACCATCTTGAAAACTATTTGACAGTTTCTACTGAAATTGAACATAGACAATAACCCAGCAATTCTACTCTCTGGTATATACCTAAAAGAAATGTGTGCACACAAGCACCAAGAGATGTGTACAAGAATTTTATAGCAGTGTTATTCATAACACTCTCAGACTGGAACAACCCAAAAGTCTACAAAGAGTAGAATGGGTAAATATATGGTAGAATATTTTTATAGCAAAGAGAAATAATGACTCTCACAAACATAATCTTGAGCATAAGAAGCCAAACACACGCACACACACAAACACATCCACATCCACAAATGCAGTGTATGATTATATTTCTATGAAGATCAAAAAACAAGCAACAAACTATAGTGACAGAAATAAAGATAGAGGTGATTACTGATGGGCAGTGAGGAACCACCATAATGGTGAGTTGGTTTCCTAAGGCAGCTATAACAGAGCACCATGGGCTGTGGCATCAACAACAGAAACTATTTCCCACAGTTCCAGAGGCTGGAAGTTCAAGGTCAAGGTGTTGGCAGAGTTGGTTTCTTCTGAGGCCTCTCTCCTCAGCTTGTAGACGGCTGGCTTCTCCCTGTGTCTTACCCGATCTTTCCTCTGTGCACGTTTGTATCCTAACTTCCTCTTTGTATAAAGACACAATTTGTATTGCATTAGGGCCCATCCTAATGATCTTATTTTAGCTTAATGACTTTTTTTAATTTTAATTTTAACTTTTGTAGCAGTAACATTGGGTTATATTATATAACTTTCAGATGTATATCATGATATATTTTAAATTCTGTGTAGATTACATCATGTTCACCACCCAAAGACTAATTATAATCAATTACCACACACGTGTGCCTAAATATCCCTTTTGCCCTCCTCCCTCCCCCCTTCCCCTCTGGTAACCACCAATCCAGTCTCTGTTGCTATGTGTTTGTTTGTCGTTGTTTTTATCTTCTACTTATGAAGGAGATCATACGGTATTTGACTTTCTCCCTCTGAGTTATTTCACTTAGCATAATACTCTCAAGTTCCATCCATGTTGTCACAAATGGCCAGATTTCATCATTTCTTATGGCTGAGTAGTACTCCATTGTGTATATACACCACCTCTTCTTTATCCATTCGTCTTTTGATGGGCACCTACAATGCTTCCAAGCCTTGGCGATTGTGAATAATGCTGCAGTGAACATAGGGGTGCCTGTATCTTTATGCCTTTGTGTTTTCCAGTTCTTTGGATAAATACCCAGCAGTGGAATAGCTGGATGATATAGTAGATCTATTCTTACTTTTCTGAGGATACTCCATATTGCTTTCCATAGTGGCTGCACCAGTTTACACTCCCACCAGCAGTGTACAAGGCTTCCTTTCTCTCTACATCCTCCCCAACACTTGGTATTTCCTGTCTTGTCAATTTTTGTTGTTGAGACATATGAGTTCTTGTATATTTTGGATATTAACCCCTTATCTGATATATGGTTTGCAAATATCTTCTCCCAATTGTTAGGTTGTCTTTTCATTTTGTTGATGGTTTCCTTTGCTGTGCAGAAGCTTTTTAGTTTGATGTAGTCCCAATTGTTTATTTTGTTTCCCTTGCCTGGTTAGACATGGTACTTGGAAATATGCTGCTAAGACCAACGTCAAAGAGCACTCTACCTAAGTTTTCTTCTATAAGTTTCATGGTTTCAGGTATTACATTCAAGTCTTTAATCCATTTTGAGTTAATTTTTGTGTATGGTGTAAGATAATGGTCTTTCATTCTTTTGCACATGGCTGTCCAGTTTTCCCAACACCATTTATTGAAGAGACTCTCCTTTCTCCATTGTATGCTCTTGGCTCCCTTGTCAAAAATTAGTTGTCTATATATGTATGGGTTTATTTCTGGGCTCTTAATTCTGTTCCATTGATCTGTGTGTCTATTTTCATGCCAGTCCTATGCAATTTTGGTTACTATAGCTTTGTAGTATATTTTGAAATCAGGGAGTGTGACACCTCCAAGCTTTGTTCTTTTTCCTCAGGATTCCTTTGGCTATCCAGGGTCTTTTGTTGTTCCATATAAATTTTAGGCTTCTTTGCTCTATTTCTGTGAAAAATGTTATTGGAACTTTTATAGGGATTGCACTGAATCTATAGATTGCTCTAGGAAGTATGGACATTCTTCCAATCCAAGAGCACGGAATATCTTTCCAATTCTTTCTGTTGTCTTCAATTTCTTTCAACAATGTTTTATAGTTTTTGGTGTACAGATCTCTCACCTCTTTGGCTAAGTTTAGTCCTAGATATTTTATTCCTTTAGTTGCAATCGCAAATGGGATTGTATTCTTAATTTCTCTTTCTGCTACTTTGTTGTTAGTGTATAGAAACACAACTGATTTTTGTATGTTGATTTTGTATCCTGAGACTTGACTGTATACATTTATTATTTCTAAAAGTTTTTTAGTGGATTCTTTAGGGTTTTCTATATATAAAATCATGTCATCCGCAAATAGTAACAGTCTCACTTCTTATTTTCCAATTTGGATCCCTTTTATTTCTTTTTCTTGCCTGATTGCTCTGGCTAGGACTTCCAACATTTCATTAAATCAGAGTTTTGAAAATGGGCATTCTTGTCTGGTTCCTGTTCTTAGAGGGATAGCTTTCAGTTTTTCTCCATTTAGAATGATATTAGCTGTAGGTTTGTCATATATAGCCTTTATTATGTTGAGGTATTTTTTTCTATACCCATTTTATTTAGAGTTTTTATCATAAATGCGTGCTGTATCTTGTCAAATGCTTTCTCTGCATCTATTGAGATGATCATGTGATTTTTATTCCTCATTTTGTGAATGTGGTGTATCACATTGATTGATTTGCAGATGTTGAACCATCCCTGCATCCCTGCATCCCTGGAATGTAACCCACTTGATCATGATATATGATCTTTTTAATGTATTGTTGTGTTCAATTTGCTAGTACTTTGTTGAGGATTTTTGCATCGATGTTCATCAGTGATATTGGCCTGTAATTTTCTTCTTTTTGTGTTGTCCTTATCTGGTTTTGGTATCAACTTAATTACTTCTTTAAAGACTCTATCTCCAAATACAGCCACCTTCTGAAATACCAGGAGTTAGGACTTGAACATATAAATTTGGGGGGCCCATAATTCAGCGCATAACAATGGACAAAGGATACAGTGTTGCTTTTGAGGGCTGGCAATGTTTCAGTTCTTGGCCTGAGTGGTGCTGGAAGCATAGGGTTTAACTTACTGGTAATTCATGGAGGGGATATTTGTTTTGTTTCCTTTTTTGGATGTATGTTGTACTTCATCATACAAGGGTTAAAGGCAGATACAATTTAAAATAGGAATTCAGTCAGATTTGCTGAGGTAACAAACATTCCTAAAGTCTCAGTAGTTTATAACAGTAATCATTTATTTCTCACTCACCTTAGTTCTTGGTGGCTCTGGGTCTGCTGGACCCAGCCTGAAGGAACAGCTTTTATTTGGGACATGTCATTCTTGTGGAAAAGGGGAAAGAACAAGAGAGCTAGTAGAAACTCATGATGTCTCTTCAAGCAAAAAATTAATGTGGGACATAATCTCATTGTGTAGAAACATTGGTGACAATTTTCCTAGTACACATCCGTGGTGAGGGATACAGACTCCTTCCCCAGATGGGAGGCACTGCAGGTCAACAAGAAAAGTACAAAATCCTCGTATGGAGAGGTAGAGATCAACAAAGTAATCTACCATAAAAACTCAACAGAAAATTATAGACCAGGAAGAAAACATTTGAGATGCAGATGACAAATTTCTGATAGGTCAAAATGTTTAAGCACTTTTAAAAAATGGAAGAGTAGGACAAAAAATTGGAGAAATTATTTTATAATATTAAAGCAGAGAAAGTCTAAGTCTGCCACAAAACTCTGAAGCCATTAAAAAATAGGACTATATAAAATTTAAACACTTTGAATGAGAAAAATCACAGTACACAAAAGTTAAAAGACAACCAACTAATGTTTAAAATTCAAATCACAGGCAACAGGGCATTATTTTTTTGAAACTATGATGTGCTTCTACAAATTAATAAGAAAAGGTCTCCAACTTGGCATTATTTTACCAACTAAAAACAAAAATTTACTCATATGTCATCTTTATTCCTGGGGCCCCAGACAACCCAGATGGATAGTTCCAAAAAGAGAAATGAAAAATGCTCAAACGTAGGAAAAGATCCCCAGTCACACTTACAATAAAGCAAATGCAAAGTAAAACCATAACAAGACACTAAGTTTTTACCTATCAGATTGGCAGAGATCACAAACTTGGGCGATGAGCTTTGTGGGCCAACAGGTAATCTTATACATTGCTGAGAGGAATCGCAGTCAATGCCTCAACCTGCACTCCAATTTGGCTGTATCTCTAAAAGTTCATAAAGTGTGTATGCTTTGAGCAAATGATTCCATTCCTAAGTACACATCCCATAAGCAGCAAATGCACAAAGATAAGCTAGTAGAAAGGTCCTTATTACAGCGTCGTTTCTAAAAACAGAAAAAAGATGGAAAGACACCTAAGTGCACCTCTATAAAGCACTGGTAAAATAAATTATAGTACATTCACACAACGGAATAATATGCAGCCATTAAAAGAGACACTTTTATATTTACTGAAATGGAAAGATCTCTAACATATAATAAGTAGAAAAAAAAGGTAGCGCAGAAAATGTGCATAGAAGGCCACCTCGTGTGGAAAAGAAAATGGACAGACTCTATCTGAAAACTATTAACTGGCCAACTGTCTCCAGGGTGGAGAATTGAGCGGCTAGACGACAGGAAAGGGAGGAGTCTTACTCTTCAACCGTCTGTATCCTTCTATTTTTGTATCATGGGTCTGTATTGCCTAATCATAAACAACCAACCAATCAACCGACCCACCAACCAACCAACCAGCCATCTAACAAATATGAATGAGCAACCCTGAAAAACTCAGGGACGTGGAATGAAGAACTGAAAAGATCCCCGGCTTTATAATCAAACGGGTCTGAGTTTCAATCCTAGCTCTGCCAACGGGCCTTTGGGTTCCCCAGGTTCTGTGAAACGTAAACCTGTAAAATAAAGATAATGCCTAACCAGCAGCATTGTTGAAAGAATGAGAAATACCGAGCATGACGCACCTGGCGAATAGTCACCAGTATTACTGAGTTCCACAGTTGGGGAAATTAATAACCATGAGAAGATTAAATCTATTCCAAGTCACACATGACCTCTAACACCAAGTTCTTCCTCAAGGAGCAGCTTCAGGCTTTTGACTCCTCTCTAGAACCTGCTGAAGAGCAGGGCAACAGTCTTCAGGGCAGGACAGAGCTGGATCTGTTTGGTGGTTCAAAGTTGCAGGTGCAACATGGCCGTCTTCTTGTGTCGCTTCTTGTTTTGCTTGTCTCACGATCATCGCAAAGAGCTCAACCAGCATTTGTCTTGGACGGGGAGTATTCTGGGTGGTCTGGGGCCCTGTGAGCAGGGTTGCCAGATAAAGTATACAATACCCAGTCACATTTGAATTTCAGATAAACAGCAAGTAATTTCACAATACAGATATATCCCAAAAAGGACTGAAGAGTTTAAATGCGGCACACTGGTACCACAAAATTATTTGTTGATTATCTGAAATTCAAATGTTACTGGGCATCCTGTCTTTTTATTTGCAAAATCCAGCAACTTTATCCATGAGTGAAGAAGCCCACAGGAGAATTCTTGCCTTCATTTGGTAAAATAATGCGAAGGCCTCAGAGCTAGTCCTTGAGAACCAGCCCTCCCTACCAGACACTTTGCCACATAAACGTTGAGGCAGGACTTGAGGGAAAGGTGAAAAAAAGGGCAGAGGAGGCACAGCTGTGCACAGTTAACCCACCGGCTAAAGCTGCTGCCTCAGTTCCACTCAGCTTTCCCTTCCTTGACGAGGTGGGGGCCTGTGAAGCGGAGAGCAGAGGAGGGAAGGAAAACAGGTGCTTCTGTTCCTCCCGCAGCCCCATTCCCCGGTGAGCACGCCGGCGAGGCTGGCCTTTAAAGCTGAGGCCCGGCCGCCCCCGGCGCCTCTCGCATCTTGCTACCCTTCCTGTAGGTCAGCAGATTTGTAATCAGATGGCCATGGCGGGAGAAGGGGAGCTGGAGGGAGGCGAGGAGAGGGCATTTACTTTCTTTCCCTTTCTTTCTTTCCTTCTGGGTCCTACTTCCAGGACCTGGGAGACGTTTCACTGCAAAGGCTGTTCTGTTCATTTCGGCTTCCCTTACAAAGCGCTGTTTTCACCTCTCCAGGAGAACGGGCTCTTGACCCCATCCTTCCCCTGACGAACAAGGCAGTTCTCTAAGTGCTGCGGGACGGCACTCGCGGGAGGGGCTCCTCCCGGGTCCGGGTCGGACTTGGCCCAGCCTGCCTTAGGTGCGGGGAGCGCGCCCGCGGGAGCCTCTCCCTGTCCCCGTGCCCCGGGACGCACAGCACGCACGCACAGGAGAAGCCGCGCTCCGGGGGAGACGCTCCCTAAGCGAACTACGTGGCTACTGCTGCGACTCCCGCAGCGCAGGGCAGGTCGGGCTCCCTCTCCTAAAAGTCAAGCGCAGAAACTGGTGGGCTGTGACTCGCGCCCAGCTTAGAGGAGACTCGGGGGGGGCGGGGGGGGGCCTGCTCCTCTTCGCGGCAGCGGTTTCTAACTACTACGCACGTCTTCACACCGCCCTGCTCGCCTGAGCCGGGGTTCCTCAGAGCAGACTCCAGGCCAGGGCGTGAGCATGGAGCCAGACACGTCCTTGTCGTGCATTTGGTTCCCCTGGGCTAGGGTTCCCCAAATACGGAGCAAACAAGAGCTCACGGTGGACTGTGACTGTGTTGCTTTGGAGGCTCAATTGTGCTGAAATCTTGGTCAGAAAAAGTGACAGACTGATGCTAACAAGCTACTAGAATCCATCTGTACTCAATAGGGGATAATTGCCAAGTCCTAGCTGAGTAGAGAGAAGCAGGATAAGCTACACTTGACGACTGTCTATGTGAGAGCAAGGAGGAGGATTGAGCACCTTTGGGACAGGCAACCTGGTACTTATCACTTACTTTCACTAGACTTTACCAGTGAAGTTAGAGTTGGATGTGAAATACATCCAGATGTCGTCTAGAGTAGTGAAGCAGCCAAATGAGTTCATTCTGGGTATTCTAAGTTCACTACTAAAACTTAACACCTAAGTGGAGACCACCGAACAGCAAGTCATTCAACAAATATGGAAATAAGCATCTGGTGCTAGGAGAGTTAACCTGATAGCTACAGATACAGGCTGCTTCCATCAATACTAAGCGGATTCTAAGAGCAGACTTTTCTCAACTTGCCTATCACTAGCCCACTCCTTTATCCTATTTCTCAGATCCTAAAAGCTCAGGCACCTCAATTCTGTCTTAAAATCAAGTGCCTAAAGTTGATACTGTGAAATCACAGCTCTTTCTAGCAGCCAGGAGCTCAGCTGAAGTCATTAAAGAGGGCTCCTTTTGCCGCTTGCAGTGCCGTAGCTGGCTGTCACTCCCTCAGTGAGAGGGCTGTTAAGTGAATTCGTCTTCCGCTGTGGCTCCAGGCAGTTGCACAAGCCTAATGAAAACATCTTGAGTCAAGCAGTCCGTGGTCTAATCTTGTGGAGGGACATTTCTCTCATCTCTTTGAGAAATGGTAGTTTAGGAATCCAAAATCTCAAGACAAATGAGTGTAACTTAAGGAGAGAGTCTTCCCATGGTCTTGGTATCTAGCGTTAGAAAACTCGCAGGGAAAGGTTGAATTTTTTTCCCCCTCTTTGACTCTGCCTCCCTACATTGCACAGACTCAAGTTTCCATAGCCCATGGCCAAGAGCTCTTCCAAGCCAGTGATTTATTTCTGCCAAGCAGAGTTAGGGCAACCAGCTGGTAAAACCATTTGAGAAGGACTGAATTGATTCTCATGACCTGAGGTGTTGTAAGACTTATAACAAGTTTATAGACCTCCGTGGAAATCGGAGTCATTTTTCTTATCACCCTTATAAAGGTTTTAAGGTGAACAGATGATTGTATGGAGGTGGCTATTTGGCAAATGACAGACATCTGGGCTGTAATCACAGCCAGTGAACCTCTTTAGCTGGTAGAGGGGGTGGGGAGAATCTTACAAGGATTTTGGGGGAAAAGCATTTGGGTTAACTTTTATAATACTATCACAATGACTAAATACTCAAAGCTCTCAAATACTGCTCCTTGATTACAGGATCGAGGAAGTTGCCTGGAGAAGTTGATAATCTAGAATGGCTGCGTATTCAAACACCCAGCCCTGTGTACAGTGCTAGGATACTTCCCACAAACGTGTCAAGGGGAGATGAGTCTATGCCTGAACTACGTGAAAATGGTAGCTCTCTATTGTACGAAAGGGTGTGAGAAGAAGGGTTCTGACTAAAGCAGCTTGGGGAAGTGGTGAGCTGTCGATTGGGTTTTGGAAGCTGGTAGAACTTAACTTTCCACCTGATCTTGCCCAGGTAAGACTGAATGTGGTTTGTAGGAATGAGGCTGGAGCATGGGGAGCAACTTGACATCCATTTTAAAAGGCAAGGGGCCGGCCCCATGGCCGAGTGGTTAAGTTCGTGCACTCTGCTGTGGCGGCCCAGGGTTTCACCAGTTCGAATCCTGGGCGTGGGCATGGCACCACTCATCAGGCCACGCTGAGGTGGCATCCCACGTGCCACAGCTAGAAGGACCCACAACTAAACATACACAACTATGTAACAGGGGGCTTTGGGAGAAAAAGGAAAAATAAAATCTTAAAAGAAAAAAAGATGCAAGACTTATATGATATGAAAAACCAGGATATTGGCATCCATTTTAAAAGCTCAGTGCTAAAAACTGTCTTCACCTTCCAACAGTAATGTGCTTTCAACTGTTCTTAGAACCTTGGGTCCACTTCATTTTCACTGTAGCTGGCTCCAGCCTAGAAGCGGCCATGTTGCCCCGAATGTGCGATAAACTCGAAATCCTATGCCTCAGGTCAAGCTATTGCCTCTGCTTGCAAAGCTTTTTCTGTCCACTCCCCCTGGCATCCTCACATGTTGTTTCCTTCCATTGTGGCTACTTTCTCAGCCTCCCTGTAGCTACTGAAGGCTGGGGGTGATAAGTATGGGCTTTGAAGTTGGATCTTGGTGCAACTTCAAGGGCTCTGTGGCTCTGGGTTCATCTCACTGTTTCATCTGTACTTTGGGGTTGCGTTGAAGGTAGCTGGAGCAGCTCTCCATGTCTGGTACATCTATTGACAGTCTCTAGTAAGCAAATCGAATTCTGCGATGGAAAGGATTTCCTTGCTTATTTGCTACTCTGCATCAGTAGACATCTGAAATCGGTGTTTCTGTTTAGAGCCTTTGAACTTCTAACACTGAAAATGGGGTGTAGCAGAGAGAGCGCCAAACATTTAAGGGTAGCCCGTGGGGCCTGTGTTGTAAAGATGCCGGAAGAGGGCACATACGGCACAAATGCACAGAACGTCTGTATGACACAACGTGATAGCTACTTGTATTGCTTCACAGATACAGGATAAGGAGGATAAGGAGCCTAGTAACTCCCTCAAACAAAATAGGCAAAATGTTTCTGATTCCGGAACCCATAAGCAGCTGGTTGGCTACCCCTCCTCCTGCATACCTGTCCAAGCTTCCCTACTGAGCTGAATTTGGGAAAGCAACTCAAATCCTCCATACTGTACAGCTGACAACTGACTGGGCAGGCCCATTGAGGTTTTGAGGACAAGGTCTATTCTAGCTTTAGCTGTTTCCCCAGCTATAGTGATGAAAGATAACATGAGGACACATTCCCAACATTCTCACATGGTTTGGAGCCTCTGTTCAAATATTCTACAGAAAACATTCAGTTGTAATGCAATGCTTCAGCTGACACCAAATATGGTGAGACCATGCAAATGTGTCTAAACTTGATATCCAGGCCAAAAAGACCCCTGCTTTCTCTTTCCTTCTTTCCCTCTTTCCCTATTGGGCCAGTAGCTGTCTGATCATGCTATTATGTTTCTGCAAATCTCAGAACCATTTCTCTACAGATGATGTTAAACACAGCACTTGTGCTAAATCAAGATATTGACAATACCACACATAGGGAATGCGTGTGGCGAGTTCTGTCAAATGCCCGTAATTGTCTCGTTCCCCTTGAGAAGCCACAATGATGGCCAATGTTACTGAACTGTGACTTTTCTCATTGTTAGAACTTAGTCTTCTGAAGCATGGAGGAAAACATCTTCTTCCTAACCAAGAAGGGTAGGCTATCCTAAGTAGGACTGTGGCTGCCCAAGGCAGAAGCCAGGGTTCAAGCAGAAGTTAACTGTTAAATTGGTAGTGTTTCTGCTTCTAAGCATAAAAACAGGCTATTGTTCTGGGGCCTTTGTAACATAACCCAATATCTCAGTGAAATGAGTTGGGTTTTTTTTATTGTTGCTGTTATTAGTAGGTTTTAAAAATAAATCCTGACTCTTGTGGATGAGTTGTACCTTCTCCTGGATGGAGGGAGCTGTCGGTAAAGGTTTGCTGGTTTTGGGTCTGACATGCAAGGAGCTTGGAAGTGGACACTTGCATGCACAACTAGAAAAAAAGCTGAGCAAACTAAATCAACTCTTAGGTCACTAGGAAACTGAAGTCACAGCGCAAAGTGCTCCCCGAACTGCAGAAACACAGGCAGATAGAGAACAGCTCACTAGAGCAGAAACCTTCCTAAGATGCAAAACTGCAGCACAGAACCTAAACCATAACTGATGGCTGCTGGAGGCTCAGGTTGGACAAGTTTGAGAGCTCAGACTCCAGGGGGCCCAGTTTCAGAGGTCCCCACACTCTTATTTTACCTTCAGGAGCCCCACCAGGTCCTCCCAGTGAAGACAGAAAAATTCTCTCATGCTTTCAGCAGAGGGAGGGGGAAAGTAACCATTTTGAAATATGCCAGAGCCTTCTATTAACAAGGCTTGCCTCCAAGAGAAACCGTTTTAACAGAGCTAAACCAATGAAGGAGAAAGGAAATACCCGACTCCTGCCCTCTCTAGCGCTCTTGTCTCACAGAAGGGAGAGGGAATCCCTGAGACACGCTTGTGAAGATCACAGCCCCAAGGACACAGGTTCCCTAAAAGACTGAAACATAATCATAGGACTGCAGAACTCTAGAATGCTTCCCCTACGCCTCACCACCATATCAATGGGTCTCCTATGTGATAGTAGGGGAATACAGCTGATATAACTACATGTGTCACACCTCACTTAAGAAATCCCTAGGGAACCCCAAAGACGACAAGGATATAAAAAAAGCCTAGCCTCTGATGCATGCCATTACAGCAAATAGTAAACATGACCTAACCCCTAGCTGGATAAACACACAACCTCACTCTAAAGGCCTACTGACCTCAGATCCTTTTACCCAACTCATAATGTCCAGCTTTCACCAAAAAATTGAAGCATACTAAATAGTTGAGAGAGACGGCAAACATCAGAACTCGATTCAGATAATTCCAAAATCTTTGTTGTCACTGGGAATTTAAAACTGATTAGTATGCTAAAGGCTTTAAGAAGTAGACCACATGTAGAGAACATGTGTAATATGAGGAAAGATGGAAACTCATAATCAAAAGGAAATGCTGGAAATGAGGAATAGCTTTGGGCTTATCAATAGACTGGACATGACCAAAGGATCAGTGAGCTTGAAATGTCAATAGGAACTTCCAAAACTGAGACGCAAAGAAAATGAAGGACAGAATAGAATGAAGAGTACAGAACAGAATATCTAAACTTCAAGGCAATCACAAATGCTGTAAAATACATGTAATGGGAATACCAGAAGAGAGAAAGGAACAGAAATACTTGAAGTAACAATGAGAACTTCCTAAAACCTATGATAGGGCACCAAACTGCAGATCCAGGAAACTCAGGTCAAGCAGGATAATGTTAAATCAACATGTAGGCATATTTCAAATTGCAGAAAATCTTGAAAGCCAGGAGGAAAAAAACCACTTTGTCTATAGAGGGGCAATGATAAGAATTAAACTGGACTTCTTTTCAGACACCATACAAACGAGAATGGAGTGAAATACTTAGAGTGCTGAAAGGGGAGAGAGAACAACCTAGAACTGTGTCTAGTGAACTATCCTTCAAAAGTGAAAGAGAAATAAAACTTGGACAAACAAATTGAACTTGTTGCCAATAGAACTGCCTTAGAAGGAGTGTTAAACTCTTCAAAAAGAAGGGGAAAATGTCAGAAACTTGACTATATACATAAGGAAAGAGCATTAGAATAAGGTAAAATCTATTAATAGACAACAGGTTGTTCAAAATAACATTTGGCAACTATAGTTGATGCATAAGTGAAATGAATGGCAGAAATGACAGGAAGGATGAATATGCTATTATAAAGTACTGCACTACCCATGAAGTGGTATGGTATCCTTTAAAAGAAGGGAGGGGGTGCAGCCCAGTGGCATGGTGGTTAAGTTCACCTGCTCTGATTTGGTGGCCTGGGCTTGCAGGTTCAGATCCTGGGTGTGGACCTAGCACTGCTCATCAAGCCATGCTGTGGCAGCATCCCTCATAAGATAGAGGAAGATTAGCACAGATGTTACCTCAGGGTGAGTCTTCCTCAAGCAAAAAACAGGGAAGATTGGCAACAGATGATAGCTCAGGGCTAATCTTCCTCAGCAAAAGTTAGAGTGGGATTAGTTGTAAATGTTTACTGCAATCTCAAGAGCAACCACTAAAAAAGAATTATACTAAGAAAATGCAATCCTATAGAATGTTCAACTAAAGCCAGAGAAGGCAGAGTAGAACACAAATGAGAAACAGAACAAAGGTGACTAATAGAAAACAACAAATACAGCAATCCAACTATATCAGTCACTTTAACTGTCAAAGGTCTAAATACAGCTAAGACTGTTGGATCAAAAACAAGACAACTACATGTCTAAGAAACTCATTCATAGTTCAAAAATAAAGAAATGGAGAAAGATACCATGCTAACACTAATCAAAAGAGAACTGGAGTAGTTATATTTACTTTACACAAAGCTGACTTTAGAGCAAGAATATCAAGGGGTACTGCATAATAACAGGGTCAATTTTCGAAGAAGATGTAACCGTCCTTAATGTTTGTACGCCTAACAGCACCAAAATATGTGAGGTGAAAGCCAATAGAACTGCAAGGAGAAATGGATGAATCCACTATTTGGAGACTTCGACATCCCTCTATAGGTAACTGATGTATGCAGCAGGCAGAAAATCAGTAAGGACATAGTTGAACTGAACTATGAACTGAACAGCACCATCAATCAATTGAATCTAATTGGCATCTATATAACAGTTAATCTAGTAACAGCAGAAGACATTCTCAAGTTCACAGAACATTCATTAAGACCATATTCTGGATGGAAAACACACCTTAAATCTTAACAGAAGAGTGATTATACAAAGTGCTCTCAGGGCACAAGTGAATTAAAGTAGAAATCAATAACAGAAAGCTGAAAGACATCAATTTGGAGATTAAATGCACTTCTAAATAACGAGTCAAATCTCAGTCTTAAATTTTGAACAAAACAACTTACCAAAATCGGTGAGATGCAGCAAAAGCAGTGCTTAGAGGGAAATTTATAGCATTTTATGCATATTATAGGTCTAAAATCAAAGCTCCCACTTTACCTTTAAAGGTCTTCTTACTAAGCAGTTCTTATTAAGGACACTTATGAACCTCTACGGCAGTGAGTTAAGTTGTTTGCGAAATAAACTTAGTGTCCTAAATCAATTTAAACACACTGCCAATTTGGATCTGCTGGAAGCAGAGGCCGAGATGCATTGAGTGTGATTTATTGGGGCAAGTTCCTGTGAAAGGTAGAAGGGAGGAGAGCAAGGGCAGAAGAGCCTGCACACAGCTACGAAGGAAGGGGAAGGAGAACTGGGAGGATCCCCAGCTGCAGTGCAGTGCCGAGAGTCTCTGCAGGCCGAAAGGGGAGCTCAGGGGCAGAGAGTGCCTACAGAGGAATCCACCCTGAGCAGAAATGGCTGGGCACTAGTATCTCAGTGCTGCTGTCACTGGCTGGGAACTGCCCAGAACAGCATAGTCTCAGCGTGAACACCTTGGATTTCAAGGTGCATCATCTGGAGGCTGATCCCATTAGGCTCCCTTGAAGGAGATCTCAGTGTGCCTGTATGGCCACCCCAGGCTGTCCTTTGTGCTGTGTAAATTCATTTCTCCATGCTCGGGTAGCAGTTCCTTCATCATTCCCATGGGTGCTTCTTAAGGAGAAACGAAGGATATCGGGATGAACCATATCCGCCTTCACAGCAGTTGGCATCAAGACAGCAAGTAATACTCGCTGTTCCCTTTCTCTCCTGTCCACTCGAACTCTCCCTTGTCCTCAATGACCCCATCAGCAGGTCTTGGCTTACCTGATGGTGTGACCCAGACCTTCATTCCTGAGGAGTCTGAGCTCTTGGTAAGCACATACAACTTGGTTTCCATTCAGTTACAGCAGTTCCATGCAGTTACCAAGAGGTACTCAAGCGGATCACCTGGTTCCACACATACCCCCTACCTCTCTGAGAAAATGAACCACTGGCTCTTCCAGAACGAGCCCAGTTGAGAACTTACTACCAAATGGCCAGCTGGTGGCAATATCTGGGCTTGGTGTGGGTCTCTGGTGCTGTCAAGTTGGACCATGCTGTTGTGCCCACGTGTAGCCTCCATCTCTGCCATGATGGCTACTCCTTTAAATTGCCCACTGTGCCAGTTCCGGGTAGCCAATGACAAAGGCTATCTAGTGTCAACTGGCTGAGTCCTTTTGTCAATGTTTCAGTGCCTCTCTCATGGTGGGTGCTTTCTGGTGGCCATTAACATGTATATAAAAACCTTCACACAGCCATATGTGCGTCTCATACCTCTGTGTGGGACCTGCTTGTCTCTCATCTCTGTCCTTTTCCTTCCAGGCCCCAGAACAGACACTGGTCACTGCTTGGGAATCTCTATATACTCTCATCTTGAGTCACTTCTCTTCACAAACAGTGTGGATAACCACATGCACTCCTTGCAGCTCTGCCCATTCAGAAGATTTGTTGCCGTTTTCTGTTGTCTGTCAAGGCTGCCCCTGATACCAGCTGATATGCAGCAGCTCTCCATTTTAACTTATACCTACATACTGAGCCAACTCATCTGTACACTAAGCTCAGAATTTCCCTCCTTCAGCTGGTCTGTACAAGACACTTCTACCCACACGCAACTAATCTGTATAGTGGGGGAGGGACGTTGATGCAACTCTAATAGGTCACCTGGGTGTTTGGGCCACTTATTAATGCAACTTGTGCCCTCTGGTTCTGTTCAGCTTTGTTCCTGACTATTCCATTTCTATTCTTACAGTGGACTATTGTTGGGCCTGTCTGAACTTATGAATAAACTTGGCAGGTCTGACACAATCTAGCTTGTAGTGGGCAGTTCCGGACATATGGTCACTTGGAGCCCCTCGTCAAGCTTTTGATCTCTACTCAGCAGCACACTAGCAACTGCTGCTTGAAACGCATACAGTTCTCCACTGTGGATAGCAAGGGCCTTGCCGCAACACCCCAGGGCCCTGCATTGTGGTTCTCCTGCTGGGGCTTGCCCTCACTCCATATTGCCTTTAAAAAAAAAAAAAAAAAAAAAAAGGAAAGAAATAAAAAAGCTTTATAATTAACTTACCATAAAATTCACCCTTTTAAATGTATAACTCCATTTACTAAATTCAGAACTGCATGTATCACAAAATCCAGTTTTAGATTATCACCCATAGATATCCCTCATTCCCATTTGTAGCCAATCCCCATTCCCACCTCAGGCAACCGTTGATCTAATACCTATCTCTACAGACTTGCCTTTTCTGGAAATCTCATAGAAATGGGTCATACAATGCATGGTATTTTCTGGCTTTTTACACTTCATAGACTGTGTTGGAGGTTCATCCATGTCGTGGCATTCATCAGTTCATTCCTTTACATGGCTGAATAATACTGATGCACTTTTCATTCGCAAGTTGATGTACATTTTATACTTTTTGACAACTATAAATAAATACTCTTATGGACATTGTGTCCAAGTCTTCCTGCACTTAAATAGACAAATGTTTTCATTGCTTTTCCTCTCCCTGTCCCCTGTATTTCTTTTGTGGGATTGATTACAGTATTTGTGGTAAAATATAAATAACTTATTTTAACCATTAAATGTACATTTTGGTGCTATTTTACATTCAAAACATTGTGCAACCATCGCTATTTTAAACTCTTGCATTACTCCAAGTAGAAACTCGGTAATCCTTAATAACTCCCTATTCCACTTCGCCCTAGCTCTGGTAACCTCGAATCTTTTTGTTACTGAATTTACCTGTTCTGAGTACCTCATAAGTAGAATCATACAGTAGCTGTCGTTTGTCTGGCTTATTGCACTTAGCATAGTGTCCTCAAGTTTCCTCCATGTTGTAGCGTGTGTCAGAACTTCATTCCTTTCTATGGCTGACTAATCTATTGTGTGAATATACTCCATTTTCAGTCATCTGTAGATGGACGCTTGGGTTGTTTCTACCTGTTGGCTATTGTTAGCAATGCATCAATGAACATTGGTTTACCAGTACCGGTTCAAATTTCTGCTTCCAATTCCTTTGGGTGTTTCTGAGTGAAATTGCTGGATCATACAGTAATTCTGTTTAGTTTTTTGAGTAATCACCAAACTCGTCCATAGTGACTACACCATTTATTCCCACCAGCAAAGCACAAGGGTTCCAATTTCTCCACATACTTGACAAAACTTATTTTCCTCTTTTTGATAATAGTCCTTCTAATGTGTGTGAAGTGCTGTCGTTATGGTTTGGATTTGCATTTCCCTAATGACTAGTGATATTGAACATCGTGTGTGTATTGGCTCTCTATATACTTGAGAGACATATCCAAGTCCTTTGCCCACTTCTTAACAGAATTTTTGTTGCAGTTCTTTATTCTGGATATTAATCCCTTATTTATGACTTGCAAATGTTTTCTGTGAGTTGTTTCCTCCCAATATTTACATGCCTGAAATATGTCCCTGGCTAGGAGTTTCCCCAATATTGGGATATTTTCCCAGGTCACCACTGGTCAACTATTCAATTGTGCCATCACCTTATGACATGGACTCTCTTTGTCCTACACTTTGGGTGGGATTGTCCTTGCTGGCCAAGCAGTGAGTCCCCACGCCATCCCACTGCTTGCCTTCTCATACCATTCCCAATACAGGTATCCCCCACTTTTCGAAGGTTTACTTTACACCTCTTTGCTTTTATGAAATGTGTGTACTTTAGTACCTGTTTCTGCTAACAGAAATAAATCCAGAGGATTTTCGCTTTTACGTAGCAGTCACCGTTTGTTTTGCAGCAAGCTGTTGTAGAGTCAGTGTGCACGGAGAAGCCAGAGTGGCACCGCCAGCTCCTTTTCCAGAACTATACTCGGCGTCTCAGCATCAAGTTGTCATAGCTTTGAACTGTGTCTGTGAGCATCTGTGCTTTATCTCGACTTGTTTTGTGCATCTTTTAGCAAGATGCATCCTAAGGTAACTGCTTTTTCACTTTAACCTATCGGTTTCATAGGAACGCTCCACTTTCCAATAGCAGCGGAAACCTGTACCTCCCTTATCAGCTCAGATGTCAGAAGTGGGAGCCAAGATAGAATTAGAGACTTATTAACAAAGACACTTGTGAAACAAGTAGGGTGGTAACAGGAATAAGCAGAGAAAGACTTCACACTGATGTACCTCCTACTCCTGTGAAATGAGAGGGAAGGCGGGAGTGGATAGGAAGAATGTGACTAGAGCTCACTTCTGAGGTAGTCTAGGCCGTGGAGTCCCAGAGCAAAGGTTGCCCATTTGAGGCCTGTGGCCCTAACAGCCCACCCTGCGTGGCCTCCGGCAGCACATGATCACAGCCTCATCATGAATTCCACAGTGGAACGCTGAAGACTCAACGGGCGTCGTTCCCTCCTGCAGGTTCTCTTGCTGGAAATATTGGTGGCACACCTGCATGGTCATAAGAATTGACTCAGGGATGTTGCATAATTGAGTATAGAAATTAATGCTGACCTCCTGCTGCTTGTCTTCGCTATGGTAGAATTCCCCAGAAAGCTTGCTTTAAATCACTGGAAGCTCTTCCAGTTATAGAAAGCCAAATAGCTAATGAGTATAACCAATGAGGAAAAATCATAAGGTGAGAAAATTACCCACCTTATTTTGACAAACAAGGCATGCTGCGTAGTTAAGCTTCTAATCTGATTTTTGTATCCACCTGATTATGTTGGCAACTACTTGTTCAATTCTTCCACGGAATTATAGGTCTAAATAATTTAGAAATGTCTCCTGTATTTACTCTCAAGCACAGGCCCCATGTAAGAGGTAGCTAAAGGTGTTTTGTCAGGAAAAAGCCAACCCTGTCACTTGTATTCATACTGGGTAGGATGATCTAAGGTTTACCTAGGAGGTAACCCTGCACAGCAGTGGAGATTAGTTCTAACTGAAGTTTTGTTTTGATTGGTGAGAAGGCGGCTTAGAGGTTGCCAAGTGACTTAATCTTAGACGAACATTAGTAATAAGCCAAAATTAGGAAGACGAATATTATTAACAAACCAAAATTAGGAAGAGGCAACTTGTGAAGATACCTAACAAACGATGCTGGGAACAGTGAGTAGTCCATTGAAGGTTGAAAAGCTGGAGAGATTTGAATGCCAAGAGCCTTCTTTCTTTTTGTTATGGTTCAAATTCTTCCACTGGGGGCCAGAAGAGGAAATAGTTACATGAAATGCAAGAGAGACTCAAAGATCTAACCCAATTTGCACCTTGAGTTTTTGGCTCATCAATGAAAAAGATGGAAAATATTACCCATTGTTTTCATGCTTAGAAGGCAGATTATTCAGGATACCAAATTCTTGAAACTCCCCAAATGGAAATGGAAGGCCTCTATTAGGATATGAGGCATCGTCTGACATGCAGTTCATGTGAAACTGAACAGAGCAGCTGACTAATCGTTGCTCACATGCAAACTGTCCCCTCAGGACTGACAGTGATCCCAGTTGGTGTTCTTATAGTTCTGGGAAGCAGAAGGCCACGGACGTTTCTCCTCAAACATTTATACCACAATGGAAACAGCAGTCAAATATTGCAAGTCATAAAAGACAATGTAAAACAGATGCCTCTACCTTTGGAAGTTTTAACTTGGTTTTGATCAATGATGAGCTTATCTTAAACTTACAAAGACATGCAAATGTTCAGATTTTTCTTCATGACTACCAAGAATTTTTTTAAAAAACACCTAAAGTATTGTCCAGCGGTAACAAAGTGCTTTTTAGAGATATGGAGCCTTAGGAAGACAAAACAAGAAAATTCACAACCTGAAAACTACGCTTAGAGCAACAAGCATATGCCTACCTATCTCGCTGTACATGAAGGAAGTTCTGGGCTCTGGAAAGGAGTCTACAGACCTAGTTCTTAAGAATTCTTCTCAGAACTTGAGTTCCCTGTACGAGTAATTGGGATAACACTTACCTACTATACAAGTTTCCTAACTTGGTAGCACCAGCCTAGAGAAGAGCAAATAATAGCAGATATGTGTTCTCTATGCTAAACACTGTAGGTTATCCTCAGATTTAGCA
Organism: Equus asinus; assembly: GCF_041296235.1. Classification (NCBI taxonomy): domain Eukaryota; kingdom Metazoa; phylum Chordata; class Mammalia; order Perissodactyla; family Equidae; genus Equus; species Equus asinus. The sequence continues at coordinate 68,859,457 of NC_091794.1, forward strand.
GATGCTATTAACAGGCCCACTTGACAGATGAGTAAACTGAGGAACAGTACGGAGGTGGCCTAGTCTCATACTGCTGACACTTACACATATGCTGTCTGACTCCAAAGCCATTTCTCCTTCCTCCCCTCTACTCCCATATGTCAGAGGCATACTGGCCTCTGGAAGCCATGAGTTATGAGTTATGTAGTTATTCCCTGTGTGTTTGACCCCAGGATGGTCGTGAGGAACCTCATAATGCTGTCTGTCAACCGCAACTCAGGCATTTTGGTCCCCTCTCAAATTGTGGACCATGAAATTAAGATCAGTGGTGGTGGATGGTATACATGCAGTAACTTGGAAAAGGGACAGTGTCACACTCCCTAGGACATTTTGAAATGTTGTGGGGACAATTTTAGTTGTCCTAATCATTGGGGGCTCTGAGTACTAGCAATTAATGGGCTGGATCCAGAAGCTCCAGAATGCTGTAACTCAGGATCTCAGTAATTTTTAACAGACCAACGCAGTGTGTAACTAACATTCAGGTGAAAAGAATCTGAACTTTGAACTTAACTATTGTTCTGATTAATAATTTTCCAAGAATGCAACAGCTCAGGGCAAGGCTGGCTTTTGAAGTTTTGAAAACAAAGTACATACACTTCAAAAACTCTTTCAAGACAATGCCACTAGGGGCATTTGTGGCCACTTCAAGTGCATCTGTATTGGTTTACATTCGTAGTTATCACCTTCTAGAATTTCTACGTAGAGGTCCAAGCATCTGACTAATGTATTCTATTATAGTTGTGCCTGAGAAACAATAATACATGTTTAATTTTCTTATCAAATATTAATCTGAAAATGTTGGGTAGAAAACACTTGGATAACAGGAATCAGAATAATTGGGAAAAATAAAGCATTATTAGCTGGTCCAAAACCCCAACCAGTTTCTTCAAATGTCACCAAAATACCCATAAATCCACCAAGGATTTTTATGACAATGCAGTTAAAACACGTGTAAACCAGCTTACCCACTAGTGATTTCATTAAGTGTATGTTTGTATATCAGCGATACCGTACAGTTCTGTGTACAGAATTAAGATCTCTGAACACTGCCAGAGAAACTCGGACCCATGAGGGACTAAACACTCAGGAAAAGTGGGGAAGATGATGGTCATAAAGCATGATGCATTTAAACGTGAACATAAGGCACAAGCCTACTGGGAGAATAACTAAGATGACTTGTGTGCAACTCATGGTTCTTCTCTGAATAAAAGTATTTGCGGGTCAACAAAGGGAACCTGAGCAGTGAGTCTTAATTGTGAAGAACGTTTGAGGATACAGTAAAAGCGTTGGTTCTAAAAAGTGTATGAAAATCGCTTTCATTTCAAACTAAAAGGAAGATAACTTTTTTGAATATTTTTTTCCCCACTAGATGAATAACTTTCATGAGTGATTTTCAACTCAAAGCACTTGAAACCTGACTCAGACACTTACGGGTCATGTGGCTTTGAAGTCCCTTCACCTCTTCGGTTCCTTCATCAGTAAGAGGGAATGCTACCCTCTTAGAGTGTTGGAACTGAGGACAGTGAGGGTGAAATACAGGTAAGCTCTCGCCCACCAGAGCCCGGTCTCCCAACACTTTAAGCAGCCCTGTGTTGTTTCCTTCAAGACTGTTAGCCTAGACCTTTGCTCTGGTCCTTCCTAGCATATACTAATCCTCTTTCATCCATCCAGATTTGCTTGGGTGTTGGTCTGCAAATGGAGTTGTCCAGAGGCAGGTGGGAACTAGTCGGACAAGCCAATCCCATGCCTTGGAAGAAGGGGCTCCTACTTCACATGGCTTTGTTGTCTTGGACTGACATTGCACATGGACAAAGAAGCCAACTCTTGTTGAGCAGTGTAGCACTGGTCCTGTGGGGTCCGTGAACTTCAGACTTTCTGTTATGGTGAGCTCATTCTGGTGTTGGTGTTTGCTCTCAGGTGAGCTCTAGTTTCAAGCTATCTGGATAACATCTCGACTGTGAAATTCTTATTCTCTGTAGAATAATTGAGTCTCTGGATTAATAAGAATGTCTAAAACTAAGCCCTACTTTCATAAAAACAAAGCTTCTAGTGACTTGTCAAGACATGCCAAGTTCATTCTAGTGAGATGTTTAATAAAGAGGCACTTCATCTGCTTCCACTAAGCATTCCTTTAGATTTTTCTTAGATATTCGAGATTTTTTTTTTTGGAATGAATGACTTAAGATATGTAGTACCCTGCCTCTCCTGGGACTGTTATTCCAGCAAGTAAACATGCATTCCCAGTGTCCTGTCTGTATCCCCAAGTATGACAACTTCTTAAGTCACATGACTTTGTCAGGCCTAGTTATCACACTGAGCAGGAAGAATCTTAGTTTTCTGACACAAAAGATCTTAGGTATAAAAGCACTAAAAGATGCATCATCCTCACTTATGCATGCCTTTATGTTTTCAGTAATCAAATTTCTCTTGGTTCTCATTTGGAACTAGAAAAGATGACCTTTTACTTATAGTCAGGATCATCTATCAGACTGATCCAGGCTCAAGTATTTGTAGCTAAGTTACTCAAATAGCTCTAGGGTATAGCCTTTTTCAATTTAATCTGTAATCTATTTCTTTTGCAAATAATCATTGTTTTGATGTTAGTGTCACGAATTAAATAGGTACTAACTCTTGAATCAGCCTCTGCCTTGATTCCAGTCCAAAGTTGCATTGGTTTGATTTGGGTCAGTTACATGTGAAGCCTGGTAAAAATGACTGTTCCAGAACTCTAGGTGTAACGTTGCCTGTCCTGGAACTGATGTGACCTCTTAAACTTCACAGATGGTATGTCTTGGACAGGGATAACAAAGGTTTACCCATCCCAGTACTTCTCATGATGTCTCTCTATGGGATGAAACTGAGCACAGCATTTAAGATCACTGTTTCTTACCATTTCTCTTAGCAATGGCACAGGGCCTTGCTCTTCTGTGCTTCTAATGCCTCCCAGGATGGAATGGTGCCATTTCTTTAGTATGCCTGATCTGAAGACTCTTGAATAAAGAGCCCCAGGCCAGTTGCCTGGAAGCTGAATGTATAACAAGCAACTCAGATGATTCTTATCAAACTTAGGTGACACTACAATAGAGGAACAGATTCATGATGGAGCATCTTAAAGAAAAAAAAAATTCATAGCAAATTTCATTGGTGTCCAGCCTTGCCCACCTCATGAGTGAATCCTACTTATGAACTTGGCCATGTGATGCATTATATCTTTTTTGAAGAAGAAGAAGATGATCAGCCCTGAGCTAACATCTGTTGCCAATCCTCCTCTTTTTGCTGAGGAAGACTGGCCCTGAGCTAGCATCCATGCCCATCTTCCTCTACTTTATATGTGGGATGCCTACCACAGCATGGTTTGCCAAGCAGTGCCCTGTCCGCATCCGGGATCTGAACCAGCGAACCCCAGGCTGCCGAAGCGGAATGTGCGAACTTAACCGCTGTGCCACTGGGCCAGCCCCAGATTATATCTTTTGAATGTAATTTGGGCACAGAATAGAGGCTTGTACTTGGCATCAGAATACATAATCCTACAATCTTTATCAGGGTACTGCCTTACTTCAGTGCCACTAGGTTTGAATTTCTTTCAAACGTAGGTTTGAGAGACCCAGCCTTCCGCTCAAACATAGGTTGGAAATTGCTTTGGGAAAAACTGTCAGTCAGTGGTCCCCAAAGGTAGGAGAACTTAAAACTTTGTCTTCAGTAACTTCTTGTGGTAAGCAGTGAAGATTTGTTAAGTCGAAGGTCTGTGTGCCTTATTAGGCCATTCAGGTCTGGGCATCTTTTGCACTGCACAACCTAAGAGCTCGAGTCGGGGATGAGGAGGGAATGGATCATCTCAAAGAACCTCCTGTAGACTAAGTGCTAAAGTCTTGAGAAAACCCTCAAGGTGACTGATATCCTCCCACATCAATCTGCACCCATCACAGCAACCTGTTTGTGGTCTTGCATGCCTCTCCTGGCAGAAACATGTTTGATTACTCTTTACTTAATTCTAGTGACACTATCAATTTACACTCACACAAACACTTCAGGTATAAACAAGTGTTCCCCACATCCCACATCCTCATCACTTGGTTCTGTTCGACTTCTGCCAATCTCGTGGGTGTGAGATGGTATTGCTGTGCCTTAAACATTCACTTCCCACAAATACACTAAAGGTGAAGCCACTGAATGTGATGGCTATAAATGGCCATGTGAATGTGACGGCAGACTAACAGGCATATTGTATTAGTGGCTCAATGCCATGATGCTCTTGTTATTGGTGATTGACTTGTTTTTTTTTTAAAGATTGGCACCTGAGCTAAGAACTGTTGCCAATCTTTTTTTCTGCTTTTTCTCCCCAAATCCCCTCCAATACTTGTATATTTTTGTTGTGGGTCCTTCTAGTTGTGGCATGTGGGATGCTGCCTCAGCATGGCCTGATGAGCGGTGCCATGTCTGCACCCAGGATCAGAACCAGTGAAACTCTGATCCCCAGAAAGGGAGCATGTGAACTTAACCACTCGGCCATGGGGCCGGCCCCTGGTGATTAACTTAAGAGTAGTGACATAATTCTGAGCAAAGCTTCCCACAAAACAATGTGCAGACTCCAACTTCTGTAGCAGTTGCATTCCTGGAAAACTCTGCATGTATAAACCAGGCTAAAAACATTTTCTGCATGATGGAGTTAGATTTTAGACTTAGGTAACTTTTTCTTCACCTACTTGAAGGTCTGTGGGACAACTGAAAGTCATGTGGGATGCAGGAACATCGTGTGAGACTTCATGCTCACTGTAGGACATCTAACATACCTGTCCCCTACAAACTATACACCTCTAGCATCCCCCAGTCATTCTGACAAAAACACAGGCCTCCGTGTATTTCCAAAACTTCTGTTGGCTATACCTACACCACTGAGAACCCATCCTCCAAGGCATTGCAGGCCAGCGTAACTGAGTTCATGTCTGAGTACAATGTTAACCTACCTCGAGAAGTTGCTTGTTCTTCTCAAATGCCTGATTATTCCTGATAGTCTCTTTCCTTAGTCGTACTTCTGGTTCTCTAAGTGTTTTATTTTCTTATTTCAATAACCTGCAGACCTCCTAGGCCTGATTCTGCTTTTTCCCTGCTGGCTGTTAGTTAGGGTGTCTGCCTTTTCTCGGCATCTTTTCTTTAAAGTTATCTGTGGGAACATGTTAAGGCCTGCGTTCAAGTCATGCTCCAGATCGTATCTGCATTCACTTCTATTCAGGACCAAGGGGACAAGAATAAAGGCAAAACCACTTCCTTGTATTTCTATGGGAAAAAGAACTTTATTGAAGCTTATTAAAGGATTTGAGCATGTAAGTCACAATGAAAGAATAAGATCTCTCCAACTCGATATGATTAAATATAATTTGCCTTTTCTCCAAACTGCAAAACTTCTACAGTATGCCATTTACACTTCAAAATAATACTGTACAGATTGTCAGATGCAGACGTGTAGAAAGGATCAGCTCATGATGGGAAGGGCTAACTTTAGGATGATGTTTTCTCTGGGGACGGAGGGAAGGAAATGAGATGGCACGTTTGTCTAAAATTTTATTGTTAAAAATATGACAGTCAACATCACTTGTCAAACATGGATGATTGTCTTTTTTCTCACTAGCTGGAACTCTGATCATCACTCTTTTCTTCAGAAGATGTGAATCAGACTCTTAAGTTGAAGATACGTGGGAAACTAGTAAGACAGCGGGAATCATTCAGAAGTCTGACTGCGTCTGTGAACCTGATGTGGAGTTCGGCGCAGACCTGCTTCCCACTAGTCAGCTCTCTCTCCGGGGCATTTTCCAGCAGTTCTGGCCATATTGCCACAAGATGGTGAATCCAGTGGCTCTCCAGTCAGCCGTCTTACCGTGAAGCTCCTCCCCCCTTGGAGGCCATGGCTTTCATCATGGGCTGGCACCCTCACTTCTATGGGTCACAGAGCATCTTTCTTTCCTGCATCTTCTCATGCAATGCAGTAGTTCCTCAGTGTTTGGAGCAATAGCTGGCCAACTTCACAGAATGAAGGCACATGGTTCTCACCAGCGGAGGGCTGTCTGTCCTAAGAATTGGTAGCTGGCTTAGCGATGGAGGCAATGACATGCCAAGCCGCCTTGGGTCATCCTTCTGACTCTGCCCCAGGATAACTCTAAATTTTCTAGTTGTGGCTTCTTTTGTCACCAAGTTAATTTTAGCCCCAAGCCCATGAGAATTTCTCACTGCTACCCAGGTCTAAAAGAGACAGCTTCCCTTTTCTCCCTGGTTTAGGTGTTGCAGCAGTTTCAGATTTGAGCTGATTCTTCTAATTCAACTTGCAAACTTTGTGTGGGCCCTAGATGTCTTGGGCCTCTGCCCTGTGCTGTCTGTATAAACGAAAGCTCTGGTCAACAGGGCCTCAGTGAAAACTTCAGGGCAGATCCTCACTTTAGAGTTTGCTTTTCTTGAGTTAGTTAGCCTTGAATGCTAAGCACAATCCTTACTTGCCAGTTTAGCTCTGAGCCTTAAACAAAGAATGCCCAACATCTTGGGTGTTTGACTTAGTTTTTCTACAATATCTAGTTCTCTCTCATACCAGAAATGGAAGTTATACAAATTTTTTGTTTCATTTTCTTCCATCATTTCCCTCTGATAGGCTGTTTGACTTATTAGATGTCTGTCTCTTTACTCCTAACTTGCTTGCTTTGACATTTTTGTCAGTTCCTCCAGGTTTAGAACCACTAACCGGGTACCATTTCTCTTTCAATTCTACTGAAACTTTAAAGTCCAATCATGTTGGAGGACAAAACTGTGTGTTTTACTGATACATGGTGACCTAACACTTATTTAATGGGAGGAACCGGATGGCAAAGAATGCTTTATCTTGGGACAATCTACTTGTCCTTCTCTGCCTTATGTTCCCTCCAAGAGAAATGAATGCTCGAAATGAGAAGCCTACTTAGGTCTGTGGCAAGAAGTCCCCTTATTAGTACCCATTAGGCAGGCCTTAGTGGTATCTCAGGCAATAATGGATTGACAAATCCTGAGTCTTCATGAATGTGTAAGGAAAAAATGGACTAGCAAACTAGCACTACTGTAAAGAGTGGGGAGAAGTCTCTTTATTTCACACTTCTCTAAAGTGTGAGCAGGGAGGTTTGCCCTATTCCAGTCATGGAACAAGCGTCATATTGTGTCATAAGTGTCATGAGGTTTCCCCTATAAGTAGACCCCTGATATTTGAATTTGATTGCAAATAGCTCATTTGGAAGATATGGGCAAGCTGGTAGAAGAATAGGGAAGTGATACGGAGAGGACAAACCATCTAGTAATGGTGCATCATAGTGCCAGCCACTACTGGAGCCCAACCTCATAAGGAAACTCTGGGAAATGGTGTAAAATACACCATGGAATTCTCCCACCTCAGGTGCAAAAGGAGCTCAGGTATGAGGACTCACATGGGAGACTCCTGGCAGATGGGTGAGCAAGGTTTGGGCACCAAGGGTGATATTCTTCCAAACAGACCCTAGCCAATGACCCAGCATAGTGTTGGTACAACATTGTACCATTGTCACTCTGGGCTGGACTCCTCTAACGGGCTCTGAAGCTTCATATGGGGCTAGCAAACACTTAGTATGGTAGACTGACAGCTCTCTCTGCCCAATCCAGCTTCTTCTCCTATTACGTCACAGGTGGTGGTCCCCAATAAACCTTGTCCATGCCTGACTCCTTTTCAATATCTGCTTCCAGAAGAGCCCAGTTGGCCACACCTTCCTTAACCTGCCCAGGGCCTGATACAGTATCTTTTTCCACCTAAGCAATTTCTGTCCAAATTTATACTCTCCAAACTTATAGCTGCTTGGATAATCAGGTGCCCAATTCATGATGTGTAGCTCAGGTTGCATATTTGCTTGGTGTATCAGGCTCTGCAAGGGCTCAGTAATGGTCCTGGAGTGGCATTTCAAATGGAGTATAACTGTTGGTAGAAGAGGACATGTGTCTTACAGCTTGCCAGAGGCTCCATTCAGCATCCTGTCTGCAGCAGAGACCTCAAACTCCAGTGGGTCTTCAGAACATAGGGAGCAGGGAAGGAGGTCCCACAACCTAGATGAGCTGTAGAGCTTCTCTTGTTCTGAGCCTCTGCTCTTCGCAGGTCTGGTAACTCAAAGCTCCCAGTGTAACTATTGGAGGAGTACAGAAGATATTTTATTGTCTTCCAACTCCTACTATTGGCTATCTGATGCCAAAAAGGTCAATATCTCACTGCAAGTATCCTTTTTCTTCTCTAAATTCCCTCTTAGCTCCAGCAAACTTTCTAGAATATTGTTGATGCAAATAACCAATCAATCCATAGATGAAAATTGAGGTGAGTTTAACATATGAGCCAATTCTGAGGACTATAGCCTGGGAGAGCGCCCTCCACCAGGGCAGGAAGCACTGTGGAAAAGTGAGGTGCACGGCGTGGTTGGTAGACCATTTTGGAACAAGGAACATAGATTAAATATGACGTGAATACTTTTTATCACAGTCAAAAGATGTTTTGCTACATACAGCAGGTCAATCTGACCCTAGTTTCTGGGAAGGAATGCTTATCTCTAAAGACATGCCGATATGGGGAGGAGGCATGCTTTGCTGTGGGCCACTGTAAATGTTTAAAGCAGATGTACTGTGCATGCTGGACAGGCTGCGTCAGGCCATCCTGGAAAAGCAAGGTCAGGCCAAGTCAGGTTGAAACCAACGCAGCTTCCTCACATACCTCAAAATGTTAACTGACCGCTTCTCATTTATTCCAGCAATATGGATAGGTATTTTTTTTGTCATCAACCCTGCCTGTGTTGCCCTTTCAAATCACTCTTCAGCTCAGGGAAATTTACTGCCATTTAGAACTTTTTCCTTCAGCAATGCTTCTCATGCCTCAAGCCTCAGCATCCTTTAGTTTACTGTTTCATTCCTGAATCTGTTGGAAGAAAACCTTCTCATGCCCATTTTCCCACAGTAGCTCCATTCAGAATGCCTAGAATCTGCATTGGAACAGGTAAAGCTCTCATTTGTTCTCAGGCTTCTTGTCCCAGGAATTGCATCCCTTCTTTCAAAGGCCATTAAGGTTTTCCTATGTTCTGTCCTGCTGTTGGGTTCCATGGGTGTGCAGTGAACTGTCTGGATCGTGTTTAGATTTTGCCTACAGAACTTCAGTTCTGTTCCCAGAACCTTGTTCTTGTCCTTTTTGTCTCAGGGTTCCATTGACTCTTCCTAGAATTCCTTGCAGGTGTAGTGTTGAATTATTCTCTTCCCTCTCCTTGCATTGTCCTAAAGAGAGTGGTGTTTTGAACGCTTGCTATTCAGTTATTACCAGGAATCCTCTTGCCAGTAGTCCTGACCTTATTCACAGCTAATCTCATTCCGACTCTAGACAGCAGTGAAAGTGTTTAAATGCAGGTCTCCAATTATCATCTCACTGCCAGGCTAATTGAGGCCCTCATTATCACTTATGTAATCCTTTCTGATGACTTCCCTCCCCGAGTCCTCACAAATATGAGCAACTGGGGTTGATGTTAAAGAACATTTAACCATCCCAACATAATACCTATAAGAACTTGTATCTTCTAATTAGTCATTGGGATCCCAGAAATTTGTCGAAGTCAATCAGCAGATAAATCTCTCTAAAGGGATGCCCAGCTCCAGTTTGACTAGATTGCGGGCCCACATTTAGGAGGATATGGCTTTCTCCTATGGGTGCTTTATCTCCTAGGCATCCAAGCAGCTTTGTGCAGTAATCGGGTATGTGGGTAGCTCCCAGCGTGAGTGTTACCCCACAAAGAGGGTTCTCCTACCTAATGTGCATAAAAAGATCCAATTATTACAGCATCAACTTTTAGGAAAAGAAATCAGCTTTATTGCTATATCAGTCTCCATGGAGACAGGGGTATATGCTCTCAGATATGTCTCTTTGATACAGGGCTTGGGGCAGAATTTATGGGATGAAGGTCAGGGCAGTCTGAAGTGTGGAGATAGATGATGGAGAGTAAGGATAAGTCAGGTGATCTTCACAAGTGTAGTCAAGAATCATGGCTCTTCATAGGACATATGTTCACAAAATGGTCGTGGTAGCATGATCTGAGGGTAGAGTTTGACATCAGAAAGGTCACTTATCGGGCATTCGCACTGGCCCAGTTGATGGGTTGGTGGTCTCAACTGTCCTGAACTGAACAAGAGCTCTCAGTTCCTGAAAGAATGCTCTTAAATACTCTCAATGAGATGGGGTTAGTTGAACTGGTTCTAGAGAGCCCGAGGTCACGTGAGGAGGCCTTGGATATGGGAAATATTCCATATGACTAGTTTCAAAGGCTTACCTCCCACCAGATACCAACCTCAGGTGTGTGTGGCTCAGCCACTTCTGCTGCCAGTAGCATTTCCGTGTGAACTGTCAGAGAAGGATCTTATAACTGATTCTGAACCACAGAAAAGCAGGTAAAACAAGGAATGAAACGAACATCAGCCAAAATCTCCTGCCAAGTTCCCTGTTGCTGTGAGCCAACAGTGCATGGGGTTCCGGCAGTGTCAATAAGTGAAACCAGAGTTCCTGTCTTGGGAAAGCTATATTTTAGTGGATGTTGTAAAGGACTTAGGGCAGAGAGTTTCATTCCCCGGAAACCATTAGGTCTGGCATTTGTACTCTTGTCACTTTAGATCAGCCTGGACTCGGGTAGTGGGAAGGGGCCAGGTGTACCTGCAAACAGCATATCTTGGCTTTGGGCGCTTGAGTATCTTTCAGGGGTGGGAGGGGCACCTTTTTCTCCAGGTCTCGACTCATTCTATGTGATTATAGAAACACTCAGCATATTGGCCTGGAGACGGCAATCCAAACGCGCTTCCCTATGGGGCTGGCTTGGATTTAAGGCCTTGGCTGAGAAGATGTGTGGGTCCATCTTCTCTCTGCTTCCTGTTCCCTGCTTGCACCTACATCTTTGATGGGATTAAAGACTTTCTTGTTTCAGTTTAATTCCTACCATCACTTTTTCTCTAAGCTAAACTGCAGCTTACACCCATCTGTTCAGATGCTCTTCATCCTGTTCTTTTTTTCTATTCAAAGCTATTCTAAGCAAGTGCTTAGGACGTAGCTGTAGCTTAAAACCTTTAACTTCATTCTAAAGCTTAGTGTTCATTCTTTAAAATAGATCACCTCCCCAGGGAGACAACTTTTCTCAGCAGAAATGTTAATGCTTAAGTTTCTTGAATTTCCATGTCAGCTGCCCTGTACCTTACTGTTCTTGTTTGAGTTGGTTTTGAAAGGAGTGAGCCAATTCTTGTGCATGAAAATGAGCGACCATGACAACTGCGGACTGGCCTGGGGCTAGGGACTCACTCTTTAGGTGAAACCGGGAACAAGTTGTCCAGACAGTTGTTAACGCAGGAGTGACTATTCTATTCCTTCTAGAAATCTATTTCTTCTGTTCCTGACCTCCCGTGGGTACAACTCCACACGTCCCTATTGGAGAAAAGCTTGTCTTGTTGCAATACAGGCCTGAGCTCTGTATTTATAGTGACGATCTAACTTGTTTGGTATAAATTCTTGATGTTGGGAATTGTTCATTTCTTTCTTTTGCAGAGGCTCAGACTGTTGGGCATATGTAGGTGGTTCTATTTTTTCCTTTTGTAGGTTTGTAAAAATGCTTCTCTTCACACCTTCTTTCTGCTTTTTCCATCACTCAGGGATTAGCATTTCTGATAATGTTTCCTTACGTAAATTCTCATCTTTGAAGGGAACTGTTTCTAACTTGTGGCTCGAAAGCTGTCTGGCCTTATTTGTCTGCCCTGGAAACAGACTAGGATCTCTCCTTAACTGTCCTCGAAGCCAGTCCATCTGATTGTGGCCCTGGGGAAGCCATTCAAACCCTGCCTTTCCCCATTGGGATCCATGTAGCCCTTTGCTCTAGTGTCTAGTGTTTTCTCAAGGAGAAGTACCATCTGAATACTGAGGTAGGGTTTTCTTTTTCATTTTTTTTCCTGAAGATGATTCACCCTGAACTAACATCTACTGCCAATTTTTTTTTTTTTGCTTGAGGAAGATTAGCCCTGAGCTAACATCTGTGATAATCTTATTTTTTTTTTTGCATGTGGGACACCTCCACAGCATGGCTGGTGAGTGGAGTACATTTGAGCCTGGGATCTGAATGCATGAACCCAGGCTGCTAAAGCTGAACTTTAACCACTTAGCTATGGGGCCAGGCCCTGAGGTAGGGTTTTCTCATACTATAGGCTTTAACAAAGATATTCTGGGTAATAGAGTGGGAGCAATCAGGGTCAATGAAGCACCCAGTCTTCCCCTCTTTGCCACCTCTTAAAAAGACACCCTCACCAATCCTCAGCATTAGAGCTCTTTAAGACTTTTTCCATTATTGTGTGTGTGTATTGTACACCATCATGAGTTTAGGTTTTTCTGTGTTTTACAGTTAAAATGCAATGTATAAGTTTAACGACCAGCAATAGGGTTTGAGTTGAAGGAAAAAAAATTATACAAACATACTTGTCTTTAGTAAGAAAAACATAATACTTAGCTTTATCTAGTGGCATATGGTATTTAAATAAAACTCTTAAAGAAGCCACTTTTATTATGTGTCGTATAAGCAATATATTTGGTCTTTGCCCCTCGTTCCTGGCTCAAATCTCCCCAAATCTCTGGAATGTCCTGAGTGATAGGAATGTCTTCTGTTATTCATAAGGAGCTCTTTTGATTACACCTAAATTTATGTTAATGGGGTGACTTAAAATGGTCCCCCTAAATAACCTCAGGATGGTCACCAGAAACACCAAGTGATTAGAAAGTTAGAACTTTCAGCCCTACTCATTGGCTTCCAGAAAAGGGAAGTAGGGGCTGGAGACTAAGCTCGAACTCATGAAGGAGATCTGATGAGCTGTGGGTTGATGAGCACTTGGAGGTGCTGGGAGGGTGGCATGCCCCAAGAGGGCAGGGGAGCTCTGCACCACTCCACTGGTCCCAAACTTTGCCCTACACATCTCTTCAATAGAGCTCTTCCTGAGTTGTATTCTTCATAATAAACTGGTGAACATAAGTGTCTACCAGAACAGTTCACAGAACTCAGGAAAAGAGTTGATTCTGAGAAGGAGTGAGTGGGAACCCCAAATTTTATAGCCAAGTTGGACAAAGGTACAGGTTACCCCTCAAAAGTTGTAACTGGTGCCTGAAGTGGGGTCAGTCTTGTGGGGCTGAGTCCTGTAACTAGTATGACAATAACTCAAGGTAGGCAGTGTCAATTGAATTGCTGGACACCCAGCTGGTGTCAGGGGATTGATTAGTGTCAGAACACCCCAAGCTATGCATGAAAGAAAAGATGGACTTTTTAATCCTTTGCTTAGAGCTAGATTTAAACAGAGTTAGAAATACAAGATAATGACTAAGCAAGGTTTTGGTAAACCCTTTCAGAACATGGCTCTTATTTTATAAATGCCAAACATAGTTATATTCCTTGAATAAATGGAAGTCATTAGTTATTGATTTGGCTAAGTCATTAACTTAAGATAACTTAAGATTAAGATATCACCAAAGTAGATAAACTAACAAATCTAATGTTAATAGACTGACCTTGTGGCTTTACTTGCGTTTTCTCTTGGGGTCTCAGGACTCGACTGAAACTGCTGTCATGTTCCTTCAGTAGTCAATCTATCACCAGAGTAATACTAGCACAGCAGACTGAAGTTCCCTTAGCAAGATTCACATGGCTTCTGCTCAAGCTAAAATATGCCTTTGTGTGACTGTCGTTCTCATTGAGTGGTCTGAAATGCTGGTTTTTTCGTAGTCTCTGAGAACTTGTTTCATTTGGGGGCAGAATTGCTGAGTTAGCAGCATATGGCTCATACCTCAGTAATAAGAATGGTATTAACCATGCAGTCTGAGGACTATTGGTAGTCTTATTGACAAACTGATCAACTATATCAGTTGTGCTGGATGGGATTGCATCCCTTAAAGATCTACAAAAGGCAGTTACTGCGATGTGAGTGGAATCCCGTCCTTCAGAGGTTCCTTGTGGTGGTTTGCCTGCTAACCAGCTTTTGCAGGCTTGATGGTATGTGTCTGGCTGCCTTGCAAAAACAATCAGCATTTTTAATCTTCACTATCAAGGTACCTAATGGTATGCCATGTGGAATAACGCTTCAGTTCCTCCTACTAAAATTTTAGTATAATTTATGTCCCTAGTATAATTTATAATCTAATGTACTGAGTTACCACATCCTAAGCCTGCGCTGGTGGGTATATATAGATGTCTTCATCTCACTAGAAATTCCGTGGATGTCCTGCATACTGCGATTGCATTTACTTTGTACCTTCCTAGGATTAGGGTTTAGTCTTAAAGAAGATTCTCTCTCATGCAGATACTGAATGAGATTTATAAGTGTCCTTTCACCCCTGACTACCTCTTATCTTGCCAGTATACTTTATTTATTGTACCCATTGGATGAGTAGACTTCTGTGTTGAAGGCCTCCTGAGGCAGAGTTCAAGTCTATTCCTACCTGAATGGTTCAACCAGCTTTGCACTTCTTTACTATGTCTCTTCACTGACGGTCTAATTCTGGCCTTTTCCTTGAAAGAACAGCAGTCCACGTAAATGGAGACCAGGCAGTTGTAACCATCTGTCAAGGCTCGTTCCAGGTGGGCACTGATAGAACCCCTAACAGATCTGATTGAAATTGGCAGCGACAACATAAAGCCTGCACCTATGGCAGGAAGTACCTTGTCTCATGTCTGTCTTGCTGGGACATCTGGTTCACTTTTCTCTTAGTGCCAGTCTTCAGAGTTCTACTGGACGGTAATTATTTCTTTCACAAACCCTTTCAGAAGGAAGACTGGGGCTTCAGCATGAAAGGCATAAGGTCTAGCAGTCAGTCTATAACTTTGACCATAGAATCAGAGTGGTTGACAAAGGCTCTTAATCCAAGTCCTTCTATGTGGGGGCTTGAAACAGAATCATACTTTGAGAATCTCTAATGCAAAGCCTTATGCTTTCTGTGTTTCAACTCAAAAAATCACTGGGCACAAATATATATCAGCTATGTGTTCCATGGCTGCCTGAAAGATGCCCAAAGCTTGAGCATATGTCAGTGGTAAAAAGACCCCAATAGCTACTACAACTCCAGAGGGCAGAACAATCCTGAAAGTCTTGATACTGGGGAGAAACACACTTCCAGGATGTTACTTGCTTAGAATGAATGTGTCACAGGAGAGGGCTCTTCCCTGCATGTAAAGGCATGGAGGCCTGGAATTTGGACCTATACCAAGCTTCCCTGGTTGGTGTTAGGATGACAGCTTTGGAAATATCACTGTGATAGTTAGCTGAGAGCCTGGCATATGGAGCCCACGTCTTGGGAGGTTAGAGATTCTTCAAAAGTGCCCGAACAGAGTCCTCACATGCAAAGGCAAAATCCTGAGCCTGGAATAAAAGCATGTATTTTTCTGGGGTCTGGATGGTGGTGGTGTGACTGAGATCATTATGAGGGCCATCGGACAATTGTGTAGAGTCTTAATAGGGTGAATTTAGATCCTTCACCTGAGGGACACCTTCTATCCCCTAATGCTGGCTGTGAAGTGACAATTTAGCATGCTCAGCTAACAAGCGGGAAGTAGAGCCACACGAGCCATGAGCAGGAGATGTGCTGCGTGTTAGATGTCAGGCTTCTGCACTTCCTCTTGGATTCAGTGTGCTCTGAGAGTTCAGCATAGTTTGTTAGAAAACCATTTTGGAGACACCTTTATTTTAGTCCAAAATTCTAGAGAGAGATTCCAAAATATTCTGGAGGGATAAACATTTGGAATTTTTTCCTTGGAGCCCAAGGAAAACTTGGCAAAGCTGCCTCCAGAAGGCCAAATCATAGGGTCATTTACAGATCTTAGTGGAGTTGCACTAGACTATTCACCCTGGGAGTTCTTGGAGGGAATAACATGCCCAATTGTCAGTGGTTCTCATGGAATGGTTCTCCTCTCTGCTTTCAGAGTTCTCCTAGTAGCTATTAACATCAACAGCTGCATCTTCTGTAACTCCATGCACTATCTGCTTTGCCGGGAGAGCCCTAGAGAGCCAAGACAGCAGAAGCCTTCTGGATTTAAAGTCTATATCCCCACCTCAAATTTTCCCCTTGCTGGCGCTCACTAACGTGGAATTCCTAAACATCTCCTTGTTGGTTGTTCCTGAAATCATTGCTTCCTAGCTTCTACCCACTCCAGGCCTGGAACCCTAGTGTTCTCCCAACTTGTGGAGGTGGTGGCTTCCAGGAGTCCCTAGCTTTCTGTGCTCCACTGAAAATGGTACTTCACCTTCTCAGCAGTTCCATGCAGTGTTTGTGCCTTGAGCTTTCCTGTTCTTAACTAAGGCCTTTTCTTCACTCAAATTTAAGATATGCCAGCTTCTGGTGTCTGTGGGTGAGGATAACAGCAGCCTCTCTTCAGGATACCATTTTGAATCTATAAACCCCAAAATAGGCTTATTCTATGTTAATAGAGAAGAATAGTTGGTCCCTTTCTGACCCCAAGTCTTCTAGTCATTTGCTTTACCAGTCGAAACCAAATGTGTGGCTGATACTCTCCATTCAAGAAACGCAGCTACCTTGAAGTTAGTGCCAAGAGGAAAAAGCTATTAGAAGTTTCCATGGGTAAGACCAGATCTCATCAAGATGGTGGCATAAGCAGACTCTGAACTCATCTCCGCCCATGAACACAACCAGGTTACAACTATTTTTGGGAAAATTACCCTGGATAGAAAACTGAAAACGGGATAAAAAGAACCCCCACAACAAGGGATAGTCCTGACTACAGCGGAAGAGGCAGAAGTTCCTGCTGGATAGAAAAAAAGCCACCTTCAGAAGCAGCAGAGTTTCTCAGCTGGCCAGGTGGGAGCCACCCTAACGTACACAGCCCTCCCTGGAGGAGTGAGGTCCAGAGTAGGGGCCCATACTGCTATAAGCATCCTTCAGACACAGCACAACTGAGACAAGGGGCTTACTATTGGGCTTCACTGGCTATTAACTGCAGTGGGGATACCCACAGAAAAGCTATCAGATGAAAACCCAAAAGACCCGAGTCTTAAAGGGCCCATGCACAAACTCACCTGTCTCAGCAAACTAAAATTGCCAGAGAGAAGGCTGACAGTCATTTGGTGAAACAAGACTCATCTGGTGGGCTCTGGGGAGCATCTCAGTGAGAGGAGGGACCTCTCCAGAGACTTAGGCATTAGGTGGTGGCCACTGTTCTGACCTGTTCCAGGCATGCTGACACAGACCCTGGTGGACAACATTGAGGTCCTTCCCCTGGGCTAACAGGACAGGGGTCTGCCACACCCACTACAGCACAGATTTAATCCAGTTCAGCCAGGGCAGGCCCCACCAAATAGCAAGCCCTCAAGCTACTTGTTGGCCTGCATTGACTGGGTGCCTTGATCCTCTACAGGCAGGCAAGTGTGTCCACCTCTGTGGGCCAGGGCCTGTGTGAGGATGAGGTGAACTGTGGGGAGCATTGGTGGAGAGGTGGGGGCCTCTGCAGTGGGGCATTGGGGTATGCTCCAGGAGGTTGGGAAGTGTGCACGGACCAGGACTGTGTTGATGGTGTGTGTGGTCCTGTGTGGGGGGGGTGATGCTTATCAGCAGCAGACGACCTGTGCTTCACAAATAGCCATTAAAAGGATCAGCTCTACCTTCCAAAGCATGAAACAATTGAGTATTCCCATGCCTAGGGCCAGCCCCACTCAGCTGCACTCCTAAGAGAACTGACAACAGCCTAGGCCTGAGGCCTATAGTAACTGTAAGCCCCAGAGCCTAGCAACCAGCCACACTGGGTACCTACCCAATTAACAAGAAAACTGCAACAGGAGTGTGCTGTTAGACCTTGTAGCCAACAGTGCTGAGGCTCCCCCAATGGATTTACAAACAGCTGGCCAGGGAAGGAAAGACTAGACTCCCTGGGTACCTGCATTAAGAGCAACCCTGCCATAGCAGAAGGACACAAGTGGCCCACAAAAGGGTCACTCCTCGATCATTTGGACTGGTGATGAGAGAGAAGCACACTGCTGGGCCTCAAAAGGCATCTCTTACATAAGCCCTCTTCTCCAAGATCAGGAGACATAGCCAACTCACCTAATACATAGAAATAAGCACAGAGAAAGAGGCATAGTGAGGAGACAAAGGAATACATTCCAAGCAAGGGAACAGGACAAAACCCCAGAAAAAGGACTAAATGAAACAGAAATAAGCAACCTACTCGACAAAGAGTTCAAATAAAATCTCAAGGATGCTCAAAGATATTGAGAGGAGACTGGATGAATACAGTGAGCTCATCAACAAAGTACTAGAAAATGTAAAAGCACCAATCAGAAATGAAGAATACAATACTGGAAATGAAAAATTCACTAGAGGGACTCAGTAGCAGAGTAGAGGATACAGAAGAACAGATCAGCAAGCTAGATGAAAGAGTAGGGGAAATCACCCAAGCTGAACAGGAAAAAGAATTAGACAGAATGAGAACAGTCCTTGGGAAATCTGAGACAATATCAAGTGCACTAGCATTCGTATTATAGGTGTCCCAGAAGGAAAAGAGAGAGACAAAGGGGCAGACAATTTATTTGAAGAAATAATGGATGAAAATTTTCCTAATGTAAGGAAGGAAACAGACATCCAAGTACAGGAAGTACAAAGTGCTCCAAACAAGATAAGCCTAAAGAGGCCCACACCAAGAAACATAATTAAAATGTCCAAAATTAAAGATAGAGAATCCTAAAAGCAGCAAGAGAAAGGCAACAAGTGACACACAAAGGAAAGCCCATAATGCTATCAGCAGGTTTCTCAGCCAAAACCCTACAGGCAAGAAGAGAATGGCATGATGTGTTTAAAGTGCTAAAAGGAAAAAATCTACAGGCAAGAATACTGTATCCATCAAGGTTGTCATTCAGAATGGAAGGAGAGATAAAGAGCTTCTCAGACAAGCAAAAATTTAAAGGTGTTTATCACCAAGAAACTAATTCTACAGGAAATGCTGAAGGGACTTATTTAAGTGGGAAAGCAAAGACCACAAATAGGGATAAAAAATTATCAATAAAAAACCAAAACAAAACCAGGCAGTAAAATCACTGGTAAAGGTAAAAATATAGTAAAGGTAGCAGATCGATGGCCTGTGAAGATAATATTAAGGTGAAAAGATGAAAGTACTAAAATTACCTATTTCAATGATGAGGGTAATGGAGAGACACACACAAAACAAGAGATTAGATATGATTTCAAAAACATAAAATGTGGGAGGAGGGGACTGAAAAAGTAGAGCTTTTAGAGGTCAAGCCAGTCTATCAACTCGATATGGACTGTTATGAACATAGAATATTATATAGAATCCTCATGGTAATCACAAATCAGAAACCTATAGTAAGCAAGCAAATAAGTAAGACAAAGAAATCAAACATATTACTAAAGAAAGCCATCAAACTGCAAGGGAAGAGGGCAAGAGAAAAAGGAACAGAGAAGAACTACTAAAACACCAAGAAAAAAATAACAAAATGGCAATAAATACATATTCATCAATAGCTATTTTAAATGTCAATGGACTAAATGCTCCAATCAAAAGGCATAGAGTGGCCAGTTGGATAAAAAAAAAAAAAAGACCCATATATATGCTGCATACAAGAGACACACTTCAGACCTAAAGACACTCACAAACTGAAAGGGAAAGGATGGAAAAAAGTATTCCATGCAAATGGCAAAGAAAAGAAAGTGGGGGTAGTAATAGCTTATATCAGACAAAATAGACTTTAAAACAAAAACTGCAACAAGAGACAAAGAAGGGCACTACAAAATGATAAAGGGAACAATCCAACCACAAGATATAACACTTGTCAATATCTATGCACCCCAATGGGAGCACCTAAATATATAAAGCCATTGTTAACAGACATAAAAGGAGAAATAGACAGTAACGCAATAATAGTAGGAGACTTTAATACTCCATTTACACCAATGGATAGAGCATTGAAACAGAAGATCAATAAGGAAACACTGGCCTTAAATGACACAATTGACCAGATGGACTTAGTGGATACATATAGAACATTCCATCCAAAAACCACAGAATATACATTCTTTTCAAATGCACACAGAACATTCTCCAGGATTGATCACATATTAGGCCACAAAACAAGTCTCAATAAATTTAAGAAGATGGAAATAATAACATGTATCTTTTCTGACCACAAAGGTATGAAACTAGAAATCAACTACAGGAAGAAAACCAGAAAAGAAACACAAATGTGGAGATTAAACAAAATGCTACTGAACAACGATTGGGTCAATGAAGAAATCAAAGGAGAAATCAAAAAATTCCTAGAGACAAACAAAAATGAAAATACAACATGCCAAAATTTATGGTATACAGCAAAAGCAGTTCTAAGAGGGAAGTTTATAGCAATTCAGGCCTACCTCAGCAAAGAAGAAAAATTCCGAATAAACAACCTAACAGTGCATCTAAAGGTACTGGAAAAAGATGAACAAACAAAGCCCAAAATCAGCAGAAGGAAGGAAATAATAAAAATCAGAGCAGAAATAAATGGAATAGAGACCAAAAAAAAAAAAATAGAAAAAATTAGTGAAACCAAGAGCTGGTTCTTTGAAAAGATAAACAAAATTGACAAACCCTTAGCTACACTCACCAAGAAAAAGAGAGATGGCTCAAATAAAATCAGAAATGAAACAGGAGAGATTACAATGGACACCTCAGAAATACAAAAGATAATAAGAGAATACTATGAAAAGCTATACGCCAACAAATGGGATAATCTAGAAGAAACGGATAAATACTTAGAAACATACAACCTTCCAAAACTGGACCAAGAATAAGTAGAGAATTTGAATAGACCAATCACCAGTAAGGAGATCGAAACAACAATCAAAAACCTCCCCAAAAATAAAAGTCCAAGACTAGATGGCTTCCCTGGTGAATTCTACCAAACTTTCAAAGAAGACGTCATACCTATCCTTCTCAGACTCTTACAAAAAATTGAAGAAGAGAGGAGGCTTCCTAACTCATTCTACAAAGCCAACATTATCCTGATACCAAAACCAGACAAGGACAACACTAAAAAAGAAAATTACAGGCCAATATCACTGAACATTGATGCAAAAATTCTCAACAAAATACTAGCAAATTGAATACAATACATTTAAAAGATCATACATCATGATCAAGTAGGTTTGATTCCAGGGACGCAGGGATGGTCCAACATCTGCAAACCTATCAACGTGATACACCACATTAACAAAATGAAGAATAAAAATCACATGATCATCTCAATAGATGCAGAGAAAGTGTTTGACAAGATACAGCATCCATTTATGATAAAAACTCTAAATAAAATATAGAAGGAAAATGCCTCAACATAATAAAGGCCATATATGACAAACCCACAACAAATATCCTTCTCAACAGAGAGAAACTGAAAGCTATCCCTCTAAGAACAGGAACCAGACAAGGATGCCCACTGTCACCACTCTTATTTAACATAGTATTGGAAGTCCTAGCCAGAGCAATCAGGCAAGAATGCCATATTGGAAAAGAAGTGAAACTGCCACTCTTTCCAGATGACATGATTTTATATAGAGAAAACCATAAAGAATCTGCGAGAAAACTTTTAGAAATAATAAATGGAATCAAGTCGCAGGATACAAAATCAACATACAAAAATAGGTTACATTTCTATACACTAACAATGAAGTAGCAGAAAGAGAAATTAAGAATACAATCCTATTTACAATTGCAACTGGAAGAATAAAATACCTAGGAATAAACTTAACCAAAGAGGTGAAAGATTTGTACACTGAAAAATATAAAACGTTGTTGAAAGAAATCAAAGACGCAAAGAAATGGAAAGATATTCTGTGCTCTTGGCGTAGTTAAAATGTCCATACTTCCTCAAGCAATCTATAGATTCAACACAATCCCTATCAAAGTTCCAACAACATTTTCACAGAAATAGAACAAAGAATCCAAAAATTTATATGGAACAACAAGAGACCCCGAATAACCAAAGGATTCCTGAGAAAAAAGAACAAAGCTGGAGGTATCACACTCCCTGATTTCAAAATATACTACAAAGCCATAGTAACCAAAAAAGCATGGAACTGACACAAAAAGAGACACAGATCAATGGAACAGAATCAAAATCCCAGCAATAAACCCACACATTTATGGACAGCTAATATTCAACAAGGGAGCCAAGAGCATACAATGGAGAAAGGAGAGTCTCTTCAATACATGGTGTTGGGGAAAATTGGACAGCCACATGCAAAAGAATGAAAGTAGACCATTCCCTTACACCATGCACAAAAACCAACTAAAAATGGATTAAAGACTTGAATGTAAGACCTGAAACCATGAAACTTCTAGAAGAAAACATAGGCAGTATGCTTTTTGACGTTGGCCTGAGCAGCATATTTTCAAGTACCGTGTCTGACTGGGCACGGGAAACAAAAGAAAAAATGAACAAATGGGACTACATCAAACTAAAAACCTTCTGCACATCAAAGGAAACCATCAACAAAACAATAAGACAACCTAACAATTGGGAGAAGATATTTGCAAACCATATCAGATAAGGGGTTAATATCTAAAATATAGAAAGAATTCATACATCTCAACAACAAAAATACCAACAACCCAATTAAAAAAATGGGCAAAAGATCTGAACAGAGACTTCTACAAAGAAGACATACGGACGGCCAACAGGTATATGAAAACATGTTCAACGTCATTAGCTATCAAGGAAATGCAAATCAAAACTACAATGAAGTATCACCTCACTCTGGTCAGAATGGCTATAATTAACAAGACAGGAAACAACAAATGTTGGAGAGGATGTGGAGAGAAGGGAACTCTCATTCACTGCTGGTGGGAGTGCACTATGGAAAGCAGTGTGGTGTATCCTCAGAAAATTAAGGATAGATCTACTATATCATCCAGCTATTCCACTGCTGGGTATTTATCCAAAGAACTTAAACACAAATGCATAAAGATACATACACCCCTATGTTCCTTGCAACATTATACACAATAGCCAAGACTTAGAAGCAACCTAGGTGCCCATCAAGGGACGGAAGGATAAAGAAGATGTGGTATATATACACAATGGAATACTACTCAGCCATAAGAAATGATGAAATCTGGCCATTTGTGACAATATGGATGGACCTTGAGGGTATTATGCTGAGTGAAATAAGTCAGAGGGAGAAAGTCAAATACCGTATGATCTCACTCATAAGTTGAAGATAAAAATGACAAACAAACCCACAGCAATGGAGATTGGATTGGTGGTTCCCATAGGGAAAGGGAGGAGGGGAGAGGGCAAAAGGGGTGATTAGGCTCATATGTGTGGTGATGGACTATAATTAGTTTTGGGTAGTGAACATGACTACATTGCAGAATGATTCTTTTGTCCTTGAAACTAGACAACTACTCACAGAATCGAACCTAGTTATCACAGAACAGCTTTAGAAGTTCCAGGTGAATGTCAAAGTTAATTTCTGTAACTTTTTTTTTTTTTTTTTACAACAACTAGAATCTAAGTAATGTGGCCAGCATGGGAAGACTATATCTCTGAAAAGGAGAAAAGTAGTTCCCATAAACACTTATGCCTTCCTGTTCCAAAGGCATTCTTGGCAAGGGTCTGTGCTCACACTAAAGGATCCCTGGCTCATGGAAATTGGGGAGCAGGCCAGCTTATCCTGGTAATTGGCTGCTGCCCTCCTCCCTTTAGATGGTGTGATAGTGGCCACGCTGGACCCTGGCCCTTATATCCCGGAAGTCTCCTACCTTCTGCTTTCAGGGACTTTCATCTTGCTCGTCTTGGGCCTTTCCTAGATGAGTCACTCTTTTACCAGGGTCTTGAGCTGGTGACTTGTCTCCAGTCTCACTTTTATCTCTTTTAAATTGTTTCTGCTTTGTGACCACGGAACATACTCCACTGTGAAGGTGAACAGTTGTGAGAAAGAATTGGAAGCGATGTCATTTCCAGGAAAATTACATTTTAGCTGAACTATCAACAGCAACGCAACCCACTCTGCCCCTCTGAGTTTCTCCTTTCTTGCTCTCCTGACCGAGACAAGCTGCCAGAGATCAGTCTGGCTCTGGCATTATTCAAAAACACTGCCAGTGGGAGATGGGGTATGTTTCATTCCAGAACCAAGCCCTTTCTCTCTATCCTCTATTGTCAAAGAGCCCTCTTGCTGGTGGTGCCCTCTCTCAGTGAGACTCCCTCCCTTTGCATACGCCTAAGTGAGTAAGAAACCCTTGAGTTACTTGACCGCTGACTTGAGTGTGATGGGTCCTCTTTAAAGAAGGGACTGCAGACCTGACAGTGGACCAAGTTGATCTGTAACACACACCCTCTGATTGTCTGTCAGGACGGGCTGCTATTGTGATGTCCTTGAAGACTCATTCTTCAGCCATCCTTTTTGAGAGCCCTGCAGTTGGCTTTGAGTTGCTTTTCTCTGATCTTTACCTTACAGCAATACGAACCTTAAATTTGCATTTTTGTTATAATAAGTCTTCATGACCATTTCCCAAGGAGAAAGGTTTGGAAGTGTTGCCTTTACAACTGCCAGAATGTTGTGTGTACGCTGGATCCTTCTCCTGGGTGGGTCTGAGTTGTGTGAAGCCCTAGTATTTAAATTGTACCTCAGTTTGTTTGATACTAAGGTCTTGTCAAATACTACAACAAAATAAGCTGAAGAGTCCAGGAATCAGTGGCAATCACATATAGAGACTTCTGAAAGCTTGATTCAATGCTTCAGTCTCTTCTATACTCAAGAACAACTTTAATGTTTTTACGGGTAAGAAGACAGGAACCCCAGCTGGTAAGGAGGATATACAGGGAAAAGATCTTAAGACAGCAAGCTGAAACAGGGCGAAAGATCCCCCAGACAGTTTGAAAATCCAGACTATTAAATGGTGACTCTAAATATTGATATAAATTTTTTTTTTTTACCTGAGAAGGAACATTAGAGGCTGATATTAGACTTTATCTTCATGATGTTGATTATTCAAATAAAAGGATATTAAGAAATGTTTACCAGTGGCTTTCAGAACAAGTGACAATTTATATCAGTTTTAATATTGAGATTAAAATCTTGCTATATAGAGAACCCAAATTCTGATTTTTGCCATGTCTCCAGTCAGTTCTCAGCAAGTTTAAAAATAATACTCTTTTTGCCCAGTAAATATTTATTCCAAACCTGTTTCCCAATGATGCTGCTCTAGTCTTACTGCTGATAACTGAAATCACACAGAACTACTGAGTCAAAAGAACCCTGGAAGGAAGTACGGAGACTTCAAGGACACTTTAATGGTTGTCATCTCAATTTCATAGAAAAGAAACTAGGGCTCAGAGGTTGTCACTTGTCCTTGAATAAGCAATGTCCATACAACAGGATGGCTAAAAACATTATCTGGGGCTGGCACTGTATTAGTCAGGGGCCCAAAAGAAGTCAAGTAACATACTCAAATTAGGATAACTCAAGTTTTATTTACAAAGGGACAAACTCACAAAGGAAAGTACAATAACCCAGAGATAGTAGCATCCAAAACTGTACCACCCAAGGCTCAAAGGGAAGAAAAGGTGTGTGTATCTACTGGAACCTGGAAGACAGGAGTTGGCTGTCTTGTGAGAAAATGACCTTCTGTTGATGGACACAGCTCACAAGAGGGCATCG
Source organism: Equus asinus (assembly GCF_041296235.1). Taxonomy (NCBI): domain Eukaryota; kingdom Metazoa; phylum Chordata; class Mammalia; order Perissodactyla; family Equidae; genus Equus; species Equus asinus. Next base: position 68,885,216 of record NC_091794.1, read on the forward strand.
AGGAAATAATTGCCCTGATAGTCCCCTCTTCCCTGCTGACATCTTGCTGAGACTTCCCCTTGACCCAAACCAGGCAGCCCAGCAGTCCTGTAACATTTTTCATACAGGTTAGCCTCCTAACTAGGGGCAGAAAGCAGGGTAAAAAGGGGCAGATAAACTATATCCAGCATGGGCACATATATTTCTGATATCACAAGTCTTGCCAACTCAAGTGCAAGCTTCAAGCGTAAGCTTAGACCCTGCTAAAGATAGCCATGTGAATGAACTGTGAATAATTCTGAAAAGCTCTTATCCATTCTTGCAACCTACCTTGCCAATTATCTTTAGCTGCTATACTGTATCTGAAGTTTGTCGTATTCTCTGGGGAGTAATTTGGAAGAACCCTACAAGCCACTTGCCTGAACATTTTTGATGTGCTTCTCAAATCTTGATTTCTCATCCTAAAGTTTCATTTCCAGCAAAAGGGAAGATGTGACTTTCTCTTTGGTACTGTGAGGCTCTCTTCTGGCTTCTTCTGTTCACCATTGTCTTTATTAGATGTGAAGAGGTCAATCTCGACATCTCTTTCATCTGCGGCTCTACTTTTCATGATGTCTTTATACCATGTATGCCAAAGCCTACACTTAAGTGTTTACACGATAAAAAATAAGCATGTTGTCACCATGAAAATTGTGGCATGTGTTGGCTTATAGTGGGCTATAGGTTACATCAGTACTACAACAACAGCCTGGGTTGGTATATACCCCTTAACATAGCTCCTACTAGCCAAACAGCTGAGCACGTGTAGTAATAGGGGTGAGGTGTGCATCCTGAACCCCTGAAATCCAAGTTGCTGGCTATCTTTCAGTGCAGGGCAGCAGCAGAACAAAAAGCAATTAGCCATAAATGCCTCTCGCACCAGTTCCTTTAATAAATAAAAAGGTGATATCAGTTACATATAAACCACTACTTGAATTCGGAGGTATCCACTAAAACTAAAAATGTTGGTTCCTTAAGTTATATTAGGAAATAATCCTTATTTTGCAACATATTTGTTTGAGCACTTAGGTCTTGGTTCTTTTCCCCCTCCCTCAATACGGAACACCAACAGCAAAGAGTGAGCCAGGGCTTTGTGTTCAGAGTGGAGGTGGTTATGTCTTATTCTAGGACTATGTGGACCATCGGAAGGAAGAACTGAGATTGCTGTCGTTAAATGTTAACCAGAAGCAACTAAGAGCGCAAACTTGGTCCTGTAGTTCCATGACACCTTGATCTGAAGGTCAATAACTGGGAGGTATCCATAATATAGCTTAGAATACATAAGGAACAAATACTTTCAATTTGTACATAACTGCAACAAATCCTGACAGGCTGAGATCAGCCCCATACAGATTTTGAAAAATATCACTCTTCTGTCAGAAGGAATTCTCTTGATCTTGGAGACTATTTGATCCTGTCTCTTATTAAAGATTCCTTGCGGCCCACCTTGAAATGCATGTTCCTTAAACTATGTTTAAATCTGGTGTTGTCACATGATTCAACGGGCTTTATTTCCTCTCAGAACCAAAAAAAAAAAAAACACTGGTTGGGTTAATATCTTTCAGGTCCTGATTAGGGTCCAATAGCTCAGTGGTAGTATCCTCAGTTAGGACCTTCATAGGAACATTTGAAACGATTTGAAACTTCTTTCACCAAATCTGAAGTTTGGCTCATGAAGCTATGTCAGACCCAAGATGGAGTTAGAAGTTCAAAAGGTTTATTGGGGTTAAGACCTACGAAAGATAAAGGGAGAAGGGACAGGATTAGGCAGAGAAACTTTATACTGCTATGCAGGTCTAACACTTATGAAGAGAGAAGGGAGGACGAAAGAGAATTGAGTAGGAAGGACTTTAGGACTGCAGTGCAGCTCTGTGAAAGTTTCAGCCAGCCCAATAGGGAGTGTCAGCACAAGGACTGCTCATAGAAGAAACTTGTTGAATGGAAGTGGGCAGGCCCTAGTTCTTCCCTTAGGCTCAATTATTAGAAAGGAGCTTCTGGGAAGAGCATGTCCTCAGCTTGAACACTACATCAGATCCTGAAGAAACTACAGCTGGAGGTTAGTTCTTTTCTGGAGGGGAGCTCTGAGGAATACATCTTTATGGTTGCCACATAAGCTAGGGTGGAAGACACTCCATGATAATTCTGATATTGGCTTGTCAAGAACGACTGAGTATGTTAAATTGAGCAAAGCAGCTAGACAGGATTTCTCAGCACAGGTCTAGAATGGATCATAGGGCCTTTGGAACTGAATGTAGAATCTAGCCCCAACAAAGCCCCTGCCAACCTGTCAGGGTGGGGCATCTCTGCACTGAGAATTGCTTGTTGGATTTGTCCCTCATTGGGTTGAAAGGGTCAAGCTTTTATATAAACTCCTCTGCTCAGTCATTGGATGTGGGCTGCTCCTCCAAAGGGTTTAACGTCAGGTGGCACGGCTGTCTGCTGAGCACCCTCTCTGCAGTCAGGCACTAAGTCCTCTTTCAAAGGAGGAGATTTCAGTGATGCATCTTCATATCTAGCACAGCCAGTGGCTCATCTGTGGGGAAAGATTGTCCAAGTTATTCTATGTTCGTTGGGCTGTTTATGGATTCATATGGTATAAGCAACAAGAATTGAATGTGACTGGGTGGATGATATTTTCCTGGCAGATTGAGCATTCCAGACTTTGCCTAACTGCCATCTTCCTTCAAATTTCTCAAACTACTATATTTGACCCAATTTTCCTTAAGTGACGTTCTAGATGAAAAGGGCTTATCTTCCAGTCATTTTAGTCCTTTATCAATCACGGCCACAGGGAAAAGTGCTTTGAAATCTTGATGCTTGTAAAAGAAATTTGAGACAGGTATTGAAGCGTGATTCTGATCTTTGAAGGATGCATTTATTAGCTGAGAATCACAACTGATCACAACAGAAGAGACCACATATTGGTCATTCAGTACCCTGAAGCTCTCCCATCATTGGAGAGGAGCCAATGGAGACTGTGTCAAGCCCTGTATCTTTCAAGTAAGTTCAGTCCATCGTGGGCTCTTCTTTAAATGCGTTATTTTCCTAATTGCCAGATCTTGATGTGCAAGATGAGGACTCAGTCAATCAGTGGGTACCTATCATGTATCAGAAACCATTGTAGGTTCTAGTGATACTTTATGAACACGAGAAATACCCCTGGACAGATTTGTTCATCCCTAGATGGAACATTTTTAGCCTTGAGGTTGATTTGGAATATTGATTGGGAACTAGAATTATTAGTAATTCTAGACAATGATTTTAAAAGCTATCTGTGTAATATGCACTTTAAGCTTTAAAATGTTGACCACACTCTATGCTACCAAATGAAATCTAATATAGTAGAGACTATATATAATCATGCTATATATCTTAATCCTAAAAGTAAAGAAAATACCAACAAATGCTAAAGAGACAAAAAAATCATTCCATTTGATGACTGAAGCCCAGTTTTTTAAAGCCTGAGGCTCTAACTTTCTGAGAAGTAGAAGTATCAAGAATGGCCTTAAGGAAAAGACACTGGGACTGAGGATGGGGATGGACCTGGACTCAAGTTGAATATCCTTTGTCCTAAATATTACTGGAAAAGTTGTAATCCGGATGAAGTGACATGTGCTAGATCCGTTCAAATGCAGTCTGTTGGAGGGCTGAGGTTGCGGCAGGCTGCAGTATATCCTAGATGGATCAAAAGTGCAGGTCCCAGGGGAGATCGCTGAACCTCAGCAGAACAAGCATAGTTTCATGCCAGGGAGTCAAGAACCCTGGAGGAGGCATCAGAACTTTGGCATTGGTTGGGAGACCTAGACACAAAACCATGCACGAATGCTTGGCTGATGTGTAGTACTAGTTAATGTACTCTCCTCTTTTAATATTCCCTCTCAATTTACAATAATGAGTTTTAACAATTGGAACTCCACCTAATGTCATGGGCTCCCTATCCCCCAGCTACCAAAAGTGACCTCATTGCCATCCAGTTAACACGTGATCCAATTCCAAAGTGCTGTCTTAATGACTGCTTTCTTGTCCCACTCCTCCTCCTAGTGTTGCACTTTGGATTCCCTAGAAAGCAGACTTGGAGAAGTTTAGTCTGCAAGATGTTAATTAAACAGGTACACCCTTGGGGTCTATATCTGAAAGTGCATGGGAAAAGCAGGAGAGGGCAGAAGGAGAATTCATGGTGCAATGTGACCTCCAAAGAGCCTCAGCTACCCACAGGGGAAGCTGTAGAGCTAGCATTGTCCCTCAGATTTGTCCTGGTTAGATTTACATGAGCAGACCTTTATCCTCCCACGTGGATTGATCACTGGATGCGGGTCAACCTGGGAAGAAATGACTTCGGGCATGTGGTGGCGCTCTGCAGCTGAAGCAATCCATGAAGGGGCTTATAGATGAAGGATCTCTGTCTATACCCCTCCCAGGAGCAACAAGCCCTTCATTGAAGGTATCCTGTGCACTGCATCAGTGACCACCACATATTAGGCACCATTTCTTCCAATGAAGGTCTCATTGCATCATTGCTATGGCATAGTGAAAGGTCTGTCTAGGAAGAAAAATCTATCAACTATATAGAAGCAGGCAAAAGAAGTGGGAATATCACATTAAAGGGGCCTTTATAATTTAGCTAGCAACTAACAAATCAATAATTCTTTCTAATCCAGATTAGTGCAGTATACATATAATGCATAGTAGACTTTAGCTTTGTGTTTTCTTGATGGGACCCCTGTATAGCAATTAATCTTTAAAGACTATAGCTTCCCATTCCTTGGCTCATCCCTGATTGGTCCAATACCTGAGAGCTGTTTTCAAGGCCAGGTCTGGGCCATTGATGGCAGTGGTTTGCAAGTTTCAGGAACAGACCTGGCTGACATTGTCCCTATGGCCAGAAAATCCAGGTGGAAGAATGTAAACTTTATATTATTGGACAGAATAGACCAGAACTAGCCTGTTTGTGCTTGTAATCTCATTTCACAAAGACCAATGATCACGTTCAATATTCCAATTTGTTGGGCCTTACTTTGGATTCTACCCCAGGACCAGAGCCTCAGAAAAGAATTTAGATACTAATGGTTTCAAGTGAGGAAAAAAGTGGGTAGTGCAAAGGGAAAGAAGCCCTGTATAAATGTACATGGTGAGGTCCCAGCACAGCGCACCTGTACCTCTGCTCTCCCCTTGCCTGAGCTTTGGAGTCGATTTCCTGGGTGCTCCATGGAGCCTTGGCTGAGGCACCTTAAAATTATAACTCTAAAACCTAGATGAAAAGATTGCCTAGAAGATAAGGTCACAAACGGCACCCTCTTGCTAGTGTGTCACTTATTTGGCAGCCTCAATAGCTTTCAAATTGTCGAGTGACTCGACATAAGGCTTTATATTTGTTGAAAGTTACCTGCTAGTTCCAAAATGAATTAACATTCCTGGGCCTTTATCATTGCTGTTCTCTATACCAAACTAACAGAATCAACCAAACTTAAAACTACAGATAATTTCGACTACCTTCTGAGTATTCAAAATACTCTTACATTCCAAGAATAAGATCAGTAAGAGCACCCTTGCCTTGAAGTCACTGCTTCCTTCTTGAAAGTAGCTGACGAATGTTAATTCTGTTTTTTGAAAGATAAAACACCCGAAGATTCAATATCCATCAGTCTAAATTTGGATTAGCAGCAGGTAAATCTGAGTTAGAACAGAACCAGGTATTGTGACAAGGGCATCGTTTCCCTCAAGGCTTTGCTAAGAGAACACAGGTCATGTCTACGGGCTCATACTGATCCTAAGTACCATTGTTGATATTCTATCCAACAAGTAAAAAAAAAAAAACAAACCACTTATGTAGTTAAAGTAGGAATTGTAAAATGGGTAAATTAAATACATTCTTGATTTCCATAATGTAGGAAACCAGAAAGTATTTTTCTTAGTATTCACATCAGTTTGTGTTAGACTGGGTTCTGCAAAATTCAAATGATAGGATTAAATGCGCAAAGATTATATTGAGGGAAATGCTTGCATTAAAGTGAAAAGGATGGAAGCCAGGCAAAGATGGGAGAGCCCTCACTCTGTTTTGCGTGTGACCCCAGTGAAAGAGTGCAAAGCTTAGGCTGAAGCATCCAAACAGTTTAAGGAAGGCTTTATGAAGCTGTCGGAGTGCTGGAACTGCCAAAGGGGACTCCTGTCTCCCAGGAAAGGGTTGGTTTTGGTACCCCAGACATTTGTCAATGGGGAGCAACCCTACGTAGGCGTGGCCTCAGTGCAAATGTAGAGAGAGGTTTCAAAGAACACAGCTGGATTCTCAGTGCATTCCTTCCCTGAAGTAGGTCTGTGGGGTCCAAGATGATGGATCCCACAGTTCTATCTATTGAATACTTATTGAAGATTGGAAGAAAACACACAATGAAACAAACCTTCAGGTGAACACAAAGTCCTGATCATCAAAGCCTTCAATCTAGTGGAAGGAGTTGGTTCATTCCCATGGACTCTAGATACAACTTACTGACCTTTCACCCTTGAACAGCTTAATCTATTGTTAGGTATCAGCTTCTTTTCATTAGAAAACTGAGATCATATTGAATTTGTCCTTATGGAGGCAGGCCTGTTTCCTGCATGGTTCCAACTCCTTACTGAGTGAAAACATTTGTAGAAAAAAATTCAATAGCTCCCAAATATGTCTTTGGGGCTGTTTGACAGTCTCTGGGTGTGCTGGAATGACCCGTAATCAGCCTTTACCACTTGTCTCAGTGAGGTGTAGAGGTGATGACACAGAAGCCCTGAGGAGTGAAGTGTGGTGAAAGTGTGAAGCACAGTGCTCCCAGGTCAACCAGTCTGGGCCAAGTAACAAGATAACCAAGTGACAAGATAACTTCCCAGATGACTTCTTAACCTTGACAATTTACCCACAAAGTCAACATCCATTAGATTAGAGGGATTGTGTCAACTCAGGTCCTTCAAGAAGCAGGCACCAAGATGAAACTCTTTGGGAAAATCCAAACGATAAAGGGGAGAGGGACCTGGAGTGAATGGAGAGAGAATTTGGAGTACAATGCAGGTCTGACACTGAAACAGAAAAGGGGAATTGAGTAAGAAGAGACTTAGACTACAGTGTGGCTATAGAAAGTTTTGGCCAGCCAGTGGGGAGCCCCAGCACGAAGAATGGTATAAATAAGTCCTGAATCAGACAGGAGTAGCCGGGTTCCTGTAACCATGCTATGCTCTGCCATCGGCTGGGAGCATTCTGAGGAGAGTGTGTCCTAGGCAATTGCTGCAGGAGATTTGAAGGGGTGGCAGCTAGAGGATGTATTCCTACCACTAATCTCCTTGCAGATGATATCCTTGAATGGAAACCTGAGCGTTACATCTCTATGGCACCAGGGGTTACAGCCTGAGTGGAGAAATAGATCTGTGAGGTGCATGTTTGAAAAGCAATTCTTCCTTGGTTCCAGCTGGTTCAAGGAAAGCATGAAGAGCTAAAATCCTTGAGGACCCACCTAGATGTCTCCAACCAATATTTCAGGACCATCCATGTTTTTCCAGAGAGAGCCTGAACTTAAGAGAACTGCCTTAGCTGAGCATGCACAATCTTGAACTTGGTCTCTAAGATTGCTCCTCAGCCATCTGCTGTCTTTATGAAGGAGATAAGGGCCTGCTGGTAAGTTAACGGAGATGCCTCTGTCTCTCACAATAAATTTTTGCTTATTTAACCACCTGCCTTACTCTGTATCCCTCTGTAGAATATTGATTTCACTAACGAACAACTAGTCATCTCTACTGTACCCATATCTTTCAATGCTAGAAACATTATGTTGCCAATAGCTTTCTCTTTTAGAGGGACATTTTCTCAGGTCACCAGTGGTGAGATCTTCAAAATTTGGGCAACCACTGTGTGCCTGGGACTTTCTGCATGACCCGTATTGTGATCTTCAAAATATTATTGTATTGCCTGCTCTCTTGGACCACTCAAGAAATCATCATTTATTGAGGGCCTGATAGAATCTGGGAAGTTTCGGTTCAGAAAACAGTAAAATTTGTGCCCAAAGGGAAGGGCAACCAACTAAGCCTAGTAAAGGGAAAGAAGAATCATGATTCCAACACCAAGTCATGCAACAATGTCACTTTACCGTCTTGATCATCCTCCATAACTAGCCATGGTTGTTTAGATTCCTATTCTAGGAATTTACAATCCCTATTTAAAGGGAATAGAATTAACCCTACATCTTGCTTTTCTGGAATATTCCTGCAGAGGAAAAAGCTTACCAGTACAGTAGCTCAGTTGACTGGTCATTGTAATTATCTGGACTCAGTGGCTGATAGCAGAGCTCCTGAGATCAGATCACACATCATGAACCCAGAACAACTCTTGGTCTTGCTATCATCACGATCCCGGAGGGAGGGAATTTACAGATGTTGAGGTAGATTCCTGATTAAGAAAAAGCCTCCTTCCAGCATCTCTTAGGGTTGAGGCTATGAGAAGAATGAAAAACAGATCAAAAATGTAAGATGCTGGAATGTCAAGATGGAAAACCCGCCAGCAAAAAGACCTAGTGGGCAGTTTGTTTCACAAACAATAAGGAATGCACTGTTGAGAGGGAACTAGCATTACTGAGAATTCAGTCGTGAGTGTTCTCTGTAGGCCAGGGATGACAATAAGAGAGAACATTACAAATCTGGGCTTTTCAAAAGTAGTGGGGATGACATCATCAAATAATAGAAACTAAGTGACAGTAGTTAACCATCACAAAGTTTAGGACAACTATCATACTGAGAGGCAAATTCAACAGGGTTTGCCCCATGGATAGTTAAGAACATGGTTAATAGAACAAGGCATCCTATGGACAAGATAGATGAAAGGACAGTTGACAATAGTATAGCTCAATCTATGCAACCAGAAAATCAAGCATAGATGATGAGGCTGAGGGTATGCATGATAATAGTCATGATCTTTTGGCAAGTTTCCAGACCTGAGCCTCTTTTCAGACCTGGAAACCAAAGGATGAAAGATGACATTCCCCAGAAAAAAGACAAGTAAAACCATGGCAAATGTAAAAAGACAAATAAATTTAAGAAAATTCCACTTCTTCCCCAAAGAGACCTAAATTTATATACTTTGAGCATTAGCGCTGGGTGTTTCACATTCCCCAAACATTTCATGACTATTAGACATATGTTCCAGGACATCATTGATGTCTATAGATCCAAAGCATAATTGTGATCCTCCTGTTAGAGAAGTTGCATATTGGGCCAGATAATTAATGGAGTCTTGACCTAGGCTCAGTGTCCACAGACCCACCCAATGGTCATTTCCCTGGTAATTAACTGCATTATTGGAATGAAAATACTTGGTCATTGGCACACTTCTAATACTGTTTTCTTAGCCCAAAGGCTAAGAATTCTCATTATAGAGAAGACCAAGTGGAAGATTTTAAAACTTACCCTTTAATGGCCAAGAAGGAACTGGCAAGGATTAACTAGACTTAATTTTTAGGTCTTTTTGTATAAGATGAAGATTCAGTCAGTCAGTGGGTGCGTATGTGTCAGACACCATTGTGAGTCTTGGTGATACTCAGTGAGTTCAAGAGAAATGTCCCTGCCATCAAGAAGTTTAATTTAATGTAGACTGAACATAAATAATATCTCTAGTCGGTTAGAAAGTGTTAACTCTATAAATAGAGCAGGATAAAGGAGTCAGACATGGCTGAGTGCAAGAATCTGACTTTTAAAATGGATGGTCAGGGTTGAATTCACTGAAGGGACTCTGACCCTAAACAAAGAGGAGTGAAGGAGTAAGTAGGTAGCTTTCTGGAAGAAGCAGACATGAGCCACATCATGATGGCATCTTCCTGATGGGCAAACAGAGCAACTCCCAGAGATTCCCAGAAAGTGGGAGGCAGGAGGAGTTATCCAACAGTTACTGTTCCCTATTGATTGAGATTTGTCCCCATGGGTGGTGAATTTTCAATACAGTATTTGAAAAGCTGAATCTTCAGGAGTTTGGAAATGGTCTCTTTCCTTCTCAATAATTCTAATTATCTGCTGTATGAGGCAAAATTAAATTCTTTCGTCTTTCCGCTTGAGCAATCCAGCTACCTTGAGGCTGGTGCTCAGAGGGAATAGGATCCTCATTTGTTCCACCAGATATATATACAGGAAAGCAGAACATAAATTTTTTAATGAAGGATTAAAATGCCAATCTGGTATGTAATATACAGATGCCAAGATGGGATTAAATATGCCAAGATTATATTGAGTAAAAAGTCTTGCTTGAAAGGAAATAAGGAGGAAGCCTGGGAAACTGAGAGAATTGTCCATCTGTGATGCAAGTATGACCTCACTGAAGGAGAGAGTGAGAAGTTTAGGCGGAAGCATCAAAGACAGCCACACAGTTTAAGGAAGGTGTGACAAAGCTATTGCGGAGTGCTTGAATAGCCAAAGGGGTCTCCTGTCTCCCAGAAAAGGGTTGGCCTTAGCACCCCAACTACTTGTCATTCAGGAGCAGCCTTGGTGGATATGGTCTTGCTGTAAATGTAAAGATGGATTTCAAAGAGTAGCATTTGGACCTTCAGTCCGTTCCCTCCCCAACATAAGTCTGTGTGTTGCAGGATCATGGCTCCCACAATTCTATTTATTGAAGACTGGAAGAAAATAAAACTTGAGGTGTACACAAAGGCTTGATCATCAAACGTTGGACCTGGGGAAAGGAGTTGGTACATTCCCATAGTCTCTAGATACAAGTTGCCAACTTTTCACCCTTGAACACCTATCCTATGGATGTGGATCAGGCTCTTGTAAGTAACACAGTGGGATCATCTTAAAGTTGTCTGCCCTTATGTGTACAGAACTACTTTCTGCATGATTCTGACTCCTATTGCTGAGGAAAAGCATGTACTGAAAAAATCAGTAGCTCCTGAAGGCCCTTGAGGGGGTGTTTGAGAATAACAGGGTCTTTGGGCATGCTGGCATGGCCCTTAATCAGGCTTAAACACCTGTGCCTGTGAGGCTTAGATGTGATAACACCGAAGCCCTGAGGAATGAAGTGTGGTTAAAGTGCGAATCGACCACAGTGCTCCCAAGTCAGCTGGTCTGGGCTTGACCTCAGAACCAGGTAATCAGATATCACCCCAGACGACTTCTTAACCTTTTGGGTAACATGTGTCAAGATTAACATCCATAAGACTAGAGGGATGTGTCAGTTCAGGTCCTCTAAGAAGCAGACACCAAGATGGAACTTCTTGTAGTGACTGGGGAAAATATCTGTAAAATAAAGGATAGGAGGGAGCAAGAGTAGGTGGGGAGAGACTTTGGAGTGCAATGCAGATCTGACACCTGAAGCGAGAGAAAAGAAAGGTTTAGGTAAGAGGAGACATAGACTGCAAAGCATTTGAGAGAGTATTGACCAACCAATGGGAAGCAGAAAGACTGCTATAAATAAGTCCTGCATCAGACAGGAATAGCCAAGTTTCCATAACCATGCCATATTTTGTTACCAAGAGCATCCTGGGAAGAGTGTGGCCTTGGTGGAAGCTGCAGCTGATTTGAAAAGGCAGGAGCTGGAGGATGTTCCCAGCAAGTACTCTCCTTGCAGATGATTTTCTTTAAGGGAAATCCAAACCCCACATCTGCATGGCACCAGAGGTTAAATCTTTTATGGAGAAATTTATGAAGTGCACTTTTGGGAAGCAAGTCTTCCTTAGCCCCATAGGCTCCCAGAATTACAAAGAGCTAAAATCACTGAGGACCCACCCAGATATCTCCATCCAGTGTGTCAGGGCCCCATGTTTTTCTGGACAGAGCCCTGACCTTATCTTAATAGACCTTCTTAACTGAGCATGCAGTTGGGCTTGGTCCTCAGGCCTCTGCTGTCTTTCTGCAGGAGATAAGGGCCTCTGTAAGCTACCAGAGATGACTTGTGGCCCTCATGCTTAGCCTTACTTGTTTATTAATCACCCTCAGTCACTCCATATCCTTCTGCAGAATATTGATTCCACTTAGAACCAACTAGCTATCTTTGTCCATTTAGACATCATCACCACTGTCATTCAGTGTGTATATCATTGCATTGACAATAGCATACTCCCTCAGAGGAACACATTACCGGTCATAAGCAGTGAAATCTTCAGCACTTGGGAGTCGCTGTGTGCCTCAGACTTTCTGCATGCCCTACAACCCATATAAGTTCTTTAAACCCCATCATACTGCCTGTCCTCTTGGACCACTCCCATTGCTCCATCCATCCAGGTCTTCTGAAAACCAAGAATCAAGATTCAAAAACCTTTAAGAGATTTATTGAGAGATATGCCTGTGAAGGATGAGCAGAGTGAGCAGGGTTCAATGCTGGTCTGATACGTGTGACACTCAAATTACAGGACAGCTCTGAAAAAGTCTCAGCCCACTGTAGATTTCCAGGGCAAAAATTACTCATAGTGGAATCATGCATTAAGTAGGAAAGATGCAGACTGAGTACTTGTCATATTTAATCATTGGCTGTGAATAGCCTGGGGAAGGTGTGGCCTTGATATGACTATTTCAAGGAATCTGGAGGTATGGAGCTGGAGACTCTAACTATCCTATTTATAGGACCCACTCTTGATGAGTCTGCCACTAGAGTCAAGCACTCCTGTGTCACCAGCTTCAGAAAGTATGTTAAGACAGGAGAGCGTGATCAGATTGTTCTGAGTTAGTTACTGGATAAATCAAGAAAACATGATTTATTGAGAGCCTGATCTAATCGAGGGAGATTCTGTTCCGTAAATACTAACTTTTGCCCAAAGGGAATGAAACCATGCAGTAACCAAGAAGGTCCAGTCAAAGGTACTAGAAGAACCACGATTCTAGAATCAAGACATGCTATGATGTCACTTAGCCACTGCTGATTGTCCTCTATAACTAGCCATGGATGTATGTCTTCCTATTCTAGGAATTTATAATCTCTATTCCAAGGGAATAGGATTAACATTGCATATTTACTGTTCGGCAATATTCCTACAGTTTTTCAATACAGTAGCTCAGTTGACTGATCATTGTGATTATCGGGACTCAGTGGCTGATAGGCAAGCTCCTGAGATCAGTTCACACATCATAAACCCAGACCACCACATGGATTGGTATCATCACAATCCCAGGAGGAGGGAGTTTATAGGTCTTGACATAGATTCCTGATTAAAGGTATCAATAAAAAATCCTTTTTCCAGCATGAGTTAGGGCTCTAGGCTATGAGGTGAATGAAAGAGAAAACATGGAAGTGGGGATGCTGAAATGTAGAAATGTAAAACACACCAGATGACTGTGTCCCACAGAAAGTCCCAGTGGACATGCTGTTTATCAAAGGAATAAAAAATTCACCGTTGAGCAAGAACTAGCCTCACTGGGACTCTCAGTGGTGGCTGTTTTCTGTAGGTTACGACTGACAATAAGATGACATTACGTATCTGAACTACTCAAAAACATTTCTTGTTTGATGGAACCATCAAGAAATAATAGAAACCAGATGGCAATGCTAATGATTATGAGAAAGGTGGCCAATTATCATAGTGAGAAGCAAGATCAACAAATCTGACTCAGATTTTAAAAAATGGTTGTTAGAACAAGACATACCTAAGAGCAAGATAAAGGGATGGACAGGCAACTAATATTGCTCAACATATACAACCAGAAGAAATAAAGCATGTATGATGAGGCTGAGGCAGCCCTGAGAATAGTCTTGATCTTTTGCCAAGTTTCCAGATCTGAGCCTTTTTTCAGAACTGGAAACTAAGGACTGAAAGAGGAGCAGGATCCCTAAGATGAGAGACCGTGTGACACCACGGCAAGTGTACATGGTAAATGACTTTCTACTTTTATTCCTCAAAGGGCCTCAACCTATTTACTTGGGTCTCCTACACTAGATATTTCTGAATGTTTATTCATGACCATTAGATACGGGCCTCAAGACAACACTGATACCTTGATCCACAGCTTAATTGTGGTCTTCCTGTTAGAGAGGTTGCATGTCGGGCCAGATAATTAGTGTAGTCCTGCCACAGACCCACTCAATGGTCCTTTCCCTAGTACCACATGCATACGTGGAATGGAAATGCTTGGTCATTGGCACAACCCTAATACTGAGTTCTTACCCCATAGACTAAGAATAAGCTTCATGTGGAAGACCAAATGGAAGATTTTAAAACTCACCCCATAAAGGCCAAGATAGAAAATTAAATATTACATCCGGAAGCAACTACCAAACATTAGACCTAACTCTCAGGTCCTGTTGTATAAGATGAGGTTTCAGTCCTTCAGTGGTGTTACCATGTGTCAGATGCCATACAAAAGAAATATTCCTGCCATCATGAAGCTTAATTTAATGCAGACTAAACATAAGTAATTCCTAGAGTCTGTTAGAAAATGTTCACACTATAAAAGGCGAGTCAGGAATGCTTGGGTACAAAGATCTGACTTTTAAATTGAGTGGTCAGAGTTGAATTCACTGAAGGGACTCTGACCTTAAACCAAGAGGAGATGAGGGAGTAAGCAGGTAGCTTTCTGGAGGAGGCAGACATGAGCCAGATGCTACTGATGTCTTCCTGAGGAGGAGGCTGAACAACTCCCAGAGATGCATGCCCAGAAGATGGGCAGCAGGAGTCATTATCCGTCCACACCTATTCCCTATTGATTGAGATTTGTCCTCATGGGTGCTAAATACTCAATGCAGTATATAAAAAGCTGAATCTTCAGAAACTTGGGATTAGTCACTTTCTGGCCCAAGCTTTCTAATTATCTGCTTTACTAGACAAAATGAATGTGTCTGTCATCCTTTCCATTTGAGGAATCCAGCTACCTTTAGGCTGGTGCCCAGAGGGAGGAAGCTATGGATGGTTCCATTGTCCACTTACTCTCGATTAGACAGAGTTTCAGATTCTGATGTCTGAGACTGGCTATCAAATGCTCTCCTACTCTTCCAACTTTGTTGAAGTATAAAAAGCACACAGGAAAGTACACAAATATACAGTACCTAGGATTATCAAGTCTTTCTTTTCTCCTCCGCTGTGACGCTTCTGATCTATTGAGACAGAGCCTGGCTCCTTCTATTTGACTTTATTCATTACCTTTCCTGTCGGTCCATCCAGGCTCTGAGTTACTTTAACTGGATAGAGCAACTTTCCATGATGGCCAAATACAGCTTAGCCAAAACTGTGGGCAGTTCTATGTCTCTGAATAGATGGTGTCCACATTCTGGACAGAAGTACTAGATTAGCCTGTGCTGTGTTCTGACTTGGTGAGATCTGTACCTACATCAAGGATTAATGGTTTGTCGGTAGATCTAAGTAGAAAAATCATCTCATTCTGAGGATTAGTATATTTTTAGCATATAATTTCTTTCCTCTTGTAAGTTAAGGTATTTCCTTAGGGAAGACAGAAGCTTTCAAATATCAAGCTTTCGTATTGTTGTTTATCCTTAAAATTTAATCTCTGAAAATATTGTTCTGTATGGTGTAAGTTGGAATCAATTTTCTTCTTCCACCTGCCCAGCCTGTTACATGAAAACAACTTTGAAATCTAGCTGAAACAGAATGCAGCAGGTGGCTACTTCACACCTCACATCGCAGAGCTTCATTTGAGTCTGAAATTAGTGGGAAGAGCCGGAGTTTTCTGGGTCTGCAAGGGTTGGGCCTGAGTGCTGGAGCCGCTTCATCTCCTGCCTGGGATGGTCTGAGGTGGTCCATGCCAAAGCCAAGCCACATCTCAGACAGGCTGTGGCCGTGGATGTTGAGACCTGATGGGCAGCAACTAGGCTTTCCTCTGGAGCAAGGGCCTGCAGGTCACAGGAGGAAGGGAGGCCTGAGGATCTGGGGAGGATATGATTTATTCCCATATAACCCTGAGAGTTTCTCATCAAGTTTCTAATAGTTGTATCTCCATGTATTCTTGAGGTGCTATAGAAATCGACCCAATGTACCTAGGTTCCTTTTGATGATAAAATTTAGAACTAGTACATTGCCCCTGAATTTTCCCTATAATATAGACCAGAAGTGGCAAGTTTTCTTAAGCTAATGTGGCAATTTCAGGTTTTTAGCATATCAGACTTGCACGTCTTAATGGTTGCAGAAACCCAGATGTACGGACTAACTCCAGAATGGACACCAATGTTTACCTACATCAGAGGTGACCAATGAGTCATGACTGCTAGTGGATGAATGAAGCATGTATTCAGTCACATCCCAATAGGTCAGGAGATCCATTATGTGATCTCAAGCTTTCCTTGCAGGGTCTAGTAGAAACGTAGACCCAAAAATGTGCTTTTCCATCTACACTAGTACCTGACAGGAACCTGGAAGAGGAATCTTCCTTCCAGAGGTCATCTTTTCTTTTTAATTGTGGTAACATTGGTTTATAACATAAATTTCAGGTGTGTACCGTAATATTTCAATTTCTGTGTAGATTACATCATGTTCACCACCCAAAGACTAATTATAATCCATCACCACACTCATGTGCCTAATCACCCCTTTCACCCTCCCCCCACCCCCTCTGGTACCCCCAATCCAGTCTCTGTTGCTATGTGTTTGTTTGTCATTGTTTTTATCTTCTACTTATCAGTGAGATCATATGGTATTTGACTTTCTCCCTCTGACTTATTTTGCACAATACCCTCAAGGTCCATTCATGTTGTCACAAACGGCTGGATTTCATCCATTTTTTATGGCTGAATAATATTCTATTGTGCATATATATCACATCTTTATCCATTTGTCTCTTGTTGGGTACCTAGGTTGCTTCCAAGTCTTGGATATTGTGAATAATTCTGCAATGAACATAGGGATGCATGTATCTTTATGCATTCTTGTTTTCATGTTCTTTGGATAAATACCAAGCAGTGGGATAGCTAGATAGTAGGATAGTTCTATTTTTAATTTTTTGAGGAATCTCCATACTGTTTTCCATAGTGGCTGCAGCAGTTTGCACTCTCACCAGCAGTGTGTGAGAGTTTCCTTCTCTCCACATCCTCTCCAAGACTTGTTTCCTGTCATGTTAATTATAGCCATTCTGATAGGAGTGAGTCTTGATTTGCATTTCCCTGATCGCTAATGATGTTGAGCATCTTTTCATATGCCTTTTGGCCACCTGTATACCTTCATTGGAGAAATGTCTGTTCAGGTCTTTTGCCCATTTTTTAAATGTGTTGTATTTTTGTTATTGAGATGCATGTGTTCCTTATATATTTTGGATATTAAACCCTATCAGATATATGGTTTGAAAATACCTTCTCCCAATTGTTAGGTTGTCTTTTCATTTTGTTGATGGTTTCCTTTGCCTTGCAGAAGCTTTTAGTTTGATGTAGTCACATTTGTTTATTTGTTCCATTGTTTCCCTTGCTCCGTCAGACATGGTACTTGAAAATATGTTGCTAAGACCAATATTGAAGAGAGTACTGCCTCTGTTTTCTTCTAGAAGTTTCAAGTTTCAGGTCTTACATTCAAGTCTTTAATCCATTTTGAGTTAATTTTTGTGTCAGGTGTAAGATAATGGTCTACCTTCATTCTTTTGCATGTGGCTGTCCAGTTTTCCCAAAACCATTTATTGAAGAGGGTTTCCTTTCTCCATTGTCTGTTCTTGACTCCCTTTTCAAAAATTGGCATGTCCAGAGATGTGTAGGTTTATTTCAAGGCTCTCAATTCTGTTCTATTGATCTTTGTGTCTGTTTTTTGTGCCAACACCATGCTGTTTTGGTTACTATATCTTTGTAGTATATTTTTAATCAGTAAATGTGATACCTCCAGCTTTGTTCTTTTTTCTCAGGGTTCCTTTGACTATTCTGGGTCTTTTGTTGTTCCATATAAATTTTAGGATTCCTTGTTCTATTTCTGTGAAAAATATTGTTGGAATTTTTATAGGGATTGCATTGAATCTATAGATTACTTTAAGTATGGACATTTTAATTATGTTAATTCTTCTAATCCAAGAGCACAGAATATCTTTCCATTTCTTTGTGTCTTCTACTTCTTTCAACAATGTTTCATAGTTTTCAGTGTACAGATCTTTCACCTCCATTAAGTTTACTCCTGGGTATTTTATTCGTTTGTTGCAATTTTAAATGGGATTGTTTTCTTAATTTCTTTCTGTTACTTCCTTATTAATGTATAGAAATGCAGCTGGTTTTTGTAGATTTTGTATCCTGCAACTTTACTGTATTCACTTATTTCTAAAAGTTTTTTGGTGGATTCTTTAGGGTTTTATATATATAAAATCATGTCCTCTGCAAATAGTTTCACTTCTTCCTTTCCAATTTGGATTGCTTTTATTTCTTTTTCTTGCCTGATTGCTCTGGCTAAGACTTCCAATACTATGTTAAATAAGAGTTGCGAAAGTGGGCATCCTTGTCTGGTTCCTGTTCTTAGAGGGATAGCTTTCGGTTTTTCTCTATTGAGAATATTAGCTGTGGGTTTGTCATATATGGCTTTTATTAAGTTGAGGTACTATCCTTCTATATCCATTTTATTCAGAGTTTTTATCATGAAAGGGTGCTGTATCTTGTCAAATGCTTTCTCTGCATCTATGGAGATAATCATGTGATTTTTATTCTTCATTTTGTTGATGTGTATCATGTTGATTGATTTGCGGATGTTGAACCATCCCTGCATCCCTGGAATAAATCTCATTTGATCATGGTCTATGATCTTTTTAATGTATCATTGTATTTGATTTGCTGTTATTTTGTTGAGGATTTTTGCATCAATGTTCATAAGTGATGTTGGCCTGTAATTTTCTTTTTTAGTGTTGTCCTTGTCTGGTTTTGGTATCAGGATAATGTTGGCTTCAGAGAATGAGTTAGGAAGCCTCCCCTCCTCTTCAATTTTTTGGAAGAGTTTGAGAAGGATAGGTATTCAGTCTTCTTTGAATGTTTGGTAGAACTCACCAGGGAAGCTGTCTGGTCCTGAACTTTTATTTTGGGGGAAGCTTTTGATTAATGTTTTGATCTCCTTATTGGTGATTGGTCTATTCTTATTCTCTCTTCTCGATTCAGTTTTGGAAGGTTAAGATTCTAGGAATTTATGCATTTCTTAAAGATAATCCAATTTGTTGGCATACAGCTTTTCACAGTATTCTTATAATCTTTTGTATTTCTGAGGTGTCCATTGTAATTTATTTCATTTCTGATTTTATTTGAGCCTTCTCTCTTTTTTTCTTGGTGAGTTTAGTTAAAAGTTTACCAGTTTTATCTCTTCAGAGACTCAGCTCTTATTTTCATTTTCTCCTATTGTTTTTTTAGTCTCTATTCGATTTATTTCTGCTCTGATTTTTATTTCCTTCATTCTACTGATTTTGGGCTTTGTTTATCCTTATTTTCCAGTTCCTTTATGTGCTCTGTTAGACTGAGATTTTTCTTGTTTGCTGAGGTAGGCCTGTATTGCTATAAGTTTCCCTCTTAGAACCGATTTGGCTGTATCCCATAAATTTTGGCATGTCATATTTTCATTTTCATTTCTCTCGAGGTATTTGATTTCTCCTTTGATTTTTTTTTTCATTGACCCAATTGTTGTGCAGTAGAACTTTGTTTAATCTCCATGTATTTGTGGCTTTTCTGATTTTCTTCCTGTAATTGACTTCTAGTTTCATACTATTGTGGTCAGAAAAGATGCTTGGTATTCTTCAATCTTCTTAAATTTATTGAGACTTGTTTTGTGGCCTAATACATGATCAGTGCTGGAGAATGTTCCATGTGCATTTGAAAAGAATGTGTATTCTGCAATTTTTGATTGGAATGTTCTGTATATATCTACTAAGTCCATCTGCTCTAATGTGTCATTTAAGGGCAATGTTTCCTTATTGATCTTCTGTTTGGATGATCTATTCATTGATGTAAATAGAAGGTTAAATTCCCCTACTATTATTGTGTTGCTATCTATTTCTCCTTTTATTTCTGTTAATAATGGCTTTATATATTTAGGTGCTCCTATGTTGGGTACATAGATATTTACAAGTGTTGTATCCTCTTGTTGGATTGTTCCCTTTATCATTATGCAGTGCCCTTCTTTGTCTCGTGTTACAGTTTTTGTTTTTTAAAGTCTATTGTCTGATATAAGCATTGCTACTCCAGCTTTCTTTTCATTGCAATTTGCATAGAGTATCTTTTTCCATCCCTTCACTTTCAGTTGTAGTGTCTTTAGGTCTGAAGTGTGTCTCTTGCATGCAGCATATATATGGGTCTTGTTTTTTTTGTCCAATCAGCCACCCTGTACCTTTTGATTGGAGCATTCAGTCCATTGACATTTCAAGTAGCTCTTGATAAGTATGCCCTGATTTCCATTTTTGTTACTTTTTTCCTGCATGTTTTAGTAGTTCTTCTCTGTTCCTTTCTCCTCTTGCTCTCTTCCCTTCTGGTTTGATGGCTTTATTTGGTATGTTTGGGTTCCTTTCTCTTAATTTTTTGTGTATTTATGATATGTTTCTGGTTTGTGATTATGAGGTTCATATATAATACCCCACATATATAGCAATCTGTGTCCAGTTAATGGTCTCTTTAGTTTGACCTTTTTCTAAAACCTCTACTCTTTCACTCCTCTCCTCCCACATTTTGTTTTTGATAGCATGTCTAACCTCTTGTGTGTGTGTGTTTGTGTGTGTGTGTGTGTACCCATTACCCTCTTATCATGGAAACAGGTAATTTTAGTACTTTTATCTTTTGACTAGAGGTCATCTTTTCTATCTTGATCACTAATGTCAGTCTAGAAAAAGCCTATCCTAGGATCATCAACATGGGCCTCAAAAGGATAAACTCCTACCTAGTTAACTCTACCACCTCTGGTCTACTGATGTCAGTCAGTGTCTTCTGAGAAGCAGGTGCCAAAATGGAATTAGATATTTAAAAATGCCCTGTGGGAAGAGAAGGAGCAGCAAAAGGGGGAGAATCTTCAGAAGGGGATGCAGGTCTGACACCTGTCAAGGGAAAGGGAAGGAAGGATCGAGTAGGAAGAGCCTCTGACTGTATGCCAGCCCAGAGAAAGTTTTGGCCAGGCCAATAAGGAGCCTTAAACAAAGGTCACCCATAGAGTCCTGTGCTGGGCAGGACAAAGCCTTAGACTGGGAAATCATGGCCTTGGCATGAACTTGGCAGTAGATCCTGAAGGTACGGAAGCTTAGGGCTGTTGGCTATCTATACACCTCCAAGGATGCCTCAGTCAAATTTGGCGTAAATGTATAATCACTTGGTTTTAAGTCAAGAAAAGGGAAAACTTGCTTCATCTCACGGGCCAATGGTAGATACCACTCATAATACGTTGAGAAATCCCAATGTCTTTCTATGTATCAAGAAAGTACTGTGTTGAGTTATCAATGCCTGCCCTCAGGGAGGTTTGTGGCATCAGTGCTATACAACTAGCTATTTGCTTTGCCTGGTCTGAAGACTCTTATCTCAATTTGGTTATTTAATTTATTTTATTTCTCTCAAATTGATAAGAAGTATTAGAGACTTGGAAAGCAATGTCAACTCTTGTCCAAACAGTGCTATTAGCTGTTCTTAGACCACATTGACTATTTCTTGCTCTACCTCTGAACTGGCTATACAAGTCCCATGCTATAGAAATGAGGGGGTCTTTTTGTAATGATTTAACTAATAGCACAGTGGTAGAACATGGAGAAAATAGTGTAAAGGTCAACTAAGAGCAAGCATAAATATTAATAAGCAAACACCTTTTTGTACACTGGTAGAGTCACATTCATTGTTCTGACAATGAAAAAATCTAAGGTCAGTTCATAATATTCATTATCTTTTTACATGCTTAACTAATTCAGCATAGCCAATTATGTTGCCTCCGTTTACACCAATACTAACCATTTTTCTGACTGGTGCTCATAATACCTATGAGGTCAGGTTCTTCAACATTTTGGCTCCTGGGAAACCAATTTTTGCAGGATAATAATCATCCACTTTAAGAAGGTTATTTATGAACAATAAATCTCAATTTGGTAGTAATTCCTAAAGAGTTTATCAAAGACATGAGTATTTATTTTCTACCTTTCAGATTCTGAAATAATCTTAGATTTGGCAAAATAGGATTTTAATTCCACATAGTATTAGGAAAGGCCTGACCTTTTCTCTAAAATGTTTGTATTCTAGTTTCTTTTCAGATTTAATCTTTATAGTAAAGAAATGTTTTTGCTTCTGAGAATTCCAAAAGGCCAAAGAGCATATGAGTAGATGGGCTGGAACCTTGTTCACCATGGCATGTACTAATTTCACACTTTTATGAACATTCTCCTCATGCTCATCACTATCCAGGGCAGAAAAGGAAATGTAACTAAATAACATACCATTTCTGCTTTTTGTGCTTAGAATACGGTGAACATGCATTGCATTCCAAGTATAAGATCAGTAAATGTGTCCTTGCCTTGAAGTCATTTTGCATTCTTTGTACAATGAAAAGAGCTGGCAAGCTTTTGTGGCTTCGTTGTCTGAAATATGAAATGTTTGGGATGTTTCATACTTGTCACTCTGACTTTGGATTAGCAGCAGGTAGATGTGACTTAGAAGAGAACCAAGTATTGTGACAAGGACATTTGTCTCAAGTCTTTCCTAAGAGAACACAGGTGGCGTCTAAGAGTTTATAGTCTGATCCCAAGCGCCATTGTTGATATTCTATCCAACAACTGAGACAACACACGTCTCTACTCCAGGAAGATATTTTTTTTTAATTTTTCTTAATATTTTCTTTCCTCCCCACTTTTTTTTTTATTAAGGTTATGAAAGTTAACATCCTTGTGAAATTACAGTTGTACATCATTATTAGTCATGTTGTAGGTACACCACTTCACCCCTAGTGCCCTCCCCCCACCCCACTTCCCCCGACAACCACCGATCAGTTCTCTTTGTCCATATGTTAACTACCACCTATGAGTGGAGTCATACAGAGTTCGTCTTTCTCTGTCTGGCTTATTTCACTCAACATAATACCCTTAAGGTCTATCCATGTTGTTGTGATTGGGACGACTTTGTCCTTTTTTATGGCTGAGTAGTATTCCATTGTCTGTATATACCACATCTTCTTTCTCCAATCATCTGTTGCTGGGCACTTAGGTTGGTTCCACGTCTTGGCTATTGTGAATAATGCTGCGATGAACATAGGGGTGCATGGAACTTTTGGAATTGCTGATTTCAGGTTCTTAGGATAGATACCCAGTAGCGGGATGGCTGGGTCATAAGGTATTTCTATTCTTAACTTTTTGAGGAATCTCCATACTGTTTTCCATAGTGGCTGCACCAGTTTGCATTCCCACCAACAGTGTATGAGGGTTCCCTTTTCTCCACAGCCTCTCCAACATTTGTCACTCTTGGTTTTGGATATTTTTGCCATTCTAACAGGTGTAAGGTGATATCTTAGTGTAGTTTTGATTTGCATTTCCCTGATGATTAGTGATGATGAGCATCTTTTCATGTGTCTATTGGCCATCCGTATATCTTCTTTGGAGAAATGTCTGTTCATGTCCCCTGACCATTTTGTAATTGGGTTGTTTGATTTTTTTTTATTGTTGAGTTGTGTGAGTTCTTTGTATATTATGGAGATTAACCCTTTGTCGGATAAATAACTTGTGAATATTTTTTCCCAATTAGTGGGCTGTTTTTTTGTTTCAATCCTGTTTTCCCTTGCCTTGAAGAAGCTCTTTAGTCTGATGAAGTCCCATTTGTTTATTCTTTTTCTTGTTTCCCTCATGTGAGGGGTTATGGTGTCCAAAAAGATTCTTTTGAAGCTGATGTCAAAGAGTGTACTGCCAATATTCTCTTCTAGAAGACTTATTGTTTCAGGCCTAATCTTTAGGTCTTTGATCCATTTTGAGTTTATTTTAGTAAATGGTGAAAAAGAATGGTTGATTTTCATTCTTCTACATGTGGCTGTCCAGTTTTCCCAGCACCATTTGTTGAAGAGACTTTCTTTCCTCCTTTGTAGGCCCTCAGCTCCTTTGTCAAAGATTAGCTGTCCATAGATGTGTGGGTTTCTTTCTGGGCTTTCAATTCTGTTCCATTGATCTGTGCATCTGTTTTTGTACCAGTACCATGCTGTTTTGATTACCATAGCTTTGTAGTGTGTTTTGAAGTCAGGGATTGTGATGCCTCCAGCTTTGTTCTTCTTTCTCAAGATTGCTTTAGCAATTCGGGGTCTTTTGTTGCCCCATATGAATTCTAGGATTCTTTGTTCAATTTCTGTAAAGAATGACATTGGAATTCTGATTGGGATAGTGTTGAATCTGTAGATTGCTTTAGGTAGTATGGACATTTTAACTATGTTTATTCTTCCAATCCATGTGCATGGAATGTCTTTCTATCTCTTTATGTCATCGCCGATTTCTTTCAAGAAGGTCTTGTAGTTTTTGTTGTATAGATCTTTCACTTCCTTGGTTAAATTTATCCCAAGGTATTTTATTCTTTTTGTTGCAATCGTGAATGGGATTGAGTTCTTGAGATCTTTTTCTGTTAGTTCATTGTTAGCATATAGAAATGCTACTGATTTATGTATGTTGATTTTATACCCTGCAACTTTGCTGTAGTTGTTGATTGTTTCTAATAGTTTTTCTATGGATTCTTTGGGGTTTTCTGTATATAAGATCATGTCGTCTGCAAACAGCGAGAGTTTTATTTCTTTGTTGCCTATTTGGATTCCTTTTATTTCTTTTTCCTGCCAAATTGCTCTGGCCAAAACCTCCAGTACTATGTTGAATAAGAGTGGTGAAAGCGGGCACCCTTGTCTTGTTCCTGTTCTGAGAGAGATGGGTTTCAGTTTTTGTCCGTCGAGTATGATGTTGGCTGTGGGTTTGTCATATATGTCCTTTATTATGTTGATCACTTTCCTTCTATACCTATTTTATTGAGGGTTTTTATCATAAATGGATGTTGGATCTTGTCGAGTGCTTTCTCTGCAACTATTGAGATGATCATGTGGTTTTTATTTCTCATTTTGTTAATGTAGTGAATCACGTTGATTGACTTGCAGATGTTGAACCATCCCTGTGTCCCTGGTATAAATCCCACTTAATCATGGTGTATAATCTTTTTGATATATTGCTGTATTCGGTTTGCCAAAATTTTGTTGAGGATGTTTGCGTCTATGTTCATCAGTGATATTGGCCTGTAGTTTTCCTTCTTTGTGTTGTCCTTGTCAGGTTTGGGGATCAGGGTGATGTTGGCTTCATAGAATGTATTAGGGAGTGCTCCATCTTCCTCTATTTTCTGGAATAGTTTGAGAAGGATAGGTATTAAATCTTCTTTGAATGTTTGGTAGAATTCTCCAGAGAGGCCGTCTGGTCCTGGACTCCTACTTTTGGGGAGGTTTTTGATTACTGTTTCTATTTCTTTACTTGTGATTGGTCTATTCAGATTCTCTGTTTCTTCCTGATTCAATTTGGGTAGGTTGTATGAGACTAGGAATTTATCCATTTCTTCTAGGTTGTTCAATTTGTCGGCATATAGTTTTTCATAGTATTCTCTTATGGTCCTTTGTATTTCTTCGGTATCTGTTGTGATTTCTCCTCTCTCGTTTCTAATTTTATTTATTTGAGACTTCTCTCCTTTTTTTTTTTTAGTGAGTCTGGCTAAGGGTTTGTCAATTTTGTTAATTTTTTCAAAGAACCAATTCTTTGTTTCATTGATCCTTTCTACTTCTTTTTTGTTTCAATATCATTTATTTCTGCTCTAATTTTTATTATTTCCCTCCTTCTACTGACTTTGGGCTTTGTTTGTTCTTCTTTTTCTAATTCCGTTAGGCGTTTGAGGTTGTTTATGTAAGATTTTCTTGCTTATTGAGGTGAGCCTGTATTGCAATAAATTTCCCTCTTAGGACTGCCTTTGCTGCATCCAAAATTATTTGGTAAGGTGTGTTTTCATTTTCATTTGTCTCCAGATAATGTTTGATTTCTTCTTTAATTTCTTCAATAATCCATTGTTTGTTCAGTAGCATGTTGTTTAGTCTCCACATTTTTGGCCCTTTCCCAGCTTTATTCTTGTAGTTGATTTCTAGTTTCATAGCATTATGATCAGAAAAGATGCTTGATATTATTTCAACCCTCTTGAACTTATTGATGCTTGCTTTGTTTCCCAAGATATGGTCTATCCTTGAGAGAATGTTCCATGCGCGCTTGAGAAGAATGTGTAACCTGCTGTTTTTGGATGAAGTGTCCTATATATATATCTATTAGGTACATCTGATCTAATTTTTCATTTAATTCTATAATTTCCTTGTTGATTTTGTGTCTGGATGATCTGTCCATTGGTGTTAATGAGGTGTTGAGGTCCCCTACTCTTATTATATTGCTATTGATGTCTCCTTTTAGTTTTGTTAATAGTTTCTTTATGAATTTTGGTGCTCCTGTGTTAGGTGCATATATATTTATAAGTGTTATGTCATCTTGGTGGAGAGTCCCTTTTATCATTATATACTGCCCCTCTTTGTCTTTCTTTATCTGTTTTGCTTTGAAGTCTACTTTGTCTGATATAAGTATGGCAACACCTTCTTTCTTTTGTTCATTATTTGCTTGGAGTATTGTCTTCCACCCCTTCCCTCTGAGTCTGCATTTGTCTTTGGGGCTGAGGTGTGTTTCCTGGAGGCAACATATTGTTGGATCTTGTTCTTTGATCCATCCTGCCACTCTGTGCCTTTTGATTGGAGAGTTCAATCCCTTCACGTTTAGAGTGATTATTGAAACGTGGGGGCCTACTGTTGCCATTTTATCACTTGTTTTCTGGTTCTTTTGCATTTTGTCCTGATGGAGAGCTGTTACTTTGTGTTACTGTCCTTCTGCTTGTCTCCTTTGTTCTGGATTTTGTAATCCCTTTCCTTCTTTTGATTTTTCAGGAATGAGGTTCTTCCTGAGCATTTCTTGAAGAGAAGGTTTTGTGGCGATGAACTCCCTTAACTTTTGTTTATCTGGGAAAGTTTTTATTTCTCCATCGTATTTGAAGGATATTTTCGCTGGGTAGAGTATTCTTGGCTGCAGGTTTTTGTCCTTCAGAGTTTTGAATATTTCATTCCAATCTCTTCTAGCCTGTAAGGTCTCTCCTGAGAAATCTGCTGATAGCCTTATGGGGTTTCCTTTGTAAGTTATTTTCTTCTGCCTGGCTGCCCTTAGTATTTTCTCTTTGTCATTGACTTTTGCTAGTTTCACTACTATATGCCTTGGTGTTGGTCTTCTTGCGTTAATAAAATTTGGAGATCTGTTGGCTTCTGTCACATGAAGTTCCATCTCTCTTCCCAAGTTTGGAAAGTTCTCAGTTATTATTTCTTTGAACAGGCCTTCTGCCCCCTTCTCCTTCTCTTCTCCCTCTGGTATACCTATAATCCTTATGTTGCATCTCCTAATTGAGTCGGATAATTCTTGTAGAGTTTCTTCATTTCTTTTTAGTCTTAGTTCTCTCTCCTCCTCTGTCTGCAGCATTTCTATATTCCTATCCTCCAAATTGCTAATTCTGTCCTCCATATTATCGACCCTACTGTTCAGAGAGTCCAGATTTTTCTTGATATCCTCCATTGTGTTATTCATCTCCAGTATTTCTAATTGGTTCTTCTTTATCGTGTCAAGCTCTTTTGTGACATAGCTCCTGAATTCATTGAGTTGTCTATCTGAATTCTCTTTTAACTCATTGAGTTTTTTAATAATGGCAGTTTTGAAATCATCGTCATTTAGGTTATAGAGTTCATTGTCTTTGGGATTGTTTTCTGGGTGCTTATCATTTTCCTTCTGTTCTGGAGATTTAATATATTTTTTATACTGCTTGATGGCGTGGATTTGTGCCTCCGCATAGAGATAGAGTTTAGTCGCTGCTTCCACTTGTTGCGACTGGTGGGGGGGGTGGGGCAGCTGTTTAGACTGCACCAACCAGGAACCCTGTCAGCTGTTACTGACTGGACCTGGACCCCTCCTTGTAGTCACAGTGGTCCTGTGGGGTCCCTCGTCAGTTGTGGGGCAATTGCAAGGGGGCCTCAGGCTGCTGGTGCCTACTGTTGCAGCCCACTTAGACGCGCTCCCTCCTTGTGGTCTGCAGCAGTGTTGTGGGCTTTCCCACAGCCAGGAGCAGGATCACCTATAATCGCCGCTTTGTCCCTAACAGAGCCCACAAGATCACACTTGTCCACTATAGGTCCCAGCAGAGCTATGGGTATCTTCTGCAGTCTGTCGTTAGCTCACCTAGCTGTGCTACTTTTGCCCCAGGGCCTTCCCACCTTGCAATTGCCAGTCAGGACCTCTCCACTAGTGCTGTGCAGAGGCTTTCACTGAGGCTGCTGTAGGAACCTGGAGTTCCCCCCTGGGCTATGTAGCTGTTTCACCGGAGCTCCACTCTGCGCCACTCTACTCTCATGGATCTCTGGGAGCCCCTTGCCTCGTCTGGGACATGGCCAGAGTCCGTGGGCCTGGCGGTGGTTTGTAAGCTGCTGCCTTGTGGGCAATTCTGCTCTAGGGAGCTTCCTGGGGTTCTAAATGCTGGGCGGGGCCTCCCTGCCAAAGGCGAGCAGAGGCCCTCCCTGCTGGGAGAGTGTGGGACCCTACAGCATCCCCCCAGGCCACAGAGCTGTGTGTTGGAGCTCCACCCAGTCCCCAAGCACATCCACAGGAAGGCTGGGCACCCCCTGCACCCACCCGTGTGCTGGAGACCATGGGCCCAGCAGCAGCTAGTGGTCTGGTGCCATGCTGGGGAATCCACCCACCAGGAGCTTCCCTTTGTCCTGGATTCTGGGCGGGGACTCCCTGCTAATGGCGAGCAGAGGCTTTCCCTGCCAGGGAGGTGCGGGATCCCAGAGCCTCCCCCCAGGCCGCAGAGCCAGGCACTGGACCTCCAACCATAGCCCAGAGCATGTCCACAGGATGTCCAGGCGCCCCCTGCACTGACCCATGCACCAGAGACCATGGGCCCAGCAGCAGCTTGTGGTCTGGTGCCGTGCCGGGGAATCCGCCCACCAGGAGCTTCCCTTTGTTCTAAATTCTGGGCGGGGTCTCCCTGCTAATGGTGAGCGGAGGCTTTCCCTGCCGGTGGGTGCAGGACCCTGGGGATTCCCCCTCGGCTTAGGTATAATCTCAGGGGGCTTGAGTAGGGCTGTTGTCACCTGTTTCCACTGTCACTCCACTGGCGGGTGCACACTCCCGCCCTTGGTGTGTGGTGATGCCATGGGGGAGTCCGCTGGAAGAGAGCCTCCTGCAGGAACTAGGCTGTCCAGGGGTTGGGGGTCAGGGGTCGGAGAGTTTTCACCTATTTCCACCTCCTCCTGGGGGGAAGTCCGTCCGCCTTCCAATGTATACTAGCAGGAGACTCTTAGGCATCTTGAGATGCTATCTGGATATCCTTTGTTAATCAGTGAATGTCCAATTAGTTGTAGATTCGATGGGGGAGAGATAAAAAAGACCACTCACTCCACCATCTTGGTCCCACCTATTAGCACACTCTTATTGCAATTGTCCCCTTAATTGGGTTGGTACCCAGTGTAGCTGGTTGCTAGGCTCAGGGGCGTACAGTTGTGATAGGCCTGAGGCCAACAAGGCTGAGGTCAGTTCTCATTGGAGTGCAGCTGAGTAGGGCTAGCCCTTGGCATGGAGGCACTCAGTTGTTTCAGGCTTTGGAAGGTGGGGCTGATCCTTTTTATGGCTATTTGTGAAACACAAGTCTTCTGCCACTGATAAGCCTCACCCCCCTCTGGACCACATACAGTCAGCACAGTCCTGGTCCATGCGCACTTCTCAACCCCCTGGAGTGTACCCCACCGCCACACTGCAGAGGCCCCCACCTCTGCCCCAGTGCCCCCCACAGTTCACACAAGCCCTGCCCCACAGAGGCAGACACCCTTGCCTGCCTGTAGAGGATCAAGGCACCCAGTCAACGGCAGGCTGAAAAGTAGCCTGATGGCTTGCTGTTAGGTGGGGCCAGTCCCTAGGGCAGGTTGCCTGCCCTGGCTGAACTGGATTAAATCTGTGCTCTAGTGGGTGTGGCAGACCCCTGGGCTAACAGCCCAAGGGACTCATCTCAATGGCCCCCACCTGTGTTTGTATCAGCACGCCTGGACCAGCTCAGAGCAACGGCCCCCACCAATGTCTCAGTCTCCGGAGAGGATCCTCCTCTCACCAAGATGCCCCCAGAGCCCACCAGGTGAGTCTCGTTTCACCAAAGGACAGTCAGCCTTCTCTCTGGTGATTTTAGGTTGCTGCAATGAGTGAGTTTGTGCATGGGCCCTTTAAGACCCAGATATGTTCGGTTTTCGGCCCATAGCTTTTCTGGGGTGTCCTCACTGCAGTTAATAGCCAGCAAAGCCAGACAGTAAGACCCCCCCCTCTCAGTTGGGCTGAGTCCGAAGGATGGTTACAGCAGTATTGCCCCTGCTCCAGATCTCACTCCTCCAGGGAGGGCTGCGTACATTACGTTGGCTCCCGCCTGGCCAGCTGAGATGCTCCGCTGCTCCCAAAGGTGGCTTTTTTCCTCTCTGGCCAGAGTTACTGTCTCTTCTGCTTTCGTCAGGACTGTCCCTTGTTGTGGGGGTTCTTTTTATCCAGTTTTCAGTTTTCAATCCAGGGTGATTCTTCCTAAAATTGTTGTAACCTGGTTGTGTTTGTGGGAGGAGGCGAGTTCAACATCTGCTCATAGTGCCATCTTGATGAGAACTCCAGGAATAGGTTTTAAAACCAGACAATGAAATCCTTTCTTGACTTTTCATAACAGAATGTGTAGGCCACTGTGTCTGAAAGGTCACAATTCAGAGTTCCACATCTTACATAAAATACTTGATTTTAGATGTTTATCTGCACTTCGGTATACTCTTTGAGAGAACCAAATTGCCTTAAAAGGCTGGTAGGAAGTCATGTATGACTACATAATTTAGGAGAGAAATCCCTAATATTTGTTTTAAACAATATTTATATAAAAATAGACATGGTGAAATGCGTCTCCACGACAAACTGAATATATTACTGTAGGAAACAAAAACACACTTTTCTTAATCTTATTGTTCATGTTAATTTGTGTTAGACTGGAATCTATAAAATTCAGATGCCAAGATGCAACTAAATGTGCAAAGATTATGTTTAGAAAAACTTGCATGAAGGTAAAAATGGAGGAAGCCTTGGAAGACTGAGCGAGCCATCAGTCTGTGATGCAAGTATGACCCCAGTGAAGGAGAAAGGGAGACAAGTTTGGATGAAAGTGTCTAAGACAGCCACACAATTTAAGGAAGGTTTGACAAAGCTGTTGGAGTGCTGGAACTGCCAAAAGGGAATCCTGTCTCCCAGGAAAGGGATGGCTTTGGTACCCCAGCCATTTGTCAATGGGGAGCTGCCCTAGGTAGGCGTGGCCTCAGCGCAAATGTAGAGATGGGTTTCAACGAGCACTAGCTGGACCTCCGTCCATTCCCTTCCTGAAGTAGCTCTGTGGTTTGTATAAGCATGCTTCCCACAATTCTGTTTACTGAATATTGGAAGAAAATACACAAACAAATCTTCAGGTATACACAAATGATGGGCCATTAAAGACTTGGACCTGGGGAAAGGAGATGGTTCATTCTTATAGTCTCTAGACATGATTGCCAACCTTTCACCCTTGAATAACTTAACCTATGGCTGTGTGTCAGCTTCTGTTGAGTAGCACACTGGGATCACCTCAAACCTGTCTGCCCTTATGTGGCAGACCTATTTCCTTGGAGGTTTTGACTCCTATCACTGCATGGAAGTGTGTGTAGAAAAAATCAGTCCCTCAAATTTATCTTTGGGGCTGTTTGAGAGTGACAGTCTCTGGGCATGCTGTCATAGCCCTTAATCAGGTTTTACCTCCTGTGTCACTGAGGCTTAGATGCAACGACAGAGAAGTCATGCGGAATGAAATGTGGTTAAAGTGTGAACCAACCACAGTCCTCCAAGTTAGCCAATCTGGGTTTGACCAAAGAACAAGGTAAGAAGATATCTTTCCAGATGACTTTCTGACTTTGTGGGTAACGTGTCAAGCAGTGTGTCAATTTAGGCTCTCCAATAATCAAGCACCAAGATGTAAGTTCTTTATGAAAATAGCTGTAAGGATAACAAGAAGAGAACAGGAGTATGTGGGGAGAGACTTTGGAGCGCAGTGCAGGCCTGACACTGAAACAGGAAGGGAAGGGAGTTGGTAAGAGGATAGAGTACAGTGCAGGTCTGAGAAAGTTTGGGCCAGCCGTGGGAAGCACTGGCACAAAGACTGATATAAAGGAGTCCTGCGTCAGACAGGAGTGGCCAGGTTCCTATAACGGCCATGCTCTGTATTGGCTGGAAACATCCCAAGAAGAGGGTTGGCCACAGTAGATATTGCAAGAGATTTGAAGGGGCAGCAGCTGGAGGACTGTCCCCACCAACTAGTCATCTTGCAGATGATATTCTTGAACAGAAATTTGAGCAGCATATCTCTATGGCACCAGAGGTTACAACTTGAATGGAGAAACACATCTGTGCAGTACATGTTCAAAAAATGATTCCTCTTTCTTTCCCTTGGGTTTGGGGAAGGATGAAGGGCCAAAATCATTGAGGACACACAAAGATGTTCTCCATCCAGTTTTTGAAGGCCTAATGTTTTTCCAGACATAGCCCTGAGCTTAGGGTAAGAAACTTGCTTTAGCTGAGCATATACAGTATCTATTAGGCTTGGTCTTGAAGCTTGCTCCTCAGCCCTCTGCTGTCGTTCTGCAAGGGATGAAGGCCTTCTGGAAAATTAGTGTGAATGACAGAGGCATCTCTGTTAAGTCTTTACATATTTGTTAACTATCCTCATTTACTCCATATCCTTCTGCAGAACATTGACTTCACTTAGGAACAACTATACATCTCTACTGTTATGAACATTGTTACTCCAATCCCTTTCAGTGCTAGAAGCATTGCATTGCCAATAGAAGCCTGTAACATTTTCCCAGGTTACCTGTGGTAAAATCTTGACTTTGGCAACCACTGCATGCCTGGGACTTTCTAAATTACCTATATTCCATTTGAGGTCTTCAAATCCTGTCAAACTGCCTGCTCTCTTTAACCACTCAAGAAATCATCATTTGAGAGCCTCACAGAATCCTGGAGGATTTTCTTCAGAAAACACTAAAGTTTGTACTCTAAGGGAATAGAACCAAAGGGTTACCAGGTAGGCCCAGTCAAAGGGGCTAAAAGAAACATGATACTAAAATCAAGACATGCCATGGTGTGACCTAAACCCTGCTGATTGTCCTCTGTAACTAGCCATGCATGTGAGACTTCCTTATCTAGGAATTTAAACTCCCTATTTCAAATAAGTGAGATTAACAATCAATCCTTGCCTTTCTGGAATATTCCTGTAGAGGTAAAGCTTTCGGATATGGTAGTTCTGTTGACTATTAAATGTGATTATCTGGTCATAGTGGCCTCACAGCCAAGCTCCTGATATCAGCTTACATATCATGAACCAAGACCAACTCTTGATCTTGCTATTATCACAGTCCATGGAGGAAGGAATTTACAGATATTGAGATTCCCTATTACAGCTATCAACAGAAAAGACTTCAGTTTGGTTCTAGACTGTGAGGTGAATGAAAAAGAGAGAGAAAACATAGAACTGGGGATGTTGGAATGTGGGGATAGAAAACCTACCAAATAACTCTGTCCACAAAAGGTCCCAGTGGACACTCTGTTCCCCAAAGCAATAGGGAATGCAGTGTTGACAGGTCACTACCATCGTCAAGAAACTCAGTGGTGGCCTGTAGCCCAGGGCTGACAATAAGAGACAGCATTATAAATGTGAACTTTTCAGAAGCAGTGGGGATGATACCATACAGAAATAACATAACCTAGGTGGCAGTACTTAACTATCTTAAAGATGTTTGGGACAATTGTCATGAGGCAAGATCTGCAGGGTTGACCTATGGAGAATTTTAAGAAAATGTGTAATAGAACAGTGCGTCCCTGAGGGCAAGATAGGTGGAAGGAGTGGCAACAACAGTATAACTCAATCTATGAAACCAGAGGCAATCAAGCGTGGATGATGATTGAGGGCAGCCATGATATTAAAGAGTCGTAATCTCTTGACAAGTTTCCAGACCTGAGCCTCTTTTCAGACCTGGAAACCAAGGACTAAAAGAGTCTGGGTCTCCTGGAAGACAGACTCTGTAACACCTTGCTAGGTATACAAGGTTATAATTTCCCACTTCTTCCCTAAAGACCCTAAACTTATTACTTGAGCTACCAACACTGGGTATTTCTTTCTCCAAACATTTTATGACTATTACACACAGATTCCAAGACAACATATCTAGATATCCATAGAATGATCATGGTCCTCCTGTTAGAGAGTCTATGTGTTGGGCCAGATAATTGATGGAGTCCTGGCCCAGGCTCAGTGTTTATGGACCTGCCCAATCGTCATTTCTTTGTCAACTGACTGCATGATTGGAATGAAAACACTTGGTCATTGGCACTTCTTAGCCTGTGGGTTAAGAGCTATCATCATGGAGAAGACCAAATAGACAAATCTAAAACTAACCATCTAACAGCCAAAATAGAAACTCAAATATTGCATTTGAGTGGTACTGGAAAAGATTAATTAGATTTAATTTTCAGGTCCTGTTGTATAAGATTAGGATTCAGTCAGTAAATGGGTGTTTACTGTGTGTCTGCCACCATTGTAAGTCCGGGCGATACTCAGAGATGCAAGAGGAATATCCCTGCCATCAAGAAGCTTAACATAGACTGGACATAAGTAAACTCTGTAATCTCTTAGAAAGTGTTCACACTATAAATGGAGTGGGATAAGGGAGGAGTCAGTAATGCTGGTGTACAAGGATCTAACTTTTAAATGGTTGATCGGGGTTGAATTCACTGAAGGAACTCTGAACCAAACTAG
Source organism: Equus asinus (assembly GCF_041296235.1). NCBI lineage: Eukaryota > Metazoa > Chordata > Mammalia > Perissodactyla > Equidae > Equus > Equus asinus. Next base: position 68,920,032 of record NC_091794.1, read on the forward strand.
GAGGAGGTAAGGGAATAAGCAGGTAGCTATCTGGAGGAAGCAGACATGAGCTGGATTCTGCTGACATATTCCCGAATGGCAACAGAGCAACTCTGAGATTCCCAGGATGTGGGAGGCGGGAGGAATCATCCAACAATCCTGCTCCCTATTGATTGAGAATTGTCCCCATGGTGTTTAATCTTCAATACACAATATAAAGCTGAATTTTCAGGAGTTTGGAATTAGTCACTTTCGGACCCACACTAATTATCTACTTTACTACACAAAATGAATGCTATCTGTCATTCCTCCATTTGAGGAATCTGGCAACTTTGAGGCTGGTGCCTAGAGTGAAGAAGCTCTGGATGGTTCCATCGGCCATTTACTCCTCAATTAGACAGGCTTTCAGATTCTACTTCTGAGGCTGGCTATCAAACAAATGCTTTTCTACTTTTTCAACATTAAACTATAATCACAAAAGAAAGTATGCAAATATACAGTTCCTTTAATTATCAAGTGCTTTTCTCTGAGTGATTCTTTACAGGCTTCTGATCTGAGACATAGCCTGGCCTCCTTCTCCTTGACTTTATCCATTAACCTTCCCCACTAGCTCATCTGGGCTCTGAGTTTTGCTTTAACCAGCTAGAGCAGCTTACCATGGAGGCCAAATAGCTTAGAATCCAATATACAGGCTTCTCATATCTCTGAATTAGAAGCTCTTCCTATACTCTGGCCAGAAGAATTACTGGAGGAGCCACCTCCCTGTTGGGGCTTGGTTAGATCTGTCGCACATCAAGGATTGATGGTTTGTGAGCAGCTCTAAGCAGAAGAGATCAGCTCATCCTGGGGATTAGCACATTTTGAAAGTGCATTTTTTCCCCCTTGTAAGTTACTTCCTTAGGGAAAACAGAAGCTTCTAAATATCTCCAGTTTCCATATTACTCTATACTCTTGAATTTAGTACTCTGTATGCCATAGTTCAGGTTCAACTGTCTTCTTTCACATGACCAGCCAGTAATACAAAACAAATTTCGAAATATCTTTAACTGAAACAGTAACAGCAGGTGGCCAGACTTCACAGCTCACACCACAGTGCTTCACTGTGTCTGAAAATAGTGGGAAGAGCCACAGTTTCTCTGGGCCTTCTAAAGTCGGACCCAAGGGTTAGAGCTTTTTCAGCTCCAGCCTGGGGAGGACATGATGTGGACAATGTCAAAGCCTGGCCTCATCCTGGACACGCTGTGGCCAGGGATGTTGGACATGATGGGCACCAAGTGGGGTCTCCTTTTGAGCAAGGGGTTGTGTGTCACAGGAGGCAGGGAGGGCTAAGAATTTCAGAAGGTATATGAATTGTTCCCGTGCAATCTTGGAGAGTTTCTCATCAAGCTTCTGATAATGATATCTCCCTGTATTCTTGAAGTGTTACAGAAATCACCAACATATCAAAGTTCCTTTTGGTCATAAAACTTGAAATTAGCATATTGGCCCTAAATTTTCTCTAATAAGGTAGAACAGAAATTGGCAAGTTGTTTTTACCTAATGTGCAATTCAGCTTTTTTAGTACAAAGTCTAAGCATTGTATATATTAATGTTTGCAGTACCCAGACATGTGGGCCAACTGCTGAACAGACACGGATGTTAACTGCATCAGAGGTGACTGTTAGTGGATGAATGAAGCATGTGTTCAGTCACATCCAAATATGGTAGGAGATGCATTATGTGATCTCAGAATCATTCCTTGCAGGGTCTTGGAGGAAGAAACATGGGCCCCAAAAACGTGCTTTACTGTTCTACACTAGTACCTGGCAGGTGCCTGGAAGAAAAACCTTCTTTCTGGAGGTTATCTTTCTATCCTGATCACCACTTCCAGCCTAGAAAACTTTTTCCTGGGATCACCAACATTGTCAGCAAAAGGATAAACTCCTGCCTAACTCTGATACCTTTGGTCTACCAATGTGTCAGTCAGGGTATTTTTTTAAAAATTTTTAATTGAGATTCGTAAGTTTACATCATTGTGAAATTTCAGTTGTACACTATTTCTTGTCTGTCATCACATAAGTGCTCCCCTTAACCCTCTGTGCCCACCTTCCACCCCCCTTCCCCTGGTAACCACTGAACTATTTTCTTTGTCCATGTGTTTGTTTTATATTCTGCATATGAGCGAACTCATATGGTGTTTGTCTTTCTCAGTCTGGCTTATTTCACTTAGCATAACACACTCCATCTCCATCCATGTTGTTGCAAATTGGATGATTTTGTCTTTTTTATAGCTGAGTAGTATTCCATTGTGTATATATATCACATCTTCATCTAATCATTGATCAATGGGCAGTTGGATTGTTTCCATGTCTTGGCTATTGTACACAGTGCTGCAATGAACAAAGGGGTGCATATGTTACTTTGGATTGTTGGTTGCAAGTTGTTTGGGGAGATACCCAGTAGTGGGATAGCTGGGTCATATGGTATTTCTATGTTTAGTTTTTTGAGGAATCTCCATACTGCTTTCCATAGAGGCTGCAACAGTTTGCACTCCCACCAGCAGGGTATGAGTGTTCTCTTTTCTCCACACTCTCTCCAACATTTTTTGGTTTTGGTCTCGGTAATTACAGCCATTCTGACTGGTGTAAGGTGATATCTCATTGTAGTTTTGATTTGCATTTCCCTAATGATTACTGATGTTGAGCAACTTTTTATGTGCCCCTTGGCCGTCTGTATTTCTTCCTCTGAAAAATGTTCATAATCCTCTGCCCAATTTTTGATCTGGTTGTTTTTTGTTGAGTTGTGTGAGTTCGTTATATACTTTGGATATCAACCCCTTGTCTGATAAATGATTTGCTAATATTGTCTCCCAGTTGGTGGGTTGTCTTTCCATTTTGTTAATGGTTTCCTTTTCTTTGTAGAAGCTTTTTAGTCTGATGTAGTCCCATTTGTTAACTTTTTCTTTTGTATCCCTTACCAGAGTAGACATGGTATTTGAAAAGATGTGGCTAAGACCAACGTCAAAGAGTTGGTCTATATTTTCTTCTAGGGTTTTTATGGTTTCAGTTCTTACCTTCAAATCTTTAATCCATTCGGAGTTAATTTTTGTGTATGGTGCAAGATAATGGTCTACTTTCATTCTTTTGCATATATCTGTCCAGTTTTCTCAACACCATTTATTGAAGAGATTTTGGTTTCTCCATTGTATGTTCTTGGCTCCTTTGTAAAGATTAACTGTCCATAGATGTATGGTTTTATTTCTGGGCTTTCAATTTCGATCCATTGATCTGTTTGTCTGTTTTTTTTGTGCCAGTATCATGCTGTTTTGATTACCATAGTTTTGTAGTATGTTTTGAAGTCAGGGATTGTGATACCTCCAGCTTTGCTCTTTTTTCCTCAAGATTGCCTTGGCTATTCGGGGTCTTTTGTTGTTCCATATAAATTTTTGGACTCTTTGTTCTATTTCTGTGAAGAATGTCATTGGGATTTTTATTGGGATTCCATTGAATCTGTAGATTGCTTTAGGTAGTATAGACATTTTGATGATGTTTATTCTTCTCACCCATGAACATGGAATATCTTTCCATTTCTTTATGTCTTCCTCAATTTCTTTCAATAACAACTTACGGTTTTCAGTGCACAGGTCTTTTACCTCTTTGGTTAAGTTTATTCCTAGGTATTTTATTCTTTTTGTTGTGATTGTAAACAGGATTGTATTCTTGATTTCTTTTTCTGCTAGTTCATTGTTAGTGTATAGGGATGCAACTGTTTTTTTAAATTGATTTTGTAACCTGCAACTTTGATGTAGTTGTTGATTATTTCTAGTAGTTTCCTGGTGGATTCTTCAGGATTTTCTATATATAGAAACATATCTGCAAATAGCAAAAGTTTCACTTCTTTCTTTCCAATCTGGAATCCGTTTATTTCTTTTTCTTGCCTGATTGCTCAGGCCAATACCTCCAGTACTATGCTAAATAGGAATGGTGAGAATGGTCACCCTTGTCTTGTTCCTGTTCTCAGATGGGGTGGCTTTCAGTTTTCCACCATTAAGTATGATGCTGGCTGTGGGTTTGTCATATATGGCCTTTATTATGTTGAGGTACTTTCCTTCAATACCCATTTTATTGAGAGTTCTTATCAAAAATAGATGTTGGATCTTGTCAAATGCTTTCTCTGCATCTATTGAGATGATCATGTGATTTTTATTCCTCATTTTGTTAATGTGGTATATGACATTGATTTGCGGGTGTTGAACCATTCCTTCATCTCTGGAATGAATCCCACTTGATCATGGTGTATGATTCTTTTAATGTATTGCCATGTTTGGTTTGCCAATTTTTTGTTGAGGATTTTTGCATCTAACTTCATCAGTGATATTGGCCTGTAGTTTTCCTTCTTCATGTTATCTTTGTCTGGTTTTGATATCAGGGTAATGTTGGCCTCATAGAAGATGTTAGGATGTGTTCCACCTTCTTCAATATTTTGGAATAGTTTGAGAAGGATAGGTACTAAATCTTCTTTGAATGTTTGGTAGAATTCTCCAGAGAAGCCATCTGGTCCTGAACTTTTGTGTTTTGGGGGTTTGTGACAAGTGCTTCAATCTCTGTACTTGTGATTGATCTGTTCAGATTCTCTGTTTCTTCTTGATTAAGTTTTGGGAGGTTGTATGAATCAAAGAATTCATCCATTTCTTCCATGTTAGAGAATTCCTGGGCATATGGTTTTTCCATAGTATTCTCTTATAATCCTTTGTATTTCTGCAGTATCTGTTGTAAATTCTCCCCTTTCATTTCTAATTTTATTTATTTGAGACTTCTCTCTTTTTTTCTTGGTGAGTCTGGCTAAGGATTTGTCAATTTTGTTTATCTTCTCGAAGAACCAGCTCTTATTGATGCTTTTTACTGTTTTTTTAATCTCCATTTCATTTATTTCTGCTCTTATTTTTATCTCCTTCTTTCTGCTGACTTTGGGCTTTGTCTGTTCTTTTTCTAGCTCTGTTAGGTGCATTTTAAGGTTATTTATTTGAGATTTTTCTTGCTTGTTGAGATGGGCATGTTTTGCTATGAATTTCCCTCTTATGACTGCTTTTGCTGCATCTCATAAGAATTGGTAGGTTGTATTTTCATTTTCATTTGTCTCCAGGTATTTTTTAATTTCCTCTTTGATTTCTTCAATGATCCAATGGTTGTTCAATATGTTTAGTCTCCACGTATTTCTGACTTTCCCAGTTTTGTTCTTGTGGTTGATTTCTGGCTTTATAGCACTGTGGTCAGAAAAGATGATTGGGATGATTTCAATCTTCTTGAATTTATTGAGGCTTAACTTGTTACCCAACATATGGTCTGTCTTTGAGAATGTTCCATGGGCACTTGAGAAGAATGTATATTCTGCTGTTTTGGGATGGAATGCTCTATTTATGTCTATTAGGTCCATCTGGTCAAGTGTTTCATTTAAATCTACTATTTCTTTGTTGACTTTTTGTCTGGATGATCTGTCCATTGAACTTAGTGGGGTGTTGAGGTCCTTGACTATTATTGTGTTGCTGTTAATTTCTCCCTTTAGGTCTGTTAATAATTGCTTTATGTACTTTGGTGCCCCTGTGTTAGGTGCATATATATTAATAAGTGTTATGTCCTCTTGGTGGAATGTCCCTTTTATCATTATATACTGCCCCTTTTTTGTCTCTCATTGTCATTTTTAACTTGAAGTCTGCTTTGTCTGATAAAAGTATGGCAACACCTGCTTTCTTTTGTTGGTCATTAGCTTGGAGTATTGCCTTCCACCCCTTCAATCTAAGCCTATGTTTGTCTTCAGAGCTGAGGTGTGTTTCCTGGAGGTAGCATACTGTTGGGTCTTGTTTTTAAATCCATCCAGCTACTCTGTAGCTCTGCTGATTGGAGAGTTCAGTCCAGTTGCATTTAGAGAGATTATTGTTATATGAGGGCTTAATGCTGCCACTTTATCTCTTGTTTTCTGGTTGTTTTGTTTCCACTGTTTCTCTTCCTTTGTATTTCTGACTGCCATTTAAATTTGTTGGTTTTCTGAGAGGGTTTTCAGTTCTCTCTCTTTTTGTGAATTATGGCTCTGCTCTGATTTTTTGTTTAGTGGTTATCATGAGGATTGTATGAAAAACATTGGAGACAGTCCGTTTTCTTATAGCTTCTTATCTCCGTTAACCATGTTCCCTCCCTTACCTCTCCCCTTCTGAGTAATTGCTGTTACATGTTGTTCTGTTTTTAATTTTGTGAGTTTGTGGCTAAGTTGAAGTGTTTATCCTTATTTTTGATGCTTTCTTTCCCTTTCTTTTAAGTTGTAATTGAGCCTTTGCCACCCTATTCTAGTAGAGATCTGAAGGTTTCTGATCATGTCTATTTATCTCCTTGCTCAGAGCTTTGTAGACCTTTGCCTTTTTGTTGCCAGTGCAAAGGCATCTTGAATTATTTCTTGTAGGGGAAGTCTAGTGGTGATGGGCTCCCTCAGCTTTTGTTTATCTGGGAAAGCTTTTATTTCTCCATCATATCTGGAGGAAAGTTTCACTGGATAGAGTATTCTTGGCTGAAAGTTTCTTGCAGTATTTTGAAGATATCATTTCACTCTCTCCTACCCTGCAGGGTTTCTGCCAAGAAATCTGCTGAAAGCCTGATAAGGTTTCCTTTGTAGGTTGTTTTCTTCTGCCTTGTTGCTCCTAATATTCTTTCTTTATCCAAAACTTTTGCCATTTTGACTATTATATGCCTTGGAGAGGGTCTTTTAGCATTGATAAAATTGAGTGTAAGATTAGCTTCATTTATCTGTAAATCTGAAACCATCCCCAAGTTTGGGAAGTTCTCAGCAGTTATTCCTTTGAATAAACTCTCTGCTCCTCTTTCCCTCTCTTCTCCCTCTGGAATACCCATAATCCTTGTGTTGCTTTTCCTAATTGAGTCAGATATTTCTCAAAGAATTCCTTCATCTTTCTTAAATCTTGGTCCTGTCTCCTCCTCTACCTGTAGAATTTTTACATTTTTATCTTCAAGAAGACTAATTCTTTCATCCATAAGATCAGTTCTATTTCTTAATGATTCTAGATTATTATTTATTTCATTAATTGTTTTTCATATCCAGAATTGCTACTTTATTTATTTTTTATAGTTTCATTCTCTTTGGGGAAGAGATTCATTTTATTGCTAAGCTCCTTGAATTGCCTTTCCATGTTTTCTTGTAAGTTGTTGAGTTTCCTTACAACAGCTAATTTGAATTCTCTGTCATTTAGGTTGTACATTTCTGTGTCTTCAGTGTTGGTTTCTGAAGAGTTGTCATTTTTCTTGTCTGAATTGTCATTGCAGTTTCTCATGGTATTTGATGAACTAATCTTTTGTCAGGGCATTTGTGGTATTCTCAGGACACAGATTCTCCCTGTTACTGCTGGGGGGAGCAGGAACAGTGTTTCTGACCCCACCCTGTCTGCTGGAAGCAGTGGGGGTACTATGGGTGCTTGGCCCAGCCTGGGATGCATTCAGGCACTTGTGTAGACCTTGTTGGGTGGGGCTTCCTCGCTAGGCTAGAGCCACTTTTTGGTGCCTCAAGGGTGCTCTGAGCTCCCCCTCCCTGCCAGAAAGGGATCACCAGTGGGCTCAAAGCTGCTGCACCTATTCTCACAGCTGCCCAGACCCATTCCTTCATTGGGAGCACAGCTGCACTGTGAGCATTTGTGCATGCCTGGGAAGTGTTTGCCCCAGCATGGAAATCGGCTGAGGTCCCTGTTTATGATCTGCAGTCTGTGGGCCACTGTGCTTGGCAGGTGGGGCTTCCTTACTGGGAACCAAGCTATAGCTGCTCCTTTACTACACAGGCACATTGGGCTCTCTCTCTCCACCCCAAGAGTGACCACGAGAGCAGGCTAAGGGTTACCGCTGCCTCCTCTTATGGTTGCCTCACTGCACGTCCCCACTTTCTGAGTGCTTGCACTGGGTTGGAAAGCATTCATGTGCATGCACAGGGCTACCAGGAGAGAGCAGGGCATGCTCACCTATCTCTGCCACTTCCCAGGGGGCCAGTCCATCCACCATCAGATGTAAAGCTGCGTGTGTCTCTCAGGCATCCTGTAGTGCTGTGTGGGCTTCCTCCATTGGTCAGTGAATGTCCATTTAGTTGTAGTTCAAAAGGGGAAGAGACGAAGGGAACAGCTCACTCTGCCATGTTGCTGACATTACCAGTCAGGGTCTTTTGAGAAGCAGGTGCCTAAATGGAACTAGGCATGTAAGAAAAAAGCCTTCAATTGAAAAGGGGAGGGAGCATGAAAAGGTGGGAGAGGCTTCAGAAGAGGATGCAGAAGAGTATGTGAAAGGAGTAGCAAGGAGTATCAAATAGAAAGAGTCTCTGTGTGCCAGCTCTGAGAATGTTATGACCAGGCTACTGGGGAGCCCTAGAGCTAGATTGCCCACAGAGTCTTGTGTTGGGCAGAACTCAGCCTTAAATTGTGAACAACCTATGGGGAATGTGGCCTTGGCATGAACATGGCAGTGGACCTTGGCAGTGTAGCAGCTAGAGGTTGTTGGCCATCTATATACCTCCATTATTGTCACAGTTGGTACTGGAATTAATACATAATCATTTACTCAGCTTCAAATCAGAAAAATGACAAACGTATTTCATCTCATGAGCTAACAATAGATACTACGCATATGTTGAGAGATCCTAATGTTTTCTAATCATCAGGAAAGTGTGCTGGGTTGAGTTATTAGTGCCTGCCCTCGGGGAAGGCTATGGCATCAGTGCTATGGAAGGCGTATTTGCTCTCCTGTTTGGAGACATTCTCAATATTTCCCTCAAGTTGATGAAATTGCTTTTCAAGTCTTGAATACTTCTCAACCTTTGTCCAAACAATGCTATTAGGTTGATTGAGAAATATGGTGATTTTCTTGCTATATCTCAGAACTAGCTATACAAGTCCCATGTTGTAGTACTGTTCATTTGAAAGATTTAACAACATAGCACAGTGGTAGAATATATAGAGAATGTTAGAATTTCTGCTTGTTCTGTGCTATGAGTTTTACACTGACAACCAAATTTGGTGTTCTTTATCTTAACGTACACTGGTAGATTCACACACAATGTATATTCTAAATAATACTCAAAAAATCAAAGTTCAGGGGCCGGCCCTGTTGCACAGCAGTTAAGTTCACATGTTCTGCTTTGGCAGCCCAAGGTTCATTGTTTTGGATCCTGGGTGTAGACCTACACATTGCTTGCCAAACCATGCTGTGGTAGGCATCCCACATATAAAGTAGAGGAAGATGGGCACAGATGTTAGCTCAGGGCCAGTCTTCCTCACCAAAAAAAAAAAAGGATTGGCAGCAGATGTTAGCTCAGGGCTAATCTTCCTCAAAAAAAAAAAAAAATTGAAGTTCAGTTCACAATATATATTATATGTATTTTTTTACATGTTAACTAATTTGGCATGGCTGATATGTTGCCTATATTTAAACCAATATAATCATTTCTTACTGGTGCTCATAACACTTACGAGGTCAGTTTCCTCACCACTGTGACTGGCAGGAAATCATAGCATTTCCTAGGATAATGATAATTATTCACACTGATAGGGTTGCTTATGAGCAATAAATTCAATCTGGTAGCAATTTTTAAAGAGCTTATCAATGACATGAGTGTTTATTTTCTACCTTTTAAGATTCTGAAAGAATGCTTTTATTTAGCACAATAGGATTGTAACTCCACAAGGTACCAGGGAGGCCCTGACTTCTCTCTAAAATCAGCAGACATGTTCGTATTCTGGTCTCTCTTCAGATTATAAACTTTCACGTTGAGGAAACATCACATTGTTTTGACTTGGATCACTGAGCATTCCAAAAGACCAAGGAGCATAGAAGTAGATGGGCCAGCATCTTGTTCAACCCAGGCATGTACTAATTTCACACTTCTATGGATATTCTCTTCATGCTCATCATTACCTATGGCACACTAGGAAGTTTTGGGCAATATCGTACCATTCCTGCTTCGAAACTTAACCTTTTGTGAGTAAATGTAGATGTTCAGCTGCAAGTAATGAATGAAAGAATGTGTGTTAGACATCTGCAAAAAGATTATTGAACTTCTTTAGACTTGGTTAAACAATGGAGATTTTTTTCCCCTTGAGGTTCCATTTTTAAATATTCCATAGGAATTCGAATTACTAGTATTTCTACGATTTTTAAAAAGCTGTGCAATACCATGCACTTCAAGGTTTAAAATGTTGACTATACTAAGCTATGAAAACCTTCTATAGAGATTATACATAATATGCTCTGCATACCTTATCCTAGCAATTAAGAAAGTAGTTAAATACCAATAAATACTTTGTCTAAAGAAGGAACACAAAGATCATCCTATCTGATAACCTAGCCTATTGACTTCAAAGTCTGAAGCTCTCCAAGTTTCTGAGAAATAAAAGTATTGAGGGTGGCCTTAAAGAAGACTCAAGTTCAATGCTCCCTTGTCTTGTCCTATTACAGGCAGAGTTGTAATCTGCATACTAGCTCCTCTCAAATCCAGCTGTCTGAGGGCTGAGGTTTTGGCACCATGTGTACCAAGTGATAAGACTTTAAAGGCTATAGCTTCCTATTCCATGGCTCACTCGGGGTAGGTCCAGTACCTGAGATCCCTTTTCAAGGCTCTTCTCACATGTGTTACAGAATGTGTCACTTCTTTCATGGCAGTAGTTTGCATGTTTCAGGAACAGACCTGGCTGATTTTGCTCTTGTAGCCAGGAAATCCATGTGGAGGAGTATAAATCTTCCTATTTTCCTGGACAGAATAGACGAATACTAATCTGTTTATGTCTGTAATCCCATCCTAGCAGACAAAGGATCATACTTAGTATTTCAATCTGTGAATGCCTTATTATGGGTTCACTCCCAGGAGCAGAGCCTGAGACAAGGATTTAGATGTTGATAGTTTAAAGTAAGGAAGGAGTTGGTACTGTGAAGGGGAAGAAGCCAAACATAACTGTCCATGGTTGAACTCCAAACAGAGTGCACCTTCACCTCTACTCTCCCTTGCCTGAGTTTCAGGGTATTTCCTGAGATTTCCCAGTGCCTGGCTTGAAACCTCACTGAGGTGCTTCGGATACTTACAATTATAAAACCAATCTGGGTATTTTGCCTAGAAAATAAGACCACCCTTGAACAGCTTAACCTATGGCCATGGATCAGCCACATCTTTAAAGGATAAAGGGGTAAAGGGTAGGATCGGGTTGGGTGAGACTCTGGAGTGCACTGCAGGTCCGCCACCTGAAAAAGGAGGGAAAAGCAGAAATATCGAACAGGAGACTTTGACTGGGGCTCCCCACTGGCTGAATAAAACTTTCTCAGATTTACACTGCAGCCAACAATTGCCTAGAAAGGAGTCCTGAATTGGACATGAGTGGCCAGTTTCCTTTAACCCTGCCATACTCTGTCATAGACTGGGAGCATCCGGAGAAGAATGTGGCCTCAGCGGACGCTGCAGCGAATTTGAAGGGGCAGCAGCTGGAGGTTGTCCCCACCAACTACTCTCTTTGCATATGATTCTCTTTAAGGGAAAGCTGAGCAGCACAGCTTCCTGACACCAGGGATCACCTCTTGAGTAGAGAAATAGATCTGTGAGGTGAATATTTGAGAAACAATTACTCCTTGGTTCCCACAGGCTTGGAACTATGAAGAGCTAAAAAAATTGAGGACCCACCCAGATGTCCCCATGTGATATTTCAGGGTCCCATGTTTTTCCTAGCTAGACAGATCCCTAGCATAAGAGACTTGCTTTAGCTGAGCATGCAGTATCTCGACATTGGTCTCTAAGATTATTCCTCAGTCCTCTGCTGCCTTTATGAAGGAGACAAGGACCTTTTGGTAAGTTAACAGAGACACCTCTGCCTCTACCACTTACCCCTCACCTATTTGTTAACCAGCCTAATTTACTCTGTATCCTTCTGCAGAATACTGATTCCATTTAGAACCAACTAGCCATCTCTGCTGTCCTTCTAGACATTGTTACCGTGTACCATTCAACGCTTGTATCATTGCATTGCCAATAGCATTATCCCCTAGAGGGACACTTTCCCAGGTCACCAGCAGTGAAATCTTCAGCAATTCACAACCACTCTGTTCCTGGTACTTTCTGCATGACCTATATTCCATTTGAGATCCCCATCATGCTTTCTGCTCTCTTGGACCACTCCTATTACTGTGTTCATCTTGGTATTCTAAGATGCAAGTGTCAAGATGGAATAAGCATGTAAGATCTATTGAGGAAAATGCCTGTAAAGGAAGAAGAAGAGAGTGAACAGGAATAGATGGGGTTCGTGCTAGTTTTATACATGTGTGTGAGAGAGAGAAGTATTGGGTAGAAGGAGACTCGATTTTAGGACAGCTATGAGAAATTATCAGGTTATTGTAGATTAGCAGGGCAAAAATTGCCAATGGAGGATTCTTGCATTGAGCTTGAAAAGGCATCTGCAGAAGGATTATTTTTGGCTTTGAGGTGCCACTTTAGAATATTTCATAGGAATTGAAAGTTTTAGTACTTCTAAAGAATGATTTTTAAAAGATGTTTGCAACAGTATGCACTTTGAACTAGAAAAATGTCTATGGTAAGCTACCAAAAACTAAAATCTATATAATACAGATTATATCATGCTATATACATTTTAATCCTAGAAATTAAAATTTTTAAATATCAATATCTTAAAGAAGGGACAAAAACCACTCTATTTGATGGTGATCTACCCCATTGGCTTTAAAGCCTGAAGCTCTCCAAGGTTCTGAGAAATAGAAGTATCAAGGGTACCCTTAAGGAAAAGAAAGAACTGAATTGGGGCTGGGGTTAGGCCTGGACTCAAGTTCAATAGTTACTTTGTTTTGTCCTGTTAGTGGCAAAGTTGTAATCTGAATGATGGGAGATGTACTAGCTCCATTCAAATCCAGGCTGTTGGAGGCTGGGGTTTTAGCAGGCTGACCAATATCCTAGAAGGATTAGAAGCTTTGGGCCCCAGGGTTGATCAATGAACCTTAATGAGACCAGGGTAGTATCATGCTAGGGATACAAGGACCCTAAAGGAGCCATCAGGACTTTGGGTAGAGACTGGGAAACCTAGACATGATTCCATGCAAGACTGCTTGGCTGACATGTAGTACCAGTTAATGTACTCTCTTCTCCTCATATTCCTTCCCAATTTGCCACAGTCAGTTTTAACAATGGGACCACCATCTTGTGCCAGGGGCTACCTTTCGCCTATCTACCAAAAGTGAGGACTTGATGGCCAGCCAGTTGGCAAGTGATCCAGTTCCAAAATCTCATCTCGAAGATTTCTTTCTCGTCCCACTCCTCCAGGTAGGGTCTCCAGTCTCCCAAGAAACAGTGGGCCCTAGTACCCCAGCCATGCTGTCATTGGGTAGCAGCCTTGGGAGTCATGGCCTTGGGCAAATGTAGAGATGGATTTCAAAGAGTAGCAGCTGGACCCTCAGTCAATTGCCTTTATGAAGTAGATCTGTGGGATTCAAGAGAATCATGTGCAAGGAATCATGGCTCCCATAATTCTTCTTATTGAAGATTGGAAGTAAATAAAACAGATATGTTCAGATGTACAAAGTCCTGATCGTGAAAGCCTTGGACCTAGGGAAAGGAGTTGACTCATTCCCATAGACTCTAGACACAAGTTACCAACCTCACACAGCCATCGATTAAGCTGTTCAAGGGTAAAATCAGCTTCTTTTAAGTATCGCATTGGGGTAACTGGAATTTGTTTGTCCTTATATGGACAAACCTATTTACTGCACTGTTCTAACCAAACACTGAATGAAAGCATTTGTATAAAAAAATTAATAGCCCCTGAGTATGTCTTTGGGGCTGTTTGAGAGTAACAGGGTCTTAGGGCACGCTGGCATGGCCCTTAACCATCTTCAACTCCTGGTTCTCTGAGGCTTAGATGCAATGACAAAGAAACTGAGGAATGAAGCATGGTTAAACTGTGAATCAAGCACAGTGCTCCCAGGTCAGCCACTCTGGTCCTGACCTAAGAACCAGGTAACAGGACATTTTCCCAGATGACTTTCTAGCTTTGTGAGTGACATGTGTCAAGGTTAGCATGCATAAGATTGGAGGGATTGTCAGTTCAGGTTCTACAAAAAGCAGGCACCAAGATGGAAATTCTTCTGAATGGAAAATATCTATAAAGGATAAAGGGGAGTAGAGCAGGAGTGAGCAGGGAAGGACTCTGAAATGCCGTGCAGGTCTGACACCTGAAACAGAAGAAAAAGCAAGGAGGATTGGGTAAGAGAAGATGCCGACTACACTGCAGCTCTGACTGAGGAAGTTTTGGTCAGCTAATGGGGAGCCCCAAAGATTGCCTATACAGGAGTCCTTCACCAGACAGGAATGGCCATTCCTGTAACTATACCATGCTCACTCATTAGCTGGGAGCCTCCCAAGAAGAGGGTGGCCTAAGTGGATCCTGCAGCAGTCTGAAGGGGCAGCAGCTGGAGGATGTTAGCATCATCTGCTCTCCTTGCACATGATTCTCTAGAAGGGAAATCTGAGAAGCCTATCCACATGGCACCAGGGTTACTACTTTCATGGAGAAATAAATTTGAGATGCATGTCTGAGAAGCAATACCTGCTCGGTTCTCTTGGGCTCAGGGAAGTTTGACAAGCTAAAATCATCGAGGACCCACCCTGATGCCCTATCCTATGTTACAGGGTCCCATGTTTTTCCAGACATAGCTGTGACCTTAACATAGAGACCTGTTTTATCTGAGTAGGCAATATCTTTTGAGCTTTGTCTCTAAGCTAGCTTCTTAGCTTCTATTGTCTTTCTGCAGGAAATAAGGGCCTCTTTGTAAGCTACTGCAGATGCACCTGGCTCTCACATTTAGCTTTTACCTAGTCATTAACCACTCTTGGTTACTCAGTAAACCTCGGCAGAATATTGATTCCTCTTAGGAACAGATAGCTATCTCTGTTGTCCTTCTAGAACATTTTTACCCTCTACCATTCAATGCTTGTGTCATTGCATTGCCAATAGCAATCTCCCCTAGAAGGACATTTTCCTAGGTCACCAGCAGTGAAAACTTCAATTGGCAGCCACTGTCTTCCTGAGACTTTCTGCATGCCCTACAATCCATTTCAGATCTTCACACCCCACCATACTGCCTAATCTCTTGGACCACTCTCATTACTGGGTTTGTCCAGGTCTTCTGACAAGCAAGCATTAAGATGGAATTACACGCTTAAGAGATTTATTGAGGGAAACGTCTATAAAGGATGAAGAGATGACTGAGCAGAAATAGACAAGGTTGAATCCTGGCCTGATACCTATGAGAGAGAGAGGAGGACTGGGTAGAAGGAGACGAAGATTAGAGGACAGCTCTGAGAGTGTCAGCCGGAACATTGTGGATTTCCAGGATGATCATCCTCCATAACTAGCCATGAATGTCAGACTTCCTTTTCTAGGAATTTTCAATCCCAAATCCAAGGGATTTGGATTAACAGTGCATCCTTACCTTTCTAGAATATTCCTCCAGAGGTAAAGCTTTCCAATACAGTAGCTAAGTTGACTGATTATTGATTGTCTGGACTCAGTGGCTGACAACAGAGCTCCTGAAATCAGCTCACATATCATGAACCCAGACCACATCTTGGTCTTGCTGTGATCACAATCCTGGGAGGAGGGAATTACAGATCTTGAGAGAGATTCCCAATTAAAGGTATCAACAGAAAAGCCTTCTTCCAGCGTCTCCTAAGGTTATAGGCTGTGAGATAAGTGAAAAAGGGATAAAAAGTACAGAAGTGGGGATGTTGGAATGTCAGGATGGATAACTCACCAGATGACTGTGTCCCACAGGAAGGCCCAGTGGACGCTCTGTAGCATACGCCACCTTCAGGACCTGACAAGGCGTATCGGCCATTGTGCTTCTTTCTTCATGGGGAGGGGTGTCCTTTCCTTTGAGGCTACGTCCTGGTATGCTCTACAAGCCACTCAGCTCCTTAAAAACTTCACTGAAATGACAGGCCCTTGAATCTTCATGAGTTTGTTTGTTTTTTGGGTTTTTTTTAAAGATTGACACCTGAGCTAACAACTGTTGCCAATCTTTTTTTTCCTGCCTTTTCCCCCCAAATCCCCCAATTACATAGTTGCATATTTTAGTTGTGGGTTCTTCTAGTTGTGGCATGTGGGACGCGGCCTCAACATGGCCTAACGAGCGGTGTCATGTCCGCGCCCAGGATCCGAACCGGCGAAACCCTGGGCCGCTGAAGTGGAGCACACAAACTTAACCACTCGGCCATGGGGCCAGCCCCTCTTCATGAGTTTTTAACCCTCACCCTCTGGTGTGCCTCCAACATATCTGCCACTTCTTGTTCATCAGGGCCCATTAGGTGATGTCATCAATATAGTGAACTAGTACAATATTCTGCAAGATGTCCAGGTCTACAGTTCTTTCAGATTATTTCAACAGAAGGTAGAATGGACACAGGGTCAGAAAGACAATCATATACATGTATAACCTTGTCCCGGGCTGTCCACCCGAGGCTATATTAATCAGCTATAGCAAAATACTTCGTCTACTACTGAACTGAGTTTACAGCAACTTATTCTTTCTCCAGGAACTTTCTTCAGGAACCTGGCTTTTATAGGGGCCAGATGGATGGGTTAAGGGAAATTTAATGGCATGTTGCAATTTTAAATGGTGGCATCATTTCTTTCAAGGATATGTTTGATTTTCCATCTTGGCCATTAGAAGATGAGTTTTAGAAACTTCCCTTTCTTCATTTCCAGGATGATAGTTCTTACCCCAAAGTTAAGACAACAATGTTAGGGTTCTGCCAATAACCAATCATTTTCATTCTGATTACGCAGTCAGGTACCAAGGAATTGACCATTGAGTGGGTCTGTGGACACTGAGCCTGTGTCAGAATACCGTCAGGACTCAGTCATCTGGCCCAGCATGTAACCTCTCTAACAGGAGGACCCTATTATGCTGTGGATCTCCAGAGATCAACATTGTCTTGGCATCTGTGTCTAATAGTCACAAGACTTTTGGGGAACAAGAAACACCCAGTATTGGTGACGCAAGTAAATAATTTCCCACTTCTTCCCCAAAGGGACCTAAACCAATTACCATGAACACTTGCCACGGTGTTGAAATAGGGTCTTCCTTCCTGGGGCATACAGCCTCTTTCGGACCTTGCTTTCTGGGTCTGGAAACTTGGCAAGAGACTGTGACTGCTATCAACTGGTAGTGGATAATTTTAAACATCACTCCCTATCAAAATGCCATGGGAGTCTGCAGCTTTAAGACATAGCTTTATTTTCTACCTGTCTGCTACCAATCTCCACGCAAACCCTATAAGTACTGCAGCATATTCAGAGTAGAAAGTGGCTGAATCCTACTCATAATTCTCATCAGCCCCTTGTTAAAACCATCTTTTGCCCATATTCCATTGATTAAGAAATGAGAATGGAGACTTATGATTCCATTTAGAAAAATGTGTTCCATGAGCCATCTGTGTCACTGATGTGCAGTATTTGTCTTGTTGAAGAGGTAGTCAAACTTCTGATCAGTCCAGATGACACGGATTCCTGGACTCTGTCCCAGATGTAGTGATTGCGAATCTCTCTGGAGGTTGGGTCTGGGATTCTGCAGCTTAAGTTCCTCCGGGTTTTCCTGTGTATGTTAAGTGGAAGAACCTTCACTTTAAATGTGTGGCCACTGACATCTCTATTGGTTAGCTTAGTGGGCAACTAATGACTGAACAGAGATCTCTTTACATTCTTTGAACCAATAGATCTCCCACCGTCTGCTGAGGGGCTTTGTGTGTGCTTTGAGCATGGCTTCACTGCTCTGGCAGGCAGTTTACAGCTCTCCCTTAGCTTTCACTCCTGCTTCTACAGAGCCTCGGGGTCAACGGAAGCAAGAGATTCGGACCTTCTCAGGTCTTTGCTGAGCAAGTACACAACACATGTGTGCGTGGCCTTCTAGATCCCCAGGAATATGATGCAGCTTTTCCAAACCCCTTATGGACACGCTATTCCTCAGCTTTTCCTTTCATGTTTGTTGGTCAGCTTTTTGTTTACTCTGTTATCGCCACCTCAGGCTGTGACGTTAAATGATTGCTGCTGATTGTTTCTGGTGAGCGCCCTCTGGAAAAGGCGGTTTGCAAAGAGTAAGTCTGAGTCAGATCAAAGACAAGGTCCATGACTGAAGATTCCCAGAGAATTGCCAGACAGGTCAGATAAAGACTATGCTCTGGAAATGGAGCTCTTGGGGACGCACCAATCCCATATTGCCCCTCCAGTGCTAGGTTGCTGATATTCATAGCTACCATGATTGCGAGGCTGTTTGGTTTTCAACGCTCCCATGGATCTCAGGAGAGGGACATGGGGAATAGGGCAAGTTGGTTATTTTTAGTTTTTTTTAAGAGACTGGCACCTGAGCTAACCACTGTTGCCAATTTTATTTTCCTGCTTTTTCTCCCCAAATCCCCCCAGTACATAGTTGTATATTTTAGTTGTGGGTCCTTCTAGTTGTGGTATGTGGGATGCCACCTCAATGTGGCCTGACGAGCAATGCCATGTCTGCACCCAGGATCTGGACCAGCGAAACCCCGGGCTGCAGAAGCAGAGTGGGAACTTAACCACTCAGCCAAGGGGCCGGGCCCCAGGGCAAGTTTTAAAGCACCACAAAATTTGCTGTTCTTTAGCAAGATTCCGTTTTTCTTGAATAAACTACTTAAATTTTTATAACCCTGTGGCTAATTTCCAGAGACCTTAAAAAAGTTGATTTTTGACAATTTTTCGCTGGTGTCCTTGTCACTTTTGTGAAGGAGTCGATCTTCAGAGGTCCTCACTGCCATTCTGGAAATGCTCTCCCAAGAAAATTTAAAAGAGCTAAATAAATGGAGAGAGAGACCATGTTCGTTAATTGAAAGACTCATTGTTACTGAGCTCTCGATTCTCCTCAAATGAGCTATAAATTCTGTGAAATCCAAGTCTTTCCATCTGGCTTTCTTTGTAGATATTTAATAAGCTTATTCTAAGGTTTATATAGAAATGCAGAAGACCTAAAATATCCAAAGTAATCTTGAAAAAGGACAAATGTGGAGGACTCAAATTGAGTTCAAGCCTTAGTACAAGGATCCTGTAATCAAGATAGTGTGGCACTGGCATAAAGTTCAACAAACAGATCAATAAAAATGAATAGAGATCCCAGAAATAGGCCCACACTTACTGGTATTTTGATTTTTGACAAAGGTACCATGGTGGAAAGGAGAGTCTTTGCAGCAAATGATGCTGGGACCATTAGCCATCCATTTAGAAAAAAGTGGACCTCAATTTCTGTCTGGTACCATACGGAACACTTAATTTTAAATGGATTATACAATTAAACTTAAAAACTAAAACTAAAGTTTCTAGAAAACTTAGGATACTATATTTGCACTTAGACTTTTTTTCGGGAGATAGGAAGGTTTTTGTAGACAGGACCACAGAAGGCAGTATCATACAAAATGAATAAACTAGACCATATCAAAATTAAAAACATTCTCATCAAAAGATACGATTAAGAAAATGAGTAAGTATGGCACAAACTAGGAGAAATTGGAAAACATAAGCCTGAGCAAGAACATTAGTCCAGAATATATAAAGAATTCTCAAATTCAACAATAAAAAGGCAACAAAAACTCAGCAAAATAGTCTAATAGAAACTTCACAAAGGTAGCTCTAGGAAGAGCCAATGAGCACATGAAAAAAGATGCTCAATCATTAGTTGCAATGGAAATACAAATGATGGAAGTCTGCGTTACACAGGACTACAAGTGTGTGTATTTCACTGTGTTGACCTTAAACTAATGACAATTATTAAGCAAAAGATGAGGTTTTTTGGGAATAGCAGAGGAATGCAATTCAGGACAAGCTGACTATGGCGAGCCACAGGCGTGCCTGAAGAGCTGGAGGAGACTGGAATTTAAGTTCTGGGAGGAAGTTGGGGAGGGTGGTTTGAACAAAAGTTCGTGGGAGGAGAACGAGCATTCAGGGCTGTGGTGGTTTCACGGCGGCAGCAAGAGGTGGGCAGTTTGCTGGTCCTGAGGAATGTGGGCATCTTCTTTCTTCCTGCTGGCCGTGTGAGTTGAGATGAGTGGTACCTGCGAGAGGTCTCTTCATGGCCCCCTGGCCCCACGTTAAATCAGCTTTCCTTTATTCACCTTCCCCATGTGTAAATTTTAACTAAAACTAAACAAATATCGAACTCCTTTTGATAATTTACATGGTGAAGTGTTCATGGGTAAAACATACGATTCTGAAAGTTAACTTGTGCATTAAATGTGGAATTAATAAAGAAAATATTAACTGTAGAATTTAGGTTGTGGACAGGAGTGTTTGCTGTATCATTCTTTTACGTCTTCTCTGTGTTTCTCAACCTCGTAATAAAATGTTGGGAAAAACTATAGGAAATCAAAGAAACATAAACCGAGGCTAGGTTTCTTATTTGTGCAACTGTTCATATGGCCCCAGCTGGGATTTGGTTTACTGCGTTTTCTATTCATTGCATGTTCCCCTTGAAAGTCTGAATTGTGTTCTTCAGCCAACACTCTATGCCTGGATTTGGCCTGATGTAGGCGCCGCTCCAGATGGGCTCAGTCACCTCCGGCCCCCTGAGCCTTGGACACTTGCTGTGCCTCCAGGCCGGGTCAGCTACAGGGATAACTTTGCCCGTCTATAACTGCAAAGCCCAGAGCAGCACAGTCATTGCCTCACCTTCTAGCATGAGTTCATTGTCTCTCCTTTCCCCTCAGCAAGGAAGGGAGAGGCATCCTGCAAGTCTTCCATTGTCTGCCTGCCTGCGGGGGCTTGGGAGCTGCTCCACTGCCTGGGTCTGACAAGGTTGTGCCCAAAGAGAAGGGCTTCCCCATATCCAAACAGTGGGGCTCCATTATCCAAACCTGGGGGTGCGGGAGTTTTACCCCCTCTACAGGCACACTTTAAAGATGAATTGCTTGTATTCTTCTGGAACTCCTCAACCAGATTCAGTGGGTCGACATAAATGCCTCTCCAGGGAACTCTCCTGTGATTAAGCAACCCACTGTAAAGTTTCTGGAAACCATGGCCTGCTGAGTAATGCCCCACCTCTAATTGTTTTCCTTCCTTTTCCCCCCACTTCCTTCTCTCCTTTCTTGTTTTTTGGGGATTGTCCCTCCAATGATGTGTTAGCTTCTGTTCTCTAGAAAAGAGCCTGAGGCCGATCTCAAGGGCTCCTATTTTGCTTGTTCTGCAACTGCCTCTTCATTTTGTTTACTTCTCTCACGTTCTCTAAACTCTGCAGAGCAGTTCTCTAGAACTGTGAATTGAGTATCTAAATAACAACAAAATGGAAATTGTTAATTGTACTATAATTTTACTATAATCATCCAAGGGAATACAATATATCCAATAAAAATATTTAATATTCAGAACATGCAAATTTTTGATACTGTAGTTTGATTGCATTTTTATTAAAATCATATATTCATGTAATAAAAAAGGAGGACATCTGCTTTAAAATCTTAACAATGAAAAGACATATATAAGAAATCTCTCAGCAGTATATATGCAATAGCTAAAAACTGAAACAATCTGAAAGTAGAATATTAGAAAAATTTTGTATGTCTTAAAATTAGAATTGCCAGATTAAAAAAAAAACACATTATTGCAGAGAGAGCTTCTCAAGTTGGCAGTGTGAGCAGATGTTGAACTTGCCTCCTCCCACAAACACAACCAAGTTACAACAATTTTTGGAAAAATTACCCTGGATTGAAAACTGAAAACTGGATAAAAAGAACCCCCACAACAAAGGACAGTCCTGACAAAGGCAGAAGAGGCAGTAATTCCTGCTGGAGAGAAAAAAAGCTACCTTCAGGAGCAGCGGAGCTTCTCAGCTGGCCAGGTGGGAGCCACCCTAAGGTACACAGCCATCCCTGGAGGAGTGAGGTCCGGAGCAGGGGCGACACTGCTACAAGCATCCTTCAGACTCAGCTCAACTGAGACGGGGGTGTTACTGTCTGGCTTTGCAGGCTATTGACTGCAGCAAGGATACCCCCAGAAAAGCTATCAGCCAAAAGCCGAAAAGTCCTGGGTCTTAAGGGACCTATGCACAAACTCACTCATTGCAGCAACCTAAATCACCAGAGAGAAGGCTGACAGTCCTTTGGTGAAACGAGACTCACCTGGTGGGCTCTGGGGGGCAACTTGGTGAGAGGAGGGACCTCTCCGGAGACTGAGACATTGGTGGGGATCATTGTTCTGACCTGGTCCAGGCGTGCTGACACAGACCCCAGTGGGTGCCATTGAGGTTCATCCCTTGGCCTGTTAGCCCAGCAGTCCACCACACCTACAAGCACAGATTTAATCCAGTTCAGCCAGGGCAGGCAACTCACCCTAGGGACTGGCCCTACCTAACAGCAAGCCCTCAGGCTACTTTTCAGCCTGCCGTTGACTGGGTGCCTTGATCCTCTACAGGCAGGCAAGGGTGTCTGCCTCTGTGGGGCAGGGTCTGTGTGAGGACCAGGTGAACTGTGGGGGGCATTGATGGATAGGTGGGGGCCTCTGCAGTGGGGCGTCAGGGTACGTTCCAGGGGGTTGAGAAGTGTGCATGACCAGGACTGTGTTGATGGTGTATGTGGTCCTCTGGGTGGTGAGGCTTATCAGTGGCAGAAGACCTGTGCTTCACAAATAGCCATAAAAAGGGTCAGCCCCACCTTCCAAAGCCTGAAACAATTGAGTGCCCCATGCCTAGGGCCAGACCCACTCAGCTGCACTCTTAAGAGAAATGACAACAGCCTTGTAGGCCTGAGGCCTATCACAACTGTACACCCCTGAGCCTAGAAACTAGCTACACTGCGTACCAACCCAATTAGGGGAAAACTGCAATAGGAATGTGCTGATAGATTTTGTAGCAAACAGTGCTGAGGCTCCCCAAACCGGATTTACAAACAGTTGGCCAGGGAAGGAAAGACTAGACTCCCTGGGTACCTGCAGTGGGAGCAACCTGCCACAGCAGAAGGACACAAGTAGCCCACAAAGGGGTCATTCCTGGTTCTTATGGACTGGTGATGAGAGGGAAGCACACTGCTGGGTCTCATAAGGCATCTCATACATAAGGCCACTTCTCCAAGATCAGGAGACATAGCTGACTCACCTAACGCATAGAAATAATTACAGAGAAAGAGGCATAATGAGGAGGCAAAGGAATACTTTCCAAGCAAGGGCACAATACAAAACCCCCCAAAAAAGGACTAAATGAAACAGAAACTAGCAACCTACTTGACAAAGAGTTCAAACAAAATATGATGAGGATGCTCACAGATATGCGGAGAAGAATGGATGAACACAGTGAGCACATCAGCAAAGAACAGGAAGATATATTAAAAAAAACAATCAGAAATGAAGAATACAATACTGGAAATGAGAAATTCGCTAGAGGGACTCAATAGCAGAGTAGAGGAAGCAGAAGAATGGATCAGTGAGCTAGATGAAAGACTAGAAGAAATCACCCAAGCAGAACAGAAAAGAGAAAAAAGAATTAGACAGAATAAGAACAGTCTAAGGGAACTCTGGGACAATATCAAGCGTGATAACATTTGGATTATAGGCATCCCAGAAGGAGAAGAGAGAGACAAAGGAGCAGAAAATTTATTTGTAGAAATAATAGACGAAAATTTTCCTAACCTGAGGAAGGAAACAAACATCCAAGTTCAGGAAGCACAGAGAGCTCCAAACAAGATAAGCCCAAAGAGGCCCACACCAAGATGTATTATAATTAAAATATCAAAACTTAAAGAGAGGATCCTAAAAGCAGAAAGAGAAAGCCCACAAGTGACATATAAAGGGAAGCCCATCAGGCTATCAGTGGACTTCTCAGCTGAGACCCTACAGGCGAGAAGAGAATGGCATGACATAGCTAAAAGGAAAAAACCTACAGCCAAGAATATTCTATCCATCAAGGTTGTCATTCAGATTGGAAGGAGAGATAAAGTGCTTCCAAGAAAAACAAAAATTAAAGGAGTTTATCACCAAGAAACCAGTTCTGCAAGAAATGCTGAAGGGACTTATTTAAGTGGGAAAGCAATGACCACAAATAGAGAAAAAAAATTGTCAAAAAAAACCCCCAAAACAACAACAAAAAACCAGGCAATAAAATCACTTGTAAGGTAAAAATATAGTAAAGGCAGCAGATCAACTACCTGTGAAAATAATATGAAGCTTAAAAGAAAAATGTACTAAAATAACCTATTTCAATATTAAGAGGGTAATGGATAGACACACACTAAACAAGAGACTATATATGATTTGAAAAACATAATGTGGGAGGAGGGGAGTGAAAAAATAGAGCTTTTAGAAAGAGGTCAAGCTAAAGAGTCTATCAACTCAATATAGACTGTTATATGCATAGTATATTAAATAGGATCCTCATGGTAACCACAAATCAGAAACCTATAACAAGCAAGAAAAAAAGTAAGACAAAAGAAATCAAACAAATTACTAAAGATAGCCATCAAACCACAAGGGAAGAGAGCAAGAGAAAAAGAAAGGAACTGAGAAGAACTATTAAAACAACCAGAAAAAAAAGTGACAAAATGGCAATAAATGTCAATGGATTAAATGCTCCAATCAAATGCCATAGGGTGGCCAATTGGATAAAAAAATAAGACCCATGCATATGCTGCATACAAGAGACACACTTCAGACCTAAAGACACTCACAAACTGAAAGTGAAAGGATGGAAAAAGAAAAAGATATTCCATGCAAATGGCAAAGAAAGGAAAGCAGAGGTAGCAATACTTATATCAGACAAAATAGACTTTAAAACAAAAACTGTAACAAGAGACAAAGATGGGCACTACATAATGATAAAGGGAACAATCCAACCACAAGATATAACACTTGTAAATATCTATGCACCCAACATAGGAGCACCTAAATATATAAAGCCACTATTAACAGACATAAAAGGAGAAATAGGCAGGAACACAATAATAGTAGGGGACTTTAACACTCCACTTACACCAATGGATAGATCATCCAATCAGAAGATCAATAAGGAAACACTGGCCTTAAAGGGCACATTAGACCAGATGGACTTAGTAGATACACATAGAACATTCTATCCAAAAACCACAGAATATACATTCTTTTCAAATGCACACAGAACATTCTCCAGGATTGATCACATATTAGGCCACAAAACAAGTCTCAATAAATTTAAGAAGATTGAAATAATATCACGCATCTTTTCTGACCACAAAGGTATGAAACTAGAAATCAACTACAGGAAGAAAACTAGAAAAGAAACACAAATGTGGAGATTAAACAAAATGCTACTGAACTACGATTAGAAGAAATCAAAGGAGAAATAAAAAAGTTCCTGGAGACAAATAAAAATGAAAACACGACATGCCAATATCTGTGGGATACAGCAAAAGCAGTTCTAAGAGGGAAGTTTATAGCAATTCAGGCCTACCTCAACAAGGAAGAAAAATCCCAAATAGAAAATCTAAAAGTGCATCTAAAAGTACTGGAAAAAGAACAACAAACAAAGCCTAAAATCAGCAGAAGGAAGGAAATAATAAAAATCAGACCAGAAATAAATGAAATAGAGACTAAAAAAAAATAGGAAAAATTAATGAAACCAAGAGCTGGTTCTTTGAAAAGATAAACAAAATTGACAAACCCTTAGCTAGACTCACCAAGAAAAAAAGAGAGAAGGCTCAAATAAATAAAATCAGAAATGAAAGAGGAGAGATTACAACAGATACCTCAGAAGTACAAAAGATAAGAGAATACTATGAAAAGCTACACGCCAATAAATTGGATAATCTAGCAGAAATGGATAAATTCTTAGAAATATACAACCTTCCAAAACTGGACCAAGAAGAAGTAGAGAATTTGAATAGACCGATCACTAGTAAGGAGATTGAAACAGCAATCAAAAACCTCCCAAAACATAAAAGTCCAGGACCAGATGTCTTCCCTGGTGAATTCTACCAAACATTCAAAGAAGACTTCATACCTCTCCTTCTCAAACTCTTCCAAAAAATTGAAGAGGAGGGAAGGCTTCCTAACTCCTTCTATGAAGCCAACATTATCCTGATACCAAAACCAGACAAGGACAACACAAAAAAAGAAAATCACAGGCCAATATCACTGATGGACATTGATGCAAAAATCCTTAACAAAATACTAGCAAATCGAATACAACAATACATTAAAAAGATCATGCATCAGGATCAAGTGGGTTTCATTCCAGGGACGCAGGGATGGTTCAACATCCACAAATCTATCAACGTGATACACCACATTAACAAAATGAAGAATAAAAATCACATGATCATCTCAATAGATGCAGAGAAAGCATTTGACAAGATACAGCATCCATTTATGATAAAAACTCTAAATAAAATGGGTATAGAAGGAAAATACCTCAACAAAATAGAGGCCATGTATGACAAACCCACAGCAAATATCATTCTCAATGGAGAAAAACTGAAAGCTATCCCTCTAAGAACAGGAATCGGACAATGATGCCCACTGTCACCACTCTTATTTAACATAGTATTGGAAGTCGTAGCCAGAGCAATCAGGCAAGAAAAAGAAATAAAAGGGATCCACGTTGGAAAAGAAGAAGTGAAACTGTCACTCTTTGCACACGACATGATTTTATATCTAGAAAATCCCAAAGATTCCACTAAAAAACTTTTAGAAACAATAAAGGAATACAGTCAAGTCACAGGATACAAAATCAACGTGCAAAAGTTGGTTGCGTTTCTATACACTAAAAATGAAATAGCAGAAAGAGAAATTAAGAATAAAATCCCATTTACAACTCCAACAAAAAGAATAAAGTACCTAGGAATTAACTTAACCAAAGAGGTGAAAAATCTGTACACCGAAAACTATAAAACAATGTTGAAAGAAATCGAAGACACAAAGAAATGGAAAGATATTCCGTGCTCTTGGATTGGAAGAATTAACATCATTAAAATGTCCATACTTCCTAAAGCAATCTATAGATTCAATGCAATCCCTATCAAAGTTCCAACAACACTTCTCACAAAAATAGAACAAAGAATCCTAAAATTTATATGGAACAACAAAAGACCCCAAATAGCCAAAGGACGCCTGAGAAAAAAGAACAAAGGTGGAGGTATCACCATCCCTGACATCAAAATTTACTACAAAGCCATAGTAGCCAAACAGCATGGTACTGGCACAAAAACAGACACACAGATCAATGGAACAGAACTGAGAGCCCAGAAGTAAACCCACACATTTATGGACAGCTAATATCGACAAGGGAGCCAAGAGCATACGATGGAGAAAGGAGAGTCTCTTCAATAAATGGTGTTGGGAAAACTGGACAGCCACAGGCAAAAGAATGAAAGTAGACCATTCCCTTACACTATGCACAAAAATGAACTCAAAATGGATTAAAGACTTGAATGTAAGACCTGAAACCATGAAACTTCTAGAAGAAAACATAGGCAGTACGCTCTTTGACTTTGGTCTGAGCAGCATATTTTCAAGTACCATGTCTGACCGGGCAAGGGAAACAAAAGAATAAATGAACATATGGGACTACATCAAACTAAAAAGCTTCTGCACAGCAAAGGAAACTGTCAACAAAACGAAAAGACAGCCTAACAATTGGGAGAAGATAGTTACAAACCATATATCAGAAAAGGAGTTAATATCCAAAATATACAAAAAACTAATACAGCTCAACAACAAAAAAACCCAAGAATCCGATTAGAAAATGGGCAAAAGATCTGAACAGAGATTTCTCCAAAGAAGATATACAGATGGCGAACAGGCATATGAAAAGATGCTCAACATCATTAGCTATCAGGGAAATGCAAATCAAAACTGCAATGAGGTATCACCTCACTCTGGTCAGAATGGCTATAATTAACAAGACAGGAAACAACAAATGTTGGAGAGGATGTGGGGAGAAGGGACCCGTTGTTCACTGCTGGTGGGAGTGCAAACTGGTGCAGCCACTGTGGACAGCAGTGTGGAGTATCCTCAGAAAATTAAGAATAGCTCTACCGTGTGATCCAGCTATCCCACTGCTGGGTATTTATCCAAAGAACTTGAAAACACAAAGGCATAAAGATACTTGCACCCCTATGTTCATTGCAGCATGATACACAACAGCCAAGACTTGGAAGCAACCTAGGTGCCCATCAAGGGACAGATGAATAAAGAAGGTGTGGTATATATACACAATGGACTACTACTCAGCCATGAGAAACGATGAAATCTGGCCATTTGTGACAACATGGATGGACCTTAGGGTATTATGCTGAGTGAAATAAATCAGAGGGAGAAAGTCAAATACCATATGATCTCACTCATAAGTAGAAGAAAAAAACAATGACAAATAAACACATAGCATTGGAGATTGGATTGGTGGTTACCACAGGGGAAGGGGGGAGGGGGGAGGGCAAAAGGGGTGATTAGGCTCACATGTGAGGGGATGCACTATGATTAGTTTTTGGGTGGTGAGCATGATGTAATCTACACAGAATTCAAAATATATTATGATGCACATCCGAAAATAAATAAATGGAAACAAACAAACAAAAAATATTATTTACCTGAAATTTAAACTTAAATGGGCATCCTGTATTTTAAGTTTAAACATATTGCAAATAGTGCATGGGACATACTTATAACTAAAAACTATTTATCTGAAATTCAAATTTAACTGAGTTTTTATTTGCTAAATCTGTTAACCTAACATACAATGAAATACTGTATGACAATGAAAATGAACTATAGCCACATGAAACAAGATAAATCAATCAAGCAATGTTGTCTTTACACAAAACTCAAACTCAGGCAAAACTCAATAGTTTAGAAATCGGGATAGCGGTTACAAGATGGGAGGAAGAGGGTATGATCTATAGAGGACATGAGGGGATCTTCTGGGCTGCTGGTAATGTCTCAGAGTATGTACAGGATGTAGTTACACAAAGATACTCACGTTGTTTTAATTCACTGAGCTGTAACTTATCATTTTTCTACCTTCCAATATATAATTCAGTAAAATGTCTTAAGTTAATAGTGATTACTTTGGATTGAATTTTTTTCTTGGTGCTTCTCTATCTTTATTTTTTTGACTTTGAGCCTTAGAATTGGATTTTGTTTTGTAATCAGAAAACACTGAAGCAATATTGTATATAATTGCAAGTTTATCTTTGGAAGAACAAAAAACATATTCTGCCACAGTTTGGCACTGAACTCTTTCAGAATTAAGAGAACAGAACTTCTCTAAGAAAATATTTCAAGATGACTTTATTTTTAACCAACGTGTTCTTTCTTTTTTCTCCCAACCTCCATCATTTAGGAGCTAGCCTCTTCTCCGTGCTTCAATTTTGAGTATTTAGGGAAAAGAAAACAGTTTCTTCTAGTGGGCTACATAAGTTTTTCAAACATCAGGGATCTCTTTGAAGGTTTGTCAGAAATCAGTTTAGAAATGTGAACAATGTGTCTCAGCGTGGGTTCAGAGGCTGGAACTTTAGCAAAACTAAGTTTGAATCCAGGTCTGACTGCAATCACCTTGGGCAAGTTATCAGCCACTCCCTGTCCCCCAACCTCCCCCAAGCTTTAATTCTCTCATTTTAAAGTCAATTAAGCCTCAGGAGTGGCATGCTTAGCCCCGTGTCTGGCACAGAGGAAGCCTCAGTTATCAACATGACAAACCCATGGTTGCTCTGATGAAGTCTCTGGTGGAGGGCTCTTCCTTGAGCCTCGAACTTTCCATGGACCTAGGTTTGCCTGTCTTCCTCCTCCTGGCAGCATGCCTGAGATTAATTTACTTGCAATTTCTTTCCTCCTTGATTTGTGCAATAAAATACTGTATAAAAATGGGAGGCTGATGAAATTATGTAAGTTAAGCCGATTCTTTCCCAAGCCTTCTGAGTCATTCCCAGAACGATCATCCGAGAAGAGGTCCTTGTAAGCTAGGCCAGCATCTTTCTGAACTTGGGCAATGACTGTGAAACCACCTAAACTACAGGCTGCTTATCTTCTAGCAAAACAAAATGTCTGCTCTGCTCACACCTAATTAGAAGGGCTGATTTGGTTATAATACTGTCACTTGGCTGCCCTCCAGGGTCTCTCCGTGAATAGGCTGGGAAGAAAGGGACAGGGGCTGTGCTTTATTTCATTTCTCAAGTTCCCATGAAACAGCAAAATGGCAGAAACAGCCATCTGAGATGCTGGAGATAATTGCTGTTTAATTCTGGATTTGAAAGGTTAATGAGCATTGTACAGAAGGCCTCGTTTACAGCATAAACCGTGTCACTGTGTATGTTGGGGGAATATGTGTCGTCTGTGTGTGTATCCTTGCAAAGTACATTTTTCGGCGTAAGCAGTAATCCTGCCAAACAATTACAATGTTTACAGAATCTGATGCAATCCATCTGTTTGAAAAGTCTTTTCTGTGTTTAGGCTGATAAAATATAAAACAGTTGGTGAAGACAAGGAAATCCACGGATCTTGATCTGGGGAGAGTGCCATGTTCTTTCTAGGCTGCACAATGGCAATTAATGGTGAAAAGCTTCGAGGCTTGCTGGGCTCTGACAAATTCGGTGGGAGGGAGAGACAGCAACATTGTCGAGGCTCAGCTGCCTTGCCCAATACACTACCATCTCGCCCAGAACTGACACAAAGCACGGTGAGGTGCACTTGAAATGCAAAGTGTTCAGAGCACATATTTTCTTCACTCTGCTGGCATTCTTGCCTTACAGCTAAATTTGATAGAGCGTCAATAGAAAGAGTATGACTCAAAGCATCTTAGTTGAATTGCCTTTTCCCCCTGAGAGGTTGACTTTACTACTGGGGTGAGCTGAAAGACAATGGACTTAGATGCTTTACAAATGTTAACTTTTTTGAGATTCAGTGTCTTAGCTTGGTTTCCCCCAGATACAGGCCCTGAGACAAAGATTCGATGTAAGTGGTTTACTTGGGAGGTGCAGGGAACACAGGCAGAGGAATGAAGAAGTGACATGGGCAATGCCATTGATAATGGATGTATTAAGCTAGTTACCACCACAGGTAGCTGGAGCTTAATCTCAGAAGTGGTGTAGCACACACCCCTCAGGGTTATCCCAACTGAGGCCAGGAAGCTGGGAATTTTATATCCCCACTCTCAGCCATCATTGGTGAAGAATTGCTTCTGAGCGGTGGTCAGTCTCTAGCACGTCCAGTCTGCCACGTATGTGGCAGCAGAGCAGCTTTCTAGAAATAGCAGAGATGCAGATACTAGAAGCTGGAAGCTGACTGGAGCACAATGAAACAGTGAACTCTGAGGGATAAAGGCCAGCACTGACAATGTCTGCCTTACTCTTTCCATTTTATTTTAGAGGCAATATTAATATTATCCATGCTGACTCCTCATTTATATTTATGAGGGTCATATGGGCAGTAAAATCTAGTTTAAAGAGGGGGTGGGACCTTCTTGGACTTGTCTGGAAGCAGTCTTGGTACAGCAAGCAAGCTGTCTTGTCTTCGGTGGTATGCTTCTCCACTGTGGCCAGCGGGGAGAAGGGATCTGACGGGAATAGGGTGGAAGGTACAACCTACCCCCTTGAAGCTATGACTTTGTGTTCCCACTACCTATTTCATATGGTGGTTGTAAAGATTTTTTGAGCTAAGTTGCTTCATTAAGATCCTACAACCAATAAGCGGTGAAGCCAGTATTCAAACACGAGTCTATCTAATATGAAAACCCATGGCACAGTTATCGCTTCTGAAATACCATACCTTAGAGCAGTGGTTCTCGACCATAGCAGGGGAGGCGATTTTGCTCCCCAGGTAATATTTGGCAATGGCTGGAGATATTTTTGGTTTTCACAGCTTGAAGGTATGTTACTGGCATCTGGTGAATACAGCCCAGAGATGCTGCTAAACAGCCTACAAGGCACAGGACAGCCCCCACAACAAAGAATTATCTGGTCCAAACTGTCAATGGTATGAGGTTGAGAAAGCCTGCCCTAAAGGTTGAGGGCATGGGTCCTGGCCCAGCTATCTATTAGCAGTGTGATGTAGGGAGCCCCAAATCCATTTCCTCATCTGTGACGAAAAGAGGTATACCTCAGTGCTTTCTAGTAAGTGATTCTTACACTTTGTAGGCATAATTTCAAGGAGTACTTGGAAATGCAGATTCTTTAGCCCTATAAATTCTGATTAAGTAATTCTGGAGCAGGACCCAAAAATCTGTTATAAAAAGTACCCCCAGGTATTTGAAGTGGGACCATACTTTAAGAAACTTCATTATAGGGTAGTTTCTGAAATTGATGAAAACTGTTTATCATTTTAAGTACTTAACATGCTGTAAGTGCCCCCCAAAATGTAAGCTGCCATCATGACTACTTGTGCTGACCTGGTCAGCAGAAGCAGCCCTGGCAGAGAAGTCAGATCATCCAGAATAATCAGATCGGGAAGCTGATAGACGAAGACATCATATGCAGGAATATGGAAACATCTGGCGGCTATGAGAGACTTAATGCCCTATCCTGATGAATGGTTTTGTGACTACAGGAGACTGTGGGACTTGAGTTACTGTATAAAATCTTAGTTAATACTGTCTATAAAATGCTAGGAATAGAATACTTATAAGAACAAAATTGTTTGATTTATTTATCCCCAAAGCATAGCAAGATGTCGGCCAGAGTCATGATTTAACAAATATGTTGACTAAATGGACTGAAGTTGCAGGGAAGGAGTCAAAATATTCTAACAGCTGCTAGATTTCCTTGATTTGGAAGTTGGGATGGGGTACCTTCAAGCTTAGTGACTATGACAATCCTCTCAAGGTTATCCAAACCCTTCGTGGGAGGGTTACAAGATACGGTGGAGTCAACTGTTGGGGCCTTACCCAGATCTTCTTTCCTGGGTCAGCATATCCATTACCCAGCTGATGTGAGCATGGGATGCTAATAGCTTATAGATGTATATTTCTCCAGAAAATTGCCCTCAGCTGATGGGAACCACTTCCTCTGGAAATGCTGTCCCCAGGGGTGGCCCAAGACCAAAGACTGACTGTTACTGGGATACAAAAGCACAGATCCCTTTCCTCAGGGTAGGACAATGCTATGGTGCCATTCCTGTCTCAGAGCTCCCTTAGAGATCATGCTGAAGTAGACTTCAGCTGAAACCACATCTCTACTTACCTCCTTCCCCTGGCCTAACCTGTTCCCTCACCTCCTTACAGATTCCTCCTGAAAGTACTCCCTCAATAAATCACTAGCACAAGAATCCCTGTGCTTAGGGAACCTGACCTAAGGCATTTGGCACCATGAGTAAAAGTCACATCCACTTGCACATGTCTGTTGGACCCACTGACTCTACTTCATAACATACCACCCAGAGGCTGCTGCCTTGGTAGAGTAATGGAGCAACCTCTTGAAGGTGTAGCTGAAGTGCCGATTCAAGGTGATACCTGCAAGCAGGGGCCACTATCCTTCTGGACACAGTATTCACCTTGAACCAACAGCCGTTATATGGTGCTGGGTTCCCACAAAATACAATGTAGCAAAATACATGGGTCTGGCGACCAAGAGGTGGAAGCAGGACTGCCTCTCAAGACGGGACAACTCTGATCCCATTCATACTCCAGTGCTCTTCACAGAAGGAAGGCTGAGCTTTCACTTCAGTTGAGATTACATCTTGGCTGAACTTCTCCAGCTCTATCCTGCTCCCCTCACTTCCCATACAGGTTTCTCCTGGGCATTCCCTCACTAAGTCACTTTCACAGGAATCCTCAGTGGCTCTGCTTCTAGGGAACCCCGCCTAGGGTTAAGACAAGGCACCTCTATCCAAACCTCTTGTCTTCTGCCCTCCTTTCACAGATGAAGAAGAACCTGACACTGTTTAATTACCTGGCAAATGGAGATCCCAAGAGGGTAAGTAAATTACCTAAGGTCATTTAGTACAAAGCAAAGCTGATACGGAATCTGAATCAGACTCTGGAGCCCTCTTTACTTTCTGCTGCAGCATTCCTGCTGGTTGCCCAGACTAGGTGTTAATGCCCAGGGCTCACAGTACTTTCCTGCAGAATCTTACCACCCGTTTATGCTCCACCTCCTGGCCTGGCAGAACAAGCGTAGGTCTGATCAGGGAGACCAACGTAAGACAATCATCGGTGGCGTCTTGGATGGGTCACAGTAAGCTAGAAATATCACTCTGGAGATAGCCCTTCAGCCTCAGGCCATCCACAGCCATGACCTAGCTTTTCCTCTAAGAGCAGGGCACATCAGGCTTGTGCTCAGGTATTTCTGCTTGGGCTATTTTTACCTCTTGAAGTACCGTGTTTACATGGATTTACTCTGTTCCAATCTTCTGAAATGGACTTAGAGAGGGGAAAGCATCCAACAGTTGGTGAATATGGGGGTGGAGCGAGCACTGATGGAAAGGTCATGATCCATGATTCAGGGGAATGAGCAATGGTGCAGTAAGCCTGGATGCTGATGCCCGCTTCATTCCACCACCAACTTTCAGGTCATATGTGGTAGGTCTCAAGGCCAAAGGGACTGGATGTTCACATGCATGGGCTGCACTGGGCCTGGGAGACTTACTTAAATGGTTTGAGGCAGGAGAAGGTGTTTGAAAGATCAGTTTGGCAGCCAAGTGAAAAAGGACTGGAAGGATTTATGGACATTCTCTGCTGTCCAGCCACAGGAGACTTGTTGAATCAGACAAATTGCATGAACCCTCTGAGAACCCCTTGATATTACCCACTTCCTAGGCTCACAGCAGCTTGTTCTCCTAGGCTTGACCAACAAACCCAGGAGCCACCTGAGGCCATCCAGTCACTTGCCCTGGGAATATCAGGGCTGCCACCCCACAGCCAGGCTGACCAGCTACATGCCTGCATTTTTTGGCTACTCTAAGGTGAAACGTCATGTCCTAGGGCATGGGATCTGGCAGCCCATGCAGCTGAAAAAGGGGCCAGGTGATAAAACTCCTGCAAGGCAAATTTTGATCAAAAAAAAACAGAACCTGGGAAATAGCCGGGGAGATAAAATCTTCTTCACCATGAACCATTCTCAGGTGCAGTTTTTCCTGTGGCCTCTCCGGAGAAGTCCCACATGCTGTGCAGACACATCTGCCAAGCACTATGCTGAGTCGCTTCAGTTTATCACAAAGTAGTTGCCAGCATGTTAATGCATCACTTCATATCACTTCAATCCTTCCTTGCCTCACTGCCCTTTTTTCTTATCCTTGCTGCCTTGGTTTTGCACCCCTTAAATAAATCATCAGCAGTTTAATCCTTGCCTCAGGCGCTGCTTTCTAGAGAACACTGGCTTGCTTACTCCCAGCCATATCTTGCCTGCTCTTGGTTTGACAAATTTCCCACTAATCCTCATAACTTGTTTTGACATCTTTTCCGTGAAGACTTCTCTGAGAATGACCATTCCTTTCCCAGCCTACTGAGTCAAACACCTACCTCTCTTTACGACTGCAGAACTTTGGATTTCTGTATCTCCTCGCACTTATATGTATTGGCTTTGGTATCTAATAAGGTGTGAAATCTCCCACCTTCTAACTAACTCCATTCACCCAATCAGGCTGTCCCTAGTCACAAGAAGCTTGATAATTTTGTTTTTAGCTAGTATCGACCACAATGATTTTTCATAGCTCAGGTGCTCAAACATTTATAGAATAAGCGTGGGGCAAGCATAAAAAGAATATAACCAAAGTTAGTCTTCTCATCAGCTCTTGGAAACCCAGCTAGCCATATAAGGGAGTTGGAATAGTTCTATGTACTTAGGCCAATTGGTTCATGTGCAAGGAGGATCAAATAGATTCTGAGGTGGGAACGATGAGGTGGCCAAGTAAGGCCCTGTGAGGCATGGTGTGTGGTTACATAGGTTTCACGTTGCCCTAATAAGGTGACAGAGCAATGCCTCCCAGACAACCCTGTTCTGACTTTAGAGTGCTGTCTCCGCTGCGTGAGGTTAAACGGGGCTCCTGACATCCACTGCCCCAAAAGAAGCTGATGTCTCACGGGTCATGACGAAATGAAAGTTCCTCACTGGCAAGGGCTACCTGATCTTGGAATCTGAGACCCACATATATTAGGTGCTCAGTGATTGTTTCTTGAGTTGACCACTACCGAAAGATCCACTGGCCAAATAAATTTTTTAAACTGCTTCCAACAGTCATATTTGTATAACCCAACTCCTAGTATAGTGCTTAAATAAATTGCCAAGGGACCATTATTTGGGCTCATTCTTTTTTCTAAAGGGATTTAAAATACACTGGAAGAGACGGACCTATAAGACTAAAGCAGAGGAGCTGTGAATATTTATACATTAAATTTTTCCCCCTTCAGAGTCACACCTTCTTCCTCCCTCAAATAGATATGCTTCCCAGGAAAATTCCATCTTGACCAGCTTGGTTCCTGGACACTTATTTTGCAGCATTGGGATAATTAGTAAGGGAGAGAATTGAGAGAGGCTGCATGACCTGCACAGTGATTTACAGTGGAGAGGGCAGGCATCCTGTGGCAGAAGAGAAATTAATATATCCAGAGAGTAAGTTACAAAGACGTGGGCCACTGAAGTCTAGGTTAGGAGAGAATTTAGAAAGTTTGCAAATGGAAAAGAGACTGCTGGACAACTGTGAGAGGGACATGGGAAATGAAAACTTTAGGAAACGTGACAACGTGTCATATACGGAATCTCTCCCTTTGCATTTTTTAAATACTTCTAAAAATGTGAAACAATTTACTAATTTTTTTGTGACATCATTCTATGGGCTGGACCACTAGGCATCCCAATCTTATTTGGGTTATACTACATTTATTTTAATCCTATCCAAGGAATTTGGAACCATGACTAGTTTTCTTGAGGTGATTTTAACTAGTATCCACTATCTCAGGAAAGTAACCTATTATCAGATATTGATATGTATGTGTTTATGTCCATTTTTTATCAACTTTTTCTAAAATCAGAGCTAAGGCTATTTTTAGCATTATGTGTAAAAAATGGCATTAAAATATATGGATTTGATTTTGCATGGACCTAATTCTTTAAACAAGATTAGTATGACTTTTTGAACATGCCTGTTTCAACAGGATTATTAAAATACATTATAACTAACTACCCTCTGCTCTATGCGACTTGTAATGTCTATGACCAAAAGCAATATCATTTTGATTGGACATGATTCAGCAGAAACATCTCTTAATCTTGTTAACATTCTCACTAATAAACTGTCCAATGATCATTACTACAAAATGGGGCCAAGCTATCCAGGGGCCTCTCATCACAGACCTGGTTGTTGATATTTTCCAGTTACTGTAATGGCATGTGGCAATGTGAGCAGGAGGGCCTTGAATGTGGGAGCAATCGGCACCTCATTTTATTGGTCATTGACTTCTCTGACAGCCAATTTAGACAAATACAATTTTGATTGGACGTCCAATTAGTCAGGGAGCTCTGCCTCTTTCCTCTTTGCAGGTTTAGACAATTTGGAAAATCTTTTGGAAGATTTTCTGTCAATTAGCACCTCCACCAGAAAGTAAGCCAAGGAGAGAGGCAAAGCCGAAACTCAGCAATCACAGATTCTGTAACAGCCCCTGGGATAGTGCACTGCACAGAAATCTGTAAAGATAATTAAAAGCAAGAGTAGCAACATTCTAAAACTTGTTTGGAGGGATATGGGGCTAAGGGATAAACACTGCACAGAGTGTTCTCTCTGCCACTGCCCATAACCAAATCTCCTAACCCTTGATGCTCTTGGCAGGATATCTCCCACCCCACGATTTGACTTCGTTTGCCTAGTTAATGCCTGCTCAACCTGAAGACCTCTACTTAGTCTTCACTTCCTCAGAGATCCTCCACCAGCCCAGACTGAACGAGTCTATGGATACACTTCTCTATGGTACTTATCCCAGACATACGTTTACATTTATTTATGTATCTGTCTCATCTGCCAGTTTTTAAGCCCCATAAGGGAAAGAGTTCTCTTCCCAATATGACAGTGTCACAACATGGAGTAAGGGCTTGGTGGCTTGCTGAATTAATTCCTTTGGACTTAAATTTCTCTGCCTTTTAAAGAGAGAGGGTTGGAGTTTTTAAGGAACTACTTAGCACTAATGTGATGGCTCTTCAGATTACAGGAAAGACGTTCATCTGTCCTGGGCACACCAGTCCCCCAACCAAAGATGTTTTGGGCAATCTGAAATTGACAGAGCAAGACTAGCACAGAGCCAAGGCTTTAATTTCTCCTGAGAGGCTTTCCAACGCCAGTGTTGCCGGGATCTGGGGAGAGCTGCTGTGACCCATTCTTGGGCTGTTTTAGAGATGTGGGCTCACTAAGTCATATTGGCTTTAAAATATCTGTGCAGGATTTTGCACAGACGCTGATAAAAATGGATCTACTATTTTTTAAACCCCAAACATGCTCAAATGAACCTCAGATTAAAGTCTAGAATGGCTGTTTTCTTAGTTTCCCTAAGCCTTTTTTCCTTTTGGCATGTCAGTGACTAATAAATTGCAGTAAAGCTTGAGTTTATACTGGCTCATAGGTGATTACGCTGGACAAGTAGTTTTCCCAAACCCTAGGGCCCCTTGGAAAATGAAAGAACCTGCATATGGAAGGAATCAGCAGACAGAGGGGCTCCTACCTGCCTGAATCCTCTAGCTGCTGCAGTCATGTTTTGATAAGATAAGAGGAAACAGGGCAAGAAGGAACTTAGATTCCTAGAAACGAAACTAAAGCCCTCATGGCCATGCAAACTGCGCCGAACAGGTCAGCGAGGCCTGAGCAACTGCTGCAAGATTGATGGGTTGGCCCTAACCTAAATGTTTAGTCTCCGTCCCATCCCTACATCTTACCAACCTTTACCCCCAGGCCATTCCATTATTCTACAAACCATGTATTTCACATGTTCCAGGAGAACCCCAATTCCAGTCTTCTTGTCCTGATCTCTTTGACTGCCCGCATTCTCATCAGACCAGGGGTTGCATTTTTGCCTTCAGCAAGCTGCTCCCTGGAATCACACATCGGATGGGAGTTGCAGACCTAACAGCCAAGGGAGGCCAGCAGCTGGCAGAAATGAGTGAGGCTGACCTGCTGGAATGGGGCAGTCATTACTAATGCCCCAGCCAGCCATTGCCAGGAAGAAGGCAGGCTCCATTTTTTTTTTTCTTTAGATCTTCTGACCTTTTAAATTGCCGAACACCAGATTTTCATGTGAAATATCCTATTTTAAAAAACGTTCACAACTAACTTG
Organism: Equus asinus; assembly: GCF_041296235.1. Classification (NCBI taxonomy): domain Eukaryota; kingdom Metazoa; phylum Chordata; class Mammalia; order Perissodactyla; family Equidae; genus Equus; species Equus asinus. The sequence goes on from NC_091794.1 coordinate 68,959,280, forward strand.
ACTTAAAAAAGCATGGTTATGCCAAAAAACAGAAACCAAAATTACAGAAAATCATTTGTCTTCAGGCTCGTTGGGCCACAGCCTTCCAGATTACTTCAGTCTTTCCCTAAGCTCTCCGTTGGATCCGTGTCTGTGCATGAATGTCCCCTAAGTACCATTTCATCAGCTCCAACAACCTATGAGACAGCCGGGATGCTCCCATTTTCAATTTGAGGACATACAGGCTCAGATATTGCTAATTTGTCCATGGTTACACAACTCGGACTAGATCTAGGGTTTGAAAAGAGTTCTTTCTGAGCCCAATATCCCTGCTCTTTTTCCTGTTGTACCGTTATTCCCTGGAACAACGAATAACACGCCCCCTCCATTTTAAAAGAAACTACCATGATACGCCAAAAAAAAGAAATCTATAAAAAAGTGAAATAAAATTATTAATGAAAAATAATTTAGCTACAAGGACTGGCAGTTTGGGGTGAACAGCATCGAGAAGTAGGCTCAAAGGGAGAAAGGGGTAAGAAATAAGACAAACCCCTAGTGGCCAAGTAGATAAATGACTTGAGAACATGAACATTTAAATACTCAAGTTGTTGTTGTGACCGATGCTACAATTTGAAACCGTCTCTATTGTCCGACCACTCAGTAAAAGTCTGGCGCTGCACAGCTGGTAACAGTGGTGTCTGGGGGAGTCAAAGATGGGGTGGTTTCAGTGTGGCTTCATGCAATGTGGAAAGGCAACTGATAAAATGGTCTAATTCCTTAGAATCAAGAACCCATAGTTGGTCATTGTAACCAGGAGAAATATAAATGTCCCCAGAACACTCCTACCCGAGAATCCCAAGGGCATTAGAAGGGCAATGAGTTTCTCATCTTGTGAGATGGGAATTCAAGAGAAATACTTTTGTATCTCAAAGAGCAGGGTGACTCATCTGGTCTTCATCATACCTGGAAATATATATAATAAAATTTTTCCATAACCACCCTCTAATAACAAGCAAAATAAATTGCTCCAGCATCTGTGTATCCATTGCACTCTAACATGCATCATATTGTAACTAATCCAAATAAGAGTGTGTCTTCATCTCCATGCTTCTAGTACATATCGTGACAACAGGTACGAAGATGCACAGTAATAGTTTAAGATGTTTTAAAGTCCAACCATCTCCAAATTAATAGCTGTGTATATTGTGTCTGTTTCTATCAATTCTGTTTACACTTAGTATGCTTTTGTGACTGAGTTCAATTTCCCAGAAGGTACTAATATTATTGCTTCCAAAGCGGTCAATTATTTTTCTGTTTAGATGGCATTTTATGTTTCAGTTTTCCTTCAGCCCCCTTTGCAGACACCCAGTTGGGATACACACTTGGTAATGTAAACCCAAATTAATTTGCACAGTTTTGCTTGACTGGGCTTGCTTTCTCGAAGTCACGCTCCATGAAAAATTCTAACCAGGTGAGCCTTGGCGAAGCAGCTGTTTCTCCCACGGTGTGCAGGGAGGAACCATCAAGGCATGAGCTAAGAGGAGGCAGGTAATTGCTTGGCCTATTTGGGGTCTTTGTCTAATATTGACTTTTAATTATGAAAGCCAAATGTTTGTTTTCTTATGGGATCCATTTCTGCCCCTTAGTTATTGACAGTTGGAATATGAAACATGTTTACTTTTTTTAATGGGGCTGGATGGGCAAGTTTATATTACAGTAATATGATCAGAGTTTAGAAGAGGTGAAGCTCAGAATATGTCTGTCTTGTGTGAGTTTCTAACTAAATGTCCTGCATGTCCTGATCAATTTATTTGGATCTTTGTTATAGTCTACAAGCTCACTTAAAGTATATCAAGGATGTGCCACCTATTCTGGAAAACCTCTTAGAAATATATACCAATACCGTAGTGTATGTGTTTTTTTATTAAACATTGGGGCTAACACAGAGAAGAGACTTAATCCCACGCTGAGGGTACAATGAGGATCAAACAGCCCTGGTTCCTTCCCCCAAGTGTTTCTATCTTGCGGGGCGCAGGCAGTAAGAAGCTGTCACACTGCAGAGTGAAGTTCTGAAGTTGCAGCAGGCATGGTGTATTGGACCCAGAAATCCTGCTTCTAGGAATCTGTCCTCAGGACCTCTGAAACGCAGACGTGATTTAGCAGGGATGGTTCACACAGTGCACATTGTTATCAGTGGCCCCTATTCATGCTGATATGGGTCACACAGTGCATTTTTCAACAGTGGAAAAATTGTGGAAACAGTGGAAAAATTGTAATTAGCCAATTTGTTGTCATAAAAATAATAGAAAGCACAATGTGTTAGCTATTCTATGCCAGGCAAAGTTGAAAGCACTTAATCTGAATTAACATATTAATTCTCTCAATAACCCTGGGAGAGTATTATTACTATTATCACCATTTTATGTATAAGAAAAGGGACACCAAAAAATTAAATAACTTGTCCAAGTTTCCTTACCAGGCAGTTATTTGACAGGCAGTGCGGCTCTAGAGTCTGCTTTATGTTACAACCATTAAAAATGTTTATATAGTTTATAATGATAAGGAGACAGGCTTATGATATTTACATAGAGTGGGATACGTACTAATCTTAGCCTGGGTTCTCCTAGAAAGCACAGCCTAAGATAAGGGCTTACTAGCATGTAATTTATTTGGGGAAGTTATTCTAGGAGAGAGGAGTAGGGGGATGGAAAGAGTGTAACAGGAAAACCGGGAAAAGCAATGCAAGGAGGTTATCGAGCTTGTTACCACTGTGAGCAAGGGGGCTCGGTCCCACTGGGACCCTCTGAGGAGCTGTGTAGAAGTTGCCTCAGCATCTTCCACTGAATGGATGGGAGAGGGAGCGATATGTCCACTAACTCCAATCCCCATCGGTCAAGGCTCACCCATGGGTGTTGCCCCCATGCAGGCAGCAGCACAAGCATGAATACTGAGTGAGTTCCCGCAGACTTCCACTCTGAGGTGTCAGGGAAAACCTGGTGCAGAAAGCAAGAAGGAGGAGGGGTTGAAAGTTTACGCCTGTGTGAAGTTGGTCCTTCAGCAATGGGTGAGGGAAGGAAGGGCACAAGGCATCTTAGACAGCCCGTCCTTAGCCAGGCATCCCGTGATGCCCATCACTATTTCTGCTCCACCTCAAGATTGCTCACTGCCATCTCCAAGACTTAACAGAGGCGGGTTAGTGGGCCAAGTTCCAGTCTCATTGTTGTAGGTGGTCCCCAGGTTGTAATTGATAGCCAACATCTCCTTCCTCAGTTACCCACTCTGAGTTCCCCCCATGCTCAGCCTGCACTTCAGCAGGCCTAGGGTGCTTGCCTAGTGGAGTGATTCAGACCCTCATCCCTGAAAGACCCAGGCCTGTCTCAGAAGGGAACCAGCATCTCTTCTGGATGCTGTGGGTTTCAGCCCCAGGGGAGACGATTTTGACACAGAGCCCTAACCTTCCATGGTGGGCACTGAGCTGGAGCCTTAAAGACCTCTGGGCTGTGGTTTAAGCAAGAGAGATCCTTCCCTTATTCTCGGAGGACCCCACAGAAGTCAAGAAGAGGCTCTCGGTGCCCCTCCCACATCCCCTGGACCTTCTAGTGCCCCTCAGCAGATTCCCATTCTGCATCGCTGAGCCTTCACCACTTCGCTCTTATCAGGCTGTGGTTACTCAAGTGACCTTGTGCTGTTGTCAAGGCATGGAATCTCCAAGAGACATGCCAATTGTGTCCTATAGCAATGGGGATAGGAACAGTAGAAGGGGTATTAATGCCACTGAATTATCTACTCTTTAAAAAATGGCTAAAATGACTTCTTTTGTTATATACACTTTACCACAATAAGACAGTTTTTAAAAATATTTACCCAACATACTGCTTACATGCAGTTTTTCTTCATTTTTCACTTAACATTTGTATAATACCTGGCTTTACTTCTTATGTGCTCACATACACATAATACTACCCATGGTTACTTCTAGGTATTGTTGATATGAGTGATTTTTATTTTTTTTCTTACTCTTTTAGATATTTTTCCAAACTTTCTCTGTTTCTGCAATGAGAATAATAAACAGCTTTTAAAATGTTGAGATCATCTAAAGGGAAACATCATGCCTTACGAAATGGCACCTGACCTTCAAAACGTAAAAGATGTTCATAGTGTTCCAGTTAACCCTTCCTGTCAGTGCTGATTCCAGTTGGAACATCGTAGGAACAGTTCATAGGTAGAGAGAGCCAGCCCACGTACCGTAACTGTAGGGGATTCAGATTACGCCCCAGCCAGGATCTGCCCCTCACCTGCTTTCTGACCAGTGCAGGCCTTAGAGAAGACTTGCTTGAGTCCCGTGATCTTGGACTGCTGCTGCTACAAACAGAGGGCCCTGCAGAGCCATCAGGAGCAGAGGCAATTTCTCCTAATCCCTCAGGTCCCTTGAGGGCTTGCTCTATCAGTGCCCAAACCACTAGCCTATTGCCTTCTGCCTTAGGGCTTTCACAGCACAGCGAGCCATCACATGCCCAACTTCCTAACATCTTCAGTTGAACAACCTACAAGTACCAGAGAGTTAATACTCCTCGGGGCCATCCCTGACTGGTGGGAGGCGGGAGCTGACGGAGACATACTTTCTTCCAGACAGACAGTTTGGAGGCACAGCAGCTTCAGCCTTTCTGAAGATGCCAGAAGACCAGGGAATAGGTTCCTTGCCAAGCTGTGGCAGCTCAGAATGCCCCCCTCACCTCTTTTCCTCCTCTGCCTCACTCCTCCTTTTCCCTCATCTCTGCTTCCCTGAAATTTTCCTCCCCAGCGTAGAGAAGTGGCTCAAAACCCTACCCATATATCTTTCAGGCTCTGTGTGTGACTTTCACCAAATCACTTAAACCTTTGAGTTAACTTTTATGTAAAATGAACTTAACAGAGCTTAAAGATTGAATGAGATGGTTGGACATAATAACAGTTGAGTGTTTAACGTAAAAAGTGCCCAGCATACTTCCTGACATAAACAATAGCCAACAAAAATCAAGTCCTTCCATTTTGCCCTTGGCTTTCTTGTAGTTCTCACTGCGTTGACTCTGCTTGTGTGGCTGGTAACCTGTAACATAAGAGGAAATTTAGTAAGGTCAATCAAAGTGGAAACTGTCAGCAGAGAAGAGAGTAGGCAGTTGGTGATTTCATGTGGCTTAGCTTCATACAACCTAGGGTGGCAACTGCCTAGCCCTCTACAAAACAGACTTGCCCCTGTGAATCAAGACCTTGTTAGGCAGAAGTCGGTCTGCTTGGGTTTCCTGGGAGATAAGCTGGTCAGCACTCTGCCCAATGTTTTTCTGTACAGGGAGGAGGCAAGAATAGGATTTCCTTTCTCCTCATCCGTGTTTCCCACACGTATTCAAGTCACCTCTACTAATCTTCCCAATTCCAAGCAAGCTCACCCAGTGAGGCTCTGTGTGGTTCCAAAGGGCTAGATTTGTGTGTACGACAAGCAGCCCTACTGCTTGGGCCGTATGAGCTGGCAGCCCCTATGATATTGGAAGTGTCAGTACTAGAAAAAGATTCATGTGGAATTCGTGGCAATTAACAAGGGGACAATCACAACACAGGCCCCTGGGGTCTTTTGGCAAGGAAGGCCATGTCATCTTCAATGGATAATTATATATCTTTTTATTTATTTTATCAATTCAGAACTTATTTTGCAAGGAATTTATATAGTAAGGTATTAAACATAACAGTTCCTCATAGTTATTGCTTTCCTCTTTGTTACTTCTCAATAACCTGTTTAGTAATCCCGTCTAGAAATTCTTGGGGGTTGACATTGAGTTCATTGGTCTATAGTTTCCAAAACTCGACTCTTCTTCTTTCTTGAAAGTTGAGGCATATTTTCAACTCATACATCCTATTTTCTATTTCTCTGTGATTACTAAAAGTATTTTCACATCAAATTTACAAGTTCTATTTTTTAAATTAAGATGTGCTCTTCTGAGCCTGGAAAAATTAAAATAATTTAGTTTGTTATAGTTTATAACTTAGTTTATCTTATTGTCTTTTCACCTAATCTTATGTTTATGCCATCATAAATACTTTGAAAATCATTCTCTTTGATAAAGTAGAAGTGGGATAGATGTTGGATCTTTCTGCTTTTTGCTCTATCTTCAGTTAAAATAGTTCACACACCAGCCCTCCCCCCCCCCGCAAAATGATGAATATGGTATAACGGTCCTTTTTCATCTTTTGCTGATCAGAATCGTTTTCAATTAACAATCACTGAAAAATAAGCTCATTCTGAAATTTTACCTCTTTGGCAATATTTTTAAAACCAACAATCATCAGGCTACTGGGCCCTGGTAGAGATGTGATGCTAACACCAAACAACCACGTGCCTGCAGCTGCCTATCATGAGCTGAATCCTGTCAGACCCACTCCATCAGAAGATGGAAATGGTACCTTAAAGATCAAACATAGGCAGAACCAGAAGGTCCAAGCAAGTTAATGAGCAGATAGCCCAGACCCACCACAATGCACTAGCATCCTTCCTTCAGGCCACATTATGACCATGGCATCGGCCATGTCTGGTTGGAGACAACCAAGGGGAGATGTTCAGTCAATGGCTGTATGTGTGATTCTGGAGCTTGAGGCAGAAGAGACCCAAGTCTTGTTCTCCACCACTAATTCCAAAGTGCCCCACAATTAACATTCCTAAGGTGACTTCTGTCCATGTTATAGCTCTCAGGGTCACCTAATGCCAAGGTGGCAAATTTCAATCAAAACCTCACTAACTGCCTCAAGTTCCATCCTTCAACTCTGACCCAATGCCTCCTGGCTAGGATGTGACCTGCAACCACTGACCTTTGGCAGTTGGCCTTGCGTGCACCTCCTTAGTTACTCCCTTTGCCTCCCAGACGATATCTGGGGTTCATTCCCCTCTTCCCGGCTGTGGTCCCTGGCTTCTCCTCTGTACGCTGAAGTTACTGCACTGCTTGGTTTTCCTCATGGAGTGACGGGGTCACAGTCTCTTCAAGACTGAGGAAAGCCAAGTATTTATCACTTCCCACAGCTCCAATAAGTGAAGAGTAATCAAAGAATATCTCTTGAGACTTTGTTTAAAGACTCAGCTACAGATGTTTATCTTTTCCTAATTTCTGTGTACATAAAAACAACCATAGACAGGGCTTCTTCAGTAAAGTGCCGTGCTGTGAGTGGTAAAAATAGATAAACATCAGATATTCCCAATACTGTAACAAAACATAGCAGTCAGAGCTATCTATAGAGCAAAGGACTCGCTCCAGAGGCAGGGGTTCCCTACCCGCAGAAGGAGTTGTACATACAGGATAGACAAGCGAGGCCAGGGGTATTTTAGAGATGATGCAAGCATTATCTTTGGGCAGGAGTAGAGGTGGCAGAAACCAAATGAAAGACTTTGGTTCTAGTACATAAAGGCCATTATTAGAAGGGACTTGACTAGGACAGGAACCGTGGAGTGACTGGTCTGGCCAGGGTCCTCACGTTGACATGGCAGCTCGCCCTGTACATAATGAGCCCCTCATAAAAAGTAGTGGTAGTCAGCTTCACCTTGCTTATGATCTCGCTCCAGACCCACTTGCCTCAAGCCCCCTCGGGCTGCACTTCGTTTACTCAACATGTATGTGTCTACTATGTCGCAGCCTCTATTCTAGGCACTGGAGATAAAAGAATAGAAAAGACAGAAAGTTGCTGTTTTCAAGTTTAGTGGAGAAGTCACAAGTAAATAGATGTAGAAACAAAAACCGGTATGATGATTGCCACAAGGGAAACCAATAAGGAGCCGAGACAAAATTGCTGGGGTCGATAATGAGACCTGCCTTAGGTGGGGGATCAAGAAAGCCTTTCTCTGCTCCTAACCTCTTGATTCAATTCATTTTCTTGTCTCTTGAGGCTAAAGCTTGATAGGGCTCCTCCAACCAGTGCTCTTAGCCTCTCCTTTCATCTACGCTATGCAAGCCCCTTTAATTGAGCAGTTGGCACATGGTCATAATTCACTGCCCAGTACCCTGTGGGCCCTGGGATCCCCTGTAACTGGCCTATCAGCTGTGTTCACCTCCCACCATGAATCAGACCCAGATCTGATCATTTAGCATGATGCCCTGTTGACCAATAAGTGGACCGGCCTGATCCAACCTGGGATGGAATCCAGGCATTTTAAACCTTCATTAAGTAATGGCTTTGACCTACCATCAGAAAGAAGTGAGCTTTGAATTATTTTTTGAATTGGTTGTGAATTTCAGCCCCTTGGCTTCTGAGAATAAAGGCCTGTCTTACCCCTGATTTACAAATGTCTCACCCTACCCATGAAATAGATCTCACCTGTACCCGCCTCTAATACTGAGCACTGCAGGAAAAGTAGTCAAGAGCAGAGGCTGAAACCAGTGACTGGAGGCCTGCAAATTCACGAGTCCTCTTCCATAGCCACACGTGCCGGCCCTTTAGACATCTCCACCTCAAATTCAACATGTTCCCAAACTAAGGAGGCTTTATCCCACTGTTTACCATTCCTCCCTTAATTGGCTCCTTTTTCTGTGTTCTTTTTGTCTAAAAATCACCACTGTGTTTTTAAGCTAGAAACCTAGAGTCATATTAGATTTTCCATCTCTGTTATCCCTACTACATTCAAGTTTTACCATTCTACCTTTTCCTCATTGCCCCTGTGGGTACTTTCATCCAGGCTGTCATAATCTCATGCCTCAACTACTCAAAGTGCTCCAAAATGATTTCCTGTCTGTCACTGAGCTGGAGTTTACTCAAATAAGCAAAACAGAACAGGAAGAATGTTGAAGAACCTCCTAAGCAAGGCAGTCAAGGCCCCATGCACCTGCCTATCTTTCCTCCTCTCATCTTCCATCAAGTGGCTCCATGAGCGCTGCTTCCTACATGCTAATGTGATGACATCTTTGCACATGTTCCTTCTGCCAGGATGCCCTCAACCACCTGAACCCCGACTTTGTCCCCCTTGGTCTCCTTTTAAGTATTATTTCTTCTAAGATCTTTCCTGCCTCCCCTTAATGAAACCAGATGCTTTTCCCCCCACCCCACACCTCCCTTCTCCATTATAGCATTTAGCACAGAGCACTCTAAGAACTGGTTTACATGTTTTAAAAGGCAGGGAACCATAAATATTCATCTGTACACTTCCATTATTTTAGTTGATGCCCAGCCTATAACCAGAACTTAATAAAAACTGGATCAATGAATCTAACTCAAGTTTGTCCTTGCTTCCATTTATTGGCTAGAATCCCTGAAACCACACACAAAAAGTTCTGTACATACTGTCTATGATGTTGGGATTGTCCCACCTCCATTTTTATCGAATCATCAATAAAAGAGTCTGACTCTCACGCCCTTTTTAACTTCATATTCTCAGATAACAGATACCAAAAGAAATTCAGAGAACCAGTTTCAGGACTCCACGGCCCTCAGGTAGATCAAGGGCACAAGAAGAGAAAAGGATGCATGGAAAATGAAGGCTTTGTGAAGAGAGCTATTACTGTCTGGGACAATCGACCTCCACCCAAGAGAGGAACGGCAATGGTGGGATGTTAATTTCTTTACCTCCAGCCTAATGTCAAGGGGGCTTCCAGGGGCCCATTGAAAGAGTTTGATAAACCCTTCCTGAGTTTGGGAGACACAAGCACAATGCCGGACTCACACCGGAGAGAGCTGAAGCTGCCTGTGACAGCAGGATAGAGGGGCTGTACTAAGATCAGTCTGTGCCCCAGGCTTTGTTGGGACTAGAGGTACAATGGTGTTTCTTGGAGCTAGCAGTAGGAGAGAAGCAGCTGCCTGGAGGTGCTTTGAAAGCTTCCCAAAAGAGCTTCTGCTAGAGGACTAGGGAACTCAAGAGCAAGAATCTGAAACGCAGAGCTGAGAGAGAGGCTCAGCGGCAGCCAGCTAAAGAAAAAGTGCCTGGCCACATCATAGGAATTGTAGTCTCAGGTGGTACCCAGGAGGAACCTCCAAAGCCTCATGGAAAAGCCTAGGAGAAAAGGAGTCCACTCCAAACATCTGCCACGACCAGAGAGCAAGGCCAGTTCCAGTGAGAACTTGCCTATCCCCTCCCTCACCTCTCGCTGAGCGCTGACCCTCGGGTCAGAACTGCAGCCCAGGCCGGCCCCAAATGGAAGAGAGGGAAGGACCCACTCTCTGTCAGGCTTGGAGTTTGGGTTAACACCTTGTTCCGGATATTCTGACTTCTGAATTAAACTCATGTTTTGACCTAATTGACCATAGGAGAAATATTCCTTAAGAGTGAACAGAAAAGCCGTGGATCTGTTGGAGTCAGCATCCATGCAAAGGGACAACACGCCCCCACTGCTGTCAATGGAAAGGGACAGGGAGAGACAAAAACTGAAGTTTTAATGCCACTAAGACATGAGTTACTTACTCACTTTTGAGGACCCATAGCTTTTGCCATATTTCCAAAGGGATCTGTGACAAGAGAAAAGGTTAAGAATCAGACTTTTAACTTTATAGAGCAGGAAAATGAGCTGAAACAGTTATGTAGAGAGGAGCCAAATAAATGTGTTCTGCTTCCAGCCCAGGGCACTGAGACCAAAGCCTTAGGGTTTTAAACATCAAGTGTAAACACAAAATTCTGTATCTATAAAGATCAGATTTTATGTACTTTCACATTTCTTTTCTAATGAGCAATCCCAGGACTGCAGATTGATTTGGAGCATAGGAAAAAAAAAAAAAAAAAAAGGAGGGTCTGGTTTTCTCTAAGCAAAACACACAAGGATCATGTGTCTCCATAATGAGACTCCAGTAGTTTCTAAGCCATGGCCCTACTCGCCGCCAACCACATCTGTCTGCACGTTTGATGGACTGCAGACTTCATTTGTCCTGGCGGCCCTGATTACCCTTGACAGGGCCAGAAACCTCGAGGCCCCTAGGCTCCGGGAGGCCCGGGTATCCTGAGGGAGGGGTTGGCCATCCTAGGGGAGTCGTCCTGTGCTTTACTGGCCTTGCTCGTGGCTGGGTGTGGAAGCAGTCTGTGGATGCATTTCTTTCTGCAAGCGTTCAGAAGAGAAGTCTGAGGTCTCTGGTACCATCCTGTTCTTGGTGACAGAAGGGGAAGATTACGCTGAAGCAGGGCAGGGTAGAAACCTGGCTCCAGAGATGGCTCTTCCACTCCTTAACTGGAAAAGGAGAGAACGTGTGGCAAAAGTTATCATGATCATTTTTTTAATAGATGAGAACTTGACAGCATGGTTCTCATCTTCTCCACTTACTCTTTGAATCAGACCCATCTCAGTGCCTGGCTCATGGTAAGTGCCAGGAAACATTTGCTGAAGGTCTGTCTTCTTTCCTGTGGATAACTGGGCACTACATAAGAGACACTCTGCTATATAGACACGCACGGAAATACAATCCTTAACTTCTAGAAGTTGTAGCCTCTGGGGAGGACAGACAAGTAAACAGATGGGTATAAAATGTGACATGAGTGTGTGGTGATGAGGAGGCATGAGGAGACTGCCCCCAACCAGACACGGCAGTGAGTGCAGCTTCCACAAGAAGGTGATGTGCCAACGGAGGCCTAAAGAGTGAAAGTGAGCTAGGCCAACTGCAAGCAGAAAGGGCCTTCTAGGGAGAGACAAGGGCCTGAGCTGGGATGCATCACAGGAAAGAGGCAGGCATAGAGTCAGGTAGGAGAGGCTGAAGGATGCTGGGGCCCAAACATTAGGAAGGGATATCCTGTGACGTGGAGCTTTGGTTTGTGTGTTAACATTCTTTTCTACGTGCTTCTTTGTCTTCCCCTTTATCATCGGGGCTGGAAGCCTGGGAACCACATTTCCCAAACTCCCTCGCCTCTAGAGTTCTACATCAGTAAATGCATTCACGTGATATTTGAAAGACACAAATAAGTTTCTTCTCTAGCAGAGAGAGTGGATACAGGATTTTGGCAGCTATGGACTTTTGTAGCAGACTTTGAGTCCCATGTCAGGAGGTCACCACTGCTCCTGGAGGCTGTGGAGGAACTCTGAAGCCAGCAGAGCTGGGCTAGAGGCAAGAAGACAGGATGAGGAGGCTACTATCATAGGCAAATTGAGCTAGTACAATGGCTGTTGGCCTGCAGAAGAGAGGGCAGCAAGGTTCACATGAGAGATTGGACATGGAAATGTTTGCAGAAACTGAGAAACAGAATCCAGGAAGAATAAAAATTAGTATTGCTTTAGTAAGAGCAGCATTCGATTATGTCCAAACAAATAAAGAGGTAGCTTTGAAATGTTTCTCTTGTATCTAAGTCAGGAAGAGATTCTGGGGAAGTCTTTTGAGGAAGCGAGATTTTTTTTTTTATTGAAGTCACATTGGTTTATAACATTATATAAATTTCAGGTGTACATTATTACATTTCAATTTCTGTACAGACTGCATCATGTGTACTACCAAAAATCTAGTTGCCATATGTCACTCTAAACGTGTCCCTTTACCCCTCACACCTTCCCCCTACATTTCCTTGATTCTTGATGGATAAGCATGCTTTAATTTCCTTCGTCCTTCCTCTTCCACCTTTAGCTAGCATCTATTGTGTACCTTCTGTGTACCAAGTAATCTGCTAGATTCTTTCAGATGTATTATAAAAACTTCACCATAAGCTACAAAGAGGCATGGTCAGCCACTTAACTAGAAAATACAATAACTTGCCCAGGTTACTCAGTTAGAAGATGACAAATCAAACCAGGGTCTCCTGGTTTGTCCAAAGACAAGTACTCATTCCACTCTTCCATGTTGCCTCTGAGCATGAAGCATCGTGGGAATGTCCACAAGTAAGATCTGTGCAGGTTGTACCAAGTAGATCAGCCTGGATGGACTGGAAAGTGTAGAGAATGGGGCAGCTCATGAGTGAGGGGAGGACTCCCCAGTGTGCTGGGGAGAAATTGCACTGTTCTTGAAGGAAAACTGTCTAGTCCTCTCCCACAGCAACTTTAGCTTATTATATCTGAAGTTCTGAAATTTAGAATTTAAAATTTCTTTGGGCTATTTTTATAAACAGCTCTTACACATCAATATGACAAAGGCCAACAACAGAAAATTGTGCAAAGATCATGAACAGATTTTTCTCATTGGCCAAGCTCAGCCAGGGGCAGAGGACAAAATTATGGATGTAGTCCATACCGGTCAACCTCCGGGGATGCAGAGCAAAGAGGAGCTGGATGGAGAGTGAATTTGGAAGAGTAAATGGATAATATCCAGCATGTCCCTTAAATCCTGCAGATCCCTCTGAAGAGTCCCTTCATTACATTCTCCTCTATTACCACTTTTTATGTGTTGGGACAGGGCAAATACATATTTGTATAAACTTTCTTTTTTATAAATGAGCGTCCTGAACCTAGTTTAATGTAACTTTTTAAAAATAATTGTGATGAAATGTACATAACATTTACCGTCTGAACTATTAAAGTGTAAAGTTCAGCGGCATTAAACACACTTTATATTGTTGTGTTACCTACACTCACAAAATTCTTTTCATCTTACAAAACTGGAACTCTGCCCATTTTAATAACTCCTCATTCCTCCCTCCCTCCAGCCCCTGGCATTCTCATTCTGTCTCTGAATACTCTAGACATGAAGTACTCTAGGTACTTCATTTAAGTGGAATCATATTGTTTTATCCTTTTGTGACTGGCTTATTTCACTTAGCATGTTGTCCTCAAGATTCATCCATATTGTAGTATATGTCAGAATTTCCTTCCTTTATAAGGCTAATATTCCATTGTGTGTATATACTCCATTTTCTTTTCTTTTTTTTTTTTTTTTTTAAGATTTTATGTTTTTCCTTTTTCTCCCCAAAGCCCCCCGGTACATCGTTGTATGTTCTTAGTTGTGGGTCCTTCTAGTTGTGGCATGTGGGACGCTGCCTCAGCGTGGCTTGATGAGCAGTGCCATGTCCGCGCCCAGGATTTGAACCAACAAACACTGGGCCGCCTGCAGCGGAGCGCGCGAACTTAACCACTCGGCCATGGGGTCAGCCCCTATACTCCATTTTCTTTATCCATTCATCTGTCTGTGGACACTTGGATTGTTTCCACCTTTTGGCTATTTGGAATAATGCTGCTGTGAACAAAGGTGTACAAATATCCCTTTGAGACACTAATTTCAATTCTTCTGAGTATACAACCAGAAGTGGAATTTCTGAATCTCATGGTAATTCTATTTTTGAAGGAATGGCCATGCTGTTTTGCTTAGTGGCTGCAATATTTACATTCCCACAAACAGTGCACAAAGGTTCCGATTTTTTTACATCCTAACACTTGTTTTTTTTGTTTTGTTTTTCATCATAGCCATCGTAACGGTGTGAGATGGTATCTCATTGTAGTTTGGATTTACATTTGCCCGGTGACTGGTGAAGTTGAATATCTTTTCACCTACTTACTGGCTATTTGCTATCTTCTTTGGAAGAATCTTTATTCAAGTCCTTTGCCCATTTTTTAATTGGGTTGTTTTTGTTCAGTTGTAGAAGTTATTTATATATCCTAGATACTAGTTTCTTATCAGATATATGATTTGCAAATATATTCTCCCATTCTATGGGTTGTCTGTCCACTCTGTGTCATTTGCACAGAAGTTTTAAATTTTGGTATGGTCTAATTTATCTATTTTCACTTTTGTTGCCTATGCTTTTGTTATCGTATCTAAGAAATCATTGCCAAATCTAATGTCATGAAGCTTTTTCTCTGTTTTCCTGTTTTACAGTTTTAGCTCTTGTCTTTAGGTCTTTGATCTATTTCGAGTTAAACTTGCTTTATGGTGTAAGGGTCTAAAATCATTCTTTTGCAAGTAGATATCCAGTTTTCCCAGCACCATTTGTTGAAATGACTGTCCTTTCTCCCATTGAATATGGTCTTGGCACCCTTGTCAAAAATCATTTGATCTAAAATGTGAGAGTTTGTTTCTTGGCTTTCTATTCTATTCCACTTGTCTATATGTCTGTCTTTATGCTAGTACCACACTATTTTGATTACTGTAGCTTTGCAGTAAGTTTTGAAATCGGTACGTATGACCTCCAACTTTGTTCCATTTCAAGATGGTTTTAGCTGTTCAGTCTCTTGATATTCCACAGTGATTTTAGGATGGTGTTTTCTATTTTTGAAAAATGTCTTTGGGATTTTGATATGGATTACACTGAATCTACAGATCCCTTGAGTAGTACTGACATCTTAACAATATTAAGCCTTCCAATCTGTGGATGCAGGATGTCTTTCCATTTGTCAGTATCTACTCTAATTTATTTCAGCAACGTTTTTTAGTTTTCAGTGTACAAGTCTTTTACTTCTTGGTTATTGTTCTTGATGTTTTTGTAAATGGCACTGTTCTCTCAATTTCCTTTTTTGAGTGTTCATTGTTAGTGTATGGAAATGAAACTAATTTTTATGTATTGATTATTTATCCTGCAACCTTGCTGAATGCACTTATTAGTTCTAACAGTCTTTTTATGAAATATTTAGGGTTTTCTACATAGAAGATCATGTCCCCTGAGAATTAATGTAATTTTATTTCTTTCTTTCCAATTTGGATGCCTTTTCTTTTTCTTGGCTAATTTCTTTAGCTGAAACTTTCGTACTATGCTGAAAAACGTGGCAAAACTGGGCATCCTTGTCTTGTTTTGGTTCTTAAAGGAAAAGTTTCCAGTCTTTTACTATTATGATATTAGCTGGGCATTTCTATATATGGCCTTTATTACATTCAAGTAGTTGCCTTCTACTCCTAGTTTGACTATTTTTATCATGAAAAATTGTTGAATTTTATCAAATGCTTTTTCTGCATTAATTGAGATGGTCATATAGATTTTTTCCCTCTGTTCTGTTAATGTGTGTATTTTATCCATCTGCATGTGTTGAACCATCTTTGCATTCCAGGAATAAATCCCCCAGTTGTAGTGTGTAATCCTTTTAATGTGCTGTTAAATTCTGTTTGCTACTATTTTGCTGAGGAGTTTTGCATCAATATTCATCAGGAATATTGATCTGTAAACTTATTTTCTTGTGTCTTTTTCTGGCTTGGACATCAGGCTAATGCTGGCTTCATTTGGAAGTGAAGTTTGGAAATGATCGCTCCTCTACAATTTCTTAGTGTTTTAGAAGGATCAGCATTAATTCTTCTTCAAATGTCTGGTAGAATTTACCAGTGAAGCCATCTGGTCGTAGGTTTTTCCTTAAGAGTTTTTTGATTAGTGAGTCAATCTCCTAAGTACTTATAGGTCTGTTCAGACTTTCTATTTCTTCATGCTTCAATCTTGGTAGGTTGTGTGTTTCTAGGAAATTGTCCATTTTTCTAGGTTACACAATTTGTTGGCGGGCAATTGTCCATAGTACTCTCATAATTCTTTTTACTTCCGTAAAATTAGTAGTAATGGCCCATTTTTAATTTCTTATTTTAGTTATTTGAGTCTTCCCTTTTTTTCTTTGTCAATCTAACCAAAAGTTTGTCAATTTTGTTAATCTTTTCAAAGAATCAGGTTTTGGTTTTATTGATTTTTCTTTGTTTTTCCTATTCTCTATTTTATTTATCTCTACTCCAGTCTTTATTTCCCCTCTTCTGCTAGCTCTAGGCTTAGTTTTTTTCTCTTTCTAGTTCTTTAATGTGTAAATTTAGGTTATTGATTTAAGATCTTCTTTTTTTTAATGTAAGCTATTACAGCTATAAATTTCACTCTTAGCCCTGCTTTTGCTGCAGCCCATAGATTTTGGTATCTTGTGTTTTCATTTTCTTTGGTCTCAAGCTATTTTCTAATTTCTCTTGTGAGTTACTCTATGGCCTGTGTGTTGTATAAGAGAATGTTGTTTAATTTCTAGATATTTATGCATTTCCAAGTTTTCCTTCTGCTATTGATTTCTAGTTTCATTTCATTTTAATCAGAGGTACTTGGTATGATTTCAGTCTTTTAAATTCATTGAAAACTAGTTTTGTGGCCTAACAAATGGTTCATCCTGGAGAATGTTCTATATGTGCTTAAGAAAAATTTGTATTTTGCAGTTGTTGGGTGGAATGTTTGGTATATGTTGGTTAGGTCTAGTTGGTTTGTAGTGTTGTTCAAGTCCTATTCCTTAGTGATCTTCTATATAGTTCTAGCCATTATTGAAAGTAGACCATTTAAGCCTTGTATTATTGCAGAGCTATCTATTTCTCCTTTCAATTCTATCAATGTTTAATATTGATTAATATTATATAATAATATATAATTATATAATAATAATATTGATTAATGATTGATTAATAAAATTGTGCTATTTAGGGCATATAGGTAAATAATGTTTACATCTTCTTGGTGAATTTACCCTTTTTCATTGTATAGTGTCCTCTTGGTCTCTAGTAACAGTTTTTGACTTAAAGTCTATTTTGTTTGATATCAATATAGCCAAACTTGCTCTCTTTTGGTTACTATTTGTAGGGAATATTTTTTTCCATCTTTTCACATTCAAGCTATATGTATCCTAAAGTAAGTTTCCTACAGACAGCAGATACTTGGATCCTATTTTTATCCATTCTGCCAATCTACATCTTTTGGGAACTTTAACTATTTACAATTTAAGCCATTACTGATATAGGACTTACTATTGCCATTTTGTTTTCTATGTCTCATAGCTTTCTTGTCTCTCATTTCCTCCCTCACTGCCTTTCTTTGTGTTCAGTGATTTTTTTTATAGTGAGATGTTTTGATTCCCTTCTCATTTTTTGTGTATATTTTATAGATATTTTCATTGTGGTTACCATGGAGATTACACATAACATCCTAAAGTTATAGAAATATATTTTAAACTGAAACCAACTTAACTTTAATCACTTAAAAACTCTACACTTTTACAGCCCCACCATCTCTCCATTATTGATGTTGCACACTACACCACTATATGTTGTGTACCCATTAATAAGTTTAATAATTATTTTTATACTTTTGTCTTTTAAATTCCATAAAAGAATTAAAAGTAGAATTATGGGGGCCGGCTCGGCGGCACAGCGGTTAAATGCGCACGTTCCACTTCTCGGCAGCCCAGGGTTCACCGGTTCAGATGCCGATGCAGACATGCCACCGCTTGGCAAAAAGCCATGCTGTGGCAGGTGTCCCACATATAAAGTAGAGGAAGATGGGCATGGATGTTAGCTCAGGACCAGTCTTCCTCAGCAAAAGAGGAGGATTGGCAGTAGTTAGCTCAGGGCTAATCTTCCTCAAAAAAATAGTAGAATTATGAACCAAAATTGCAATAATGCAGGTTTACCTTTGTCCATGTATTTGCCTATATCAAAAAACTTTGTATTTTCATATTGCTTTGAGATATTGTCTATTTTTTTCATTTCAATTTGGAGGATATTTTTTAACAGTTCTTTTAGAACAGGTCTAGTGATAATGAACTACCCCAGCTTTTTTAAAATCTGGAAATAACTTAATTTCTCCCTCATTTTTTTTTTTTAAGATTTTATTATTTCCTTTTTCTCCCCAAAGCCCCCCGGTACATAGTTGTATATTCTTCGTTGTGGGTTCTTCTAGTTGTGGCATGTGGGACGCTGCCTCAGCGTGGTCTGATGAGCAGTGCCATGTCCGCGCCCAGGATTCGAACCAACGAAACACTGGGCCGCCTGCAGCGGAGCGCGCGAACTTAACCACTCGGCCACGGGGCCAGCCCCAATTTCTCCCTCATTTTTGAAGGACAGTTGCCAGATACAGACCTCTCAGTTGACTTTTTTCCTCTTTCATCACTTTAAATATATCATCCCAGTTCCTTTAGCCTGCAAGCTTTTTGTTGACATAAAGCTTGTTGATTATCTTATTGAAGATATTTTGTATACGACAAATCATTTTTTCTTTTACTGCCTTCATGATCCATTCTGTCTTTCTACAGTTTGATTATAATGTGCAATTGAGTGAGTTTCTTTGGATTTTTACTATTTTGTATAGAGCTTTTTGTATTTGTATATGCATGTCATTCCTCAAATTTGAGAAATTTTTGACCATTATTTCTTCAAATGCACTCTCTGCCCCTTTCCCTCTCTCTCATTCTTCTCGGACTTTTATAACATGTATTTTGACTTGCTTGATGGTTTCCCATAAGTCTCTTAGGCTCTGTCCACCTTTCTTAATTTATTATTCTTTTGCTCATCAAACTTGATAATCTCAAACGACCAGTCTTCAAGTTTGCTGATTCTACTACTTGTTTAGTTCTGTTGTTGAAACCCTCTACTGTATTTTTCAATTTGCTGATTGTATTTTTCCTCTCCAGAACTTGTTTTTTTTTTTTCATAATCTCTATCCCTTTGTGGATAATGCTCATTTTGTTCATATATTGTCTTCCTGATTTCATTAAGTTGTCTATGTTTTGCTTTAGCTCTTTTTGCACATTCAGGGCAGTTATTTTAAAGTCTTTGCCACGTAATTCCAAAGCCTATTTCTTTAGGGTCACTTTCTGGATATTATGTTTATTCATTTGAATGGTCCATGTTTCCTCTTTCTTTGTACACCTTGTGTCCTTTTCTTGAAAATTGGACATCTGAAATGGAGGGACCAAGATGGCGACATGGGAGGCTGCTGAACTTCCTTTCTCCCACAGAAGCACCAGATTTACAGCTACACTTGGAACAATTCCCCCTGAGGGAAATCCAGAAACTGAGTGACTCCTACACATCAGGTGACTGAGGAAATATTCACACTGAAATAGGTAAGAAAGGCCGAGACACACTTGCGTCATAAACCTCACTCCCAGCATATGCCATACAATTGAGAAGAAACCCCCCAACTCCCAGATTCTCCCTGAAGAGTCAAGGGTTTGGACTTCACATCTAGCACCACAACTTCTAAGGCTCCCATCAGAGGGGTGGGCTTTGAAAACACCTATCACTGAAAGTCAGTGGGACTTGGATCTATGAGACCAATGGGACTGTAGAAAAAAAGCAGTTCTTAATGGGCATGCACAGAAGAACTTATTGAGGCTAACACTGGAGGGCTCAGTGCAGAGGGAGCAGGAGGAAACATTCATCTCCTAGTCCTTCCCTGGAAAGGGATTGACTCCAAACTTTACAACCTGCTGCCTGAGGGTCTGGCTTCTAACTTGCATGCATCTAGGGGCTAGCTATGACTCTCCACAGAGTCTGGGGGAGCAAATCAGCACTTCTGCCACCTTCTGGCTCCAACTTGCGCCAATGATAAAACCAGGTTGCTAACATCTCTGTGGAGGGAGCTTATACACATACCTGGTGCTCCAGCTTTTGTGGCTGCTGCCCCAGATATAGGTCCCTGAATCACCTGGCTTTGATAGCCAATGGGGTTTCCATTCATGGGTCCCACAGGGCTATAGAAAACAAAGAAACAGTTTTTTAAAGGGAACAAGAGCACCCACACCCTCTCATGGCAATACAGGTGGGCTCAGGGCAGAGGGAGCAGACAAAAAATACCATCTCCAAAATTATCCCTAAGAATCCAGCTTCAAAGCATCCTGCATCTAGGTGTTGACTGTGATCCTCCCCTTTGGGATACGGATGAGTCTTGGCACACCATCTACTACTGGGAGCCCCTAAGAGCAAAGACAGCAGCTTGGTCAATCACAATGTGTTGAGAGATGACCAGGAGCTTGGGCCAGGCTGATTGCCAAAGTTTTTCTTCTACACGAGACAAGTGTGTCAAGACTGGGAGAGGTAGCTATTTTATCTAATGCACAAAAAGCAAAACAAAGTCAAGGAAAATGAAGAAACAAGGGAATATGTTCTAAACCCAAGAACAAGATAAACCTCCAGAAACAAATTTCAATGATATAGAGATAACTGATTTACCCAATAGAGTTCAAAATAACAGAATATGGGTGCACTCTGAGTTCAAGAGAGCAATGAACAAAGTAAGAAATTCAACATAGATAAAAAATATTTAAAAGTACCAAACAGAAATCATAGAGTTGAAGAATACAATAACTGAATGAAAAATTTAATAAAGGGGTTCAACAGCAGACTAGATCAAGCAGAAGAATGGATCAGCAAATTTAAAGACAGGGCAGTTGAATTCATCCAATCAGAAGAGTACAAAAGAATAAAATGAAGATAGCTTTACCATCAAGCAGACCAATGTATGAATTATATGGATCCTGAAAGAGAACAAGAAAGGAGCAGAAATCTTATTCAAAGAAAAAATGTTTCTTTCTCCAGGTTAGGGAAGTTTCATCCAGACAGCCAGAGCCCTGAAGCCCAAAGAATAGCAAAAATGATAATCTAAAGAGATCCACATGGAGACAGATTATAATCAAATTGTCGAAACTTAAAGACAAAGAGAATCTTAAAGCAGAAAGAGAAAAATCAACTTGTTATGTAAAAAGAAACCCCACTATAAGACTATCAGCAAATTTTTTAGCAGGAACTTTGCAGGACAGAGGGGATTGGAATGATGTATTCAAAGTTCTGAAAGAAAAAACTGCCAACCAATAATACTCTACCCAGCAAAGCTTTTTTTCAGAATTGAAGGAGAAATTAAGAGTTTTACAGACAAACAAAAGCTGAAAGTTCATCACCACTAGACCAGCCTTACAAGAGATGCTAAAGGGAGTTCTTCAAGCTGAAATAAAAGAATGCTGATTAGTAACATGAGAACATTTAAAGGTAAAACTGATTGGTAAAGGTAAATATGTAGTTAAATTCAGAATACTCTAATATTGTAATGATGGTGGGTAAATCATAACTATAGTATAAAGGTTAAAAAGCAAAGGTATCTAAAATAACTATAACTACAATAATTTCTTAATGGATACACAATAAAAAAAGATGTAAATTGTAACATCAAAAACATAATGTGGGGAAGTGAAAAAATGTAGAGCTTTTATATGTGTTCAAAGTTAAGTAATTAGTGGATGTCAGAAAGTTGTTCCTTTTGTCTCTCCCCTCTAAGTTACAACTAAACAGACATCCACTAACCAACAAAAGCTTTCCGACTCTGTACAACAGGATGCCTGAGCGATCCACACAGCTATACATCTGAAGGTGGGTGAACTGGGTCCCTGAGAAGCAGTGAAACTAGGTGAACAGACCCCTACCTCCTCCGCAGTGGCAGCAATCCATGTCATGGATCCTCACACAGTGGCCCACATGACTGTGAATGGAGGCCAGGGTGGCCTGCTGGCACATGAGTGCTTTAGGAGAGGTACGCACCTACTGAAGTGACCCTGACCATGTGAACACTCCCCACCAAGAGGCAGCAGCTGAGCCCACGTGAAGGCACCCTGCCCACTGAGTGCAGTGGCCTGGCCTAACCACCTGCCGAGTACAGCAGTCCAGCCTGCGCAAAGTGCCCCACCTGCCTAGTGCAGCAGTCAGGCAGGACCTGCCCACTGAGGGCAGCAGCCAAGCCACAACCCACCCACTGAGCACAGTGGTCCCACCCACAGGAATGCAACTTGCTGAGCAGCTACAGCCAGACTGCATGAACTCAAAGCAGCCCAACCAGCACAACTACCAGCAGACAGGGCAGGAACAGAAAACACAGGCCCTGCCCCTACACCATCCCCTCCACCAGCAGCGGCAGTGGGAATCTGCCACCTGATACAACCACAAATGTGCCAGCAAGGGATCAATTCATCAAACACCATAAAGAACTACAGTAACACTGCAGAACAGAAGGACAATGACAAGTCTCCAGAAATCAAGCCTTTAGTCACAGAAGATTACAATCTAAGTGACAGAGAATTTAAAATAGTTGTCATAAAAGAAATTCAGTTATGAGAAAACACAGAAAGACAATTCAATGAGGTCATGAATAAAATTATTGAGAAGGAATACTTCACTGAAACCCTTAAAACTATACAGAAATTCTGGATGTGAATAATAAAATTGAGACAAAAAAACATAGAAACCATAAAAAGTAGAGCAGACCTTATGGAGGAGAGAATTAATGACTTAGAAGATAGAAATCTAGAAATGCTTCATATGGTGGAGGAGAGAGCTAAGATTTAAAAAGAATAAATTCATTGAGAAATATGACTCAATTAGGAAAAGTACCATAAGGATTACAGGTATCCCAGAGGAAGAAGAGAAGGAGAAAGACCAGAGAGCTTGTTCAAAGAAATAATAGCCGAGAACTTCCCAAACCTGGGGAAAGAATTGGACTTACAAATACATGAAGCCAATGGAACTCCTAATTACATCAATGCAAAAAAGACCTTCTCTAAGGCATATAATAAAACTGTCAAAAGTGAATGACAAAAGAAAAATATTAAAGGCAGCAAGGCAGAAGAAGATAATCTACAAAGGAACCTCAATCAGGCTTTCAGCAGTCTTCTCATCAGAAACCTTACCTGCTAGGAGAGAATGGAATGATATATTCAAACTACTGAAAGACAAAAACTTTCAGCCATGAATACTCTATTCAGCAAAATTATCCTTCACATACAATGGAGAAATAAAAGCATTCTCAGATAAAGGAAAGCTGAGGGAGTTCAGCACTAGACCTTCCTTACAAGAAGTGGTGAAGAGAGTCCTATGTGAAACAAAAAAGCAAAGGTATATAAACCTTAGAGCAAGGAGATAGCTGTAATATTCTGATTTTTGTCTATCAGAATAGGTTAGCAAATAGTTAATTATAACATAAATGATAAAAGGAAGGAAGCATCAAAAATAACTATAAACACTACAGGGCCTGGCCCAGTGGTGCAGTGGTTAAGTTCACATGTTCCACTTTGGTGGCCTGGGGGTTCACCAGTTCGGATCCCCAGTGTGGACCTACGCACCGCTTGTCAAGCCATGCTGTGGTATGTGTCCCACATATAAAGTAGGGGAAGATGGGCATGATGTTAGCTCAGGGTCAGTCTTCCTCAGCAAAAAAGAGGGAGATTGGCAGCAGATGTTAGCTCAGGGCTAATCTTCCTCAAAAAAAGGAAAAACTATAAATGCTTCAATTTAGTCACAAATTCACAACACAATAAAGAATAATTTGTGAAAACAATAATATGGAAGAAGAGGAAAGCACTGGAACCTACTTAATGTAATGGAGATAAGAGGCTATCAGAAAATGGGCTATTTCATCTATGAGATCTGTTATCCAAACCTCATGGTAACCACTAAACAAAATCAGAGCAGCATCAGAAATCATAAAGAGAAAACTGAGAAAACCACCAAACTGAAATGGCAGCTGTAAATACAAAGGAAACGAAACAATGAAAATATAGAGATAAAATGGCAGTATTAAGCCCAAATCTATCAATAATCACTCTAAATGTAAATGGATTGAATTCTCCAATCAAAAGACAGAGTGGCTGGATGGATTAAAAAACAAGACGCAACAGTATGCCACCTCCAGGAAACACGTCTCAGCTCTAAAAAAAAAACATAGGCACAGAATGAAGGGATGGAAGATGATGCTCTGAACGAGGGGCAAGCAAAAGAATGCAGGTGTAGCCATTCTTATATCAGACAAAGACTTCAACATAAAAAAGATAATGAGACAAAGAGAGGCAGTATATAATGATAAAAGGGACATTCCACCAAGAGGACATACAATTATGAATATATATGTACCTGACACAGTAGCACCAAAGGATATAAAGCAATTATTAACAGACATAGAGGGAGAAATTGACAGCAACACAATAATAGTAGGGAACCTCAATACTCCACTTACATCAATGGATAGATCATCCAGACAGAAAGTCAACAAGGAAACAGTGGCCTTAAATGAAACACTAGACCAGATGGACTTAATAGATATACATAGAACATTCCATCCAAAAACAGCACAATACACATTCTTCTCAAGCACACATGGAACAGTCTCAAAGATAGACCATATGTTGGGAAACAAGGCAAGCCTCAACTAATTTAAGAAGACTAAAATCATATCAAGTATCTTTTCTGACCACAATGTTATGAAACTAAAAATCAACTACAAGAAAAAAGCTGGGAACGTCACAAATATTTGGAGACTAAACAACATGCTACTGAACAAAAGTTAGATCAGTGAAGAAATCAAAGGAGACGTTGATAAATACCTGGAGACAAATGAAAATGAAAACACAACATACCATCTTTTATGGGATGAAGCAAAAGTGGTACTAAAAGGGGAATTTCTAGCAATACAGGCCTACCTAAACAAACGAAAATCTCAAGTAATATTAAACTACACATGACAGAACTAGACAAAGAAAAACAAAGCCCAAAGTCAGCAGAAGGAGGGAAATAATAAAACTTACAGGAGAAATAAATAGACTAAGAAAACAATAGAATCGGGATCAATGAAACTAAGAGCTGGTTCTTTGAGAAGATAAACAAAATGGACAAACCCTTAGCCAGACTCACGAAGAAAAAGAGAAGGCTCAAATAGAATTAAAATTGAAAGAGGAGAAACTACAATGGACAGTACAGAAATACAAAGGATTAGAAGAGAATACTATGAAAAACTATATGGCAACAAATTGGATAACCTACAAGAAATGGATAAATTCTTAGACTCATACAACCTCCCAAAACTGAACCAAGAACAAATAGAAAATCTGAATAGAACAATCACAAGCAAAGAGATTGAAACAGTGATCAAAAACCTCCCAAAAATCAAAAGTCCAAGACCAGATGGCTTCTCTGGAGAATTCTACCAAACATTCAAAGAAGATTTAATATTTACCCTTCTCAAACCATCCTGAAAAACTGAAGACTTGAAGCTTCCTAATTCATTCTACAAGGCAAATATTACCCTGATACCAAAACCAAACAAGGACAACACAAAAAAGCAAAATTGCAGGCTAATATTGCCGATGAACACAGATGCAAAAATCCTCAACAAAATATTAGCAAATTGAAAACAGTAATACATTAAAAGGCTCAGACACCATGACCAAGTGGGATTTATACCAGGGATTCAGGGATGGTTCAAGATCTGAAAATCAATCAATGTGATGTACAACACATTAAAAAAATGAGGAATAAAAATCACATGACCATCTCAATAGATGCAGAGAAAGCATTTGACAAGATCCCTCATCCATTTATGATAAAATCTCTCAATAAAATGGGTATAGGAGGAAAGTACCTCAACATAATGAAGGCCATATATAACAAACCCACAGCCAACATCATACTCAAAGGGGAAAAACCAAAAGCCTTCACTTTGAGAAGAGGAAGAAGACAAAGGTACCCACTCTTGCCACTCGTATTCCACATAGTACTGGAGGTTTTAGCCAGATCAACTAGGCAAGAAAAAGAAATAAAAGGTATCCAAATTGAAAAGGAAGAAATAAAACTGTTTGTGAGTGACAAGATTCTATGTATAGAATACCCTAAAGTATCTACCAGAAAACTATTAGAAATAATCAACAACTACAACAAAGTTGCAGAGTACAAAATAAAGATACAAAAATCAGTTGCATTTCTACATGTTAATAACAAACTAGTGGAAAGCGAACTCAAGAATACAATCCTATTTACAATCGCAACTAAAAGAATAAAATATCTAGGAGTAAATTTAACCAAGGATGAGAAAGACCTATACAATGGAAACTATAAAACATTATTGAAAGAAATCAAGGAAGATACAAGGAAATGGAAAGATATTCCATCCATATGGATTGGAAGAATAAACATAGGTAAATATTCACACTACCTAAAGCAATCTACAGATTCAATGCAATCTCAATCAGAATCCCAATGGCATTCTTCATGGAAATAGAACAAAGAATCTTAAAACTTACATAGAACAACAAAAGACCCCTGTACAGAGTTCATTGACCTCCCCACCTTCCAAAGACATGGGCCTGGGCCCTACGTGAAGGAATGTGTCTGGGCTTGGGGCCAAAGACGGCCACTTCGGCCCTGACTCTAAGGCACAAGTTACAAAGGATATGTCCTGCTTCACATTCCTTGTCTGGGCTGGCCACCCCAACGAGCACCTGACTGGACTTTAGAAACATCCCATCCGTGGGAACATAAAAGATAGAAGTACCCCATCCATGGGAACAAGAAGAAATAACTCAAAGTATCCAAATGTCTAAAACCCTGGGTCAGAACCTAGAGAAACCTCAGGATAAAAGGGAGTGACAGGCATAGAACAATTGGGAGTCTCACTGAGGAAAGGATGGTTTGCCTCAGACCCAGACAATCGGCCCTCCTGCCCACCGTATAAACTACTTGGACGTCCCCAGCTGATTGTGGTGTGGATGTTGTAAGTACTGATTTGTTGTTCCCCTCTATCCCTGCTCCTCCTTCTGTCCCCCTTTATCGATAAACTCTGATTGCTTAAACAACCAAGTAGCCTTGGCAGTACCTGTCATTCCTTGCCCTATGTGGCTGCAGATAACAACCCCAAATAGCCAAAGCAATCCTGAAAAAAAAGAACAAAGCTGGAGCAATTCCAATCCCTGAATTCAAAATATACTACAAAGCCACAGTAATCAAAACGGCATGGTACTGGCACCAAAACAGACACATGGATCAATGTAACAGAATTGAGAGCTCAGAAATAAAATCACACAGCTCTGAACAGCTAGTCTTTGATAAAGGAGCCAAGAACATACAATCGAAAAGAGAAATTCTCTTCAATTAGTGGTATTGGGAAAACTGGACAGGCATGGCCCAAAGAATGAAAGTAGACCATTATCTTATAACATACGCAAAAATTACCTTCAAGTCTTTAATTTAGTTTGTGTTAAGACCTGAAACCAAAAAACTGCTAGAAGAAAATATAGGCAGTACATTCTTTGACATCAGTCTTTGCAGTATCTTTTCAAATATCATGTCTCCTCAGGCAATGGAAACAAAAGAAATAAAGAGATGAGACCACATCAGACCAAAAAGCTTCTGTAAAGCAAAGGAAACCATGAACAAAAGAAAAGACAACACATCAACTGGAAGAAAATATTTGCAAATCACTTATCTGACAAAGGATTAATTTTCAAAATATATAAAGAACTAATGCAACTCAACAACAGAAAACAACCTGATCAAAAAACGGGCAGAGGATATGAGCAGACCTTTTCCCAAAGAGGATTTACAGATTGTCAACAGACACATGAAAAGATGTTCAACATCACTAATTACTAGGGAAATGAAAATCAAAACTACATTGACATATCACCTTATGACCATCAGAACTGCTATAATTAGCAAGACAAGAAAATAACAAATGTTGGAGAGGATGTGGAGAAAAGGGAGTCCTCCAACATTGTTGGTGGGAATGCCAACTGGTACAGCCACTATGGAAAACAGTATGGAGGTTTCTCAAAATTAAAAATAGAAATACCATACCATCTCCTATCCCACTATTGGGTATTTATCCAAAGAACATGAAATCAACAATTCAAAGAGATTTATGTGTCCCTATGTTCTTTGCACCATTACTCACAATAGCCAAGATGTGGGAGCAACCCAAGTGCCCAAGAAAAGATGAATGGATAAAGAAGATGTGGTATATATATATACAATGGAATACTACTCAGCCATAGAAAAGACAAAATGGTGCCACTTGCAACAATTTTGGACCTGGACAGACCTTGAGTGTATTATGTTAAGTGAAATAAGCCAGACAGAGAAAGACAAAGTATGACTTCACTCATATGTGGAAGATAAACACATGAATGAGAACAGATTAGTGGTTACCAGAGGGGAAGGGGGTCGGGGGAGGGTGAAACGGGTAAAAGGACACATACGTATGGTGACAGATAAAACTAGGCTATAGGGGGTGAGCATGATGCACTTTATACAGAAACTGATATACAATAATATACACCTGAAATTACACAATGTTATAAATCAATATAACCTCAATAAAATAAAAAACAAGTTATTAGCTTAGAATAGACTGTTACAACTATAAGATGTTTTATGTAAGCCTCATTGTAACCACAAATAACCTATAGTAAATACAAAAAAAGATGAAGAAAAGGAATTGAAGCATACCACTGCAGAAAATCATCAGATCACAAAAGTGAGCAAGAGAAAAGAAAGAAAGCAACTACAAAATAGCCAAAAAACAACAAAATCACAATAGTAAGTCCATACATTTTAATAATTACTTTAAGTGTAAATGAATTAAATTGTCCAATTAAAAGAAGGTGGCTGAGTGGATAAAAAAAGACTCAACTATATGCTGTCTATGAAAGTCTCACTCCAGCTTTAAAGACACAATAGACTGACAGTGGTAAGATGATAAAAGATAGTCCATGCAAATAGAAATAAAAAGAAAGCAGAGATAGCTAAACATATCAGACTTTTAGCCAAATACCGTCACAAGAGAAGAAGAAGGTAATTACATAAGGATAAAAGGGTCACTCCAACAGGAGGCCAGAACTCTTCTAAACATTTACACACCCAATGTAGGAGCACCTATAAATATCAAGCAAATATTAGCAGACCTGAAGGGAGAAATAGACAGCAATACAATAATAGGGAACTTCAATGCCCCACTCTCAATAATGGATAAATCATCCAGACAGAAAATAAGAAAACATTGAACTGAAACTACTCATTAGAGCAGATGGACCTAACAGACATTTAGAGAACATTCCATCCAACAGCAGCAAAGTATGTGTTCTTCTCAAGTACACATGGAACGTTTTCTGGGATAGATCATATGTTAGGCCACAAAAGAAATCTTAATAAATTTCAGAAGATTGAAATCACATCAAGCACGTTTTATGACCACAACGGTATAAAACTAGAAATCAATTTCAAGAGTAAAACTGAAAAATGCACAAATAAATGAAGATTAAACAACATGCTCCTGAACAACCAATGGGTCAAAGAAGAAATCAAAAGGGAAGTCAAAACATCTCTTCAGACAAGTGAAAATGGAAATACAATAAAAAATTTAAGAGATGGAGCAAAAGCAGTTCTAAAAGGGGAATTTATAGTGATAAATGCCAGCACTAAGAAAAAAGATATCAAATAACCTAACTTACATCTCAAAGAACTAGAAAAAGAATAAATAAAGCCCCAAATTAGAAGTAAAGAAATAACAAAGATCAGAGCAGAAATAAAAGACAGACAGACTAAAAACACAATAGAAAAGATCAAGGAAACTAAGAGCTGGGTTTTTTTGAAAAAATAAAAATTGACAAACCTTTAACTAGACTAAGGAAAAACAGAAGACTCAAAATCAGAAATGGAAGAGGACACATTTCAGCTAATAACACAAATACTCAGGATCATAAGACATTACTACGAACAAATATACACCAATTAGATAACCTAGAAGAAACAGATAAATTCCTAGAAACATATAACCTAATACTGAATCATGATGAAATAGAAAATCTGAACAGACCAATTACTAGTAAGGAGGTTGAATGAGTAATCAAAAATCTCCCAGAAAAGGAAAGTCCAGGATCAGATGGCTTCACTGGTGAATTCTGCAAAACATTTAAAGAACAATTAACACCAATCTTTCTCTAATTCTTACAAAATATAGAAGAGGGACTACTCCCATATTTATTTTATGAGGCCAGCATTATCCTGATACCAAAGCCAGAAAAAGGCACTACAAGAAAAGAAAATTATAGGCCAATATCCCTGATGAACGTAGAAGCAAAAATCCTCAATAAAGTATTAACGAACTGAATTCAGTAGTACATTAAGTACATCAGACACTAAGATCAAGTGGGATTATCCCAGGGATGCAAAGATGGTTCAAATACACAAATCAATGTGATACAGCACATTAATAAAATAAAGGATAAAAATCATATGATCTCAATAGATACAGAAAAAAGCATTTGACAAAATTTTACATTTTTTCAGGACAAACTCAACAAACTGGTTATAGGATGAACATACCTCAACACAATAAAGAGCAAATATGATAAGCCTACAGCTAACATGATACTCAGTGGTGAAAAGCTGCAAGTATTTTCCCTAAGATCAGGAACAGGATAAGGGGACCCGCTCTCACCACTTTTGTTCCAAATAGTACTGAAGGCCTCAGTAGAGCAATTAGGCAAGAAAAGGAATAAAAGTCATCCAAATTGGGGAGAAAAAGTAAAATTGTTTGTTTGCAGATGCCATGATAGTATCTATAGAAAACCCTAAAGACCCCACCAGAAAACTATTGGAACTGATAAAGGAATTCATTAAAGTTGCAGCATATGAAATCAATATACAAAAGTTAGCTGCATTTCTAAACACTAACCAAACTATTCAGAAGAGGAATTAAGAAAACAATCCCGTTTACAATGGCAATAAAAAGAATAAAATACTTAAAAACAAATTTAACCATGGAGGTTAAAAATCTATATGCTGGGAACTATAAAACATTGATGAAAGAAATTGAAGACAAATGAAAAGATACTCCATGTTGATGGATTGGAATAATATTGTTAAAATGTCCATATGACTCAAGCAATCTACAGATTTGACGCAATCTCTATTGAAGTTTCATGGCATTTTTCACAGAAATAAAAAACACAATCTTAAAATTTGTGTGGAACCACAAAAGACCCAAATAGCCAAAGCAATCCTGAGAAGAACAAATCTGGAGGCATTACACTTCCTGATTTCAAACTATATTACAAAGCTATAGTAATCAAAACAGTACGGTACTGGCATAAAAACAGACATGCAGATCAATGGAACAGAATAGAGAGCAGGAAAAAAATTCATGTATATATGGTCTCTTAATTTTCAACACAGGGACCAAGAACATACAATGGGTAAAGGATAGTCTCTTCAATAAATAGGGAAAACTGGATATCCACTTGCTAAAGAATGAAATTGGATCCCTGCGTTACACCATACACAAAAATCAACTCAAAATGAATTTAAGATTTGAACATAAGCCCTGAAACTGTAAAAATCCTAAAAGAAAACATAAAGGTTAAGCTTCTTGACATGGGTCTTGGCAATAATTTTTTTAATTTGACACCAAAAGCAAAGGCAACAAAAGCAAAAATAAACAAATGAGATTACATCAAACAAAAAATTTTCTGCACAGAAAAATCAACAGAATGAAAAGGCAACCTATGGAATGTGAAAAAATATATGCAAATCACATATTGATAATGGGTTGACATCCAAAATGTACAAGGAACTCATACAACTCAACAGGAAAACAAAAACCCAATTTAAAAAGTGGGCAAATGACCTGAACAGAACATGACCATACAAATGGCCAACAGGCACATGAAAAGGTCCTCAACATCATTAATTATCAGAGAAACACAAATCAAAACTAACATGAGATACCACCTCACACCTGTTAGGGTGTCTAGTATCAAAAAGACAAGAGAGAACAAATGCTGCCTAGGGTGTGGACGAGAGGGAACCCTGGTGCATTGTTGATGGGAGTGCAAACTGGTCCAGCCTCTCTGGAAAACAGTATGGAGGCTCCTCAAAAAACTGAAAATAGAATTACCATGGGATCCAGCTATCCCGCTTCTGAGTATATACCCAAAGGAAACAAAATTATCTCAAAGAGATATCTACACTCTCAAGTTCATAGCAGCATTATTCAAATAGCCAAGGTATGGAGACAACCTAAGTCTTCACTGACAGATGAATGGATAACGAAAATGTGCCATATATATATATATACATACATTTGTATATATGCATACATATATGTGTATGTATATATATACACACATATGGAATAATATCCAGTCTTGAAAAAGAAGGAAAGCCTGCCCCTTACAACATTGATGAAACTAGAGAGAATTATGCTAAATAAAATAAGCCAGACAGAGAAAGACAAATACCGCATGGTATCACTTATATGGGGAATTTTTTAAAAAGTTGAACTCATAGAAACAGTAGCGGTTCCCAGGGGCTGGGGGGTGGGGGAATAGGGAGAGGCTGGTAAGAGGGTATGAATTTTCAGCTATAAGATGAATAAGACCTTAGGCTCTAATGTAGAACATGGTAGCTACAGTTGGTAACACTGTACTGTATGATTAAAATTTGCTGAGAGAGTAGAGTTTAAACGTTCTCACCAAAAAGTATCTTAAAAGAGGTAAATATGTAAGACGAAGTTAATTTTCTCAATGGTGGGAATCCGTTCAAAATGTATACGTATATCAAATCCACACGTTGTACACTTTAAATATATCACAATTTTTTTGTCAGTTAAATCTCAACAAAGCCGGAAAAAAGAAAATTGGGCATTAGAAAAAGTAGCTGCCTCTCCCATGCCAGGAAGACTTCACTAATGGGCCCAGGGGGTGGCTTTAAAGTCTTCTCAGGACTTTTCTAGGCTTCTAGTCTTTGGGCCTGCGCGTGTGGTTTCTCCCCGCCGCCCCCACCCCCCCACCCCCCCCCCGGCCCCAATTCCCCTGTATGCAGCTGCTTTTAAACGTCTTAGTCTCTTTAGGATTGCCCCACGCTGCCGCACTGAGGGCCTTAGGTATTCTACTGCATTCCTGTGCCCACAATCTCTTGCCCCGAGGCGTTCATGAGTGTGAAGTCCCTCTGAAGCTCTCAAGGGCCCAGGCACCTGCTGCTACTGCCCTCAGCCTCCAACCTGATAGCCAAACTGTGTCATCATCCCCGTCAGCTCCAGGTCAGGTAAGACAAAAACCAGTCCCCCTTGGGCAGGCCCCAGGAGAGCTACAACGTGCAGGTAAGTTTCCCTCTCTTCCTTCCTTCCCAAGGGAGGAACTGAGAATTGGGCGGCTTCCTCTTGATCACGTGGCCACACTGGGGAGGGGGTGGGGAAATAATGAGCAAAAGTACACCACCATTTTCTACTGTTTTGAATGTGGCTTTTTCTTGGGTGGACATTCTCTTTTTGGCTGCAG
Organism: Equus asinus; assembly: GCF_041296235.1. Classification (NCBI taxonomy): domain Eukaryota; kingdom Metazoa; phylum Chordata; class Mammalia; order Perissodactyla; family Equidae; genus Equus; species Equus asinus. The sequence goes on from NC_091794.1 coordinate 68,992,948, forward strand.
ACCTTTAACTGGTTTCTAGCGCTCCCAGTTATTTGGGTCAGCCTGCTGTTATGTTATGTTCTTGCTATTTCCCACGGTATTTCAAGATGAAACAACAGAGCATATGTGAGAAGGCCTTGTAAATTGGAAAATACTACAAAAGTAATTTAGTATATATTAGATTTCATAGCTTTAGAATGTATAAAATGATCCATTCCAAGTTTTTTATAAAGCCTTCATGGAAGGAAAACACAGTAACATCCAAAACTTAATAAATGTGTTAGGAAAATGTGGTCCAAAAACATGTGAAGACCCCTCTGTTACTGCCAGGCTTCTGACCGAGGGCCATGTCTTGACAGCTTCAAGCCTGAGAGATTTCCCCTGTGCCTCCGGGTGGGATGCTCCAGGGGAGATGGGTACCTCTCCAAAGCCCCCTCAGGCATTTTAATCAGGACTCCGGCTCTTTCCTCCAATCTCATTGAGTGTCTGAAACACTGACCTGAGGCAAGTCTGCCTCAAAGGGAACCTAGAATTGGGTAGTCAAGAGGATAAGAGGAGGAAGCTTGAATTAATTCTTAGAGTGGACATGGCATCTATGAGTGCTTTTCTAAATATATCCTAACTCATCTAAACCTTGCACAGCTTGAAGGTAATTGTAATTATCCCTATTTTACAAAAGGAGAAACTGAGGCCCTAAGAAGTGAAATAATTTTCCCAAGGATATAGGACTGGTCACTGGTAGAGCAGGAATTTGAACTCGGGTCTATCTGGTTCTAAAGAGCACGGTCTTAACTTTTTCCCCTCCTGATGAAGGAGAAGGAGTGATCCCCTCTTTTCAGTCCTGTCCTTTGTCCCTCTGCCCTAGGAAGCCTCACTATTCTGAGGAAGGCAGTGTGGCGCAATGGAAAGAGCCCAGGGCTAAGCCTCGCCAATGACTACAAATATCTTCTGAGATCACAGGCACCTCATGTAGCCTCTTGGATCCTCAGCTTCCTCATCTGTAAAATGGATATAGGTTTGTGGTATTAAACCATATATCACATATGGTAAACCTATGGGTATACCATAGGTTTGTAATATTAAGCTATCAAAAAGTCAGAGAAGGGCCAGCCCGGCACAGGGGTTAAGTGTGCACGTTCCGCTTCAACGGCCCGGGGTTTGCCGGTTCAGATCCTGGGTGCAGACTGGCACCGCTTGGCAAGCCATGCTGTGGTAGGCATCCCACATATACAGTAGAGGAAGATGGGCACGGATGTTAGCTCAGGGCCAGCCTTCCTCAGCAAAAAGAGGAGGATTGGCAGCAGATATTAGCTCAGGGCTGATCTTCCTCAAAATAAATAAATAAGTCAGAGAAAATGGGGGATTTTTGGTGAGGAAGATTCACCGTAAGCTAACACCCATTGACAATCTTCCTCTTTTTTTCTTGAGGAAGACTTGCCCTGAGCTAACATCTGTGCCAATCTTCCTCTATTTTGTATGTGGGTTGCCGCTGCAACACGGCTTGACGAGTGGAGTAGGTCCGCACCCAGGATCCGAACCCACGAACCTGGGCCACCGAAGTGGTGCACACCAGACTTAACCACTACACCACAGGCCGGCCCTGAGAAAAGGTTCTTATCACGTAAGAAGAATTATACTACTTGACTTACAAATGAAAATAGCTTCATTTTTCTTTATTAGATAGTTAATAGAAGCCTGTATCTTTAAAAATGCATGGAATATTCAGTTGCTTAACAAAACATAAGTATCATGGACCTACCTGTTATATATCCCAGAGTTTGGGCCCAGTTCCAACGAACATTGGCTGTTGATTTAGGGCAAGTTACATAACTGCTAAACAATCTGTAGAGTGGGAAGCTCAGATGAGATCTAATGCATTAAATATTCCAGTCCATACTGCGTGTATGGCACACAGTAGGTGCTTACTACAAGTGACCTGAATTGGGCAGCTTATTCTAAGAGCCCAGTGATCAACCACTTCAACACCTGGATCTAAGAATACAAAAGGATGGATATGTATGCTTAGGCATATAAAAGGCCCTATTAATTACACATCCTATAATTATCACATCTACTTACATCATCACGTCTGCCAGTGCTGTAGTTCAAACCACTAATGTTTCTCAACCAGTCTCATTTAGGAGTCTCCTAGTTCCACTCTCGCCCTCTTTCAAACAAATTACGGTAGGCAGTTTCCAAAATGACCCCTAATGATCCTTGTGTCCTGATATTGACTCTCTTATATAGTCTCCATCCACATTAAATCAGAGCTGGTTTATGTCACTAATAGAACTCATGGAGGTGACAATGTGTGACTTCCATGCGAGGTGATAAGGGCATTGCAGCAACTACCTTGCTCTCGTTAATCACTTACACTCTGGCACAAGGCGTTCACCACGCTGTGTGGTTACTCACGCAGAACAGTGGAGACCCTTAAGTGAACCACGGCCTCCCAGCAACAGCCAGCACCAACGCACCAGCCAAGAGTTCAGTGAGTGGGGTAACCAGTTATCCCAGTTTGCCTGAACACCCCTGGATTTAGCACTGGAAGTTCTATATCCTTCAAAACCCCTCCATTCATGCCAAGCAGAACGGTTGTCCACCCTATGGGTGAGTCCCCTTGGGAGTGGATCCTGCAGCCTCTGCGGACATCTGACGAAACAAACGTCCTGAGAAACCCTGAGCCAGAACTGCCTAGCCAAGCCACTTCTGAATTTCCGACTCTCAAGAATTGTGAGAGATGGTCATTATTCTTGTTGTGTGCCGCTAAATATTGGGGTAATTTGTTATGCAGAAATAGGAAGCTGATAAACAAGTCTCGTTTTTGGAAAAGTTGAATGTCACTTAAGTCCATCACCTACCATTGTGCACCGCACAAAGGCCAACGGGGCAGTGGAGTTAAAATCCATCCCGTGCTGTTTACCAAGTCCTGTGGGTGGGGCTTCATCTGCCTAGAGGGGGAGCCTTTCCTAATTTGCCCTGAGGCTACAGAGAGCTGAGCTGCAGCCCTGAGGGGAGGGCACTGCCCTCTAAGCGCACCTCCGCCTCCTCTCCTTTCACACTACTCTCCCAGCATGTCCTTGCATAGGCGGAGAAACAGTATGTTGTTTCAGTTCCCCCGATAAACTAAATAACCGGAAGTTCTTTCTGCCTCAAGACCTCAGCACATGCTAACTTCTTCTGCATAGAACACTTATTTATCTCCACCTCCCAAATTTCCGCTCTTCGTTCAGGCTTCTGTTTATATGGCCTTCACGAATTCCTTGACTTACATTAGGTTTCCCGCCACACTCTTCGGTGGGCACTGCTGCTCTCCGGCACGCAGTCATCACAAGCAGTGACGCTCTTCTGTGTTTGTGCAGCGCCCGCGCCCCCGCCAAGCAGCAGCTGCCCGAGGGCAGGCGCCTGGCTCTGCCGCACATCCGGGTCAGCACGGGCCTGGGCCCTAAAAGGTGTGCAGTAAATATTCAAAGAAGTAAATTCGAAGAAGTAAGAGGTTTTATTACTAGTATTGGTTTTTGGAAATCCATAACAGCCAGCTGTTTTTATATAAATATTGATTTGTGTGTGTGTCATACCATTATTGCAGAGTTTTACAAGCTCTGAAATCCCAGTCATTTATATCTTGCTATACCCAGGTGGTTATATAGGACATTTACATTTCAAGTCAAACAAGGCCACGCCCATTTAGAACATGTACTCTGGCTCCGTAATCTGCAAGAGATGATGAAGAAAAAGAAAGTGACAAACTAAAGGAATCCTTCTACAGCGTGGTTCCTACTCCAGGTGGGAGATTTCCAAACACGTGGCATACAAAGCTAACTGCAGTGAAATCGAAAAACTGAGAACTTATTTGAACCATGTTTTTCAAGCACTGAAGCTTTTATTTTCCAGAGGAAGCATTTTTGGTTCTTTGTAGTTATAAGATAGCTCCTTCATCTTCAAATCAGCCAGCCCTTAGCTTTGATATGGTTTTCTCTGCGTCAGAAACTGCAAGAAGAGATAAAAACTAAAGGCAACCATCTCCTCATCAAACACTGCCTTTCCAACCAATATAAAATTGATGCTGTTTTTAAGATTGTACATACTAAAATTCAGATTTCACTTTCGAACTTTTATGAATAAATTTTCTTGTATTTTATCCAATTTATTAAAATGGCATATGTTTAACATCCATACTTTTATAACTTATTTTAATGTGATTTTTAAAAACTATGCTTATAAATATTTGTATTGTATATTCAGTTTCACTTGTTGTCAACTCTTATATTGTGAACATTCTTACAAAACAGTTAATACCAGCATTTCATTACATTAAAATAAAATCCTTGAATACACATGGGTTTTTCAGAGGAGGAATTGCAATTGCTAAAGCCCATAATCTCTTCCATGCAGGAGGCCATGACGTAGCAGAGACAGGTGATCTCTGTGAGAGATCATCTAGCCTTAACCAAGTCTTGGAAGTTGTACGAGTTAGATGGATGAGACCCCAGGAGGAGGGGACCGCGGGAGTAAAAGCAGGAAGGAGAAAAACACCATGAATGCTGGAGGGAACCAGGAGGCAGGCGATGGCAGGATCTATGAATGAGGACGCACACAGAGGTGTGGTCAGGCAGGGTCTGCACCCAGCAGCTGCCAAGTGACTCATTCTCACAACTCTGACCCCGATTTCTTTTGCTACGAGTTGCTTTTCCTTCAGCTACTATTGGAAGCAATTTTGTATCGCATTTGTGCATGTATGTATGGGAACCATACACATATGTGGTTTGTTTGAGTCTTGCCTAAGTAGCTGACCCTCAGGCCTCTGTTTGATCATGATTTTTACATTGTACAGCAGCCCAGACATCTGGGAGGTATGGAATAGAAACTGCAAAGACGAACATGGAAAAAAGATATGCCTGGCTTATGGGCCAAACTGGATTTCTCAATGGGTATTGAATCAGGTGCCAGTCAAGAGGTCCAGTCTCCAGGCCGGGTGATGAGATGCTGACACATGCTTTGGTGCAGTCCAAACAAATACAAGGGGCTGCCCTGCTGCTTCTTGATGCCTGCACAGTGTTCTCTGAACAACCGCTCTCCGTCACCCATGCGTGCTGCAGTACACGCTATGCACACACATTCTAAAAACAAATCAAACTGGTTGTCAGCAAGCTTGTTTTGATCTTGCTGGAGTATACTAGAGGTAAAGAGGAGCAGGGGGCAGGGAGAAGAAAGAAAACCTGTAATCGATTCAGCACCAACTATAATCTAAGACCGATGCTGGCTGTGTTGCATAGTTTGCCTCAAGTACCACTATTCTTACTCTTGCAGGTCCCAATTTGTAGTGGCATGAACTGAAGCTTGAATCTTAGTCCTGTTACTAATGAACTGTGTGGCCCTGGGTGAGTGAGTTGTGGAAACAGGAAGCAGCTTGCTTGGAGGTGAAAATTTAACACAGGTAAAGAGTTGATACACGTACACTCTTATTGCAGATCCAGACTCATGGTAGAATCACATATTTGTTTAGGTCTATGCCTAATGCTGTATGGTTATAACCTTTTAAATCCCCTGCTGCATAAATCCAAAAAAAAAAAAAAAAAACCAATCCTGTTTCTTAACCCATGTTAAATTTCCAACTTAAAAACAAAATAACCATTTCATTGCCAACCATCTCCCTCAACCAAGGGGAGGCCAACAAATGTAGTCTTTTAGTTGGAACCCAATCAGTGTTTTGACCATAAGGCAGAAGGGAAAATGAACTGAGATAAGCAACTAGCAGTTTCTACCACAGTGGTTGAAAGGAACTTCAACCTCATCAACAATGCTTATTATTTTGTTGACATTTTTTAGGAGTAAGACATGGAGTGTAAAAATTGCTATTTATGGCATTGAGCATGTGAATGGTATCAACAAGGAAAAGTTTTTTTTGGAGAACTTTAGAAATTTGTCTATGGAATGAATGTGGGCATTCACATATGCTGAGGATTTCTTCTCCCAGAATGGCTACTGCATCAACTTCCTCCTGCCCAGCTCTTTCCTCCCAGTGCCTCCTCAGAACGCAGGTTGGTTGTCTTCTCCTTGGAGGGCCTTAGAGAGCCAGTCAAGCAAAGTCTACTCCACCCAACTACATTCCAGGGTACAAGAACATCCAGTTGCAGCAATAATCACTCTGCAGTGTACTTGGTTTAATATCTGCTAAGCCCTAACCCCCATGAGGACAGACGTTGTGTTGTACACCACTCTCTGCCCATTGCTTAGCACAGCAACAGGCACATAGTGAGTGAGTGCTCAACAAAAAATTGCTGAATTGAGTTAAACGTCAGTTTTATCTCCCAAACTAGGTTTCTTGCATCATCTAGCATGGTGCCTGGCACAGAGCAGGCACTCAGAGAATAAAAGAATGAAGGTGAAAAAACACCTGAGCAAGGAAGTAAACAAAACCAACAAATACCCTTTTTACTGAGATGATCCCAATTTCACAGATAAAGGCCATCAGAAAAGTGAGAGTTTTCTCTAAGCTTGTAAGCGATGGGGTTGAGATTTAAATCCAAAAATGACTAGCTTCAAATGCCATGCTCTTGACTCTTAACATGTTTTGGCTGAGCTCTTAAGATCCCAAAATATGGATAATTCCAAATATGCGTTTCTTTTTTGCAAAGCATATCATAAATTTAAAAGCCTCTTAAATAGCCTGATATTTGCTCAACTTCCAGTATCTGCCTTGGGAAGCTTTCCAACTAGAAAGGGAATTAAAATTCTTTTGTAGAATAAGGCTATTTAGTAATATAAAGATGCAATTAACAGAATGTTACACTCTTCCCAAAAAGATCTGGCTTTTAAAGGGTTAAAAACCATGAGGTTCACCCTGTGCCCTGAAACAATTGCCCTGGCATGTCTCCCTGCCCCCAGGACTAACTGGTGCAGCAATTACTGGGGTTCAAGGATATATCCTTACTCTCGAGAGCCCAGCGGCAATGGAGCTATTTTCTGTAAGAGCACAGATGATTCTTTTATGCTTGTTCTGTGACCCCAGCAGACAGACCATTCACAATGTCAAATTCATGGGCCCCTCACAGTGACCTCTGAGCGCCAAGGGCAGCATGTGCTTGCTCCCTGTGAATGCATATATTATTGTGGGTGATCCAATATACAAGAGCTCTCAAGGACTTTCTCTGGTTTCAGAGAGTGTCTCTGCCATCCTCGGGGCTCCTGGTCCTTCAGCATCATTAATGATCTCAGGATAGCCAAAATATAATGGGTTGCTGGGAAGCTTAGACTGTGAAGCCATCTGGAATGAGTTTGGAGCCAGGACCCACCTGTGATGCATTAGGCCCCAACCCCAGAACTGGCTCCGTGGAGAGGGGCTGCTGGGGCTGCTAACTAGGAACCTGGGGGAGTGTAACCGGAGAAGGGTGATTTTTGGAGCACAGAGCTTGCCAGGATCCTTGTGTCTCCTGAGAGCCTGCAGGCAGGCTGTCTGCCGAAAAGGTTTACGTTTTCCACATCGTGGAAGGAGAAAATGGCTACACACAGAGATGGCTCGTCTTTTCCAGACAATACACTGATGGAACAGAATTGCCTTGTAGATACACCACTGGGCAAAAGGTGGTGGAGCCCAGAGTGCTGACCTGAGGCTTGGAGGTCAAGCAGCCCACGTTCTAGCTTGGCTCTGACTCTTATTTGCTGAGTGTTCTCTGTCCCTCAGTTTTCTCATCTGCTTTACAATAGCCACTGACTTAGTCTGCCCAGGCTGCTGTAACAAACACGCAGAATGGCGGCTTAAACAGGCACTTATTTCCCACAGTTTGGGAGGGTGGGAAGTCTAAGAGCAAGGTGCTGGCAGATTTGGTTCCTGGTGAGAACCTGCTTCCTGGCTTTCAGATGGCTGCCTTCTCACGGTGTCCTCACGTGGAGGAGAGAGAAAGGCCTCTGGTCTCTTCTTATTATAAGGACACTAATCCCATCATGGGGGCCCCACCTTCATGACCTCATCTAATCAATCTTGCCGCCCAAATGCTCCGCCTCCAAATGCCCCGCCTCCAAATGCCATCACTACTTTGGGGGTTAGGGCTTCAACATATGAACTTGGAGGGCACAAACATTCAGGCTGTAACAGCCGCCTTGTGAGAATCTACTATATTCTAGGAATTTTATTTACATTGGATCTGATTTTCTGAACAATCTATAAGGCAGATACCAACTTTGTTGTTTTACAATTAAATCTTGAAGATAAAAGTATTCTTGGGGTGGTAATATGAATAAAAATTTTGGTAGAACACTGTTGTGGAAAAAATAATATTCTTACTGTATTAAGAAATTTATGGTGGTGTGCAAATATACTTGGAATTGGTTGTGATATACACACAATTTTCACTGTATCATAATTAACTGTCATATTCTGCAAATGAAATAGAATCTGGAGCTATCAAAATTTACTGTTAACATATATAGGAAAATTTTGTGGCAAGGATAATGTTGAATACAAAAATATATATATTTCAACATGGCTGTGGGCATTTTCTCTCTTTGTTGCCTATAAATTAGAGTTTAGAAATGTTTGAGCCCATGAAAAACTATGTAAATCAACCTGTCATTTGTAAGTATTCTAAATTTTGAATGCATTTTGTTCAAGATCAAATGATAATCTTTAATATCATTCTAAGAAAGAACGTTAAAAATTCAGCTTTTGAGACAGTGCAATTTAGCGAATTGCAATGATAGAAAATAAAGCTTACAAACAGGAAGAGACTAATTTATCTCTACCTAAGCAAAGGGGAAACTGAACAAGTTAGACAATGAGAACTCGAACAGTCTGCAGCATTTAACTCTGAAATTCTATAATTGCATTTTGGAATGTCTTGAGGAAAGAATCTTTTGATGAAGCTCCTATTTCTAATTGGATAAATGTGCATTTTGTATTGGAACCAAATGACATTGACCTACACTTTTGAAACGTCTACATTTGATGAAAATAATCCTAGAGACAACCTATTTGGTGAGTTTTATCTTCTAAAAATATTTTTCAAATAAAGATTTTCTAAATGGGGGCAAATGATAGCACCCATGAAAATATGTGGGCTACACGCATTTTAATACAATAAAAATCATAAATATCTTCATTTAACAGAAGTTTCTCTGAGCTTACCAGATGCCTCAGTACCTGTACACAGAGTTTTCTCAAAAATATTTTGGTCTTGAACAAAAGTTAAATTTATTAACCAAAAAATACAACTTGAAGAATATGTCAGGCAATTCTGTGGAAAAAAATTAATAAGACTATATTGAAAAAATTCATTCTGCAGAAAAATACCAATGATGTAACACCACAGAGGGATACTGTGAAGAAATTGATCAAAGACTGTGGGTATGTATAATTATTTTATGTCACTTTCTAAAGTTCGCATAAGCAATATAGAGTTTCAATTACTAGAAATGTTACTCAATCTTTTAGAAATAATTTTATTTTTGAAAATACTATGTGAATAGAATTATTCATATGTTGACAAATTTGTTAACCAATCAAATATTTCCAAAAAAAGTACGTAAATTTAATTTAGTGCATGCAAAATATTTTGGATAATAAATTGTGTGTTACTTTACCTCTAAAGATAGGATGAAATCATCTGGCCCATTCTATGGACAGTGCAGCCTCCCAAACTTAGTTCTGTTGCCTCTAAAGTTCAAAAAATGTTACACTACAAGAATGAACCTCTCTCAAAAAGGCATTTCTGATAATGGGGACAAATCTGCAAATTCTGAGAAGTCAGAAACAATATCTTCCCACTCACTCCCTCTGAGACAGTGGGTTAGGACATCCATGCTTAAATTCCTTTTCAGAAGAGAGCTCATGGGGCTGGCCCTGTGGCCGAGTGGTTAAGTTTGTGCTCTCTGCATCAGCGGCCCAGGGTTTCGCCGGTTCAGATCCAGGGCATAGATCTAGCCCTGCTCATCAGACCATGCTGAGGCAGTGTCCCACATAGCACAACCAGAAGGACTTGCAACTAGAATATACAACTACATACTGGGGGGCTTTGGGGAGGAAAAGAAGAAGAAAAGAAGATTGGCAACAAATGTTAGCTCAGGTGCCAATCTCAAAAAAAAAAGCTCACAAACCAAGGCAAATAACACAGATGGAATTCTTGCACCAACTAGACCCAGGGATGGGGGTTTTGTTTATAATACTACACAAAATAAAATAATGCTAACTAGAGCATAATGTCAAATTCAGTACAAGCAAAAGGAGGCAGCAATTAACTCTGGCTGGGGAATCAGTGGTGGTGACATTGGACAGGGGCTCATGGGATTTCCATAGTGGAGATGGGGTGTTTAAATCTGGGTAGGAGAAAAGACAAAGAAAAGTGAAAGTATGACACAGCTAGTGCCCACAAAAACAAGTGCTGGGTGGAGAAATAGTTTGTTTTGTCTTGTTTTCTGAGAACAGATCTGAACAACACGCTATGAGAACTAGCAGCAATCGGCAGACGTAGTGTTTTATGAGCAGTTGCTCTTAGGATATTAAAAGGAAGCTCCAGAGCAAGGATGTGCGCATCTGATCTTCACTTCATGCCGCTGCAAAGTCCATAAGAAAGATCTGGATGGGAACTGATGAAGTTCAGCTGATAGCGTGGTGCGGCTATCCCACAGGCTGGCTGAAGACGGGACAGAAAACAGTGATATTTGGAAGTAGGAATTTTTTATTCCCTTTAGGAAAAATCCTTCAGTACCTTTTTTTGTCTGTCCCCCCATCCCCAAAGAGTGTGATCTTGTCTATCTTTGGCCCCAGCTGAAAACTTATTACTATATCATGGTCAAACGTCCCAACAACTGGCTCCTCCTGGGACAGAAACTGAGGACTGCTAAAGAAAGGTTCACATTCAAAGAAGGGACACATCTTTCTCTTTGTCCACTTTCCTTACTTGAACATGAGATAAATAAATGTGTGAGAAGAGCATAATTCTCAGAATTATTCTTTGGCATTTACATAATTCTCTTTGGCTTTTTCACTGCATTAACAAAAGTTTTTATATCATTTTACACACTAATATTTGAAAAATAGATAAGGATCGTAATTAGAAGGTCTTAAATGCCCTTCTAAAGAGTTTGGTGTTTCCACAGTGCCTACAGCATCAAATTCATATATTTATCATGAGTGGCATCACCCCATTTATTCCTTAGGAGGATCGCTTTGGTAGCAATATGAATAACTAATTGGAGAAAAGGCATTACAATGTGTTTAATCAGAAAACTGATTAAAAAGCCATTTTTCACCTCTTTAAAGGCAGTGAAGTAACAGACTCAAAAACTATTTGGGGGGCTGGTCCCATGGCCGAGTGGTGAAGTTCGGACACTCCGCTTAGGCGGCCCAGGATTTCGCCGGTTCGGATTCCGGGCGCGGACATGGCACCACTCATCAGGCCACGCTGAGGCACAACTAGAAGGACCCACAACTAAAATATACAACTATGTACTCAGGGGATTTTGGGGAAAAAAGCATAAAAAAAAAGATTGGCACCTGAGCTAACAATGGTTGCCAATCTTGAAAAAAAAAACTATTTGGAAAGTCAGATAGAAACTAGTGACTAATTGAATATGGAATGGCATGGAAAGGGTGGAGTCAAGGATGATGGAGAAACTTCTAATTGGCTTGTATGGGTAGATAATCGTAACAACATAAACTGATTATATAGAAGAAAAAGATATGGGCTCTGGGGAAGGAGAGATATAGTGAATTTTGTTTGCACAAAACTGAGTTTAGACCTGGTGGGCTGACGTCCAGATTGGACTATCCGGCAAATATTTAGATACATGGATCTTAAGCTCAGAGGAGTGATCAGGACACTTTGGCTAGGGTCATGTGGAAAAGCGAAACTCCTCCTCTAACTGGTCTTTCAAGTGTTAGTCCAGAAATTTGGAAGATACCCTAGAAAACTTTGGTAGCTGGATGGACATGTTCTTTAGAGGCTGAGCAGAAAAGAATACGTGAAAATGCCAGCAAAAGAAGTTCCATGCCTTGGTTTTAGAAAATTTTATTTCATTAGTTAGCTGTCCCTAGCTTTGCAAAACCCTGTGTTAGGCATGTCTGTTCTTTCTCACAATAAAGGCAATTATATTTTAGTGCATTAGGTTGGAATACCGCCAAGAACTTGCAGGCAATGATGTGCAACTGTAACCGAAAATACCCAGCACCCACTTGGCCAAAAAACAACCCTGACGGGGACCACCCATTCACACAGTGTAGGAGCTCTGCATTGTGCATGTTCTGCCCTATCCATTGTCCCAGTGATGGAGCGAGAGGACGCAGCAGGTCTGCTAGAAACCTGGACCCTATCGACAAGGTGAGGAAGAAAAGAGAATACGTTCCACAGGGGTGAAAGGTGGAGACTCCGGGCTCTGCTACGTTCCTGACCGGACCTAAAGGAATGACCAAGTCCCTTGGCTCAGGGCTCCTGCCCCCTCCCTGCCGCTGTGTGAGTAGCGCCTGGCAGGGGCTGGCCTTTGCTGAGCCAACATTTAAAGGATGAATTTGAGTAACATCAGGGTAGTTTTAGGTGCTTGATGTATTAGTTATGGTTCTTTTGGTTGCAAACCAACTGGCACTGGCTTAAGTTTAAAGGCAGCTGGTTTTTTGAAGAGTACTGGGATATCATATGAAATCCAAGAGAAATTAATGAAGTAGGAGAATGGGGTAGGAACAAGACTTTCTCCAGGGACCAGCAGGAGACTGTAGACCTTTTCTGGAAGCTTTTCAATGGATGTGAATTGGTTCCCACTTTCCAGGCTCCAGGATTGGGGTAAAATTCTCGAAGGAGAGAATTTGGACCCTTTTGACCAGCTACAGCCAAAGGGTGCTAATAACATATATCAATATGGCCTCCGTGGCCCTAACCCATGAATCAGGATCCTCTTCTGCAGCAGAGAGAAGTGGGTGGGCAGACATTCAGTAAATGTCTACCACATTGGGGTAATGGCATTAACTGACGTTTATCAGTCACCTTTCACCAGGTTATCCTGTGACAACAAACAGCACTGCAGTGGTAACAAAACTTATTTTTCAGTCACATTACATGCTGGTTTCAGATAGGCTGTGGCTCCACTCTAAGCTCTGGGTCAGCTGGAGCTTTGCTCCGTGTATTTTTTTTTCACTTCTGGGATCCAGGATGAAGAGGCAGGCCCACCTGGGACATGCCACTCTTGAAAGGTTGAACCACGGAATGGCTTTTCAAGTTTCTGCATGGACATGTGTATCTCGCTTTCTCACACATTCCTTCGGCTAAATCACATCACATGGCCGAGCGTGACTGTGTGTTGCAGAGAATCACGCTGCCCAGTAGGGAGGCACTGCAGGTCCACAACAACACTTCGATGCGTTTATATATAGCCCTCTACAGGGAGGGAAGTGAGTAACTGCTACAATGGTACTATCTACCGTAAGTGATTAAAGGTCTCAGTATCAAGTCAGCCTAGCTGCTGGTGCCACTCAGAGTTGGTACACAAGATGTGACCTCGATCACTAAAACAAACATAAGCCCGTTTTCTTGGCTTTGTGCCCCCTCTCGTTCCTACCGTTCCCTTCACTGCGTCTGGTTGCTCTCTAAGTGTCTGACAGGATAACCTACCTGGTAGCCCTGTTTATCTCCCCCAGGCGCATTTAGGCCAGACAGATCTGCTCATGTGTAACACGTGTGGCACCTAATGAAAGAAAATGTCAGTTCGGTCAAGTTGGTTGATCATGTTGTTCAAATCTTTTATATCTTTACTGATTTTCCGTTTAGTTATTATATGAATTATTGAGAGAGGAGTATTGAAATCTCTGCGAAGGTTAATTTTATGAGTCCACTTGCCTGGGTCATAGAGTGTCCAGGAGTTTGACCAAACACTATGGTGTGTTTGGGAAAGTGTTTCTGGGGGGGGTTAACATGTGAACTGGCAGCCCGAGTAAAGCAGACTGCTCTCCCCAATGGGAGTAGGGCTCACCTCATCAGTTGAAGACCTAAATAGAACAAAAAGATTGAGTAAGAAGAAATTTCACCTGCCTGGCTGCTTCATCTGGAAGATCAGTCCTGCCCTTGGACTGCAACCTATACCATCACTTCTCCTGATTCTCAGGCCTCGAGACATGGGTTGGGACTACACCATTGGCTCTCCTGGGTCTGCAACTTGCCAACTGTAGATCTTGGAACTTCTCAGCTTCCATACTCATGTGAGCCAACTCCTTATAATACATCTTTGTACTATAGGAATATACATATATGTGATATATTATATATCCTACATAATATATAACATATATCCTGTTAGTTCTGTTTCTCTGGAGGACCCTAATTAATATGATCTCCAACTACAATTCTTCAATTGTCTACTACTCTATCAAATCAGTTTAAAAATGAAGTTTTGGGGGACAGCCCTGTAGCATAGTGGTTAAGTCCACATGCTTCACTTCAGTGGCCTGGGGTTCATAGGTTCAGATCCCAGGCACAAACCTAGCACCATTCATCAAGCCATGCTGTGGCGGCCGCCCACTTAAAATAGAGGAAGATTGGCACAGATGTTAGCTCAGGGCCAATCTGCCTCACAAAAAAAAAAAAGAAGAAGAAGAACTTCTTTTGGGGGCTGGCCCAGTGGTTAAGTTTGCACACTCTGCTTTGCCAGCCTGGGGTTCACAGGTTCAGATGCCAGGCACAGACCTACACTCTGCTCATCAAGCCATGCTGTGGCAGCTTCCAACATACAAAAAATAGAGGAAAATTGGCACAGATGTTAACTCAGGGACAATCTTCCTCAAGCAAAAAGAGGAAGATTGGCAATAGATGTTAGCTCAGGGCCAATCTTCCTCACCAAAAAATAAAGAAACAAAGAAAATACTTCTGGGACTTTGTTTTTAGGTGCATATACATTTATAACTGTTAAACTTCCTGACATAGTGATGCTTTTATCATTATTAAATTACTCTCGTAGTTTCTAGTAGTATTCTTTTGTCTTAAAGTCTATGTTGTCTGATAAAGCCACTCCAACTCTCTTATGACTAATGTTTTCACAGTTTGCCTTTTTCTTTTTTTAAAAAAGTTTCAACTTATTTGTGTCTTTAAATCCAAGCTTTAAAGTTGGATCTTGCTTTCTTATCCAGTCTGGCAATCAATGCCTTTTGAATGGAGTATTTAATCTATTCACATTTAATGCACTTACTGATATGGAGGGATTTATGTCTGTCACTTTGCTCTTAGTTTTACAACATTTTGTGACTTTTTGTTCCTTTCTCTCTTTTATTGCCTTCTCTTGTGTTATACTAATATTTTTAATGGATCATTTTAATTACTCTGATAATTTAATTATATTTTGAGGTATTTTTAGAGACTGCTCTAGAGAAGATAGCTACTTTGTAACAGTATAGCTCCATTTCCTTCCCCCTTCTTTGTGCTAATTGTCGTTTATATTACAACTGTATGAGCTATAAAGCCAATAATACTGAATTATAGTTATCTCTTATGTTTTTCAAAGAAATTAAGACATGAAAAAAGCAAAATTGTGTATATTCTAGTGCTCTTCATTTCTTTCTGTGAATCCAAGTTACCACATGGTATTATCTCCATTCAACCTGAAGGACTTTCTTTATTTCTTATAGGGAAAGTATTCTGTCAATGAATTCCCTCAGTTTTTGTTTATTTGGGAAATGTCTTTATTTCACTTTCATTTTTGAAGGATAATTTGCTGGGTATAGAATTCCTGACTGACAGGTTTTTTCCTTCAGCACTTTCAATACATCATTCCACTGCCATCTGGATTCCTTTGTTGCTATAAATTGTATTGCTGTTTCCCTGTATGTGATGACTTGTTTTTCTCTCTGCTTTCAGGATTTCTCTCTTTGCTTTGGCTTTCAGTAATTTGACTATGTTGTGTCTAGATGTGGTTATCTTTTTGCTTTTTATTTGGGATTTATTGAACTTCTTGGATCTGCAATTTAATGGTTTTTTACAAAATTTTGGAAGCTTAGACCATTATATCTTCAAATATTTTCCTTTGTCTCTTTCTATCTCTACCCTCCATCTGAGTCTCCATTATACATATATTGGAACGACTGACATTGTCTAGAAGTATCTGACACTATGCTCATTTTTCTTCAACTTTTTCTCTCTGTTATTGCATTTGAACAATTTCTATTCATCAATTGAGTAGCCCTCTCACTTATTCTGTTGAGCACATCTGGTGGATTTTCTCATGTCAATTATTTTACTTTTCTAGTTAGAATTTCCATTTGATTCTTTTTAAAATATATTTTCCATTTCTTAGATTCCCTGTTTGTTGATTTTTTGTTAGAATATTTTCCTTCAATTCATTGAACATAGCTTTCTTTAAATCTTTAAACATATTTATAATGGCTGCTTTGGAGTTTTTATCTGGGAAATCTAACATCTGGAGTCTTTAACCCACTCAGTTATTGTGTGTGTGTGTTGAGGAATTCATTTGAAGTTTCAGGCAATTTTCAAGTATATGTTGGCTTTCACTTTTGCCAGGCTCTCTTGGGCCTTTCCTACATGTGAGTAGTTTTCTAGACATCAGGAAAGTGTGGAAAGGCTTATCTCAGGCATTTCATGACTGTCTCCTTTCTACAATCTCTCCATAAAGTTTCTGAGTGGGCCATGTAAGATCAATTAGAATGGCAATCATGGTCTTACACAGCTGTGGGTTTCCCCCATCCATTTCCAATTAAGTCTGCCATTTTAGTTGGCAAAGCCAAAAGTTTTTACTTCCTGTCCCTATTTGAATTAATTGCTTCTGGCAGTAAAGCTGCTGGTTTTTGCAGTCAATCCCAGCCTGACAAAGCTACTGTTCTTCCTACCAATCTGATGGAGCAAAGCAGGGAAGGAGGGAGGGAGCAGAGCCAGGTAATAAGACCACAGTCCTATCATTCTTACCCAAGATCTAGAAGTTTTTCAAGTATAAATGCTTCTCAATTTTTTGTCTGGCTTCAGTCAATTCCTTGTGCCCTGAAATGGTTTCTTTTGATAATTTTGTCCAGTTTTATACTTGTTTGTTGTAGAAGGGAATCACCTACCTCAGATTTCTGAGTGTGAAATGAGATCACCTACGGCAGTGATATAGTATTCCATGATTACTCTGACTTACTACATTGAGGATGAAAACATAATCCTCAGATCTAAAAGAAAAAATTGTCTCTCTTATTCCTGACAAGTTAATGAATCCATTCAAAGACGCCTTCTGCTAAAGAAAGAAAACTAAGAGAAGTTGCTATGAGGGTTTCCAATATCAAATTTACTGAACATTGAGCACCGGAATCTTTTTTTTTCCCCTAAAGATTGGCACCTGAGCTGACAACTGTTGCCAATCTTTTTTTTTTCCTCCTTCTCCCCAAAGCCCCCCAGTACATAGTTGCGTATTCTAGCTGTGAGTGCCTCTGGCTGTGCTGTGTGGGATGCCACCTCAGCATGGCCTGATGAGTGGTGCCATGTCTGTGCCCAGAATCCAAACTGGCAAAACCCTGGGCCACCGAAGTGGAACATGCAAACTTAACCAGTCGGCCATGGGGCTGGGCCCTAGCACCAGAATCTTTGTTCAACATCTGAGAGAGTGGATATATGACTATGAAAAAGTTTTCAAGGTGAACATAAAGGAAATGCTCTTCTTAAGTCTTAGAAAAACTTGATCAGAGATAATTTAATAATGAGAATGACAGCTACATCTATATTTATATTTTGCAAAAATTATTTCTTAAGATAACAATTTCAATTTGTTTACCAGTCAAACATAGAAATTAAAGAAATGGAAATGGAACAAAATAGAACTGCAATTATCAAATGAATATTCTGCATTATTACACTTTTAATGAAAATGTACATGATATATGGTTAGGTAAAATTTTAAAATAAAATACTAAATTTTGAGTAACTCAGGAAAATTGATATGTAGTAATTAGAAGAATTCATTGAAAAATGTAAAAGCAATAGATTTGTTCAGCATTGAAGGTTTTCTGTTTTATGGCAAACTTTATCCACTCTAATAAGTTATTATCCTATTATCACATTTTTAAAAGTTAGAATATAAAATAAATAGAAATAAAAATTCCCTGTCTTTGCTAACCAGCTTGGTCATTTTCAACCATAGGATCAAAGTGTTAGCATCACTGTCAAACCAGTGGCAGCTTCGTTGAATTGCAGAAAGGAGTTTAAATATAGAAACATTGAAAAACAGGCTACTTCCGTGAATTTCAAACTTATTTGGGGACCTAAGAGATATGCTAGTTCCTTTCCTTCAGAACCTCAATCTTTCAGAGGTAAAAATTGACACAAAATCATTTGTATGAAAGCAACCCAAGGAAAACATCACTAGTTGAAAAAAAATCTATTACATTCTAAGACCTGGGAGCTGAGATTCTACCTCCTTTTTTTTAAAAAAAAATTATTTTATTGAGGTCATATTGGCTTACAACATTGTATAAATTTCAGGTGTACATTATGATATGTCAGTTTCTGTATAGATCGCATTTTGTTCACCACCAATAGTCTAAAATTTATATGGAACAGCAAAAGACCCTGAATAGCCAAAGGAATCCTGAGAAAAAAGAATAAAGCTGGATCCATCACAAGCCCTGACTTCAAAATATACTACAAAACTATAGTAACCAAAACAGCATGGTACTGGCAGAAAAAAAGAGATACAGATCAATGGAACAGAATTGAAAGCTCAGAAATAAAACTACACATCTATGGACAGCTGATTTTCAACAAAGGAGCTAAGAACACACAATAGAGAAAGGAAAGTCTCTTCAATAAATGGTGCTTGGAAAACTGGACAGCCACATGCAAATGAATGAAAGTAGACCATTATCTCGTACCACACAGAAAAATTAATGCAAAATGGATTAAAGCCTTGAATGTAAGACATGAAACCATAAAACTCCCAGAAGAAAATATAGGCAACATACTCTTTGACATGGGTCTCAGCAGAATCTTTCCAAATACCATGTCTCCTCAGGCAAGGGAAACAAAAGAAAAAACAAACAAATGGGACTACATCAGACTAAAAAGCTTCTGCAAGGCAAAGTAAACCAGGAACAAAACAAAGAGAGAACGCACCAACTGGGAGAAAATATTTGCAAATTGTATATCTGACAAGGGGTTAAACTCCAAAATATATGAAGAACTCATGCAACTCAACAACAACAAAAAACAACCCAATCAAAAAACAGGCAGAGGATATGAACAGACATTTTTCCAAAGAAGATGTACAGATGGCCAATAGACACCTGAAAAGATGTTCAACATGACTAATCATTAGGGAAATGCAAATCAAAACTGCAATGAGATATCCCCTTACACCCATCAGAATGTCTGTAATTACCAAGACAAAAAATAACAAATGTTGGAGAGGATGTGGAGAAAAGCAAGTCCTCTTACACTGCTGGTGGGAATGCCAACTGGTGCAGCCACTATGGAAAACAGTATGTGATTTCTCAAAAAATTAAGAATAGAAATACCATATGATCCAGCTATCCCACTACTGGGTATTTATCCAAAGAAGATGAAATCAAGAATTTAAAGAGATTTATTCACCCTTATGTTCACTGCAGCATTATTCACAGTAGCCAAGATGTGGAAGCAACCTAAATACCCATCAACAGATGAATGGATAAAGAGGATGTGGTGTATATATACAATGGAATACGACTCAGCCATAAAAAATGACAAAATTATCCCATTTGGGACAACATGGATGGAACTTGAGGAGATTATGTTAAGCAAAATAAACCAGATAGAGAAAGACAAACACCGCATGATTTCGCTCATATGTGGAAGACAAACACATGGATAAAGAGAACAGATTAGTGGTTACCAGAGGGGAAAGGGATGGGGGGAGGGTGAAAGGGGTAAGGGGCACATACATATGGTGATGGATAAAAACTACCTACCTTTTTTTTTTTAATTTTTTTTATTAAGGTTATGAAAGTTAACATCCTTCTGAAATTACAGTTGTACATCATTATTAGCCATGTTGTAGGTACACCACTTCATCCCTAGTGCCCTCCCCCCACCCCCCTTTCCCCTGGCAACCACCGATCAGTTCTCTTTGTCCATATGTTAACTACCACCTATGAGTGGAGTCATACAGAGTTCGTCTTTCTCTGTCTGGCTTATTTCACTCAACATAATATCCTTAAGGTCTATCCATGTTGTTGTGATTGGGACGACTTTGTCCTTTTTTATGGCTGAGTAGTATCCCATTGTGTATATATATATATATATATATATATATATATAACATATCTTCTTTATCCAGTCATCAGTTGCTGGGCACTTAGGTTGGTTCCATGACTTGGCTATTGTGAATAATGCTGCGATGAACATAGGGGTGCATGGAACTTTTGGAATTGCTGATTTCAGGTTCTTAGGATAGATACCCAGTAGCGGGATGGCTGGGTCATAAGGTATTTCTATTCTTAACTTTTTGAGGAATCTCCATACTGTTTTCCATAGTGGCTGCACCAGTTTGCATTCCCATCAACAGTGTATGAGGGTTCCCTTTTCTCCACAGCCTCTCCAACATTTGTCACTCTTGGTTTTGGATATTTTTGCCATTCTAACAGGTGTAAGGTGATATCTTAGTGTAGTTTTGATTTGCATTTCCCTGATGATTAGTGATGATGAGCATCTTTTCATGTGTCTATTGGCCATCCGTATATCTTCTTTGGAGAAATGTCTGTTCATGTCCCCTGACCATTTTGTAATTGGATTGTTTGATTTTTTATTGTTGTTGTGTGAGTTCTTTGTATATTATGGAGATTAACCCTTTGTCGGATAAATAACTTGTGAATATTTTTTCCCAATTAGTGGGCTGTTTTTTTGTTTCAATCCTGTTTTCCCTTGCCTTGAAGAAGCTCTTTAGTCTGATGAAGTCCCATTTGTTTATTCTTTTTCTTGTTTCCCTCATGTGAGGGGTTATGGTGTCCAAAAAGATTCTTTTGAAGCTGATGTCAAAGAGTGTACTGCCGATATTCTCTTCTAGAAGACTTATTGTTTCAGGCCTAATCTTTAGGTCTTTGATCCATTTTGAGTTTATTTTAGTAAATGGTGAAAAAGAATGGTTGATTTTCATTCTTCTACATGTGGCTGTCCAGTTTTCCCAGCACCATTTGTTGAAGAGACTTTCTTTCCTCCATTGTAGGCCCTCAGCTCCTTTGTCAAAGATTAGCTGTCCATAGATGTGTGGGTTTCTTTCTGGGCTTTCAATTCTGTTCCATTGATCTGTGCATCTGTTTTTGTACCAGTACCATGCTGTTTTGATTACCATAGCTTTGTAGTGTGTTTTGAAGTCAGGGATTGTGATGCCTCCAGCTTTGTTCTTCTTTCTCAAGATTGCTTTAGCAATTCGGGGTCTTTTGTTGCCCCATATGAATTCTAGGATTCTTTGTTCAATTTCTGTAAAGAATGACATTGGAATTCTGATTGGGATAGTGTTGAATCTGTAGATTGCTTTAGGTAGTATGGACATTTTAACTATGTTTATTCTTCCAATCCATGTGCATGGAATGTCTTTCTATCTCTTTATGTCATCGCCGATTTCTTTCAAGAAGGTCTTGTAGTTTTCGTTGTATAGATCTTTCACTTCCTTGGTTAAATTTATCCCAAGGTATTTTATTCTTTTTGTTGCAATCGTGAATGGGATTGAGTTCTTGAGATCTTTTTCTGTTAGTTCATTGTTAGCATATAGAAATGCTACTGATTTATGTATGTTGATTTTATACCCTGCAACTTTGCTGTAGTTGTTGATTGTTTCTAATAGTTTTTCTATGGATTCTTTGGAGTTTTCTATATATAAAATCATGTCGTCTGCAAACAGCAAGAGTTTTACTTCTTCGTTGCCTAAAAAACTACCTACCTTTTTGAGAACAATTTCTTTCTCTCTTTTTGCTTCATTTCTCTATTATTTCATTTATACTGTATTGTAATTATTTTTTGTCTTTTTCTTCCATTAGACTAGCAGCAACTCAAGAGTTCATGCCATGTATATATGGTTTTCCAGAACCTTCTACAGAATCTGATAAAGAAGAGATGCTTACTAATTTATAAATGATTAAAATGATTAATTTGTTCCTTCTTTTGGAAGCTCTATAAAGATTCTGGCAATATTATGAACTACAATAACACACACACGTACAAACTCTCACTAAAATTCTTAGAAACTGTGTTTTAAAAGAACTAGTTTTATTGTTTCATAAATAAAGGGGAAAATCATATTTCAGAAATGAAGACAAGGTGTCTCTCCTTATAATGGCACTAATCTCATCATGAAGGTCCCACCCTCACGGCCCCATGACTAACTCTAATTGCCTCCCAAAGGCCCCTTTTCCAAAGGCCATCACGTTAGTTTAAGCTTCAACATATGGATTTGGGGAGGACACACACATTCAGGCCACAACACGTGCTCCTGTCCCCAGCCACAGGGACTAAGAACCCTCACGTTTCAGATGATGCTGAAACAAAATGTTGGTGCTTCAATCAACCAGGAGTTATGAGCAGCTGTGTGAAGCAGAGCATCCCATCAATTTTTTTAGGACATTTAGCATAAATCTTAAAAATTCTGTTGTTTTAAGCCATCAGGAGTTTGGGATTGTTTGTTATTACAGCAAAATCTAACCTTAGACACTCTGAAATGAAAGGCCAATGTGAAAGCGAATCAAGAGAATCAAAGAATAAAATATGATATTATAAACACAGTGAATAAAATAGGAAAGATGCAAATGAAGAATTAGTAGACGAGAGATAAATGAAACTGCAACATGAGCAGAGACAAAATGACCTACTTGAAAAATTCAAGAGAGGCTACAGAAAAACTAAGAGATCACAGTTTCAGGTTGCTGTTATCAATAAACAAAATTGAGTTGTTGCTATAAACCTGTAAATCTACAACAATTTAAAAACTGCGAACACCATTTACAATAACAACAGAAATGCAAGCACCTAGTCATATGTCATTTAAAACATATGTAGACATCTGTTAACATCTTTATAGAGGAAATAATAAAACATTATTGAAGAGTGTAAAAAAATCTAAATACATGGAGATATAAATCATGTTCGTATTTGGGAAGATAATCACATTGATGACATTTTCCCTAAATTAATATAAAAATTCAGATAATTCAAATTTTAAATCTCTACAATGGATTTTTACATAAACCAAGATATTGATCCCAAAATTTTACAAGAAAGAGTGAAGGGTCAGGAATAACTAATCCAGCAGAGGGATGGGGGGTATACTTTACCAGATATGCATACTTATCAAAAACATATAATAACTGAAGCAGTATGGTATTGACACAGGGACAGGCAAACCATGAACAAACCGTGTTGGAAGTGGATCTACACCGCACAAGAACCATGAACATGAGAAAGGGCACTGGAAGCTGGTGGACAAAGGAAGCACTTATCACTAAACGAAGGGGGGGACTTGGCTGTCTCTATTGGAAAAATGATCAAATTAGACCATTTCTTCCCAATTCATGAAAAAATGAATTTCAGAAGGTTTGAAGCCATAAAGGTAAAAGAAAACCTCTGAAACTATTAGAAGGCAACAGAGAAAAATATCTCATGGCTTCAGGGTAGGGAAAGATTTTCTTAACCAAAAACACAAAAGGTACATCTAGAAGAAAAGATCTATAAAATTGACTACATGAAAAATTAAGCACGTGTTTAACAAAACTAAGCACATTTGACGTGGCAAGACCAGGGCCAGACAGGGAGAGGACTGTCATGAAGAAGGAACAGTTTCAGAATGTTTGGAGTGACACCAGCATCAGGGACCCGACTTCTGAGACGGGCAGAGTGGAGTGAGGCTTCAGTTGTACATGTAATCGTTGACAAAGACAGAGATGCAGCAAATTCTGCAGTATGATGACTATTAAATCTGGATGATGGATATATCTGGCATCTATTCTATTATTTTCTCATTTTCATATATTTGGAATATTTCCTAATGAAAAGAAAAACCTCCTAAGTCTGTAATAATCACTCCCACCACTTTTTCACCCCATCACCTGGACATAGTCTGTTTGTTACATTCTTCTTCTGTGGACATAGAAATGAGAAGAAACTGAAACTCAGTCCTTAAATTGTCTACAGTAGTGTGCAGTTTCCCATTACCTTTATAGTACCTGGTATACAGCAGGTACTCAATAAGTGCTTTAGGATTAAAAGAATAGATTTCTGCAGTTCCTAGGATTCCGCATGTTCTCCCTTAGACCCAGGGATCCCAAAGCTCCCTGCACTCTCCCCTTCCCCACAACACCCATCAGACTGAAGTAGAACTACCCGGCTAATATCTACACAGCTCTGGGGGGCAGGAAGAGTATGGATGGGCTAGGGTGTCCCCAGGCGACAGCACAGTGCCTGACGCTAATTAACTAAAAGAATTTAATTCATTAATAACCCCACAGCATAAAGTTCCTAGTGTCACTCTTCACTGTTGGTGACCACCCAGGATTAGGCCATTCCCTCCACAGCAGACAGGAACCTTGAACTGGGCTCCGCCAGCCACTTGCCTTCTAGAGCAATATTCTAGGCCTGCTCCTCCCCCTCCCACCCACCGGCCTCTGCCAACTGAGGATCACCTTTGCAAACTGTTCGTACTCAGGTTACCCTTCGAAGTTGATGACCCAGCTCTGTACCTCACTCCTCACTTCTTGCCCTCGGAGCCACCTGGGATCTTTTCCATCCTTCTTTTGCCTTTGGCCACCCAGGCAGAATAATTTGGCTCCAGGCTCAGTTTGTGCTTGCGTTGATTTTAGTTTTGGGCCACCTGGACTTGGCAACCCGCCTATAGGGAGGCTATCGCAGAGCCACTTGACGGAGCAGGTCCTACCCATAAGGCCGTGCGAAAGCACTCAGAGTGCCTGAAACCCAAATCAGTCCCAAATGGCCAGTTTCTGACCCACATGGAACCTACCTGGTGGCCAGAAATGACTCTGGGGCTAGCTGATCTGGTCCTCAGGTGCTGGCCACACATTGGGCAGAGACGGTCTTGTGGCAGTCACTCAGTAACCACAACTCAGGGCTTGACGGTGACTGCCAGTGCTGAACCCTGTCCGGGGGCAGCAAAGCTGAACTGGTGAGATGTGTCCTGATGGTTCTCACTTTAGAAATGGATTAGATTGGGGCTTGCTTTGTTTTCTCTCCAGTGGCTGAGGTTCGGAGACTCCCATCTCCTAGCACTTAACATTCCTGCCCCGGCAGCGCTACTGCTGTATATCGCTTACACTCCCTGCTGACATTTTATGGGGGGTTTAAAGCAGCAGGTGTGTGAGATAGAAGCCGTTGTCAATCATTGTGTTAAAAAGGCTCCACCTTTTCAAATGCCTAATCAGCCCTTGATGGGTTGCAGCTGACTGCTAACCAGCCAGCCTTTGAAGCTTTCAAGGCAAACAGCACTGCCCCACTTTGAGAAGCAGTGGGGGACGCTAGAGAAAGGGGCAGCAGAGAAGCCCAGTCAAGGCCACGGCACCACCCTCTCATGTGAAAGGGGTGGGGATGCTGATTGACCAGAGGAAGTCAGCGTGACATGCGTGGCTTTGCCTCCAGACTGTTGCCATTCACGTGGAGCTCATCACCTGGAAGCCTCTGTTCAAGGGAAAGCAGCCCTATTTAGGACTGGATTTCCTCCTTAGATAACCCAAGGGAGTCCCCTCTGAGATTCTGGGCTCCTCCGTGGGGTGTATTAAATGGAAGAGGAGTAACTCACCCACTTCCTATTAGGGTCCAGCTAGGCTGCGGGATTGCTTGTATGTTTGCCTGCTGACTCAGCTGAGTTTCTGAGGCTCTGTCAGCCACCCTCTCCTCTTTTTCTCTTGCAAAGCTTTTGGGGACAGTACCATAAGCAATGCTGCGGCAGAAAGTGCTCGGCCCTTTATCAACTGCCATAGCCCACCCAACACGAGCTTTTTAATTTCAACAACTTACATAGTCTTACTCTTCTATAAAAAACTCTCAAATGCACTTTAAATGTCCCCTTTTGATCCAGGCTGCAGTCCCAGACTCTGCCTCTTTATGAGTATCAGCATTGCACCAAAATCAGGCTACCACGCCTCCAAGTCACACTGAGGAGCACTGGGGGGGTGTGGCTTTGGGCCCTTGTAACAGTCACAGGCTTTTTGCAGGCACTTCATGGAGACCCACTGAATGAATCGGAGTCCCTGTCAACCCTGGGGTGGGATTTGCCTCAGACATTGGCTCCCCGTTCTCTCCCTTCTTGGACTTCCTGTCTTCTTCTGTTGACTTTCTCTGGACCTCAGTTTGTCCATTCAGCATTTTCTGTGAAGGTTCCTTGCTGACCTCCCTATGACCCCAGCATCTGACCTCAAGTGTACACCCCATTCACATCTTTGATTGGGCTCTAACGGCTCAGGGGAGCTTTGTTTATAAATCTTTTATCCTCAGTTAACGGCCTCTGGAAGGTCTGGACTGTCTTTCAGCTATGCTTTACTGTAGAAACTCAAATTGAAAGGGAATTGTTAATCTCTCCATTATCGGTCCTCAGACCTCTATTATAGCATTTATCATATAGGATCCACCTTCAGAGAGCTCGCAGTCTGGTATGAGAGCAAGACAAGTAAATTTACCTTAAGGAAATATATAAAAAATACCACAATGTGGGGGGGGGGGGCGGTGTGTGCAAAGGGCAAATGGAAGGGACAACCAAGACAAAAAGATCCAGAATATTATGGGTTAGGAAGAGGTTAATTCTCACAGGGGATCCAAGACAGCTTGCTTAGAACAGGTGATATTGACAAAATGCTATGAAGACTAGTAGAGGTTCCACCGGCGAAGAGCCGCTGCTGAAAAGACAGGTGGAAGCTTAGCTCCAGAGGACTTTGTAAGTGACCTTGCTGTTGGAAGGATGGGTTGAAAGAAGACGACTCCACAGGACACAGAACTGCGATCTTTCCCCCACAGTCTGTTCCAACCCACTGTGTTTGGCTACTTCTCTGTGCATTGGGGGAAACCTAAGGCAGTTCTCTTGCACCCTTCTGCTCACTCTTTTTCATGTCAATAAGGACAAAACCCAACCCCACGTCATAGTCAAAAATTCCAAATTTCATTGAAAGCAAACCCTGTTTCCTTTTGCAGATTTGAGTGGTTAGCATCTTATCTATGTCTGGTCTCCTACTTGCCTGTTTCTCCCAAGCTTGCTAGCCTGGGCGTGGGGAGGTGTGGGCAGTCACAAGAGGGAGGAGTGAGAAGAAGGGTCTTCCTAGATTGTGCTGTTGTGATCTTCTGCGGGTGCCCTCGGGGACTGGTAAATGTTCAAAGCTGATGTTTTCCTCCAATGGGCTGCTTTTGTGGACCTTCTGTGATAGCCATCTGGGAGCATTTGTCTACAACTCTCTTAATAAGAAGTATTAGTTATCTATAACCACAAAGGTATATGTAAAATACCCTAAAACTTAGCAGCTTAAAACAATAAATATTTATCTCACATGGTTCCTGTGCTCAGGAATCCAGGATCGGCTTAGCTGGTGGTCTGACTCAGGGTCTCAGGAGACTGCAGTCAAGCTGTTGGCCAGGCGGCTGTCTTCTGACGGTTGACCAGGGCTGAAAGATGTTTCCAAAATTGCCTAATTCAAATGGCTGTTGGCCCGAGGCCTTAGTTCCTGGCTATGCGACTCTCCCCTTAGAGCTGCTCCAGTGTTCTCATGACACAGCTCCTGGTTGCTTAAAACATCCTCCTCCGAACCCAGGATGAAGTCCCTGTGGGTGAGTTCCCTTTAAAAACAATCCTCAATCTGGTCACTCCAAAAGAAGGCCAACCTAGTTTTATGACAAGAGGGAAATACAGTGTGTTCCCCAAGTAGCCACTTCTCTGTGCTCCACCAGTAGGCAAATGGCAAAACCTCCTGTCCTTAAGACTTCTCAGATGTAGGTCAGACACAAGGTCCGGGAACAGAGACATGTTTCTCAGGTGGACTCTTTGTGTCCCTCCTCGCTGGTCTCGGGATGAGGAAATATCCACGGAGGAGGCAGAACAGGCAGAATGCCATAGCATTATAGAGACTTTCTTTTCAGTCCAGTCCACACCTCGAAGGGATGGAAACAGTTGACGCTGAACAGGTCGAGAGTCACAAAACCCCCTTAGATCACCCCCTTGGCAAGCCCTGCATCAAGTCTTTGCCACCCGTTTTGTACCCAGCTGTTGAAAGCTTCATCCAAAACGGAGAGGACCTCTTCCATTTTAAGATATTGTTATACCAGGCTGGGGATTTCAGCAAAGCAAGCATCAGCCCAGCTCTGCATTTCAAAAGCCATTTGTCTTCAGGTTCCTCAAGAAGCAGACCCTAAGACAAGGACTTGACTGCAACTGGGTTATTTGGGAGGCAATACCAGGAAATACCTGTAGGGAAGTGGAAAAAAGAAGGGATAAATGTTGTATTATTGAAATAAATAATGTTGTACTATCAAATCAGTTATTACTGTGGACAATTAGAGCCTAATCCTTCTGAGGAACTTCTGGAAACAGCGGAAAATAAATCTACAGTTATCCTCTACCAAAGGACAAAAAAACCTGGGTATTTACCCACAACTCCCTGCTCATCATTGACTGAGGGCTGCTTCCTGGGCCTTAATTAACTTTCTGAAACTTCTGGCTTGCTGTGCTTTGAGGCTGAATATCGGGCTACCCCAGGCAGGATGGCCAACCATCTCAGTGCCCGGCACTGAAAGGTTTCCCAGAGTGCAGAATTTTTATTGCTAAAACTAGGACAGCCCCAGGCAAATTAGGATGGTTGGCCACCCTACCCCTAGGCAGAGAGGTATGGACCTTGGCAGAAGCAGATTTGCTTATGTAGAAGTTGTACCAAGAGGATACAGGGTGGGCACCAGTAAGTAGTATCTGCAACATCAAGTGACCCTGGAAATTTTGGAATAAATGTTTTGGTCCCCACCCCAATGTTTTTCTTCTTGAACCAACCCTTGCCCCCTCCAAATACAAGGCCAACTTTATAATTCCTTGCTTCAGATATCTCGGCAGGGCTGGAAATAGAAGCGGCCAGGAGTCAATGTCTCCTCCTGTATTTTTTAAAGCTCTAAATCTACAGAAGAGAATACATGATTATCTCTAGGGGGGAGAGAAGAGAGAGCAAGAACAAAGGAAAGAGAAATTCTGAAGACAAAGTCTTCAGGTCCCTTATTAGCAAATCTTAGTGCTGCTCATTGGCAGAACCCATGGAGATGAATTCAACGGAAGTGAACCGTGGCTCAGGCATGAGAAACCTTGCTTTCACGGAGCTTATGCTCTATGGGGTGGGGGGACAGAAAATAGAAAACATTAAAATATAAGATATTAATGTGTGCTATAAAGAAAATAAGTTAAAGCAGATAGAGGGAGAGTGATTACTGCTCTCAGAGTCTTCTCTGAGGACACACTTGAGCTTAGACATTCGTTAAAAAAAGAGCCCGTCGTGGGACGATCTGGTGAAATGACCAATGAACACAGCGGACAGTGCTTGGCCTTGGCTTGCATGAGACCTTGGAATCATTCCACAACCCTTGGGAGGAGGAAAGCCCCACTAATAATTAAAATTTATATTTTTACCAGCTTAGTTGGATAGGAATTCAAACAGAATCAAGTTGCTCTAAGGGAAAATAAAAAAGACAATGACATATTGTTTTGCACACCTGAATGCACGAACTTCTTCATACTCAGAACAGAAAGAAGAAAATTACATATGAGAAATGTGAAAATATTTAGTGGCAGATACATTTAAACACCTGTGTATTAATCTCACTAAATTGAATGCCATGTTCACTAGAACACTATAAACTTAGTGTTGGCATCTCCAATTCACATGTAAAGAAAATGAGGATCAGAGTAACAGAGGGACTCGTCCAAGTGATGCAGTTATCGAGTGCCCCGTTAGAGTTACAATGTAATCTCTCTACAAAGCTCCTTCTCCCCCGCCACCCCATTGCCATCCCCTCCATCGCCTAATCACTGAACCTCTCTGGGTGCCTCACTCCTTTTATCTCCTTGTCTATCCATGTAAGTTTGAGCACCTACTATGTGCAAGGTTTTGTATTAAATGCCAAGAAGGGCAGGTAGTTACACATGAATATTCTGTACCGCCTGCACACAAAGGAGCTTGAAATACAGCAGGGGAAATAGTCCAAAACAGCAATAATTTTTAAGAATTATGAATGGAGGGTAAGGTTGGGGTGCAGGGCGATGGTGGGGAGTTGATGCACTCGACGTGAGCACAGACCACCGTGAGTTAGCTCCCCACTTTCCAACTGGACTTGGAGCCACTTTGAATTTTTTTTTCTAGTTGCAGGGTCTACAGGCAGGTTGTCTTAGATGTGGGAGCCAGAGCGGGCTGTATTAGAAAGCTCCTTTTGAATATGCATCCTGCAGTGTGGGGAGAATTGATTCGATAGTTCCACTTCTAGGGGCAGGAGGACGTTCTGTGAAACTCCTTTGCTCAACCTTTGAAGCCCTCTTGCTCTGACTCCAGCCACCTTTTCCAGTCTCATCTCCTGCTATTCTCATCCTTGAACCTTAATTTTCAGGCCAACCGAATTTCATGCTTCTCCATGTTAACATCCTAAATTATGTCTTTTCCACGCTTTTCCACTTCTGCTAAAACCAGCCTGCGCTATTCCCTGGAGGAGAGGATGCAGCATACTTGCTGGGATTCCTGTTGTCCCAGGAGAGCAAAGGGCTGGACAGGGATGGGATAGCAGGGTGTAGTCCTAGACTCAAAATATAGAGATCTGAATTCCTTTTCCTGCGATGCGGCTTACGAGCCACAGGACTTTGTACACTGAATGACCTTACCTCTCTCTGCACCTCAGTTTCCTCATCTGTAAAATATAAAGTTAGCCCTGCCTGCTTGGCAGGGCAGCTGCAAGACTCAAGATAATGATTATAAAATGCTTTGCAAACTGTGAAGCAATCCCTTATGCACGTGTTTGCTTATGCAAACGTAAGGGATTGTCATTAGTATTCAGGATCTTCCTAGCTGATGTGTTTTTGCAAGCATTTGGCTAGAAACATGGTTAAGATATGTCCCAGCTGAGTAGCTTCTTCCACTGCAGCTTCATCCAATAGCCACAAAGGGGATAGAATAGGCCTTTTGTGATTGTTTTTCACACAGTTGGAAGCATTTCAAAGCATCAGATTTTTCTTTAAAAAAGTGAGCTCTGCTTTATTTGCATTAAATCTAGTTCCATCAGTGCTGAAGCAGCGCTGTGAACTTACAGCTCCAAAGTTAATCGTTTAAAATAAAAGATACCTATCTTATAAATTTTTTTAAGGCTTCAGGATTTGCAGAGAATTAATATATCACTGACAATACTGATGAATCACATTCGAAAGGAGAATTGAGGAAGTAATTTTGGTTAAACAGGAAGTTTTTCTAGGCTGATAATGAAGTGTAAAGCTTTCTCCTTGACTGCTGGAAAAATGTAATTTAGAGCCAGTCAATTAATTAATCAATAAATCCGTGAGCAAACAAACATAGACCAGAAAGAAAAAAAAAATAAAATAAGTTAAAACTTGAAGAACGTTTCTAAGTGAAGAACGCTGGAGAAGGAGCGGTCGGGGGAGAGATGACTCACTCTGGAACATGCTGTGTTCAGAAGACCTTGTCGAGAGGCCATGTTGGAGTTTGGACATGCCATGCCAAAACTCAAAAGTGAGGCACAGAGCTGAGACACAAATATGGCAGATATCGGCTTGTCACTGAATTGGAACCCTGGGAGTAGAGATGACAAGAGAAGGGGGGGAGCCAGCATTTAGGGATCAGGACAAAGATGAGTATCTAGCAAAGAAGGCTTAAGTGGGGCAGCCAGAAAGGTGGTAAGAAAATCAAGTGAATGTGGTGTCCAGAGCCAAGGTAAGGGGAAATCAAGGCAGAGAGCCAGTGTCGACAGCAGTGGCTGCTGCTGCCCAGTCCAGTGCAATGAAAACTCAAAGCGGCTCACTGGATTCAGGAACATGAAGGTAAGTCTAGTGAGAGCCATTTTGGTGGGCCTACAGGGCAGAACCAGATTGGAAAGGGTTGAAGTGAGAACGAAAAATGAAGTAGAAACAGAGCATAGACAATTTTTTCAAGAAAATCAGCAGGGAAGGGAAAGAGAGAAAGATGGCAGTACCAGGAGGGGAATGTGGTCTCCAGAGGGTCTTTGTATGAATTGGAAGAGACTGGGGCATGCTTGACTATTGACAGAAGGGGTTCTCTCAAGAGGGAGAAGTTGAAGACACAGGGGAAAGAGGCATAAGAGTTCTAAGGAGAGAAGAACATGTTTACCAAAGCGCAGACCAGGATCGCCTATTCCATCTGATGGTCAAGGGAGGCTACCTGGAGGAGATAACCCCTGAGTCATGCTGCTTAAAGGATGAGTGAATTTATCCAGGCAGGAGGAGTAGATGAGGAAAAAGAGGGCATTCCTCATCCAGGGCTCTTTTCAATTTCACCACCAGGGCCTCTCAAACTTGCCTGGATTGAGTGGAAGAAAGTGCTCTTGAGTAAGATTTTGTGGAGCTGTAATTTTTCTAAACTCATTTTTATAAATAAAATGTGGGTTTTCTTATACAAGGCTTATATTGTGTGTCTCCACCCAAGGTATATTTCTCATCTGGGTTATTTCCTTTAGAAAATGTGCAGCCAATGGTGGTGAGTCTTAACTCCCAAGTGTCTGCAACTATTTATGTAATGCATGGGTTGCCTTCCTCCTGATCACATTTCCTCTGTATTTCATAAGTGAATAATTTCCTTATAATCATGATGCTGCCTAATTAGAACCTGTCCATTGCAGTGGAAAAGGAGAACTTGGCCTTTTAGGTGGTCAGATCTGAACTCACTTGATGAAAGACATATTTTTCAGTGGTGAGAGGTTGGGGGTTGGGTCTGACGCTTAACATGCAGAATATGCCGTGAGAGGCACTATCCACAAGGAGAAGTAAGCTGTTAAAGATAAAAATGATTTACTTTTTCAAAGCCAATTGTTACACACCAACGAAAACATCATAAACATGAGAAGAAATTCAATTCACAAATAAATATACGTAATAACGTTCAAATTCTCTAGTAACTTAAGAAATGCTCATCAAACTGAAGTAACATCTTCACTATTCAAACAGCAATAATTTCTTTTAAAATACTAGTAACTAAAACTAGTGAATACACGGTAAAAGTAATACCTTCAATCATTCTTGGTGTCAGCGTA
Organism: Equus asinus; assembly: GCF_041296235.1. Classification (NCBI taxonomy): domain Eukaryota; kingdom Metazoa; phylum Chordata; class Mammalia; order Perissodactyla; family Equidae; genus Equus; species Equus asinus. The sequence goes on from NC_091794.1 coordinate 69,026,130, forward strand.
AACTAAGGTAATGCTTTTGAAAAATAATCTGAAACCATGAAACAAGAGATATAAAAATGTTTGTATTTCTTTACCCAGAAATTCTTCTTCAGTAATCTTATTTTTTTTAAATGATCCAAAGATAGGTATGAATTTTAGCTCACATACTCAGGGTGAAAAACGCATCCTAATTTTCTATAATGTGACTCAACTGCTGACTCTGAACCCCATTTCTTTGATGGTCCTGGAAAGTTTAATCTCAGTTACTGGGGTTTTCCTGAATACAAGTTCATATAAGCGTTTTAGGATCATCCACAATGCTGAAGCTTTGTGGGTTTGGGAAGAAATGCATGTTCAGTTATCCATGGCCCCACCCTCGAGGTGCCTTGGAGCTCAGCCTCTCTGTTGCTTCTGTGTCATGTGTAGGGCAAAGAGGTTATTGATGAAGCTAAGAACTTGTTTTGCATGGTTCCACACCGTGCATAACCCTTCTTAGAAGGTCTGCTGCCTTCCTGGTTGTTCTGACAGAATGAAGACCTTGGATTCCTATTTATTGATGTTCTTGGGCATACAGTTTTCCATCTCTCCACTTCTCCTCAGCCCAGAAGGTTTGGCAGCTAATGCCCCTCCCCACCAAAGAAAAGAGGAGAGGAGCAGGAATCATGCTCTTACTCTATTTTCCAAGGCTCTGCCTCTCCCCAGACTCCCTGGCTGCCCTGTCTTTTCAGCCCAAGAGCACCCCTACTCCCACCTCAAGCTCTTGAACACAAAAGTCAAGAAGAGAAGAATTTTGTAAAGGGCCATGCTTTTAGCCCAACCCTAAGCCTCCTCTGGGCTGGAGTAAAAACAGGCTATCTTTGTTTGGACAGGGCGTCCTGGACAGAGAGAAAACAATTAACATCTCAAAATATTATCCTGGCATACATGCGTGAAGATTGCCATGACAGAAAAAAAATGGTGAAGGAACTGAAATAAAAAAAATACTCAACAGTGAGGATGCAATTTTGTAACCAGCCGCTGAAGCAGACTGTTTTTCTCAAAGATTATCTGAATTTAATTATAATAATCTTTGATTGGATATCACTTGATGATTAGAAGTAATTTCAAGACAAGGCATCAACCTGGAATAATATTTGATATTTAGTAACCTCTGATTGATACAAACATATTTTACACTATCACAAAAACCAAAAGTCACCAGTGAAAATGAAAATATCTGATGTGTTTAGGTGGTTGGATTCTGCATAATTATTTTTACAATGAGGATTATGTAACAACATTAAAAAAAAATGGAAACTAGAGGAGAAAATACTTCTTTCCAGATTTGGAATGAGAAATGAAGAAATCCTTGTGGATTTCGCCTCAGAGGGAATTGTTAAGATCCAGGTCCAAGAGTTCAAAGCTATTCCAGCTGCTGCCATTGTTAATGAGCTGGAATTGCAAAGACAGTTTATTTCTCACTTGATTTAACTTTCTGTAATTCACCACGACCTATTCTCTGCCTCTTGAGATCCTATCCATCCTTTAGATGCTGAAGAAGTTCAGAATAAGAAAGAATTTGGAAAGAAATTCAACGAAGATTCAATTTGGAAAGAAGTCAACGAGGCCTCTGATAAGAGGCGAGCATTGTCTGGTCCATGTGATAGAGCATTTGTCTCCAAGGAAGGGGAAATCACACTTGTTGAGAACTTTCTATGCTCCAGACACAGGGGTAGAAACTTTACCCTTACTATCCCTTCTAATAGCCTCTACTGGTTCCACTTTACTGATGTGGAAACTGAGGCCCAGAAAGGTTAAGTGATTCACTAACTGCCTCTCAATGACTGAGTCAGAATTCAGACTCGAGCCTGGTTGAGCCCACAGCTCCGCTTGCCGTCCATGACACTATGTTGCCCCTCCTCAAAGTGGCCTCTCATCAGCAAGTCCACTCTGTCTGCCTGAGGTAAAACTTTAAAAACATACAAAGCTTCATTGTTATCATAAGTTAGTGGAAATACTAAGTAACGCACTATTCTTACTAGAAAGTAGTAACGCCATAGACCAGCGTCTCCCAAAAGCATAGTCCAGGAAAAGGTCCTTGGCAGAAGTTTTCCATGGCCAAATAACATGGGCAGGTGCTGTATTCTTATATTTTGGAGATTCGCAGTCCACTGAAAAGCTCTGAGGAGTTAGAAAAGAACTGCCTTTTATCTTTCTTTTAATCCAGTGTTGCCCAGCCTTACTTAGTCACAGAATCGTTTTCATCCTAATACTCTTCCAGCTCCTGGCCCAGTTGCACAAACCTGTGTCAGTGATCATGGAGGAGGTCTCCAGGGTGCCCTTTTCCCAGGGAAAGAGGGTATTCTGTAAGACACTGGGACAGCTGTGCTCAGTGAGATGGTCACAGTAGGAGGGAGGGATGTTCTCCTCAATTCTGAGCAGAACCAGAAAGGCTCTAACATATCTGAGATTCTAGGAAGCGTGACTCTGTGTTGGCACAGCAAGAGCCTGCCGCCTTGGGAGCATCAGGAGATAGGCAGCTCCAAGGCAGGGCCAAGTGGAACCCAGCATTGGTGAGAGGTCCTCTAGTGGTTTCCAAGCCACATACCTCAGGTGTTCCCCCTGGGACTCCAAGAAGTACCTGGGTATGTTGTCTTGGCCTTGGCAGGAAAGAGACGGTAAATTCAGCAGGGCTTAACTGAACAAGAATTTAATGAAAGGACTTTTTACAGAGACACAGAGAGGGTTAAGGGCATCAACCAAGGACAGGGAGGCACCTAGGGGCCAGCAACTACAGGAAGCTTTTTCCACCCCTGGGTCTGAAGGGAGAAGGGGAGAAAGCAGTGTCCTCGGAGGCTGGTGGGAACTGGAGCCACCAAAGAGGCCCCATCTGACAGGGGGTGTCGGGGGACAGAAGAGCCTGCCCAGCGGTAAGACATTTGGGATGGGCTATGGACCCTGCAGAAGCAGTTGGGGAAACAGCCAGCAAAATGTGGATAATTATTATTCAGAAGTCACAATCTATGTCCATAGACTGGGGAGGCCTAGACACATAAGAACTACACTGAAAAACTCAAATATCTAAGAAGCTCAGAATCTTTGAATTTTTAAATATAGAAACTTGTGGTTAACCTGGAAAAAATTATATTTGGGTGGAATTGAGGCTCCCCTTCATGTTTCTGTGGCCCATTGAATTTGCTTCCCACTCCTTTATGCAAAGCATGCTGAGTTAATTTATGTGTGTTGCCTTCTTTCCGGCTTTCCTCAGATGGGACACTTGAAAACTGTGTGGCAGGTTTATTTGCTTAAACCTTTCCTGTGGACGAGCCCGCCCACCACATCTGGGGAAGGGTTTACGCCTTGGGAGGAGTGCTTCGGCCCCAGCTAAGTAGAAAAAGGCTATCAGCCACCCCCACGAGCCATTCCAGAGACACCGAGGAACTGTTGTTCTTGGGGCTTGGGTCCCCATGTCCTTCTCAAAAATGTGCTGGAAACCACAGGGATGCCTGGAGAATGGCCCAGAATGTGTGGAACGTAGGGCCCAGGATTCTGTAACCAAAAATGGATGAATACAATCAGACTTGTCTCTGGGAGAGGGCTCTACGTAGGGAAGAGATGAAAGGTTGACCAGGGGAAGACGAGGCAACTCACCTGTAAGACTAGAGAGACAGAGGGAAGAGAGACTGTTTCCAGAGCCCCATGGAAGCTGGAACCTCAGGGGGCCTGCCCAGTGGGACCTTGGACCACAAAGAGATAGAGCATTATCCAGTGGTAGCCAGATCCATGGAGGAGATTCAGGCCCTGCTGGAGATGCTACTCAAAGCAGAGAGAATGGGGGAAAAATGCTCTGGCTCATCTTCTCCTCTGCTTTCCACTCTCCTGCCAGGGTCTCCTGTAAGCTCAATCTGGTCTGAAGCCAGTTGGCAAGGGATTTCAGAAACTGTATTTCCCTGTAACATAGGACAGAGTAAGGAAAAGGGGTGAGATGGGTGCAATATCAAACAGGCAAATGATTGCACACCATTTCCTGCAGACGGTCACCCACCACACTTCTCAACTTCTCTCATTTATGTTACCAATGAACTTCACATTGCCAAATATCATGGCAAATTCTTGGATCTTAAATTCTCAACAGCATTTCAACCAGTAGATCATTTCCTTCTTCTTAAAGTATTTCCTTCAGTTGGCTTCTGGAACACTTCCCTTGGCTTCTGGTTTTCCTCCTATATCATTTGCTACAATGTTTTAGGCCCCTTTACTGGTCCCTTCCTATCTCTCCATCTTCTATGTTGGAGTGCCTCGGGATTCTTTCTTTGGTTACTTCCTACTTTCTATCTACTTTTAGACCTAAGGTGATCTCATCTGGCCCCATGGACTTAAATTCCACCTATCTAGACAAAATCACCCTGAAATTTCTAACCCCAGCCCCGCTCTTCCTCTAATTCACTGTATATTTGGTATATTCAGGTGCCTGTTGGAGAGCTCCAGTCAGATGCTAGTGGGCCTCCCAAATACATGTCCTAAATTCAAATTTTTTCTTCCGTAAATCTGTCCTGTTCCCATTTTCTGAACTCAGTTCCGTACTCCGGGTAGACGTGAATGTACATATATTATAATGAATATTATAAATACATTTTCCATAGTCATTATAAAGTATTTCATTCAACAGATACTGGCAGAGTGCCTGAGAGGTGCTGACCTGGGCTAAGAACAAAGTAAACAAAAGTAAAGCAGACATGGTACCTGACCTCAGAGGAAGACAGAACATCATTTGTGCCCATTTGTGCACAAATTGTAAATATAATCAGATCCTCCACTCGACTTTAAGTTCCTTGACAACAAGTGTATTGTTACCATTCTTTAGATTGAAATGCAGGCTAGTTTGAGCTAGAAGCAGAATCTTGGGGTCTCTCACAGAAGCCAGGGAAGCCACAAATAACCAAGCCACAGAAAGGCAGGGACCTCAGAGTAGTGTGTGGACCTTTTCTCTAGAATACCGTAATAACAAGACTCAGCTCCTACTCTCATTGGCATTAAAACAATAAAATCACAAAGCGTAACAATGACAAACATCATCTCTGTGAACCCTAGGCTCCTCATCTGTAAAAGAGAGAAATTAATTATACAGTGCCACTGCGAGGATTAAAGAACACAACACATGAAACAGGCATGATGCTTGGCCACAATAAAAGCAGCTACCTTCACTGGGTATTCACTTCACTTACTATTTTCGTTTCATTATCATTATTTTTACTCCAACTCCTCGTCTTTCATGTAGATGGCATTTAAAGCCCAGGGGGAAAGCAACGTAACATCATCCTGTAAGTTAGGCAGGCACAGACCTGGGACCAGAACACTGGCCACCAAATTGCCAGCCCAGCATTGTCTCGATGGCATCCTTGTGCCTTTTCATAAGGTTGATCCTCTGGGACTCAGAGAATCCCAGGATCACCATGTTTGAAGGAATTGTCAAGTTCATCAGTGATTCACCTTATATTATACACCTAGGAACCGGACCTATCTGTGAACTAATGAACTCCCCATTAGAGCCCATTTGGGGAAAACCTTTTAAAAAGCTTTATCTACACCACACCCAAATCTGCCTCTCCCAACCTGAGTCTTTTTTAGCTTTACCTTCAGAAGACATTCAGAATTTGAATCAATCAATGTTTTTTTCCTATCACAGCTTTTGAGGTATTTGAACAAAGATCTCACCTCGTTGAGTTTTCCCTTTTCCAACGTAAGGGTTTCCCATCTATTCCAAGACAAAAAAATCTTGTTATAATCCTAGATTCTATCCTGTTTCCCTTATCCCCCAGACTCTATTAAATACCGATCCTTTTTGTCCTACCGCATTACTACTTCTCAAACCATCTCCTCTGCTCCATCTCTACTGCCACCATTCTTCTTAAGATTCCAGTCACCTTTCAGCTGGATTATCATGATTACTTCTTTAGCCTGGCCTCCGCCCTCTACTCTTATACCATTTAATTCACCAGCTATACTTGCAGTTAGAGTGAATTTTCTAAAATGCAAACCTGACATCATCACTTGGCTTACTCTTACTTACCAAATAAATTCTTAACCCCTCAGCGTAGCATATGAGGACCTTCATGAGAGAACATTCTGGTGTGTCTCACCATTACCATCCAGTGATGTTGACCTTTTGAAGCCAGGCTGGGAAAGCCTATTTTAGCAGTTAAAGTGGGACACAAGAGTGATTATAATGAGGATAGTGGAGTTAGAATTTAAAAATAAGGGCTGGACTTGGAAGGCACCTCAGAGGCAAACTCAAAAGAACATGGTTGTCTCTTATCTCTGCCATCCAAAGATAACTGCCAGATTTCTGTTTTGATTGACAAAAGAGATGCTGGTGTCACTCCCTGAGACTGAGACAGAAGGAGCGGGCTGTGGGAGCTTGCGGAGTACAACAGGGTGAGTGGGCTTTTCAGTGAGATTGGAGGAACCTACAGCACACGCAGAGGAGAGGGATCGTGGGAGCTATGCCACTGGAAGCCACACATCAGTAGTGCAGCCTGGTATAGAATCAGCTTTTTTGGTGACCACAGGGTATGGTTTGTTCTTATTGAGCTACAAATGGAGTAAATTCTGGAGATGAAAAAATAATGAAGTCTTGGCCTCCATCTGACCTTGGAATTGGAAAACAACTTCAAAACAGCCCTTGTATGTGACTGTCGAAGGTTGGTTTTATTGTTGTAAAGAAACATTCTACTCTGCTCAAAAGATTTGTTTATCCTTTAATCACGAAGGATGCCTCTGGCTTCATAACTTCTGTTTTACTTTTTACGAGGTCTAGACAAGTTAAATAATTTGTTCAAGGTCACACTTCTACTAGGGGTAGAAACAGACCTTGAACCTAGATCTGTCTGACTCCTTGAACTTGGCCTCATGCCCTTCAAAGCCATAAACAAGCTAGGAGATTGGCTTGGCTCCGTAAGTAGCTATGTGCAGAGACATATAGTGTCAAGAGTACACAATAATTTGCCATGAGACCTGAGTTTGAGTGTGGGGTCTAGGATTACCTTCTCTTGTCCTAACTGTGTGATTCTGAGCAATTTACTTTATCTGAGCATAATTTTCACCTGAAACATGAGAAGAATATTCTCTGTCCTATTTGCCTGATGATGCTGCTATGGTGTTCAAGCAAGATCAGTTAAATAAAAATGACTTATAAACTTTAAGGCTTTATACTCATATGAGGAGATATTAATCATAATCATAATTCTTGCTTATTATGATTGTGATTATTATAATAGCAAAGTCATTTCCTTTTCCTCTGAGCCCCAATTACCACATCCATAAAATGTTTGAGTTTCACTAAATAGTTTCTAGGTCCCTCCAAGCTCTATTAGCAAAGAATCATGAGAATTTTAAGTACAGAAAGGAAGGGACCACGGTGTAAGAAACACCAGGGAGACACCATTTGCCTTGCCTACAGCCTTCAGACAGGAAAACTTCCTATTAGGTGCATTCTAGAGATGTGTACATTTTAAAGGCTTTGAGGCATTCTCCTTTCATGAAAAGCCCATGTGACATCTTTATCCCTTGTGTTCCTACATCACTGGGCCTCTTTCTAAGGACTTTCACATTGATTTTCTCATTTGAACATAATGTGACCTGCAAAGCGTTCTGACTAAGAAGCATGCAGGGTGGGTTAGGGCCCAGACCCTCCCATCTAATTGGCATATGGGACCTTGGAAAAGTCAGAGTTTAGCCCAGGATTTCTTTCAGGAGGATTTCTCTATGACTTTTAGGACTTGCTCTACCTTCAGAACTGTCTGCTGCTTCTGGAAGCTTCCTAGCCCTCGGTGAAGAGGTGATAAATCTGAAACCATTCTTTAGTCTATACCAGCTCATCTGTGGACAGAGCAACTCACAGACTCTCTTCACAGGATAGCCCCTCCCTGTCCATAGGCACTGGCACTCTATTAGGTTCCGGGAGTTCTGTAGACTGAATGTTTGTGTCCCCCAAATTCACATGTTAAATCCTAACTCCTAATGTGATGGTATTTGGAGGTGGGGCTTTGGGAGGTGCGTGGGTCATAGTGGCTGAGCCTCATAAGTGGGATGCATGCCCTTATAAGAGACACCAGAGAGCTCCTAGGCCTCTTCTGCCATGTGAGGACACAGTGAAGAGACAGTCAGCTATGAACCAGGAAGCAGGCTCTTACAAGACACCAAACCTGCATGGTTCTAGCCTCCAGAACCATGAGAAATAAATTTCTGTTGTTTATAAGGCACCCAGTCTATGGTATTTTGTTACAGCAGCCTGAACTAAGTAAGACAGTGAGGAGCCCCAAATGAGCTGATGACCCTGCTCTAGTGAGCTGTGCTGGATTCAGGTCCCTGAATTCAAATTCCTAGCATCACCACTTCCTGGTGTCATCTTGGGAGAATGTACCTAACCAATCTGTGCTTCAGATCCCTCATGTCTTAAAGGGACAAGAATTATACCTACCTTGTTGGGTTTAAACAAGGATTAAAAGACGTAATCCATTTACTTGATTTATATTAGGGTTTCTCAACCTCCACACTACCAGCATATCTTCCTATGAAGATAAAGTACGGATTTCTCTAAAGTATGGATATGTGATATCATAGAGAGAAAAGAATTCAGTTTTAAAGCTCAGAAAATAAAAGAATTCTAGTATCACAGATTTTCTGGCTCCAGTTCCCCCATGTGTTAAATAGGGACAGCGTCACTGCTCCTTAGGCTGGTAAAGATTCGATGAGCAAACACAGAGCACACAGCCTGGCACTGAGCAGGAGTTCAGTGACTGTCCCCTGAATCACTTATATGGTGAGGGCTGCTCTGAGAAGAGCCCCTGTCAGCATGAGGAGGGGACATGGCCAGGCGGTAGGTCACACACAGTGCTTATCTCAGCAGAGCAGTCACGTTTGGTGAGCACAGCTGGGGGCAGCTGCTCCTGTGGTTCCCAAGGGTGAAGCCCTGTTCTGTGGACGAGGCTTTTTGGCACCACGATGGACACAGCTAAGCCCAGCTGGGTGTCTGCCAGGCACAGGGCAGGACTGGCCTTCCCCACCCATCGGCAATCCCCTTCTGGGAAGGAAGTAAATTCGCCTCCAGCCCCTCTGCCTGGGAGAAAACTCCACTTTCCCTGACTTTCCAAATAACGCGCAGGGTAGCTAATTGTGTATTGGTGTCAGGCTGGCATATAGTAGGTGTTCAACTTATACTTTCTAAAATCTTCCACTGTGTTAGTTTTATGTATGCTGCTTCACTTAATCTTCACAATAGCCCTTTGGAGTCAATATTACTATTGGATTTTATAGATGAAAAAATGAAGACTCAGAGAGGTTAAGTGGATTTTCCAAGAAAACATAGCAAAGCAATTGGTGGACCTTGGATTGGAACCCACGTCTGTCTAACTCTGTGCCCTATTCTCTTTCTAAGATTGCACCTACAATGTAAAGGGCTGGGAGAGGAAAGTAAATGGAGAAGTTGTCTTCTGGGATATCTCGGGCTCTGAGCCTCATCATAAACAGATGTCAACTCTCAAGCAGATGAAGAGGTTGCCCACTCACAGAGACCAAGTAGCAGCTAAGTCTCTCCAACTTTGTTAGGAGCAATTTCAATCTCTGAGGATTTGGTGTCTCATTGAGTCATGCTTTTGCTAGGCAGGCCCAGTGTCAGAAGCTGTATAAATTCTCATCCAAAAAGCCTCATTCAAAGACTTGCCTGCATTTGAAATGCCCACAGGGGAGAGAGAGGAGATGGCCCTTTTGACGTTTCCTTGCTAGGTCCTGATTGTGACAATTATGTGTTCCCAGGTGCTTTGGAACACAGGACAGCAGTGACCAGGTGTGTCTGTGGAAGTCAGAGCTTGTCAGTGAAGGAGTCAGCTAACTGGATCGTGAAGGGTAGGCAGGAACATGTGCAAAATGACTTGTTCCTAAGTCTGGGCCTGTAGGTGGCTGGATTTTAGGATCTGTTGTTAAGATGCAGCCCTGGCTAACGGGGCATACACTCGCTGGTAATTCATGGCCCTCTAGGACAGCAGATCAAGATGTTAATGAGGAAACTGAAGCCCAGAGAAGAAAGCCGGCTTGCTCAGGGCCACTGGAGTGAGAACCCCTCTTGTAATTCCCAGAACAACACTCTCTTTGCCACACTGTGTTGCCTCTTGCTTAATCACCCTCTCATGGAGCCACCGCCTGTTTGTCTCCTCACTGGCCCAGATTCCTGGGGTCTCAAACCACAAGAGACCTAGGAGGGTGCATTAGTCATTGGTATTACTATCCGGCCAGCATAGTTTCCTGGCCATGAAGCCTCCTGCCTTTGGAGACGTGTAACATGTGCTCATTTCCCTGCAGGGTTCGGCTTCATTTAAGCTCAAACAAATGAGAAATGCTACAAAAAATGTACAATCCTTGACCTTTGAGCTCTTCCACTTGGCAGATGGCCGTGGGTGAATTCCTCCCCCCGTGAATCAAAGTCAGGAGCCAAGTTGCATTATTTTAAGGACTTCAGGCTCAATGCCTTTTCCCTGTCTAGAATGTTCTCCCATTGCCCCAAAGTCCTACCGAGTCTTTGAGACTCAGGCCAAGTGCCATCTCCTTTAGAAGCTTCTCTGATCCTCACCTCCCCACCACATCCAGCCCACAGCTATTTTTCCCTTCTCTGAACACATAACATACTGTCTCTAATACCCATTCCACACCAGCATATTTTAATTTAAATATGAAAAAGGAGAACAAATTATATCTTGTAACCTCCCCAAGATTCTGCACCCTGAAGTTTTCCCCTTGTCCCTTTTGGTATTGTCTGCCTCAGACCTGCAGCACATTGGCTTGCTTCTACCTTGAAATGTCATTCCTACCTCCTTCAACATTCTCACATTGGTTTCCTTCTCTCCATCCTGTAGCCACATCTCTGGCCTACTACAGGGCCTAGTAGAGGCTGACCACTTAGCCATGGGTTACCAAGTTACCATGCAACCTGAGCTACCCATAATGAACTGAATGTCATCTGATTCATCAAGCCTTAAAATTGGGCATGTACAGCCTCATCCCATCATCAAATGGAAGTGGTATATACAAGAATGGGCACAAATAGGCCCTGAAGGCACAAGTAAGTTATATGAAGAAGTGCCCCAAATGCCTGTGGTCCCCACTCCTGCTACACTACCTCTCTCCTCAACCTGTACCTATGGCCTCATGAGGAGTATCCTAGCTTCAGGTGACACCTTCACCTCTCTCCTGGATGACCACAGGAGCCTCTGAGCCAGTCCCCCTGCCTCCAGTCTCTTTCTCTTCCTAGTGATACATGCTGCCACCATGATCTCCAAAAAAATGCCTCTCTGATCATGTCATTCTCCTCAGAAACCCATGACCTGCAACTGTTGCCTACAGAGCTCCTGCTCACTCTTCAAGGCCTTGCCCACAGCCTACTACCTCTTCTAATCACTCCCCAGAGTGTGCAACTAGACAGTGCTTCTCAAACATTACCCCACAAGGACCCTTAAGGATGGAGGAAAGTGATTAGGTGCTCCTGAGGATGCTAGAGGTAGAGCTCAAAGCAGTCCTCTGCAAAAGTCCTTTGAGGACTGATGGCTTATCTAAGAATTATGTCAACTTGACCTTCTATTCCATAATATTTCTGGATGTTTTATTATTACTTAAAACTTAAGCTACTCACATTTCCCTAGTAAATTTGATATTCCACGCAAAAGGACTGTCTTTATCCTGTAGCTCTTTATATGCAGCATTGACATGCCACCATCCTTCCCCCATGTAAATATTCCCAAATTTGAGAAACATGGACACTCTAGCACTTTTTTTGTGCTTCTGCTACATCCCTTGGGCATGGTCCTGTGCTTAGGAAACTCAGCGTCTGGTGGAGGAAACTTCACACTATGCTGTGATGTGATTAGCCCATTTTGAGACCTTCCTAAACAACGCCTCTCCAAGCTCCACCTTCCTTTCTAATCACAGAAGTTCAAGCAGAGGTCTTCCAAGATCCCTGTGGTTAAAAGTTTCGGCGAGCATGTGTTGAAGTTGGATGGCTGTGCATACAAATTAAGGCAAATCTCTGACTATAGGAGCCACAGGCAATGAGAAGGTGGAGGTTCAAAGATATGAACTCTGAGTGACGTTCAGTGACCCACTTTGGGCTGGCTCCTACTGACAGTATGCAGTCCTCAAACTTGAGAAGCCCTTTCCAGAATGAAATTTGTGTTTTAGTTCCAAGAAAAGATTGTGTTATCGAAAGAATGCAGAGGAGCCAGTGTGTGGGGGGCACTGCCTGTGTGCAGCCCCTGTGCTAGACTGTCATGTATAACCGGCCCCACATATTCCCCACAGCATCCTGGTGATGGAAGTAGGACTTTCGCCACTTTACAGACGAGGACACTGGTGCTCGGAGAGATTAAGTACCTTAGCCAAGGTAACATGGAAATAAACATTCAGCGCCAGTATTTGGAGCCATATACATCTGACCACAAATCGTATTTTTAAACAATGTACGTGCTATAAAGGAGCTATATTTCTGACCAAGGATATAACATTCTTATAAAACTTTAAAAAGGAGACGGCTCAAGAAACACTAGGAACTTTACATGTGAAGTCTCTGGCCCTTTGTATAAGACTGCTCTTATAGGACATGGCTTTCTAAAACCTCAACAGCTCAGAATCCCCTTCATTATTGTATGTCCTTGGGTGAGATAGTCCCTGGGCTCAGCTGGGTGTGATGACAGTGAACAGAGGTGTGCTTTCTAGGATCCAGCCATCTCCAGAGCTGAAAGGAAAGGGCAAGTGATGGAGGGTGGAGGCAGCGAGCAGCAACAGGAGAAACTTGGAGCAGGAGGGAAGTGTCTCTGAAAGCCTGGCAGTAGGAAAAGGGAACCCACGGAGCCCAATAGTTGGCATTAGCTAAGTCTCTCAATTGGTTGGAGGGAAATCAGTTAAATGGATGGGAGTGGAGAGTAGTTAAGGTTACCATTCTAAGATTAAGGGAAGGAGCAAGCAAAGCCTTCCAGGCTTGGATTTCATTGGAGTCCCAAAAATGTTACCAAAACATGGTATTAGGAGCAAGACCTAAGGCTAATTATAGGAACATGAGCAGAGTCCAAATATCCAAACCAGGGATCAATGCAGGAGAAGAACGAGCAGAACAGGTAACTTGATGTAGAATTCTATGAAATACCAAACAAGGACTCCTTTGGTCCTGTTACTGGGGGCAACATGTGTAAGATTTCACCAAATGCTGACATCAGAAAGGACATTAGAAGCAGAGAGAACAGCAAGTGCCAAAACATAAATGCTAAACATATATGGCATTTTGGGGAAATAGCAAATAGTCTATTGAGCCTGGGACTGAGAGAAATAACACTTAGAAAATGATCATTGAGGGAAGATTACAGAAGACCTTGAATGTCAAAGAACCTGGAGTTTATTGTAGGCAGTCAATAATTCTAGGTGATGCTATCTAGTGGATGATAGACAAGAAGAAGACACAAAGTCCAAGGCGGGTACTTAGTACAAAAAAATGGATTGTACATCAACTGCTGTAGGATGACACAGCAAAGAATGAATAAAACTATTCAAGTAGAAGAGATCTTGGAGACTCTTCAAGTAATTTCCTCACTTTGCAGTTGGGGACACAAGCCCAGAGAGTGGGAACTCACAGCAATCAGCAGAGAATTGGAAACCCGTGTTCTTTCCAGTCCATGTACTTTCAGATTGCAAGGCTAATAGACAAACAATAGAGTTCTCCAAATTTTGACATTGTTGGTTATAAAAATAAGTGGGGAAAAAAAGAAAATCAGAAAATTGTGTCCTGGGAGTGGGGCTGAATAATAAAATTCTATGCCAATTTTCTGAGCTAAATTCGCAGAATCCAAGGACTCTGACCAGGGGTCACCCTTGGCTCTTCTCCCCAACGTCTGCAGGTTGGCTTCATGTATATTTGATCCGTTGGTCTGCAAGCCTTTTAACCCACAAATTGCATAAAATATTGCAAAGTCAGGCAAATAATTGCAAGAGATTTTTTGTTTTTCTCACTTATCCTAGGAAAAAAAACCCCAATTCCAGGAAAGAGCTAGACACCAAATCCAGGAAAAGGCAAGATCAACATGGAGATAAACCCAATCAAGTTACCAGCCGCTGGCTGACATGTTCCTTTTCCCTTACCAGGGACCTAAACAGAGGAGTGAAAAAGCATTTCTAGTACCTAGGTTTCTCAGGTGGCAGAGACTCATTGCTTACTTCTGTCCGTTTTGTTACATGCTGGTGGTATGAGGTACAGACACTCAAAAGTGTAAACGGAACCCAGAGGTGGAAGCCATTGTTACTAGGGAGACCAGAAGGCTCACCAGGAGACAAGATTTGAATTAGTTTTTGAAAGATTAAAAGATACTTTTTCAGACAGACAAAAGAGATGGAGGAAGGTTATACCAACAGAGGAAGTAAGTTGTACAACAGAGGAAATAATTTATGCACAGACATAAAAGAGACTATTGGGTGGATAGCAAACAGCTCAGTGTAGCAAGAAAATGAGGAGATGGAGGGTTGAAGAAAGAAAAGCATTTCAGGCTTATGCAAGGGCATTCGGGCGTGAAAGAGCGTGGAGTGTCTCGCCAATGTCAAATTGCTCCATGTGGGTTGACTCTAAGCACCAGGAGGAATGTGGAGGGAGATGAGGCTGGAAAGAAGGCTGGCTCAGGCCGAGGAGGTCTGGAGGTACCTGTCTAGGGAATCTGGCTTTTACTCCGCAGGTAGTGATGGGGGCCACTAAAAGTGGCTGAGCTGGAGAATGACACCATTAGAACTGTGCTTTTAGGAAAATAGATTAGAAAATGAAAAACTGGAAATAGAGTGGTAAAGACATGTGCCCAAACAAAAACTAACTCAAAATGGTTTCACGACTTGAATGTAACACCTGAAACCACAAAGCTCCTAGAGAAAACGTAGGGAGTAAGGTCCTCAACACCGGTCTTGGCAATGATTATTTTGGATCCAACTCCAAAAGAAAAGGCAACAAAAGCAAAAATAAACAAGTGGGACTACATCAAACTAAAAAGCTTCTGCACAGCAAAGGAAACCATCAACAAAATGCAAAGGCAACCTACTGAATGGGAGAAAATATTTGCAACTCATATATCTGATAAAGAGTTAATATCCAAAATGTATAAAGAACTCATACAACTCAAGAGCAAAAAAACAAACAATCCAATTAAAAAATGGGCAGAGGATCCGAAAAGACATTTTTTGAAAGAAGACATACAGATGGCCATCAGGTATGTGAAAAGATGCTCAACATCACTAACTGTCAGGGAAATGCAAATCCAAACAATAATGAGATGTCACCTCACACCAGTTAGAATGGCTAATCTCCAAAAGACAAGAGATAGCAAGAGTTGGCAAGGACGTGGAGGAAAGGGAACCCTTGTGCACTGTTGATGCGAATGTAAATTGGTGCAACCACTGTGGAAAACAGTGTGGAGGCTCCTCAAAAGATTAAAAATAGAGGGCCAGCCCAGAGGCACAGCGGTTAAGTTAGCACCTTCCTCTTTGGTGGCCCGGGGGTGGCCAGTTCAGATGCTGGCTGAGCACCTACACAGCGCCTGTTAAGTCACGCTGGGGTGGCATCCCACATGTAAAATACAGGAAGATGGGCACAGTTATTAGCTCAGGGCCAGTCTTCCTCAGCAAAAAGAAGAGGATTGGTGGCAGATGTTAGCTCAGGGCTAATCTTCCTCCAAAAAAAAATTAAAAATAGAACTACCATGTGATCCAGCCATCCCACTTTTCAATATTTATCTGAAGAAGACAAAAACACTAATTCAAAAAGGTATCTGCACCCCTTGTTCACTGCAGCATTATTCTCAACAGCCGCGACACGGAAACAACCCAAATGTCCATCAATGGATGAATGGCTACAGAAGATGTGATATATATACACAATGGAATACTATTCAGAAATAAAAAAGAATAAAATCTTGCCATTTGCAACAACATGGATGGGCCCTGAGGGCATTAGGCTAAGTGAAATAAGTCAGACAGAGAAAGACAAATACCACATGATCTCACTCATAGGTGGAATCTAAAAAACAAAACAAACAAATAAACAAAACCAAGCTCGTAGATACAGAAAACAGATCGGTGGTTGTTAGGGTGGCGGGGCTGGGGAGGGATCGCTGAAGGTGCAAACTTCCAGGTATTAAAAAGAAAGACACATGCCCAGGTGAGAAACTAAAAGGATACAAACTATGGCCACATTGGTGACGTAGGCACAGTTCGACCAAGAATCTTTCCCCAAGTTTGCCCACCTGCACCATCATCGCCCTTCTTTGAACACCTTTCCACTGGCGTGAGTCCTAGGCACTGGTCCTTTAACAACACGACTAACTGTAGATTTGCCTCCCTCGTGCTGTGAACAGTTCAAAGGCAAGGATGGGGTCTGAATAGCCTTTGTATCCGGCACACAGCAGTAAGCCCCACAGGAAGATTTGTTAAATGAATGCAGGCTGACGTGCCCAAATAAATCAATGAAAGAATGGAAATAGCATGCAGCTGTGTGCCCCACCCACCTCCTCCCCTCCGCACTCCTACCCTCTCCCCCAGGTCCTAACACTGGCTGGATAAAGAGGGCAAAGTTGTCTCTCCATTCATTCATTGGTAGTACAATAGTAGTTACTTTTAAGTACCACTTGATTACCACTCAAACAGGGCATGTGGGAGCAAATGTTACCGGTTCTCTGGGTGACCGGTGGAACGTGCTAGTTCCTGTGATCAGGACACCATGGACGCATCCCACACCATTCCTCACGTTCCCTCAGTATTGCCCACACAGACCCACGCCCTGCGGAGCCAAGACACATTCCTGATAGTGAAGGTGGCTGATTAAAAACTGGACACAGCTGGGTCCTGAGACCTGCATGTATCTGGCTCAAGGCCCTAGGCATAGAATCCTTCCAGACAAGACAGTGTCAGATGGTAATCCTTGCCCTTCCCCATCTGTTATCTATCTTTATTGGTTCGCACAACACTGCAAAGTAGGTCTTCCCATCCCCCTTGGACAGATGAGGAACCCAAAGCCTAAAACGGTTAAATCGGTGGTTCTCAACCCTGGCTGCAGTGAAGAAATCACTTGGGGAGCTATTAACACAACCAGGCTGCAGCCCAGGCCGCTGAATCAAAGCTTCTGGGGTAAGGCTCCGGCTTCAGGGTCCAAGGTCATGTGGCTGGTGAGGGGAAAATCCAGGACTGGACCTCAGCCTCCCCCAGCCTCAGGGTCTTTCCCAAAGTTCCATCCACAATACACAAAACTCTGCTCTAAACCTGGTCCAGCTTTAGGTCTAGTGCAGATGGTCAGGAGCTGGGGGGATGCAGTGACGGAGACAGATGGGGAAAAGGCATCTCATTAAGACTTGAGTTTCCTCTGCTACTTGCTTTTGATCTCACACTGCAGGATTTATCTGTGGCTTCAGTGGTACATTCAGCGTCCAGGTCCCTCACATCGTCCTCTCAGAACACAGCACGGCCTCCTTCCTGCCGAGCGGGCCCTCCTGGCCCAGAGGCCTTGCCGCTGCCTCCTCTTTCACTGGGGCACAGCCCCGAGCAGCTGTGGCAGCTTTATGGGCTGCCTCTCGGGCTGCTGACACAGCCGCCTGACGGATGGCCTGCCACGCTGCGCTGCTGGGGCCGTGTCCCCAGTTTCACCAAAGGACCTCACTCAGGGCATGTGTTCCGGCTTCCCCTTACGAGAAGATTTTTGTTAGCCCATGAATCACGGAGTAGTCATGCTGGAAAGAACCTTGAAGGTCATCTAGCCCACCACCTCCGCTATCACCACTCCTGGCACACTCTTCTGATGGGAAAATGGAGTTTTATTTGATAATGAAGTATTAATAATCGTAACATTAAACATAGTAAAATATTTCAATACCAAGAAATTATTATAAAGATAGATGTTTATTTTACATCAACTATGTGCCAGATACTTTACACACATCATCTCGCTTAATCCTAAGGACCACTGCATTGCCCAAATCCAGGGACCACCATTAGTCTCACAGAGTGCACATTACATTGACCAGAAGGTTCTTGGGTCTCCTAGAATAGCGCTATTCATAATTTGTGTGGCCATACCTGGTGGCCTTATTAAGACTGGCAACAACCTTATGAGGAAGGTGTCATTCCTATAGTGGTTCAGGGTACTGCATAGCCCCCTTCCTTCTGGAGTATGATTGCCTCATCACACAAGACTACCAGCCAAAGGGGAAACAAGCTATCACCTTTTAAATCTGTGCAATCACCATATGTATCAGGGAGCTTTTGCTACATAACAAACCATCCCAAAACTTAGGGGCTTAAAACAATAACGATCTGTTATTGCTCACAAGTCTACAGTCAGCTGGCCAGTTCTGCTGATCTGGGCTGGGCTTGTCTGATCTTTGTTGGGCTCATTGATCTATATGCACTAACTAATGGGTCACTAGAGGATGGCAGGTCTATGGAGGCCTGGGCTAGGCTGATTCAGGTGACTGGGACCTCTCTCCACCGATCTCTCCTCTTTCAGGAAGTTAGCCTGGGCTATGTACATGGAGGTCGCAGGGTTTCAAGAGAGCAAAGGGGAGCACGTAAAACCTCTTGAGGCCCAGGCTCAGGCCTCATGCAATCACTTCTGCTGTTTACTTTGAGACCAGTCCAGATTACAGGGGTAGAGAAATTGACTCCACCTCTCAAAAGGAGAAGGCACAAAGATCTATGGCCATTTTTGTAGCCTACTACACCCTATAACTCAGAGTGACAGACCTGTGGGTGAACTGCTGGAGAGCATGGCTTAGGTTTCCATCTGAACGTGGTATGACCTACAGCCTCCCTGTGATATGCTCACTTACAGGTAGAGTAGCGGGAATGCTAACAGAAGATGGAGATTGTTGTCCAAGGCTGTGACCCCACCCACTAGCAAGGGGTTAGTTTGACTTTCATTGGTACCTAGCACACTAGACAACTTTTCCAGAGAGACGTCTCTAAGAGAGGGGAAAGAGGGTCTGTAGGTATTCCACTCAGCACTAACTGAGAGGGGAGTAGAATGCACATTCTCTCTTCTGTGGGTCAAGATGGGAATGTGGGAAGACTAGAGAAGAAGGTCTCTTTTTGATCAACAGTCCCCAAATCCAGACAAAGAAGTGGAGGCTCAAAGAGATTAAGATTCATGCCCTAGACACATAGGAAAGAAGATTAGGCATGCTGCTCAAATTGTGATACCAAGGGCACCTAAGATCAGCCTCGTGTGGGGTTTCCCATGGTGAACAGCTTCTAGCTGTTTGCTGAGAGAGTCAAACAAGACTCTCAAAGGTGTTGAGCAGCTGGTCTGTTGCAAGCACCTTCATGTAAATTAGCGCATAAAATCTTCGCCATTCTAAATGGCAAGCTTCAGTTAGCGGATGAGGTAACATGGACCTAAATTTGAACCCCAGCTCTCACCAAGTCCAAATGTTTTCTCTCTTGTAGATAACTACTCAATTCCCTTGTCATGCAATGCATTGTATGCAGCAGGCAAACTAGGTTATTTTTCTCCCCAAATGATTCTTCTTTATTCTTTGGTTCCTACTTCCCCTCCACCTGGAATGTACCAAAAACTTTTTTTTAACGATGTAAACTTCAAAGACGTTAACACCTGCGTCTACTACCCTAGCCCCGCCCATAAGATTCCTACCACCTTTAAAGGACCACGCCCACCAGGATCCAAAATTAAGGTCTACTCTTTCCTCCTCCCTCTAGCAGGAAGTCATCTCCCCCTACTTCCTCTGTGCTCCTACAACATTTCATTTCACACCACTTTTTGCCATGTGCCATTACTATATTTTCACTTGTTTATATGTCCTATGAAAGCGTGTTGCGTCACAGGGCTCATCATTGTAACTCCAATGCCCAGAACAGAGCCTTGTCATTGATTAAGTGGACAAAAGCAAAAAAAAAAAAAAAAAAAAAGGAGCGGCATGACTTCCATACTCAGGAGGCAGGTTTTGAGAAAATCCTCATTTGCAGCTAGCAAACCTGGGAAGACTGCCTGGAGGAAGCTGTGGGTCTGGAATCAGGAGAAACTTCTGAGTTTCCTCACTGCTTTCAGTTCTTCTCATCCCTTTGGTCTCTGATGTCTAAAAGGTGTTGAAAGCACTTCGGTAGAAATCAGTAGTTTGTCAAGCTTGGTTACGGCTGTTTTTGGAAAAAAGAAGGGGAAAGACGTGCACAGACTGGTGTGGTAACAATTTAAGTTTTATCCACATAAGATGTGGGAGACTGCTTGAAGTGACACATTGCTGGCAGCTGATTGTCCCTGGAAAAGATAAAAGGAAGGATGAGAAGAGAGCATTTTGCAGGAGCTCTCGCCACTTCAGAATCTCGCCACTTCAGAATCAAGCCACTTTTGTTTCTAATTCTCAGAGAAGAGAGAGTATGGGAGTAGCGATTTTCTAAAGGTAAACGAGCAAACTCTTCACTCATTCTGTGTGTGTGAGGAATGTGAAAATCCCCAGCATGTGTCCCTTGTTTTGCAATCTGTAGAGCGTCTTCCGTGTTCTCCAGCCTCGTAACCAGCCCACAGAGCAGACAAACCCATTGAAGAGTGAGAAGCGCTGGAAGCCTCGGCTCACAGAGGAATTCAAATTTGTCACTGTGTCTTTTAAAGAGACTTTTAGCATGACACATGTTTTCTTTTCGATGACCTTTGATTCTCCTTCCAAGACATAATGACTGACTCTTTGAAGAAACTCTCCCCTGCCAGGCAATCTAATCCAGAGGAAGAGACCCAAGACAGAGGAATAAAAGAGCAAGATAAAGTCTTTAAGTAAAAGAAACATTTCTGGCCTCAGATTCTAGTCCCGGCTTGCCTGTGACTCACCTCATGACCGTGGGCAAGTAGCTTCAACGTCTTACGTTTCCCAGGCAGTGAGTTCACCATTTCCTCCCCTCTGCTCCCAGAATATTTTCGACACCATCTTCTCATTGAAATGTTATGTGTATTGCTTGTCTGTAAGCTACGTCCTCAGAGATCCTATCCCTGACCCTCCTATGTAGAGTGGCTTCTCCCTCATATGCTCTGTCTCTGCCCCTCACTGGTCACCTTCATAACCCTGGTCCCAGTTGGTCATTATTGTCTCTATTTCTCTGCTTCGGTGCTAGAGTTTCTGGCTGTCTCCCCAACTGGGATGCCAGCCTTGCGAGGGCAGCGTTCCAGCCTCTTTTGTTCACCAGCCCTGTGCCTCAGTGAAGTCAGGTCTCAGAGATTGATGGGGCACGTGTTGACTCCTCCAGGGGGATTCAAACTCCTCTTTTAGTCCAGGTTCTGGCACAGAGTTGGTCGTGTTGACAAAAGGAACATGTCTCCACCCCTCACCTCACATGTCAGCCTAGGCCCATGAGAGAGGAAGCACCTACTTCCATCCTGGACTCAGGGTCTCTACCCCGTATCACTTTCTCCCCAGAGGAGAAGGGATTGTTCAAACGATTGGGTGGGCCCTGACAGTTCTGGCCCCTGAGTTGAGTGGACAAGGACACTCCACGGAAAGGCGCCGTGTAGCTATGAATACAGTCGATTCTGCTTCCTGAGCATGAGGAAGGACACGTCTCCTGCCCCTTCTCTCAGCCTCTGGGCTCGAGTGTGGTGGACTGTTGCCCACTGCCTGCCTACCTACAAGAAGCATCTTCTGGGGAGACTTCCGCCAGCCGTTCTTCCATGTGACTTGTGACGGGATGAGGTCAAGCCAGCCTCATTTGTGTGGTTGTTTGGATAAGTGAACTTGGGGTCAGCTTCACCAACCCAGACTTCTCACTTTGCAGACCTGATTTCATGAGCTGAAATCTAGATCTAGAGTGCGAGTCGGGCGAGCTGAAATCTAGGCAATACAGTCTTACTCATGCTTTGCAGTGGAGTATTCTGTGCTTTCCCAGGCTTAATAAAATTGATATTTTATTTTCTTTTTTGTTATAGATTTGTGTATAGAGTACTCTGGAAGGCAAGAGGGATAACTCTGGGGACTCAAACACCAAACTCTACCCCAAACCCCTGAGAATGTGTTGCTTCTCAGCATAAGGTTCTAGACCACCTGTGTCCTAATAAGGAAAAATCCCTGAGTGCAGAGTAAGAGACTCTAAATGCAAGGGGCACCCCCCAGGTGACTCCTATACACTTTAAAATTGGAAAACCACATCTTAGGAATCTGCTGAATAAATCTTGCATGAATGTGACAGATGAGCCTTGTAGATTGATCAAGCCTGCTCTGAGATCATAAGTTCACTCCTTCATTTTTAACTGAGAAGCCAATGATGCATGAAGAAGTTGCTAGAAAAGGCTTATGTACCCTGGCGTGAGACCCATAGGAGTTAGGGTCACAGATCAGCCGTTCCCCAGCTGTGCAACCTTAAGCTGGGTACTTAATGGTTCTGAACATCAGTTTCTTCAATATGTAAAGTTGGAACAGTGTTACCCATTTCTTAAGGTAGTTGTGAGGATTACCAATAACTTACGTGCAGTTTTTGATGTATAGAAGTAGTTAGTAAATATACTGAGAAAGAAAAGGAGCAAAAACTAAAGAAAACTTCTAACACTAAAGGGCATAGAATGGAACGATGGGGTGTGCCTCGTGTGGTGAAAGGTCTGTTGAAGGCATTGAACTTGCATCTAGATTCTGGGGTGAACATGTGCACGTGCTCACACAGACACTCTTGCATCTAACCAGTCTCACCGCTGCAAAGCAGGGCGCAGCCATCCCCGCCTCGGTGACTCCAGACCAGCTCTCCATCTGCCTGCAGTCCACCCCCGCCACATCCACATGGCAGAAACACCTTGTTTTTGCAGCCTTGAGGAGACCGACACACTATCTGCTCTGCAAGGAAATAGAACACACAAGCCCAAGTGTTTTGTCTCAGAACCCTCAGTTAAGAGAGATCGGTAAAAGTAACGAGCTCATTAGTTGGAGAGGCAAAGCATTCTTGTGATAAAGTTATTTCCAAACCAAAATGAGAGAAGGCCTGCCCTGGAAGGTACTGGAGGGTGATTTTCTAGTTCAACGTCCTTTTTCTACAATGGAAAAACAGGCCCAGAAAAGGGAAGTGACTGGCCCCAGGTTAGCCATGTGGCCAGTTTCTGGTTTGAACACAGCTGACCCTAGCAAACCATGATGCATAGCAAAGCTGGGAAGGTTCTAGAAATCCATGCAGAGCGCTTCAAAGAAAAATGGTTTTCCTGGTGTGTATGGCTCCCTCACTGGGAGAAAAGACTCTGCCCTTTGCCACACAAGGGACCGTGCTTGTCCCTTCCCCTTAGGGCCCCAGAAGGGGAGGGGAGGGGAGCTCAGTGAAGTCTTTGTGCAGGAGATCCGTTCCTTGGACCCATAGCCAGGCCTATTTATTTAGTCTTCACAACGATGCATGGAGATGGGCATCGTCATCTCACACTGGCAGAGAAGGCAACTGAAAGGGGCCAAGCAGTGCAGGGGCTCCAGTCGCACAGCTCGAAGCCGCCTTGCCCGGACTGGAAGCAGAGCTGTCTAGTTTCTGAAGACTTCTCTTCCCACCACAGCCCGCTGCCCTGCTTCTTGTTTATCTCAGTCATTCACTGATAGAAATCGTGATGTTTATTGATGTGTTTGCTGTATCTCTTTCTTTAATGGAAAATATGCTTCATGGGGGCAGAGATCTTGTCTGTCTTATTTCTTTTTATATTCTTATTTTACTTTATTTTTTGAAGAAGAAGAAGACTAGCCCTGAGCTAACATCCGCCACCAATCCTCCTCTCTTTGCTGAGGAAGACTGGCCCTGAGCTAACATCCATGCCCGTCTTCCTCTACTTTATATGTGGGACACCTACCACAGCATGGCTTGATAAGTGGTGAGTAGGTCTGCGCCCAGGATCCAAATCGGTGGAACCTTGGGGCTGCCAAAGTAGAATATGTGAACTTAAGCCCTGTGCCACTGGGCCGGCCCCTTGTCTGTCTTACTCTTTAATATTTCTTTGGACCTTGGGAAATGCCAAAGACTCAAGAAAGAAAGGAAGAGAAGGAGGGAAGGATAAAAGGAGGGAGGGAGGGAAGGAAGGAAGGAATTCTGTTTCTGTTCCTGCACCTCTACTTTCTGTTCTAGAATCAGATCATAATGACAAGCTTGCAAATGTGCACAGCCTTTGCTTTTTATAAATGTTTTTGCACTCTGGATCCTCCCAACAGCCTGGTAAAGTAGAAAGAGAAGGGATCTTTATCCCTAGTTTATAAATATATTCATAAATCCATCATCTCCTGAGAACCACAAAGTACTAACACCTGTGACAGCCTTGGGGCGGGGAGGCTGCAGTGATGACCACAGCTGGCTCTCATGGAGTCTGTTTTCACGTGTCTCCCCACAGAGAGTGTTGCAGGCAGTGGAGGCTGCAGTGGGACTGTGTATAAAAGGAAGGGATTTGCTTGTCCATGAGGCCTTCCCCGAGCTCTGTCCTCCGGACAGAGCAGAGGCTTGAGACAAGTTTTGGAAGAGCACGTGCGGAAGGAACAGCACATGCAAAGGTACATGCATCTGAGAAAGTGGTGCCTTCTGGGAATAAAGCAGCTGGAACCTAAGGTGCATGCAGACAAGCAGACTCAGGTGCTGAAACTGGAACTGTGAGCAAGGACCGGTGCCCACGAGGTCTTGAACGCTTGGACT
This sequence comes from Equus asinus, assembly GCF_041296235.1. Taxonomy (NCBI): domain Eukaryota; kingdom Metazoa; phylum Chordata; class Mammalia; order Perissodactyla; family Equidae; genus Equus; species Equus asinus. The sequence continues at coordinate 69,050,772 of NC_091794.1, forward strand.
TCCACCTGAGGCGGCGGGACTACAGGCATGAGGGTTATGTGCCAGAGAGAGCCCCCATCTGATCTGCACGCTAGAAGAGCACTTTAGAGGAGGCAGCACCGAGGGTGGAGCGGAGCACGGCAAGGCTGAAGGCAACGAGAACAGTGAGGAGGCTGGAAGGACCGTCCTGGAGAGAGATGAAGAGAGGCTGCACCAAGGCCGGCCCGTGGCACTGTGGCAGAGCACGGAAAGACAAGGGGACACAGGCAGAGTCAACACCAGGACAGGCTCTGCTTCTTGGGGACAGAGATCTGCTCAGGGTCTCCACAGCAGGCAGCTGGCAAACCTGGGTCTTCCACATGGGATCCTAGCCCAGGCTGAGGCTGCCTCGAGTGTACATTCTGGCGCTCCCTGCAGCGGACCGCGTGCCCCAAGCCCCTGGCAGTCTCCCCGCTGCCTGTCTGCCTGCTCCTGGCCCCAAGGCTGCCTGCTGCGTTCACCACCACAAATGAAAGTTTCCTGACCCCCGGGGAGACTTAGAGGGCCCAGAGCTGCGGGTAATGGGAGAAGGAACAGTTTCCCCTCCCCTTGAGGGTGAAGGTGGGCCGTAGCCCCCTCCTAAGCTGCCTTCTCTTCACCCATTCACTCAACAAATATTGGTTTATCTTGTGCCCAGCCCTGGGACCCACCTGGCGTCTCAGGACCTCTCCTCATGTGTGTTTTTGAAGGCTTGTTTAATGCTAAATCTCGAAGAGACTCTTGAATTCACCTAGACTCAAGGTAAACCATGTGACCTGTCCAAGGCCACGGCAAGCGAGTTGGCAGGTCAGGTGGCTGGACTGCCTCCCGACCCTGTGGGATTTCCATGGCCTCCTGGTGGCCTAGGACATTAGGACTTCAGCTTGAGTCTGATCCGACTAGAATGCTTCCTATTACAGGAGCAAAGAGGATGTTGAGGCACTGAGGAGCTGGTGGGTGAGTGCTGTCTCCGGCCCCAGGAGAGGCAGGCACAGAGCTGGTCCCCTAGCATGGCCCCACACCAGCCAGCACCCTGATACCTGAGGTGTTTATCCTCCCCGCATTCGGGGGTGATGTTCTCCTTGATGAGCTGTGCAGCACATCCAGAATGTTTTTGGAGCTGTTAGCTATTACGTCCTAAAGAATAATAAATTGCACGCTGTGGCTCTGCTTCTTTCCTTCTTTCTTTCTTTCAAAGCAACTGGAGAGCTGAAAACACCAAGCTCCTTGCAGGGCTCTCGTCCTGTCTGCGTTACCACCAACAGGAGGGTCCCACTGGCCCAGAGCCTTTGTTTACTTTGAACAGCTCACTCAGCACCAGCTGAGAGCCCTCTTGGCCCCAGTGCCCCCTGGAGGATGCCTTCCCGGGCGGGCTTCCCTGTGCTGACACAGACAGCAGGCTGCCCATCGCCAGGGGAGCGAGGAGTTGCACCCCCTGGCCCGCGCCTGCCTGCTCCATCCACCGGCGGGTCTGTTATTCCAGATGATAAAGAACCCTGTCCTGAGGAATTCAACGCCCCAAATAACATGGCTGCCTCATGGGCAGGAAAGTGGCTGTTGTTTATTTCTTATTTCACAGAGCAGCCCGGCAGCCTCTTGTTCTTTCCTCCCCTCCCCCCCACTCACTTTCTCTCCCCTCCCCCCTAACCCCCTCTCTCTCTACCCCCTCCCGCCCTGCTCACCCTCCATCCCTTCCTTTCTCTCCCTCCTCCTGCCTCCTCCTTAGCCTCTCTTCTTCTTTCCCTCTCAGGCCCTGTTTCCCCATCCTCTTTTTTCCCTTTTTCTCTTCCTTTTTCCCTGTCCTTTTCTCTCGAGTGCCCCGAGGCAGCTCTGTATGAAACAGTTTCAAATCCCTGGGTTAGATGCTCAGGGCCTCCTGGACCCTGGTACCATGGAAGAGCCATCCTGTCCCTTTCGTCTTAGGCCACACGTTTTGAGTGGGGAGTTTAAAAGGTGGGCACTGGCTGATAAATGCCCAGCTTTCAGACCAGGGATAGAAATCCTGGGCTCAGACTGCCTGGAATATTAGTATATTAAGAAGCATGATCAGAAATGGGAATATCTACATGCAGTGGAAATGACCAGAAAGTTAGACAACTCTGCAACATTTGCGGATTTCTGATCTTGGAAAGATTATTTCTCTGTACGCCTCAGTTCCTAATATGTCTAAAGGGGTTGGGAATCCATGTCCTGCCCTCTCCTAGGAAGGATTAAGTTTACCTAGGACATAGACAGGAAAGTTGTTTGGCACCCATGCAATGGTGTGGTAATATTATTATGGGCTACCACTACCCACGATTATCATAAGAATGAAAAGAGTCTGAGTATATAAATTCCCTCTCGCTGTCAGGCACGAGTAAACGTTAGCTACAATTATCATTTGCCCCCAGACAGGCCCCCAGCAGCAGCTGAGGTGGGGATGTGCTTGCAGAAACCACATCCGGGAGTGCTCTCAGGATGAACACACGTGGAAGGGAAGGGAAGGCAGTGGGGCCAGGCAGAGGAAGAAGTGGGCCACAGCGCAGCCTCAGCAGAGGTCTCAGCAACATTACAGGAGCTTTAAAATGGGGAGGGCCTCTCAGAGTTACCACAAATTGGGAAAAGGAGGCCAGGCATTTATACCCTCACAGAAGTTGGTCATTGGATGTGGGATGCCCCAAGAAGCCACTGTGATCTGAGGAGAGGCAGCTTTCTTCAGCTGATGCAATCCTCAAAGGGGACTAAGAATTGAGGGCTGTCTGCTGGCAGCCCTCCCAGCAGCTGGAGGAATAATTCCTTCAGTACAGAGGTGAGGTCTGGGTCATGCATCCCAGTGTCCTCTACATTTTCGTTATTATTACATAAATATAGTGATTTATTTCCTTGTGTGGCTAAAAAAAAATCTTATATTGGCCAAAGAGTCTGTAATTACCAGAGAAATGTGGAAAAATTATTTCTACCTAACCAACCAGTAAGTAACCACTGATCAGCAGCTTCCCAATAGAACACTGACTGATCCAATGGGCTGCACGGCAGACAATCATGGTTCACAAGACTCACGCTGGCCTCCTAGCAATCTGTCAGCCTTGCGTGCTCTGTTCTCCCCTACTGGCCAAGTCTGCATGCTGCCTTTTTGGTTCTTTCTTCCTCTCACCTCTGACTATATCACCCGATTGCTTAAACATAATGGCTTCCATCCCCTAAGGAAACAGTCAGAATTCCTTTCCACAGCTGGCCTCTCCCCTGGCAGCCTCCTTCCCTTCTCCTCCTGTCATCCGTCCTCTCATGGCCACAGCAGCCATCCCGCGTTCCAGGTACAGCACTGTGTCCATGCCTGGAATACCCTCCCACATCTCATGGTGGATTCCTACATAGTCTTTGAAGCCCAGCCCACACGTGCCCTCCTCTGAGTCCTGTCTGCTAAGTTCTAAGTGTTGTAACACTTAGATAAATGAACCACCAATCCGACTTAAGTGATGCTTCTGATACTAGAAACACGGTGCTGTGAGGAGGAGCTGGTTTGGCCTTAGTTTGAATCTATTCTGTTTCCTGACTTCAAGCTATTTAGCATAAGTCTCCTGAGGACTCTGAGGCTGTTTTCTCATCTGTATGATCAGAATGGATGTGCAGAGCAGGGTCCATTTCCACATTATCTTTCCTGAGCAGAGATTTGGCACAGCGTAGGTCTCTCCCCCAGTAGACTGTAAGTCCCCTGAGGGCAGGGTCTCTATCGCCTTGCTCATGATTGCATTCCTAATGCATGGCTCAGCACCTCAATAAATATTTCTAAATAAAATAAATATTCTGGAAATGTTGGAATGAATGGACTTGGATTGAATTCCTTAAGGTTTCCAGAGGGCATCTATCTCACTTTTAGAGAAGAGTAACAGAGAAATCCCGTAAGATGGTGAGCGGCCCTGTGGCCTTGGCAGACAGACAGCAGCAGGAAGGCTGGGCCCGCGTGATGATTAACACCCCCATCTTTCTTCTCTTCCCGAGGCAGCTGCGCTCCACAGTGACGCAGCCGTGCTGAACAAGTTCAGACTAAACATATATACATCACTGTCGCCTTGTTGGCCTCTAATGCGTCCTCATCAAATGCTGCAGAGGGCTCCTGGGGACAGTAAATGGGACTGAGACCACCTCGAAGTCATTTTGAACGTGTGTACCTGTCATCCTCCTGTCACCCTTCCTGGAGCAGCCTTAGGGCAAGTCTGTGGGGCAGTGACTCCATTTTTCTATCCCACCACTAAACTCATTTTTCATGACCTGGGCCCCGGCCTGCTCACCAGATCCTGCTCCTGAGAAGCGAGCAAGTTTTGTGGCTGACATGAATTCCACTGAGAAGACATGGTCACTCCCGGCTTCTTTTTTTTTTTTTTTTTGAGGAAGATTAGCCCTGAGCTAACTACTGCCAGTCCTCCTCTTTCTTGCTGAGGAAGCCTGGCCCTGAGCTAACATCCGTGCCCATCATCCTCTACTTTATATGCGGGTTGCCTACCACAGCATGGCGTGCCAAGTCGTGCCACGTCCACACCCGGGATCCGAACCTGTGAACCTCGGGCCGCCGAGATGCGGAACGTGCACACTTAACCGCTGCGCCACTGGGCTGGCCCCCACTCCCGGCTTCTTTAATTGTTCCTCAGAAGGGACATTTCTGATATAATGATGTGTGTTGTGAGGAACTCACGTTCAGATAGTAATTTACTTGAGAAAAAAGAAAACCAACCTCATAAACGCTGAAAAGAAGACAAAGAATATCAAAGGTTGCTTTCTTCTCTTTCACTCGATATTGAACAAATATCTGTTAAATGTCCACCATGTGCCAGACATTACTCTGTGCACCAGAGGCCCAAGGAAATGAGATGTGAGCCCTGCCCACATGAAACTCAAGCTAACCAGGCAGGCAGTGTGATAAGAACTATGGTCAGCTAAGTACACTTGCAGATCCGAGCCCCACTGCAGACTTGGAAAGAGTCCCAAGAAAGTGATAATTAAGCTGAGGCCTAAGTGATCATCTCAGAGTTACTCATGTGAGAATGGGCAGTCGGTAGAGGAGGAGAGAGTGTGTTCCTGTCAGAGGAAATGGTGAGTGAGAAAGCATGGAGGTAAAAAGAGCACTGGTCATTAAAAATGACAGGTCTGGGGGGCCAGCCCTGGGGCTGAATGGTTAAAGTTACACAAGCTTCACTTTGGCGGCCCAGGTTCACAAGTTCGGATCCCAGGCGTGGACGTACTCCACTCATCAGCCATGCTGTGGTGGCATCCCACATACAAAAGATAGAGGAAGACTGGCACAGATGTTAGCTCAGGGCGAGTCTTCCTCACACACACACAAAATGACAAGTCAGGTCACTGTGGCTGGAGCACTGAGTGTGCAGAGAAGTGGTCATAAGGAGGCTGCAGAAGTAGGCTGAGACCCTACAATGAAGGGACTTAGAAGCCATGTTGGGATATCCAGACCTTTTCCTAAGGGCACAAAAGAGCCAGTAAAGCCCTTTAAGCAAGATCTTAACCAAAAATCCTAACCAAAAATGCTTTGTGGAAGGGTCGTATCTGCCCCATTCATTCAACGAGAGTCTCCCAATCCGGATCTCATGCTGGCCGTTGTGTGCGCTCTAAATCATCACTGAATCTAAGAGAACTTCAGAAAGCTTGCTTTTAGAGCTCACCTAAGTTCATGGAAGTATGAGAAATAGAACCGTGGATTAGTGCAGTGGTTATTTTCGTGTGTCCATTGGATAGGCTATGCCCACTTGTTTGGTCAAACAGTAGTCTAGAGGTTGCTGTGATGGTCTTTGCAGATACGATTAACATCTATAATCAGTTGACTTCAAGTAGATTATCCTCCACGATGTGAGCAGGCCTCATCCAATCGGCTAAAGGCCGTAAGTGCAAAGATCAAGATTTTCCCGAGAAGAAGGAATTCTACCTCAAGACTGTGATGTGGAAACCCTGCCTGAGCTTCCAATCTGCTGACCTGCCCGAGGCATTGAGACTCAAGAGTGCAATATCAGCTCTCACCTGGGTTGCCAGCCTGCCCTGCGGGTTTCTGACTTGTCAGCCCCTAAAACTGCATGAGCCAACTCCTTAAATTAATCTCTCAATAGATAATAGACAGATGATAGATAGAGAGATAGATGATAGATCGACAGATGACAAAGGAGAATGTATAATACATATATATATATATATTCATGCACACCACACACGTACGTATACTATTGGTTCTGTATCTCTGGAGAACCCTGACTAATCCAATTGGGAGTCAGAAAATTCACTCCAATCTCCTTTCTCTCTCATTTAACTTCTCTGAGCTCATTGTCTCATCAGCGTAACGGGAACTAATCACCCTCCCTCCCAGGATGGCTTTGAGGATTAACGGGATATGGAAAGACACTTAGCACCGGGGCTGCCCCATAGTAGGTGCCTCAGATCTGCAGTAGGTACTTCAGATTGTTTCTTCCTCCCTTTCCTTGATTGATTGATAAGATAGATAGATACCCAAAGAAGGGGTATTTTTCTGCTGACATAGGCTGCCCTCGACGAAATCTGATCCAGAATGGGAAGTGCTAAACAAATAAAACAAAATTTAGTCTCAGAGTGTTATTGCCACTGTGATGGATGGCTGCTCCAAAGGCTATTTCTCAAGAGTTCACAGTAGAGAAAAATGTTCAGTCTTGATTTTATATGTGTGTGGAAAATAAATTGTATGACAAGGGTGGCGACATTTGGACTGGGAGAGGGCTTAGCCAAGGAATTAAACATGTCAGGAGCCTCAGAATGAAAATAATGTTGAAACGGAAGGTGAAAGGGGCATATTTGGAAAGCTTGACAAGTGGCACAATGGGAGGCGAGGTGGCATTCTGGAACGGGATGTCAGCCATTCTTTTCCACTAAAGTCACCATCTGCCCTTATAACTCAGCAAGGTGGAAGGGAAAAATATGAGCCCAGGTTCTAATCCTCTATTATCACAACTGGCTTAAATTATTTTTCCTTTCTTAATCGACCACAGAGCAAACACAGAGAGAGTAAAACCAGGCAGGGCTTTTTTTATGGAATCTTTGCCTAGGTAATCTCTCAAGTTCCTGTCAACAAAACTTCCCAAATTAGAGATATGCAAGACCCAGAGAGAGAAAGTGTCTGGGATAACGTCACATAGAACACAAGTGGAAAGCCCTGGTCCCTGACCTCCCAACCACAGGGCTTTGCAAGGAACCGATAGCGCTATCCAGGCAAGGATGGCCTGCCTTCCCCTCAGTCTAATCAGACCACTTGGGTCACAAGCCCAGTCTCGGACTAATACTGTTTGCCAGGAGGGCAGCATGCCCAGACTGACTCTTTGAGGATCCGCTCCTGATCTGGAGATGGTGGCCGCTTCCTCTGAGCCACACGGGGAGAGATGAATGCTTGCACAAAATCGAGTTTCAAGTATGAACAAGGAGCGGGACAGGGATGATGACTGGACAACCCCCAGGGCCCATCACAGTGGCTGCTGCAATAGTGCGGGAGGATAACGAACGCGACTGCTCGGGTAGAGGGGGACAGGAGAGAAAGAACTGGGAAGGTTGCTGCCAATACTGGAGGTGAGGGACTCGTTAGAGTGGACGTGACAGTGGTAAGGTAGGGGTGCAAGAGCAAAAGAGTCAGGCCACTGGACTAGCAATTCTCAGTCCTGCCTGCCCGTTAGAATCACTGGGAAGCTTTTAGAAAACACTTGTGGCTGAGCCCCTCTCCAGACCAATCAAACCAAACTCTCTGGAAAGAAGCCTGGGCATTGGTGCCGTTGAAAAGCTCCCCAGGGGACCCGAATGTGTCGCCTGTGCTGAGAACCACTGCTCTAAACCGTCCAAGTGGCGGTAAAGCCAAGAGATTTCTAAGCAAACTCTTCATTTTATGAGTAAAAACCGCGAGTCCTGCCCAAGGTCACACCCTTCACCACATTTTCCTTTCATTTCAGTAAGTTGCGTTTGGGTGTCCATGGTGTGTGAGGAACTGGGTTATGAGAAACAAAGGCTGGTAGTGGGCCTGGTCGTGTCTGACACAGAGGGCGGACATCACGGGGCAGAGAGAGGACCACAACTCTGGTCTGTGTGGTGTGGTAGGAAGAGCAGAGAGATGGAGGCAGGCAAGCCGGAATTCGGCTCATGGCTCTGCCACCATGAGGTCTTGGAGGAATCATTTAAACAATGTGGGTCCTTTTAAACTCTGAGAAGTTGGGACAGTCATGTGTATCTCGTAGAGGAGTCGAGGGGGTTAACCGAGAGAACTACAGAACGCCCGCAGAGGACCTGAGAGGCACTTGGAAATTATTAGCACCTTTTTAAGTAGGTTTGGGCTGATTAAACCTTTCTCTGTGGACTGGAAAGAGCCTGGGCTGGAAAATAATTCTGCGACTGAACTCAAGGCCTTTGCCAGATTATCTCTGTGGGTCGGGAGCTGTGAACGCACAGCACGATGATGGGCTATTATGATTTCAATTCAGGTTTTCATAACGAAATGACGTCTTTCACTGAGATGACGGATCCCAGAAGAGAGCCCAATCTAAATTCAGAGGGTCTCATAGCTTCTCAAAAGCCCAGAAATGTGATTTGTCTTCAGGCTCCAGAGCTTCCAAGATGGTGCGTGGTAGCCGAGCTGCCTGCCGCGTTCTCTCTCGTTGCATTTTGAGCAGTGAGTCACTGAGTCCATACAGTCAGTTTGGGAACTGAGAGATGCACTGGCCTGGAGGCCCCTCCCTGGAACAGTCCACCTTTCCACAGTGATCAGCCATCATCAGGAGAGGACTCGGTGAGTCATCAGGAACTCGCACATGTGCACACACGCATGCCTGGAGTGATGGGGCCAAGTGAGTGTGGGCCCTGGAACCCCCGGTCTGACTCAAGACCACTGGCCATCTCTGCTATCAAGCAGCATCTTGCTTCCCTGTGACTTTCGCCAGGGACACCTTGCCTGAAGTTCCCCAGTGGGAAGAATAATCTCCATCTACAGAGGGAGGATTCCAGCCCCTTGGGAGAAAAAAAGTGAGACAAAAATGTGAGAAAAGCAATGCTCTTCAAAGGTGATAGCTGGGGAGGCAGCCCAGTGGCCTAGCAGTTAAAGTTCCACACACTCTGCTTTGGCAGCCTGGGTTTGTGGGTTCAGATGCGGGGCACAGACCTACATCACTTGTCAGCCATGCTGTGGTGGTGACCCACATACAAAATAGAGGAAGATGGGCACAGATGTTAGCTCAGGGCTAGTCTTCCACAGCAAAAAAAAAAAAAAAGAAAAGAAAAAAAAAAGATACCTGGCCTGAAAATGACATTTTTCTGGAGGGGGATAAGACAGATGTACATTGAGTGCTTCCTATGTGTCAGATACTGAGATCACAAATATAAAGCCTCGCAATAAATTAACTCTCTGAGCTCTGATTTCTTCAGCTTGTAGCTCCATTTTTGTTATATATCTCCTAAGTTTGAGTTGTAAAAATATTCAGTAATAACAGGGAACATTTATTAATCATTCTGAGGCCGGCACTGTACTAAACAGATTATAGCGCTGTGTCCTGAATACCACAACACCCCTGTGCAGGACGGACAGCCTAGAGTCACGGCACAAATGAGGAAACTGAGGCCTCCAGCTGAGGCTCATGGTCAGATTTCACGGTAACAGCAGTCAGTATGGTAAGCCCAGCTCCTGACTCAAATCTCATTCTCCCAGCAAACGAGGATGCTGAGACTGTGCTGCTTTCATGTTTCTGAACCTCACAGTGGTAAAGCCTGGGGTTTCCTGGCTCCTGGTCCACAGTTATTTCAAACCTCTGCTGTAACATGTCCCACAAAGTATGAAGAAGGTCAAATGGCCAAAGAGGCTGGGCCGATTCCCTGAGGCTGCAGGGCGTTAGGAGACCCTCTGCCGACCAGCCCATGGAACACTGAGGGCGGACAAGCAAGATCGGAGCTCACGGTGGGAGAAGAGATCCTCAGCGATGGCAGCCGCGTGCCGGGTGTCTTCCCACACATCATCTCATATGGTCATCAACACAGTGCTATGAATGAAGTACAGGGATCTCCATTTTACAGGAAACTGAGGCCCACAAAAGCAAAGTGACTTGTCCGGAGTCACATAGCTGGGATGTGACAGAGTTTGTATTAGAACAATAATTTGTTTTTCCTACTCTACCGAAATTCCTTGAGGTCAGAAGCACGTTTTGATAGCTTTGTTTTCCTGCCACTTATCTTGGCACCTGGAACAGGTTAGAGGCTCCCTAAGTTCCTCCCTGGCACTAATAATGTTCATTAAGAATGTGCCCAGCATTGTGCTAAATGCTTTATAACACATTATTTTTTCCGTGTTCAAAATAAGCCTGTGAGATAGGTTTTAGATACAATTTTAAGGTGGGAAAACATATGAGAGACTAAGGTTATATGATTAGTACATGATGGACATGAAATTAATGTTCGGACAATTCCAATACTGTGTGTTGTCCAAATCCCTTGTTCTCTGCCTTTTGGAAGAAGAACATTATGGCCAAGAGTCTGATTTCTGGAACTGCCCAGTATTCATGTTCTTAGTGCCCTAAACTATCTGCTTCCATCAGCACTGTTGCACCTTGCAAAGTGAGAAACTAGGAACTCAGAGGTAGTAACTGAGTGTGCCAACATTTTCCAGGCCATCTTGGGGTTCCTAGAGTGTGAAGTCAGAATTATTGGAGCTTCATGTTCCTTAGGAACTATTTTTATACCTGGAATGTGTTGGAAGCCAGCTGGCTGCTGCCACAGCTCAGATATCACCTGGTCTTTCTTCTAAGTGGGGTGAATACATCACATGAGCAGCTAAGCCAGACTGTGCCTGTCTGGGTCTGTATCTGATAAGAAGCTCTGAACAACAAGAGAGCTATGTTGCACTTTCTGCAGAGCTGGCTGCATAAAAGGCAGCGGCCAAGTGGATAAGAATCACCAGATTTCAAAATGAGAAGGCCCATTGAACATCCTTGCTTTATAGGTAGAGAAACTGAGACCCAGAGCCTTAGGCTGGTATATTGGGTTGCAAGACATGAAAATCCCTTTAACTTAATGGAGAATAGTGTATTGTAAACATGGAAGGGTATTTTGAGAACCCATTTGTGTGACAGACAAACAGGACACATGACAACTGGAAAGTCTTCCCCCTTGTGGTAGACGCAGAGATGCATCACACAGATCCTCCTGGAGAAAAACGTACTGCCCACCCGAGTGCCATCCGCAGAAAGCTTCCAGCTCTCAGCTCCTGCAGCTCCTGGGTCTGCCTTAGCTTTAAAGGCCAGCATCATCCAAGGTCATGCCCTTGTTGGAGTAGCCCACATTCCACGATTAAGCAACCCGGTAATTTCAACCTGACAAAGGGAAACTCTGATGGGCAAAATTTGCTCCGGAGCACCCGCTGCGCTGGCTGAAGCTTTGTCAGACCTCTATCACAGCTGGCCTTCTCCCTCTGCCTAGTAGGGCTTCCGCCCACTTCCTTTCACAGGCATTGATCCCTAATAAATGCCTTGTACCTTAAACTCTAAGTAAGTCCTTTGGAGAACCCGACCTGTAACACCCTGACTCTCTCTGGCCAAAAGGGATTTCCTTTACGTTCCTTGGTTTTCCTGCTCCATCCCTCAGCCCCTTTCCCTATAATGCATCTGTGACTTTCTTCTTGGACATAACCCATCGTGGCCACCTCCCACACGGCTGCCTCTGCACTTGCGGCAGACTGTATCTTCCAAAATAACTACTGCAACATTTTCTATCCTACATGTTCTTCCAGAAACTCCAGCCACTCCCCATCAAGAGACAGAATCTATTTCTCTTCCCAGTAAAGCTGGGCTGGACTTTGTGACTGCCTTGACGAATAAAAGGAATGACATTGCGTGACACCTGAGGCTAAGTCATAAAAGGCAATATGGCTTCCACCTGCCTCTCTCTCTGGGGACCCTCACTCCTGCAACCTAATCACTATGCTGTGAGAGAGCCCAAACTAGCCCATGTGGTGAGACCACATGGAAAGGAATCGAGACCTCCAACAGGCAGCCAGCATCAACTGTCAGACTTGTGAGTGAATAAAGCTTGAGATGATTCCAGCCCCGACCTTTGAATCTTCTACCGAAGACCTCAGGCGTGGTGGAACAGACACAAGTTGTTCCTGCTGTGCCCTGTCTGAATTCCAGATCCTCAGGATCTGTGAACATCATAAATGGCCGTTGTACCCCACTAAGGAAATTTGTTTTACAGCCAGAGTAACTGAAACAGCCTCAAAGTTCACAAGACTCTTTGACTTGTCTCCTACAGCCAACTGACTCCATCTGTAAGTTCCAATTCCAAATTACTTGGAGAGAGAAATCGATTGGAGCAGGGATGGACACCTGACTCAGATTAGGCCAATCAGCTGTGGCCATGCTGCCAGGAAGGCAGGTCTTCAAATGGAAAGGGCTTTTCCATTTGGGATTCTTTCATTCATTAAGAAATTCCCACATATCTTATGCAAGTTATATGCTGCATGAGCTACTGTTTTATGGCTACAAATAAGATGTGGTCCAGCCAGCATGACATTTCTATGTAGAGGAGTTGGATAATGAACAGGGATAAATACATTCTTTTTCTAAGGTAGCATGTTGCAGTGATAGGCCACCAAGGGAACCTAATTTGTTGGAGATTCAGAGTGCGGCCAGGGAGAAAAGAACTACCATATTTACTCTATCAGCATTCAGATTGAGCAAACATTTCTTGAACATCTATTATGAATCTCAGGGGGCTACATCGGAGGATATTTATGTACAGATGATCCTGTATGATGAATATTTTAATATCCCACCATGCCTTAACACAGTAAGTCCACAGAGATGACATAATTGCTTGAGTTTGAGCTCAGCCCTCGACCACTCTCTACCACGGTTATGATCTCCCCCCGTACCAGGCTGCCTTGTACAGTATCTTTCAACATGGCTCGGAAGTGGAAGGAGTTCTCTCTGACCCAGGATAGAGTAATATTTAAGTGCATGGGTTCTGGAGACAGCCTCTCGAGTCCTAATTCCATCTCTAACACATATTAGACACAGCTAGTAGCAGGGCAATAAGGGACAAGTTTAGCCTTTCTGAGCCTCAGTCTCTTTGTCTGTGAAATTGGATAAAATAGTACTGACCCCCTTGGGTTGCTGAGAGGATGGGAAGAGGTTAAACCACGTAGTGAGCATAGAACACTATCTGATACAGCGCACGTGCTCCATAAATGTTAGCTCTGATGATCCAGTGTGAGGGAGCAGAGGAGCCCGCATGGTGTGTGGGCTCAGAACACTTAGAGTTAGAAAGAGAGATTTCCTGATGCAGGAAGAAGCAGGAACCAAACTAGGCAAAGTGTCAGATATTTTCAGAAACAATAAGCAATCCTTTTCAATGGAGCTTTAAATAAATGTGTCCACTTGCTAATTGTCTGCCTCCTTCATTAGTCCACAAGCTTTCCCTAAGATAAAGCACTTTACTCCGCCCAGAGCAGTACATGGTTCATGGCAGGTGTGCAATAAAGTTTTACGGGCTAAATTAATGAGGTATGCACTGTGTGGTCTTAGGCATACTACCTCTCCTCTCTGAGACTTAGCACTCTGCTTCTGAGAAAGGGATAATGACATCCTCTTCACGGGCTGTTGAGAGCCTTCAGTGAGATAAATCAGGCAAATCCTGGCCCAGAGCAGGTGTTCAAAACAGTCTCATTCCCTCTCCTTAGAGTTATGTATCCCACGGAAGGTCAAAGTGGAGTGAGACAGACAATGAAAATGTAAAGAGGAAAATGAAGAGAGGAATTGCTGCACACAGGAAAAGTTAGGGCTGTCCCCTGCAGGAAGCAGGACTGACACTGGGCCTTGAAGAGGGGAGCTGAGCTGTGTTTGCATCAGAACCTCTGAGATGGACTCCAAGTTCATAAGGATGTAGGGACTATGGATATCCGTATGTGTCACCTGCCCGGCTCCCCATCAGAGCAGGACCATCAGGGCAGAGAGCCTGTACCAATGGGAGGTGCCCTCCCCTCAAAGCTTTTCAATTGTGTGCTCCTGGCACACAACTCCTGTCTCAGTTAAGACACCAGCTTACTATGTGACCTGAGCAAGTCACGAAACAAGCTGGGTTTCGGTCACCCCACCTGTAAGATAGGATGAGCCCCCAGGCCCTCCCAGCTCTGACACTGTCGAGTCTGTGGACAGATATCAGGCAGCCATCTCATGAAGACATCCACATGCAGTTGTGCGATCACTTGCAACTGGCGTTCTTTGCACTAAATTTTCGAAAAACCCTGAAGAAAGACCTAAAGTGGTTTGACTGGAGACACGGTTTGGGGGCAAGAAAGAAAGAATTCACACAAGAGAAGTGAGGGTTAACTGGCTCTTGGCTGTACAAATTCTCTCCCCTTTTCTGGTCTTGATCTTCCCATCTGCATACAGAGGGAGCTGTGTGAAAGACTGGAGGGCACTTCCGAACCTTTCAGATCACCAACATTTTATGATTCTCCTGGGCTAAGATCCCTCAGGAATAAGTGCCACGAATGCTGGTAGGTCCCTCCGAAGCCTGCCCATTTGGACCACCTGCAGGGCTGTGGAACCTGGGTCTGTTGGTGGCCACTTCAGGATGGCCTCACCACCCATTCTCTGGTATATCCTCTCTTGTGACAAAGGCCTTGGTGCATCCAGAAGGCCTGCCCCGGCTCAGGAGTATAGCTGTGGCACACCCAAGCTGGCTTCAGCAGAGTTGCCTAAACCTCAGTCATCATTTCCCTAGGAGCCCTGCCGGTGCCAGTAGTAAGGGTGGATGGATAATAATGACTCACAAAATCGGCCAGGGGCAGTGAGGGAGTTGCAAAGATCCCAGATTCTGGAGTCAGGAAACCTGGAGATGCACAGCAGGCTCTGTCCCAACCAGCTCTTTGTCTTTACACAGGTGCTTACCCTTTCTGAGCAGGCCTTTCCACATCACAGAAAGGGGATGGGCAACTTCACACTCACAGTGAGCTTGTGAAGATCAAATGAGCTCATGGATGCAGGCCCTTGGAATATTATCAACTCACAAGGTTAAGGCAATGCTGTTTCTGATGGCTTGCGTCTGCAGTGTGCTTGACAATTTACAAAGCCGGTTACTGTTAACACACATTCACATCAGTTATCTCTCACTCTCCCAACAGCCCCGGCAGGAGACGGGTGAGCCTTCTTATCCCTCCGCCTCTTATCTGCTCCTCTCCTATGGCACTTAGAACACTAAACCTTCAACTTTGTATTCTAGTTATTTATACACATGTCTAATCTCCCTACCTTGGACAGAAGCCAGAGCAGGCAGAGGGGCTAACCATCCTTGCTCCACCCGCCCCCTCATCTGCTCACTGCCTTACACACGGCCAGCCCTCGGTAAGTAATGAAAGTTAAAGAAGGAGCGGGATGGGAGGGAGACGAAGAGAGATGGGTAGGTAGTCCTTGTCTTAGTTGATTTGCATGGTGTGAGTTAAGCTGTTCACGGTGGTAGCTACTAGTCACATGAGATTATTTAAATTTAAGTTAATTAAAATTATATAAAATTAGAAACTTGTCTGTTGCACTGGTCATATTTCAAGAGATCAACAGCCACAGGTGGCAAGTGCCTACGGTAGTGTTCAACAGCCCATCATTGCAGAACAGTCTGCTGGACGACGTCAATATGGAGCAGGGAGCACGGGCTTTGGAGTCAGACAGAACCGGGTTCCCCCTCTGCCTCGGTGATTCCTGCAGCCACCTCCCCTCTCTAAGCCTTCACATCCATCTTTGTGAAATGAGGACTGGGAACTACAGCAATGGCCCTCCCACAGGATTATCCAGAGAATTAAGCAAACTAACTCTCTTTTTCCCATAAATGTTAGCAGTCCCTCTGCTCTCACGTGATGGCATGCCTCATGCCTCTGTGTGATGGTGCGGATAACGGTAGACCCAGAGGCTGGTATCTGCACGTGAGAAGTGGTGGGGCAGAGTGGAAAGAACACAGGCAGAGGGGCATACAGACTGAGGTTTGAATCTTGGTTCCACTTGCCAGCTGCACGAACTCAGGAAGATCACGCAACCTCTCCAGGTCTCATTGTCTTCCTTTTCCAGGTGGAAAAAAAAAATCATTATCTTATTTAATTCTCATAACATCCCTACAAATTAAATATATAAAGAACCTTACTCAGTGCCAGGCAAATAGTGCATGTTCAATAATTAGAAAATTATTACATTATATTAATATAAAAAGCACATCATTGAAATTATTAGTATCTAATTGCTTTGGGCCTGGTCATTGGTTTTATCGTTATTTTTACTACAACTGGTTAAGGGTAAGTGCCTTAAGCACAGTGGGAGGTCAAGAGATTCTGAGAATTGAAATAATGTGCTATCCACAAAGCAGCCATAAAATTATCTTTTGTTGTGAAAATCACATCATGTCTTTGTCCCAATCAAAAATACAAATGTGTTCTCCCCACAATCAGAATAAATTTAAACCTCCTTGCCCCCTCCGATGCCCTCCAGCATCTGACCCTGCCGACCCGTCCCTCTCACCCCTGTGCCCTGGCCACCCCGCAGGTCCTGCTCTGCCTCACATGCCACGCTTGTCCCTGCTCAAGACCTCCCCCTCCTGGCTGCACTGCCCAGTCCCCACAGAACTGCCTCTCCTGCCTCTGGAAGCCGCTGCTCAAGTGTCACCTCTCTGAGAGCTGCCCCTCCCCCATTATTATTTTTTTATATATATATTTTTTATAAAGCAGTTTTGCTGCTTTATAGCCCTTCTAGAACATCATCTCAGGTGGTGATTTGCACTCCTTCCTCCTTTCATTCCTTCACTCACTCAGGAATTCAGTATTTGTTAATGTAGCAATGAGTAACTCGAATGTCATCCCCATGAGGGAGAGGCGTCCCCCTTGCTCATTGTTCTCACCTGTGCCTAAAATAATGCTTGGCACGTGAGAGGTTCTTCATATGTTTCAATGAATTTCAACATTTGAACAAAATCTCTGAGATCTTTGGAGCTGACTTACACGTTTCTGAAATATACAGACACAGACTCAAACTAAATGGCCATCCTTCCAAAGGTCTTCATTCGCCTACTCAGTCCCCAACCAGTGAGGACACACAGTGTGCCCAGCCCCTCACAGTGCCTGCACTGACAGCAAGCAGATGACCTTCCTTCAGGAACCTTCTCCCGTCCAGGGCGTACCATCCACAGGCCTGGAGACGGGCAGCTGCAACGTATTGGATTGAACCGAGCATTGTGTAGAAACTGAGAGGAGGAAATGACTTCAGCTGCAGGGCGTCCGGAGAAATGTCTCAGCAGAGGCGACACGTGAGCTGGGATCTACAGGAAGAGCTGGCGCTCAAGCTTCTGGTGACGGCAGCGTGCCCTCTGGAGCTGGGCAGCCTGGACTCGAAACCCGTTTTGCTTCCCAGCTGAATGACATGGCAAGTTCCCTCCCAAACCTGTCCCCGAGATTCTCCAATTTGTTAAATGGAGACTGTAGTATTGCATGCCATAAAAGTTGTTGTGAGAATTAAATTGAATTATCTATTAAAAAAACTCTCTGCCTGTTGCCTGGTGCACAGTAAATGCTCCATGAATCGTACATGTACAGCCAGTTTTCTTGGGAGAGCAGAGACACGCTAGATGGGCACGGAAGGAGGCTGGTGCTTCCTCAGGGGGAGCACAGAGCCCGCGAGGGGGAGCTGCGCCATGGAGGAGAGGCTGGCTGGGGCCATGCTGGGGAGGGCCCGTAAGCAGGCAGAGAAGTTGGCTCTGATCTGGAGAGAAATGAAGAGCCATGAAAGGATTATAAATGGGAAAGGAGAATGCGTGCACGTGCAGTTTAGGAAAATGTCTGACTGTAGCATGAGGATGGGAGGAACTGGCCAGACTGGAGGCTGGGAGGGAGGAAGCTGTCGCAGAAATCCAACCTGGAAATGAAGACAGTCATGGGTGGGAGGCAGGGAAAGAGAAGGATAACCAGGAAAATAAAATTAAGAGGCTTGGCCACTTTGTACTCTAGGTCTGGCAGGACAGAGGAGGCACACTCAGAAGAATTTAACCCAAGAGAGCTTAATAAAAGCCCTTCTTGAGAGGTGTGGGCAGGGTTAAGGGAACCAGGCACCACCAAGGGAAGGAAGGCATTGCCACCCCCAGACCCGAGGGGACAAGGGAAAAGAACGGTATTACAAGAGCCCAGAGAAATCAGGAGGCGAGGAAGATGGCTGACCTAACAGGAGCTAGGCCACAGTTGGGAACACAGCTTCTATGGACCATGGCCAGGCAGAGGGAAGAGGCGCGGGGAATCACGTGCCCAGCCTCTCTCCCCTTCATTCTGATCTCAGGTCAGTGCCTCTCATTGGCCAAACCCAATTACAAGCCAGAGGTCAGGAGAGCCTGGGTCATGTGATCTGTAGATGTCAGCATTCCTGGGTCAACAGCAGGTCAGAGAAGGGTCTTGGGGAGGTACACAGGGAAGAGTAACTGTCATAGCCACCAATTAGACAGAAGTGGAGGGGGTGGGGGTGGGGAGAGAGGGATTTTTCCTCCTGCCTGATGTTCCTAACTAAGGAGATTTGCCCAATTAAATAGCCGTGAACTGGAAGATTGAAATGCCTGTGCAAGTGAATCACATTTGAGTTGCCCCGTGCCCCTCAGTGTTTGCCCCAAACATCTGGACTTCTTCCCATGCCTGTCCACCTGCAGATGTGGCCTATTGCTGAACGCTTGGGAAAGTTGGCCAGAAGAGGATTTGCACCAGGTAAGTCTAATTTCATTGGTACTACAGCTAAAAAACAAACTGGCCTCTAACGTACTTTCAAAGTCACAAAAAGAGATAAATACAAGAATGACTTGTGCAGAAAAGAAAAAAAAAGAAAGAAAAGGTGGCAGTGAGGGGAGTTCTTCATTCCTCAGCAAAAAATTTTCTTTTTCCACAAACACCGCTAGGAGCCAAAGAGCTACGTGGACACTGTCCCAACCCTGAAGGCCCCACCTCTCTCTGCCTGACACGTCTAATTCCCTGTATCTCTGACGAGTTCCAGACCTGGATGGGTCTGCACACACTGGAGCACCAGGCCACAGTGACGTGATTCTCTGAGTGACACTGAGGCAGGCACACCCAGGAGATGGGGAACCATCTGGGGACCAGGAATCCTGTTACTACGGGAGTCACAGGAACTGTTGACAGCAACAGACAGGACTTCTTTCTGCAAAGTGCTCCCAGGAAGCCTTTACAGGCCCAGAGAGCGGAATGGTTTTCATCATCAATTAACACGTTTTCCACACTGGGGCCAGAAGTAGGACTAGCTAAGAGACTCTGGGAGGCATGGAGGAGATAGACTGGCAGCTGTGGGCAAGCCTCAGCTTAGAACTCCACTCTGTGGATGACAAGGCGAAGTCCGTGCTCCTTGGGAGGTCTTTCGAGGCCCTTCACGAGCTGACGCCTGCTTGTCCAGGTCATTGCCCCAGCACTTCACGCTAACGTTTCACCCAACCACGCTGCTAGCATTTTGACCAGGTACAATGTGCAGGCTTTAGGCATCTGGGCTTCTTCACATGCCATTCACTCTGCCGGGAATGCCCTTCTCTTCTCTACCTACACTCTCCTTGGTTTTCTATAAGACCCTTCTCTAACTACATCCAGATTTCTCAAGGAAAGCTCTGCAGAGAAGGAGGTGTCGGGTGCTCCCGCTTCTGCGCCTCCATACTACCCTGACTGCACTCTCAAACAGCAAACAAGTAAATGACTAATTAGGGCATAATGTCCCATTTCCACCTCAAGACTATGAACTCCTGAAAAGCAGGGTGGCATCACAGTAAAGCATGGTATTCGTACCATAGCCCTGGGTCTGTCCCAGAATAACCACACAAGTAGCTCATAGCACCAAAGCTGACCATTCTCCTCTTGCACAGTTATTCTTACCAGAAATTTCTTTTCTATTTTTTTTCCTGAAATCTGGAGCTTCTGAGTGACCGGTACCAGTTTTGCTTTCTAAAGCCATACATAACAGTCCCTTGTGGTCCCACATTCCAGCCATTCAGATCTTCCAAAGCAGTGACCATGCCCCACAAGGCTTTCTCTCCACTATAGTATTTCTCTTAGACTGAATTAGATTTTTGGTAAAACATCACTTTTGGATTCAAACACATTTAAGTTTGGACATGAGCTCTGCCACACCCTAGTCCCAGTTTACTCATTTATGGGGATAATAACATCTACTTTGCAGGGATGTTGAGAAAATTGAATGAAATATTAGATGGAAAACAGCTGGCACAGCTCCTGGCAGATGGCATATCCTCAAATAAATAGTTACTAAATGACAGAACAGTGAATGAGTAAATTGGGGCTTTGTGTCATACAGATGGAGTAACATTTTAGACATCTAACTTTCTTATACTAGTTAAGAGCCAGTAAACGGTGGATCTGCACAGGTGCTTGCTACGATCTCAGGATAGAGCACTGAACAAATAAGGCATGCATGACCCATGGTCTAACTGCTCCTGGGAAAGTCACTGAACAAGTAATGATAAAACACAGGTGTAAAAAGTGGTATGTGGGGGACGTTTCAGGTCACTTAGCTGAGTTCATCTGAGTAGGTCGCTGAAGGACTCCTTGTGGAAGAGGTCCTACATTAGAGGGTAGAATACTTAGGCTATTACTAATTAAAATTCTTTGCCCCTCATCCTGTTATCATTTGTGTAGTTCTCTTGGGAACATTGTGGAATAAGTAAAATAGATTGGCCAGATAAGAATGTTGAACTCTGAATTTAATACAATCAAAATTGAACAACTGAAAAGCCTTACCCCTAATCTCTGAAAGTTATACTGATTGGTAAATATGATGGTAAATACACTAAGTCCCTGGTTCTCAAGTGACAATAGATAGGTTTCATACGTTTCACAGGTTTGATGCCAAATTTTGCATCAATGCATAAAATTTATGTGTTATAACTGAGATTATATATTATTCCTACAATACTTCTCAGATGAAAGTTTGAGTTGAGGAAATCATGTGGCCATGGTGTGCAGTGTAGTGAAATTTGCTGTTTGCACTATCACCATTTCTTTTCATTATTGTACTGGAGTTCTTGGCCAGTGCAATAAGTCAAGAGGGAAAAGAGCACAAGAATGGGAAAGGACCAAATAAGACTGCTATTATACACAGATGATATTAATAGTATATGTAGAAAATCTAAAAGAATCTATGGACAAACGATTAGAATCAACATGTGAATATAGTAAGACCACTAAAATCAAAAGGTTGATATATAATTAAAAAATGAACTTTGGAAATATTACAATAGCTTCAAGAAATGTCAAATACATAGGAATTAATCTAACCAAAGATTTGCAAACCTTGTATACAGAAAACTATAAAACATTACTGAGAGAAATCAAAGACGACACGCCTAAATTAAAAGCTATACCATGTTCATGGACTGAAAGACTCAATATTGTAATTTTGTCAGTTCTCCCCTTTCTGATCTACATATTCAGTGCAATATCAATTAAAATCTCAGCAACGTTTTTCTGGAATGTCTTAGTTTGGATCACCTAGAAGTAGACCCTGAGATGAAGATTTGTGCGAGTGGCTTAGTAAGGAAATGTTCTCAGCAAAAAACTGATCGGGGGGCTGGCCTGGTGGTGCAGTGGTTAAGTTTGCACATTCCGCTTCGGTGGCCTGGCATTCACCAGTTCGGATCCTGGGTGCAGACATGGCACCGCTTGGCAAGCCATGCTGTGGCAAGTGTCCCAAATATAAAGTAGAGGAAGACAGGCACGGATGTTAGCTCTGGGCCAGTGTTCCTCAGCAAAAAGTGGAGGATTGGCAGCAGATGTTAGCTCAGGGCTAATCTTCCTCCAAAAAAAAAAACTGATCAGGAATTGGATAAGTAGAACATTGGAGAAGGAAAGAAAACATCAGATTTCAGCCTGATCCTACAAGGACGCTCAGGAGTGTAACTGACACCTCAATGCTTTCCCCATCCAAGGCAAATAAGCTGGGCTTTCATATCATGCACCAGTTAGTCATCGCTAAGATCGGCCCCAGGAGGACATAAACTCCCAAGCAATTCCAGCTCTCCGTACATTTGGTCAAAGTGGCTCCAGTAGCTTTCAGAGAGGCCTTCAAAGAGAATCGCGGGGGCAGGCTACAGGAAGTAAAACATACAGAAGCTGGGAGAGGAGGGCAGACATAAAGAGCAAAAGGAATCTGAAGGGATTTGGGTATAGCACAGACAACACTCACTACAATGGAAACCAACAAGCTGATTCTAAAATGTATATGGAAATGCAAAGAGCCAAGCCAAACAAAGATAATCTGGAAAAAGAGGAAAAACATTGGAGTGCTTATACTACCAGATTTCAAGACTGACTATAAATCTACATGAAGTAAAACAAGTGTGGCATTGGTGCAGGAACAGACAAACAACCAAGGGAACAAAATGAGATTCTAGAAACAGAAGCACACATACGCAGTCACTTGACTTACATCAAAGATGGCTGCCATGGAGTGGAAAAGGGATGGTGCTTTTAATAATTGGTGCTAAATTAATTGGATATTAATACAGAGGAAAGTAAACCTTGAACTCTAACATACACAAAGTTCAATTCCAGATGGATTATAACTGAAATGTTACAGGAAAAACAATAAAGCCTCTAGAAGATAACAGAAAAGCGTATCTAGGACCCTGGGGTAGGCAACTGTTTCTCAGGTAGAACACTAAATGCACTAACCATAAAGGAAAAGAGTCATAGAATTGACTTTATCAATATTAAAGACTTCTGTGCATTAAAAGACTCTATTGGGACAGTGAAAGGGCAACAGAGCAGGAAAAGATATTTATACCACCCAGCAAAGGATACACAATCAAAAAATTTAAAGAATTCCTATAAGTCAATAAGAATAGAATAGATTCGATAATCTTTTAATAATCAAAAGACTTGAAGAGGCATTTCACAAAAGAGGATACCCAAATGGCCAACAAATTTATGCTCGGCATTATTCACCATCAGGGAAATGCAAATTAAAACCACAATGAGAGGCCGCTACATGTTCACAAGAATTACTAAAATGAGAAACATGAAAACCCAGCAATATCAAACATTTCCAAGAGTGTGGAGCAATTGGAACTTTTATGCACTGTTGATAGCGGTATAAACCGGCTTAACCACTTTGAAGACTGGAAGGATCTATTAAGATGGAAAAAATGCACAGTCCGTGACCAAGTGATTCAACACCTACACGTAAACTTAACAAAAGTTTTGTTAATTTGTGCAACAAAAAACATGTCCAAGGATGCTCATAGCAGCTATGCATAAAGGCCAAAGCTGGAAATGACCCAAATGCCGACAGGCACACAGTGGAATACCATAAAGCAATGAAAACATCAGGCTGCTGCTCCGCAGGACGTGCGTCGAGCTCACTGGCACAAGAAGCAGCAGAGGAAAGTCAACGCGAGGGAATGAAACCTGCATTATTCCATTTTTATGAATTGTGAAAGACAAAAACAAATCAACAATGATGGAAGCCAGGATAGTTGTGACATGTCCAGAGTGTATTGACTGGAAGGGGACATAAGGGAGTCCCTCAAAGTGCCAGGGGGGATCGCTATCTTAATCTAGGGGTAAAAATCCACCAAACTGTAAGTTTAATATTTGTGTTCTGTATTGCATGGAAGTTATATTTCACTAATGAATAATAGAGATTTAAGAAACCCTGAAGTCCCACAAGATTATTGTAGACATTTTAGAAAGAATAGAAATACATAACAGGACATCTCAGAGCTGACTTTTTTTTTTAACTACAAAATGACAGTGTATTGTAAATGTTGTTTTGTGCTCCATAAACAATTTTCCTATAAACAAATGCCATGATGATCTTCCTGTTCACTAGATTTTCTACTACAACATAATAAACATTTGCCTGTGGACCAGGTAAGGATGTCACATGACTCCAAGCCAGCTGAAGAGCTCTCGGCCTCAGGCCCCCCCACGAAGGAACGACTAACAGAGCAGGGCAGGAACAGTTCCAAGAGAGTGGAGGGGACCACACAAATGTGCAGATCACACAGTCTATGAGGGCTTCTCAACCATTCTATTTGTTATACTCTTTCAAATACTTTGCAATTTTTTTTGCAAGCAATAGTAAAGAAGTATTAAAGTGATAAATTCATTCTGCCTTCTTTTTAATTTTTCTTTTACTAATTAACAGTGATAAAATATGGAATTATTTTTAAAACAACAACTGTGAGGAAAAAAGTAAGATAAGCCTTTGGTGAGGAAAAGTTTGAGAATCATCGAAATAAATCATCACTCATAATGCTTCTCGGCAGTCGTGCGGCCATACCAGTATTTGTGGTCAGCTCTGAGCTTGGTATAAGTCAATCACTACAAACATTTATGAAGAAACAGTGATTATAAGTCCTTTATACATTTTTGTGAATTAAAGCAGATTCAAATGTATTTCTATAATATTTTCACTCATTTATATAGTAAGATGCTAACTTGTGTGGGGATAAAAAAAAAAGTTTCATGAAATTTACAGGGAATTGAACAGGGTCCTGAATGTGCCCATGGGTATATATATTTATATTCAAATCATCTCTCACATATCTTATTTCAAAGGTTTTTTTTCTTTTTTACATCCTTTCTTCTGAATCTTCTCGAGCTTCATTTTTTTCCTTCTTTAGAAAGGCATAATAACTCTCACCTAGCTTGTAGGTTGCTGTGAGGAGGAAAGAATAACACTTGTTGAACATGTATTCTGTGCTGGGTGCTGTGTCAGGCACTCCCTATGCGTTACGTTTGTTTTCTGGATCTCCATTCTGCATATAAAACATGAGTCTCTTCAGCCTCAGCTGAACAGCTCATGTCAAATTCAGTCCATGATAGTATAAAAACTTGATTTTGCTCATGGAAAGAAGCGTCCATCGTTAGGCTTTGACCCAGATTAAATTTGTTGAGATTAGTCTCGGCAGTCTGAGATAGAAACCAGTGTGCTTTCCAGTAGCAAAAAAGGGAACCACAAGACTTTACCCTCTAGAAAGTTGTGACTTAGTGACTTAAATACTAGTACGAAGTATTTGTTGTGGGGGTTAACATTTTAAGCAAACATAGTGCCATACAGCCCTGCTCACTATCCTCTTTTACTTCACAGTTTATGTCTCCACCTGAGATGGATGGAAAGAAGAAAGGAAGAAAGGAGGGAAGGAGGGAAGCAACTGTCTTGTCTAGCTAGAGTGTAAACTCCAATGACCCAGCTATTTTATCAGTTTTATTTGTGATCTGACTTCAGAGATTGGAAGACTGACTGACATATAGTAGCCACCCCAGAAATACTCATTGACTGATTGAATAAACCTGTGAATGAATGAATGCATGAACAATGGAGTGAGGCCTCTAGAGCTGTAACGCCTAAGTAGAACTTTAGAGACCATTAGCCTCCGCTCACATGCTCCCCATCACTTAACGAGACGTGTCCTGGCTTCAGGAGAGAGGCTCTACTTGACCAGCCCTTGTTAACACATAATCTGCATTATACGGTCCAATCTTCCCTGTATCAGTCAGTGTCCTGGCAAAGAAGAGAATGCTCAACGTGTTAACTGAAGAAAACTGAATGAAAAGATTATTTAGAGAGACGTGGACAATGTTATAAGGGAATCAGTGAGGGAGAGGAACGCGTCCAGAGATTAACGATCAAAAAAACCTGTTGCCACCCGATTGGCTAAAGGGCAAGGAGAGGGACCAGCATTACCAGAGCCCACTGGGGCAGAAAGTGGGAGGATGCGCTGCCCAGCAGGCGCTGCCCAGCAGGCGCTGCTGTTGTAGAGGGAAGCAGCCACTGCCCAAACCCCAGTGAGGCAAGGAGGGAGAGAAAGACTCAGTACCCCCTCGCTCTCTTTTCTGCCCTCCAGTATCCTTCCAGCACTTACTAGACGAACTCAAGTGGAAAGCAGAGGTCAAGGAGCCTGAGTGATACATTCCATAGAGGTCAGGCTCCGGGACACAATGCAAATAAGAGCAGAGTAGAGACTAGATGTGGAGAATCACCAAGGAATAACCAGCACAGCCCCTTCGTCCAGTTGCCACAACATGAAGAAGGTTCTGAGGCCACAACAGATGAGCCCAAATATACATTGGTCCCTTGGTTCACATATCTTCTCTCATTAACTTTTTGTTCTCAATTTTAATCTTTTCTCCCCAACTATATTCAATGGCCTGAGGTCTAATGGTCCTAAGGTCTAATGATTACACATGGAAGACACCAGTTAAATATCAGTTAAAAGTAATCATATGGTAGGGAGTACTTAGTATGTTAGCACCCACCAGATATCAGACATTGAATGGTACTAGATAGAGAAGAGCAAATGAAGCAGAGATAATTTCTCTCCTGCAGAAGCTTATAGGCAGAGTGGGAGATTCAGAAGGTAACACTAAAATTTTAAAAAAAACTAAAATTGTGATAATGCAATAATGATGACGACAGTTTATTGAGAATGAATGAATGAAACCATGAAATGCTTTCTCAATGGAAAATGGAAACTTACGTTATTATATTTCCTTTATGTAGAGTTTTATCCCCTTTAAATTTTTGTATTCCACAAGAAAAGAGAGACATTGGCATTGACTTTGAGTATGCAAAACAATAGTAAGTAGAAGGAATTTCCGGGCAAAAGAGTGGAGAGAAAAGTTTTGGTATCAGATAGATCAGGAATCAAATCTTAGTTCTGCCACTTTGAAGGCCAAAACTACTGTAACCTCATCACTAAATGCTGATAATGACACTTAGGCTGCAGGGTGGCTGAGAAAATGAATCATTTGACTTTTTCAGTACAAAACCTCTTCTGAGCAAGGTACTAAGAAGATGGGATGTTATGGTTTCTCCTCAAAATATTCAATCTACATATATTAAGAAGAAAGGAAGAAAGTAGGCCTGATATAGATGAAATCTCTGTATTTCCCTGTAATTGTGTCCCTGTAATTGTAATTAAGGCCACCTTGGGAATACAAAGCTATGGCAACACGCTCCATATGCTTCCAAATTGTGCTCTTAATTTTCTACTCCAAAGAAGAAAAGCACATGATTGCACATCAAAAAATGTCTGCTCGGTGGCTGAAGTCTCGGATTGGAGTTAATTTCAAGGTTGATTAGAGTGTCAGAGTTAATGATTTTTGTCCCCAAAAACTTGGAATTCATAATTATCCTAAAGACTATAAACAGTGTTAGAAAGATCCTATTTGTCTTCAACTTGTTTTTTTCCCAGAATTGCCCCTCAACACACACCATAACCTCTTTTTACAATAACTTCAACTGCCTGCAATAGTAGTTAAAATGATGGCGACTGACACACTCTCTTGAATTGACAAACTAGTCAGTCTGTTATCAGTGTTATTACTAAGTCAGCAAGATTGTTTAATAGAAAAGTGACCTGACTCTCTCCCCATAGCGTCTGGAGAGACAGCTAAGGCTAAATAAGAGATGGGAAAAAAATATACACAAGCTAAATAAGTTGGTTTGGAAACTAGATAATAAAACACGTGCATTAAAAAGATAAGTGAAAGAAGCAAAGTTCTTGAAAAATGCAGAAGCAGTTGTTCGTAGCAAACCAGGACTGGGGGAGGAGAAAGGAGGGGAGAGGAGCCCGGAGAGAAGGAGGAGAGGGGAGAGGAGTACAAGGAGGAGGAGAAAGAGGGGGAGAAGAAGGGGGGGGGGGAGGAAGAAGACAAGAAAAGGAAAAGAAAGCAAGTCTGAATCCACCCCTGCAGAACTTCACAATAACGTCAGAGTTCCCAAGAAGAACGGGCTTTCTCCCCTATTGTGGCATCCATGGTCACTGGATATTTAAAGGACTCCACCATCCAGGGATTATTTATGGACTCCAAGACTGCAAATCTTTTCTGTATGACCTTGGAGCATGGCTTGTGTCCTTTGGGACACGTTATATGATACAGCTAAGCCTCCGTTCCAGCCCATTCCCCATCCTTGATGCCTTTCTCTCCACAGTCGTTCAGTCTTCTCATGTGAAGTTGGAATCCCACAAAGGCAGAGCTGGAGGGTTCTCAAAGGTCATTTAGTCCAGCCCTGCCATTTTAAAGAGAAACTGATGCCCAGAGAAGAAGAGCAGCTTTTGTCTAAGGAACCAAGACTGGGAAAAACAACCCTTCTTCCAGTCCAGGGTGCCTCACAAAGAGCAGTTTCTATATGGAGCTGTAATTGGGGTGAGAGGATCAGGAGACGCCTACATACCTCTCCCTCAATCACTTAACTACCATTCCCTGTGCTCAGTGATTCCTTTGACAGGAAACAAAGCTCTTCACTCTTCAGGAAGAACGAGGAATGTTGGGACCCACATTCAGAGCACTTTCTAAGTGCTAGGCACCATGCTAGGCACTTTACATCCATGATCTCGTTTAATCTTCACAAGACTCCAATAACAGGGATTTTATTACTCACCTTCCTTCTCTGATCTTCAGTCTCCTCAACTGTAAGATGACCTTCCCAAGGTCACATGGAGTAAGTTCTGGAAACAGGACCCAACCATAGGTTTGTTGACTTCTCAAATAGCAATGGTTCTTCAATGAAAAAAAAAATGGATTTTGGAATCAAATTATATTGGCTAAAGCAGCACAAAACTGAAAATTCTCAATGAGTTTTGAGTATTCTCTTCAGAATCTCTCCTGAGAGCAGGTGGATAGGGATTGAAGTCTGGGAGAGGAAGAAAGCAGTGTTCATTCACTTGCTTTTCCCATTGTCTGCTGGCTTGCATGAACAGTTGGATTAGTCAGGGTAAGCTATCCCTATCTCTATAGCAAGCACACCTTTATTGTTAAGGCGCAGAGATTTGAAAGCTACTTCTTTCCCACCCCACAATCTAATCAAGTGTTAGAGGGCGGTCTTCTTCCTGGTGAGTCAGGGCCCAGACTCCTCCCATCTCGTGGCACTGCCATGTCCAATATGTGTCCTCCAAGGCTGCCACAGAAAGGGAAACAGAGGGTGGAGTACCCTGCAAAGAAGAATACATCACTTCTCCGCACCTTCCATTGGCTCCATCGTAAGTGCCAGGGGCCTGGGACGAGGGTTAGCTACGTGTTCACAAAGAAGAAAGGAATCCAGATCAAACACCAGTGTTCTCTGCCATGGGATGCTGCCTCAAGAAGGCAAAAAACTCTGTTGCTATTGTCTGATGAGTTTCCCCCCAATAACCATGTGAGTTCAGTACTCTCAGGTGAGGCCCCCAGAGGAGCATTGCATTTGATCAAGATCACACAGACCTAAGCTGCAGAGGCAGAAAACCTCAGGTCAGGTTCCAGCTGTAAACCCAAACGTCTTCCCTCCAAGCTAGCTGTAGGTCCTGGCCAATCCTCTGGCTGACGAAGATAACCAGATCACACCTGGCCCCCCCTTACAGAGTAGAGCATCTGCAAGGAGTTTCTCGACACTGAACTAGATAAGAATCGCACAGATTGAGACACTCCTCCACTCCTCCACTCCTCCATCTGCTTCCATCAGAATCGCCAGATAAATGCAGCCAAAAAAGGAAGAGTTTGGGCTTTTCCTTCTGAATTCTTGGAATCACTAAGTCAAACTGTCTGGTCTGGGAAATCTCAGGAAATCATGTTGGCGCAGTCTCTGTGGAGGAGATGGGACATTCTGACTTCTCACTCAGAACTTTCTACGCTTCCAAGAGCACAGAGGCCCTCTGGTTTCTGCCCATGAGATAATTGGTAACTTTTTCCCCAGTGTCCCCCCATACAACATAAGGGTGTACAGATCGGAAAATTAAAGCATAATCTTCAAATGCAAAGGATGGGTTTCTTTCAATATATGGTTGAAATAATAAAATCAACAAAATAAAAAAAAAAAAACACTGAGAAATACAACATTAATAGGAACCAAACCAGAGTAAGGAAACATGAGTTTGGGGCCTGGCTTTGACGTTATTGATCTGAGGATCCTGGATAATCAAGTCCTCTCTCTGAATCTTGACATCCTCTTCCACTGAAACAAATGGACTAGGTTCAGTGGCTCTTGGCTGGGGTAGCTCTGCCCCCTAAGGGGCATTTGTAAACGTGTGGAGGAGTGTTTTTGATTGTCACGGTGACTAGAGGATACAGCTGACATTTAGCAGGCAGAAGCCAAGGAAGACCCCTATCTTACAATAGGTGAGACAGTCTCACCAAATACAGAACCATCCCTCCCATAAGGCCAATGGTGCCCTTGTTAAAACCCCTGGATAATCTCTTACTGCAGGGATCGAAGATTTTTAATGTAAAATTGGCCTAATTTTCTGCGTTGGTAGCTAGGAAACTCAGAGCAAATTGGAGAATTCTCATTCACAGCTCCACGTAGCCTAAGTCCTTGATATTAGGATACTTGTTGCCTATTTTTCCCTCTGTCCTCACTGTACTGATACTCACACACGCACACATACACACGACATTATACACTCACACGCCAATTTCATGCTTTTTGACTTTCCATCCTTCCTTTAACGGCCAAATTTTAAATTAATCTTTCTTCTCTATTATTATATTTGTCAATGGACTTCTACTTTAATATCACATTTTCCATTCTGAGCTGTTTATACACATTTCACCACTAGACTAAACTCCTTAATGGCAGGGAACATGTCTTATTCATATTTATTCACTCATTCAGTCATTCAAATGGCATTTATAGTAGCTAAGATACACTGAGCACTTAATGTATACGAGGAACAGTACCAAGAGCTTTTACATGTATTGTCAGTTAACTCTTAGGTACTGTTGTGATCCCCATATTACAGATGAAGAAATTGAGGCTACAAGAGGTTAAGTAACTTGCACAGAGTCACACGAGTAGGTATTGCGTTAGGAACCCAAGACTCAGAGATGGAAGCACGTTCCTTAGGCCAAGGAGCATGCATTCTGAGAGGTAAATAAACCAATATGCACTGCACAGCATGACACAGTCTCCATGTATAATCATAGAGAATGCCAAATGAGCCCCAAGGAGGGGCACAGAGCCCATTGCCCAGAGCAGAAGAGACCAGAGAAGGTGGTGTCTGAGCGAATCTAGAGGCCTGGGGAGAGTGGTCAGAGATGCAAACAGAACAAGGACACTCCAATGGGGAGCCCAAAACTGAGAGAGTGCACATTACAGAGACAGCAAGCATTCAGCATTAGAAGTCATTGTTCGGAATGTAACTTGCCAGTAGGGAAACTGAAATCCAGGGAGAAAAGATGCCTTGTTCAAGTCCCAGAGTTTGATTCTAATGGGAACTAGGGTGAATAAATGGTTGGGGCAGAGCCTACCACCTTGGTGTCAGTTCTCCTTAACAGCAGCAGTGTTCTGGCTGACCTTCCCAGACGTGGCTCCCCAGACAAGGAGGAATGGGGGAACCAAGCTTTTCTTAAAAGCCATCTTGCTGTCAAGCATCTTCCCTGCTATTTCATTTAATCCTTGCCTCTGCCCGATAAGGTGAGCGTTATTATCCCATTTTACTTGTGGGAATACTAAGGCTCAGAGACAATAAAAAGGTAGTAAGTAGCCAAGCCAAAAATTAAACTAAGATCTGTCTGATTGCAAATTCCAGGTTCTTAAGAGGGTACCACAGTGCTCCTGGGGACTCACTCTACATTAGCTCAGCCATTATTATCAACTCTGCTGACCCTGGGACTCCAAGAGGCTGGTGAGCTCTCCCTGTCAGGTCTCCTACTGTACCTAGACATCGACGTTTGCTTGAAGGGGTTTTCTCTCCTCTTCTGTGTGGTCTGAAGAGGCAAATCCAATATCAATGTTGTTCATGCTCAATCTCAGTTTAGATAAACCAGTTAGCAGAGTATATATGATGAACTCCCCGCCAAGCTCTAAACTAAGCAGTGAAACAAACAAACACAAAATGAAAAGAAGATCTAATTAGCTCGGTCCGATGACTCTGTTCCCTTCCAGTTAGTCCGGGATAATCCATCACAAACACCAGGGAAGAAAAATAAACTACATGGTTTCAAATCTTTTGTCCCTTCTCTTTAGCATTTCTCATCTTTCCTTCCCTCTTTCTCTCTCTAGTTTTTTCCCTCTTTTCTTTATTTTTTTTCCTTTTTTTTTCTTCTCTTTCTCCTTCTTCCATTACTTTCTCTTTCTCCTCCTTCCTTTCCTACCTTGCTTCCTTCCTTCCTCCTATTTGTCTCCGGGGCACAAGCAGAGAACTTTTGCCTGGGAGAGACTTAAGGCCTCTCATAAAAGCCGAATTCTGAAAGCGATCTGTCAGGTTTTCCCTTCTGACACAAACAGCCTTGAACTAAAAACCATCTCAACACCTTTTAGCCGTGAAACTGGATATGAGACGCAGGAACCAGAGTGGGTCTCCTGCCCTCTAAATTGTCTCCAACCCAGGCTGAGGCTGGAGACTGCTGCTTGTTGAAACGCCAACAGGAAGGAGGCCGAGGGGCATGGAATCGCCTGGCAGGCACAGTGGGCACCAGACCTGAATCCTTCTTTTCATTTCTCAGTCCCAGCCCCAGTTTAGAAAATCCATTCCAAGAACAGAGAAGAAAATGACAAGTGAGCCAAGCTTTAGCTTTTTAATAATGTGAAAATTGAAGCAATTGAGGAGGAATGGTTATTAATAAACGCAGTTCATGCTATGAAAGCATGGAAATTTTTCCTCTGTAACGTAGCAAAACCATGAGGGTGGAAATGTTGATTCATATAAAACAAACCTCTGACTTTTACTTTCAGCAACCAAGGGAAATGTGCACAGGAGGAGGAGCATGAGCTTGAAGTCAAACTCTGCCCGCCACGTATGAGTTGTGTGACCTTGGGCAGGTCACTTACCTTCTTACACCTTGCCTGCCATCTGTCTGTTCATCTGTAAAGTGGGGCAAATAAGTAAGCAAACAAACCAATAAACAGACCTCGCCTCAAAGAGTTAACGTGAGGATTATGTAAATGAACAGAGTTAAATCTCAGTTTAATAAAAGTGCTGCAGGACTGGGACCTCACCCAACTCCAGGAGTCTTACCCTCATCTCCTCATCTGCTTTGTGATCAAAAAGGAGCCACTCCACTTCTCTGGGCTTCATGTTCCCTTTATTCAAAACTAAATTGTGCTCCTGGGGATGCAAAATGGCACAGCCACTCTGGAAAATGGTTTGGCGTTTTTAATAAAGCCAATTGTATACTTAACCTGTGACTCACCCTTCCTGCTGCTGGGTATTCACTCTGCCGAAATGAAGACTTACATTCACGCAAACACCTGTACACGAATGCGTACAGTAGGTCTCTTCATAATCACTGAAAAGTGGAAACAACCCACATGTCCATCAACGATGAGTGGATAAGCAAACTGTGTGATATCCATACCACGGAATACTGCTCAGCGGTAAAAGGAATGACCTGTTGATCCACGCAAACACGTGGATGAATTTCAAAGGCATTATGCTGAGTGGAAGGAGTCGATCTCAAAAGGTGGCGTGCTGTATGAATCCATTTATCTGTCATTCTCCATTGACACAAAGACAAAAGTATACTGACGGAGAATAGATCTGTGGTTGCCAGGGTGCAGGGAAGATGCGACTATAAAGAGGCGGCAGGAGAGAGTTTTGGGGGGTGATAGACCTATCTGGATCCTGATTGTGGTGGTGGTTACATAAATCTATCTATGTTAAATATCTATGTTAAATCTATCTGTGTTAAAATTCCTAGAACTGTACACCAAAAAAAAAGGCATATTACTCTGTCATTAAAAAATTAAAATAATAAATTGAGTGGGAAGAATAAAAATAAGTGACTCTAATTTGTCCATCACTTTTCGGTTCACGGAGTACTTTCGTTTGATTCTGATAGCTCAGCAACCACAACTGACAGACACGAGACGACTGGCCTGGTAAACATCGATGTAATACTTGAATCCCAGCCTTCCCTGGGGCCTTTTCAGCACACCTCACTAGGTGACACTTGAAGTCTTTTTCTTTGCTAAGAGCCTGGGTGAATGTTAGCAGAAGGAAGCAATTATATATTGTCTATTTTCTGTCTTGTGTTGCTTTGTTTTTTCTAAGTTTCTATGTCAACCTGCTGTGCTCCTGGAAATATTCATACTTTCTTTGAGGAAAAACAAAATAGGCCAATGCACAATTCAGTAAAATGACACATTAGCAGAAAGACACTTTTTAGACTGGCTCTTTGAACGAATGATTAGAAAAATAAGTTGTAAATTTTAAAGCATTCATTTGTGTATTTTTCAATCAATGCATCTTTACTCAGCCACATCATGGGCTGTGCCATGACTTGGCAGAAGTCATTTCTTCTGCTGTGAAAACTCTCTCCACGTCCCTTTCAGGCTAACTCCTACACATCCTTCAGATCTCGCCTACAACGTCACTTCCCTGGCGGCTTTCCCTGTCCTTCGCCAATAAGCCTGCTTAGGTGTTTTCTTGGTTCTCCCTAGCATCCTGCATATTTCTTTGTGTTGACGTTAATCATTTCAATAACATGGTGGCTGTCTCTCCCACTAGACTATAAGCACTAAAAGGGAAGGGACCAGGTCTGAATCATCTAGGATGGGTCATAGCAAAATTAAGTGGCCTTCATTCATTCATTCATTCATTCATTAGACAGTTGTTTACAAGTCACACAATGTTCTATTGTAGAGAAAAATGCACAGCTCATGTCCACATGAAGCATATCATCTAAAAGTGAAAGAGACGATTAAGAAACAAATAGCATGCATCACTTCTTGATATTATATTATACGTCAATGAAGAAAAATAAAAGAGGACAAGAGGACAGAAGAAACATTCGAGCAGACATGTGAATGAGACAAAATTCTTCATTTAGTCTTCACCCAGCAAGCATTTCCTGAGAACCGAGTATTCCATTCATTTTCTCCCAATCTTCCAGGCCCTGGGTCTTTCCCTGGCCCCCAGGCTTGGTCAGCCTGGACCCATCGGCTAATATTGGCACTTTGGGCCCTGGTCCCATTGGTGACTGGAGCAATTCGGATGCCATCTGCCTGCCCCAGGGGTGCCCCTCCCACTCTGCTGCTTCTTTCAACCTGAGCAAACCTCTCTCAGGCAAGGGGTGCCAGGAGTAATTTTGTTTTGGAATCCGGGTTCGTGTTTAGATTTCAAACTAGTAACCTGCCAGTCTCCGGCCATTTGAGAACTTGGCTTCCTTTGACTCATAAAGTACCCTTTATGCCTCAGAGGTGACATAAAATATCATTCCATCTCTCGCTGAAATACCCCTGCCTGGTGCATGAAATACGCCTTTATGGTACATCAAAGGGCTACGCGTATCCTTTCCTGGACCTTTGATATTTTAATATTTGGCCAGCGCAAGCACTATCTCTCCAAACCACAGAGCACTTATTTATTTTGTTGGTTGTGTCTTTGTTATTGCTTCGATGGTGAGAGGGCTCAGCAAGGAGAAGGCGCCCCGCCTCCTGGCAGCCCCGACCTGGACGGTCTCTGTTATCTCCAGAAGAGAAGGAACACAGTGTTTGAGCTCCTTTGGCCCAGGTCTCCTAAGGGAACTGTCAGACATATCCCTTAACAAGCGCCTCCAATCTATGCTTCTCAGAAGCCAGCCAGGTTCCTTCATGGGCTTCCCAGGGCTAGCTGGGTCTTGAGGAATTGGTGTTCACTTTAAAACACGAGCCAAAACTTCATGGCTATTAGAAATGTGCTGCTCACATTTAACTGAGGGGTAAATTAGCTGAGAGGTAACATTTAACTGAGTAGGTACTGAATACCTACTATGCGTCTCTTTTTTAAGTTAGAAACCTGAGAACCTTCTGAAATCCCTCACCCGTTTATTTACATATTCAAGAATTACTTATTGATGCTCCATGTTGCATCAGGCTCTGGGCCGGACACCAGGGATACTAGTCATTAGACAGTCCGCCCTCCAAACCCTTCAGGCTAGCTCCTCTCTCTCTTATCCTCATCTTAATTTATCACCAGATCCTGTGGATTTTGCCTCTCAAATAATTGTCAGATTCTTCTCCCTTTCCCTGTACCCTCTGCCTCTCCCTCAGAACATGATCTTGTCATCTCCCAACTGAATTACGGCAGCTGTCTCTTAACAGGATTCTTGGCGGCCAGCGTTAACCCCTATAATCCACGCGGGGTCCAGCCATGAGCATCAATCCGGAGCTCAGATCCAATTCCGTCGGTGTTCTGACCCAAACCTCTCAAGCTCAAAGGACTTCAAGGTCCAGACAATGAATAAAAATAAGAGAAGTAGCAGCATAAGGTCAAGGCTAGGAAGACAGCAGAAAATAAAATTGGAAAGTTAATGCCCCACCTAAATTAAGGCCGCACATCAATCAAGCGAAAGACATCTTCGGGCTGAGCGCCAAGGCACCAGCCTGCAAGCTCTGCCCAGGCTGAATGCCTGCCCCTGCCCTCGACTGCAGCCACGTCGTGCACCGGCCCAGAGCGTGCTCTCTAGTCTCATTTCTCACCCTGACCAGCCCCCACCCCCACTTCTAGTCCGCGCTCTAGCTATATTAAATTACTTCCTGCAGTTTTCCAGAAGCCATGCATGTTCACGCCGTCATGCATTTGCTCATGGTATTACATTTCCTTAAAATTACCCCAATTCCTCACCTCGAGAGTTCTGTTTCATCTTTCAAAACTTATTCTCAGCATTGCCTCCTCAGAGGGCCTCCTATGACTCTCCAGAAGGAATCCATGCCTCCCTCCTGTGTCACTTCTTTGCCTTGTGCACCCTTCTCGCTGACTTCTGTCACACTGCGTTTATTGATTAGTGGGTGCAGAAGACTGCCACGTTATCAGCGAACCCCTTGTGGCCAGTGCTTGCTGGTGCCTTGCGCCAACCAAGCACTTCAGTAGAAGAGTGATAATCTGAATTATCAAATTCAGTGCCAGGAATTCCACCTACTTCTCATTTAGTCTTCACAAGAAGCAGCTTGGGAGGCAGACATTACTGTCACTCTCATCCTCTGGGTGAGGAAATCAAGACTCAGAGACAAAGCAGCAGCCAAAGGTCACACAGTGTCTGGCCCACCCACTTCCAACAACGTGGCCCACATGGCTCTCAAGACGAATGCAAATATACCAGTGAAGAGTTCTAGAAGTATCTATTGTGTCTGAAAATAGGCCAAATGGTGTTAAGGTCAGTGACGGTAAAAGAAGATGAAATAGATGAAAAAGAAAATTCACAGAAAGGTCAGCTACAGAGGCTTACGGCTCTCCTTAAGCACGCTCTAGCACCACACCACAGACGGTTACGGCGCAAGGAGCCTGCACCGTTACGCAGGTCTTCCGGCTTCTGGCCTGAGTCCTGCTTCTAACTTGCTAGGTGACCTTGAGTAACCCACTTCCCTGCTCTGAGACTTCAATTCTTCACCTTGAAATGCGGCGGCTGGACTCACTCCCTGGTAATTGAGGTCCCTTCCTGCTGTGTGTCTCTCTAACTTCACGTCAGCAACATCTGGAGAAGTGGCAGAAGTTAATCGTTCCCAGGTCCACCATTCCTGACGGAGGCCCTACCCTCCCTCCACCTGCCCCTCCTGCTCCACCTTTCCCTTTGGAGATCCTAGAACCTGGGAGTCCAGGAACAGGTGCGGAGAGAAGCAGCAATGAACAAGGATGACCCAAGTTCCTCACAGCAAGTGGGCACTTTTCCAGGGTGAACAGACCATTCAGATGCATTGCCTCACACAGTTGGAAGTCTTGCTTTTCTGAAGGGCTTCCATGCCCCACCATCTTTGTCTGTATCTTTAAAATGTAGGACTCTAGAATTCACTGATATTTAATGGGGGGAGGCGTCAACTCCTTTTAAATGTATTTGTGTCCTATCCCTTCCTCCCTGAAAAAAGCAAAAGAGAAAGACCTATACTTTGAGTAAAAAATTTACTGACCATTTATTCAGGAATAATGTACTAATCTTGTGATAACTTTGGGGTTTCATAACGTCCTCTCCCCTCAAATCCGTCCCCCACACTGGGTGCCGCAGCCTGGAGGTGTGGAGACTCATGAGGAACAGCCGCAGGGCATCAGGCCTCCGTCAGCCCTGGCTTGGATCGTGACAGTGGTGGAGGAAATATGGAGAAGGAGGTGAGAGGTGGCTCAGAGGCAGAATCCACAGGACTCAGTTAACAACCGGAAGTGGGAGGTGAGACCAAGGACAGGTAGGCGACGGTAAGTCCTCAGTTCTGATTTGGGTGATGGGGTAGACAGATGGCATGGCCATTTCTGTGGAGAAGAGTTATAGAAAGAGGGGCATATTTGCGGAGCAAAGGTGATAGTTCAGTTTTGGACACGTTGAATTTGGGGTGAGACATCCAAATGTAGACGTTCAGGAAATAGTTCAAGATATTAAGTTTAACCCCATTTTAGTAGACTGTGTTATTGTCAAATATGTGCTGTTCCTTCCTACAGCGCCCTTTCCTATCGGGCCCGTCCCTGAGGAGAATCGTAATTCTCACCCCATTGACACTGGACTTGTCCATGTGACTCACTTTGGCCAAAAAAAAATATGAAAGAAATGATATGTGTTATTTCCAAGCAAAAACTTTAATAGCCAAACCATGGGTCTCCCTTGGTTGTTTTCTCTCTGCCATGAGACTGGCATGTTCCAGGAATGATCCAGGAAAATGATCCAGGAAAAAAGGAGAGCTGGAGCAGAGCTGCAGCCCATCCAAGACAGCAAGAAATAAATCTTTGTTGTTGCAAGCCCTTCACACTTGAGGGTGCGTTGTCACAGTAGGCAAGCTTAGGCTAGCTAAACAGTACACCCACTCTCTCATTTTATGGGGAAGAAAAGGAGACCCAGGAAAAGAAATTGGCAAAGGAATAGAAAAAAAGATTATCTCAGGCTTTCAAACCTTAGTAATATTTTTTGTCATGTCCATGCAGAAGTTCTCACGTCAACAGTCTTTGTGTTCCTTGAAACTAATATATTAGAGTTGAAGACCTTGGTAGCATGGCCAGTTTCCTTTTCTTTATAAGTAAAATATCATTTTCTTTTCCTCTGCAGAGATTTCATCTGTAGCTTGTTTTTTCTGTCTCCGTTTAAAGGTTCCTGTCTAGCATCAAAGCCCATTAACATGAGATTTCTTTCCCACCAATTTCTCTCTGAGCTCCACAATACTGACTTTATACACAAAAATTTTACTTGGAGTTAAGGCCAGATGTGGGAAATTTTAAGACAAAAAGCCATTTGAAAATATTTTTATAAAGGAGGAAAGAGCACAGGACCAGAAGTTAAAAGATCTGAGTTTTACTCCCACCTGAGCTGCAAAATGGCTGTGTGACCTTGAATAGTTCACTTCACTTCTCTGGGCCCCAGTTCCCTCTCTACCACAGAGGAATAAGATATGCTATGCCTATTTCTAAGGTTTATTTGAAGATAAAACAAGAGTCTATTTGTAGATGTCCTTAGAAAGGCTGAATGTTGAAAGAGTAGATGTGTGGGAGGTGGGGACCCAGAGGATTAAGTATTGCCAAATAACTTTGGAAAAAGCAGCCTCTTGGCACAGATTAAAACCCCACCTGCCTGTGAAAGCATATGCACCATGCCAGGCCAGTAGGCAGAAGTTTGGATGGAGGAAAAAGATTTTTAAAAGTGCTTCCAGTATTTGAGTTTCCCAAAGAGTAGGATTTCTGGCCCGAGTTTCAAGGGAGCAGAGTTGCTGGGGTCTATTCCACTGTGGTGGTGATAGTGGTGGTATTGTGGTTAGTGCTGTGGATAGTGGTGGTGGCAGTGGTTGTGGTGTTTGCAGTGGTGGTGGAAGTGGTGGTATTGGTGTCGACACTGGTGCTAAACTCTTGCATTTAGAACAATATATTACAGATCTCATAAGACCTTCACAATGATCTAGTTGTAGACTGCTGTTGTGTTTATAGAAGAGACGACCTTCATAGAGACGTCTTTCTAGGAGAAACTGAGTCTTAGGGAGGTTAAAAGATAAAAAGTGAAGACCCAAGAATAACTTCCGAGGGAGAGAATGACATCGCCGCAGGCACACTTTAAAAGCTGGAGGGTGGGTTGGAGGGAGCAAAGTGAAGGGAGAGAGGCCAGGAGATGGGAAACTATCACGACTGCCCAAAGGAAAACGATTAGAACCTGGACCGTGCAGACAACCTGGGAACGAACTGGAAATCTTGTAAAGATAGGCCATTTGCCCAAGGTCATGTGGCAAATTAGTGAAAAAAGAGGCCTGGAACCCAGGTCTTGAGCTCCAAGCCCAGTGCTCTTTCTCTTATTTCATATTCCTGCCTAATACCAAATGTTCCTCATAAGGTAAATGGAAATTTACACTTAACAAAGCCTTGAACCTTGAAGGAAAATTTTAAAAGAAGAAATGCATTGATAAGTGGACTCAGAAAATGGCCATGTGAAATGGGTTCCACACCATTAAACAAACCTGTCGGGGCTGGACTTGGGCCCTGCGCCTTTCTTTCTCCCTCTCCCACACTGTCCTCTTCAAGAGAAACACTGAGAATGCACCAAGAGAGTTCTAGGCAAGAGAGCTGGAGGCATTAAATTAGTGGGAGTGTCTGTGTTTCAATAAAACTGTATTTACAAAAATAAGGAGTGGCCTGGATTTGGCCCAAGTAGCACAGTTAGCAGACTCCTGATTTCGAATAAAGGTGTTCATCAATGCAGTAGCTAAAATGGTGAAAGATCAGAGTCAATGCTAGGGAAAGAATCAGCATTTGGTCACCATGTCAACACCGTGGCTAACGTTTTAGCAGCTATAACACAGCCATCTTACGGAATACACTAGGGCTATTAAAACGAAGAGTACGGAGTCTGCAGCACTGCATTGACCATTGGCTCCCTGCCAGGCACTGTTCTAGGCATTTGATATGAAATAACTCACTTACTCCTCCCTACTATACCTATGAGGTAGGCAGTGTTAGGTATCCGCAGTTTTCGCACGCTTTCATTGTGCTGGTATAGCTCCTGGGACGTACACACGGGTAGAGGGGGAAAAGAGCCCCCTGCAGGACACAGAGTGCTCACAGACAAAGGGACCCGACCAAATCCAATCCTTTGCCACTGGGCTGGCTCATTCCTAGACCCTTTTCTTCTTTGGACGGACTCCTTAGTAAACATGCTGCCATCAAATTCTAATAATTTCCAAAAACTGAAGGATTCAAAATTTCCCAAAGCTGAATTGCCATTTTTATTCAGTTTCTATTTCACTAGGAAACATTTAAAGCCTGAACTCCTCCCCCATTGTACAGACTTCCCAGACTTCCCAGAGGGAGAGTGAAGGTGGCCCATGTGTGGTCTCAAGCTGTCTCCATTTTTCACCGTAACTGGCTCTCTGGCTGGCCAGAAGGAGAGCATAGTCAGGAAGACTGCGATCCATTCCGGCCCCAGCACTTTCTCGCTGGGTGACTTTGAACCTCCCACTCAACCTCCCTGGATGTTGATTTCCTTATCTGTTAAACGGGAGCATGAAACTGGATCATACCCACGCTATTTTTCAGCTCGAAAATTTGATGTCCACGTTCAAAAAGGGGGGAGGGGCGAACCAAAATTTGAGAGAATGGGATTCCAGTCTGGGCTCTGCCACCACCTAGTTCTATAACCTTAAACAAATCCTGGGCCTCAGTTTTCCCAAAAGATAACAGAATAATAGCTGCTAACTCTTAAATAAATTACTGTGTAAGAGGCACTGATCTAAGCTATCAATCTATGCATTGAAGTCCTTACAACACTACAAGGTAGATATCCATCATCCGGCGTATCTACAGGTGAGGGAACCACGGTACAGAGAGATTAGGGAATGGGCCCAAAAGTCACACAGCTAGGAACAGATGGAGCTGGGTCTGAGCCCGGGACATCTGGCCCCCGAGTCCATACATTTAAGCATGTCCTTAGAATGTCTCTGAAAGAGCTGAATTAGATAACCTCTAAGGACTCCTCTGGCTTGAACAGTCTGTGGTCTATGATACTAAATCATTTTGCACCACATTTTACCATTTTCCCTTCTCTGTGTCAGCCAGTCCTCTGTCTCTCTCACCTCTCATGAACCTCTATGCCATCCAACATCCCTATGTGGTTATGAGGACATTCTCTGTGGCTGGAGAAGAAAAGACAGCCGATTCTGTGCCATTCAGCTCCACAGGAGCCAGGTGAGAGGCAGAGAATCCACATCCACGTAGACAGACACGGGGCCCAGGCCTCTCTTTGCCGAGCGGGCCTCGGTGACAGAAGATAACACATCTGAGATCCGCACCCGTCCCGTCCTGGGGTAGAGGCCGCTCCTTCATCCCCACTACCAGCCCAGATTTCTAACAAAGACGTTATATTTGTATTAAGCAAGAAAGTTTCGGCTGCCAACTGAGTGCTAGGCCCCTTCCTGGGAGCTGGGATAAATAGGAGTGAATGAATAGATCTAGTTTCCGCCCCCATGGAGCTTGTAGTGATCAGGGGAAAGAAACAAGCCACGGCATCTTCATGGGGGCTAGAGCAGGAGGGCTGAGGAACTGAGGGGGTGGTGATGAACAGTAGCAAGGTGGTGGCAGGAAAGAATCAGGAGGAGAAAGAAAAATCCAGACTGAGGAGAAAGTGTGGCGTACTCAAAGAGTAGGAGCAGAGTCAGGCCTGCCTCCATCTCTGTGGAGCAACAGCTGTGTGCTGGACGCTGATGCGGTTCACCTCGTTCATTCGTCAAAGCAATCCTAAAAGGTCAGCGTTGTCTTCCCGGCTCCACAACCGACAAGCTGAGCACCAAGACCAAGAGCCCCGCGTGCAGCTGCCACGGGCCGCCTGGGGCGGAGCAGCTTTGATCCCAGGCGAGGCAAGGGAGGAACCAGGGACCAAAGTGCGGCCCCGGGGCCAAGCCCCCACATCCCGAACAAGCATTTAGAAACTTTTAGAACAATCTGACAGAATACTTTTTATATGTCTGTTGAATTTCATAATAAGAAACTCAGGTTTATAGTTTGTATGGTTTTTTTTCACTATATTTCTTCATTAAGTCATTTTTATTGAATTTTATAAAAGTATTGGTCCATGACAGATTGAAATTTTTAAAAACTAGTTTGAGATGGTGAGAAGTGCTCCTCTCCAGAAAAGGCCTGGATTCGAAGTCCAGAGCCCAGACCGTGGTCTGTCAGCTTAGCCAGCGCCCCCCTGCCCCCCAGGCACCCTCGGCAGGCCAGTGAGCCTCCTTGGACGAGGTACAGCATGCTCAAAATGGGAGGAAATAAAATCAAGATTATCTACTTGACTCCCTTTTTATTATTTTCATCATTTTATGAAGGAGACTAGAAAAGACAGCTGAAGGCAATTATTTTCTCTGACTTTAAAGAAAGTCACAGACTACAAATAAACAAGATGAAGACTCAGCTCTCTTTTGCAAGGAGCATGACCCAGCTTCTCCCAGAGCCCAGGAGGGTCCGCACTGCCCGTCCAGCAATCCGGCGCTCTGGGGCCGCCCCAGGCCAGCCTCCACCCAGGCTCACGTGAAAGAGGTGCGGAATTTGTTCCTCGGCCAAATGCTATCCCTCAAGCTCGTGTTTCCTCCACCAAGAACTTGAAAGCACTTCCCACCCCACCAGGGTTTGGAATCATCCAATTTCCTAGTGGAGAAACTGGGGAAAAGTCAGATCCTGACCTCTAATATTCTGGTTTTAAATATGCAGAAATTGAGGCCCCCACGATGAGAAGGGACCTGCTCAGGACGGGACCCAGGTCTCTTGTCTCTCAAAGACAGGTTCCCTTTCACTTCCTCCATTATAGCTCCCTGCCCCGAGTCACGTCTCTTTCCCCCATTACACGTTTGTGTCCGGAAGGATCCTAGCATCGTGGCTCTGAGTTCATTTTTCACTCTGACATTCCTCAGGCAGGTAATTTTATTTCCATTGCCCTGAGGGAAGGAATTCATAAAGCATGTGGCCTGCAGTTTAAAGAGAGTGGCACAAGGAAAACAGACCCCCCACCTCCCTCACCCCCACCCCCCACGCCCTGCCCAACCATTTCTCATCTTGTCTTACAGCCCAAGCTAAGTACGAGTCTACATGAAAGAAGAAACCTTCGCTGGTGTTTTTTAAGTTACGTGCAGCCAAGGGCGACAGCTGCCTGCAGTTGGGGTTGG
This sequence comes from Equus asinus, assembly GCF_041296235.1. Classification (NCBI taxonomy): domain Eukaryota; kingdom Metazoa; phylum Chordata; class Mammalia; order Perissodactyla; family Equidae; genus Equus; species Equus asinus. The sequence continues at coordinate 69,094,820 of NC_091794.1, forward strand.
CTTGCACGTCTGTTATGTAAAACCAGGCCGGTGAGCTGTATTTTGTCCCCTGCCCCAACAACTTCCAAGAGCCCTTTGCCCTTTTCTTTTCTTTTTTTTTTTTTTTGGCCTTAAAAAAAAGCAGAAGGCAAAAATCCTAACTCAACCCCAAACGAGGGCTTTTCCTCCCTTCAAACAAGTATTTCAGGGTTTCCTTTGCCCAAACCGGGATATTTCAAGTTCCTCCTTTATCATCCCAGCCAACCATTTTGCACCTGAAATTTCCTACCGCTCCCTCCTTAAAGGGCTTACCTCAGCGTCTCAGGGATAAGCTCACATTAGCACGGAAGCTTTGATGCCTTGCCCATGGAGAGAGCCAGAAGCACCCGGATTTTCCAAACAGCTGGCCAAACTCAACAATCATTATTTTATTTGCTAATTTTAAAACTGATTTTGCACACACACTCACACACACTTCTATACCTCAAAGCCTTCCTCTTTAAAAGGAAGGAACAGAAACACAGCAGAAAATCCTGTCTTAGAAGTAGGGGTTTAAAGTGTGGATCAGCCAGGCTGGGGGACCAGTCCCATTTCTGCCACTGAGTAGCGGTGTGACCTTGGTCAGTTAACTGAACCCCCCAGGTCTCAGATTTTGAAAATAACAGCACCCATCTCATGAGGTGCTCTGAAGAACAATGAAAATTATCCATGTAAAATGCTCAGCACAGCCCTGGCATAGCTGACATTTATTGCACACTTATTACAATTATTAATACGATATGATATGCTATATGGTATATGATACGTGAAGTACAACTCATGCTGTGACCATGAGAATCATTTTGAGCCACCAAGCATGAGCTCTGTGAGGAGAAGAATTTCAAGAGTCTTTTGCTTCCCTCTCTCCATTGCCTGGAACAACGTCTGGCTCAAGAAGGCACTGAATAAATATTTGCTAATAAGTGAAGACTGGGTGTTAGAAAGAACCTTAAAGATGATCTGCTCTGAATCAGGTTCTTAGAATTATACCAAGATATTAGCCATTTTAGTTCATTTGCTTTTGTACATTTAAAAGTTACTTTTATGACTTACAAGTTTTCCAAATGGACATGCATTCATTCTTTTCTATTTTTATTTTTATTCTCTGTGTCTATAAATTGCTCCTGATTCCATAACCATAGACGTCTACCATTATCCATTTCTTCTTTCTACTCAGAGACTTTTTTTTTCTTTTTGAGGAAGATTAGCCCTGAGCTAACAGCTGCTGCCAATCCTCCTCTTTTTGCTGGGGAAGACTAGTCCTGAGCTAACATCTGTGCCCATCTTCCTCTACTTTATATGTGGGACGCCTACCACAGCATGGCTTGCCAGGCCGTGCCATGTCCGCACCCGGGATCCGAACCAGCGAACCCCGGGCCGCTGAAGGGGAACGTGGGAACTTAACCGCCACGCCACCGGGCCGGCCCCTCAGAGACATTTTTGATACGTGATACAAGACACTCTTTCCCAGAGGTGAAGCCACACAGATAAGCCTTTTCTTCAACTTTGGTTGGAAGTCTTATCGATCTGGTGGGGTCATATCGTCAGACATGAGATAATCTATTGTTTCCCTTCCCATTATTTCTTAAACTATAAATAATGTGTTGTGTTCCCTCATTTTTAATTTATCAGCTTGAGAAGCAAAATCTTTCAAAACATAAGCTCCATTCTGGGATTATAATAGATGAGGTCTTTATTGATGAAAAGTTAGGGAACCCCTGAAACAGGTCTAGTGCCTAATGGTTAGGGAAAGGTAATTAATGTCCGTAAATGCTTATTAACTACTTTAATCCAATTAATCTTCAGAAGAGTCTATAGAGCCAGCTAGGAACCTCAATCAGTTACTGCAGTGTGTGATCAAAAATACATATTCGGTCTTCGCCCCCAGTTCCTGGAACTTTAAAGTCCCTTGGAATTTCCTGAGTCATAGGAGTATCTTTTGATATTCATGGTGAGCTTCTTCACACCACACCTGAGTTTCTGCAAGCAAGATGACTCACGTTGAGCCCTTAGACGGTTTCAAGGGAGAGGTTAGCCGCACACTTGATTAGAGGGTTGGAACCTTCAGCCTCACCCTCCAACCTCCAGGGAGGGGAGAGGGGCTGGAGACTGAATTCAATCACCAATTCTCAATGATTTAATCAACCATGCCTACAGAAGGAAGCCTCCATAGAAACCCTTGAACAAGGAAATTTGAGAAGCTTCTGGGTTGATGAATATTTGGAAGAGCTCCACCACCCCCAGCCCTGACCTTGCCCCATGCTTCTCTTTCATTGGCTGTTCTGAGTTGTACGCTTTATAACAAAATGGTAATTATAAATATAGCACTTTCCTGTGTTCTGTGAGTGGTTCTAGTGAATTATTGGACCTGGGGTGATGAGCGTGGGAACCTCTGAAACTGTAGCCAAGTTGGACAGAAGTACAGGTAGCCTGAGGACCTGGGACTTGCTACTGGCATCTGAAAGCAGGGAAGTCTTGTAGGACTGAGCCCTAAAACCTGGGGAGTCTGACACTAACTCCGGGTAGTTAGTGTGAGAACAGGATTGAATTGTAGGATGTCCAGTTGGTGTTGGAAAGATCCAGGTATTTCATCTATTAAAGGGAAAAATAAGGCTCAAAGGAAAACGAAAGCCCCCAATGTCACATCTCCTTTTTTCTCTCCATGTATTTCCTAAGACAACTGCCTTTCTTAGAGTCAACTTCAGGTCCATCTTCCCCACACCATACTCAATTCTTCCTATCAAGAAGGAATGATTCACCTCCTAGCTGAGCAGTCTGACTCTCCTTGGTCCACATTTCTAGACCAGGTGGGGCTAAGAGCCGTGACCTGCAGTTCTTGCTACTGGAACCAGCTGGTTGAGAAGGTATTAGATGCTTCTTGCAGCATGCTGTGTATGTGTCCATCCCTTCTACAGACTCACTCTCTCTTCAATGTACCATCCAAAGTTCTGTTCTTCGGGAAATTAACGGGAAGTCTATTTGGCTTCAGGTCGAAGCCCTGCCATCCAATGCAACACCGCTAACAATGAAGCCAGAACTTTCACCTCCATCCGGCTCGAGTTTATTTCAGAATTGGTTCAAAACTTGCACGGAAAGTGAAAATTATCCCTCTAAACCCCTATCCATGAGGTTTTGCTTTCAACTATAATCCCAAAGCCTCTTCTCCTTCTATTATTGAACATAGTCTCATAACACTGGGACAAAAGACTTAGGGAGAAAAGAATGAATACACATATGAGCATTTTTTTTCTATTTGTAGCCTAGAACATTATTAAGATTGTGTAAGAGAAAGAGATGGTCTCCGTATTCTATCCAAACCAGTTCACATGGCTTGAAAATTTTGTAATATTTCCTGGAAATACTTTTTGTCAAGAGAAAACTCACCACGGATAGTGCCAGCATATGTTTCCATGTGTTGTTTTATATGTTTTATCCTTGCTTCAATTACCGAAATAGCCCTTTTAAAAGTCAGGAAGCGTGCATAAAACTGTGTGTGTAGGACGATAATTTTTCTTGAGGTTTATTTCATCTAAAAATAAAATCCACCATGCAGCAAAGGAAATGACCCGATTAAAGACAACCCTTCTCTCCTCTCAGGTCTTTTCATAACTGTGGAACTAAAATTTCCAAAGCGTCATTTTGACTGTCTTCCTACATCATCGACATTTGTTGACTAAAAACAGTTATTAGCAGCCAAATGTGAGAGGGAAAATGCCAAGGGTGTCCTTTTCTCTCCCACGTGAGTCTACCCACTGACCAGCAGGTCGTCTCTGTTCCTTTGTAATTTCGGAAAGATGAACTTTAGTTGAAATCCTTTGTTTCCTGAATGGCCATTATTCCTGCCTCACTGGATTTCTAAAATTTTCATCTTCTGCCCAGGTGTGTTTAATCAGATTATTAAGCCCCTCACACCAAGACCACCGGTAAAACAAGGACCAGAAGCCGTCATTTACTACCTATAAATTCCCTTGCCTAAGCCCCAGGTCAACCAGCAAGATAGACATTTTTATCCACATTTTACAAATAAAGAACTAAAATTCAGAGATGCCAAAAGATACGCGGCCTTTACAGGTCACAAAAGCTAGCGGATGGCTGAGAAGGGACTAAAATCTAGCCTGGCCGGCTGCAGAGCCGTTGTCGTTAACAAACCACACACTCCGGGAGGACTCTCCAGAGCTGGAAGCCAAAGGGAGCATGCGCGGGTGGGGCCGACCCGTGAGCCGTGGCCATGGACTCAGCAAACGTTAGCGAACGCACATGACATAGAGTCCTGTGTTTTGTTTTAAAGTGAAGCCATCTGAAGCGGCCTCATTTCCTCCTGTAAAGCAAGTTTTCGGGAGAAAAAAAGATCTGAAAGGCCGCAAGGCATTGATACGGTTCGTGGTTTTCCATGTTATCAGCTGCCGATTGGAAAAAGAGAAAGGAACCCCGCTCCCTTGGAGTTGTGGCCCTGCCTCCAGCCAGCACCTCACTGCTCACAGCAGCAAGGGAGCTGACAGGTCGGAAACCCTCTCAGCCTCTGCTCCTAGGGCGCGGTAGAATTGCTGTGGAAAAGCACCAGAAGGTTCTGTGTTCTGGAAGACCCGGGGTGGGGGTGGGGGGTTGTCCCAGCCTGACGCCCCGAGCTTCCTTCTCAGACCCCTTCCAGCAGTAGAGTAATTAGATGGAGGAGAATATGCCTCAGGAAGCTCTGTCCCCAGAGGCCAGCCCAGACTTGGTTAAAGACAGCTGCTCTGATCATTAAAATGAAATAGGACATGTAACCAGATTATGGGGAAATTATTGCTATTAACAGCAATAATTACCCTGTGTTCAAGTAGCTTCCTGAAATAAAAAAAACATCAAAGCAGAAGCTTTCAATTACTTTGCTTAGCACCCTGCATGAACCCTTTGGGTATGTGTGTGTTGGTGATACATCAGAGAGGGGGCTGGAGTGAGGGATGGGGGAAGGACGGTGCATGTGTGTGCACTCATGTGCGCATGTTCACGGGAGGAATGGAGAATGCAGGAATATTCTGTGCTTTACTGAATATATATTGTGAATTGTGTGAATACCTATTTTCATTAAGACAAAAAAAAAAAAAATAGTACTTGTAGTGTGCCAGGTTCTGTCAAGGGTACTGTGGATACAAACCCACGTAAGACCGAGTCTCAGCTACCCAGAAACTCAGGTCTGGAGCAGGAGGCAGACGTGTAAAGAGATCCTATAACACGGCATGGTCAGTGCTGTGCTAGAGGGAGGCGTGGGTGGCCTCAGCAGCACGTGGAGCAAGCCTCAGTCCTCCTGGCAGGGGATGCAGGAAGGTAGACTTCCTGAAGGAAGCAATGCCTAAGCCGCATCTTGAAGGATGTGTCGGATGGAAAAGGTAGGATGGGCAGGGCTTCTGAGCAGAGGGTCCAGTACAACTGAAGGTGGAGGGTTTGAAACAAACAGCTGTAATTATCTCAGTCACTGGAGAGGAGACCGCAGATGGACAGGTAACAGACAAAGGGCACAAATCCATGGAGAATTCTAAGCAGGGGAGGGAGTGTTTGAGAGAGACAACTCTGGTCCAAGTGTGAGGCTGACAGAGACCAGACTCAGAGAGAAGATGTTAGAAGGCTGCAGAAAGAAACATGCTAGAAAAGAGGGAGCCCTGAACATTTGGACCAGAGGGCATGGGTGACAGAAATCTTTAAGAATTCAAGACTTGTAAGATGTGGTCAGTGGATGGATACGGGCAGGGGTGATATTCAAAAGGTCCGACACCCAGAACTGCACAGGCACTGGCCAATCAGAATGGACACCATCCAAAAACAACTGCCAGATCCAGGCCATGCATCCAGGCTGGTAGCAGCCCTGGGCAGGGTTTGTAAACGCTCTTCCATCCAGGTCACCCTGCTGGTGAGCTCGCCAGTGTGACGCATGTCGTTTTCACTAGCATTTCTTCTCTCCCCTGCTGTGCTAGATTGATTGCGTTAGTGGCCTCCCTTGTTTACTCCTCCCCATCATTTTGGACTTTGGAGTTCCTCCCATAAAGGCAGCGTCCATTCCCCACCCCATGTGACTCACTTTAACCAGCATAAGCAGGTGGAAGTTCTGGTGTGCTGGTTCTGAGCCCAGGCCACCGGGCCCTACTCGTTTCCTCCTGCTCACTCACACCACTGCCATTGTCCTAAGGCCATGCCTGGGCTAGCCTGCTGAAGAATGAGAGGCACACCCAGCAGGGCAGTCACCCCAAGGACCCTAGCTGAGGACATGCTGGATCAGCTGTCAGTCAGCCAATCCCCAGACGTGTGAGCAAGCCCAGACGAGATCAGCAGAGCTGCCCAACTGATCTCCTGCTAACTCCAACTCCTGACAGATAAATGCTTGTTGTTTGCGCCGAAGTTTTGTGGTTGGTTGTGACACACCATTAATATGCAATAGATGATAGATACACCCTCCCTTCTGACCCCTTCTGTTCACAGTCCTCGTGTGCATACCTCTTTTACAAAACAGACAGTGTGTCATCCAACTCTCTTATCAGCATTCTTAGCATAAAGGTATCAAAAATATTTAACAGGGAAAACACCTGAAAATAAATCTGCAGGTGGGTTTACAGGTTGAGTCTCGCACCATCCTGAGTTTCACAACCTGAAATTAAACACCCACCTGGCGCAAGGGGTGCTGGAAACTCCTGGCGGCCTGCATGATGGGTGCCCCGGTACAGCTAGGAGCAGCCTGGGACGCAGCTCCCTGAAGGCAGGCAGGCCATCAGAGGGCGCTCCTCCCCCCACGAAAGGAAGGAAGGAGTGAGGAGAGCGGCCGGGAAGTTGGTCTAGCTGGAGGCCCTCCACATGGAAAGGTGACAGGCAAGGACAATGTGCCCCGTGACATCCTAGCAGTGTTTTCTTGCCTCAGATCACAGCAGACTTTCCAGTGATGCTGCTGCTGATGTTGCCTGGGGCCGTGGCATCCTCCCTTCTCCCTGACAGCAGCCGTGCACCCAGCAGCAAGATTCGCTTGCTTCCAGTCCTGCTGTCCGCGGAAGACTCTCCTCACGTAATGCAGCCACAGGTGTGCAGCTACGCGCATGCGCACACGCACTCCCGCGCGCACAGATACATCCCATATAGCAACTAAGAGGCCTTCCCTCTCGACGGCTTCATAACCCAAACTCTGAGGACCCAGGCCTCCCAGTGAGAGGCCTGCTGGCCGGAGCTGGGCACATCCAGGACAGGTTTGTCGGCTGTGCTGAGAGACCTGTGCTCCGAACTAAGTGAGTCCGGATCCTGCTCCTTTACCTGCGAGTCATTTGTCCTTAGGGAAATCATTCAATGTCTTTGGGCCTGTATTTCCTCACCTATGAGATGGGATGATAACAGAACTCCATAGGTTTGTTGTGAAGCTTAAATTAAATAATTCATGTGCTCAACTCAATTGTATGTTACATAAAAGCGTGTGTATAGGGTGTGTGTCTGCATCTTATCCGGGGGCAGTAGGGGAACTCTGCGGCCTGGCTCCCATGGACCAGCTTGACCGGGCCCTGACCACCCTTTCCCTGCATCTCCTGCACCTCACCGTGCTCTCTAGGCCGCAGGTGTACTGAACACACTTGCTCTCACAAGCCTCCAGGCCTTCCACAATGTTCCCTTTGTCTGTAATACTCTAGCCATCCCCCTCCCCACACACACCCTTAGCCTGGCTAACTGCCACCCATGGATCAGGGTCAGCTAAGTATTATTTTCATTTATTCATTCAACAAATATTTGCTGAGTGTCTACTTAGTGCCTGTATTAGTTTGCTAGGGCTGCCATAACAAAGTACCACAGACTGAGGGGCTTAAACAACAGAGGTTGATTTTCTCACAGTTTAGAGGCCAGAAGGCCAAGATCAAGGGGTCAACAGGGTTGTCTCTTCCTCTCTCCTTGGCTTGCAGATGGCCGTCTTCTCCCTCAGACTTCACAGGCTCTTTCCTCTGTGCATGCGCATGTCTGTGCCCTAATCTCCTCTTCCTGCAAGGAGACCAGTCATGTTGGATTAGAGCTCACCCATGTGACCTGATTTTACCTTAATTACCTGTAGTTACCTTTAAAAGACCCTATCTCCAAGTGCAGTCACATTCTGAGGTCCTGGGGGTAAGTACTTTGCCATATGAATTGGGGGGAGAGGGGGGGAACCATTCAGCCCATAACCGTGCCAGAATGCCAAGCATTTCCCACTCCCCAAATCCAGATGAGAATACACTTGAAGTACTCCTCTATATCTCCAGTTACATTGGGATCTTTTGTGACTATGTGCTTCTCCAGCAAAATAAATTGTGCCTCCAGCCAGACTCCAGCCCAGGAAGGAAAGTCTCTGCGTTGGTCTTAGTCACTGGGTTCAGATATAACGATGTTCAGATATAATGATGAGCCATAGATGGCAGATGATAATGGATATTTCTTGAGTGAATGACTGTCTTTTGCTGCCATCTCTGCCTGCCAAACCACATCCTCAATAGAAAACATGTCCTAGAAGAATTCTGATAATAATCCCCTGCATTTAAAGAGCCCTTTACAATTAAAAGGGCCTTTACATCCTTTATCTTATTTCCCCTCCTAAGTGGCCCTGTAGTGTAGCTACAATTGTCTTCATTTGGCAGAAGGAGCTACTGAGGCCCAGCAAAAAGAAGCAGCTTGGCCAAGTTCCCTCTGCAACCAAGTAGCTCCAACGGACCTAGGCTACTTCAGAGGATAACCACAGCTTTACAAATTAGAGCAAAATCAATTAAATTTATAGTAAGATTTCCTCCCTCCCTTGAGAATCTTGAAGCTGCCCAGTGACTGGGGAAACTAAGACAAGAAAATGCATCTCGGCCCCCCTGACATCACGCTACGTGTCATCCCATCTTCCAGGGTGACAAGGACTCGATGCATCCTACCTGTTTAAAGGCTACTTTCTTGCTTTAAAATTTGAAAGGCTGAAAATTAGTCTGAACTTCAAACAGCAATTTAAGAGCCTTGCCCTTTCAAGTTGAACATTTCTTTAAGAACAAAAAAATAGTCCAATGCTTGTTGCTTTTGGAATCCAGTTCTTATTACTCATGTTTTTTTCCTCCAAAAGAAAGTCGTTTCACATGTTGGTAATGCCTTTTGGCAGCACTTGTCAAGAGCAGTCAACAAGCACCTCCAGGATCCAGCTTGACCTGGCCGGAGAACGAGGAGCAGGGCCTGGGAACTATGTGCCTTTCTCAAGCAGTCGTTGGAGAGCAGGAGAGTCATCAGAAAGGCTTAAAACAAAGTGAGCTGTGGCCCTGTGTGAAGAGGCACAGCAAGGCTGGAATGCACGGGCTTTGGCACATTTGAACCAGCTTTTGGATCCTGGCTCCACCACTTCCACTGTGTGATTTGGAACAGGTAGCTCAGCTTTCTTAATTTCAGTTTCATCAACTGTCAAATGGAAATTATAGTAAGACATACTTCAAAATATTGTGCAAATTAGCAGATTAATGCACAGAAAACTGTCATCCCAGTGCCTGGCACATTAAATACTAACAGTTGTTGAGAGCTGACCCACAGCATGCCAGCCTGGGGGGAGAGTCAAGGAGAGGGGTCCCACGCCCAGCAATCAGAAGGCTGGGAGGCCCTGAAGCAAAAAAGGGCTCTGCCAGCTGAGCAACCCTCAGCTGCATTTAACACACACAGCCCTGCTGCAGCCCAGAGGGGGCAAGGGAGACCCAGTGGGACTGCACGAGTGGTCGGTGACAATTTGAAGCCCCAACCTGACTGCTCACTGGTCCAGGGGAAAAATTCACAGTCCCACAGCAGCCACCAGGAAAGCCTCTGCTCAGCATTAGTGGAGAGGCCCTTCCCAGAACTCACAAGGCTGGAAGGCCCTGGGGCAGAAGTGGCATAGCTGGGTGAGCTAACCACAGGCTGCAATAGATCCCCGTAGCTCTGCTGCGGCCCATAGTGGACAAGTGAGGTCTTGCAGGACCTGACAGTGGCAGAGCTGTGAGTCTAGGTGAACCTGCTCCTGGCTGCTGTGAAAGCCCATAACACTGCTGCAGATCCTAAGGAGGGAGCATGTCTAGGTGGTCTGTGAGAGAAGGCACCAGCAACCCCTAGGCCCCCTTGCAATTGTCCCCACAACTGATGAGAGCCCCATGGGGCCACTGCGATCATGAGAAGGGGTCCAGGCTCGGTCAGGAACAGCTGACAGGGATCCTGATTGCTGCGCCACCCCCCCCCCACGCCCACCAGTAGAAGCAAGTGGAAGCAGTAACCAAACTCTATCTCTATGCGGAGGCACAAATCCATGCCATGAAGCAGTATGAAAAAATATATTAAATCTCCAGAACAGAAGGAAAATGACAAGTACCCAGAAAACAATCCCAGAAACACAGAAATCTATAACCTAAATGACAATGAATTCAAAATAGCCATCATTAAAAAACTCAATGAGTTAAAAGAGAATACAGATAGACAACTCAATGACTTCAGGAGCTATGTGACAAAAGAGCTTGATACTATAAAGAAGAACCAATAGGAAATGTTGGAGATGAAGATCATAATGGAGGAGATTAAGAAAAATCTGGACTTTCTGAACAGTAGGGTCAATAATATAGAAGACAGAATTAGCAATTTAGAGGATAAGAATATAGAAATGCTGCAGATAGAGGAAGGGAGAGAACTAAGACTAAAAATAAATGAAGAAACTCTCTGAGAAATATCTGACTCAATTAGGAAATGCAACATAAGGATTATATGTATCTCAGAGGGAGAAGAGAAGGAAGAGGGGGCAGAAAGCCTGTTCAGAGAAATAATGGCTGAGAACTTCCCCAACCTGGGGAGAGAGATGGAAATCCATGTGACAGAAGCAAATAGATCTCCAAACTTTATCAATGTAAAAAGGCAAACCCCAAGGCGTATAGTAGCAAAGCTTGCAAAAGTCAACGACAAAGAGAAAATATTAAGGGCAGCAATGCAGAAGAAAATAACCTACACAGGAACGCCCATAAGGCTGTCAACAGATTTCTCAGAAGATACCATACAGGCTAGAAGAGAGTGGAATGATATATTCAAAACTTGGAAGGACAAAAACTGGCAGCCAAGAATACTCTATCCAGTGAAAATATCCTTCAAATATGATGGAGAAATAAAAACTCTCACAGATAAAGAAAGTTAAGGGAGTTCATTGGCACAAGACCCCCCCCCCACAAGAAATGCTCAGGAAGACCCTCATACCTGAAAAAATAAAAAAATGAAAGGGGTTGCAAAACCCAGAGCAAAGGAGATAAGTAGAAAGACAAAATCAGAAAGTTGCAGCTCTCCATCAGAACAGGTTAGCAAAGGCTAAGTATAACATTAAAGATAAAAGGAAGGGAAACACCGAGAATAAATATAATCTTGTCATTTTAACCACAAACTCACGACACAACAAGGAAGAAAAAACAATGTGACAATAACAACCTAGAAGGGGAAGAGGAAAGAGATGGAATGGCTTAATCTAAGGAAATAAGATGCTATCAGAAAATGGACTATCTCATCTCTGAGATGTTTTACACAAACCATATGGTAACCACTAAACAAATAACAAGAATAAAGACATAAATTACAAATAAGAAGGAAGCCAATATAGAAAATTACCTACCTGAACTGGTAGTCCAAAAATCATGGTACAGGAAACAAAGGAAATGCAAGAGAACTGGGAAACAAGCAATAAAATGGCAGCATTAAGCCCCCACATTTCAATAATCACTCTAAATGTAAATGGATTGAGCTCTCTAATCAAAAGACACAGAGCAGCAGGATGTATTAAAGACCAAGACCCAACAATATGCTGCCTCCAGAAAACACACCTCAGCCCTAAAGACAAACACAGAACCAGAGAGAAGGGATGGAAGACGATACTCCAAGCTAATAATGAACATAAGAAAGTAGGTGTTGCCATACTTATATCAGACAAAGTAGACTTCAAAACAAAACAGATAAAGAGAGACAAAGAAGGGCAGTTCATAAGGGTAAAAGGGACACTCCACCAAGAAGACATAACACTTATAAATATATATATGAACCCAACACAGGAGCACCAAAGTATGTAAAGCAACTATTAACAAAACTAAAAGGAGATGTCGACAACAATACCATAATAGTAGGGGACCTCAACACCCCACTAACACCAATGGATAGATCATCCAGACAGAAATTCAACAAGGAAATTGTAGAATTAAATGAAAAACTAGACAAGATGGATTTAGTAGATATATACAGAACACTCCATCCAAAAACAGCAGGTTACACATTCTTCTCAAGTGCACATGGAAAATTCTCAAGGATAGACCATATCTTGGGAAACAAAGCAAGCCTCAACAAATTCAAGAGCGTTGAAATAATATCAAGCATCTTTTCTGACCATAATGCTATGAAACTAGAAATCAACTACAAGAATAAAGCTGGGAAAGGGGCAAAAATGTGGAGATTAAACAACATGCTACTGAACAACCAATAGATCATTGAAGAAATTAAAGAAGAAATCAAATATCGTCTGGAGGCAAAGGAAAATGCAAACCAGTCATACAAGCTCATTTGGGGTGCAGCAAAAGCAGTCCTAAGAGGGAAATTCGTTACAATACAGGCTCAGCTCAATAAACAAGAAAAATCTCAGATAAGCAATCTCCAATGACACCTAACAGAATTAGATAAAGAACAAACAAAGCCCTAAGTCAGTAGAAGGAGGGAAATACTGAAAATTAGAGCAGAAATAAATAAAATTGAAACAAAAAAGACAGTAGAAAGGATCAATGAAACAAAGAGTTGGTTCTTTGAGAAAATAAAATTGGCAATCCCTTAGCCAGGCTCACTAAGAAAAAAAGAGAGAAGACTCAAATAAATAAAATTAGAAGTGAAAGAGGAGGAATCACAACAGATACCACAGAAATACAAAAGATTATAAGAGAATACTATGAAAAACTATATGCCAACAAATTGGACAACCTAGAAGAAATAGATAAATTCTTAGACTCTTACAACCTCCCAAAACTGACGCAGGAAGAAATAGAGAATCTGAATAGACCAATCACAAGTAAAGAAATTGAAACAGTAATCAAAAACCTCCTCAAAAATAAAAGTCCAGGACCACATGGCTTCTCTGGAGAATTCTACCAAACATTTAAAGATTTAATACCTATCCTTCTCAAACTATTCCAGAAAATTGAGGAAGATGGAGCACTCCCTAACACATTCTATGAAGCCAACATCACTCTGATCTCAAAACCAGACAAGGGCAACACAAAGAAGGAAAACTACAGGCCAATATCACTGATGAACATAGATGCAAAAATCCTCAACAAAATTCTGGCAAACCGAATACAGCAATACATTAAAAAGATCATACACCATGATCAAGTGGGATTTATACCAGGGACACAGGGATGGTTCAACATCCATAAGTCAATCAACGTGATACACTACATTAACAAAATGAGAAACAAAAACCACATGATCATCTCAATAAATGCAGAGAAAGAATTCAACAAGATCTAACATCTATTTATGATAAAAAAAAAAATACCTCTCAATTAAATGGGTATAGAAGGAAAGTACCTCAACATAATAAAGGCCATATAAGACAAACCCACAGCTAACATCATACTCAATGGGCAAAAACTGAAAGCCATCCCTCTGAGAACAGGAACAAGACAAGGGTGTCCACTCGTACCACTCTTATTCAACATAGTACTGGAGGTTTTGGCCAGAGCAATTAGGCAAGAAAAAGAAATAAAAGGAATCCAAATAGCCAATGAAGAAGTGAAACTCTCACTGTTTGCAGATGACACGATCTTATATATAGAAAACCCCAAAGAATCCATTGGAAAACTATTAGAAATAACAACTACAGCAAAGTTGCAGGGTATAAAATCAACATATGTAAATCAGTAGCATTTCTATACTCTCACAACAAACTAACAGAAAAAGAACTCAAGAACACAATCCCATTCACAATCGCAACAAAAAGAATAAAATACCTTGGGGTAAATTTAACCAAGGAAGTGAAAGACCTATACAACAAAAACTATAAGACTTTCCTGAAAGAAATTGCTGACAACATAAAGAGATGGAAAGACATTCCATGCACATGGATTGGAAGAATAAACATAATTAAAGTGTCCACACTACCTAAAGCAATCTACAGATTCAACGCTATCCCAATCAGAATCCCAATGACATTCTTTTTTTTTTTTTTTACTTTTTCCATCTTATTTATTTTTTTATTGAGTTATTGATAGGTTACAATCTTGTGAAATTTCAATTGTACATTAATGTTTGTCAGTCATGTTGTAGGTGCACCACTTCACCCTTTGTGCCCAGCCCCCACCCCACCTTTCCCCTGGTATCCACTAAACTGTTCTTGGTCCATAATTTTAAATTCCTCATATGAGTGGAGTCATACACAGATTATCTTTCTCTCGCTGGCTTATTTCACTTAACATAATTCTCTCAAGGTCCATCCATGTTATTGCAAATGGAATGATTTTGTTCTGTTTTGCAGCTGAGTAGTATTCCATTGTATATACGTACCACATCTTCTTTATCCATTCGTCTGTTGATGGGCACTTAGGTTGCTTCCACATCTTGGCTATTGTGAACAGTGCTGCAATAAACATTGGGGTGCACAGGACTTTTGGGATTGCTGACTTCAGGCTCTTTGGATAAATACCCAGTAGTAGGATGGCTGGATCGTATGGTAGTTCTATTTTTAGTTTTTTGAGGAATCTCCATACTGTTTTCCATAGTGGCTGCACCAGTTTGCATTCCCACCAGCAGTGTATGAGGGTTCCTTTTTCTCCGCAACCTCTCCAACATTTGTTGCTATTAGTTTTAGATATTTTTGTCATTCTAACGGGTGTAAGGTGATATCTTAGTGTAGTTTTGATTTGCATTTCCCTGATGATCCACGATGATGAGCATCTTTTCATGTGCCTATTGGCCCCAATGACATTCTTTACAGAAATAGAACAAAGAATCCTAAAATTCATATGGGGCAACAAAAGACCCTGAATCGCTAAAGCAATCCTGAGAAAAAAGAACAAAGCTGGGGGCATCACAATCTCTGACTTCAAAACATACTACAAAGCTCCAGTAATCAAAACAGCATGGTACTGGTACAAAATCAGGTGCACAGATCAATGGAACAGAGTTGAAAGCCTAGGAATAAAAGTACACATCTATGGACAGGTAATCTTCGACAAAGGAGCTGAGAACATACAATGGAGAAAAGAAAGTCTCTTCATCAAATGGTGCTGGGAAAACTGGGAAGCCACATGTAAAAGGATGAAAATTGACCATTCTTTTTCACCATTCACAAAAATAAACTCAAAATGGATCAAAGACCTAAAGATCCATTTTGGACCTAAAGACCTGAAACCATAAGGCTTCTAGAAGAAAATATATGCAGTACACTCTTTGACATCAGTATCAAAAAGATCTTTTCGGACACCATGTCTTCTCAGACAAGAGAAACAATAGAAAGAATAAACAAATGGGACTTCATCAGACTAAAGAGCTTCTTCAAGGCAAGGGAAAACAGGATTGAAAAAAAAACAACCCACCAATTGGGAAGAAATATTTGCAAGTCGTATATCAGACAAAGGGTTAATCTCTATACTATATAAAGAACTCACACAGCTCAACAACAAAAAATCAAACAACCCGATCAAAAAATGGGCAGGTGACATGAACAGACATTTCTCCAAAGAAGATATACGGATGGCCAATAGACACATGAAAAGATGCTCATCATCACTGATCATCAGGGAAATGAAAATCAAAACTACACTAAGATATCACCTTACACCCATTAGAATGGCAAAAACAACCAAAACAAAAAGTGACAAATGTTGGAGAGGTTGTGGAGAAAAAGGAACCCTCATACACTGCTGGTGGGAATGCAAACTGGTGCAGCCACTATGGAAAACAGTATGAACATTTCTCAAAAAATTAAAAATAGAAATACCATATGACCCAGCCATCCCACTACTGGGTATCTATCCAAAGAACTTGAAATCACCAATTCCAAAAGTCCTATGCACTCCTATGTTCATTGCAGCATTATTTACAATAGCCAAGACGTAGAAGCAACCTAAGTGCCCATCAACTGATGATTAGATAAAGAAGATATGGTATATATATACAATGGAATACTACTCAGCCATAAAAAAGGACAAAATCATCCCATTCACAACACCATGGATGGACTTTGAGGGAATTATGTTAAGTGAAATAAGCCAGATAGAGAAGGACAACTCTGTATGACTCCACTCATATGTGGAAGTTAAACATGTAGACAAAGAGAACAGATTAGTGGCTACCAGGGGAAAGGGGGGTGGAGGGTGGGCACAAAGGATGAAGTGATGCACCTACAACACAACTGACAAACAATAATGTACAACTGAAATTTCACAAGGTTGTAAACTATCATAATCTTAATAAAAAGTGAAAAAAAAAAAAAAAAGAAGAAGAAGAAGCAGAAGAGGGGTCCCAGAAGTAATTCCAGCTCCAGTATGGAAGTCCCGTCCAGTCCTTCCTCTCTAATCAGGGTACTCCTGATGGTGGCACTCCTGCTCCCAAAAGACCACAACAGTCTTCCTCCTCGCTCACTCCTGGATCTGCTCCCTGCCAGACTGCTCCTCCCAAAACTCACCCTGTGCATCTCAGATTTCCATCAAACTCCCACCCTACCCCACAGCCTCGTTCCCAATCAGGACTCTTTGGTGCGAGGACAATCGGTCACACTCAAACTAGCTAAAGCAAAATAAAAACTGAAGTGTTAGTAAAGGAAGTACATGGGCATTGCATGGAAACAAAACACAGTTGGACCTCAGACCATCAATAGCTATGTGAGCCTGTTAGAATCAACACTCTCTGCCCTCCAGATTTCTCTGCAAGGTCCCCGTATGTAAATAGCCTAAAATTCAACCACTTACCACTGTTGGACTACATCCTTTGAGTCTCTCTCACGGGACAACCTGGTTGTCCCATCTCCTCCTATATTCAAACTGCCCTTGAATCAGGTGCTGACCTGCACTCCAGTTGGTGGTAGTCAGGAAGGTGGGGTGTATGGCATCAACAAGGCAGATCATTGGGGCCAGCCTGCTGGCATAGTGGTTAAGTTCACATGCTCCACTTTGGCAGTCCAGGGTTCACAGGTTTGGATCCCAGGCACAGACCTACATACCACTCATCAAGCCATGCTGTGTCAGTGTCCCACATACAAAGTGGAGGAGGATTGGCACAGACATTAACTGAGTGACAATCTTCTTCACAAAAAAACAAAACAAAACAAGGCAGGCCATGCCCCCTCCTTTAACGGAAGCTTCAGAAGAGGTTTAATGCTAAGAGAACAGGTGATGAACTGTCATGACATCAGCTGTTTTGACATGAAGCTATTACTCTGTGTCCGGTTTTCACTTACAGGGCTGGGCAGGTCTGTTGGGAAGAGGGAAAGAAGAAAACCCTAGGAAAGGGGTGCTGGAATTTGGGTTCACTGGCAGGCAACAAGAGGCAGTGTAATCATGTAGATAACCAGAATTACTGTCTAGAGGCCCTGGGGTCAGCACCAAGGAAGTGGGGTCCAGTGTCAAATCAGCCGAGTGAGGCAGGGCAAGTAGAAGAACTTTGTCAAGGTCAGAGACCCAGAGGATCAGAAGCAGCTTGGAACCAGGTATGAATATAGGTCAAAAAACATACAGAACTAAGATAGGGAATGGCACATGTCACTGAATCTTAGGAGGGATTTGCATTGCCTTACCAGGGTGGGTAGGCCACTTTAAGCTGGCTGTTAGGAGCAGGTTACCCATTTCACTCCCACGGTCACTACATACCAGGCTCCTGCTCTCATCCTACTGTGAGGAAAGTACCTTCCTCTCCTATGTGGTAAACTTCGGATTTTTCTGGTACCCAATAGCATCTTTAGTGGCTCTCTCCTCTTTTAACTCGATTTCGTCTTTCGGTTCCCCACAGTCCCTGTCTCCCTTGGAACTTCACACAATTCCCTGAACTCATACCAGAAGACAAGATGAAAGATCCTGAAATGAACTTTACTCACTCCATTGCTCCCCACTGACCACCAACTTGTGTTGAAGGCCAACTTTATGCACCAACTTGCTCCCCTTGAAGTGAGTTCCTTTTCTAGGCAGTATTGACAGTTCCCAGCAGGATATCAAGTTGTCATTATTCCATTATTTCTCACTAAAAGGGATCCTGCTCCTGGGATCAGCATCAGACCTAATGGCTCCAGTCATTGTCTCTCCTAAGAGGCCCATTAAGACCTTTTGTAAATAGCATCCCAGTTGCCCCTGGACACTGAGCCTCCCTGTTTGTCCAACACTTCACACCTGGCCTCTTCCCAGCCCCGTTCCTGGATCTTACAGAGCATCCAGGCTCCCTTCATCTCCTCTTTGACTAATTAATTTATTTAATGAGAATGTTTACCTAGGATCTACTCTGTGCCAGGCACTCTGTACATTGACAGAATTTTTACTTTAGTTTCCAAGAGTTTACACTCTGGTGTAAAGATAAGACCGGTAAATCAACAATTACAATAAAATGTGATACAAATGCTTAGATTATGGGCAGGAGGATGCAGTGAGAATAAGGAAGAATGGAACTTATCCCGGGCTGGGGGAGTCATGGAAGGCTTCCAGGAGGAGGAGACACAAACAGAATTTTGAAGAGTCATACTGAGCTGACTACCTGAAGAAGAATGGAAAGGGAGAGGATGCAGAGAGAGAGAGCATTCCAGACAGAAGAACTCTACGCTCAAAGTGAAGGACTGGAAATGGAGTGTTGTGTTTAAAGAACTACATAATTTTCCAGTTGCATGGCATTCTTCCACATGAGTCTACAGTCTGAGAGGTAAGATTAGAGACAAAGCAGAAGCAGGGCCTGAGGAGTAACTACTCAAGCTGAGGAGTTTTGTGGAGCTATCTGTTGATTTTAAGTAGGAGAGACCCATGTTGAGAGAGCTCAACAGAGGACAGACATATAGTCCTGGCTTCCTCTGAATGCCACCCTGGGAGGTCACCCTTCCACCCACCCAGATCCACTGCAGGACATCTGGAGAGAAGTGCCCATCCATGAGCCAGAGAAGGCAGGGGCCTGGGGAGACATGATTGGGGGCAGGGGAAGGAATAGTTTGACCTCTCAAATGACTTTGCAGTCTCTACTTTCCTGAGCACAGCAAAGAAAAATAAATCACCCCTCAAATGGCAGGGGCCAGGGCTTGCAGCATGATTGTCTAATTAGGTGTAAGATTACACCACAGGTCTGGTTACTGGAGCCCACAGGGATCAAATCCAACAGCATCAGACCAGACAAGAATAAGCGAGACCTCCGAATGAAAGCAGGAGAGATAGAAAAGCCTGCAACCACCCCCTCTTCACCCCACAGCCACCAATTTGAATAGCCAGATAATGAGGGATTTAGAAAGAGGAAAATAAATGATCTGCTAAGATTTTACACTCAGTTTCATTTCTGACATGGATCTCTGATTACATACAGATAAGTCATGAAAGAATCAAGGAAGTGGGAGATGACCATAAGCACAGCTTATTCTTCTAATAAACATTACTGAAAAATAACTGCCTGCTATGTGCAAGACATTGCACTGCCTACAGGGGACACAGAAGTGATTAGGACATGGCCCCTTCACAAGGAGTTCCCAGCCTAGTGGGGAAGAATGACTCAAAAACTCAAAACAGAAATTTCTGTGTTAGGGATTTTTTTATTCTTATTGATAGGGTGAGTTTTATGTGTCCATGGAGAACATTCAGAAAGCTGTCACAGTAGACTTTTTTGAACTGTGTCTTAAAAAGAAGTAGAAGTTCACCAGACAATGAAGAAAGAGAGGAAACTTCTTACTCAAAGCTATACATATGAATAATTTTTTTAAAAGTATAGGCAAGAGAAAAAATAAGGCACCATCATGAATAAGAAAGACCACATTTCCTTGATTCTAAGGATTCATTGTTTTTCAGGCATATCACTCGTTATACATACTTAACAAGGATAAACAGATAAGACATATTATGTTAAATAAAAACATATAAAAATTATCTACCCATAATAGCATATATGTGTCCCCACCCTTGTAAACCACTTTGTTATTTTATATCACAACCATTTTTCCTATGTCTTCTATACATTCAGCATCCAAAGACTCTTGAATCATTTTTAGATGTTAGAAGTTATACATAGAACAAGAGTGACTCACAAATTTTTACAACACATGCTCCACATCTTGACCTCATTTATATTGTTAGGATTGACAGTATGATTTTTAGAAGTATCTTAGAATAGCAGGGTTTCATTTGCATTTCCTATTTGATAATACTCATAGATTTCCTCCCCTTAACTGAATTATGCAATACTAAAAATTAACCTTCCCTTATTTTTATTATATTTCTTAGAGATTCATCCATTTTGTCTGACTCAAATTGAAATAAAAAGCCTGAATACTACCATAACCATTAAAGAAATTGAATCATCATTGGTTTAAAAAATTCCTACAAAGAAAATTCCAGGTTCAAATGGATGTTTTACAAGTGAATTATACCAAACTTTCAAGCAACAAGTAATTCCAATATTATACAAACTCATTTAGAGAACAGAAAAAGGAATACACTACAACTAGTTTTATAAGATTAGTATAATCTCAATACCAAATCCAGACAAAGATAATATAAAAAGCAAAAATTACAGGCTGTTGTTACTCATGAACAGAGATTCAAATATCTAAACTCAATATTTTCTAATTGGTTCCATCAGTGAACAAATAATATAATACAATCTGGCAAAGTTTTATTAGTCTCAGGAATGCAAGTTTGGTGTAGCATTTTAAAAATTCATTGGCGTAATTTATTTTATTAATGATAAAGGAAGAAATCATCTTTCCCATTAGATTTTTTCAAATGTTCAATAAAATTTGAAAATTTATCATTTAAAATTCTTTTAAAACCAGAACTAGAAGGGAACATTTTTTATCCTGATTAAAGGCCTCTATCAAAAACTTATGGTAAAACATACTTAGAAATAAAATGTTGGTAGCATTTCCTTTGAGGAAGGAACAAGACAATTTCCTATTCAATATTGCTCCTAACCAACATAATAAGTCAAGAAAAGAAATAAAAAGGATAAGAATAGGAAATACTGAGAGTGATGTTAGCATCGTGGCAGAGTGAGTTGTTCCCTTTGTCTCTCTCCTCTAAGTTACAACTAAATGGACATTCATTAACTAACAGAAGATTCCCTACACAGCACAACAGCCACCTGAGAGATCTATGCAGTGATATATCTGAAGGTGGGTGGACCCAATCCCCAGGGAGCAGTGGAACTAGGTAAGTGGCTTCCTCCATCTCACTGGCAGTAGTGAAACAGGCTCTGGATCCTCACACAATGGTCAGCACAACTGTGAGTGGAGGTGGGGGCTGCCCAGCACACATATGAATGCTTTTGGAGTGGTGGCCAGGCCACAGGAGCACCACCATGCTGCAGCAGCCCTGCCCATGTGAATGCTCCCCACCAAGTGGTGGTGGCTCAACCCTATGAATCCACCTGCCTGCTAAGCACAGCAGCAGCCTGCACAAAGGCACCCCACCCACTGAGCACAGCAGCCCAGGGAACCCACCCACCAAGTGCAGCACCTGGCCTACAGGAAGGTGCAGTAACCATGCAAGCGCAACCTGCTTAATGGTGGCAGCTCAGCCCACATGAAGGTGCCTCGTCCATGGAACCCAGAAGCCTGTGGGACCCACCTGCAAGTTCAGTACCAGCCCTCATGAGTAAGACCCATCAAGTGGCTGCAGCCTGGCTGTGCAAATGCAGAGCAGCTTGATGGGCATAACTACCAGCAGATGGAGCAGGATCAGAAAACACAGCTCCTGCCTCCCACCCCAGTAGTAGCAGGTGGAATCTACAACTTGATACTACCACAAATACCCCAGCAGAGGATCAATTTATCAAACACCATGAAGAACTACAGTAACACTTCAGAACAAGAAGGAAAATGACAAGTTTCCAGAAAACAAACCTGAAGTCACAGAAGATTACAATCTAAATGACAGAGAATTCAAATAGTTGTCATAAAGAAACACAATGACTTATAAGAAAACACAGAAAGCCAGTTCAAAGAGCTCAAGAATAAAGTTAATGAACAGAAGGAATACTTCCACAAAGAGATTCAAGCCCTTAAAAAACACTAAACAGAAATTCTGGACGTGAAGAACACAATTAATGTGATAAAAAAAATACTACAGAAACCATGAAAAGTAGAGCCAATCTTATGGAGGATAGAATTAGTGAATTATAAGATGGAAATATGGAAATGCTTCAGGTGGCGGAGGAGTGAGAACTAAGATTTTTAAAAGATGAAGAAAATCTTTGAGAAATATCCAACTCAATTTGGAAAAGTAACATAAAGATCATAGGTATTCCAGAGGGAGAAGAGCAGGAGAAAGGAACAGAGAACTTGTTCAAAGAAATAATAGCTGAGAACTTCCCAAATGTGGGGAGAGAACTGGACTGACAAGTAAAGTACGTGAAGCCAACAGAACTCCTAATTACACAATGCAAAAAGACTTTCTCCAAGGCATATAATATTAAACCTGTCAAAAGTCAATGACAAAGAAAAAAATATTAAGGGCAGCAAGGCAGAAAGTAATAACCTACAAAGGAACCCTATCAGGCTTTGAGCAGATTTCTCTGGAGAAACCTTACAGGCTAGGTGAGAATGGCATTATATATTCAAAATACTAAAAGACAAAAACTTTCTGGCCAAAAATACTCTACCCAGTGAAATTATCCTTCAGATTTGATGAAGAAATAAAAGCTTTCCCTGGTAAATGAAAGCTGAGGGAGTTGGTCACCACTAGATATGCCTTACAAGAAATGATGGAGGAAGCCCTCCTACCTGAAAGAAAGAGGCAAAGGTTTACAAAGCTTTGAGCAAGGAGATAAATAGATAGACAAAATGAGAAAATTGCAGCTGTCTATCAGAATAGGTTAGCAAACACTTAATTATAACGTAAAAGATAAAGAGATGGAAAGCATCAAAAAATAACCATAAACACTTCAATATAGTCACAAATTCACAACACAAAAAGAATAATTTGTGATGACAATAATGCAGAAGGGTAACAGGAAAGGGATGGGACCTGCTTAGGTTAATGGAGATAAAAGCCTATCAGAAAATGGATTATCTCATCTATGAAATCTTTTATACAAACCTTATGGTAATCACTAAGCAAAAAATCAAGCAGAGGCACAAGTCATAAATAAAGAGAAAAATGAGAAAACCATCACGGAAAACCACCAGACTGAAATGGCAGTCAGAAAGACAAGGGAAAAGAAACAATGGAAGTATAGAACAAATAGAAAACAAGAGATGAAATGGCAATAGTAAGCCCACATATATCAATAATCACTCAATGTAAATGGATTGAATTCTCCGATCAGAAGACACAGGGTGGCTGGATGAATTAAAAAACAAGACCCAACAATATGCTGCCACCAAGAAACATATCTCAGCTCTAAAGACAAACATAGACTTAGAGTAAAGGGATGGAAGATGATACTCCCAGCAAATGGCAAGCAAAAGAAAGCAGGTGTAGCCATAATTATATCAAACAAAGCATACTTCAAGATAAAAAGGATAATGAGAGACAAAGAGGGCAGTATATAATGATAAAAGGGACATTTCACCAAAAGGACATAACACTTATGAATACATATGCACCTAACACAGGAGCACCAAAGTATATAAAGCAACTATTAACAGACAGCAACACAATAATAGTAGGGGACCTCAAGACCTTACTTACATCAATGGATAGATCATCCCAACAGAAAATCAACAAGGAATCAGTGGCCTTAAATGAAACACTAGACCTGATGGTCATAATAGATAATATAAATAGAACATTCCATCAAAAACAGCACAATACATATTCTTCTCAAGTGCACATGGAACATTCTCAAAGACAGACCATATGTTGGAAAAAAGGCAAGCCTCAATAAATTTAAGAAAATTGAAATCATATCAAGCGTCTTTTCCAACCACAATGATATGAAATTAGAAATCAACTACAAGAAAAAAGCTGTAAAAGTCACAAATATGTGGAGACTAAACAACATGCTACTAAGCAACCATTGGACCAATGAATAAATCAAAGGAGAAATCAAAAAATACCTAGAGAGAAGTGAAAATGAAAGCAAAACACACCAACTCTTATGGGATGCAGCAAAAGTGGTACTGAGAGGAAAATTTATAGCAATACAGGCCTACCTCAACAACTGAGAAAAATCTCACGTAAGTAATCTTAAACTACACCTAACAGAACCAGAAAAAGAAGAACAAACATAGCCCAGCATCAGCAGAAGGAAGGAAATAATAAAAATTAGAGCAGAAATAAATGAAATAGAGTCTGACAAAACAATAGAAAGGATCAATGAAACTAAGAACTGTTTCTTTAAGAAAATAAACAAAATTGACAAAGCCTTAGCTAGACTCACTAAGAAAAAAAGAAAGAAGGCTCAAATAAATAAAATTAAAAATGAAGAAGAGAAATTACAATGGATACCACAGAAATACAAAGGATTATAAGAGAATACTATGAAAAACTATATGCCCACAAATTGGATAACCTAGAAGAAATTAATAAATTCTTAGGCTCATACAACCTTCAAAAACTGAATCAAGAAGAAAAGAAGGAAGGTGGACATGGATGTTAGCTCAGGGCCAATCTTCCTCAGCAAAATGAGGAGGTTTGGCGGCAGATGTCAGCTCAGGGCTAATCTTTCTCAAAAAAAAAAAAAGAATGAAGCAATAGAGAATCTGAATAGACCAATCACAAGTAAAGAGATTGAAACGGTAATCAAAAAGCTCCCCAATACAAAAGTCCAGGACCTGATGGCTTCTCTGGAGAGTTCTACCAGACATTGACAGAAGACTTAATAGCTATCCTTCTCAAACTATTCCAAAAAACTTTAAGAAGACAGATACTTCCTAACTCATTGTATGAAGCTAACATTACTCTGATACCAAAACCAGACAAGGACAACACAAAAAAGCAAAATTACAGGCCAATATCGCTGATGAACATAGATGCAAAAATCCTTAACAAAATATTGAAGACAACAATATATTTAAAAGATCATACACCATGATCAAGTGGGATTTACCCCAGGGCTGTAGGGATGGTTCAACATCCACAAATCCATCAATGTGATACATTACATTAACAAAATGAAGAATAAAAATCACATAATCATCTCAAGAGATGCAGAGAAGGCATTTGACAAGATCCAACATCCATTTATGATTTTAAAAACTCTCAAAAAAATAGGTATAAAAGGAAAGTATCTCACCAAAATAAAGGTCATACATGACACAGCCAACATCATGCTAATGGTGAAAAACTGAAAGCCATCCCTCTGAGAACAGGAACAAGATAAGGGTGTCCACTCTTGCGACTCCTTTTTCCTTTTTTTAAAAATGGGCACCTGAGCTAACAACTGTTGCCAATCTTTTTTTTTCCCCTTCTTCTCCCCAAAGCAACCCCAGTACGTAGTTGTATCTTCTACCTGTAGGTCCTTCCAGCTGTGCTATGTGGGACACTGCCACAGCATGGCCTGATGAGTGGTGCCATGTCTGCACCCGGGATCCAAACTGATGAAACCCCAGGCCACCAAAGCGGAGCACAGGAACTTAACTACTCGTCCACAAGGCGGCCCCTTGCCACTCTTATTCAAGATAGTACTGGAGGTTTTGGCCAAAGCGATTAGGCAAGAAAAAGAAATAAAATGCATCCAAACTGGAAAGGAAAAAGTAAAACTCTTGCTGTTTGCAGATGACATAATTCTGTATATATAAAACCCTAAAGAATCCAACAGAAAACCATTGGAAATAATCAACAACTACAGCAGTGTCAGGAGATAAAATCAACTTACAAAAATCAGTTGCATTTATATACACTCATAACAAACTAGCAGAAAGAAAAGTCAAGAATACAATCCCATTTACAAGGCAACAAAAAGAATAAAATATCTAGGAATAAATTTAACCATGGAGGTTAAAGACCTATACACTGTAAACTATAAGACATTATTGAAAGAAATCAAAGAAGCCATAAAGAAATGAAAAGACAGTCTGTGCTTATCGCTTGGTAGAATAAACATAGTTAAAATGTTCATGTTATCTAAAGCATTCTACAGATTTAATGAAATCCCAGGATCTCAGTGATATTCTTCACAAAAATAAAACAAAAACTTGTAAAATTTATATGTAACCACAAAAGACCCCAAATAGCCAAAGCAATCCTGAGAAAAAGAACAAAGCTGGAGGCATCACAATCCCTGACTTAAAAATATACTACAGGCCTATAGTAATCGAAACAGCATGGTACTGACAGAAAAACAGACACACAGATAAATGGAATAGAATTGAAAGCCCAGAAATAAACCCACACATCTATGGACAGTGGAATTTTTTTAAGATTGACCCTGAGCTAATATCTGTTGTCAATATCATTTTTTTTCCTTCTTCTCCCCAAAGCCCCCAGTACGTAGTTGTATATTCTAGTTGTAGGTCCTTCTGGTTCTGCTACGTGGGACATCACCTCAACATAGTTTGAGGAGTGGTGCTAGGTCCTCACCTAGGATCCAAACTGGCAAAACCCTGGCCTGCCAAGGCAGAGTGTGTGAACTTAACTGCTTGGCCACAGAGCCAGACCCTGGACAGCTGATCTTTGACAAAGGAGCCAAGGTCCTACAACGGAGAAAGGAAAGTCTCTTCAATAAATGGTGTTGGGAAGGTGGGCGGAGCAAAATGGCGGGGTGAGCTGACCCGGGATTCTCTCCCCTCCAAAATACAACAAAAGATTGGAAGAACTGAATTTCAGAGAATAAACATAATGCCAGCTCGTTAGAGACCTACAATACCAAGAAGGCTGAGATCATAACCTTGCTTACACCTTCGGAGGCGCTGGAACGGTAGGAGAGAACATCTCTCCCTCCCCTAGAGTCTGCGATCGCTGTGGCGCCGGTCGGGAAGGAGCGGGGGAGGGGCCGCGAGACCGGGGGATCATCCAGGACTCCTGCCGCTGATTCAGTGGAGACCCGCTGACGGGGGGAAAGCTTCCGTCCGCGGGGACCCTATAAATCAAGGGCCTTGGGAGACCAGAGAACAGAACGGATCTGAACCCAGACCGGCACGTGTAACAGCCCCTCCCCCCTAACAAAGCCAGTGGGCGCAGCCATCTTGCCCCAAGGTGGAGAGCTAACACGCTGCTCTCGACCCCCATCTAGTGGCGACAGGCTGTAACTGCCACTGAATTCTACCACCATGAGAAAAAACCGCTCCTCTGCCATCCAGCAATTTATAAAAGCCCCAGACCAGAAGGAAAACAATAAAAACACAGAATTAAGTCCTGAGGACTTGGAATTAGGTAAACTAAGTGATAATGAATTCAGAGCAGCTATAATCAAAAAACTCAATGAGGTAGAGAGAAAGATAGAGAAACAAGCCGAGTTCTGGAGTTACTTCACAAAAGAGATTGAAATCATAAAGAAGAATCAAACAGAATTACTTGAGATGAAAAACACAATGGACCAGATAAAACAGAATACGGATTCCCTGAATGCCCGTGTAGACAATATAGAGGAGCAAATCAGCATAATCGAGGACAGACAGGCTGAATGGCGCCAGACAGAGGAAGAAAGAGAACTAAGAATTTAAAAAAAATGAGGAAAATCTCCGAGAGATAATGGATTCAATGAGGAGTAAGAACATAAGGATCATAGGAATTCCCGAGAATATGGAAAAGGAAAATGGAGCAGAAAGTGTGCTTAACGAAATTATTGAAGAGAACTTCCCAAATCTAGGGATCAACGGAGAAATGTGTGTAGAGGAGGGTTTTAGATCTCCTAGATTTGTCAATGTAAAAAGACCCACCGCAAGGCACATAATAGTAAAGTTGGCAAATAGGAATGATAAGGAAAGAATACTCAGGGAAGTAAGGAAAAAAAAGAGAATAACCTATAAAGGAGCCCCTATCAGACTGTCAGTGGATTTCTCTACAGAAACCCTAAAAGCTAGGAGATAATGGAATGATATATTCAAAGCTTTAAAGGATAAAAACCTTCAGCCAAGAATACTCTATCCAGCAAGAATTTCCTTCAGATATGAGGGAGAAATTAAATCTTTTCCAGACAAACAAAAGTTAAGGGAATTTGTAACTAAAAGCCCTCCATTACAAGAAATCCTCAAGAAGGCTCTCATACCTGAAAAAAGAAAAAAGGGAGAAAGGGGACACAATCCACAGACTAGGGAGACCGATGGATAGAACCAGAACAGGATAGCAAATATTCAACTATAGCATTAGGGTAAAAATAAGGAAACTACCAAAACAAGGACGATCTTAGCACTCTAACTACAAATTAATAAGATGAGTTGGAATAAAAAATGAAAATAATTATTTAGGAGGGGAAGAGCAAAGGGTCTAAATCAGTATTGGTCGAGTAAGTAAGAGACCACCAGAGAATAGACTATATTATACACGAGATTCTAAATACAAACTTCAAGGTAGACACTAAAATAAAGTACAGAACAGAGTCACAAATCATAGATAAGGAAAAATCTAAGAAACCCAGCATAAGAAATTCCAGTATTAAATGGATAGTCTAAAGCACACAGGAAAACAAGATAATGAGTGACAGATTGACAGCATTAAGTCCACATGCATCAATAATCACTCTCAATGTGAATGGATTGAACTCTCCAATAAAAAGACACAGAGTGGCAAAATGGATTAAAGAATAAGATCCAACAATTTGTTGCCTCCAGGAAACACACCTCAGCCCCAAGGACAAACACAGACTCAGGGTGAAGGGGTGGAGGACAATACTTCAAGCAAATAGCAAGGAAAAAAAGGCAGGTGTTGCAATTCTCATATCAGACCAATTGGATTTCAAAATAAGACAGGTAAAGAGAGACACAGAGGGACAATATATAATGATCAAAGGGACACTTCATCAAGAAGAAATAACGCTTATAAATATCTATGCACCCAACACAGGAGCACCAAGATTCATAAAGCAACTATTAACAGACCTAAAGGAAGATGTTAAAACAACACAATAATAGTAGGGGACCTCAACACCCCACTCACATCAATGGACAGATCATCCAGACAGAAAATCAACAAGGAAATAGTGGAGCTGAATGAAAAACTAAAACAATTGGACTTAATAGACATATATAGATCACTCCACCCTGAAGGAGCTGAATACACATTCTTCTCAAGTGCACATGGAACATTCTCTAGGATAGACCATATGTTGGGAAACAAGGCAAGCCTCTACAAATTTAAAAAAATTGAAATAATAACAAGCATCTTCTCAGATCATACCGCTATAAGGCTAGAAATTAATTACAAGAAAAAAGTTGAGAAAGGCACAAAGATGTGGAGACTAAACAACACACTACTGAACAAGCAATGGATCATTGAAGAAATTAAAGAAGAAATAAAAAAATACCTGGAAACAAATGAAAATGATAGCATGCCATACCAACTCATATGGGATACAGCAAAAGCTGTATTAAGAGGAAAATTCATCGCAATACAGGCACATCTTAACAAACAAGAAAAATCCCAAATAAGCAACCTTAAAGCACACCTAACTGAACTAGAGAAAAAAGAACAAATGAAGCCCAAAGTCAGCAGAAGGAGAGAAATAATAAAAATCAGAGTAGAAATAAATACTATTGAAACGAAAAAGGCAGTAGAAAGGATCAATGAGACAAAGAGCTGGTTTTTTGAGAAGATAAATAAAATTGACAAACCACTAGCCAGACTTACAAAGAAAAAAAGGGAGAAAGCTCAAATAAACAAAATCAGAAATGACCGAGGAGAAATAACAACAGACTCTGCAGAAATACAGCAGATTATAAGAGAATACTACAAAAAACTATATGCCAACAGAATGGATAACCTAGAGGAAATGGATAAATTCTTGGACTCCTACAGTCTCCCAAAGCTCACTCAAGAAGAAGCAGACAATTTGAACAGACCAATCACAAGGAAAGAGATTGAAACAGCAATCAAAAACATACCAAAGAATAAAACCCCAGGACCAGATGGCTTTCCTGGGGAATTCTACCAAACTTTCAGAGAGGATTTAATACCCATCCTTTTCAAGCTATTCCAAAAAATTAGGGAAGATGGAACACTTCCTAACACATTCTATGAGGCCAACATCACGCTGATACCAAAACCTGGCAAGGACACCACGAAAAAAGAGAACTACAGGCCAATATCACTGATGAACATAGATGCAAAAATTCTAAACAAAATTTTGGCAACCAGAATTCAGCAATTCATCAAAAGAATCATACATCAGGATCAGGTGGGATTCATACCAGGGACACAGGGATGGTTCAACATCCGCAAATCAATCAACGTGATACACCACATCAACAAACTGAGGAATAAAAACCACATGATCATCTCAATAGATGCAGAGAAGGCATTTGACAAGATCCAACAGCCATTTATGATAAAAACTCTGAACAAAATGGGCATAGAAGGAAACTACCTCAACATAATAAAGGCCATATACGACAAACCCATAGCCAACATCATACTCAATGGGCAAAAACTGAACCCCATCCCCCTGAAAACAGGAACGAGACAAGGATGCCCTCTATCACCACTCTTATTTAACATAGTACTGGAGGTCCTGGCCAGAGCAATCAGGCAAGAAAAAGGAATAAAAGGAATCCAAATAGGGAGGGAAGAAGTGAAACTCTCGCTGTTTGCAAATGACATGATCTTATATATAGAAAACCCCAAAGAATCCATTGGAAAACTGTTAGAAGTAATCAACAACTACAGCAAAGTTGCAGGGTATAAAATCAATTTGCATAAATCAGTAGCATTTCTATACTCCAGTAATGAACCAACAGAAAAAGAACTCAAGAATACAATACCATTCACAATTGCAACAAAAAGAATAAAATACCTTGGGGTAAATTTAACTAAGGAAGTGAAGGACCTATATAATGAAAATTACAAGGCCTTTCTGAGAGAATTGGATGACGACATAAGGAGATGGAAAGACATTCCATGTACATGGATTGGAAGAATAAACATAGTTAAAATGTCCATTCTACCTAAAGCAATCTACAGATTCAACGCCATCCCAATCAGAATCCCAATGACATTCTTTACAGAATTAGAACAAAGAATCCTAAAATTCATATGGGGCAACAAAAGACCCCAAATTTCTAAAGCAATCCTGAGAAAAAAGAACAAAACGGGAGGCATCACAATCCCTGACTTCAAAACATACTACAAAGCTACAGTAATCAAAACAGCATGGTACTGGTATAAAAACAGGTGCACAGATCAATGGAACAGAATTGAAAGCCCAGAAATAAAACCACACATCTATGGACAGCTTATCTTCAACAAAGGAGCTGAGGGCATACAATGGAGAAAAGAAAGTCTTTTCAACAAATGGTGCTGGGAAAACTGGAAAGCCACATGTAAAAGAATGAAAATTGACCATTCTTTTTCACCATTCACCAAAATAAACTCAAAATGGATCAAAGACCTAAAGGTGAGACCTGAAACCATAAGGCTTCTGGAAGAAAACGTAGGCAGTACACTCTTTGACATCAGTATTAAAAGGATCTTTTCGGACACCATGCCTTCTCAGAGAAGGGAAACAATAGAAAGAATAAACAAATGGGACCTCATCAGATTAAAGAGCTTCTTCAAGGCAAATGAAAACAGGATTGAAACAAAAAAAAACCCACTAACTGGGAAAAAATATTTGCAGGTCATATATCTGACAAAGGCTTAATATCCTTAATATATAAAGAACTCTCGCAACTCAACCACAAAACATCAAACAACCCAATCAAAAAATGGGCAGGAGACATGAACAGACATTTCTCCAAAGAAGATATACTGATGGCCAATAGGCACATGAAAAGATGCTCATCATCGCTGATCATCAGGGAAATGCAAATCAAAACTACACTAAGATATCACCTTACACCCGTTAGAATGACAAAAATATCTAAAACTAATAGCAACAAATGTTGGAGAGGTTGCGGAGAAAAAGGAACCCTCATACACTGCTGGTGGGAATGCAAACTGGTGCAGCCACTATGGAAAACAGTATGGAGATTCCTCAAAAAACTAAAAATAGAACTACCATGCGATCCAGCCATCCCACTACTGGGTATTTATCCAAAGAGCCTGAAGTCAGCAATCCCAAAAGTCCTGTGCACCCCAATGTTTATTGCAGCACTGTTCACAATAGCCAAGATGTGGAAGCAACCTAAGTGCCCATCAACAGACGAATGGATAAAGAAGATGTGGTACATATATACAATGGAATACTACTCAGCTGCAAAACAGAACAAAATCATTCCATTTGCAATAACATGGATGGACCTTGAGAGAATTATGTTAAGTGAAATAAGCCAGCGAGAGAAAGATAATCTGTGTATGACTCCACTCATATGAGGAATTTAAAACTATGGATCAAGAACAGTTTAGTGGATACCAGGGGAAAGGTGGGGTGGGGGGTGGGCACAAAGGGTGAAGTGGTGCACCTACAACATGACTGACAAACATTAATGTACAATTGAAATTTCACAAGATTGTAACCTATCAATAACTCAATAAAAAAAAAGTCTGAATAAAAAAAAAATAAATGGTGTTGGGAAAACTCAATAGCCATGTGGAAAAGAATGAAAGCAGACCATTATCTTACACCACACACAAAAATTAACTCAAAATAGATTAAGGCCCTGAATGTAAGACCTGAAACCATAAAACTCCTAGAAGAAAATATACGCAGTGCACTCTTTGACATTGGTCTTAGCAGTATTTTTTCAAATGCTATGTCTACTCAGGCAAGGGAAACAAAAGAAAAAATAAACAAGTAGACTACATGAGACTAAAAAGCTTCTGCAAGGCAAAGGAAACCATGAACAAAATTAAAGGCAACTCACCAACTGGGAGAAAATATTTGCAAATCGTATATCCGACAAGGGGTTAATTTCCAAAATATATAAAGAACTCATACAATTCAACAACAAAAAAACAAACAACCCAATCAAAAAAATGGGCAGAGGATATGAACAGACATTTTTCCAAAGAAGATATACCGATGGCCAATAGGCACATGAAAAGATGTTCAATGTCACTAATTATTAGGGAAATGCAAATCAAAACCACAATGAGATATCACTTAACACTGGTCAGAATGGCTGTAATTACCAAGACAAAAATAACAAATGATGGATGTGGAGAAAAGGGAATGCTCATACACTGCTGGTGGGAATGCAAACTGGTGCAGCCGCTATGGAAAACAGTATGGAAATTTCTCAGAAGATTAAAAATAGAAATACCATATGATCTAGCTGTCCTACTACTGGTATTTATCCAAAGAATATGAAATCAACAATTCAAAGAGATTTATGTACCTCTACATTCATCAAAGCATTATTCACAATAGCTGAGATGTGGAAGCAACCCAAGTACCCATCAATGGATGAATGGATAAAGAAGATATACACAAAATGGAATACCACTCAGCCATAAAAAGACAAAATTGTCCCATTTGCAACAACACGGATGAAAGTTGAGGGTATTATGTTAAGTGAAATAAACCAGACAGAGAAAGACAAACACTACATAATTTCACTCATATGTGGAAGATAAACAAATACATGGGTAAGGAGAACATATCAGTGGTTGCCAGAGGGGAAGGGAGTCGGGGTTAGGGTGGAAAGGGTAAAGGGCCTCATAGGTATGGTGACAGCTAAAAACTAGACTACTGAGGGTAAGCAAGATGCAGTCTATACAGAAACTGATATACGGTAATGTACACCCGAAATTACACAATGTTGTAAACCAATATGACCTCGATAAAACAATTACAAAAAAAAAGAATAGGAAATACTCATGGATGTCGTAATTGTCTACATCAAAAACTGAAACAAATGCAAATTATTGTCTTTAATAAGAGAGCAAGGTGATTGGATAAAACATCAATATGCAAAAGCCAATTGCATATTTAGATTGAAGAAACACTTAGAATAAGTAACTTTTTTAAAGACAGCATTTATCCAATTATGAAACGCGTAAACATACTTTAGATATGTATAAATATGATATTATATAATTTTGAGGAATATAATAAAAGATATGCTACACCTCCATGGAGAAAATTCTAAAACTATTCAGAAAGATATCAAAAACAAGAACCAAATAAATAAAAATTTCACTATATTCCTAGATGGGAAAATTCGCTATCATAATGATGCCATTCTCCCCGTAGTAATCCTTAGAGTCCAATTATTGCAAGCAAGTCCCTACAAGAACTGTTTTGTGAAACGTGAAATGATTTGCACCCATCTTGATGAATTTTTGCCCTACCAGATGGCTTATAAAGTTATAGTATTAAGATGTTAATATAATGGCACAAGGATAGACAAACAGATCAATATGACAGAATTGAGAAGCAAGATACCTTCCCAAATATATAAAAATGTGATTCATGACAGAAGCAGCATTGCAGATATAGGGGAAAGATGGGCTGTTTAATAAATGGTGCTAGGAATATTGGGCATCCATTATGGGAAAAATATAAAATTTATACCACCTCTCACCATACATAACAATCTATCCTAGTGGATTAAGTACTTCAATGGGAAAAGTAAAACTTTAAAAATTTGAAGGAGAATATAGAAGGACTTAATGATCTTGGTATAGAGAAAAATTCTGTAACAAGCCAGAAGGCACTAATTACCAAAAAAAAAAAAAAAAGTGGCTACGTTAAAATTAAAAGCTTCTGTTTGTCAAAAGAACTTGTAAAAAAGTAAAAAGACAAGCCATAAACCAGTAGAGAAATTTGCCAAATAAATAACAGCATTATTATCTAAATATATTAAAGAATTCTCTTAACCAATAAAGAAATAAGTAATCTAATACAAAAATGAGCAAAAGACATGAACAGACATTTTACACACAAGTAAACAGAAAAATACAAATGGTCTATAAACAACTAAAAATGGTCAACCTCATTAGTGAGGAGAAAAATGCTAACTAAAACCACAATAAGATACTATTATCTACTCACAGATTGGCAAAAATTAAAAGTAAGACCATATTAAATATTGGCTAGATGTGGAGCAATGGAAATTTCCATATTCTGGTGATGGTACCATAAACTGCTGAAATCATGCTGGAAAACCATTTGGCACTCTCTCTGCTTGGGGAAGATATACATACCCAATGACAGCAATTTCCCTCCGGTGGGTACAGCCTAGAGAAACTCTGGGACCTGTGCAGCCAGAGACCTTGACAAAAGGGTTCATGATGTAACAGTAACACAGCAAAAAATAACGCACATGTTTGTCAACAGAAAATGGATCAATGAATTCGAGTAGGAATTCACACTACAAAACAACATGCGGCAGTGACAACAAATGAGCTACGGCTTCATGCATCGTGTGGTTAATCTCAAAACACTACTGAGTGAGGAAAACAAGTAACACACACAGTACAACACCTTTTTATAAAGCCCCAAATACATAAGCATTCACTAGATAGCATTTGGGGATGCATGCAAATGTAACAAGCTGTAACGAATAGCAACACAGCGGTAAATACAAATCCTGGGTAATCGACTATGGTTCCCTGGGCAGAAAAGAAGCTTCAGCTGAGGAGAAGCGCACTGGGGGCTTCTGAAGCATCCATGGCCTTTTATTTCTGAACCTGGGGGTGGGAACATGAGCGTTTGTTTCGTTCTTCTTTGTAGCTGATAGGTACACAATATGTTCTTCGTGTGAATGAAGTGTGTCATAATAAAAGGTGCTATCTGGGCACTACTCAAAATCTGAATATAGAAATGTAGAAAGAAAACATAATCACCTCTAATTCTACTATCCATAGATAACTATTGCTGGCATTTTTATTATTCTTTTACTCTTTTTTTTAATGTCCTACCACATTAAAAATTTCTTTAAAACACTCCAAAAAAATTGGCTGGATGCCTTTAGCAAATAGGAATTGGCCCGTGCGTGACGGCCAAATCTACCAGCACAGGTCCAAGCACGTTCAAAGATAGGAGAGGTTGATATATGGGATTTGGAGGCTACGTTCACACACACACACACGGGCAGTGACCACTCTATCGCAATTTACTCCCCCAACCAGCTGCTGGCAAATTTATTTTATCAATAAACTAAAAAATGCATCTCAGAAATGTTAGAATATGAAAAAATGCATCTTTGAATCTAGAAAATATGCTTGCTTAGCATGGCTGGAGCAGAGAGTGCAAATGGCGGAAGATGCGTGGGAAACAACTGGACATGAACCTCGAAAGCGAAATTGGCACCAGATTGCAAAGGACTCTGCGTGGAAAACTAAAAAGCATGCAGACCGCTGGTCCATGCTACAGCAGCCAAACATTTTGATTGCACCCCTTTCTTCACAAAAAAAAAAATGTGTCTATGCCCCCACCATGTGTATTTAGAAGTTTATAAATTATATACGTTTATTTCTCTACAGATAGACTAAACATGAGAAGTGATATTTTCTTCCTACACCTCAAACATTGTCTTGAGCACCTCGCAAGAAACACACACCCCTCTGTAGAGCCTCTGCTCTAAACAAGAAGGTCTGCTGAGGGATTTAACAAGGGAGGGTAATATGCTCACATGTGCTATCTGCTTGATCCACATTTAATGAGAACACAAATGAGTTAATTCTTCAAAAACAAGTGAACAATCCAAGGGATGAACTCTGGCAGCACCGCAGAGAGCATCTGGAGATGGAAAGAAAAGGAGGGGTCGCAGGTGTCTCACTGCCCAGGATATGAGTTTGGATTAAACTGTTTCCTTACCTCCAAAGTCAACACAGCGGGGGGGATGGGGCGGAAGGGAGAGGTTTGAAATTTAGTTCATAAGTAGATTTGATATAACTAAAAAGCAGATGAGATGTGCTAGACAAGAAAGCGGCAGTTGCTGGGGATGATCACGACACCGCTACTCGGGGCAAAGATCACAGAGGAGGAGCAGGGCTGCAGAGGACGATCGGTTCTGAACCCGAGAACTTGAGAAATCTACAGGACGTCTGAGTCTGGACCAGAGCACGAGAGAGAGGGGCTGACTGCAGCCTATGATGAGATACTTCACAAGGCAAGCCGGGCCACACATTCTTAGGCACAACAGAATGCATGTACGTACACAGAAGTGAAACAGGAGTTTCACGAAACAATATTTGTCCTTATTATATGGAATGCAGTGTAATATTTTTATTCTATTACTTTCAATGCCAATAGCAATCCACAAGATTGATTTTATGACTCCAGAGTTTGGAAAACAATAGGCAAGAGAACTTACTTTAAATAGAACAATTAATTCTAATCACTCAAGCATCACGTCGTGAAAAGATATTGGACTCTGGAATTGGATGGGCTTCAGTTTGAATTTCACACTCACCACCTACTAACTGGGTGGCCTTGGACAAGTCTGCGTTTCAGATTCCTCATCTATAAAACCTGAAA
Source organism: Equus asinus (assembly GCF_041296235.1). NCBI lineage: Eukaryota > Metazoa > Chordata > Mammalia > Perissodactyla > Equidae > Equus > Equus asinus. The sequence continues at coordinate 69,132,425 of NC_091794.1, forward strand.
TAGTAATATTTGCCTCATAGGCTCATGGTAATGATTAAATAAGAGTATAAGCATAGTATCTGACTCATGGCTGATCCTGACTCACTGTTCATCCCTCCTTTCTTCTTCTCCAACCCTGATAGATAACCAAAAATATTTTGTTCTACCAAACCCACCAATTTTCTGACAATGAATATCAAAGCTTAGCTACTCAACCCAATAATTAGAGAAAGAATTAAGACCGAACTGACCTTGTTTTACCCAGAGATTTATGCTGATATATGGATGCCTTGAAATCCTGCATAATCTGGGTGTCCTGTGACCCAGTAAGGTAATTCTTGGCCAGAGGAAATTGCCCAGTATTGCGAAACACTTGAGATGCGATGTTATATTGAAGTTATGGCTCAACACAAGGTCGGCGTGGCCCCAGCAGGCAGAATTGAAAAAGAATACTTGTTGATGGATGTTTTGAAAAAATGATTAAACACATAATCCCAAAACTAATAATATAATATCTCCAAAACCTGGACAGGGTTTAAAAATGCATACCCTGGAAATAAAAAATAAATGTTAAAGAGAAACAAAGATGGAATGTTGTTGTTAATAAAATGAGCTTTGGAGTCAAACAGACCTCCTCAAACTCCTGCTATGGAACTTAGTAATCATCTAACCTTGACCAAGTACTCAACCTCTGTGCCTCAGTTCCTCGTCTGTAAAACAAGGAAACATAACACTTAGCTTACGGTATGTGAAAGTCTTGTCATTGTGCCGGACCCACAGCTCAGTAATAATGTGTGGGAAATGGTAGCTTCGGATAAAAAAGAACATGAGGATACTGCATTAAACATGCTCGATACACATTTATTAAAATGTACTAATACAATTTATACCATCTGGTAACTAGAGAAGGGTCATATTCCTTTGTGTTTATGCTGGCAAATGTGATCCTTTTAACCATTTTAATTGTATTTTTGCAACTATAGGCATCTATTTTTAGAAAGCACCTTAGCTATGATTGAATTCAGGTTTCAGAGAAACGAGTTTGCAGTTCAACCTACTATCTAAAGCCCCATAACTAAGAACATTCAGACATTTTGAAAAGAATTGAACATATTTTATAACCTTGTAAATGTCATCTTTGAAATCTTTGTAAACATCAATAACAGCTATGTTTAGTTTTAAACATATACATTGTTTTTTACTATATCTCATTTTCTACATTCAAAAATATGAAATGAGGGGGCCAGCCAGGGGTGCAGTGGTTGGGTTCACACACTCTGCTTTGGCAGCCCAGAGTTCGCAGGTTTGGGTCCCAGGCGCTGACCTGCACACTGCTCATTGGGCTGTACTGTGGTGTCGTCCCACATACAAAATAGAGATTCAGCAAAAAATCTGCACCAGAGTGGCTTCTGTGTCAACAGCCTGAGACGGGCCAGGGCAGTGGTCAGGGGGTGAATCCAGCTGAGATCACGGCGTGGTCCATGAGACACTGCAGCTTCTAATGTGCAAGTCACTGAGGATAAGAGGCCGTGCTGCTGGCAAGTCAGTGGTACCCTCAAAGGGGCTCCCAAAACTGCTTCAGGGGAAGACATCCTGGGCACCAGTGAGCCAAGCAGCCAAGAAAACTTGCACTTTGTTGTTGGACCACGAGCTGGAGGTGGGTCTATAACCTTTGCCTGCCATTGGCAACAGCACAGACCCAGGGAAAGGCAGGCAGCCCAATACAAGGGGAGGACAGCTGCAAACTAATATTTATTAAGAGCCTAATACATACCAAATACCAGGCTAGGTGGTTAATATACCTTGTCTCTTTTGCTCCTTACGAAAACTCGATCTAATAATAATAAACATTCTAATATCCACTTCAGAACACCCCATTTGTCGAAAGCCTGAGAGTCCCACACTATACCAGGGTCTGTCCAGCATTATGTCATTAATCCTTCAAACTTTCTATGGGGTAGACATATTCTCTCCATTTTATAGATGATAACCCTCCTAAAGCTCAGAGACATAAGGACACTTGCCAAAGGTCACCAAAGCCAGGAGACAAATGTGAATCTGAAAGTCTAAACCTGTGTTCCTTCAACCATGCCAAGCTCCTAAATAGTGTAAACACAGGCTTCCTTCTATTTTCCAGGCCCTAAAGCATCAGGTTACTTTTATCTGATATCAATATCCTTGGGGACTGAAGCCAGGTACGCCATGCCAAAGAACTTCTTTTCATCTCTCTGTTGATCCTCAGGAGACCTTGGTCATTACTTGGCTGTACCTGTGACAGTGGGATTTGTTAGGCAGACCTCTCACACACTAAAGCCCCGTGCTTTTAGTTTGGGGGCCTCTGAGTACACCCAAAGCAAGCTGGCAGGCTAATCATCCCAAACCAAGCTCTGACCACATCACTCCACTGCTGAACACATGAGGGGGCTTACAACTGCTTCCATCATTAAGTTCAGGTGCGAAACCTAGACTTTAGGAAGCCACGCAGTCTGGCCCAGCAGCGGTGTCTAACACCCACTGAGCATTTCCCTTGTGCCAAGCATTCTTCTAAGCACTTTCCACGTGCCAAGCCAGGTACCCTATGATGCAGTGACTGTTACTTTCATCCCATTTTCCAAATAGAGAAACAGGCACAGAGAGGTTAACTAACTTGCCCAAGGTCACATAGATGGCAGTGTCAGGATTCTGACCCAGGTACTCTGGCTATAGAATCAGTCCCCCACTATGTTTCTTTCCTCTTGTCCCAGAAGCTTTTCTGCCGCCTTGTCATGGGGAACCAATGGGAAGCCACAGGCACGCTCATATGTGCAACGCAGAGAGCAGGGGTGGGGAGCTGAGGCCTACATGGCCACCCTTTATCCAGAATGTAAATGCTGGGCAGTTTGGAGACACAATCCACAAGGCCCCTGGGAAGTCTCATGGGATCAAGTGCTGGCATTCCACAGCAGTGGTGAACTCAATGGTGCTCTCTTGCGTCGGCTCCCCTCCCTCCCACGTCACTCCTCAGCCCCTCGCTCCTAAGTGCTCCCCAAGATCGCTTCCCAGACAAACTGCCTGGACACAAGTCTTTGTCTTGGGTTCCGCTTTTCAAGGAATCCTGGTTAAGACAGTGAAGGACCCCACAACATAGGACACTGAGCAAAGAATCGAGAAAATACTGTCAGAAAACCAGCTCTGGAAGCTCCTACCATGTCATCAACTCATTTCGAGTCTCTGAACCTCATTCTCCTCATTCATGAAATGGGTTAAATGGTAGCTACCATTTCTACATTCCTCAAAAGTGTTGTTGAGAAAATGAGTTTGCAAAAAACTCTCAAATACATAAAGTGCTGTAAAAACACAAGATATCATTTAGGAATGCAGCAAAGCTTAGCTTCTGTCTCAGAATTTAGCCCAGACATTCCTTTCAGCTTCAGCTTGACCTTGGCTTTGGGCTCTTCTGACATCATTTCTCGTATCCCTGAACTTGTGCGTGACCAGCGATCGCGTGACTGCGTAGGTCAACACTGTATCTGGTAACAACAGTAATCCCAACAAGGAAAGTCTTCTGAATTAATGTTTAATATCTGGTTAACCATTTTCAAATAAAGATCATCATTCTAGATATAACTTAAAAGAAAAAAAATCTATTGTGCTTAAGGTGATAGTCAATCAATATGTCGGTATAATTATTATTGCAAGAGTAAATACTGCAATATTCAATGTTTGTTACAAAAGCTGTTAACATTTCTTTAAATTTCCAAATAGTTATAAAGGAAATAGATCGAGGTTTTATATACGTATTAAGAGAGGGTCCTTTAGCTAGATAGTTTTAGGAAAAGCATGTTATAGTTTTTGAACCTAAAATTTTTCTAGAAGCTTAAATAAAAATAGGACTACTAGAAGTGCTGAGAAATTGTTGTTTCCACCTTTTGTTATCAAACTTTTAAATTTTGACTACTATAAATTTCAATAATAAACAGGTAATAATTCCTTTTTAATAATATTTAAAATCTGTCTTTCAGAAGTTCCCCTTCTGTGGTGGTAAAGTTAAGCTTTAAGGAGATATTGACTTTGACATTTGGCCATTGGACATTTGGTCAAAATATATTTTGTGAACCTCTAGTATCCTTTTTTCTTAATATTTTATTCTCCAGCAACAGCTGGGGATACTATGAGGTCCTTTAGGTAAAAGCTATTTATTCATTCACTTCTCCATCCTTTCACTCATTCATTCATATTCATATAACAAACATTTATTAAACACCTACTATGTGCCAGTAGACAATGTTCATCTGTGTATACTCAGTTCCTAAAACAAAGTCCAAGAGAGCTATTTTAAACTTTTTTTTAGCAGCAGAATTTTTTTCAAATAAAATCTCATTTAACATAAGACAATAAAAGTAATAGACTCATTCATTCATACAAAGTATTTATTGAGCACCTACATGTGCCCAGCACTGTGCTAGGCACTGAGGATACAGCAGGGAACATAACAGGCAAAGTCTCTGCCCTCTCAGAGCTTCCACTCCAGTCAGGGAGAAAGAGACACAGAGAAAAATACAAGTAATATTTATCAGATGGTGACAAGTGCTACGCAGAAAAGTGAGGCATGGTGAACTGAAGCCAGAGGGTTATTAATTTTATACAGTGTGGTCAGAAGATGCCTCACTGATAAGAGAAACTTTGAGCAGAGATGTAGCCATCTGGGTTCAGCAGAGCCACTATGACTATTACGGGGATAAGAAAATTATCATAGGAATTAGACCTCACGCAAATACAGGAGGAGCTGGGGAAGGTGAAGATCCAGCTTGGCAGTTGGGGGAGGGTGCCTAACTGTCCTGTGATGCATCAGTTTAGGTGGACAAATTGCAGCTGCAAGGACCCTGGGAAACCAAAGATGTGCAGCCACGGAAGGGGACCATGAAGAACCCTCATGGAAAGGTCTATGGAGTGCTGTTGCTTCTGTGTAGCTACTACCTGTATAGGGCCATAACCAAGGATCTGGGCATGGAAAGGAGAGCAAGCACAAGCTGGGACCCACCAGGCACTTCTGCTTCTGTCCATCACTGCACTGTCCATACAACTTTCCTAGAATAAGGACCACTGCTCCACTTCAGCCTTCCAAATCTCATGTGTGTTCCTTTTTTTGTCAACTCTAACCTAGGAAAAGCTACAGGAACAGGGATTCTGGATAATGCAGGTCCCATCTCAACCATGTTGACATAACACAATCCAGCAGAAAAGTGAAGGAAGTGAGGAGCTAGTCATGGGCTCTCTAGAAGAGACTTCCAAGCGGAGGTAGCAGCAGGTGCAAAGGCCCAGAGGTGGGATTATACTTGGCATGATAAGAGTCATGGTGAACTGCTCAGACAATTAACTTCTCATTGTTTGCAGAACTCTTTAAGCTACCTCTAAGTAATACTAGGTTACCTGTGCTAATAGGTTGAAAACTAGAGCCTAGCAGATAACATAGTGAGCACTCAATAAATTGTTATTGAATAAATGAAAATTATAGCGGTTCTATTTTTGGTTGGGTTTGGTTTGGTTTTCCCTGCTCAGCATTCAAACCCTTTTCCTGTTTTCAGGTAATTCTCTGCAGCGTGGAGGATTAGTAAGATCCAGTGTCCTGCCCTCTACAGAAGCTGGAGAGCTGAACTTCCTCCTCTCCCCACATCCTGGAAGCCTAGACAAGGTCAAGTAAAATAGACTCAGCCATTCAGATGATCCCACCTAACTCTGAATGTCAAAGAAATAACCCAAAGATGTGGCGATGGATCCGTAGATTACTCTTAGTGGCAGTGGCAGCAATGAGTCTACTACCAGCACATGTCGTGTGGCATAGTGGTGAGTGGTGGCAGTGGTGGTGGTGTCACTGAGGTATCTTAACCAACCTGTGCTCAGAGCATGGTCATGGTTGTGTTCCCCACTGCCCTGGCTCCTTGGTTCTTACCAACATTCCGAACCTGGTTCTCCAGAATTTCCCACTGAGTCTGTGTGTTACCCAATACTCTTCCAATATATTGCTTTTCTGAAGAAGTTAACCAGAGTCGTTTTGTTATTTGCAATTAAGTGTCCAAGACTGACTTGCAGTCCAGAAAGCCTGAGAGAAGAGTGGGTGGGAGTTCAGGAGGGGTGAGATTTTTGGATTGTCTACCTAATCTAGGGGAGCTAAAGGCAGGGAAATTTCCATTCATTTCCAGGGATGGAAATTGAGAAACTCGTGGCATGCAGTAACAAAAAACAGTAATAACAATGACTAAATTATTGCCTGAGGACAAAATTTAAAGGACCATAACACTAGCCATAAAGCACGCATGTGGAATTCAAGGACTAAATGGTGGAAAGTAAACAAGAGCTCAAAGAAAGAGACTGACAAACGCAAATCTCTACATTCTCTACTCAAGGTATGGACCAAAACCCAGGAAATTTCCATGCCCAGGCAAAAAGAACCTCTAATATTTTACATCTGCAAAGCGGAGGCAGGAAGAAAGCAAATTCAACCCAATCCTTGGGTTGATAAAGTAAAATATAAAATGAATTCCCAGGCTTGCCACACCAGTTCTCTCTAGCGTAAAAGTTAGGGTACCAATTAAGAAAGAATGGTTCCCTAGAAATTACAAGACACCACAGGGAATGCTTTCAAGGGTACTTTGAAAGTCTAGCCCACACTGAGCCTTCGGCAGTGGAAACAGCAGTTCATCCTTTGCTTCATTAGGCTGTTCCTTCATTGCTGGAAGAATCTATTACTCCCTTGCCTGAAGGAGATACCCTGTAAACGGAAGTCAAGGTAACTACCCTCCTTCCATCACTGTGTTCAGAGTTATAATTAGAATCAAATCCGTAAGTTCTTTAGAGGTTGGAAAGCAGACAATTTCAAAGTCAAACCTGAGATGAGAAGGCTTAAGAAGCTGAGGAATAAGTGTAGGAATGGATTTTGAGAGTGCTTTAGCCAAAGAGAGAAGAACATAATACATCTGGCTGAAGTTATCAATAGGGTAGCCTTCCAGTAATTCTGGATTCCATGTCCAGCTTGAGCGTGTGGGAGTTGTTGATGGGAACACGGACATGGAAACAACACAAATAAAGGAAGTTGAAATTCTAGAAATCCTTTGGTATTGGTAAGGAAGGAAACCAAAGTCTTTAAGGGATAGGAATGTTAGAGTGGGTTTATCATGCGTGACCTTCTCACTCCCTACCAATGATTGCCGTGTGGATCTGAACACACTGTCTTACCAAGACTTTAAGGTCTTGATGAAGACAGAGCCAGCATCACTGAGAAGCGCTTTGATGACATTTCTCTATGGATCAGAGATGTTGATGGGAGAATTCCAGGTAAGATGGAGTCACTGATTTCACCAGGAAGAGGGAACTCCAGTGGGGCCAAGGTCAATTAGAAGCATTTCACCTACAGTTGTCAACCAGGTGTGGACATGATGATAGGCAGCAATAGTGCAGTGTCTGACTTATAGGGATAAGATTGGAGAGTGCAATTGAGTTTTGGGTACCCTAGGCCCTAAATAGACTGCTATCTCATCAAGGACGTACTTAGTTTGCATAGCTCCAGGTTTTATGACACCAAGATAATATGTTACTGATATTGTTGCAGTCCCTAAGGCAATTTCCATATCTGAACAAACCTAAGGCTGCTTGAGTGGAGGGATGGCCAAGTACCCTTGAAGAAGGAACCATAAGCCATGTAAAAATATTAGAGGTAAGCACTGTAACTCTTTCTCCTAGCCTTCCCCAAAGGGACTTGGGTCTTTTTAACAGGGTAAATATACTTCTGAGGAATTACTAGGCATTGGTCTCTTTTTTAAAAAGTTTTTGATGAAGATTAGCCCTGAGCTAACATCTGCCAATCCTCCTCTTTTTTGCTGAGGAAGACTGGCCCTGAGCTAACATCTGTGCCCATCTTCCTCTACTTTATATGTGAGATGCCTGCCATGGCATGCCTTGACAAGTATTGTGTAGGTCCGCACCCAGGGCCCGAACCAGTGAACCCTGGGACGCCAAAACAGAACGTGCAAACTTAGCAGCTGTGCCACCCGGCCAGCCTGCATTGGTCTTAATTAAACATTAAACGCTAGGACCCAGAACCTACTGTGGCTCAGCAGACAGAGTGAGGACTTCCAGAGGTCAAGGGATGAGTGGAATTTGATTCAAATTTATAGTAAGCTCAGTGGAAACTCCAAATCCATCCTGGAATTTCTGAACATAGTGTTGGAAACACATTCTCAAGCCCTCACCGAATCCACACACTGGCTTCCAAATCCACGAAGAAGGACCCAAGTAGGAAAGGCCAAGGGGAGCCCCAGCAGTTCCCCCACCCTAGCAAAATAGTAGACCAAAAGCATGGCCATGTCCCTGGAGGCAGGAATCTCTGAGATTAGCATCTTCATCAAAGAACTGGAAGATGCAGAGACAGTGATTCCCACCACATCCTCAGCACCTGCCAGTTTGCACAACCCTGGGGCGCCATTTATACAGAGAATGGAGTGTGATTGATTCCCCTGGAGCTCTTTGATACAGTGACCCAGAAGAAGCTCTTGAATAAGCCAGTTTAGCTTAGATGGAAGATAGAAGACTCTTGGAACCATGCTACACTGCTCAAATTGCCAGTGGCATTGAGAGTGAGAGGTAATATACCATAGATGATTAGAATTATTGGTTCTCTGGGAGGAAGCAGTCTCTTTCTCATCAGAATGTGGAGAATTCACAATTTGGGCTTTCTGCCTTCACTTTACATAACAGGAAAATGAACGCAGAGAGCAGAGTGATCCGTCCAGGCTCATACAGCCATCAAGAAGCAGAGCCAGGACTAAACCCCATCCAGCCCCCTATTCTGCAGTGAAAGAACATAGATTTCACTAAGTTCATGCTGAGGTGGAAGATGCAGGTTTTTTAGAATTTGAGCCAGGGCTAGAAGAGAATATGCTTCCCTGGGAAAGACAAGAGAGAGACCAAAAAATTCAAGAATTGACTGCCGGCCATGAGCGATGCTCAGGATGCAATTTCTTCCCAACTCTGACATCATTTGGGAGCTTATTTTCAACTGAATGTTGTGTTTGGAGTCAGCAGGGGCTAGCACCCAGGGAACGCAATTGACAGATGTCTTTTCCTCTTTAGTTTCCAAGAAAGCAGGTGGCTACGGCCAACTCCCCAGGTGCCCAAGTGTGCAGTCTAAAGTTCCCTGGATTTGAGAGCAGCCCCAATCCCACAGACTCATCATCTGGGTAGGGAGATGATTCAGTCCAATGACATCGGCCATAACCATTTCAGAGTCTTTTATAGTGTGATCCAACTGTACATCAGGGACTTGGCCAAGATGTAAAGGGATATTGTTTTAAGAATAGCGCCCCTTGCTTCCAAATAAGTAGAACCTTTGAAACATTCTCGAAACCACCTGGGCCGTGGGATTGAATTTCATGATGTACTTTATAAAACACAAGTCTTAAAAACGACATACCACGTTAGCAACTAAGGATGTGTTCAGATCCCATGGCAAATGCACTCTCCTGGCAGGAAGGAGGGTTAATGAGGAAGGAGAGTTTGCAGGGGGCTCTCAGAGGTTACCCCTGAATGGACCGAGAAGCTAGGGTTTCTGCGAAGCTTTGAGAAGACTAAAAAGAGTCAGAGCGTGTTCTAAAACCAGTGGGCCAGGCTGTTTCCTGCTTGTGGCTGGTGGGCCGGGGAAGGGAAGGGACCAATATGAGCACCCCATGGTCAGAACAGCCAGAGAGATTATTGCTGCTATACAACAAGTTGCCTTTTTGGGAGGAGCTTGCGTTAGGTTGTGGGGAGCCCTCAGGTGACCCAGAGTAGCTCTCAAGCATCATGTCTTCATCCCTAGTCTCAAGTGCTGCTTTCTTGCCTCTCCTCTCCTGCCAGCTCACATCCCACCTTCCCTTGCAAAATATTGGTGTCCATGGGTGACCCACACAGAGCCAGGTCTTATGACCCTGTATCTATAAGACACCACATCAAGGAAACACTGGTCTCACCCTGAAAGCATTGACTAATAATGGAGAGTTGCCTTGTTGGCTTTGTCAAAGGTACAACGCTGGACCATTTGCACAGTATCCCACCCAATAATCCTTCCAAAAAGTCACCTTTAGACAGTTTCCCCTCTCCTCAAAGTTTCACTGTCATGGGAAACACTGAAGGTCCATCTTCTTCTCTCTCCCTCTCACCCTTTCTCTCTGCACCACGTCCTTCTCCAGCTGGCTGTTGGCTCAATCCCAGGCCACTCACGCCCCCTTCACCTGCCATCTTAAGAGCCACCCAGGATGCCCGGTGTGAAATGTGGTCTGGATCCCTGCTCTGTATCTTCCCTCCTGGGAAGCAGCCATGTTTTTACCCATCCCTTACCTCTCTGCCTGCTTGTAAGCTCCATGAGGTCAGGACTGTGTCTGACGGCTCTCTCTGTCCCTTGTCATGGCCTGCACAGCAATCAGCGTATTCCAAAAGCACTGTGAGTGAATGTTTATTTCTGCAGCAAAGTGGGGAGAGAGGCCAGGGGCTTTTGCTGCCTGCCTGTCTGACCATTGGCACCCGCGCCACTCACCCAAGGTATCCCCGTTCCCAGGTGTATTAGTTTCCTAGGTCTGCAGTAATAAGTTATCACAAACTGGTGGCTTTAAACAAGAGGAACACGTTCTCTCACAGTTCTGGAGGCAAGAACTCTGAAACCAGGGTGTAGGCAGGGTGCTGCTCCCTGCTGAGGCTCTAGGCCAGAATCCCTCCTTGCCTATCCAGCTTCTAGCGGCTTTCGTCATTCCTGGGCTTGCAGCGGCACAGCTCCAGTCTTGCCTCCATCTCCTCACGGCCCCCTTCCCTCTGTGCCTCTGTTCTCTTCACGCAGGCTTCTTACCTATGTCCTGCTGGGACCCATCCTAATCCAGTACCACCTCTTAACCTAACCAACTACATCTGCAAAGACCCTATTTCCAAATGAGGTCACATTCTGAGGTTCCAGGTACACGTGAATTTATGGCTGACAGCCCAATATACCAGGAAATGAAAACACAATTTTAAGTGGTCAGATAAAATGATGCTTTGTTTCAATGACCTACAGGTGGTGCCAAATGGGGAGGCTCTTGCTCTGTCAAGGAGTAGCTAATAGTTTCAACAAATAAAAAATTTATATTGTACGTTACACAAGAAATTCCTACCCCCTTGGTGTCTCAGCCCTTCTAGAATAGGTTTGCCTCCACGTTTCTCCATCTTGAGGGCCACAGAAGCCACGGTGACAATTTCCTATCTGCTGGTGGCTGATTCAGGTTTGTGTGGCCTGAAGGTCACTGGCTTGTTCCTGTGGCGGGGCGGGGACGGGACTGTTAGAGAAAATGAATACAAAATTAGTTCGAGTGAACATTTATTTAGAATGAGAAAATAAATCACCATGAGCTATACATTTTTAAAAGCTGGCAAATATGAAATCCTAAAGTTTTGTTTTTATTATTAGCTTTTTGCCTACATTTTTGGCTGCATACTTTTAGATCACCTCTTCATATGCTAACAGTTTTGTAATATTTTCTGCAGAGGGAACCCAAACATAATTGAGTCCTTCTCCCTCCAGCAGGGACCTTTGAAACTTCTTTTCATTACAGATATTTTAGAAAAAGTTTCTAAACTTTCAGGATTAGATGTTTCAAGCTTCAACAAGTTTCATATTTGTTACTGAGAATGGCATGTAAATTTTCAGGATCATCATCAAATTTGGGAAGATGTCTGTAAAGTTTCTTTCATGTATGAGCTCTAAGATTTCAGGGCACTTCAAGTTTTACGATGTACTAATCTTAAATATTTTTTTGAGTTGATGACATCCATTAACAAGTTTAACACTGATGTCCTTGTATGGCATATAAAGAATTTTATGTTATTAAAACAAAAAAAAACTTTCACCAAATCAAGTTGAATGAAATTACTGCTCATTTTAGTAGGACACAATGAATTCATCAAAATAAGGCCACTACTGACCTTTGACCTCTGATGTGTTCCATTGAGAGTACAGATGATCTTATCCTGTACCGTTGTTTTCATCTCTCTTTTGCTCTCGTGCTTCCTGTTTAGGAGTGTCCTGATTCACATCTCGTTAGCTCTCTTGTCAATTTCATTATCTATATTTTCTTGGCCATCAAGATTTTTTCCTCATCTTCATGATTTTGACCAGCAGAGATTTTAATTACCTTTGGGATATAGTAAGAGAGCTTTTGACATTTCATGTTTCAACCAGCATTCTTTCTTCAGGTTATATTTTTCGTTCCCACTGAAATAATTCCTTCTCATAAAATTTGAATTCAGGGATGATCAATAATTCTGAAAAAATATACACAGTTAATCTAAGATTAAGGCATACCATGAGAAATTCAAGTACATTTTAAAATTGCCTCTGTATTTTATTCAGCCACATAATGATATAATGAAATTGTTCTTAAACTATGTAGAGTGACCTGTTAATGAATTTGTGCAGGAATGGTGCCACTGAAACCCTTGTCTGTACAGCATACTTTGCGGCATTAGTGATCATTTGAGGTACCATTTCTTATGGAACCAACACACACTTTGTGAGAACCAGATGTATCAGATACATTAAGACAGGATCTGACACTCTGGGATGCAAAAGACACAAGACTTCACAAGACATACCCACTGTTGGTAGTAGTAATACAGATCTGTGCCCTGTGAATGCAGGATGCTCATCAATTCTATTTTGTGCAGTTAATGTAAGGGCATTTATAATTGTGCCTGCATTCTTGTTGAGTATATTCCTAATAGGAGAGAACTTCCATTTTGACTGGGTGCCAAGAAAAACCAAATCTACCACTTACAATTTTAAACATCCGATAATTGTAAATATTTTTTACAGACTAGCTTCTGGACCCATACATTGTAAGTATTGTTTCTCCTCCACTCTCCATATATTTCTACTGCCACAGAATAGCACACATTCACATTGGGATCCCACCTCTAGTCCTGGAAGTCTTTCCTACACCAGGATGGCTCTCACCACTTACTATACACGGAGAGAACGGTGATTGACATCAATACGTCTCACTAAAATCAAACCAAATGGATCCCAACCCAATTCCCATCCAGCACAAGTGGAAGTGTGGCATATTGGAAGCTGGAGCAAAGTGGCTTGGACTGACTGAAGTAAAATGCCTTCCTTTTGAACACTGCACAGACTTATGTGACTGTGCAAGCTTTGGAAGACACCTGGACAAGCGAGCATCCCTAAAGCCTAAGCATCATTAACTCAGGGCAAATTCACGTCTTCTTGGCGGTCATAAGTATGCTTCTTCACTTGGATTCCAGGAGAAAATTAGATGCTCTGGCCCACTCCTGTCCTGGCCCATCATTTGTCTACAAAGATCTCTTATATGACAAACCATTGGGACTTATTAAGATACAGGAAAGCTACTCATCACGGGCTGGTAGGTAAATGTTCTGGTCTTTTTTGAAATGCCTGAACCCTGTGATTATACCCAACTATTCGCACTGCTCAATTACCATGCACCTTCCACCGTCACCTGCTCCGAGGAGATGTGGCAATAAGGACTCTCTGGAATAGAGACCATGCCCCAGGACACAGAGACAAAAGTTTTTAAAAACTTCATTCAAAACATTTATTGATTCTCTGTGCGCAGGTGCTGTTTCACAGGCTGGAAATAGAATAGAAGAGAAGACAAGATGAGCTCCTGCCCTCAGGAAGCTTACATTCTAGTGCACGGAGAGGCGGGGTGGGCAGTGGGAGAGGACAGACAATAAACAAGTAAGTAAATAGCACCAAATAAGAAGATAAGTAAAAATAATTTTAGATAATACTAAGAACTAAGGAGAAAAATAGAACGTGGAAATCAGTGGAAGGGAATTTGCTAAATTACATACCTCACTGAGACTCAGTTTTCATGTCTGTGAAATGATAATCATAAGATTTTGACGCATATTTGATGAAATCATCTATGTTTAATATTTGTCTTACCCACCAAACTACAAGCTTCCTGCCGCATCTGCGTGGTTTGCTTCTGTGTCTCCAGAACCTGGCACCAAAATGCCTCAGCCCAGAAGCTGGACTTCTGACACTGGCTGCCAGATTGCTTACGTAGATGTTCGCTGCCTACCTGCCGTCTGCTACCAGACTGGCCCCAAACCAAACCACCTTCCTATACGTTCCATCGAATGCCCTACGCTAGACCACATAGTGGTGCCCACTTGCCTGCATAATTTGCTCAGCAGAGAAGTCTGTCAATAACAAATAGGCAGGCACCATCATATGCCCTTCTCCCTGGACCCCACCTGACAGACCTCCCTGATAGCAAGCCAGGCCTTATGGGGAGCAGAACTACAGGAGAGTGTGTTTCAGCAGAAACAACAGCACCAGCAAAGACTTCAAGGCCTACAAAGGGAACAGCAAGCAGTTCAGGCTGAGTGAGGACAGGAGGGCAGTAGTGGGAAGTAAGGCTGGAGGGAGCTTGCACCCAGACCGTGTACAGCTTTAATGCCAGGGAGGTTGGACTTTATTCTTTAGGTGCCACCAAGGGTTTTGAGCAGGGAAAGACGTGATTAGAAGCTCAATCAAGAAGATGAGTCTCGCAACATGTCCCTGTTAATTACATTAATGAGGGGCGAGCCAGAGACAGACTAGTTAGAAGGCTGATGCATAATGTGGACAAAGAGCATGCTCAAGCTCAAGGAGGTTTCACGAGAAAGAGTCATGCCAAACATTGTCAAACACGTTCTATAACTCATCGGAACGAAAAACCCTGGATGACCTTGAGTCGGTGACCTGGATTGCAGTCCTGTCCATAATCTGCTATGTGACTTTGGCAAGCCACTTCACATCTCTGAGCCTCCCTTTCCCTATCTATATAATGAGGGGCTTGGATCAAAGGGTCTCTTTCAGCTCTGCGTTTCCATTTGCTCCTTCACAAATTCATTTCTACATTTGCAAACACTTGTGAGAGGCTGATAAGGCACTTTGATTGAAACCAGGGAGCCAAGATGTCCAGGGGCCCCTCAGGCTTCTCCAGATGTGGGCCATAACCGTTTAGCACTAAGGACCTCCAGGCAGATAAAACAGATTTTTCAGGGAAATTACTCGTAACTGGCCATTCTCCTTGTAAGCTTAAATCAAAGCACTATGGGAATAAACAGTTCCTGCAAGGAGACACTGTTATTTCTCCCGGCCTGGCAATGCAATGATGCGGTGCTTCTGCTGCTCCTTCTCCAGTTCACCCTTCTCAGAGGTCGTAATGCATTTCCAGAGGTAGCCAGCCAGCTGTCAGGTAACTGGAGAAGAGTGGAGGAAAAAAATAATGAGAGCTTGATACGTCCCTCCAGCTGGGTGTCTCCTTGACTGTTGGATGAAACCAGCCACTGGGAAGACAAAAGCAGAAAGCAAACAAGCAAACCAGAACAAGTCAAAAGCAGGCGAACAGGAAAGATGTTCAGAGCAGAAGCCAGGTCTTGGAAGAGGCAGTGTGGCACAGAGACTGGGAGGCGTGGAGAGTCAGCGCAGGATCTGCGGCCACCTCTACCCTGGTGCACAGGGCCAGCCTGTCTCCTGGGAGCTTTGCAGCTCTCGTATTCTGGGGCTTGACCTCCCCAGTGGGGGTCAGACAATTTCCAGCCCTTGGGTTTCCAGGGGGAAAAGAACAAGTTTTGGAACCCGTATATCACTCCAGCCTCTACGAACATCAGCCTATGATGTGTGGCAGCTCATTCGGCCTCTTGGAGCCCCAGTTTTCTCATCTGGAAAGCCTGGAGGGTAGCATCTACTGTATTTCATCACATCAAACACACCATAAATTGTAAGATTCACCATAGTTTTATGCACATTCAAAAAAACCACTGACAACTAAACCATAATATAAGGCTCTCTTATCACACAGGTTGTAAGATGCAGCTTGATCTTAGAGATGCTAACGTGTGGAAATGTGGAGTCTTAGAATCTATGAAATATGGCACTTGCAAGTTGTTATAAGCTCTAAAAATGAGACCATCTGTGGGAAAATGCCTGCCTAGTGTGAGGCCAGACACATTTTAGGGACAAATATATATTTGTGATTGTCATTATCATTCTCATCATAAAAAAAATTGTCTGAGCGCTCTGCAGTTTCCTGGGAAGTGGGGTTGGACAAAGTCACCGTGCTGTATACCCTTCGCATCTCTCCACAACCACCTAATCCTTGAGAACACTTAGCAAATAGTATCCAGTAGGTGCCATCGAGATGCTAAAGGCTTTACAAGTGTTGATTTATCAGCTGACTTAGTGGGTCATCATCCTGTGTGCCGGGGAAGAATGCTAAGACTGAGATGACCACTGCCTCAACCTTCTGCCCAAGGCTCCTGTCCCCAGCTGTTTGACAGCAGTGACACCTCTGGGCTGGTGGAGGCTGGAAGGGTTAAGTCCACCATTTGGACTTTGTCCATCGGAGTTTCTGCTGTACCAGCAGGTGACCAGAAGATGCTCAGTCTCTCTAGGGAGTTTTTTAAAGATTCACATGCTTTGTTTTTATTCTTTTTCTCCCTTCTTTCTCATATTTTTAAAATTTTTATTTTCTTTAAAAAATATTTTTTAATCATTTAATAACATATAGGTATGTGTATCTATATATACATGTTATTTTTTAACTTTTTACCTTTTTAATTCTTATTTTTACTTTTAAAAAAATCCTCTTACTTTTTAAATTTTTCACCTCGTAGGTTATGGCCTATAATCATCATCCTTTACCTCTTTTATTTTCATATTTTTATTCATTGTTTTTAGCCTTTTATCTTATTTTTAATCTCACCCAGACTGTCTCATTATATATTTCAACTTCTAGCCTTCCATTTTACTAGATCTTTAATTCTCTTTTTTTATTTCTCATGGATGTCCTTTTACTTAAAAATAAGATCATTAAAATTAAAAGTATCTCCTTTCCTACCTCATTTTTTTCTTCTTCTGTCTCTCCCTTAAAGTATTCTTTATCTTTTTAATGTGTTCTTACAGTGACGTTCAAATAGTCCAACTCCTAGGTCCTAGGTCATATAAAAAGGGGTGCTAATCAGACACAAAAGACATGTATATTCTACATAATTCCAACAAAAACAGCAAAATTAATATGTGCTGTTAGAAGTCAAGATAATGATTCCTGTGGTAGGGGATGCGGGACAATCCACACCACAGATGGTCCTCTGATGTCTTAGAGATGCAGCTACAGGGGAAACTGCAGAAAGACGTGGAGGGAAAAGGCCTTCCCTCTCCCTGCACTCTTAAGGATGATTCACTCTCCTTGTCCGTCAGAGCTTTGAATGCTCCAGAACCTATAGGTTAGCTCATCCTAGGGTCACAGTTCTCTCTGTGCAAACAATACGCCTGACTTACTTGCAATCTCATTCATCCATTCCCACAATATTATTGGCTGTCTGCAGCACTTTGAACAATGGCTGGCGTTCAGACATTGGCACAAATAACAGATGTAAACAAGATGTCTTGTGGTGTTTCAATAGCCCATTTCCCTTTCTCTCTCCCCACTGGACCATAAGCTCTGTTAGGAAAGGGGCATTATCTGAGATTCTGAGATGGGAGGGAGAGTGCAATGGACGCACACGTGAGGCAACTTAACACTTCAAGGTATGCGTGTGGGTGGGGAGAGCCTGAAGAAAACTGCCTGGGGGCAGCTTCTGCTCAAGTTGAGATCTCTAGGATCTAGGCAAATGGAGTGGGCAACAGTAGGGAGAGTGCTCTAAGCTGAGACACCTGCCTGCACCGGCAAAGGCCTACCTGAGAAGAGCATGGAACTCTTGAGGAAGTGAAAGAGACTCAATCTAGAAGGTTCATCAACATTTCACACCACGAGCACTTTGCAATCTATTGAGTTTTGTCAAACTATGCCAACACATGCCACATGTCAGGTTGGGCAGGTGGGCAGGAGGTCTCACCTGAGAAGAAGGTCTCCTTTTGAGCAATGAGGTGGCTATGGACTGCCACATAGGAGGAGCACAGAGACAGGTCTGAGCCAGGCTTCTGTCATCCTGGGCTGCTGTTAGCCTTGTATGTCCAGCTTGCTCCATCAACATTCCTGGTAGATTTCCAGGAGCTGCCTCTTAATGTGTGTCATCTCGCATAACCTCTCCTTGCATAATGGTCAAAGAGAAACCAACTAGAGTTTTGAAAACAGGATAAACTGCCCCATCGAGTACAAAACTCACACTGAGTATACCACGCCCACTTGATATATTACAACCCAACTTATCCCTGGGCTTTGGGCCCACTAGAAAAGATCCTGGGGCCCAGGAAAGAGATCAAGACTGCTTTTCTCCACTCCTTTTCCAAGTTCCCCAAGGGGAATAATAAGCTGCTCTGTATACTGTAAACCCTAAAGCAACCATTAAAATAACAAAACAAAGAGATATAGCTAATAAGCCAAAAAGGAGACAAAATGAAATCATAAAAAATACTCAATCCAAAATAAGGCAGAGAAAAAGGGAAAAGAGAATGAAGAACAGATGGAACAAATAGCAAGATGATAGACTTATTAATAATCACATTAAATGTAATGGCCACATAAACATAGATGCAAAATTATAAACAAAATTTTAGCAAATTGAATTTAAAAATATTTTAAAAGGTCAAGTAGGGTTAATTTCAGGAATGCAAGACTGTTTTAGCATTCAAAAAACTCAATCAATGTAATTCACTATGTGAACAAACTAACTAAAACATATATTCATCTCAATAGATGAAAAAAAAAATTTTTTGACAAAATCCAACATCCATTTCTTCTAAAAACTCCCTGAAAACTAGGAAAAGAATGGAACTTCCTCAACCTGATAAAGAGTCTATGAAAACCTACAGCTGAAATCATATTTATTGGTAAAAGGCTGAATGCTTTCCCTCCTAAGATCAGGAACAAGACAATGATGTCTACTCTTACCACTTCCATTCAACATTGTATTGGAGGTTCTTGCAAATTGAATCAAGCAAGAAAATGAAATAGAAGGCATCCAGATTGGAAAAAGATGAAATAAAACTGTCTTTATCTACAGATAACATAATGATCTATGTAGGAAATTCTGTATACTCTACAAAACACTACTAGAACTACTAAGTGAGTTTAGGAAGATGAAAGAATACATTACAATATTCAAAAATCAATTATATTTCTATATACTAGCAATAAATCAGAAATAGAAATTTCTTAAAAATGCAATTTATAACAGCATCAAAAATATGAAATACTTATGGATAAGTCTGACAAAAGCTGTGAAGAACCTACACACTTAAAACTACAAAATATTGCAGAGGCTAAAGACGGCCTAAATAAACAGAGGGATATATCCTGTTCAGTATTCAAAAAATTCAATATTGCTTAGATGTCAATTCTCTCCATTTTGTCTTATTGACTCAACACATTCCAACCAAAATCCCACCAGGGTTTTCTGCAGAAATTAACAGGCTGATTCCAAAATTCACATGGAAATGGAAAGGATCTAGAATAGCCAAAATAACTCTGATGAAGAACTATCTGATTTCAAGACTTATTTATAAAGCTACAATAATCAAAACAGTGTGATATTGGCATAGATAAACAAATAGAACAATGGAACCAAATAGTCTAGAAATAGACCCACATATAGACAACCGATTCTTTACAAAGAAGCAATGGTGATTCAATGGAGAAAGGGTAATCTTTTCAAAAAATGCTGCTGAAACATTCACATGCAAAGAGGGTACTTTTACTATACCTCATACATACAGAAAAGTGAACTGAAATAGATCACATGAAAACCTAATGTACCTCCTAAACTGCACATCCACAAAAGTTCACTGGAAATGGATTAAAGACTTAAATATCAGACCTGAAACCATTAAACTCCTAGAGGAAAACATAGGACAAAAGCTCTTTGATATCAGTCTTGGCAGTGATTTTTTGGATATGACACCAAAAGCATAAGCAACAAAGCAAAAATAAACAAGTGGGACTGCATCAAACTAAAAACTTCTGCACAAAAAAAGAAACAATCAACAAAATGAAAAGGCAACCTATGAAGTGGGAGAAAATATTTACAAACCATGATCTGATAAGGGGTTAATATCCAAAATATATAAGGAACCCATGCAACTCAACAGCACAAAAGCAAATAACCTGATTAAAAATGGGCAAAGAACCTGGATAGACATTCTTCCAAATTAAAAATACAGGTACATGAAATGGCCACCATGTGCATGAAAAGGTGCCCAACATCACTAATCATCAGGGAAATGCAAATCAAAACCACAATGAGATATCACCTTGCACCTGTTAGAATGGCTGTCATCAAAAACACGAGAAATAACAAGAGTGGGAGAGAATGTGGAGAAAAGGGAAGCTTTCCACACTGTTAGTGGGGATGCAAGTTGGTGCAGCCACTATGGAAAACAACATAGAGGTTCCTCAAAAAATTAAAAATAGAACTACCATATGATCCAGCAATGCTACTTCTGGGTGTATATCCAGAGGAAATGAGATCCCCATCTCAAAGGGATATCTACACCCCTACCTTCACAGCGGCGTTATTCACAACAGCCACTGCATGGAAACACCCTAAGTGTCTGTCGACAGATGAAGGGGTAAAGAAAATGTGAATAAGTATTTGCAAAAAAGATTTTTTTTAAATCTAAGCTATAAAATGTTTAGAGGATAACGGGAAAAATCTTTGTAGCCTTGGGTCAGGCAAAGATTTCTTAGATATGATACTACAACCATGATCCATAAAAGACAAAATTGATAAATTCATAGACAATGTTAAGAGAATGAAAAGAAAAGCCACAGGCTGAGAGAAAATATTCACAAAGCACAAGTCTGATAAAGAACTTGTGTCTAAAATACAAAAGGAACTCTCAAAACTCAGTCATAACAAAAAGCCCAATTTTTAAAAATCAGCAGATTTAAACATACACTGCACAAAAGAAAATATATATGTCAAATAAGCATATGAAAAGAGGCTCAACATCATAGTCATAGGGAAATGCAAGTTAAAACCCAATTAAGATTCCATTACACATTGATTAGAATGGCTAAAATTAAAAAGACCAACTATACCAAGTGTTGGCAAAGATTTAAACCTAGAACTCTCATACACTGAGGGTGGGAATGTGAAATGCTGTAATCACTTTGGAAAACAGTTCAGTAGCTTCTCAAAACGCTACACATATGGCTACCGTGTGATCCAGCCATTCCACTCCTGGGGATTTACCCGACACAAAGTAAAGTATAAGTCCCTACAAAGACTTGTACAGGAATGTCCCTAGCAGTTTTCTTTGTAATAGCCAAAAGCTGTGGGAAAAAAAATTGCCCATCAACAAACAGGTCAACGGATATAAAGACTGTGGTATATCCAGACAATGGAATACTACTCAGTGATAAGAAGGAATGCACAAATGGATGAATCACAAAATAATTATGCTGGGTAAAATAAGCTGGATTTTTAAAAAGAGGACACTCTATTATTTCCGTTATGTAAAGTTCTTTTAAAAGTAAACACACTTATAGTGGCGGAAATCAGAGCAGTGGTAGTCTGGGATAGTGGGGAGTCAAGCTGAGGAGGGCCAGGAGGAAGGGATTATGAAAGAATAGAAGGAAAATTTTGGTGGTGATGGATCCGTCCACCACCTCGATTGTGGACGTGGTTCCACGGGTGCATGCAGATGTCAAAACTTATAAAATCGTACTCTTTAAATGCATGCAATTTATTGCATGTCAGTTATACTTCAATTTTTTAAAAAAGAAAAGAAAAATCTTCCAGTGGCCCCACATCATCACATTGCCATTTGAATTTTATCCTACTCCTTTATTGCGGCCCACAGGCCCCGCATATTCTGGCTGGCACCTGCCTCTCTCCCCTCATCCCATACATCCTCTCCTCGGCTGCCCTGGTCACCAAAGAGGCCTCTGTTCTCTCTCCAAGCCCCTTCCCACACCAAAGTCTTTCATTTGCTTTTCCCTCTTCCCCAAGACATTCCCTTGGCTGGCTCTCAGCTTCAGGGTTCAGCACACCCATCACCCCAGCGGGAGGTCTTCCGGATGACCCAGACCAATCAGCTACCACAGCACTATTCCTCTCCGCCATGTGGGGTTTACTTCCTTCATAATGTTCATCACCATATGAAAGTTGCTTGTGTATTTCTACCTACTTGTTTGCTTTCTCTCTCTCCTTCCTAAAAAGCAATACTTGAAGAGTAGAGACCTTCTTCATCTTGTTCATTGCTTTATCCCAGGGCCTGGAGCACCCCCTGACACATGGGAGAAACCTAGTCAATGTTTTTGAATGAATGACTAAAAGCAGTACATTGCTCAAGGCTTAAAAGTAAAAGCCACTGAACTGTTCACTTTTCACTAAATATTAACATTCTATGCACGTAAGAGAGCTTGGTTTTAGAGCATTTATCTTCCTAATTCATACTCTTAATCCATTCATCTTCCTGACTTTCAGGAATGCTTACTTTTCTCTGTTTACAAGCCAAGATCAGCTTCTTTGACATATATAAACTCCAGGCTGCTTTCTGACAGGGTCCCAATAACGCCCCCTATAATGTTGTAATTTATCAAAACTCAAGTTTAAAATAAAGAATTCAGGAGAGATTCCTTATCTAAAAATGCAGGGCACATAGAAGCAAAAGCAAGCGTTCTGATGTGGTTGAAGTGTTGGGGTGGGAGTAGAAATGATATTTTATGTTGACCTATGATGAGCCAAGCAAGACCAGTATGTATGGAAATATTTATCTCCTTTCTCTAAAGGTGAAAACTGTGTATATCTTCTGATGTCAAAATCCACATTCTTTCTTGGAAGGGACGTAGCTACAGGTAAAGCTAGGATAGTAGAAAAAATTCCATTATCAGTCATCACAAGCTAAGTTATGCTGCAATGTAGCCCAAAATCTCAGTGATCAAGCGCAAAAAAAGTTGATTTCCAGCTCACACAAAGTCCCTTGTCAATTCAAGCAACCATCTAGGGCAGCTTTCTTCCATGCTGGTTCAAAACTCAAGGATTCTTCAATTTTATGGCACGCCCATTGTGATGCACACTTCCATGATCATTGGAGCAAGGGAAGAAGAACCATGGAGAATGGCTCTCCAGCTCTTAAACATTTCCACCCAGAAATGACCTGTGTCAATACTACTCACATTTTACTAGCTGAATCTAATCTCATAAGCTTGGCTAATGTCAAGGGGCTGGAAGGACAGTCACCCCAGGTGCCTGGAAGGAGATCAGACATACTAGTGAGCAGCGTGGAGGTCTTCCTCAGCTCTCGGTCATGGGAGACCTTGAGCTTCAGCTGAAGAGAGAGGACTCTAAACAGGTAGCCAGTGGACAGACACGGAAGGTTCTGAGCACTGAGTGGCATTATTCAGAATTAAGTCTCTATTAAGGCCTAAAACAGGCATTAGGTATCCCATGAGGCCTGATTTCAACCTATGACACTTAGAAATGTTAGCGGTGTTAATGCCTGTGAGCACATGGGCCTGTATTTGCATTTTAGGTAAAGGGCACTTCAGACCCATCTCACTTTGATGTAAAGAAAGATAAGCACGTGTCTATTTGCCCAGCTCTGCAGGTGGGAACTTTCTCATCACAGCCCCACGTCCGGTCAGTTATTCCTGCCCCACACCCCCAGCCCTGCCAAAACATCTTCCAAACAGCTGGAAGCTCTACTTGCTGAGTTTGCAAAAGCTCCTCTTAAATTCCTCTTTTCTTCGAAAGTAACTCCAGCCAAGTGCTGAGAAGTTCACACCAGATGGGACGCATTTACACAGAACCGGGGCCAAAGGACTCCCACCTCTTTGTGCATGGCCACGGGCGGGCAGAAAACACCGTCTGAGGCTCTGCTTTTCACACCTGTCAGCTGTAACAGCTCTGTGTGGGCATGCTTTTTGGTGAAAGAGACTTCCCTAATTAAGAAAACATTTTTAAACAAATACACACTCAGACATTTCTTCCACTGTCATGCCATTCCCTTCACATACTCATGATCTTGAATCAAAGCCAGAAAGATGTTCTCTAGTCATGTGTCTTTGGAAGTTGGAGATTGGATCTGTCTATTCTCTGCTTAATTTATGAGAGAAACATGTTCTGACTGCAATCACGAGCCAGATACAGTAATTTCTTCTTCCAGGGCCTTTCTCTGTGCAGTTGGAATGTTCAGCTTCAAGTTCGGGCCTCTTCTATTTGGAAGATATCACGCTGCAGGTTGGGTTCCCTGGGAAGCGGGCTGGGAGATGGATGTTAGCAGGCAGGAAGTTTACAAGGGATACTTGAGACCCACAGCCAGGCAAGGGAAGGGAAGAATGCAGGATGGGCAGAGGGAAAGGCCGGGCTGCAGCAAAAGCTTCAGCTGACCCCACAGGGAGCTTGGAAGCTGGAAAGACCCTTCAGAGTTACCCACCCTGCAGAAAAAGCAGTGGGCTTTCTGCACTGAGCACTCATTGGAGGCAGGCTGCCCCAGAAAGGAGGTGTGGCTTTGAGTGAGGCACTCTCTCCAGCCCAGGGCAATTTCCAGAGAAGGCCAGAAGCATTTCCAGCCACTATGGAGGAAAGGCCTTCATTGCTGAGGGGGGATCTAGGTGACACATTACAGCATCCACAACATATTTTATATCCACAGGTGGAGTTCAGTGAAGCAGCATGATGTCACAGGGTGACCCGCTGGACTAGATGAGCACTAGATCAAGATCAGCCTCCAAAATCTGGGTGACTTTAGTCAAGCAGAAATGAGTCACTCAGGCAATCACAGGGACTCTGCACCCTAGTAAAGATCATGCCTCCAGTCAAGCTCTTGGTGTTTGGGATCCTGCCCTGAACTCTGTAACACACAGTCCATAGCCAATGTCCAGGCTGCACCAGCCCATAAGTGGAGGCTGGGAATAGATTTGTCTCACCCTGACACTTACCTGTGGTTGGTTCCTGAAAGGCTGATATCGGCTAACAAAGAGCCCACCCAACTCACCCGCAGTGACCAATGTGGAGCATAGTAGGTACTCCGGTCCCCTTCACTCTGCTCAGGACCTTACTCTCACTCCCAGATCCAAGCAGCTACCTGGCTTGGGGATTTCTTTCATCCTGCCGGCCTCTGGGAAGAACTGAAGAAGTGTGACTTCCCCAGCTGGGGTCCTCGTCCTCTGTGCTTCCAGCCCACCATCACCCTCTAGCTCCTCGGCTCCTGGATGTTTCAGGTGACCTCTAGATGCCAGCTAGGAGATGCGGGGGTTGTGGGTTGAATTACGTCCCCCAAAATGATATGTTGAAGTCCTAACTCCTGGTACCTAGAATGTGGTCTTGTTTGATAATAGGGACTTCACAGAGGTGATTAAGTTAAAGTGAGGTCATTAGGGTGGGCCTAATCCAATGTGACTGGTGTCTTCATGAAAAGGGGAAATTTGGACATGGTCACCCACACAGGGAAAATGCCATGTGAAGATGGAAACAGAGATCAGGTGATGTATCTGCAAGCCAAGGAACACCGAAGATTGCCAACAAATCGTCAGAAGGAATAGATTCTCCCTCATGCCAACCCTACCAACACCTTGATCTTGGACTTCCAGCCTCCAGAACCGTCAGACAATAAATTTCTGCTGTTTAAGCCATGCAGTTTGTGGTACTCTGTTATGACAGCCCTAGTAAACTCGTATACCTGGGAGCCCTGCCCATTCATAGCCTGCATCTGGGTCATCACTCTAGACAGGCCTACTACATGCCCTCCCAAAATAAGGAGACCAGATGTCACACCAGGGTCACAGGGCCATGAAGTCAGAGAGAGAACAAGAGCACATTAGAAGCTGGCTCGTCTGCAAATCAAAGCCACAAGAAGACGTCACCTCACGCCCATTAGGATGGCCACTACCAGAAAAAAAAAAAAAAACAGAAAGTAGCAAGCGTTGACAAGGCTGTGGAGCAATTAGAACACTTATGCATTGCTGGTGGGAATATAAAATGGAACACTTTGGAAAAGAGTACGGCAGTTCCTTAAAAAACTAAAAATAGAACTACTATATGATCCAGCAATCCTACTTCAGGTACATACCCAAAAGAATTCAAAGCAGATTCTTGCAGAGATATTTGCACACACGCATTCACGGCAGTATTATTCACAATAGCCAAGAGGTGGAAGCAGCCCAAATGCCCGTCCACAGATGAATGGGTAAAGATGTGGTCTACACATACAATAGAATATTATTCAGCCTCAAAACAGAAGGAACTCCTGTCACATGCTACAACATGAATGAGCCTTAAGGACATTATGCTGAGTGAAACAAGCCAGTCACAAAAAGACAAATACTGTGTGATTCCAATTACACGAGCTGTCTAGAGTGGTCAAAATCAAGGAAATGGAAAGTAGAATGGTGGTTGCCAGGGGCTGAGGTAAGGAGAAATGTGGAGTTGTTCAGTGGGTATAGAGTTTCAGTTTTTCAAGGTGAAAAAGTTCTAGCAATCTGTTTCACAATAATGTGAATATAGTTAACACTACGGAGCTGTACACCTAAAAATTCAGAGGAGAAACTTTATATTATGTGGTTTGCTAACCACAATTAAAAAGAAAAAGAAGCTAGAGGCTGGGTCCTCTGGTTCTTGGCCTGACACTCTCTTCTCCATGCACCCCACTGCCTGCAACATCCTCACCAGGGCTTTGCAGAAGGACCAGGGCCGGTCATTCAACAAAGCACTGCCAATGTCAAAGCCAGTACATCAGGAAAGGGGGGCATTCGTTAAGCAGCTACCTGGGGGCTCAAAGTATGCATTATCTCACGTGATCTTATCAGCAACGCCATGAAACGGTCCTTGTCTCTCCATCTTGTAGAGGAGGAAACCGAAGCTCAGAGGGGTGAGGGGTCCTGCCGCACGTCCGGAGGCTGCTAGAAGCAGACCTGGGAGCTCCCCCACCACCCTGCTGCCTGTTTGATGACAACTTAACTTCTCTAAATCACTCGACTTACAAAGATTTTAGGAACTTTTCAAAGAGGTAGCTGGAACTCTCTCTCTCTGCCACACACACACTCATTTGTGTGTTCGTCTGTTTTTTTCTTTTCTTTCTCTTTTTTCTGGAAGGGAAAACTGATGATCTAGTGAAAAATATTTTCCTTAGAGATCACTGAAGGTATTTGGCTATTTGGATTGCCAAATATCGCAAAAGAGAAGGAAGTAAGATATGGGACAGAGGGCAAAAAGAAAACACTCAACTGTCGTAAAAGGCTGGGGAAATGCTGCAGGCACGGCTCCGCCACCCCCCGCCCAGACATCCACTCGGCCCTCCAGGTCAGCAGACCCTCATCGGGCTGAGCTGGGCTGGCCTGGGCCATCTCTTGCCAATCTCCGGAACCCTCTCAACTCCTGCCCACTGAAGACAAACCAGCTGCCCCCACCCCAAGTCTTGGCGTGTTCAAATTTCTGCCCCTTTTGCCAAAACCTGATTTCCTGTTTCTAAAATAAAAACTTTTAAAATACCCCTTAAAAAAAAGACTCCTTAAGGCAGCTTGAACATCAAAGAGCTCTTAGAAAGTAGTTTCTGTTTGGTTAAGTGCACATGAATCAGAAAAAAATTCCGATTAAATTTTCCCTTTTAAGTGCTGAGGATTTCTATTGGACTTGGGCAAAAGATGCACCCACAAGCATAGATGTTCAGGGGCTTCCAGGAGCGTTCCTCTGGTCCAATCTGCTCATGGCAAAGACGAGCAAC
This sequence comes from Equus asinus, assembly GCF_041296235.1. NCBI lineage: Eukaryota > Metazoa > Chordata > Mammalia > Perissodactyla > Equidae > Equus > Equus asinus. Next base: position 69,160,080 of record NC_091794.1, read on the forward strand.
CTGTGGCCCAGAGAAGGACAGTGACTTGCCTGAGGCCTCACAGCCAGGAAGCGTCAGAACCAAACCCGAGCCCAGACTCGGCTCCCAGTCTGGCGTTGTTTCCATGTGTCTGTCCGTTTCTCTTGAATTGGAAGCTGTAAGTTTTTTTTAAGTCAAAGACAATTTCAAGTTTGAAACATTCAGAAGGAAACTAGTAACTGTCTCATTTTTTTAAAAAGGCATCAGTCTGAAAAAATAGCCATAACTCCCTTTACTGAGCACTTGTTATATCCATGCATTGTTCATTTAATCACCACAACACTCCCGTGAAACAATTCCTGTATTCTCTTCATTTTACAAAAGGCAACGGAGGGAGAGTGAGGACAGGGGGTTCAAACGCCGGTTCAAGCCTTTTGTCCATTTTTTGACTGAGGCTCTTTCGAACATCTGAGATCAATCAATCCTCAAAGCCATCTTCCGGGGTAGGCATTATCATCTCCATCACACAAATGAGGACATTGGATCTTGAAGAACTGTGTCAACTCTCCAAGTTCTCAGCACCAGGAAGCAGCAGAGCTGGGACTGGAACCCACCCCTTGAAGGCCCGACTCTTTCTGTCACCCACTTCACAGGGTTGTTTCAAGGGTCAGATCCAATCATGGAAGAGAAAGGCGTCTGTAAAAACTGTAAAGTATTTAACAGATTTGAAGGATTATCATTTTTAAGTCTCAGTTGTTGTCTTTTCCTAACTTTCCACTCTGGTTTTTACCAAGAGGATCCTAGAGCCAGGCAATGACAAGGGGCCCAGGTCTCTCAGCTGAAAAAGATTTTCCAAATAAAAGATTTGATTGAGCACACTCCTGTTTTCCTTGGGCCGGTCCCAACCACCCAAATGTTTAATTGGGTTGGAAAGCTGTGATCCTGATGGCCATTGTTGCAGGCAAATGAGGAACATGGAGCCTTGCTCTCTGACCCTGCACAAGAGAGGAGCGCCCGAGAAAACCACAGAGAGCAGCTCTCCCGCTGGCTTGTGCTGTCCGATAACAGCATTATTAGAGCAAATGCTAGCTCAGTCAACCGCTTATTCATTTGTTTATTCAAGGCTGTCTTATGAGCATCTTCCAAAAGCCGTACCCTGCTGAGGCGTGCTGTAGACAGAGAGGAATGGCCACCGTCCTGCCCTCGAGGAGCACACAGTCCTGAGGGCTTCCACTAACATCTCCCACGAATGTCCCCCTGCCTGGAATTTATTCTTCCCTCTTCTCTGCTCCACAACAATTAATGCCAGCGGTACGGGCTGAACTGTGACATCCTCCCCCAAAATTCCCATATTTAAGTCCTAACCCCCAGTTACTCAGAATGTGACTGTATTTGGAGACTTGGCCTTAAAGAGATAATTAAGGTGAAAGGAGGCCATCTGGGTGGGCCCTGGTCCAGTCTGATTGGTGTCCTTGTAAGTAGATTAGGACACAGACATACAGGGAAGGCCACGCAAGGACACAGGGCGAAGATGGCGTCTACAAGCCACGGAGAGAATGGCCTCCGAGGAGATGACCCTGCCACTCTGATCTCAGACTTCTGGACTTCAGAAACGTAAGAAAAGAACTCTGTTGTTTCAGACGCCCAGTCTGTGGTGCTTTCCGACGGCAGCCTGAGCAGATCTACACAGCCAGCTAGCACATCGACTCTCATCTGCAGACTATGATTTATTTTTGTGCTTACTCAATTAAAGCAACAATAAATTTTTTTAAAACCCCATGGGCCAACCCTCAAGTTTACAGTCTTAAGAGGAGACCAGTATTGTTTCTTCCTTGCCCAGTGCTGAGTGCTGGAGGCACTGGGCTGAGAAAGCTCTGGGCCTTCTTCACGGAGCACATTTCCAGCTACGGAGCCCAGCTGACAGCATCACACGTGTAGTCATTTTCTGAGGACTGTAATGGGGAGCCCTATCACATTGCGTTCCTTCGTGTCTATCTGAAACCGGCTACAGGAGTGATGGAGTCGGGCACTCCTCCTGGATAAGAAACGCCCCCACTGTCACGAAACACAAACAGCAGTTATCCAGCAGCGGGTGGGGACAGGCAGCGCCAGGTGTGCACACAGACGGGTGCAAGTAGCCCAGCTGTGGCAGGTCAGGGAAGGAGCGGGAGGAGAGGCAGGCGAGGCCAAGGCAGAGGCAGGGCGCACAGGGCCCGCGGGCCCAGCAGGTAGCTGACTGACAGCTGAAGGTAGTGCACACGCCGAGGGTTTCAAACAGGATTCTGCTCCAATTTTACCATTGCGTCTTCCTCCCACCTGGACCTTTCAAAGAAGAGGCACTCAAGGAGCGTTCATTGATGTGAACTGAAGAGGCCAAACCCACAGCGGGCTACAGACCTACGTGCTAAGAAGAAAGATCCCCCTTTCCTTTCTCCTCCTCGCTCCCTAACCTGAGCCCCCTTCCTTCCTGCAAGCCCTGCCCTTGGTGAGCTTTCTCTCAGTCGCTTCTCTTATTCGTGGTCACTCCTGTGCTGTTGATCGAGCGGCCCTGCAGGGTAGCAGAACTCCTCAGGTTAGGCAGACCTGGGAGCCAGTCCCAGCAGGTTCTGGCACCTTAGGCCACGTCACTTCAGTTCTCCAAGCCTCAGTTCTGTCATCTTTAAAGGGAAGGTAACAATACTCACCAGTATCCATCCTCCTCTTCTTCCTTTTATGATAGAACCGCCAACCCATTTTACTGGGCACGTGCGGCCACCATGTAGAGGCAGCATTTCCCAGCCTCGTTTGCAGCTTCTGAGAGTCATGTGACTCCGCTCAGAGCAATGGGACACAGCAGAAGCGAAATGTGCAACTTTCGAGTCACTCCTTAAAGACAGGATCAGTTATTTGCCATGGGACCTCTTTCATTCTTTCCGCAGGCTGGGAAGTGGAAACAACCAGAACAGGCACAAAGCCACCCCATGCAGATGACAGACTGACCTCCCAGCTGGGTTCCTGGATGCCCTGGACCACTTACTCCTCCGGCAGAACAGGGAAGGCCCACCCGCTCACCTCTGGACCACAGCATAAGAGAGGAGGAGACACCCGCTTCCGTTAGACCCCGCATCCCTGAGCCCTCCGTGCACCAGCTCCGTCTGGACCTTCTGCAGCCCACAGCCTTACTTTGGATATTGCAGATACCACATCCAAGCTACTAGACACAGTGGATCTGTGGTTAGTGGATACTAACAGGTATTATTAGGATGAACTGATAGAATGTGGGCACTCGCTAGGAGTAGGGGGCTAAGGAAAAGTCCAGCAGCCTCTGAGATCTCACACTGAGTGTCAAGAGGATGGTGGGACCCCTGACATAGATGGGGGTGGGGTAAGGAGGACAATTTGGGGAGGAGAAACAAAGGCAGGCCTTAGCCATGTTGAATTTGAGTTGCTGGCAGGGCACAATGGAAAGAGATGGCAACAGGCGATTCGAAACTCAAGCTGAAGCTGAGAAACAAAGAATCGAGCAGGGTGGGGGAGCTGAAGCTGTGGGACTGGTGAGGGTCCTCCCAGACACAGGCATTGGAAAGACAATGAGGAGACAAGTTCGGCTGGAGCAAAGCTTCTTAGGGGGCAAGACGGAGAAAGCACTGGAAAGGCAGGCGGGGGCAGAGCTTGTAGAACCGCGAAAGTCTGGCTGAGGAGTGGGGATCTTCCTCTGCGGGTGAGGTGGCCACGGAGGGGCGCGGGGCAGGGTGCTGAGGAGTCCGCGTGCCACCGGAGGAGCCCTGGGTGGACGCAGAGGAGCACACCGCCTCTGGAAGGCAGTCCACCCGCCACCAGCTACAACCATTTCACTGAGATTTTAACAAACAGTGCAAGACACAGGGAACAACCTCTATAAACATCCGGCCTCTAAGGTGGGGGTTGGGGGATTATAGAATGTTTTTAATATAAAAAAATGGGTGAAATTAAATGTTTTCCAAAAGGACTGAGTGTGTTATGAACTAGGTAAGTGGAAGCACTTTAAGGCTGAACATATCGGGAAGAGTCTGGTGGAGACAGTGAAACCAGGTTAGTCCAGAGGCCCCCATGGGATGGAAAGTGGCCTCCTGAAAGGGGAGGAAGGACAGGCATCTGTCATTCACCCTTCTGGTCCTCCCGTCAACAGACTTGCACAAGGGTCTGCACTGTGTCTGCGTGTGCTGGGTGCTGTCAGCTCACACTGAAAGGAGGGGAGAGACAATAAACACACAAATAGGTCAGGAATTGTCGAGGGCTGGGGTGAAAAGAAAGCTGGGCGAGGGATGCAAAGGAAGGGCACAGCTGCCTGACCTCTGGGAGGTTCCCCAGGGGCAGTGAGGGGGAGCCAGGCAGCTCCCGGGGGTAAAAGGAACAGCAAAGGCCCTGAGGTGGGAGAGGCCATGGCATGTCTAAGGAGCAGCCAGGAGGCCAAGGCTGGCATTAGGGTGAGGCAAGTGAGGTGCCTAGGGCACAAAATATAAGGAGGTGCTCACTCTCAGGGCCACGCAATTGCCCACCCAGGAGTGAGGGTCTCCTTGCATTCTGTGCCCTCTCTACCAGTCTTCCTTTCTTGCCTCACCATAGTCCACGTCCTGGTGGCGGGAGATGAGTATGAGCTGGCAAAGTGGCAGCAGAGTGGCCACCAAACTCAGAAAATATGGGTATCAGGAAGACCAGAGCTGCAGCGGCTCACTTGCTGCATCTTCCTAAGAAACTTGACGTAGAGGTCACAAGACACCCTATGTGCCTGGAGGGTTATCTAAAGGGTGAGAGGAGGGTTTGGATCTACTTCCTGATATGTTCCAGGATCTTCACTAAGAAGAAGAGTCCCGGCCTTGCCTCCCAACATGACATGGCTGTGCAACCTCAGGCAAGCCCTGTCCCTACTCTGGATTCAAATTTCCCTTACTCTACCATGAAAAGATTGGATTCGACGAACTCAAAATCCTCCCACCACCCAGGTCCAAATGATTCTAGGAACTCAATGCAAACCTCTGTTTTGAAACAGAGCAGAAGTGTTGCATGGAGGCTATCAAAAGCTCCAAGAAGGGGCTGGCCCCGTGCCATAGTGGTCAAGTTCATGCACTCTGCTTAGGCAGCCCAGGTTCATGGGTTCGGATCCCAGGCATGGGCCCACACCACTTGTCAGCCATGCTGTGGTGGCAACCCACATATAAAGTGGAGGAAGACTGGCACAGATGTTAGTGCAGGGCTAATCTTCCTCAGCAGAAAGGAAGGAAGGGAGGAATGGAGGGGGGAAGGAAGGAAGGAAAGAAAAATCTCCAAGAAAACAAATCTTTTTCTCTTCTTCCCGAAGGATTTCTAAGACACTCGGGAGCTAGTTTCAGAGCTCCAGCTGGCCCAAACTTGGCCAGATTCTGGGATCAATCTCTCTCAAGGAGGAGGAAGAGCCACTCTGGTTTTATGATAACCCACTCTCACTACTAGGCTCGAAATCGGCCATCCCAGTGAATGTCCACAACTCTAGTACCGTCCCTGGCCAGAACCTCAGTGGCCACCCGGGGAAAGGACCCGTTCAAGAGTCAGCTCATAGAATAATGTTCTGTTTTGAACAAAGAGGTGCCCTGGAAGCCAAGTTTTCTGTTCATGATCCTGAGCCCACACAGACGTAACTGCCCCATTTCCCCTTTCCTCTGAGGCTTTTCACAAGCTGATTTCTCTCCTTCTAGATTTTAACGATTGCCCAGGGGACTCAAGTTTCTGAAGAATTTCACACTTTAACATCCAACTTGACTTCTGCCCCCAGGATGTGAGGCAGGAACTATCACCATCCCTACTTTACAAACGAGGAAGCTGAGGCTTTCAGAGAGAAGAGTTCGGAACAGTCTCCAAGGAGGCGTCAGACCTGAAAAGCTGCCAGGGAGGCACTGCAGAATCAGTGCCGCAAAGGCTCACGCTGACTGCGAGGGAACGACAAGAAACGCCCTGCCTGCTGCATCAGGGAGCAAGTCTCGCCTCCACGTTTTACAAATACCTGCTGCCCACCTACATGCCCCAGGTTGCTGGACAGCAGAAACACGGGCTCCACACTATCCCTTCCATCCTCCACAACCCTCGGCTTCCCCATTAGGCCCTCAGACACACAGACTCCTTCCTCCTTCCACTCCCCCTCAAAAAGTCCCACATATTAGCTCCAGCAAACAGAGCCCCAGGAGGATCCCACGGCTTGGTTCTGCCACCAGCCAGACTCCAGGGCACGCTCCGGCTCGGCAGCATCAGCCCTGCCCTCTGCTGCCCTAAGGAAAATCTTTGCAGAGCCTTAGTGAGGCCTCCACCTCTAAGGGTGGACGGATGGGGACACTTAGATCCAGGGCCCCAGCTACTCCGATTTTCCACTCTTGACTCACAGTGCCCTGCCCAGAAAGGCCTTTGGGCCCGACTACCCGTGGTTCAGAAGGCCAGAATTCAGGAGATGTGTTTGCATGTGCGAAGTGAGCCAACGAATGGAAACTCTGGCCCCACCTAGAGGGAACGCCTCGGAGAGACACAACTTCTCTGAAACGACCTGATAGCAAAAGTTGGGAGAATTGAGAGCTGGGAGAGGAGAGATGGTGTCTCTTGGGTCATACAAAACACAGTTGTACATATGCAGAGAAAGCCAGCCAGAGGGCCACGCCCGGGAGGAGGGATACCCATGACAAGGGGGAGCGGGCTGCAGAAGTGACCTTGCTAGGTCACTTTGCTTCCTCTTCAGGTTTTAGCATCCAAGGATTTGTTATAGAAAATGAAAAAGCACAAGTTCCAAGAGGCTAGTCCTCCTCAGCCTGCATCGCGCGGGCCTAACCAAGCAATAATGAGAGCATTCACCTTGAGCAGAGCTAGAAGGTCAGAATGGATGCCAGTTTGGCCTGAACTTCTCCCAGCCTTGAACTTCTCCCAGCCTTGAACTTCATAAAGTGCTTTCATTTGCTACTCTCAGCTCCGAACCATCCCAACAGTCTTTCGAGAGATGCATTCATATTTCCATTTTGTGATGAGGAAAGTGAGGCTCAAAGAAGTGAAGTAACTTATCCACAGCCACAGGCTGGTAAGTGGCATAGCTGGAATTCTATCCAGGTCTGTCTGTCTGGACCTGGGACATTTAGCCAGCATCCCCCGCTCCTCAAAACCATCCAATCATCAGGGAATTATTATACCCGGATTCAAAGAGGTCAGGTGACTTGCCCGAGGTTGCAGAGAAAGCAAAGGAAAATTATACGAGGAGGCACATCTGGGTTCCCTAGCCCCAGAACCAGGGCTCTTTGTACCACACCATACCGCTCTGGGCCCCTCTCTCTGCCTTGATTTATCCCTCCAAGCTGCCAAAGTAGCATCTGATATGAAGTAGGTGCTAAATAAATATTTGATGAATAAATGAGTCCTTTTTGAAGTGCAGTTTTATTAGGAAAGCGGATGATGGTCTTAACTGAGCAACATAATCAGTGATTCATTTTGCTCAAGGCTTAAATCTGACTTGGGAGAAAAGCTCTTGACTTAGCTGTGAAACATGCCCTTGGGCTCCTCCCCAGTTAAGGACGAGAACAGCTGGAGAAAGAACCCACTGTTCCTCTCTGGAATGAGAATAAACCATGAATCAGGCTTTCATGCTTTTCTTCTCCAGGACAATCAGGGAATAAAGAAAGTACTCGCCTGCATTGCGACATCCGATCTTGGAGACAACAGCCCGCTCAGCCTCCAAACCCTGCTTTCCGCCCATATCTGTCATTGTGTTAAGGTACAGTTAACACTGTTGGTACAGTTATTGACCAATTGAAAATTGCACCAGAAACTGCTGAGCTTACCTCTGGAGAAAATTCACTCAGACATCTGTCCACGCATCCTCTCAAGCACTGGGCAAGGTGCTAACTTCGGGGGCGGGGCGGGGTGCGGAGTGGAAAGGTGCCACCGTATGCCGGTGCTCTCCCACACAGGAGCTCATTCAGGCTTCCCAGAGAGTCTGCAAAGGAGGGATGCCCATTTTACAGGGGAGGAGACAAGGATCAAAGAAGTTCTGGAATTAGCTAAGTTCCCCACTATTAGTAAGGAACAGAGCCAGAATTTGAACCCAAGACTTCCTGACCTCAGGGCCTATGTTCCTGTCCACATAGTATCGTTGGAGTCTGCTAATGATGGGCACTGTCACCAAGGAGACTCCGCCTTCTTTATCTCCCAGAGCTGTGAGGATCCAGTGAGATGGACGGAGCAGGCTAGTACCCCCACGGCACAGATGAGGAAACTGAGGCATGCAGTGTGTACTACACATAATTCCTGTTCATAGAAGAAGAAAGTGAAGTTGAGGGACAATCAAGCTGCCTATATATTTCCATACATTAATATTGTGCTCTGACTCTGTGCAGGTTCCACACTGATATTTATCTCTCTCCAAACCTCCATTTCCTTCTTGTAAAATGGAGATGAGTGGCTGAACTAAAAGCGATCATCCAGAAAGTGTCACATTTGGAATTTGTGATTTTAAACCTTATTAAACTGTTGCATGTTAAAAGGATCCTAAAGCCTCTAAGTGACCATTTTCTTCTACCTTGATATCATGAAATACGTGGCTCCCAAAGGCATCTAAATGGAGCAGATTTTATCAATTTTTAGGCAGCGTAGATACTTCACTGAATCTGTGTAGAAAGTCTTCAACTCTGATGTTTAAATGAAGAATTCACTTGTGGAGTCAAAACTATTCATTCTACCACGTAGGAAGGCTGAATCTGAATAAGTCCTGCCTGGCATGTTGCCCACAAAATGGTGGGAGGGAAAGAATTTGTTATTAACTTCCTCCAAGAGAATGGACAACGAGGCCCTTCAGTCAGGGCTCCGTGCCAAGTGCTTAAAATTAAAATGGCCTTTGTCCTCTTGAGGTGCAAGAAAAGCTGTATTGGACAAAACCATGGAAGACATAGTCAGAAATGCTTGGCCAATCTCTGCAGAAAGATTCCTTTCCAGCCAAGGTCATTGAGGACCAACCACGAGCTTAGGAAAGGTCAGCAGCAAGCCTGAGGGACACAAGTACCACCCGGGGCACCAGGCCCAGTGAGAGCGGTGTAATGAGCCGGGCCTGGAAGAGGAGCTATATTTCAGAACTTTCAGGGCAGCTTGGGCAGAAACTCCGACATGAGCAAAGCCTTAAGCTGGGAAACTGAAATTGGAGGCTAGGGCCACATCGGGAAAGATCATAAATGCCTGGATCAGAAATTTGGACTTAACACACTACACCATGCAAAGAAATATAATCAGAACAGCTTTAGGAAAACCTGTCTTTTATTCGTTCATCAAACAACTATTGCGCACGTTGCCAGGCACTGCATCTTTTCATCCCTGCCCTCGCCGTGACTGGCATCCTTAGAGTCTAGTGCACAGGCATTTGGCGGTTTTAAGCGTAGGAAGGGTTGCGGTGGAAATGTGTGCAAGCTGTGCAGACCTGGAGGCAAGGGCTTGAGCACAAGTTTTAGGAGGTAATCTCAAGAAGCATTCTCAGAGGACTGGGGAAATGAGACAGGAAAAGGAAGCTAACCACCGGGGCAGCTGAGGCTTAATCCCACTGGATGCTTCTGGGAGACTGCAGAATACATTTCAGAGCATCCCACCTAAGGGATGAGGAAGCGGGGGTGCTTACCTACCAATTCCCATCCTTCATTGGCAGAGGGCTACTCCCAGGAGACAGGAAAGCCCAGGCTGCCCACAGGCTATGCTCTGAGGCCAGAGAAAGCCCTGAGGCAGATGGTCGCAGAGGCTGGCAGTGTGGATGGGAATGGGGAGCCCTAAGAGGCTCTAAGCAAGGAAGGAGATATGTCCCCGCTGTGGTTCCCTGGGAGTCAGGAGGGCACCACTGCACAGGTGGCACTTGACCCGAGGAGCTGAAGACCAGCACAGCAAGATCCCCAAGGGGCAGTGCAGTACGATAGTACTCTACATCCAACAAGAAAAACGAGAGAGGAAGAGAAGGGTGAGATACATTACTGAATACGTAGGCAAGGCCAGATCACAAAGGACCCTGGGTTCCCTGTAAGGGCTTTAGATTTTCTTCTGTGCCCAACACGGAGCTACGGAAAAAGTTAACAGGGATGTGACATCATCTGAACAGCATGCCTCTGTGGAGGAACGAAGGGGAGGCCAGACCTGGAGGTAGAGACCTTTAAAGAGGCAGCGGTGGGGAGGGGTCTATTGCAAAACCCAGGTGAGAAATTACAGGCTTGAACTAGAGCAGGGGCTGCGGGATTAGAAACGAGGGAACTGACAGGAGAGCTATGTAGGGAGAAGATGCTACAGGCTGCCTTGCTGAGGTTAGAAGGATACGTAGAGTATTCTGCTGGACCAGTTAGGGAAGGGAAGCAAATTCCAAGGAAAGAGGTTCTTGGTAAGAGTGTAACAAATCAAGAAGAGAGCTGAGGGGCAGAACCCAGAGGCACCACCACCACATCCAGGGCCTGGAGGGAGAGGGGCCAGCCAGAGTCAGTGAACTTTGAGGACATCTGGGAGATGTTCTCACACAGAAGCTGGGGGAGGTGCACAGCTCAGCCAGCGCTGCTGGTCAGCAGAGCCCGCTGGAGAGGTCAGGGAGGAGGAGCCGGTGCCCAGACCAAGGGATTGGTCATTAGGAGGGAGATGCCTGGCTCTTTCAGTGAAGCACCCCTCAGTCAGGTGACAGCCTTATGAGGGTGAAGATTGGTGACACTGTGGAGGCCAGTGGGCTCCAGATGACAAGAAGTTTGGCCGTGAATAGACAAACAGACGCCTGTAGCTTCAGTGGGAAGGGTGGTGTGGGCTGGGCATGGGAGGGGGGCAGACCACGCTGTGGCCTGAGGAAGAGACCAGAGCAGAAGAGGCTGAAGACGATGAACAAGGAAGGACTTCCTGAAGGAGGAACTAGGGTTTTAGTCGAAGGAACTCAGACTCCCTTAGTAAACCCACTAGGGCCGTTCGCTACCTGGTGACCACAGTAGCCAGCCTCCCGGGGGACCACCAACGATCCCCACCCCCAAGTATTCACCTTGTGTGGTCCCCTCCCACATCATACCAGGGATGTTCTGTCCCACAGAGCATGGCGGAAGTGGTGGTATTCCCTTTTGCCCTCTCTCTCTTCACTCACTCTGAGGGAACCAGCCGTTACGTCATGAGCAGCCCTATAATGATGCCCACAGTGGAGGAAGCAAACCCTCCTGCCAACAGCCCCGGGTCTGAGCTTGAGCTTGGAGGTGGGCAGCCCAGCCTCAGACGACCGCGACCCCAGCCGACTGCTTGACCACAGCCTCATGAGGAACCCTGGGCCAGAACCACCCGCTAAACCCCTCTCAGCTTCCTCAACCTCAGAAACCGGGCCCGCTAATGCTCGGAGACAGGAAGAGGCAGACTCAGAGGCTCCGGTGGGATGGGGCCACCTCTCCTCACCAGCAAGGAGGTAAAGAGCAGAAGCTCAAAGTCCTCAGCTCACATTCCACCCGGAACGGTGAGTACCTTGTGCAGAGTACCCCACGGAACCCCAGGGGCTTCCTTGCAGGACTGTTGCATTACACAGTTTTTCCCAGAAAGAAATCGAGGCTGGCAGAGGTTTACCTAGTAATTCCATGCAGAGCAGAGCTGAGGGGGAGAAGTGGGCCTCGGCCAGGACAGGGAATTGGGGGGGCGCCCGAGGAGAGGTGAGGAGGAGCTGGGGGTGGGGCCCCAGGAGACCCAAGCACAGGCTGGAGGCCTCCCCCGCCCCCTTGGGCTGCCGGCCCCCTGAGCAGGAGGCTGCCCACGTGTCTCTCATTGAAGGCCCGGCGTGATTTTAGTCTTTTAAAGTAAAAACTCAAGGATGTACCCAGGCCATCTGTGTTTACCAGAAAGGGCCATTTTTCCATCCCCCTGACGTCCAGGAAGGCACTCAAGAAGGAACAGAGCGTGCCTCCCTCCGGGCCTGTCCCCCGTCCCTGCCAGCAGGCCCAGCTGGCTGCGTTCTGAGATCAAGCGCTTTGAAGAACGGGGCCACTGCTTCCTTCACCTGGTCCTGGAAACGCCCAGCCGAGCCGTGGCTGCAGTGCGAACCCGTTTCCTTTCAGGTGAAAAGGTGTCGCTAAGACTAACAGGATGCATCAGTGCTTGTCTTTTCCAGAAACCAACCAGCCACATAAGAAATCTTTAATTAACAAACATATTTATAAGAGTGGAAAAAATCAGGTAAGTTATTGCCTCATTTCCAAATTTTATATTTTTAATATTATAGAAATATAAAGAAATCTGTGGCTTACACATCTAAGAAAACAAAACAAATAAACCTAAGGATTCTTTTTTATAAAAATGAAGCGGGATTCATTTCTTGATACTGTTTTTCTATCCGGAATCATTATTTTTCTTGATGATAATCACATCTGACAAGTGTATATTTGTCCGTATTTTGCAGTTTGCAAAACAATTCCTTGCTGAACCTTCACCCACCTGTGTCCAGCGGCCGGGCTGCCTCATACCCCTTTGCCGAGGAGAGGACTGGCCTTCGGGGAGGCGGGATGGTGGGATGGGCAGGCGTGGGTTTGGAATCAGACAAACCCGGGCTTAAATCCGGGCTCTTCTTCACACTGGCCTGGGCGAGTTTCTTAGCCTCTCCCAACCTCAGCTCCACATCTGTAAAGCAGGGATGATAACAGTACCGGCTTCAACCAATTGAAATGCTTCTTGTGGCGTTTCAAACCCAGTGATTGGTCAGTAAGTAAATGACATTTGTTTGTGTTGTTACTTTAATCTGCTCTGTTGGGCTGTGAGGATTAGAGGCAATGTTTATAAAAATGCTGAACACAGTGCCCAGAACAGAGAAGCCCTCAATTTTGAAGAGGTAAAGTTAAGATTGAGTCAGCAGTTTCTAATTCCTGAATAATTCGTCTTCCCTCTGCATCCCGGGTACCTGGGCATGGGATCAGCGGGACACACCTCTTAGCTTTGAGAATAAGTAAACTAAATCTTTATTGTAAAACAGAAAAAGAAAAAGAATGGAAGGAAGGAAAGATCTCACTGTCTGCCCTAAAATGATGCCTGGCTGTACAAACATATTTGAAGATTCAGCAGGTTTCCTGGTCTGAGCCCTGGGGGAAGCAGGGATCAGGAATCGGCACCATTTCAGTGTCTCCCCATCCCCTAAAGGATAAAGCCATCTCCATGTCCTTATTCAAGCCCTCACTAAGTGGGTCCTGCTCCCTTTCCAGCCACAGTCCCTGTGGGGAACTCTCCCCCGACCCACCCCTCACTGCCACCTTCCAAACCTCCACACCTCTGCCGGTGCTGAGGCCTCTGCCTGAAACGCCTTCTCTTTCTTCACCTGGTGAAAAGCTACCCACTCCTCCAGCTCTGATGGGGAGGTCTGCTTTTCCTGTCAGACCACCAGATGGGGATATCCCTGAGGACGGGGGCAGCATCACTCATCTCTGTCCCCTTGGCACCAGCACAGTTGAGGAGATGCTCCATGTGTGTTTGTTGAGCAGATCAGTGGGAATGAAGCAACTGACCCGAGTTCTTCCCTGGCCGCCCGGGAGAAGATGATGGAGACAGCACGTAACATTCTGTTCCTCTGCTTTGCTCATCTCCAGGCTGTCGGGATGATGGAAAAAGTGCATCTTACCCTGGTAATCACAAATCATCTGGGTGTTGCCCTGGCTTTTATTTAAAAGGATTATTAAAAGGGAGGGACCCTCCAATTATGGCCATGTGGAGAAAGCATCACACATTTCAAGATAGGTCATTTGAGAGAGGAGAAAATGTGCTCTTGTAACTGGCCTGGCTTTGGTCCACAGCCTGTCTCTCTCCGGTTCCTAGAAATGCTGCCACATGGGGAGGAAGGTGACTGCAGTCACAAGGGATGTACATTGGCTCTGATCACAATGGCTGCAGGACGGAGAAGCTGCTCCCCAGGACGCCTGGCTCCCACTCCTTGCAGACCTGGGTTCGAGTTCAGCCTCCTCAGTTGCAAACCTGGGGCCTTCCTATTCGGAGTCTCTCTGCTGCCCATTTGGCAAGCACTGAGTTAGTAAAAACAAACCCCCAGCATTCTAATGAGGATTAATGAGACTGTCAGCTCCATGTGGACAGGTAGCTTGTGAAGGGCTGACAGATTGCCACTTTCCTTGCCCTCCGTGAACAGTTGTTAGGGACGTGAATGAACAAATCACATTAGCCCTGGGCCCACAATAAATTACACTGATGTCAGTTTCTCCTTTCACTGCCAGGAAAAGTTTAGTTCAATAAATGTTTCCTAAGCCTTTGCTCTGGATGTGCTCAACGATGTGGGGGGTACAAAAGAGAAAACCACATGAGCACCCCTCCAGACTCCAGGATGATCTGAACTCAAGTAAAACACAAGACAGGATGAGCTAAGTAGACTAAGAAAAGGAGGCCATGGGAGGCTGGCTTGATGGGGCAGGACCTGCTTGACCAGCTGGGAAAAGGGAGTGAGGAAAGAAGTCTTTCTGGAGGAGGCTGAATGCCAGTGTGCACACAGAAGATGGTGTTAAGAGCAATTGTGGGGTACACTTGGGTTTTATTAGACCAAGGGATCCAGGGTTGTCCAGGCCCCCTTACACATGAGAGATCAAAGATGATATTAATGGCTGGACTTGTACCCAAAACTTCCAAATGGAATTTGCTGGAGCTTTTTGGGAAGTTCTTAAGCCCAAATTCAGATTTTGGAATCATGTCACCAGCCAGCCAACCGTGTGGGACAAGAGACCAGAGTTGAAAGAACTTGAGCACGTGCCTGAAGGTGAGGGGAGGAGTGCATGCTGCAGGCTGGGCCCTGGCTCCCTCCTGCCCCTGGCTCCAGGAGGGCAAAGCAGAGAGCCACAGCCCCATGCACGACCTTTAGTGCACAGCAATGCCCCCAGTAGTGTGCATGAGTTATCTCACTGCCTTGAGATCTCATGGATCCATGACCACCTCATCCACGATGCTGGGGGAAGGGGAGGAGGCGAAAAGGAGGCAGGCCTCCCTGCTGAGCCCTTCCACTCAAGGCTCCGGTGGGTGCATATGTCTTACTGTTTTCTGGCTCTGTGCCTTTGCACCCACTGTGTCCTCTGGAATTTCCTTCTCCTCTGTTTTGCTGAAACCTATGCATCCTCCAAGACTCAGCCCAGGGCAAGTCCTCAGGAGTGGCCTCCCCAGGTTCCCCATCTGAGTCAGCTGCTCCCTCAGAGATAAGCACAGAGTACCACCAAGCCCAAGCATAGCACTTACTGCGTTGCATTGTCATCATCTGTTTAGTCATTTGAGACCCTCAAACGTCAGTGAGTTCCTTAAGGACGGAGCCCGCAGCCTTTTTCTTTTCTAATCTGGCATAAGGGCTGTCACGTGTAGGTTGCTTAGAGGATGAAAGTGGAAAGGGGAGAGGAGGCAGGAGTATTTTTCAACAATGGAGCACAACAGTCCTGCTCTGCGCTGAGGTAGATCTTATCCTTGCTTCCTACAGGAACCAGTTTGATAAGGTGGAAACATTCTCAAACAAAAGTCGTAAGACGGAGTTTGTGCCTGGAATCTATTGAAATTTGCTATAGGCTGAATGTTTGTATCCTCTGAAATCCACAAATTGAAACTTAATTCCCAATGGGATGATATTTGTAGATGGGGCCTGTGGGAGGTGATTAGGTCATGAGAGTGGAGCCCTCATGAAGGGGACTAGTGCTCTTAGAAGAGGCCCCAGAGAGCTCCCTTCCACCTTCCACCATGTGAGGACTCAGTAAGAAGGCGGCCTCTATGAACCAGGAAGTGGGCGCTCACCAGACACCTAACCGGATGACACGTTGATCTCAGACTTCGCAGCCTTCACAACTATGAGATATGAATTTTTCTTCTTTATAAACACCTAGTCTATGGTACTCTGTTATAGCAGGAGGAATGGACTAAGACAAGATTTAAGGTTGAGAACCTTGAAAAAATTACCTAACCTTTAAGGCCAAAGGAGGAGTTTCTGGGGACGTCAGAACTCGCAGCTTGTGGACTGTGTCTCCTGTAGACTGCGAGCTGCCTGGGGCAGGGCCTGTGCCTGCTGTGTTCACCACTGTGCCTCCAGGACCTAGCCCTTGGCCTGGCACACGATCAGTGCTCAAACTGATAAACAAGTAAATGAAAACTGAACGCTCTCCTCTGAATTTCAAGGTGCTGTGTTTAGCGATGTCAGAGGCCTAATGGAGGAACTGAGGTGTCGTCACAAGGCCTTCCAGACCTGAACTCCATGAGCCACCTTCGCTGCCGACAAGCATTCAGCACGGTACTGACCACACAGAGCCCTGATCCTCATAAGACCTCACGGGTGAATGATTTATCCCACACTAGATGCTAGGTTCATGGAGGGCAGGATTCTATTCTGTATCCCAGGACCCAGCCCCTGCTCTGGCACATGGCCCGTGCTCAGTCAGTATCTATTCATTCATTCATTCATGCAGAACTCGACAAAGTAGTCACCTGATGCTCAGAGAAGTAGCTGTTCAGGTCACACAGTAGGTCAGTGACAGAGCCAATGCTATGCCCAGGCCTCTGTACTTCCTACTATATTACATCAAGTATTGTGCGATTTCATGCTGGAGGCTGGCAGGGAGACTCAGAAGCGGTGACCTGATCACTCTGCTCTGTTGGCCACCATGCCCACCAATCACCATGAGGACAGGGCTCTGCCCTCTGCTGGCTGGGCTCCAGCTGGGGCCGATCCACTGGCCAGCTGCAGGTGTCCTGGGTGGTGTCGGAACTTGGAATATATCTGCCTCCATAAGCTCTGGTGACAGTTGTGGGTGAGTCGTGTCCCCAGAAAGATATGTTGTAGTCCTAATCACCAATGCCTGTGAGTGTGACCTTATGTGGAAGTAGGGTCTTTGTAGATGCAATCAAGTTAAGATGAGATCATACTGGATTAGGTGATCATATTGAGTTAGATCCAATGACTGGTGTCCTTCTGAGAAGGCCACGTGAAGACACGGAGGAGATAGTGAGAATGGCATGTGACGAGGGAGCCAGAGACTGCAGCGATTCATCTGCAAACCAGGGATCACTGGAAGCCACCAGAAGCTGAGGAAAAGGCAAAGAAGTATTCTCTCGAGCCTTCAGAGGGAGCATAGCCCTGTTGTCACATTTTTGATTTCAGACTTCGAGCCTCTAGAACTGTGAGAGAATAAATTTCTGCTGTCTTAAGACACTCACTTTGTGGTACTTTGTTATAGCAGCCACGGGAAACTAATACAGTAACAAAAGCCTGAAGTAAGAGATGTTCCTCTGCACTACAGGCCACAAGCAAGAACGTGGGAAAAGGGTCAGTGGAGGAAATAAAGGGAGATCGAGATATAATTTACCGTTAACGCTTGAAGACCCAGAGGTCCCCGTCACATACAGTTTTAGAAGGTTTGTATTTTTATCAACACAATCAAATGCTATTAGCAGAGAGAGAACCGTGTGTGTATGTGTGCGCACACGCGTGTGTGTAATTTATATTTACACAATTAGGGAGCAGTGTTCTCTTCAGAATAGGACAATCATCTGATTTGTTTGTTCACAACCTGAAGAAAGATTGGTGCAGTCAGTTGGTCAACAGGTGTGCGCTGAGGCCTGCTCCCTGGGGCTGGCACTCAGAGACACGGATCCGCGAGCGCCCTCCCCAAGGAAGCTCATAATTTAGTCTGGGAGACGTTACATCGAGTCGGGCACACATACAAGCATTTGACAGAGCTCCTTGGGGCACACAGAGCAGGCAGGGCAGGAAGGAGCAACAGAGGCGGTGTTCCTTTGAGACGAGCCACTAAGGAGAAATGCACCCCGGGGTTGCTTAAAGTACAATCAAGGAGACAAAAGTGAAAGAACATTCACGGAAGAAGGGAGCTCATGTGCAAACCCCAGCCTGGCCCCTGGAGGGAACAGTGGTGTCCTTTGATTTGGCTGGACCCCGAAAAAAGGAAGGAGGCCAATAAGATTTGTTGATTATCTGTTTAGCATATGTGAATTTCTCACTATACGTATTCAAGTATATTAGAAATGCAACTTGTTTTTCTATAATGCACCCTATTTTCTATTCTAAGCACATATTCTGCCCAAGGGCAGAAATCTTGATGTAATCAATTTGAGGTTTCCTTAAACAAACCAGGGTTTTCTCAAGTCAGAGTTTTCTCCCTCCCAGACCAACCCCAAGACGGCATTTCAGTTCCCCAAATTGTACCTTAGCCCTTATGGGAATGGAGGGGCTGGTGCATGGCGTCCAGGCACGGGGGAGAGGATCAGCGGGCACAGAAATCTCGTTCTCTGCAGCATCGTCCATTGAGAAACAGTGTTGCCCAAGGGGCCCTGCTACTCGTGTCCCCTCGCCCAGCCTTGCAACCCCCAGATCTGCTCCATCTCAATGTCATATCAGTCTCTACTGCTCTCAACATGAATGTGGTGGTTTGTAACTGTATCAACTTGGCCAAGCTAGAACTACATTTCCCAGAATTCCTTTCCTATACAATTTCAGGTTGGAGTTGGTTAAACAAGAAATGCATGCAAGATTTAGAAGCAGAAGTAAAGTGGCGGCCATTGCTCTCTTTTTTGATTTTTAATTATTTTATTGAGGCCATATTGGCTTCAAACATTGTGTAAATTTGAGATGTACATCATATTTCAGTTTCTTTTTAGACTGCATTGTGTTTGCCACCAATAGTCTAGTTTTTATATCTGTTCTCCTTATCTACGTGTTTGCTTATTTGTTTATCTTCCACATATGAATGAAATCATAAGGTGTTTGTCTTTCTCTGTCTGACTTATTTCACTTAGCATAACACCCTCAAGATCCATCCGTGTTGTCACAAATGGCACGATTTTGTCTTTTTTCACGGCTGAGTAGTATTGCACTGTATCTTCTTTATCCATTCATCCACTAATGGGCACTTGGGTTGCTTCCACGTCTTGGCTATTGTGAATAATGCTGTGATGAATGTAGGGGTGCATAAGTCTCTTTGAAGTATTGATTTCGTGTTCTTTGGATAAATACCCAGTAGTGGAATAGCTGGATTATATGGTATTTCTATTTTTAATTTTTTGAGAAATCTTCATAACTGTTTTTCATACTGGCTGCACCAGGTTGCATTCCTACCTGCAGTGTATGAGAGTTCCCTTTTTTCTACATCCTCTCCAACACTTGTCATTTCTCATCTTGTTAAGTATAGCCATTCTGACAGATGTAAAGTAATATCTGAACGTTGTTTTGATTTGCATTTCCCTAATAATTAGTGATGTTCAACATCTTTTCATGTGTCTGTTGGCCATCTATATGTCTTCTTTGGAAAAATGTCTGTTCATATCCTCTGCCCATTTTTTGATTGGGTTGTTCATTTTTTGTGTTGCTGAGCTGTATGAGTCCTGTATATATTTTGGAAATTAACCCCTTCTTGGACATACGATTTGAAAATATTTTATCACACTTAGTGGGTTGTCTTTTTGTTTTGTTGATGGTTTGCTTTACCGTGCAAAAGCTTTTTAGTTTGATGTAGTTCTATTTATTTATTTTTTCTTTTTCCCTTATTGTTTCTTTTCCCTTCCCTGAGTAGATATGATATTCAAAAAGATACCGCTAAGACCAATGTCAAAGAGCGTACTGCCTATGTTTTCTTCCAGGAGTTTTATGGTCTCAGGTCTTGTATTCAAGTCTTTAATCCATTTTGAGTTAATTTTTGTGTATGGTGTAAGATAATGGTCTACTTTGATTCTTTTGCATGTGGCTGTCCAGTTTTCCCTTTTTCTCAAAGAGAGTTTCCTTTCTCCATTGTAAGTTCTTGGCTTCTCTGTCGAAGATTAGCTGTCCAGAGATGTGTGGTTTTATTTCTGGGTTTTCAATTCTGTTCCATTGATCTGTGTGTGTTATTCTGCCAGTACCATGCTGTTTTGATTACTATAGCTCTGTAGTATATTTTGAATTCAAGGATTGTGATATTTCCAACTTTGTTCTTTTTTCTCAAGATTGCTTTAGCTATGCAGGGTCTTTTGTTGTTCTATGTAAATTTTAGAATTCTTTATTCTATTTCCATGAAGAATGTCACTGGGATTCTCACTGGGATAGCGTTGAATCTGTAGATTGCTTTAGGTAGTATGGACATTTTAACTATGTTTATTCTTCCAATCCATGAGCATGGAATATGTTTCCATTTCTTTATGGCTTCTTCAATTTCTTTCAATAATGTCTTACAGTTTTCAGTATATAGATCTTTCACCTCCTTGGTTAAATTTATTTCTAGATATTCTATTTTTTTTGGTGATTGTAAATGGAATTGTACTCTTGATTTCTCTTTCTGATAGTTTGTTATTAGTATATAGAAATGCAACTGATTTTTGTATGTTGACTTTGTACCCTGTAACTTTACTGTATTTGTTAATCATTTCCAATAGTTTTCTGTTGGATTCTTTAGGGTTTTCTATATAGAGAATCATTTCCTCCACAAATACTGACAGTTTTACTTCTTCCTTTCCAACTTGGATCCTTTTATTTCTTTTTCTTGCCTAATTGCCCTGGCTAAAACTTCCAGTACTATGTTGAATAAGAGTGGTGGGAGTGGGCATCTTTTTCTTGTTCCTGTTCTCAGAGTAAGAGCTTTCAGTTTTTCACCATTAAGTATGATATTGGCTGTGGATTTGTCATATGTGGCCTTTATTATGTTGAGGTAATTTCCTTCTATACCCATTTTATTGGGAGTTTTTTAAATCATAAATGGATGTTGCATCTTGTTAAATGCTTCCTCTGCATCTATTGAGATGATCATGTAATTTTTATTCTTCATTTTGTTAATGTGGTGTATCACATTGATTGATTTGCAGAAGTTGAACCATCCCTGCGTCCATGGAATAAATCCCACTTGATCGTGATGTATGATCTTTTTAATGTATTGTTGTATTTGATTTGCTAGTATTTTGTTGAGGATTTTTGCATCTATGTTCGTCAGCAATATTAGCCTGTAATTTTCCTTTTTTGTATTGTCCTTGTCTGCTTTTGATGTCAGGGTAATGTTGGCCTCATAAAATCAGTTAGGAAGCATCCATCTTCTTCAGTTTTTTGTAGGAGTTTGAGAAGGATAGGTATTAAATCTTCTTTGAATATTTGGTAGAATTCACCAGAGAAGCCATCTGGTCCTGGACTTTTGTTTTTTGGGAAGTTTTTGATTGCGGTTTCAATCTCTTTACTTGTGATGGTCTATTCAGATTCTCTATTTCGTTTTGATTCAGTTTTGGGAGGTTGTGTGATCCTAAGAATTTATCCATTTCTTCCAGGTTATCCAATTTGTTGGCTTATGGTTTTTCATAGTATTCTCTTATACTCCTTTGTATTTCTGTGGTTTCCATTGTCATTTCTCCTCTTTCATTTCTGATTTTATTTATTTGAGTCATATCTCTATTTTTCTTAGTGAATCTGGCTAAGGGTGTATCAATTTTGTTTGTCTTTTCAAAGAACTAGCTCTTAGTTTCATTGATCCTATTTCTTTTTAGTGTCTATTTCATTTATTTCTGCTCTGATTCTTATTATTTCCTGAATTTGGGCTTTGTTTGTTCTTCTTTTTCTGGTTCTTTTAAGTATATTGAAAGATTGTTTATTTGAGAAGTTTTCTTGCTGCTTGATATATGCCTGTATTACTATAAACTTTCCTCTTAGTACTGCTTTTGTGGCATCCCATAAGTTTTGGTATGTTGTGTTTTAATTTTCATTTATCTCCAGCTGTTTTTTAATTTCTCCTTTGATTTTCATTGATCCAATAGTTTTCAGTAGCATGTGGAATATATAGAATATTCCAACCAAAAACAGCAGAATACACACTCTTCTCAACTGCACATGGAACATTCTCAAAGAGAGACCATATGTTGGGAAACAAAGCAAGCCTCAATAAATTTAAGAATATTGAAATCATATCAAGCACATTTTCTGACCACAATGGTATGAAACTAGAAATCAACTATAAGAAAAAAGCTGGAAAAATCACAAATATGTGGAAACTAAACCATATTTCTCTCTTAAGTTTGCTTTATTTAGACAAGGTAAGCAACAGATGCAGAGGTGCCAAAGATGTAGCATCTTCCTACTCTCCTTCACTGTCTACTTGCCCCAGTCTCGGATATATTGGTTAGAGACAGTTCTCAATTCTCCAACTGCCCTGATCAGACCCTTATTACATCAGCTTTTCCCATAATTGTTTATAGTCTTATTTCTATAGTTACACCTTTATTCCATAATAGTCACAATGGTTCTGCTTCTGTGATTGAACCCTGCCTGATCCAGTGGGGAAATATTTGTCATTTTTTGTAGGATCTCTGTAACAGGGTTACTGCTTGTCCCCAAATATCCATTCTACCCTGATTCTTATTAATTATAAAGTCCCAACCCTATAAGTTTCAGCTGGTCTCATGGCTGTGCAGCTAGAGACTCCATTTCCAAGGCTTTCTTGGAGCTAGGGCTGATTATACGACAAAGTTCTGGCCAATAAGACATGAGAAGAAGTGATGTGTGAAACTTCTGGTCATGCTCTGAAAAGGAAGCAGCTTGCTTCCTTTTTCTCCCTTCTTTCCCCCTTCCAGCTCACTGTCATGTAGATGTGCTAGATGAGAGCTAACTACAGTTGGAGAGACCCAACCAACACCCTAGGGGATAGTGAAACCCCAGAGGACTCATGGAGCAGAGCTGCCTTTCCTCCCTGGACCATCTGCCAGTCTAAACTTTTATATGGCAGAAATAACCTCCCATCTCATTTAAGTCACTGTCACTTTGGGCTAATTTAAAGAAGCTAACCAAATATCCTATTATTCCTCCCGTGTGGCCATCTTCATCTGATTCGTTCAGGACAAAGCAGGGTATGATCCTTGTGGAGTTCATGACATCCCAGAACAAGGAGCTAGATGTTGGCCAGAGGCTCCTCAGACTCTCTTCTTTGGGAGTCATCAAACCCATCTGGGAATTCCTTCGTCCTCTGCCTCATATCTCCAAGGGAACAGGGTGAAATTGCACCAGAGACTCCCTCTATTGCCCTCCTCACCAATTTTTCCCTTTTCCTACCAAAACAGAAAGGTTTAAGCTCTTCTTATGCAAGACGACAAGCATCATCCCTGGATGCTTAGTTGTCTAAGGCACAAACTTCATGCTCTCAGCTGGTCAGGTCTTTGTCTTCTGTACAGACTGCTACGAGGAGCTTCAAGTGCCTACTTAGAAATCCTAAAGCTGACTTTTTAAAATCAGTGTTTCTGCCCTAACAACCATGCCCCATGAGCAGGGAGTCTAGAACATGCCTGCTGCTACCTGAAAGGAATAGGGGACGGCAATTGCTACTTGACAGCGTCATCTCCAAAATCTGCGAGATGCAGACTGTCATGGTAGGCACCGTTCCTGTCCTCTACAACCCAACCCTGAGGACTGATTTCCTCATTTATGAAATTGACATAATAAGACCCAGACCAGCAGAGTGGCTTGCCCAGACTCACACAGGGAGGAAGTTATGGAACAGAACTGGACCTCAGATTCATGCTTTCTCAGCTACACATCTTTGCGTAGACTGGGGGCTGGTGGCAGATGTGGAAGGAACTTTGGGCAAAGGCCAGGTGACAAGTAACCTCAGAGTCAGGCTAAGCAAAATGGACTTTGGTTTCTCTATTTTTTTTTTTTTTTTTTTTTTTTACATTTTATTTGCTGGGTGTTGTAGAATTTTGATGATTGATCTTCTTTCGTTTTGTTCTTAAAGGGGCTTAAATTCATGTTTAAAACAATCTTTTAATGTTTAATCTTTTATTTATTAGGTGGGAATCTGTTAAAAAACACAAACATTAAAATCGTGATCCCTTTTAGAATAATTAAAGATTAAAACAGAAGCATAGAGAGCTTTTTAAAAGAGTTTTTTAATATTCTTTGGATTTCTAAACCAATATTTACTGTATCACATTGATAATTTTGATGATTTAACTATAAACATTGGAATATTTTCCCCTATATACTAAATAAACCTCAAAAAAGGAATCTTGCCTTTGAAAACCTGTGATTTCTACAATTATATGTAAATTTTTGGAATATTTTTCTGTCGAACTCAAGTTCTATTCATCTTCCCCAATACCTCCAGCATGACTTATTTTCCTTCTGCAGATTTAAGGTGAGAGTAGGAGGCAGTCCTTGGAGCAGGCTGCATTTGTTTCCTGTTGCTGCTGTAACCAACTGCCACAAAGTTAGTGCCATAAAACACATATTTATTCTTTTACGATTCTGGATCCAAACTCAGTCTCATCGGGCTAAAGTGAAGGTGTCGGCAGGGCTGGTTCTCTCTGGAGGCTCCGAGAGGACAAGTCATCTTACATTTTTCAGCTTCTAGAAGCCACATGTGTTTCTCGAGTAGCGGCCCCTTTCTCCGTCCCGAAAGTGCATCACCCCCATCTCTGTTCTGTCATCACACTGCCGTCCCCTTTGACTCTAACTCCTCTTGGATCCCTCTTAGAAGGACTGCTGTGATTACATCCGGTCCACATGATCATCCAGCATAATCTCCCCATGTCAGGATTCTTAATTTAATCCCATCTGCAAAATCCCTTTTATAATGTCAGGTAACATACTTGCAGGTTCTGGGGATAGGACGTGAACAGCTTTGGGGGCCATTACTCAGCCTGCCATAGTGGCGAGGCTGGTTTGGAGGCTGAAGTTGTGGGGATGGATGGAGACCGAGGATGTGTGTGGGTCGTGATGTGCAGATGATAAGGAAAGAGCAGAGGTCTGGGGACCAGAGAGAGCGGCTCAAGACTGGCTGCATAATTTGCAGGGCCCAGTGCAAAGTGCAAATGCAAGACCACTTGTTCAAAAGGTTCAGAATTTCAAGAAGGCAACAGCAGAGCATTAAAACAAGCACAGTGCCCTTCTGAGTACGCTAGTGCATCCCCTGAAGCCACCCTAGAATGGGGTTAGAATCCAATCTGGGGCACTTGCTAATTCTGTGACCTTGGGCAAAGTCATAAGGCCTTCTCGAGCTCAGTTTTCTCATCTGTAAAATAAAAACTTCTGTATTACAGGTGTAACAAATTATCGAAAATTTGCTGGCTTAAAACAGCAGAAGTTTATCCTCTCACAATTCTGGAGGCCAAAACTCCGCAATCGACATATTGGCACAGTTGGTTCCCTCTGGAGACTCTGAGGGAAAATCCTTTCCATGCCTGTCTGCCAGCTTCTGGTGACTCTTGGCAAGCCTTGGCATTCCTTGGCCTGTGGACGCCTTGTTCCATCTCCGTCTCCGTCCTCACATGGTCTTCTCTTTGTCTCTTTGTTAAATCTCCCTGTCCTTTCTCTCGTAAGGACTCCAGTCAATGGACTGAGAGCCCACTCTAGATCCAGGATAATCTCCTCCCCTAATGTGTAACTTAATCACATCTGCAAAGACCTTATTTCCAAGTAAGGGGACAGTCACAGTTATCGAGGGTTGGAATTTGGACACTGCTTTCGGGGGACACTATTCAATCCTCTACAATAGGGTCCTTGTGAGTATTCAAGACGTTGCACGTGAAGTACTCAACAGAGCACCTGGCACATAGGAAGCCCTAAAACTTACATCTAGCATTGTTA
This sequence comes from Equus asinus, assembly GCF_041296235.1. Taxonomy (NCBI): domain Eukaryota; kingdom Metazoa; phylum Chordata; class Mammalia; order Perissodactyla; family Equidae; genus Equus; species Equus asinus. Next base: position 69,185,572 of record NC_091794.1, read on the forward strand.
TCATTATTACTCTCTAATGTATTAAAAGTGAAACTGGAGCATGTATTTGATAACCACTTAACATCTTAGAATGGAGATCCAGAGAGGGAAAAACGACTTGCCCCATGAGTACCAGAAGGGGAACTGAGCAGCTTGTTTATTCCTAAGACAGGCCAAACATGGGGGAAGCGCTGGAATCCAGACCTGCCACAAAGCCAATGAGTTCTCCGAGGAGCAGGCTAGACAGAGGGGGAGGAAGCCTGAAGTGCAGGCAAAATTGGGCACGGGGAGGCCCCATGGGAAGAAAGGGGTGCCTGGCAGGCAGGCAGATGGTGCCCTCATGTGTCCATTCAGTTGTCAATCATTTATTGCACACCTGCTGGAATTGGGTACTAGGGATACCTAAAGCAGAGTAAGAATGCTGCATTTTAGAAAGATCTCTATTTTTCTTCGCAACACACTTTCAAAGTGTGTTTCCTTTTATCATGAAATTAATTGAGGGTTATTGGAAAACATTAGAAGGAAACAGAAGACCTGAGGAGACAGTTGTGGTGCAGAGAAGACAATAGGCTTTAAAACCAGACAGACTAGGTTTGAACCCACACACTGGCTGCAGGACCTTGTCATGTAAACTCTCTGAACCTCAGTTTCCTTATCTGTAAAGTGGGGATAATAACGCTCCTCACATCCCCGTGAGGGAGGTCCTCCGTGAGATGAGATACACACGTGAAGCACGTGGAACAAGGACAGAAACAGGAAGGTTTGCAACAGATACTCCCTCTCCCCTTCGGATCGGTGTTTTAGAAGGAAGGTTCCAAATATCCTTGTACCCGTTCGCCATATAATATGACGCTTATATTCCCTAAGTCAACTTTCACCAGAGGCTAACAGGCTGTTTTCTTGCAGTTCAAGCAAGGTATTTTCCTGGCTGTGTTATCGCTGGAAAGAAAAGCAAGAAATATAGAATATAGTGAACTTGGGAAATCTTTTCCTGTAAAAACCCCAGCAGATTTATCACAGATGTCTGGCCCACTTGTGGCCTTCTCCTGAATTCTATTAAGAATAATAACAAACAATCAAGAAACTGAACCCCGAAGCCCAGAAAACAGTGTTCTGGGTCTCTGGCAAAGTGGGGTCATGTACACACACCAGAGACCTGAAGCCCTGCAGGCACGGCTGGGATGCTGGGACAAGGAAGTCAACAATTACTGAGCCCCCTGCACATGGCCCTGCGCCGGACCCTTTCACATGCATAAGCTCTTTTCGATCCTTGCAAAGAACCCTGGGTCCCAGTGGCCCCCACTTTTCAGATAAGAAACCCTGGAGCTGAGAGAAGGGGAGCTGTTTGTACGGAGGTTCTCAAGCATGGAAACACATTAGGATCACTTAGGGAGCTTGTTGAGAACACAAAGGCTCTGATTCAGCAGGTCTGAGGTGGGGCTCTGGCACGGGTGTTTTTTTAAAGTATCAGAGGCAATTCCAATGTATGCATTCTGCTGACTGAGAACCACTGTGGCACAAGCTCTGAGTCTGCCAGATTTGGACAGGAGGCCCTCTCTGCCAAAACCTGACAAGGCTGCGCTGGGCAAGGTGCTTAACCTCTCTGAGCCTCAGTTTCTACTTCTATCAAATGGGGATGATTAAATTCAACCCATAAGGCTGTTTTAACCGGGATCAAAGATGATAATGTATGCAAAGCATTTCCATTGGTGGCTAACACACAGTGAGTGCTCAATAAATCACAGCTAGAAGTACCATTATTGATTAGCCGTGTGGCCTTGAGCATGCTACTTAAGTCAGACTTCATGTCCTCTTCTGTAAAATGAGGAACACTTAGCATAGAACCTTCGGGAAACATTTTGCCCAACTTAGTCTTGAATGGGCCCCTATCAATATATCCCTCCTCCAATGAGGAGGGACCTCATTTTCTGCGTAAGAGATGAACCAATTCTGGGCAAAGAGAATGAGTTGAACAAGAAAGCAATGATCATTCCAGGCCAGTGTGTTTTTGTTCTGTCTTCTGGAGGGCTGGGCCATCCCCTGCAGGCTGCACAGGCAGCAGCGCTTGCTGACAGCTCCACAAATGACTCCCACCTTGCTCTTCCAGAAGCTTCTCCTTGCGCTGCCCAGAGTTACAGCACAGACCATGTGCAGCAGTGGGGGCAGGCCTGAGGGTGAGATCACAGTGGGGGGGGTCCAGGGCTGGGTTTGGGCCTCCAGGTTGCAGTCGTGGGAGAATAAATGTAGGACCCAGCCATCCATTCCTCCCTAAATATTTATTGGGCACCCATTATGTGCCAGACACCGTGCTGGGTGCTGAATCAAGATCCAAGGCTGGCCTTCATGCTCACGGTCCAAGGAGGGGAGACCAGTTGTGAAATGGGGTCAGTGTTATGACCTGAGGAAGAACAGATGCCTAAGGTACAGCAAGGGGGACCTCACCGCCAGGGCCCAGGTCTGTTTTACTCACGGATTCCTTCCTTCATAAGCACCTGTTGTGCGCCAGGCTCCGGGCTAGGCACTGGCTTTCTGCGTCATCGTCAGATCCGGCCTCAGGGTTTGAGCTGCTCAGAGCTAGGCGACTCCAGGCACCCTAAGAGAAGGACAGAAGGTCAGTTTCCTTCTGTCAGACAGACCCTCAAGTAATGTTGTGAAGGGCACTCTGAGGAACTGAGACACGGCCCCACCCAAGGAGTTCAGTCTAGGCCTGGCCAGGGGCAGCGGCAGGGCTGGAACCCACGACCTCTCTCAGAGGGGTCAGGAGGGTCCTTGGCCTCGGCCCACAGGTCCAGAGGGCACATTAGATGGTCCACCTGGGTTCCACAGGAGGGGATATATCCAGCCCCAGACACACACACCAGCAGGATTAGAAGGGGTTGATGGTGGTCGAACTTTAAACACACCCTCTTTCATAATGCTGTTTGGCTTTTTTTTCATTTTTTATTATAGAAGCATCTCCAACAATGGCAATGGCCAAAGCCTCTTCCAGTCTCTGCCAAATTCCACCTGCAAGAAGCTCTCCATGTCGTCTGAGTCCCCCAGGAGCTGCCCACCCAGCCACGACACTGAGGAGAAGGAGCAGGCAGAGGCAAACGAGGCTCGCGGTGGGTCGTGACTTGTGCACGGCCACACAGCTGCCGAGAACAAGACGGGGCGAACCAGGAAGTCAGACAGCAGGCTGTCTACGCAGAACCTCTTCATCAGCATGGCATGCTGCCCTCTAACATGCTGCAGACAACGTCTAGCTTCGTCTTAGCACACAGGAGGCCCATGAAGCAACCTTCTCATTAATCTCTCCACTCTCTCGTCCAACAGGGAAAAGTGAGGGCCATTTCAGGGAGCAGAGAGGTTTCAGATGATGACTGACAGAATTTTAGAGTCAGCCTGGCCCGGGAGAAAGTGCAAAGTCTCTAGAGTCAGGCAGTCAGGGTCCACACCTCAGCCCACCTACTTTCTGTGGGGGGAGTCAGTTGTGAGGTCTCAATAAGAGACCAATGTATGCAAAGCACCTGACACATAGTAGGTATTAAATAATAGCAATAGCAATAACCACATTTATACAGGGCTGTTGATGTGCCAGGCACCATTCTGAGCCCGTCATTTATGTTAACTCCTAATCCTCACATCGACTGTAAGAGGCAATAGCAATATTCTCCCATTTGATAGATGAGGAAACTGAGGCACAAAAAAGATTAAGAAACTTGCATAGTGTCACACAGTAGGGGGTGGGGTGGCTAGGATTTGAACCCTAACCCAGAGACAGGGCCCTAAACCAGTGTATTATATTGCGCCCTTTTGCAAGCTGTTCCCCGGCCCTCGCCCCCCCGTAAAACAGAACTATAGTCATGCGCCGCAGAAGGACACTTCAGTCAATGGCAGATCACGCGGACAACAGTGGTCCTCTAAGATCAGTACCATGCAAGCTGGTGTGCAGTGGGCTACACCATCTAGGTTTGTGTAAGTACACTCTTGTGTTCACACAACGATGAAATCGCCTAACGACGCATTTCTCAGACTGTGTCCCCATGGTTGAGCGGCGCGTGACTGTAACTGCCTTTTATTTCCCCTAAAACCGACTTTAGTGAATTTCAGAAAGGACCCTGGGCCTAGCATCACCTAAGAAATGTATTCCTACCTTCCCCTCCCAGCCTCACCTCTCCTGGCTGAGGACCTCCTGGTGGCCCGTCCCCGCCCCACCTCCCCAGCCACACAGACACCTCTCTGGTCTGTGGCCTGCATTCCATTTAGATGCTCTTCTCAGCCGCAGCTGGTGCAGATGCTTCACTGAGTGAGAAGCAGGGACAAGTTTACCTCGAACGTCAAAGGACAAGACGGATGGGTGCCCCTCGAGGTTCTCTCGTGCCCCCCAGCAACTGGCCACCCACCAGCCACCAGCCGCCCCAACCCCTGTGGGCCCCGCCAGGCTGCTGACTCTCTCACTCCCCTGGTCATCACTTCTCATTTCTCACCCTGGGAGGGGAGAAAGGTCGCGTTGGGTGGGGGATAAACTTCCACACTGACGTCTCCATCAGTCAAGGCATGTGCCCCCCCCGAGGACCGGGGAAGTTCAAATTTGTTGAGCGTCTTCTGAGAGAAGATGCTGGGTGTGGTCTGCTGCACTCCGAGTTCCCATCCACAGCATGGGGATGCCTAGCCAACAGTGATGTTGGGGATGAGATCAAATAGAGAGGTTGTATGAAGAAGGGACAGCCTTTGTCCCACCTCTCCTCAGATAATAAGCTTCTCATTGTGCCTTTTTTAGGACTGACCCTACATCAGAGCTCCAAACATCAAAACCAAGTGTAAAGAAAGCCTGGGGGGCCCTCCCCAGGGCAGCACGATGCGTTGGAAAGAGGCCTGGCCTGGACCTGTCCCAGCTCAGCCTGCCACTTGCCGTGTAACTGGGCAAGGCCCCACTCTACCTGTAAATATGACAGCACTAATAATAAGAGTAGCGAAGGCTTCTGCAGCTCTTGCTATGTGCTAGGCACTGTTCCAAGGGCTTTCCTATTTTAACTCATTAAATAAAATAGGGTGAAGCCCAGATCTTCGCATTTCCTCCCAGCTCTGCCTGTTGGGGACTAGCAGCCCTGCTTCGGAGTTCTGTAATTAAGAAAGGTGGTAATGGCTCTTATCTGGCCCCAGATCATCGGTACAATGGAGTCCAGCTCTCTGTTGTCAGCGCCAGGCACTGGGGTCTCGGCAGCTGCGTGGTGGGCCTCTCTCCGTGAGCCTTGGGTGATTGATGAGGTGTGGGGGCAGCGACTGGATGAGGAACAGAGGAGAGCGCATGGGGCGGGCTGACTCAACAGAGGCAAGGAGAGCACCCGCCAGCCTCTGCTGCTCCTCCAAAGACCCTCGCGGGAGGCCTTCCAGACCTGACACACGCTCGTCCCCGAGCCACCAGCCAGCTGGGTCCTTTCAATGCCAACCTGGTTCAAATGGGAAACAATTTCCAGTGTTTCTTCTCATTTACAGATTAGAAAGAGACGATGGTCTTTCTAAGGGGAAAGATAGAGGTGGCTTCATGTTTTAAATCAGGCCCAGTTGCCAGCTGCCCGCTACCTCTGTCCCATTCTCTCTGCTGCCACTCGAGACCACTTACCCCCTAGAGGAGCCGCAGGCCCTCGTCCCTGCAAACCTTCGTCAAGGCTGGTGCTTCTCCCGGAGCACTCTTCTCCTCTCCACCTGGCCACCAGCTGCTTGTTCTTCAGGACTCCAGTCAAAGGTCAGCTTGTCATCCTCCTAGAAGGTTCCAGCCCCTCCTCCGCAGGTTCGCTGAGCCATGGACTTAGGCTAAATCGTAATTCTCTTCATACTGTGTCCTAATCACCTCGGCACATGTTAGAAGGCAAAAAGCTCTGTCAGCCATCAGAGACCAGGGTTCAGGTTCTGGTTCCGTGCTCACTGCCTGCATGACCTTGGGCAGACTGGGTAACCTTCTTAGCCTCAGTTCCTTGCCCGTAAAATGGGGATCACAACGCATGCCTTGGCCAGCTGGAATGAGGAGTAACTGAGACCATGTAGGTGGTGATGGGCTGCAGCATGCAGCTCAGCTCAGTGTCACCTAATTAAATGACCTTTGACCTTCCCCAGGCTGCGAAAGGAGAGGGGTTTGACGATCTTAATTTAGGAGATGTGGCTTTGGGAGGGACACCCGCCTATTTCTTTAGAATAACTTTTTTTTTGTTCTCTTAGTAATGAATTTTGGCTGCCAAATTCTGTTTTCTCTCAGACTCGGCCTTTCAGAAGACTGTGCTGAACAGGTAAGAGCGGCCTGCCTGGACTTAGGGACCCTCAGGTACCAGTGGGTGAGGTGGGGCACATGCCCGTAATGTGTCAGTCACGGAGCCAGGCGCTTCCCATGCCTTTTGTCTCACCTAGAAGTCAGCATCCTCATTTGATAGATGACAAAGCAGAGGAGAGGGTGGCCTGGTTGCTGTTTCCTGCTCGGTGGCCACGAGGCCCGGGAAAAGCTCCTTAACTCTCAGAGCTTCTGTCTCTCGCCTGGAAAGTGGGGATGACAACGGTGCTGGCTCACGAGAGGATCGGATGAGAGAACGCAGGTGGTGGGCGAGGGAAGACGCATGGTGGGGGGCCGCCCGAGGTGCATGCAAGCTGCAGCTGTCGCTGCTAAGACCTAAAGCTGCCCTTACAGACATCAGTCTCTCTCCTCCCACCCTAACCCCAAGCCAGCTGGGACGAATCCAGGTTCCTTAAATTCGGAGAACAGATTGGTGGTTACCAGAGGGGAAGCAGGTCGGGAGGACACAAGGAGTAAAGGAGTGCGTGTACCATTACGGTGGCAACTAGACATTGAGGGGTGAACACAATGCAGTCCATACAGAAGTCGAAATATAAGGATGCACACCTGAAATTTATATAACCTTACAAACCAATGTGACTTCAATAAAATAGAAAAATAAAAACTACCTCTCTCTAACAACAACGACAAAAAGGTCCCCGCCCTCTCTTGCCTTAAGCTCTTCACAGGTGCTGTTCCCTTTGCCTGAAGAACTCCTCCACTCCCCACTGGTTGCCAACTCCAACTAGTGTTAGGCCTCAGACTAAATGTCACCTCCTCCAGGGGCCTTCCCTGTTAGCTCAGACTGGGTTATGTGCTCTTCCTGTGGGCAGCCTACACTTTCCCTATCAATTGACTTCAGAGGCAATCAGATCGTTTTTCTACATGGTTCAAAAATCAAAACGACATAAACTGGCGTACTGTGAAAAGCTGGCTTCTAACCCCACCCCATCCAACCCACCTTCCCTCACCCCTACAGCTCACCACGTTTCCTAGTTTCTTGTGTGTCCTTCTGGAGATGCTTCAGGCAAATAAAAATACGTATTCTTACTATGCCCCTTTCTAAGGTGTGAGTAAAACACTGCATCCTCAGTCCTCACCTCGCTCCGGCCAAGTCACACCCTACCCGGGAGACCGTTCCTCATGAGTGTAGACAGCACTTCCTTGTTCTTTCCTCGGTAGCCCAGCATTCTATGGGATGGGATTCATTTAACTGCTGCCCACTGGTGAAAGCACAGATTGTGAATCTGCTGTGTCAGAGGTGTGCAGGTCCATCTGTAGGACAAATTCCCAGAAGTGAGGAAAAGGCAGTGTAATACCTTCCCCGACTCAAATGTAAGCCCCATGAGGGCTAAGACCTTGGTCTTCATCAAGCACAGCACAAAGGGCTGAGCCCCCGGCTGGCACCCTGCACCCTCCAACCACACGGCCCCACTGGGAGAGGAGCGCCAATGCCAAAGCTCTCCTCTTGTTAACCCCTCCCCGTGAGCAGTACTCAGTGAACCTTCTTACTGCACTCCCCTAAAAACGAGGCCTGCAATACCCAGAGGCAACTCAAAACTCCAGGAAATGACTTATTTGAATGCTCGTGTCAGGTTGCCAAATACTAACCCGTCAAGATACAGGAAATTGAATTTCCAACGAGCCAGTGAGGATGAGTGACCTTAGAGGTTGGCCTGGTTCCCTGCCATTTGCCCACCCCTCCCAGATCCACTCGCAACCATACAACTTTCCAAGGCTTAGGGAAAATTCTGTGGTGGTGCTTCTAGCTCTGGGAAGAGCGGTGTCGTTTATTAGTCACCATGTTGACACAAATAATCAATAATCAATTCATAATCAAAGTTGGGGTAAGTTTATTATATGAGCCAGTCTGAGGACTATATAACCCAGGAGAATGACCTTCCCCAAGGAAGGAAGCACTCTGAAGACGCGAGGTGCACAGTGTGGTTACAGACCATTTTAGAACAAGGAACATACGTCAAATATGATGGAATCTCTCTTTTTACTGCAGTCACAAGCTGTTTTGCTAGCATAGCAGGTCAGCGGTCGCCAGATGTACACGGCAGGTCAGTTTGACCCTTAGTTTCTGGGAAGGAATGCTTATCTTTGAAGAAATGCTGATGTGGGAAGGGGTCATCGATCCCTATCTTTAAAGGCAGCACGCCTTGCTTTGGGATCCTGTAAATGTTTAAAGCAGATGCACAATGCATGCTGGACAGGCCACGTGAGGCCATTCTGGAAAAACAAGGTCAGGCCAAATTAGTTTTAAACCAAATGGCTTCCTCATATACCTCGATATATTAACTTTTCTTATTGCTTTTCATTTATTCATCAACCATTTCTAGCCAGACTTCAGGACAATTCATCCTCTCTCCTCTTTTCCACTCCTCCGTATCATCAGTCATCAGGTCCTATCAATTATACCTCAGAAAAATCTCTAGTATGTCTTAGCTGCTCCATCTCCACGGTCTTTCTCTCTCTTCTGGACTGCTCCAACAGCCTTATCCTGAATCCCTTCCCTGGTAAAGTACAGTGTAATATTCAGAAAGTTAAAATAAAGATGACTGTCATACTAATATGATGTTAACATGTGTTAAAGATTTATTTGACTCATTAACAAGAGAACCAGCCAGATAGTAAGGCTGCTTTGGCGGGTGTTTGAGGAGCTGAGTATTGATATTGTATAAGTGATGCAGAGAGAATATTGGAATAAGATTTCTTGTTAGATACAAAACTAGTTAAACGTCCTTCAGAACAATCAAAGCAGAACCTTTGGAATTACTTTTTTCTATCAGATAGAAATTTTTTCATCTCTGTCAGATGAAAATTTATAAATCAATGTGGAATTTCACAGAGCCTGGGCTCTAATCAACAGAAAGCAGTATGTCCAACAAGAGTACAATCTCATTGAGCAAGAATGGCAGCCACCTCTTGTTTCTGTAAATAAAGTTTTATTTATACCATCCTTGCTCATTCATTTGCATCTTATCTTTGGTTGCTTCCATGGTACGATGGTATTGTTGAGAAACTGCAATGGAGACCATATGGACCAAAAGACTGAAATATTTACTATCTCCCCTTTACAGAATATGTTGTCAACCCTGCCACAGAGAATGAAATAATCCTCGGGCGGACCTGCTAGACACTGCTCTGGTCTAACAATGAGAGGACATGCAGACCTCTTTGCCTTATCTCCATCTAGGGGATGATTTTTCTTACATCTTTTCTACTGCCACTTTCCTCCCACCCATTCTCCAGACTGTTACCAGAGCAATCCTTCAAATCACTTCTTGGGGCAGCCCAGTGGCGGAGCTAAGTTCTCACGTTCCACTTCGGCGGCCTGGGATTCAGATTCAGATCCTGGGTGCAGACCTAAGCACCACTTGTCAAGCCATGCTGTGGCTGGTGTCCCACATATAAAGTGGTGGAAGATGGGCACAGATGTTATCTCAGGGCCAGTCTTCCTCAGCCAAAAACGAGGAGGATCGGCGGCAGATGTTAGCTCAGGGCTGATCTTCCTCAAAAAACAAAATCACGCTTCTTACATTGTCGCTTCTCTGCCTAACATCTTTCCGAGTCCCCAACACTCACTGTGTACTAATCCCCCCAACCCCTCGGACCCCAGTCACCTTTACCTGTGTGAGGCCACTAGGATGGTCATGTGGAAGTCCTGTGGCCAGCAAGGCGGTCACAAAGGTCTGTAACTGCATCTGTGATCAGCAGGAGTAGTTTGCCCCACATCTTGGGGCACCAGGCCGACTTGGAGCATTCTTGGTTGGAGGGAACTGGCGCTGAAAAAGGATTAATACCAACTGCCCCTGAAGCTTCTGGGGAGAATTAAAGGAGAAACTTGTTTATAGGGCTTGGCACCTGGTAAAGAGCTCAATAAATGTGAGCTTATTTTCTTACCATCCACTTCCCTTGTGTTGATCTGAAATGAGGATTATGCTTCTGGAGGGAGAAGAGGTGGAGAGGAGGAGAGGGGAGCTGGGGTAGAAGGGAAAATAAGGGCGGGACGACATCTGCTTCCTATTCCCCAGACTCAGGGGCCCAGGCCGCCTTCCTGGTGTAACGTTTCTTCGTTCCGTATAAACAGAAAAGATGATTCTCGTAATCTCGGCAACAAAATACGCAGGCATAAAAATGGGTCATATTTTACTTTAATGAGAGAAATGAGGGCCTGTTTCCTTCACACAGAGAAGCCTGGGTTGCTGTAATTAACACCAAATGGGCCTGAGGCTGATCGCTGGAATGATGAAGAGGTTGTTGGGATTGGAAGAAACCTGGGGCCTCAGGAGCTGCTAAAACCTTGCCAGCCCTCCATTACTCCTCCCCAACTCCTCCTCACCACTCCGTCCAGCCAGCCGCCAGCTCCTGAAAAACAGGGAGGAGGATGAACTTTCCTTACGCGCTTACTAGGTGCTTTATGCACATACACAGGCATATGAGTGCATGAACACATATACAGGCAATCAGGAAGGGCCTTTCAGCTCTGTTTTCCGGATCAGGAGATGAAGGTTCAGAGAGGTGGAGTAACTTGCCTAGGATCTCACAGCTTGGAAGTCGTGGATCTTTTAGCATCTGGCATTGACCTGTCTTTCAAATCTCATCTCTCCCTATAACAACCTCCTGTGTAGTTTCTGATTCAATCACGTGAGACCACTTCCTGTTTCCATTTACACCTGACTCCCTACCTGCTCAGGTGCTGATGTCCCAAACTGACTACCTTCCCTTTCCTTCTTTGCTATTGAAATGTTGGCTCACCTTTCAAAGGTCAACACCAAGTTGAACACGGTGTAGATTAGAGGCACAGAGCATGCATATGGACTCTGGAATCATGCAGACCATATTTACATCCCAATCCTGCCATCGAACCCCCTCTTCTCTCTGAGCCCCAAGTGCCCATTTGTAAAATGAGGATAACAACACAGAGGTGTGGCAAGGAGTGAACAAGTGAACCTATAGAAAATGCCCTGCACAGAGCTTGGCACACAGTACCTGCCATTTATACCTCCTGGTTCGAAACATTGCCAGTCATCAAAAAAGAAACGTGAACAACAAAGGCATTTCAAAGGGACCCTCTGATGATGAGACCACGACTACCACAAACAGCTGTTACACGTCCCAACCTGCTCCCCCAGAGAAACGTCCTCCCGCTGTGCCTGTGCCTACCTGCCCATTTCTGTTTGTTTGAGGGACTTGCTGCCAGAGCTAGTCCTCGACTGCTGACGCTAGACTTACGACAGATGATTGTCAATGCCAGAAAGGGTATCCACCCTACAGGAAAGCAAAAGCACAATGGCAGCGACAAATTCAAATTATTGTTCCTCCTTTTGTAAAACTTCTTTGGTGGGAACAAGCTGACATGCCAATATGAATAAAGAAAGGAATAAAGGGGGCTCAGGAAGATAAGAAGATGGGAGAGGCACTTTAATTGCCAGGATTTGAGGGGAAATCCTTGAGAGATTCTACAAAATACTGACCTGAATATGTGCTCAGGGTCCTCGCACTGTCCCAACTCCCTAGGACAAATCAATCACCAAAATAACCTTAGTTGGTTGTAGTAGCCTAGAGGAGAAGCAGATATGGCTGACACCTCAAATACTAGGAAAGAAGACATAGGATGAGGGATTCACGTATTGTAATACCAAGGGAAGGACCCACACTGCCACCTGAAAAGACAACTGCCTTCCTAGAAGAATCTGCAGTGAAGACCTCATTTATGAGGTCATGAGAAGAAAGCCTGATGAACCCTCTAGGATCAGGGAGGGGAGCCACCCCTCCAACTAGCTCTGTGCAGCAAGAGGGGAGCCCAGCTATTCTCAAAGGTGGCTGTGTCAGGGGGAGTGGCAATGTGGGGCTGAGGACTCCTCATTTCCACTGGGTTGTCAGAACAGACGCCTCCCTTTCTCATCCCATCTTAACAAATCTGTTGTCAGCAACCTACTGGAGAAGAAACTTCTCCCTCCTCCACTGCCTGTCAATCTCCCTGGCCCCAAAGACCACAATGCCTCGTGTCATACCCTCCAAAACAAGCAATTACAGAGCAGATATTATTAAAAGATCAGAAGCCATTGAAGGAGGGGGACCAGTCCCAGTAACCGGAGCATGTAGGTTTTAAGGAGGCGAGATGTAGGTAGAACTCTTTATAAGATATTGTGAAAGCACACACACAACAAACAGCTTTTGGTACTTTACACATGATTTCTGAGTTTTAAAATTCAAGATAAAAATTTTTAAACTAAATGTTAATTTCCAAAAGCTATAGCATTTCAGATATTAAATACAATGAGAAACAACACCCAATACAGAGCAAAAACTACATAAATTGAAAGTCGTAAGTGAAAAGGTAAGAGACGTCGAAGACACAGGCAGAGGATGTATTACATAAGTAAGAGTCCCAAAAGGGGAACAAGAAACAGATGGAGGAGAATTGACAATGGGAGAGAGAACTAAAGAAAATTTCCCTGAAGGAAAGGCATGAAACTTCATACGGAATTTGTCTTGAATAGGAATAATTTTTAAGTGACACGCACGTAGGCATCCCCTGATGAAATTACCAAACTCAAAGAAAGAAGAAAGAAAAAATATTTATAAGCTTCTTGTGGCAGCCATGAAGATGTGCCCCTCGGATCTCCTGCTGCAGGAAACCTAAGCAACTGGCGGCCCCATCTGCAGCTCCCTGAACCTACCACCAGGTTCACCCTGAGGCCGTGCTTCCTGCACACTGCTCCCAGCCAAGGACTAAGCATGCAGGGGTCCGAGGGCAGGCCAATTCCTGAGAGATGTGGGACTCCTCCCAGGGACAACTTTGGCTCAACGACTCCCCATAGGCCCGGCCAAACCTTTCTTGGAGCTGTGCTGCAGTCAGAGACAACTCCTACCTCGATCTTCCTTCTTTTCCATTCTCCTTTTGCAGGTTTCAGACCTCCATCATGGTCTGAAGGTTGTCCCAGCCTTCTCCTGCTTCTGTCCCAATAAATCTCTTAAATATCTAACCCTATCTTGTGTCATCTTGGCAGACCTCATCTAACACAGATCTACAGATAGGTGGTAGGCAGGTAGGTAGACAGACAGATAGATAGACAGACAGACAAAACTAAAAATCTGACTTTCGCTATACAATATTAGTAATAGAACACACTGAATCATAATTTTTAGGTCGTTGAGAGAAAAAAAATGCAACTCAAGCATCCTATATTCTGCCGAGACATCAATTTTAAGTGAAGCCTGAGTTAGATACTGGTGGCGATCACAAATATCTTCAGTCCTCTGCCTTCCAGGCATACAGGGGGCTTGGCATTACTCTACCCCATTTGCAGTGTGGCGTGGTGACATTCTTTGACCAATTAAATGAGTGTGTCACTTCTGGGAAGAAGCGTTTGATGGTGGTACGAGGCTTTCCAGCGCTCTCCCCTTGCTGCTGTGATCTGAGATGCTTGTGTTGATACAGAGGTGAACACTGAGCTTTCACGTGGCAGACAACCTTCCTAGTAAGTCCCCTGAGACCGCAGCAAACTTTGTGCGAGCAAAAAAGAGACTTGTGGTTTTTTTTAAGCCTTTGAGATTTTGAGGGATTGGGGGTTTTGCTTCCTGCAGCATAAGCTAGTCTATTCCACTTGTGCAGAGGCCAGAGAAAAAAATGTCAGTTCCATGAGCACAAGGCCCTTGACTATCCTCTGTCATACCCCCTTTACCCAGGAGCAGCATGAACTATTACCAAATATATTTTTGTTGCTGTTGTTGTTATGGTCACTATTACTGAAAAAAAATTTTCAAACACTGAAGAAGTCAAAGATTCTGTGCCCATGGCCCTGGCTGAGGAAATCACTGAAGCAGGAATTCTAACCAAATGAAAATTAAATTAAAACAAAAGTCTCAAGATAGGGAAGATGACAAGTCTAAGAAAGAGTGGTAAGCAATAAATCTTGTAGGATTTTATAACTAAATCTACAAGAATGATGAATGCTTGACTGGGAATTGTAATGTGAGTTAAGTAAGGATTATTAAAACAGAAGAGGCGTATTGTAAGAAAATATGGGATAATGAATGAAAGTTCTGAGTTTACTCAGCAAAACCCAGGAGGTGGGGGCGGAAGGGTGGGAGGAAAGGCTCCACGAGGGAGTAGAAAAATGAAGAAGTTAAAACATTTAAAGGTTTCATCACTGTGGAGAGCACATAGCCAAGTAAAACATGGAGGGGGGAAGAATTAGGAAGAGTTATTGAGTTTTTATATAGCAATTTAGGAGTATTTGACTGTAAACATGGTTAACAACTACTCTGATTAACATGCCTATTGTTTGATCATTTATTCAACAAATAGTTATTGAACATCTAGTATACGCCAGGTATTTTCGTAGGTGTTGGGAATATATCAGTAAATACATCAGTAAATCAAACAGACAAGGTTCCTACTTTTGTTCTCAAGCGGTAAGACAGGCAGCGGTGATAACCGCCATTTCTTTTCCTCTGCTGAAACCTTAGGAAAGAAGAGAAATTATCCATGTCAAGAGGGTGAGAGCATGGTGTTCTGGGCTGAGAACTGAAGACAGTCATAGGCTTGGTATATTCTACAGATAAAAAGAAGGCCAGAGTGGCTGGAGCTGTGTGTGTGTCCAGGGTGGGGGTGGGAAGGTCAGAATACCAGTTCACAAAGGTGACAGATCATGTAGACACTCATGAGGCTGTGTGAGAATGTAAGATTATTCCAACTGTGTTGGAAAGCCATGGGGGGGGGGCGGGTTTAGGAAGAGGAAGGTCATAATCTGATCTGTTTTAAGAAGATCTCTGGCTGACATGTGGAGAAAGGATTGTGGAGGGTGGGACAAAAGTGAAAGCGGGGGCATCGAGTGGGACATGATAGTGGCTTGGACCAGGTGGCAGAAGTGAGCATGGAAACTGGAGGCCAGATTGCCATTCTCTTGGAGATGTAGGTAATGGAACTTGCCAATAGGTTAGATGCCCCACGTAAGAAGGAGGGAAGACTCAAAGTTGATTCACAATTTTTGACTTGAGCACTTGAGTAGAAAACCCAGGGACTACAGATTGAGGGCTGGGAGGAGGTATGTTATAAACAAGGCTAGGTTTAAGTGAGTTCAGCTTGAGATGCTTATTGGACTCCAAGGGAGAGAACTATCCAAGCTCACATCTGGATACGTGAGCTAGTGAGAACTCAGGGATGGAGGTGACCATTCACAGGAGAGAAGGCCTCTAAAGCCAAAGGAGTACTCGGGCCACCGCACCTACATAGCTACCTATACAAAGCACTTGGTCCGAGATTCAGCATGTGGTGGGCGCTCAACAAATGGCTCCCTCTCCTTTTCTTCTGGAGATGCTTGAAGATGGTCTCCTAAAATAAAGACAGGGAGGAATGTCCGGGGACTGGACATTAGCCCCGACACAGGCAGGACATGTCACCTTCTGGTCCTCAGTTTTCTCAGGGATTATAAAAAAGGGAACAGATCAGAGTGCTCATCTGGGGATGGGGTGGGGGTGGGGATGAAGCACGAGGAAAGTTTAGGGGATGAGAGGTATGTTCTGTGACATTGTTGATGTTTTCACAGGTGTGTACGTGTCTCAAAATTCATCAAATTGTACACTTAGTAAGTGTAGATTATTATATGTCAATTATACCTTAATAACACTGCTAAAATTAAAAGGAAGAGAACAATTTCCGCTTTATTTATCTCCCTGGGTTGTTGTGTCCCTAGGATTACGTAATAATCATAAAAGCACTTGGAATAATAAAAACTAGATAAACGGGACGTATCCTATTGCCGATGACTTTCTGCCTCTATAAATAGCCGCTGCCTTACGTGGGAGTGGAGAGTAAGAGCTGAAAGATGCATGAAAGAAAATAGGAAGATCTCCCTGAAAAAGTGACAAGGCAGATGGGAAGGGGCCTGTATTAGTCAGGGTTCTCCAGAGAAACAACCAATAGTGAGCACATGTGAGCGTGTGTGTGATTATCATAAAGAGTTGGCTCGCACAGTCATGGAGGCTGAGAAGTCCCAGGATCTGCAGTCGGCAAGCTGGAGACCCGGGAGAGCCGATGGTGCAGCTCCGTCTGAGTCCAAAGGCCTGAGCAGCAGGAGAGCCGGCGGCGCGGACGCAGCCCAAACGCCCAGGCTGGAGACCCGGAAGAGCCGAGGTTTCACTTTAAGTCCCAGGCAGAGTGAAGACAATGTCCCAGCTCAAAGGCAGACAGGCAGGAGGAGTTCCCTCTTCCTCAGCCTATTTGTTCTACTCTAGGCCTTCGACTGATTGCTGAGACCCTCTCATTAGGGAGGACAGTCTGCTTTGCTAAATCCACCAATTTAAATGTTAATCTCACCCAAAACGCTCTCACGGACAGAAGACTGTTGTCTAAATATCTGGGCATCCTGTGGTCCAATCCATGTGACATGTAAAATTAACCATCACAGGGACTATTACTTACTGAGCTCCTGTTTATAGCAAACCTCTCTTATCTCAACCTGTATTGGTTACAGATAAACCCCAAAGGGACAAAGAGGTGGTATCACTTGCCCAAGAACACAGGGCTGCCAAAATGACAGAGCTGGATTTAAATTTCATCTCACCTGAGTCTACTGCAGCAAGCTCCACTTCCTAGGATCCCAAAATTCAGAGCTGAATGAGCCCTTACAGATTATCTAGTCCCCATCCGCCCTTTTACAGAAATCTAGAGGTGAAGTGACAAACTGAGGTTGCACAGCAAGTCACTGAGAGAGTGGGGCTCCTGCTTCCGTGTCATCTGGGGCTCCTTCTGCCACACCGCCCGTCCCGACTGCATCTTTGGCCACTTCTCCCAGTCTAGCCTGGGAGGGGAGAAAAGCCTGCTCTGAGATGACGTTCTGCCCTCAGGGCTCAACAGCTGGAGAGAATGTTCCCACAGGTGAGCCCCACTCGGCCCCCTCACCCCCTGCAGCCCCTCCTTCCCAGGCTGCCCTGGTTGCAGAAGCCCAGATATTTCACAAACAGCCAATTAACACCTCTTTTCCTCCTCTGGTGGAAAAAATGATGCTCAGACTTCGTGAACTCAGGAGTGTAGGGCTGCCTGAATGATGCTCAGATTTCCTGAATTCGGGAGAGTGGGGCTGCCAGAATGATGCTCAGACTCCTGAATTTGAGAGTGTGGGGCTGCCTCATGGGGTAATCACCTTTGCAGGAGGCCAGCTGCCCTTTGGGGAAACTCATTTCTTTAAGGCCTGAATGCCTGAATCCCAAGATCCTAGTGGGCTCCAGAGAAGGGAAAAGGGGAAGAAAGCCGAGTGGGGGAAAGGGAAGGGAAGGAAAATTTTATCCAGGGAAAATTCCTTACATGGTAACACCAGCTGGCATTTACTGACAATTTACTGAGTGTCAGCCACTATCCAAGGTGCCTCCAATTATCTCAATTATCACAGTCACCTGACAAGGTAGGTACGTTTTTTTACCCCATTTTATACGTACAAAAACTGAAGCACAGAGGTGTTAAGTAACTTTCCCCAGGTCACACAGTTGATAGCTGGTGGAGCTTATCTTTTAACTCTGTCGGTTCAACTTCAGAACCCATGTACTAACTCTTACTCAGAGTTTACAATTTACACGTGTGTTTCCACCAATTATCTCATTTGATTTGTATAACATGTGAAGTAGAGTTTGCTATTTGTCTTATTTATGGTTGGAAAATGAAGTTCCCGGAGTAGACTTAGTGAAGGCCACCCAAAAAGTCAGTGGTAGACCAGGGAAATACTCATTACTTCACTCAACAAACGTTTACTGGACACCCGCCGCGAGCCCGGCAGTCTGTCCTCAGGGAGCTACAGGCTGTCAGGGGACATAGCCAATTATAATACAGTCCAATGTTTTTATTACTTTATTTTTCATTGTATTATTTTTATTGAGGTATAGCTTAATACAGTAAAGTACACAAATCAAAGCGTACAGCTCAATAAATGTTAAATATAAACAAACACACATATGTATAAATGTGTGTGCGTGTGTGTGTAACTACCCTCTGAGTCAACATATAGACGATTTCCAGCACCTCCCAAAGCTCCCTAATGCCAGGAGTAACTGTTATTCTGACCTCTTTCACCACGAATTGGTTTTGCCTGTTTTTCACCTTCGCTGAAGTGGGATCTATAGCGTGTACTTTTCATACCTGGCTTTCCTCACTTGATATTCATCCATGTTGCCTGTGTCATCATTTGTTCTTTTTATTGCTGCGCCATATTCTCTTGTATGAATACACACACACTGCAGCTTTGTTCTCTGGGAAGCCGACTCTTGAGACAGAGATTAGCATGCAGCACAGTTACTAGCAAGTGTCCTTGGGAAGACAGCTGTGGAAGGGAGGGACAGGCAGCAGGATTGGGGACAGGGAGAAGTCCAGAGCTCAGTGCAGACCCAAGGACCACCTCAGGCAATCCCACAGAGAGCTCAGAAGCTAAAATAGCCTGTCTTAGGTGTGCTGTGTAGCTGTGGGCTACCCTAGGAAGAGCAGCCCTGGGCAAGGCTTGCAGCCCAGGCAATTCTGGAAGAGTTCTCTGCCACAGCATTCCCAACAGCTGGGGCAACGAGTCCCATCTTGAAGCAGGATCTGAGCAGCACATGACCACGTCCACCACACTTCAATGTACTTCTCCATTCTCCTGTGGGTGGACGCTTGAGTGCATTCCAGTTTGCACTATTACGAATTAGGCTGCTATGAACACTCTTATAGATGTCTTTTGATGGACATAACCAGTTATTTCTGTTAGACATATAACCAGGAACAGAATGGCTAGATCAGTCGCCAGGTACATATCAATTTACACTCCCACCAGCAATGTATGAAAGTTTCAGTGTTTCCAATTCCTAAAATTAAGGTCTCTTTCATTTTAGCCATTTTCGTGGGTGGGTATTTAGTGGTATCTCATTATGGTCTTGATTTGCATTCTCTGGACTGACTGAACACTACCATCAAATATGGGCCTAAGCGCTCACGTCTGGTCAGGGTGGAGCCAAATCTGAACCCAAGGTAGATGGTTCTACAGACACTGTGTTTCTCCCTGGGCATCATGTTGCCTCCCTCCACACCAGCCAGTGTGCATTCAAAGACTGAACTACTCGGAAGTAGTCATTGACCTTGAATCAACCCTACCACTCGCTGGGTGTCCGGCTGTGGGAAATGTATTAGTTCCCCCCCGGGAGCCAGTCCGCCTCTTTCCTTGCTCTCATATGCTTTCTGCTCAGGTAGCGGGTGTTTGTGTGCTTAGGAGAGAAGGTAAGAAACACAAGACTTTGCTACTGGGGCTGTTGGGACTCACTCCGGGGCCTTCGATAGTGTCATTGAGCAACTGAACTTACTAACCTAAGGACTCCCATAGTTCCAACATCCCAAAATATGAAATGACAAATTTTCTTATCATTTAAGCCATTTGAGTTAGGTCTTCTGTTACTTACAGCCGAAAACACCCTAACTCCCCCTTTCCCGCACCTCGACTTAAACAGATTGCATCTTTTCTTCCCGGCTCCTCCTTACAACGTGGTCTGATGGAAAATGCAGAAGCCTCATCCTTTTAGCATTTAATGCAGAGCGACTCTGAGAGGGAGGTATTAGCGCTAACTCCATCTTGTAGAGTCAAGTCTCTGCTTCCTGAGGACTCGAACATCTCAAAGAGCTCTTCCAAGCAACGGCCTCATTTTTTCAGATACTACAGCCAAGACCCAGTGAGAGGAAGTACTTTGCTTGTGGTCATACAACCAGTAAGTGGAACGGCTGAAATCTGATGGACTGAAGTTCCTGCTCTTTTCTTTAGGTCTCTGCATGAAACAGCTCTTCCCTTAAGAGAAATCAGCACACGAGCATTAAAATAGGCCCTTTGGAAGTCAGAGGACACAGTCGCTCCAGGTTTTAACTGCTCTATAAATGCTCCCCTGCTTCCGAGGGTGCAGATCTGAGCGTCTCCCGCGTATCTCACAGAGGACACGTATTCTGACACTGAGGAGAAGATGAAAGCAACTCCGCGTCCAAGACTCATAAAGTTAGCCCCTTTGCATAGATGTACAGCTTTCCCTGCAGCTGGAAACTCACTGAAAGCCAGACCTGCTGTGCAGAGGAGAGGAGAAGCGGGCTGAGCTCAGCTTCCTTCTCCGCTGCCCCCACGGCGGGGACCCGACCAGCTCCTGATGCTGCAGCTTCCACAGCTCAGATTCACCGCAGGGAACTACATAGCCTTTCTCCGCTCTCAGAATCCCGACTGTCCACAGAGTCCGTCCTTTCTTGCTGGGCTCCTGCTTCTCTCTCTTCTCTGGAGCTGCCAGCTTCCTCTCTTCCCTCGGTAGGGCTCCCATCTCCTCATCCCCCACCCTGGAAGCTGAGGAGCCACCATCAAACAGCTCCACAAACACTCTCTTACTTGCTGCCCCTAAAGTCAAGCCCATGGCCCTTCTGTTACATGAGTCTCACTGTGGAATCTAATCCAAGGGGATAACTGAAAGTAGGTTGGCATTACTGGGAGAAGAATGGATGGGGGCCACTGCAGATGAAGGTGGACAGGAGGGCAGGGACCACCCCATGCAGGAACTCGCAGGCCTTGTTAAGGACTTTGGACTTATCTCAAAAGCAAACGGAAGCCACTGAGTGATTTTAAGCAGGAGCACAAGATGAGATGTGAGTTTTAGGAAAATGGCTCTTGTGGCCAAGGGGAAGATTGGTGAGGAGAAAAAAGGGACAAGACTAGAGACCAAGGGCAATAATCTGGCCTGCTTTGTCAGGTAAGGAGCTCCCTGTCACTGGAGGATGCAAACAGAGATAGAGAAGATGGATTCCTGTGATGGATACACAGTTGGACTAGCTCATGCCTGAGGTTCCTTTCAGCTCAGAGACACCAAGATTCTTTGGGAGAAAACTTACCTGCCCTGGTCCAACCTCCACTCCCCAAGTTCACAGGCTGCGAAACTGAGACACACCATGGACTGGAGGCGGGTCTGCGACTGTGGTGTCTCAGTCTGAGTCTGAGTAGGTTTCTGTCTCCACAGCATACGTGAGGTCTCTCAGCCAGTGCCCCCATTTGGGGACAAGGGGTGGTTCCATTTTGTTGTGCAACAGCTCATAAATCCAGGAATTAAAAACAAAGGGGATTCTGTTGCAGGTAAATACCATTTGAAATACAATCTCTGTGAGGGCTTTATGTTTGTCACGAATTTTATAAATTGTTGCAGTAATTAACAAGGCATAAAACAGGCCTCTACCCCATCCGGAAAGGCCTTCCTGAATGCCCCATTGTCGGACATGCCACATGGGCTCCCAGAGTGGCGGTGCCCTCGGTGATGCTGGTGTGGGATGAGGGTGGGGGCATGCCACCCTGGGAAAAACGCCTCCATTCACGGGAGGCAGTTTAATGGGCTCATTTTAGGTGGCTTAGAGAATGACACCGAGATTTACCTCCTGGGTCCTTCCCTCAATAAATTAAAATGAGGCCTGGGGTCTGGGGGACAGTGGGACCTTCCTCTGCATTTCAGTCAGAAGCTGGGCAACCAGAACAGTTTTCTCCCTTGCTGTGACTGCATGCATTTGGGGAATTTTCCCACATTTTCTCTTGTTTTCTTTCTCTCTGGGAAAACTGTCAAACACTGTATGGAAAATAAAGACCTCAATTCATGAACACAGGTTTGATTTCTTTTTAAAAATAGTACCTTCTGGAAGTCTCAAGTGACCCAGAGAATTGACTCCGAGCCCTCCTGTTCCTGACACCCTGGAGGATGCTGTCCCCCTCCACAGAGGTTGCAGGGTGTCAAGAGACAGTCAATGAGCACAATGTCCTTGGTACTCCCCCACCCCACCCAGAATGGCCTTTTAATTAAGAAACATTTTAGGCAGACAAAAAGTATAACTGGTATAAATAATATTTATGAACCCACTACCTAGCTGAAAATATAAAACACTACAGATCAAATGGAAGCCCCTTGGCCCCTCCCCCATTTTCTAATTATGTGTCCTCTGGGATCTTAGCAGGGAAATGACTCGGTCAATGAGATTTGGGGAGCTCACTCTGACTACTGTGTGCATTGGAGGAACCAAGGCTGGATGCAGAGAGACCAGGTCAGAAAGGTGTTCGACGATCCAGACCAAGGACAACAGCACGCCCCTCTCTGCAGCCCGAATGCTGAGAATGGGAAATCAATAGGCAAACGAAATTTGTGAGTAATGATGGCAACTAATAGTGGTATCTCACCTTCGATTTACCCAGCATTTTTCAAACTCACTAAATCACCAAATCCTCTCCATAATTCTTTATTTAATCTCAATTTTACATATATGGAAAGTGAGACTTGTAGGGGAGCAGAATTTGCCACATCAAAATGTCTCTTTGGCTTGATTATTTTTAAGAACAAAAGACTCAGGAAGAAATTTTGACCTTCTCCTAACTGCCTAAAAGATTCTAAGGTAGAAGGCCTGTTCCAGGAAGGAGCTGTCACCATAGAGAACTGAGTATAATATGAACTAGGTGTGGTAGACAGGGAGGAACCCAGCAAGGCCCAGTGAATCAAAGTCCTCTCCAGTCTCTTAGTCTTTGCAAGCCATGGCAAACATTCCTTTACCAAACATTTGCTTTTCCATCTCCATGTGAATTGCCTTCCTCCCCTTTGAAATCCCAAACCACTACCCTAACATCCTCTTTTGTCTTTAGCTGAAGATGATATTTGAGGTGGTAGCTTTGGCCATTTTGGCAAATTACTCAGTTTTCCTAGGTTTCCCACATATATACATGTTATTAAACTTTGCTTGACTTTCTCCTCTTAATCTGTCTCACGTCAGTTTAATTCTTAGACTAGCCAGAAGAACCTAGAAGGATAGAGAAAAATTTCTTGACTCAGGGGATTAAATCATTTTCCCAAGGTCCTTTGAAGGTTTTGAGTTCTGGCTGATGCCCGTATAGCTTATTGTCTTGACCTTGTGTCAACATAACCCCTAGAACAGAACCTAGCTCATAGATCGTCTGTGCTCTGTAAATACTCAGCATATAAACGAATCACTCTGACTACACATCCTGTCTTTCCTTTGGAGATTTAATCACATATAGCCCAGTGTCGTTTTTTGGCATTTATGTACATGAATAATTAACAATAATATATTTCCCAACTTGGTAGTAAAATCCTTGAAGGAGGAGAAATCAGGTTTCTTATCTCCTGGCACTTTGTAGGAATTGATAATTATAATTATGTTACAGACACATAGACTTCTACAACTAGAAGAGATATTTGAGGACATCTCGTTAAATTCCTTATTTTACCAATGAGATGTGGAGAGACAAAATGCCTGGCCAAGGTCGCAGAGCAAGTCAGAATTGTGTGCATGTGTGCTATGACCATGTTCTCCCAGAGTCTTCAGCCAGCCCTACTTAGAAGTCCTTTGATGTGCCAGCTCCAGGACGAGCACTGGATTCCACAGGTAAGAGAACACAGTCCTTGCCCTGTGGGTCACAGGGGCTTCGTGGACAGCCCCGCTGTATGGAGGAGCCCTATGACAGAAGAAAATAAGGAGAGGTGGAGCCCGTGGAGAATGGAGAGCCCGAGCCCAATGTGAAGACATTCAGATGCCATTTTTACACTCTGTGTCAATAGAACACAACATATTTGGAAGCAAAATTGGACCATTTGGGCCATTGAGGCACCAGCTGTGAGCCCTTGACCTGCCTAAAGAGACGGACAGGTAAAGAGAACATGTCCATCATGGCACATTGCTCAAGGTAATTCAGGGTCAAGGGGCATGGCGACTAAGGATGCTGCAGATGCATCTTAGAGGCATTGGTCCTACTGAGCATTGAAACATTCATGGCATTGCTCTGCCCTGATACTGGTCACAGAGCCTGCACTCCACCTGGGATCGATTATTGAATGGTCACCATCCAAACATGACCCTGGAGTCACAAATGTTACAAAAGTCCCTGCTGCTGATCCAATCATGGCATTTCTGGAGTCTGTTCTAAAGAAACACTCCTCAATCTTGGAAAAGCACACAGGAAGTGCATTGAAGCCTGGTTTATGGTGGAGGAGAACTGGATGCATAATGCATAATGAGAACAAGAGCATTTTGTTGCACACTATTTAGGCCACACGTCAGGAACCGTGCTAGAGCACTTATAAATGTCATCTCCACCTCACTAGTCTTCACGATCAACCCTATAAAAAGGCTGTGACTGTCCCCATTTTACTTGTGGAGACTAAGGCTCAGAGAGGATAATCAGATAGATAGCCTGAGGTTGTAAAGCTTGTAAGTGGTCGAGATGTATGACTCACCCCGGGCCAGTGATCTTACACTTTAAGCTTTAGATCAAATACCAGAACAGCTAAATAATTTTTTGCATTCAGCGTAATGTTATCCAATTTTTGACAGTGATGTTTATGAAAACTGCCTACAGTATCCACAGCAATGAAAAATAAAAAGGAGTTTGACATTTGTATATTTACAATGACAACTATGGTTATATGTATGTAAACACACACACACACAGACATACACACATTGTTAAGAATATAAACCAAAATGTTACTGGTGGTTGCCATGAGGTAATAAGATTAGGGTGACTTGATTTTTCAAACATTTTAGAATCATCATGGTAAATAATATTGATAGTAGGAAAAGTATATTTCACGTATTTATGAATAATAATTCTAATAAGTGTCTACCTCCTCATATTAATTATCTATGGAATCTTCTGACAGAAAACATCCACACATGAGCAATGCACAGTATTAATTTTCCAACGATTTGCCAAAAATGCTCAATCTTAAAGAGATAAAAATGGGGCCAGCCCAGTGACGTAGTGGTTAAGTTCATGTGCTCTGCTTCGGCAGCCTGGGGTTCACAGGTTCAGACCCCAAGCACAAATCTACACACCCCTCATCAAGCCATGCTGTGGTGGCATCCCACATACAAAATGGAGGAAGCATGGCACAGACGTTACCTCAGCAACAATCTTCCCCAAGCAAAAGAGGAAGATTGGCAACGGATGTTAGCTCAGGGCCAATCTTCCTCACCAAAAAAATTTAAAAAGAGAGCGAGAGAGAAGCAACAAATGAAAAAAGAGCAGTTGTGCACTTACCTGTCATTCATGTCATCATTTTCTCTGTCTTGACTTCAGGCTCTCCCAAAACCAAGGAAGAGAACCAGAATCTTGTGGAATCTCTGATTTGGTAGGAAGCCTAGAACTTGCCTGTCCACTCCACGCTGAGTACAGAAGTCCGAGCCGAGGCGCTCACTGAGCACCCCCGGGGCTGTGGCACTCGCTGCTGTGGGAGCCGGTCCTCATGTTTCTGCATATCTTGCAAGCAGAGGCACCAACTATCTTTTCAAAGATGTTTGTAGAGCCAACAGCCTCTGAAGACAGAGATAGTGTCTCCCTCAGAAGCAGAGGACAGATTCCTTTGCTGTCCCGCATAATACAGACAACGTCTCCCCCAGGGCAAAGCACAAGTGGGTTTGCAGGCAGCCCATTATAGAAGATGTGTTTCGCTAAGCTCCAGGTTCCTCGACCGTGAAGCAAGCTCACCATGTGTGCCGCCCACCTGGGCCCCTTTGCATCACCCCCACGGGACTTGAGGGATAAAGGGGAATCGACACAAACATGCTTATGCTGCTTGCTGTGCCATGAGAACAAAGCTCTTTGTCTCCAACCCAGGAGTCACCGGTCTTCTACCAGCAGCCACAACGCTGTGGCAGGCTCCCTTGTTAGCTGGCAAGGAGGGTCAGGTCTCAGACTCTCCCAGTTCCTCACAACGCTTTTCTAAGACAGCCCATCCTGTGGTTTCACGTGTGTTTGTGTTATTCCCAGATGACATAGAAAATTCCTTATTTTAACTTTTTAATTGTTGTTAGGACAGATTTAAGCTAGAGTAGAGTTCAAGCCTTTAGGGACTGATTTCAGCTGTATGGTGGCCACATGCCCTGGTGTCTCACACTGTCATTCCACTTATGCCTATTGTCCTAGCATAACTATTAATAACACTCCTTTTCATTCCCAAAGTGTCCCAGTTTGGATGATAAATTACGTGGGCACTCTAACTGAAGAGAGCTTGGAGGGCCAGACGCCGTGTGGCCGCAGCGTCCTCCTGCCAAACCAACAGGACGCGAAGTGAGGCTTATACTCCAGCACAGAAACCTTACGGCTTTGGCAATCTGTTTAACCTCTTTGTGCCTTGATTTCTTTATCTGTAAATTGGGAATAATACCAGTATCTACCTCATAAGGTTATTGTAAAGATTGAATCAGTTAATATACATAAATGTACAATACTTAGAACAACTCCTAGCTCATAGTGAATACCACACGTTGGCTATTATTATCAATTTGGTTATCACTCTCATCTTCATTTAACCACAAGAGCCAGCGACTTCTTTGGCTGCTGGCAGCACCCGCTGATCTGCTTCAAGCACTCACAGAACCAGACAGAGCCCTAAGTGGCTCTTCATGCCATACCCTGGACTCCAAGCAAGACTGGACTCCATCAAATTCAGGCTGGTGGCTCACCTAGCTTTCCATGAGAGCCCCCGGAGGGCTCCGCACAGCAGTATCACAGAACCGTGCAGTAAGTAATCAGGAATTAACGAAAGCAGTCTCACCCCTATAAGTTTGTAGCTGGTTCACAACTCCAAACCTTCACCGTTTTGTATGTAGATGGTAGGGGGTGGGTGTATACGCACGCCTATGTTTTGTTCTATCCAAGAGGGAAAGGGGGTGCTATTAATATTTACACTGGGTAATAGGCATAAGGACTGCACAAAGCAAATCAGCTCGTGGGGTCAACTGGGAATAACACACACAGAGGAAAAGATGGGATGTCTTAGGAGCTGGGAGATTCCCCGGGGTGAGTGTCTCTCAGTGAACTTCACTGGGTCGTGGGCAGGAAGCAAGGGTCCCTCTGGGTGTAACACGCTGGTGCCCTGGCCAAACCACTTAACAGCAGGGGAGCATTTCAGTTACAAATCAAGAACTCCAAGCCTCGCTAAGGCCCCTTCCAACTCTCTTGGGTTGGCCTGGGGGGGGGGCCCGGGGAGTCTCTGAATCTGTGCACTCTATAAAAGGCAGGACATCTCTATGGCCCTGGGGGACAATAAATGTTGAAAGCCAAAGGTGATGATACAACAAGTATGCAAAATATCCCAAAGGGTCTTAAATCTCAGAGCGACCCGGCTTGTGTCTGACTGTCTCGAGTCCTGACACGTATAAAGAATTGTCCCATACGCTCTCTACCGGACATCAGGGAGGAAGTGTTGAGTACGTCAAGTATGAAATGCTCCTCCTTTTAAAATTCATTTGTTTCCTCGGGAAACCTGAGCTGCCTTGCACACTCCTGTGAGGAGAACAACGGCAACTGAGGCGAGCATTTGTAAACAAACAGCTTCACGATTTAGCCCCCAGGGTCTGCAGCACACGGCCAACTGTGCAGAGTGTTTGCTCCTTCTGATCGCTGCTGGGCTGACTGGGAACTGACACCCTGTGTACTTGTCACTTCGGGTTCCCCTGACCGGAGGGGCTAGAGGTTTTTCTTAATCAGGAGAAACAGTAACAACAATAATAACCGTTATGATTGCTGTTACAATTATGTCCACCGTTTCTTGGTCCTCACTATGTAGGGACGTGTTTGGTCCTCCAGGAAGCAGATGCCGAGGGGAGTTAGAGATACAAGTGGAAAGCTGGAGGTAATGTCTGTACAAGTTAGAAAGGGGGAGAAGGCAGAACTGGGCAGGGAAAGCCTTCGGGCTGGGATAGGGCTCTGACACCTGGAAAGGAAAGCAGAGAGGGAGCAGGATTGGCAGGGGGTGACCCCAACAGCAATGCAGAACTGACAACGGACTCGGCCCACCCAATGAGGTTCTCTGCAGCAAAGAGCCAGTTAGAGGACTCGCACCTCAGGCAGAAAGAGCCAGGCCCTAAAGCCCCAGGAACTCAGCCATCACCTGGGGCTGCCCAGGTGGGGTGTGGCCTCAGGTCAAAGGCTGAGGCAGATCCTGGAGGGGCTGCAGCCAGGGGCCTTCACACCTCCATGGCTGCCACTGCATCATTCTACCTGTTTTATCGCTGGCTGGAAAATGGAGGCCCAGAGAGAAAATTGCCCAAGTACACACAACCAGTCGGCTGTGGGGCAGAAATCGAGTTCATGTAGACAGACCTACATTCAAAGGCCCATCCTCTTGTAACCATCAAGGAAGATCGTGACGAGGAGGCAGAACCACATAGGATCCCACAAGGATGGGCAAGACTTGGGTCTCTGGGGATAAAGGATGAAGACGTTCCAAGAGGGCGCTGTCCCATCACCATTCGACCATCTGCTTCATGGGAGAGGCAGGAGAGGCGGCCCTGAGACAGCACACCTGTGTCCAGTGTTGGAATCTAACTTGTCTCCACGACCTGAAACTGCAGCACTCTGGTAGATTGCTACGGAGGGCTCCTGGCATACACATGGCATGACTTCATCAGAGTCGCGCCATGGAGAGTGAGCAGGCTGCACCCAGGCAGTCCTGAGAGCGAGTCTAGGTCTGCCATTCTCCAGACACAATTCCACGGCCTCTCTCAGCCTCCCTGTCTCATTGTATTCACTGTCTGTCCACAAAACTTCACGGAGGGCCCTCCATGGTCTTTTCCAGCAACTACACTGAGGACTGC
The DNA here is from genome assembly GCF_041296235.1 of Equus asinus. Taxonomy (NCBI): domain Eukaryota; kingdom Metazoa; phylum Chordata; class Mammalia; order Perissodactyla; family Equidae; genus Equus; species Equus asinus. The sequence continues at coordinate 69,214,488 of NC_091794.1, forward strand.
AGACACCCAAGGAGGAGACACAGCCTCCATCCTCTGAGAGACTGTGTCAGGCCAGTGTGACAACTGCTCTGAGGATGTGGTGTGTGCAGACCAAATGGAGGCCGGGTCCACTGCCTGCTGCACTCTTGCTGGTGCCTCTGTCTGCCAGCCACAGTAGGCACCCAACAGAAAGCTGTGGAGAGACCCTGACATTCAGGCCACACACAAACCTGGCACCTTTCCCGGTGTTCTGGCCCCCATCTCTCCATGGCTCTATAAATTTCATGAGGTCAAGAATCTCATTTCCTACTGCATTTGGAAGCTCTGAGAACTAGGTGGTTAAGGGACAGGGCTCTGTCATACCCAAGTGCCAGAACCAGAGAAGGAACCAGTTTCTGCCAGCGGGCCAGTCTTCTGGACCACGAGTCAGGGGAGCCTGGCAGCATCTCGGAAGGCCGGGTTGAATCTCACATGCGTCCTGAGAGGCACCCTCAGGAATGAACCCGTTTCACAGATAAGGACAACAGGTGCCAAGAAGGAAAGGGAATGCACAGTGGTGACGGGGAGTCAGGAGCCCAGGCGAAGTCCCAGCTTGGCTCTGACTGACACGCCGCGAGGCCGTGAGGGAGTCACCACTCGCCTCTCTGCAGGCCTCAGCTTCCTGCTTCCTACGATTTACTCAGAAACCAACCACAACACACACAGAGCAGGGCCTCTTACAGAGCTCTGGGCTTTGTGGCTCTCACATTCCAGGGTTTCTAGAGACTTTCCTAGGACGTGAAGACTCAGAATCCAGGACAGTGTTCAGGTCCCCTACCCAGGGCCTTCCTGCCATTCAAACGTCCAGGTCAGGGGAAAGCAGCTGGCCTTCGTTCCCCGTGCAGCTCAGGGCAGAAGCCTAATTATGGTTAATACCCAGAGTTTGACAGTGAAGCTGTAAGTGGCATCCAGGCTACAGGGGCTGGCGGCAGGGATGAGAGGCCACCAGACAAGTTATGGTGGCCCTTGCATGACAAGGAGGCTGACATTCTTGCCTTTCAACAGGCTCACGTCCTACGGGACTTGGGTGACTTCCTTGGGGGCTGCTAGGGAAAGCTGAAGTGCGGGCGTGCGGTGGGTAAGCCCCTCTCTGAGCCTGGTCTCCACACACCCTCAGTCTCCACCTGCCCCGGCCTGGGGCTCTCGGCAGCACCCACAGGGGCTGTCCTGAACGGCGGCTGGCCGTGAGATCTTGAGAGAAGCAGGCTTCCTTTCGACCCTTCTTCCCTGAGTGTTACCTCACTCCATAGGTCTGGGCGGCTCGGGGACGCCTGATAACGGAGAGCGAGCCTCAGGATTTCTCCATAATTTACTCAGAAACGGCCTTCTCAAGCACAGACCTGTGTAAGGTACAAAGCTCGGGTTATTAGTATTCCCATTTGTAAAAGGGCGGGCTGGGGCTTGCTGGCTCCAGAACTCACGCGCTTCCTCATTACACTGTCCTGCCATTGCATCAGCCAGCGTCCAGTAAGGAGACAGAGCTCATCTGAACAGGGACAGATCCCTGTAAATAACTATTAAGCAGTGACAGTGAGGCCAGGAAAGGAGAGTGGTTCCCTGTTCTGAGCTCTGTCTGCACATGCGCTGCAGAGACAAGTGTCAACCAGGCACCCAGGCTGTGCAGCGTCAGCGTCAGACGCAAGCCGGAAGCTCCTCTGTGCCAGGCCTGTGCTGGGGTGTCAGATCGGTACACAGCACGGGTGCAGCTCCCACCTTCACAGAGTCCAGAGGCCAGAAAAATGCCTTGTATCTCATGCGGAAGGATTGAGAAACACCAGCTTAGACAATTAAACTAAGTGGGACCCATTGGAATCGCCTGAAACGCCTGCCTGCAAAACAGGGGCTGGCCCATCGGAACCCACTCCAGACCTGGCGAATTGCAGTTCTGACGGCTGCTCGGAGAACACGTAGCACAAACACTGTATGACTGAGTTGCTGGGGAAGGGGGCATCAGGACAGCCTTCTACAAGACTAGGAATGAGAGGCCTCACCACTATTCCCTGCCAACTCGATGCAAGACCCATGCTGGACATCCTGTATGAATTCTCTTACTTTATCCTCCAGTGACCCGTTACCACTACATTTGCTAATCACATCAACCTTTTGAGTTGTTATTATCATCAACTCTATTTTTCAAATGATTAAAATGAGGCAGAAAGTTAAGTAGTTACTAGTCAGTAACAAACTTTTAGCCATTACACTATATAGCCATCCAACCTGGGAATTTTCCCAAAACAATAGTCTCCTCTCTGCCTTTCTGCCCACTCTGCAGCCTCCCCTTCTGACCATCTGAGGGAACAGCATATGCAAAGGCCCAGAGGTAAAAAAGAACACAGACCATTTAAGGTGGCTGGAGAACAGAGAGTGCCAGTTGATGAGGCTAGATTACAAATGCTTAAGGTAAAAAAGCAAGTCGCAAGATCTGGATGCAACAGTTCAACCCTTTTGACCTGCCTAAAAATATGCTCATCATGTCCTCTCCTGACTGCTCCCATCTCTGCCTACACCACAGCCATGGCATAAAGACACCTGAGACTCCAAGGTCAGGAAACCGGCAGAGCCCACCTTCAACACACTGCAAACCCCTCAACCCCAGGGAACACCCAGCCCAGAACCACTGCCCATCACCCGTCTTCCTGGGTTTCCCCTTCTCCATGACAGCCTGGGGTCCAAGCCCAGCTTTGTACCTTTCCCTCCTGTCATCTACATCAACTTGTCCCATGTCCTTCTTTGCTCACTGACCTATTACTGTGATTAATGAATAATATAATTAATTCACCTCTTACCAGTGACAAACACCATGAAAAAACAGAAAGAGCTTGTGTTTTGGGTAAAATGGATTCAAGTCTTGGCTCAGCTGTTAAGTAGCTCTCTGAGCCTTAGTTGCCCCATCTGAAAAATGGGTTAATACCCACCCCACAGAGTTGCTGAGAGATGAAAGTAAGATAATGTCATTGAAAAGCCATTTGAAAACTCTTTACAAAAATGATTTCAATAAACTTGAAGTTGGCCACCTAACATCTGTCTGGCCCATTAAACCTCCTCCTGAGGCTAAACGAGCGCAGGTCAGGTTTGAGATCTTTTCTAAGTTGATCGTAGTCAGTGGTCATCTGTCGGCTCTGGAATCAGAGCCTCCTGCGTCTGATTCAGGCTCTGCCACTTAATACCTGTGCGACCTCAGACTGCTTGCTTAACTCCATGGCATCTCAGTCTTCCCACCTGTAAAACGGAGATAACGACAGCACCGAGCTCATGGGGCTGTTGTGAGAATGAAATGCAACAGTACGATAAGGTCCTTTGTAAAGTACTTTATATGTAATGATGGTTCAAGAAATGTCTGTTACTTTTTTAAAAGTCCTCACAGCATACATTTAGGGGCCGTATCATTATCCCCATCTTACAGACGAATAAGCTCAGGCACAGAGAGATTGTCTCAACCACGGATGTTCAGTGAGGGGATGGCATTGCTGAGCTTGGAACGCAAGTCTGTGAAATGCCCAAATCTGCTCGCATCCTGTCTGCCCCACTGCCTCTCGTTGGGGAGCTTGACCAACAGCCTCTCAGATAGGACGCGGGTTCTCTGTGAGCTCGTTGGTAGCGCGATCTCTTAGTTAGGTCCAAGCCTAAATGCGCTCCTCTGGAAAAAGGGTAGGATGGGGACAGGATGCTTCTGAGTAGCAGGGAAGGGGGTGAGGGCAGCCAGAAGACGGGGAGGACTGTGGAAACCTTAGGAAGGGTGGCAGGGCAAGGGCAGTGGACGTGGAAGGGACATGAAAGGCAGAGGAGCAGCGTGGCCCTGCCAAAGGCAGGGAGGCCTGGGCCCCACCCCCTCTCCTCTCCCTCCATGTTCCCAGGGGACCTTCATCTTTGTAAGGCCCCACCCTGGGGGGAGAAGAACTGAAAGGACAGAACACGCTGCCCATACACAGCCCTGCCTTCTTCAAACCCCGAGCCAGCAAACAACAGCCGCCTCGCATCAGTGTCGCAGCCCTGCCCCTCAGGATGGGAAATCCGCCCCTCTCCCAGGGGCCGCAGGGCCACATTAGGAAGGGTCCTCAGAGATCAGCAGCTGGAACGCTTGGCTTTTAGGCAGGGAAACTGAGGCCAAGGGTGGAAAACTGTGTGAAGATGTGTGAAGAGGAAAACACAGCCACCCCTGCAGGCCTGGGAGGCACATTCACATTCTCTCCCACCTCATTCATTCATTCATTCATTCATTGAATACCCGTTTATGAAGATACAGACACTGTGCTCAGAATTAGAAGCTTGACGCCACCAGCTAACAGTCCAGAGGCATGATTTTTTGATCCACTAGAATATTTTTTAATTTTTAAATTAATTGATGACATTTAAAAATCAGCATTTTTTCATAAATATCCAGATATTTGTCTTTTCTAAAAAAAAAAATCAGACCTGGCCACACTTCTTAGGCATGAAAACATTTTAGACTGAGGCCCACGGCTCAGCCTCATGCCCAGCGCCGACGCCACCTCCATCCCACCCTCAAGGTCCAAGCTGACCTTGGCGTGCCTTGATGGCTTATGTGGTTTTTGCATGTGCTTATTCCCTCTACAGTAGCACTTCCTAAACTTAAATGTGCACGTGAATCACCAGGGGTCTGGATTCTGTAGGTCTGCAGGGGACCTGAGATTCTGTATCTCCGACAAACTGCCAGGCGATGCTGGGCTGCTGGGCTGGACCAGGACCACACTTCAAGGAGCAAGGCTCCCAACTCTTAAACCTGGTTTTTACATATGCCTAGGACACATTCCACTCCTCCTGTTTGCCTGTCTAACTTCAACTTCTCTGTCAAGACTCAGTTCTAGTATCCTCTCCTCCAGGAAGCCTTCCCTGACTGCCCAGGGCAGGTTAAACATAGTCCTCATCTCGCACACCCTTTTGTGCTTCCTTCTGTCTCAAGTAATCAAGTGAATATGATCCAGTGTGAGGTCTTCTCCTCCCAAGTCTCAGGGACAAGGACTCTGCTCCTGTTGCTTCCTTCTCCCTCCAGTGCCAGGTACATGGCAAGTACTTCAACACACGTGTCTAAATAAGGCTCTTTGAAGTCTGGCTCCCTTCTCATTAATATAGCCTGGTGGAGGGGCAAGACCGGAGACCTTGGTGCAGCTGAGCACGTGGAGAGAAGGAGAACTGATCACATCCTTCCTCACCAGCTGGGAAATAGACCTCACATGTTCTGTCTCAGCTCCCTGAACCCAATTTCTTTCCTCTGTCAGGCGACGATAGAAATACATGCTTCTCAAGTTCCCTCTAAATATGAAATTAAATCACACAGCTAGCCCAGTGCTGGCACACAGTAGGTGATGGATAACTGCTCATTTCGATTCACTTCCTCGCCAGGCCCCAGGCTCTGCAAGGCCCTGAGAAAAAGCGCACGCCGATTAAAGCAGGCCTTTGATCAGACAGACAGGGGTGATTCAGACTGACACGGCCTTCCTGGGGATGCCCACAGCCCGGCCTGTCATGGTCCTGCAGGTGAGGCTGCCCCTCTGACTACAGACAGGACCAGACAGCGGAGGAGGAGCTGCAGCCCTGGGGCAGTGGGGGCCACAGACCGGCGTGGCCCTGGGCTCCTCGTTTCCAACTGTCAATTCGAGTTGTGGTTTCAGCCTCTCCCAGCTGGTTATTGAGGGTCTTCCCTCTCTCCTCCTCTCTTTCCTGCATCCCTCACTGCTACCACCCATGTGCAAAGCTGATCCTGGCTCAGGTAACAGGATGGGCTAGAAAGCATACTGGTCAGGGAGCCAGAAATTCAGGAATCTAATTCTGTCTCTGCATTTACAATTCCCATACCTTTAACTTTTCCAAGCCTTGTGTATTAGTTATCATGGCTGAGTAACAAATTACCCCAAAATTTAGCAGCTTAAAGCAACATTGATTATCTCACCTAGATTCTGAGCATCAGGAGTCCAGGAGCAGCCAAGCTGGGCGGTTCTGGCTCAGGGTCTCAGGGTCCCAGGGGTTTGCAGTTATCTGAGGGTTTAACTGCAGCTGAAGGCCCTGTTGTCACAACCGCTAGCTCTCGGGGCTGTTGGTAGGGGGCCTCAGTTCCCGGCCACATCAGGCTCATGACATGGCAGCCGGCTTCCCCCAGAGCAAATGATCCAAGAGAGAGCAAGAGTAACCAGCACAGAAATGGGGTCTTTTACACCCTCCCATGGGAAGTGATACACCATCACTTCCGCCATGTACTATTGGTCACATGGGCCAACTCCAGGATAGGGTAGGAAGTGACGTCACAAGGGTGTGAGTAGAAGGAGGCAGGATCATCCGGGGCCACCTTGGAGGCTGGCCACCTGTTATGGGCTAAATTGTGTGCCCCCAAAATTCGGACGTGGAAGTCCTGAGCGTCAGCACCTAAAACCTTGACTGTATTTGGAGACAGGGCCTTTAAAGAGGTGATGAAGGTAAAGTGAGGTCATCAGGGCGGACCCTAGTCCAACATGGCTGACGTCCTTCTAGGAAGAGGAGATTAGGACACAGGCGGATACAGAGGGAAGACCACGTGAAGACACGGAGAAGCCAGCCGTCTACAGGCCAAGGAGAGAGGCCTCAGAAGGAACCAACCCTGCTGACACCGGACCTTGGACGTCCAGCCTCCAGGCGTGGGGAAAACGTCTGCTGTGCCAGCCGCCCAGCGCGGTACCGCCGTACCACCGGGGGAGCAGACTCCGACACCGGCCCCCCTCCGAGCCAGGCGCCCCACGACAGGAGGCCCTCGGGGGTGTGGCTCTTCCTCCCTCCCGGTGCCCGCCTGTGCCGCAGAGCACAGGGGGATGCCACGATCTCGGGGCCACCACTGCTGGTCTCAGTTCATCCCCGCGGGGACTGTGATCCCCTTTGAGAGCCCGCAGGATGAATCTGGAACTGGCTCTGGAGAAGAGAAACAGGCGGCGGCTGGCAGAGGAAAGCTTTCCTTTCAGGGGCTGCTGGGGCCTTAGGGAGGGTTATGGGGGAGAGGTGTGCAGCCCCCTCTCCCCCGGGGCGCCCACCTCGAGCTCCTTCCCTCGGCCCAGCGCTCGGCGAAAACGCGCATCCCCTCCCCAGCACGCCTGCGCCCTGGGGGTCTGCAGCCCCATCTCAGAGACCACGCCCCGCACGGCCGCCCAGCCAGCGAACCAGCCAGGGCGAGGTCGACCGCGAGTTCGGTTCCAGGCGCGCTTGCTCCAAAGCCCCTGCCCCTTCCTCCCGCCCGCTGCCTCCCAGCCAGCCTCCGGGGCTTCCAGCCTGTTCTCCTCTGGAGCCCCGGCACAGCGTCTGGCGCAGAAGAGCGGCTCGATTCATGGTTGCTGTGAAATGGAAGAATGAGTGAAAGAAAATTCAGTGAAAAAAATGAAACAGGGTATAGAAAACAGCAAGCTGGTGACCATATTGAAAGGGACATTTCGCCCAAGTTCCACCTCCTCCAGGAAGCCCCCCTGACCACGCACTCACAGAGGTCTGGCCTGGGCGCCGTCCGCTGGTACTTAGACTGGTCAGCAAGAGCCGCCAGAACGCGGGGACCAGAGCAGCAGGTCAGGCAGGCACGCTGGGGCCCTGGAGACCATCAGATGGCCCTGAGGGGCCTCCCCACAGGGCAGGCGCGGAGCTGCCGCACCCCACGCAGTTCCTTTGGCCTTCCTGGCTCAGCGCGAAGGAAAGAATTTTCTACCTTGCTAAGCTCCGTTTCCACACGCACGAGGGAGCTCAGTTGCTTGCCCAAAGTCACAATAGAGCATGTGCCGAGCCAGAACTCAGGCCCAGAACTGCCTGGTGCCTGAGCTTGCCGCTAAGGAGCCTGTCCCTCGAGAAGGCTGCCCAGGCTGCAGGCGAGCACTGCAACTGGAGGTGAAGGCAACAGGGAAGACGGGCGGTCTTGAGTGCCCTGCTAAGGAGGTGGGCTTTTTGTTGAGGACACTAGAGAGCCACTGAAAGGTTTTAAGCAGTGGAAGCAACATGGACTGATTAGTGTCCTGGAAAGATCATTCTGGCGGGAGCAGGGAAGTGAACAGAAAAGAAGAAACCAGATCAGCGGTGCTGAGCACGTGGTCCCCAGACCAGCAGCATCAGCCTCACCGGGGCTTGTTAGAAATGCCAAGTCTCAAGCCCCCACCCCCCCGCCACAGACCCACTGAACCAGAAATTCTGGGGTTGGGCCCAGCATCTGTTTTAACAAGCCCTGCAGGGGATTCTTATGTTCCCTAAGGGTTGAGAATTGCTGGACCAGAGGTCACAGGATCAGCCAGAATTTTATTTAAATACTTTGGAGAAGGTGGGAGCATAAGCCAGAGCAATGTTAATATTAAAGTACTAGCCATTATATTGTGAATATTAATAATAGAAACTTTAAAATTGGAATCAGGAAGGCTTGTAGTGGGAGCTCTCTCACCCTACCACTCATCCTCAATTATCCCCAACAGGAAGAGATGCACCTTGCATCTCCAGCAGGAAGTTGCCTCCTTCTCTACTACTCCTGTGGAGGAAGGAAGATTTTCTTTTTGCCCAGCAACAAGCTCAGCCAATGAAAAATACCACAGCTCAGCCAACAAGGACCTGTTATCACCCTGAACTCTTCCTCTCCTCCAATGAAATTTCATTTAGAACAGCCCCTCCCAACTCTCCCTTTTTCACTATAAAAGCAAGCTCCCTGCCTTTGTTCTCAGGACCTGCCTGTGGCTCAGCATAGTTCACATGTCCCAAATTGCAATTCTTTCGGTATTCCCAAATAAACTCATTTTGCTGGTGAAATAACTGGCTATTTTATTTTAAAGTTGACAATAGCTTATTTAATCACCATTATTTCAATCATGTATAACTATCAACAATAATCCTGCAGTGTATAAAAGACGATTCTCATTTTTCAGATGTGAAAATGGAGGTTCAAAGAAGTTAAAGCAAAAGTCGCGTATCCACTGGAAGACCTTGTAATTTCTCAGGCAAACAAGGACACCTTTGGAAGGGGAAGGGGGTGCTAACAATCATTATCCACGGTCACTAGGCCTGATCTGGGACTGTCCTAGGCAAACCAGCTGTACGATCAGCCTGGAGTCCAAACCCAGGACCATAGACTCCAATGTCTCTGCCCTTCCACGGCCTGCCACTGAGAGTCCGCGTCCTTTTGGCGGCCTGGGGACCCGTAGTTCTGGACGCTTCTCCTGGAGGATTGGGAGAGATGGGAGGGAGCGATGTGCTTCTTGTCAATCTGTTCCTTGTTAAGGTCTGGGCAACCTGACCATTTTCTGCTTTATGTCTAGTCCAAAGCATAAGCTGTGTGTCACAGTTTTATTGGGAAATACTGCAAAGGTCAGAAACAAAAGGAGAATGTGAGGCTGCCCTAGGCCCTCTGGAACCCTCCTCCAGCAGCAGCGCTGAGCTCTGATGTGCTACAGCGCACTGGAAAGCCTTGACAAGCTCTCCTGCACAGGGGCCCCAGGTTCCCGCGGAGGCACAGGCCACTACCACCATCCTGAGTGCTTGTGAGTTCTCCACAGTAAACTGCTGTTTGCTTCTGCTGCTCAGCCACTGCGTCCTCAGGCCCCACACATGCCCCTACAGGGCGGGTTGCAATTTCCCACTTGGCAGATGAAGGATCTGAAATGCAGGGGAGCAACTTACACAAAAGTTGCCAGCCAGCGCCTGGCTGGCCCAGCCTGTCTTTCTTTTGTAATTGTTCACTCTACCATTTATTGATTTGGAAATAGACAAACTTGGCAATTTGCTTGGAAGATAGTAAATCTGAATTCACGTAATCTTTCCTTCCATTTTTAAGAGAAAAAAAAATAGTGGTTGGCCTATAATGGTTAGTCTAAGTCTGTTACTATATTATCTCTAGTTTATTGAGATGCAAAAATGGAAAAGTTGTCCAGTCCAAATTCTTCTGACTCAGAGGTCATTGTGCAGTGCACTGGGCTGAGGCAATGATAGCGCCTGGGGAAACGGCAATGGCTTTGTCACAGCATCCACTACGTGCCAGGCACTAGCTGGGCGCATATCATTGGTTACCTCGTTTAACCCCCTCTTTCCATATGAGAAGAAGCAAAGCGAAGAAGGGGCCATGATGTCCTTGAGGCCACACACCTAGAGAGGGGTACAGCCAAGATGCAAACCACATCAGATGCCAACGCCAGTGCACAGGGCGGGTAATGGTATAGAAATACTGTTCAGTTCTGTGTCTTGAGTCTTATTAACATTTCTCCTGTGCCAACTCCTATTTAAGGGACAGAGAAAAAACTAGAGATTACTCCACACCTTTTCCTTTCTCAAACCTGCAGCACCTCCTCCCTCTTTCTCCTTCTCAGCTGATGACCTTGCTTACTCTTGTCGCTGAGAAAACAGATGCAATCCAAAGATAACTTCCATACACTCCCACCCCGTGTCCACCCACCGCCCTGCATCCTGCCTACGTGCTCTGCCGTCCTCCTGTCAGCGTAGATGGTCTGTCCTGCGCTGCTGAGGCCTATCCCACGAGGGGCCTACACCCACTCCCTTTCACTTCCCAAGGGCATTGATGGAGTAATCATCTCCTTTCTCTCCTACGCTATCAAATTTCCTCTCTGCCTTTGCCTTCAGCATGTGAGCGTGCTGTATCCTTCCCACCTTTACAAAACCCTGGGTTGACTCTTCGGGCTCCTCCAGCCACTGCCCCATTTCTCTGCTTCCCTTTACAGAAAAACTCCTCAAAAGAGCTTCTGTATTCTCTCTGTCTCAACGTCCTCTCTCCAGTTTCACCTGGACCTTCTCCAGTCATGTTTCCACTCCACATTCTGTGAAAATAATTTCGTCAAGGCCACCAGTGACCTGCATGCTGCTAAATCCAATGGTCAGTTACCTTGACCTAACAGCAGCTTTTGACACAGTGGATTACTCCTTCTTCCTTGATGCTCTTTCTTAATTTGGCTTCCAACATTCTCTTGATTCCCCTCCTATCTCATAGATGGCTCCTTCTCAGTGTCTTCTGCTGGTTCCTTCTCTTCTCTCTTCCTCCTAAAGTTGGTGGGCTACAGGGCTCCATTCTTAGTCCTCTTCCCATCTCTTGTCACAATAGATAGATATTTGATTATCTCATCCAGTTTTATGGCTCTGTGGACCATATTCTGGTAACTCCTAAATATGCATCCTTAACCCACGCTTCTCTCCTAATTCTTGTCTATCTGTCTACTCAACATCTCTCTTAGATATTTAGTAGATATTTCAAACTCAGCATCTCAAAATCTGAGCTCCTGACCTTCTTCCCAAACCCTGCTTCATCTCCACTTTTCTTCTGAGTTGAAGGCAACTCAGTCCTTCCAGTCAGACAGGCCAGTAGCTTAGAGTTGCCCTTGACCTCTCTCTTTCTCTCATATCCCACATCCAGTCTGTCAGGAAACCATGCTGGGTTGACCTTCAAAGTATATCCAGCATCTGACCACTTCTCACCGTTTCCATTTCCACCGTCGTCTGAGGCATCATCATCTCCAGCTTGGATTTATGCCACAGCCTCCTAATTGGTCTCCCTGTTGCCAACCTTGACCCCTACTGTCCATTCGCAACTGAGCTACTAGAACGACCCATTTAATAAATAAGATGGATAAAGTTATTTCTCTGCTCAGAATCCTCCATTGGCTCCTCATTTTGCTCAGAGTAAAAGCCAAAGTTCAGTCGTGGACTACGGTCCCTATAGTCCATGTGCCCTGTCACCACTCTGACCTCACCACCTGCTGCTCTCCTCCTGGCTCACTCCACTCCAGCCACACTGGCCTCCTTGGCATATTTGTCTCTCTGCTTAGAACTGTTTTCCCAAGATTATACCCATGGCTTCCCCCTTCAAGTCTCTGGTCAAAAGTTAACTTCTCTTTAAAATCTGATGGACCTACCCCCAGCATTCTCAGTCCCACTAACCTGCTTTATTTTTCTCACAGCACTTATCACTTTAGAACATCCTCAATAATGTCCTTTTTTGTCATGTTTATTGTCTACTGTCTATCTTCCCTCATTACAATGTAAGTGCCAGAAGGGCAGTTTTTTCTGTTTTGTTTACTGACATAGCCCAAAACCGAGAACAGTGCCGGGTACCATGGGCTTAAGAAATACTTGTTGAACAAATGAATGAATGAATGAGTGAGGGAGAGAGAAATGTCCCTGCCCTGATGGATTCTGCTGGGAGGCTCGAGGTCAGTTGCCACCATGGTGACAGATGACCCTGAATCCCTTAGCTCACTGTCCCATGTATTCTTCAAATTCCTGCTCAGCAGCGCCCCCACCTGTTCTTAGCAGGGCCGCATCCAGGAATCATCCTTTCTTGGACTTGCAAATCTTCATCAACAACCCTGACAGCTGCCAGTTCTTGAGCATCACGCCGGGTATCACCCCGGGGGTTTAAGTATCTTATCTCTCATCTTCACGGCACCGTGGAAAGGGAGTTTTAAGTTTCCAGTTCCTCATCTGCAAGTGGGGATAACGAAAGGTTGCAGAGCCCCCTCACAGTCACAAACAGCCAGGACCCGAAGCCAGAGTCATGGCCCCCAAAGCCTGCGTTCTCTTCACTCCCGCCCAGCTGAGACAGAGAGAGGGAGCTGCGGCTAAACAGCTTCGACTCGCTGACCTACTTTCTCCCTGTCTCCTTCCATATCCGTCCTCCTTCCCGCAAGCAGCGCCGTGGGATACCGGCTCTGGAGCCACACGTCTGGAGCGCAAATCCTGCCTTCGCCACTCATCAGCTGTGCACACGGGGCAGCTCTCTTACCTCCCCTACTGATCACCGCCCTCATCTGTGAAATGTCAACAGTGCCGGCACCTACCTCCTGAGGTCGTTTATGGGTTAAATTAGCTAACACCTGCATAGCACTTAAAATAGGACCTGGAACGTGGTCAGTGATTACTAAATGTAGCTGTTGTTTTTTGTTATTGTTACCACTGTCCAAACTAGATCCTGAGATTGGTCACATGGAAATACAAGACCGGACTATAAAGTCCTGGGAGAAAATACTATAAATATTAAAACTAGTTGTCTGCTGGGGGAGTACAGGTGATTTTATCTTCTTTATCATTTTCTTCATTTTCATATAGAGAGAGAGAGAGAAAGAGATTGTAGGGAATTGGCCCACACAATTATAGAGGCTGGCAAGTCCAAAATCTCTAGGGCAGGCCAGCAGCCTGGGCACAGGGAAGAGATGATATTGTCAAATGTAAAGACAGTCTGGAGGCAGAATTCCCTCTTCTTTCGGGGGGAGGGGGTCAGTCTGTTTCTTCTTCGGGCCTTCAACTGATTGGATCAGACCCACCCATATTATGGAGGGCAATCTGCTTTACTCAAAGTCTACCATTTAAACGTTAATCTCATCTAAAAACACCTTCACAGCAACATCCAGACTGGCATTTGACGAAACATCTGGGTATAGCCTCACCGAGTTGATACATAAAATTAACCATTACAGGGAGCAATACCAATACCTCCCACAGGGGCTTGTGGTAAGGAACAAAGGGCAGGCATAGGAAAGCCTTATGTAAGCTGCAAAGATCACCTAAATATGGGGATTGCTATTCCTGAAAAATGCCAGCAGTCACTTTTATTATGACAACACCAAAGGAGAAGGGAAAGAGCCCAACCCTGGGAGACCTCCTAGCAAGCACGCAGCCTGCAGGCCCTGCACACTTGCCTTCCCTTCCTCCCATCTTGGGTAGGCAGAGTCTTCTAGACTCCTGTTAAGTGTGCTCCGCCACCCCAAGCAGGATAGTAATAAAGGAGTCATCTTTAGATCTGAGCTGAACCTAAAGTCTTAACATATTCCATGAGCCTGAATCTCTATAGAATAATATTGAAGACAGACATCCCATCATAAAATAGAGTGACAGAGACAGTGCTTGTAGTAGGTGCCTTTTCTGAGCTTCAATTTCCCTCTCCATACAAGAGGAGCTAACGCTCACCCCTGCTCCAGCTCGCTCAGCACTCAGTGAGACCATGGAGCCACTCTATGTACTCTAAATTGTGACATTTCCAAATGCAGGGATTTTTTAATCATTAGAGAACACGCACACCAATAACAACAGCAAACCACACACATTCCATTATCCCATAGGAGGCCTAACAGCAGGTGTCACAGAGAAAGGATTAAGAGGGAAAACCATATGAAGCATGGGCTTCATATTAAAAACAGAGGTTGCCTGACAAGCAGGCTGCCACTCTCCCTCTCACCCTCATGGCAGACAGAGCTAAATGACCACAGAGCTCTCTTGGGGTGACAGGGACCCATGTGGTTGTCGTGGTAGAGGAGACGAGTGGGCAGAACTGTTACTAGAACAGGGAATGAGCCCGTAGAGAGAACCGTGGTCAAAATTCATATGACACCAAGTCACCAGCCTGCTGGCCTAGACACTTATATTTCCTGGTCCAGGCACAGAATTATCCACCAAATCTAGATCTATGCTAAGCCTAGGAGTGGAGCTAGGGAGCCCCAGATTATGCCTTTTGAAATCATTTCTGGACCAAAGACATACATCAATCATTCAATCAATCCCCAGACAGGAAATGTATAGTGACACAGGGGCAGGATTACGGGTCATGGTTACTCCACCACCACCACTGCTACCAATAGCAAACACTACTACTATGTTAGTTATCTATTGCTGTGTAACAAATTCCCCCAGAATTTAGCAGCTTAAAACAACAATATTTATCATCTAACACAGTTTCTGAAAGTCAGGAGTCCAGGGGCAATTTAGCTGGGTGGTCCTAGCAAGGTCTTTCACGGGTTGCAGTCAAGATGTCAGCTGGGGCTGCTGTCATCTGAAGGTTTGGTTGAGGCTGGAGGAGCTGCTTCCAGGGTAGCTTGCTCACATAGCGTTGACAGGGGCTTCAGTTCCTCACCAAACACACCTCTTCATAGGGCTACCTGAGTGTCCTCACAACACAGCAGCTGGCTTCCCCCAGAGCAATCAATCCAACAACAAGAGCAAGGGAGAATCTGGGATGCCTTTATGACCTAATTCTGGAAGTCACACAGGGTGGGGGAATCAGGCTGCACCTAGTAGAGGGGGGAGTGTCAAGGAATTTGTAGATCTATTTTTAAGCTACCAGGAATCCGTGTGAAGCGAAGTAGGAGTCTTGGCAGGGAGAGGGGCAGACGGGGAGGGCATGTTATGTCAGGCAAATGGTCTAGCTCAATTCAAGCTTCTGCGTTCTAGATTTAATGTGCTCAACATCGCAGAGTATACTTAGTCTCTGACTGCAAGTAGATGGATGCTACATTGTAAGTATTCAAGCCAGAAAGAACCTTCCAGATCATTGATCCAACTTCCTCATTTTACAGAAGGGAAAACAGGCCCACACAGGAGCAGTGACTTTCCCAGGATAACCAGTGAGTCAGCGGCCTCTCCCTGCCCAGAAGCCTGATTTCCTAACTCTGGGGCAGACCCTTTCCCAGTATTCCATACAAGGCTATTTGTAATGGGGCGTTTTCCAAAATCAGGCTGAGATACCCTAAGAAGAGATGAGCTCTAGAGAAGGTGATTTCAGGGAAGATAGAAACAAGCTGAATTTGGGATTCTCAGGAACTGCCAAGACGCTGAGGCCCTTCTGGCCCTGAGACAAGCTGCCCTCCTTCCAGAGATGGCCAAGAGCGAGGCTGGCCAGAAAGAGAGGAAATGGAAATAAGCTCCCAGCTGCCTCACAGCCCCTCACAGCAGCCAGAGCAGTCACCGCTGCTTGCCGATCGAGAACATGGAGAAGAAAACTCCTGCTATGTGGCCAGTCCTTCTCAGCAACTCGAACACCGGGAGCAACTCAAGGCCAGAGCGTACAATGATAAAGAAATAGACCAAGGTAGCTGAGAGAATATTTTGTAGTAAGTTTTCCAATAAATATATTAAATTTGCGATAAAATATTATATATGTCATGCATCTTTATGCTCTATGACAATTTGGCATTGTTTATACATTGTCTGCAACTTTACGCTCCATGGCAACGTGACATACCACACTATGTAGCTTTTAATTGCACAGGTATGTAGAGGTTTTTATCTGCCAGATCTCATCGAACGTTCCTGAGAACTCTGGAATAGCAATGATGGTGGCAGCCTTCTTGGTGTCACTCCTTCCTCTGCCCGGTACTAACTGTGACTTTGGCAGGTCATTCAACTTCTCTGCGCCTTAGTGTCTTTTTTGGTAAAATGGAAATGATCATAGTCGCTGCCTCGTGAGGTTGGAGAGAGGAAGGAGTTGACATTTGGAAAGCATGACAGGCCTGGGTGTTATGACAACTCATTGTGCCTGTTAGTGTTGCCGGATACCTTATGTCACAAGTTATCTCTTAGGCCATCAGAGCACAGGTGTGACGGTTGAGTGCCTTGCCCAAGATCACACAGTAATCTGGCCAACTTTCCAAACCCACTGAGTTGGACTAGCAGATCTCTGAGGTCCCATTCAAATAATTATTCTTTGTGCCTCAGAAGGTGGGAATAAACCATAAGCAGATATACAAAGTCAGTCATGTTTTGAGTCCGTCAAGTTCAAAAAGGCCTAGATAGGGAGACCACACGCAGTGCTGGGGACACGGGCAGTGAAGAGCCAGAATAGCAGCCGTGTGTATTTTTCATGCACTTAATGCATGGCTGCCCGCTCTCCCCTGAACTTGCCACACACTCTCCGGATTTTGTGCCTCTGCCACGCTCTTCCTTCTGCTGATAACATGCTCTACTCGCATCTCCATTTAGAGAATGCCCACTCCTCCTTTGAGGCCCTGCTCACATCACCTCCTCTGTGAAGCCTTCTCTGATTGCCCCAGGCAGAGTTGCTCTGTCCTTGACAAACCCTCAGATTTGACACTTTCCAAAGTTGCAGTGTTTATCAGTATGCACACGGCTCACCACCGTAACACAGGTCCTTTCTCTCCATGACCTTTCTACAATGTGTGGCCTGAGGGCAAGGCTGAGTTTTATTCGACTTCAAACCTGGACAGGATTCCATGCCCAGGACAGGACTGGCTCGTGGTGGAGGCTTGATGAGCATGAACTGACCAATTAAATGAATGAAAGACCCTTTTCTTCAAAGAGTTTCTGTGATTCGACGTGATATTTTTCTCCAGAACTTGTGGTTTTCAGGCCGGAGGGTGACTTTTTGTGACTTTCCCTCTATTTCCATTGCAAATAGCTCTGTGAGAGTTGGGCTTCCTGGAATTTCTCCTATATTTTCCTTGTAATTGCAGCCCAATTGTTTCCTATTTGTTTGACACCTCATGATGCCCTTCCTTCTCCCTTGTCTAACCGTTGCAGCTCTTCCCACTTCATCCCTGCTTGTCGGACGGGTTGGGCCTGGACTGACTCCTCTCCTCAGACAGACCCCATGGGCAGCAGTGCTGATTTGGGGCAGTTTCCTGAAATTGCAGCATGGACCAAATCACAGGCTTTGGACTGCACCACTCATTGCCTGGAGGAACCTTCCTTCACTTGGCTAAACTTCAGCTTCCCAGCTGTGAGACGGGATCGCCTCTCCCTTCCTCTGTGTGATGCTGTGCGAATTCAACAGGCTGTAAATGCGTGAAGCACCAGCACACATTAGACGCTCCATACATGCTCTAGAACTTTCTCTTACCCTGAGCAGGCAAGATCTGCTTTCTACCATCGTGCACTGCGTTATCCATACAACAAGGATAAGAATACGTATTGTACTCAGTTATGAGAAGTAAAATATCTAGAAGTTACTCAATTATTGCTAGATGCATCCCGATCCAGCCCTCCCCCTTGACACCAAGTAGTTAGGCAGGAACCCACGACACAGATCTCATTTCCCCGTGGCTCAAACCACACTGCGCTGCACCTACGTGTTACACCGGACCACGCGGGGTGAGTGAGTGCTGTGGGAGCAGGTGCCGAGGAGGAGCGGGGAGCTGTGCTTGGGGAGGTGGGCAGGGCAGGCTTCCGGGGCTGAGACTGACAGGGAGAGGGGGGCAATGTATGAAGCGTCCCCCCCTCCTCAGACCTCCAGACTGCGGGAGGAGGCAGGGACAAGAACACGGACTCAGGACTCAGCCTGCCTGGAGGAAGTACGTGAAAGACAACAAAAAGAGGGCTTTGAGTTGGAAAGCCAAGGTTATGTCTTGGCAGTGCCATTAACTAGCTGGTCAACCTTGGGCAGATTTCTGAACCCCCTTTCTCCTCTGTATTATAAGTTGGATAATGCCAGCTCGTACAGTACCAGAGTTTTGCATGAAAATTACACGAGGTAACCTTTGTGAGCACACAGTTTAAACTACAACAGGGTGTACCTTGGGAAGGGAGCTTTTAATAATCTTGTAGCCTGTTTTCAATCTCCAAGCCTCTGGGTCCCCTGCCAGCCCACTTTGCCAAGAATCCCTTCAGATACCGTCTCAAGTGCTGTGCCCGAATTCAACACTCTTGGAGGCTTTGGTAAGCAGATTGGCAAGGCGGGACCTCTCGCATGCTCAGCCAGGAGAGTCTGATCCTTAGCCACCTTTGCTGTTCCCACAAAAGGGTGAATATGTGAGGACATGGAGAGAGGACGAATTAGTGAATTACACAATTCTCATTCTCTTTGCGCCTTTGCCATAAAGGCTAATCATTTGTATTGTTTTTAACTGGATGTGGACTCTTGACAGGTGGGGTCACAAGTAAATGAAATTGTATTTGAATATCCACATATGTTGCACACAGAACCTTGGACCCGCGCCCAGGCAATTCTTTCATGTGCTGCCATCCAAGAGGAGGTCTCATTTGAAAGCTAACAACTGATATTCCTTCCCATCCAAGTGTAAACAGAACTCCGACCCAGGAATGTACTGTTGTGCCTCTCCGGTGGGCACGAGCCAGTGTTGAGTAATTCATCATGACTGATGGTCACAGTAGTAGAAAGAAATTTTCTTCTGTCCCCAAAACCTCATAATAAGAGAAGGCACTCAACAAATAAAATCCATAATTCTGTGCTACGCACTTTACAAACTTTTCTCTGATTCTCATAGCAATAACACAAAGTAGGTGCCTTTATCCCCACTTTACATATGAAGATGGTGGTGAAATGACCATTGAAGTGACCTTGGGCATCAAGAGTGGCGGAACCCAGATTGAGACTGACGTCTGTCATCACAACACAGCACATATTTTGTGAGTGTCCACCACGTAAGACAGCACATTACTGAGACTGAAGATATAATGATGAGCAAAACAGCTTCCTTCATTACCCTTGTGGAGCTCACAGCTTGAAAGTGAAAACGGGTTCATCAGACTTACAATTGCTTCTAAATTTTCCCAGAGGAAGTTATACATAAACTGAGTCTTAAAGGATGAGTAGGAATAAGCAAAGAGGAGGGGGACATATAGAGGAAAGCACCTTCCAGGCAGAGGAAGCAGCGATGGGCATGCTTAAGGCAAAGGAGACAGAAATGGGAGAAGAACCCCAGAGAGGCAGCCCTGGAGGGTGGGGAGGCGGGAGGACTGTTCAGGAACCAGATTTTCTCCTGAGGGCGCTGAGGAGCCTCCGGAGGTCTTACGTGGGGAAAAACATGCACCGGTTTGTGTCCCCTGCCTTGCTACTCTGCCCGCATCCACCTGGCTGCAGCCCAAACAGACATGCGGCAATTCATTGTGAGGGGGTCAGTGATCCAGGACAGGGATGCTGGTGACCAGGATGCAGGCTGTGGCAGTAGAGATGGAGAAGAGAGGATGAGCTGAGGGATAGTGAGGAGGCAGCCGGATCCTGAAGTCCCTTGAAAGCCCCAGCCCATTGCAGTACGGGTGCCCGATCCGGGATGTTAGGAAGATGAAGAATGAAGATAAAGAGAAGGGAGCTGAGAGACTAATAAGCAGGGGTGTTGTTTGAATTATGTTGTTTGCCAATATGTTCTTTTTTCTTTTCTTGTTCCTTTTTTTTTTCCTAATCATATGCACGAAGATATAAACTAAAGTATTCTCTTTTAAAAGTTTATATGGGATCGTAACCCCGTTTTATATATGGGAAAAGGCTGACTCCCGGCGGGTTTTCTGTATTTTCATATTGCCATAATTCAAACAATGTGATGAATCAAATCACTATAATTTCTGAAGCTGGGCTCAGAGAAGCTGAATTTTATGAGACTTTATTGAGCTGTGCCCGGGGGTGAATGGCAGTCCTCAGGGGAAAGGGTATTTTCTGGTCGGATAGAGGAGGGAACTGACGTTTATGGAGTGTTCCCTGGGTGCCAGGTCATTTACCCCTCAGAAAAGCAACGTGAATGTTGTTTCACACGTGAGGAAAGCTGAGGGGTTAAGTGACTTGCCTGTGGACACCCAGCTGTTCAGGGGTGGAACCCAGCTCACTCCAAAGTCAGGATTCTTTCCTTGACAGCACATGCCTCCCAGGAATAAATGACACATCCCGGTGGGCCAGGTTGTAAGGAAGGAGGAGGATTTAGGGTGTCTTCCCTGTCTCTCCAGCTTCTCCAGACTCTGTGTAACCTGAGCAGGTCTTCCCACTGTGCCCTGACCATCCCTTCCCAGGTATAAAAGCGAGGAAGTGGGGCTCCTCTCTTCGGAATCAATGTTATCTTCCGGCCCCAGAACCTTCCCACGTTGGCTCACAGAGCGTCTGGCTTCTCAACCTAACTCCAGGTCCAGCGCTCATTCCCCACGCCCCACTTCAGGGAGACCATTCAACGGATAAACAAAGGAATTGTGTTCCCTCTAAGAGCCTTCCAAACCTGAGCAGAGAAGATGGAATATTCAAACGCTAGACTCTCCAAGCAGCCAAGCGCTTTGGTCTTCCCACCCTCGGATAGGTGAGCGTTACTCTCCCATTTTTCACATGAGGAAACTGAGGCATGGAAAATTTGAGTAAATTGCCCATGGTATTTAGTAACACAGTCACACTGTGAGCCCAGGTCTCAGATATAAGAGTACCCAGCATGGTCTTCAGCAAGAGCAGGTGTTCAAAATGTGCTTGCTTCCTTGCTTGTGTCCGGCTCTCCACTGGACCCTGGTCCCTCCCTCTGGAAAGCGGACGTCTACTGGCATTTTTCCAGAGCGAAGCGGCTGCTCCCCTGCATATCGTGCCTGCATCTCTGAGAGGGCCTCGAGTGGACCCTGTAAGGAGTTAACAAGCCCACATATGGTGCAGGGTAGACTGGGAGCCCCGGCCAGAGAGTCATAAAAGATTTTTAAGAGAACTTTATGGGAGTGAGCCCTCCAGCAAGGCGAGCAGTGGGGCGGAGGGCGGGGATGGAGAGCTGAGCAGATCCCAGAGGCAGGAAGTGAGCTCTGATGGAGGACGAGTCACTCAGGAAAGACCGCATCCTCCTCGGGAGAGCGCTGAGCACAGAGCCGGGGCCTGGGGACGGGGGTTCTGACTCTAACTCATGGGGTGATGGAGGGCCAGGCCCGGCCGTCATGAGGCTTATCTGTGCGCCAAAGAATCTGCAGGTAGGATAATGTTCTGAGGACTCTGGAACACACTGTGTTTCATAGATGTGGGGCTTGCAACTGGTACATCACTTATTAGTCTTCCGTCTCTGTTACGTCTTTTAGCAGGCCAGCCTATGAACAGAAAGGAGAGACATGGTGCAAACTCCTCGATAACTGCAGCAACGTGTAAGTTTTCATTCCATTATTAAACTAGCATATAAGTTACTGCCAATGTTTACAGACCACTTAAGTCACAGACTTGCATAATTTTTTTTTCACCATAAGAAAAAATGATTAGCAGGTCTAGCCTGTATTTTCAGTTTTATAGCTTGAGAGGGAAAACAATGTAGCTATTTCTTCAAAATCATTCAGCATGTCCTTTGACTGTATGAGCAATGGTTTCTAAATTACTCGGAATTAAAGCATATTTACTTTACAAAAAGAAAGAAAATGTTCTAGAAGCAAAAATGAGACAGGGAGCAGGGAAGGGAAGAAGTAAGAAAGGACTGGTTCGGACAGCTCAGGTCCATGGTGCCATCCCCCTCCCCCGCCCTGTGCCCTGTGATCAGGGCACAAAGATGTGTCCTTGTGCCTCAACCCGACCATGCACGCTCAATGCCCAGGCTGCTCCTGCTAACAGGAGCGTCCTTTCTTCTCTTCTCTGCCTTGGAAGCTCAGAAGCCATTTCTCAGTTCTCAGGTCACATCACCTCCTCCACAAAGACCTCCCTGACTCCTCTCCCACCCCCACCCACCCTCAGACACAGGCACTTGCACCTCTGAGTTTTCACAGCACTGGGTATACCCCAGGACAGCATTTGTCACGTGTCATTATTGTAGTATGACAGCTAGTCGTGTACAGCTGCAATTTAAGGAACTCAGTTTTTTTGCCAGACGTAGTGATACAGTCTTTTTACAAGTTATATCACTTAAATTTCATCCCTATGCCATAAATTAGGTATGATTTTCCTAACTTTAAAAATGAGGAAACTAAGTCCCCACAAGGTCAGGGGTCTTTCTGCCATGTAACCTTCAGCATGGGCCAGTGCCCATATTTGGAACAGAATCTGATTCCCTTATGCTTCCAGACTACTCACCTTGAATGAAGTAATGACAGGGGATGCAGGAAATAATGAATGCCTGTCACCACTGGGTGAAGGGGGACCGAGTGTGGAGTATGGCTTCAAACAAGCATTTCATTTTCCAGCAACCATCTCAGAACGCCCCAGCTCAGGGGCGAAGGCAGGCCTTAAGGACCACGCAAATTTACCACGGGGAAACAAAGCCAGGGCCAGGGGGCTGGCCCGGGTCACCGTGCTGCCTTTGGCACCTGCCCAGCAGTGTCTCCCAGCTTGTGGTGGGCAGCCCTTTCCAAACCATCCTTCCCAGAGCTCCACATCGGTGACAGGCCTATTTCTCTTCCTGCAACAGAAGCCTTTCTGTGCCTGTCCTTAGAGAAAGAAGGAGCGCCAAACCTCTCTATTTCTTGGTTGCGTTCTCCCAATTAAGCAAAGAAGCCAACCGAAGACTCCTTGAGTCAAACTAATTGCATCTTAGCAGGCTCTGTGCCTGCCGGCTTTTGTCCGGAGTCAGATTTTATGGGCCACTTAGCCCGGGACCCAGGGTTTATGATGGAAACGCTGACAGAGGTACACTGATAAGGCTGCAGAAGACACAGGAGACCAGAAAACCTAGGAATTTTCCAGAGTCTAAGCCCAGCCTCCACTCTGAGGCCCCTCGCCCGCCAGGACTCTGAAGTGTCGGCCAAGAGGGCCCTGGCAGAGGACTGTTTGTTCCAGCCAGCACACTCCTGAGATTCAGTGTGACACCTTGCTGGGAGTTTTGATGACAAGTTTCCCTTCAGCATCACCTGGTATGCAATTAGTTTCTCTTTCTTTGGACTGCCAAATCATTCATTCATTTGTTTATTTATTCGTCAAACTCTGAACTCCTGTGCCAGGCTCGTGCTGGGCACAGAGGAGCAGTACCACTGGGGGACTGATTTTAAATGCTTTCTGTTGGGGTGCAGTTTGCATAGCTCACAACTCTAGGGGCACCATTCACAGGGACTATGAGCACATGGGGTATCCTCTAAGAGGGAATTGTGGAAGAGGGGAGAATAAGAATGAAACACAATATGAAAATGCCATATATCTGGTCTATTATAGAAGGAAGAACATTCAAAGTAAGCAAGGTGACTGGGTTATAGAGCAATTCCCCAGCTCTTAGAGCAATTTCCAATTTGTCTCTCTGAAACCGAAAAAAAAAAATCAGACATATCACTCCTTTGTTTAAAACAGGGTTTCTCGACCTTCGCGCTATTGCCATTTTTGGCTGGATAACTCTCGGTTCTGGGAGGCTGTCCTGTACACTGCAGAATATTTAGCAGCATAACTGGCGTCTACCCACAAGATGCCAGTAGCAAGTCCCTCCTCACCATTGTGACAACCAAAAATGTCCCAAGATACTGCCAGATGTTGGGGATGGGGAGAGGAAGGAAGGGGGCAAGTTATCCCCAGTTGAGAGCCACTGATTTAAAATAACCTCTTCTTCTCCCCACCTCCCCCCCACCTTCCATTGCCCTCTGAATGAAGCCCAAGACACTTAGATTGTCATTCAAGACCGTCACTATCTGACCCCTGCTCACCTGTCCAGCCCATCACTGGCCACTTCTCCACGCGCTCGCCCATATGCTCCCCCTGCGTGCAGAAGTTGTCCCGCTTCCCGTCCTGCCTGGCTTCCTTTTCCTGTCCTCAGCTTGGGTCCCCTAACTTGTGAAGCCTGTGCTGACCCATCCTCTCCCTCTGAGCAGGTGGATTCAGCCCTCCAGGGGATCCTCAGCACCCGGGCACTTCTCTATCACAACACTTAGATTTGTGGGAATATCAGTTCTAATGAGATTATTGGTTTGTATGTCCGTGAGCTACTTGGGGGCAGTAACTATGTCCCCCAGCACTTAGCAAAGTCCTGGCTCAGACAGATTTACTTAGCAATTGCTCTATCATATTCAAGTTCAATAAAGAATTAAAAAGTAAAATAAAGAAAAACCCCCAGCCTCCACCAGCATGCTCTGCTGAATTATGTGGAACTTTTGGCCGAAGAGTCAATGCTCTCAACTCCATTGCTGACCAGCCATCTGATCTTGGACGAGTCAGTTCCACTCTGGCCTGCCTCAGTTTCTGTATGTATAAAATGGAAGTCTCTCACAATCCTTTTGAGGCACAAGTGAGTTACTACATGATAGCACTTAGTAAACTGTCGTTAATTATATGAATTTGAAAGATTATTGTTACTATTTAACAATAAGTTCTTTGAAGACACAATGTTGAACTGAAATAAATATATTTGTAGAGAGATATTTGGTGCCTCTTTCCTTATATGGAGGTTTGGTCATATCCTAGATGTAAAGGACATTTTATTTGTTTGAGGTTTTTTTCCCCCTCCTAAAAAACAAGACTTTCCATTTGATAATTTCCACCCTACCTAGAATCTTAGTATTTCAATTCAGAAATTTTTATTTCTTTCTAGATGAGAATTCCAAGAGTTCCTTTGATTTCTTTGAAGCGGGTCACACCTCCAAGGGGAGGATGTTTTTCTAATAGACATGCTGGTAGTAGAATCTCGAATTTAAAAAATTGTGTAGATTGGTAATAATTAGGATAGAAAATTTTAGAAGAGAAACTGCTTCTAAAATGTACTCTTCATTTCATAGACAAAAAAATATTGCATTAAGTTTAAGGAAATGAAGTTGAAAGAATCTCTTAAGAATTTATGGGGCCGGCCCAGCGGCACAGCGGTTAAGTGCACACATTCTGCTTTGGCAGCCCGGGGTTCTCCAGTTCAGATCCCAGGTGCGGACATGGCACCACTTGGCATGCCATGCTTTGGTAGGCGTCCCACATATAAAGTAGAGGAAGATGGGCACGGATGTTAGCTCAGGGCCAGCCTTCCTCAGCAAAAAGAGGAGGATTGGCAGCAGATGTTAGCTCAGGGCTAATCTTCCTCAAAAAAAGAAAGAAAGAAAAAGAATTTAGCACTACTATGGGTTGAATTATGTCCCACAAAAAGGTCCTAACCCCCAGTATCTGTGACCGTGACCTTATTCAGAAATAGGGTCTTTGCAGATCTAATTAATTCAGATGAGGTCATACTGGATTGGGGTGGGCCCAAATCTAACATGACTTACAAGAAGAGGAGAAGAGACACTGACACAAAGGAGAAAGTCACATGGAGACGGAGGCAAGGTTGGAATGATGCAGCCTCAAGCCAGCGAACGGCAAGCATGACAGGCGACAGCCAGAAGCTAGGAGAGAGGCACAGAACAGATTCACCCTCAGAATCTCTAGAAGGAACCAACTCTGCCAAAAGCTGGATTTCGGACTTTTAGCTTCCAAAACTATGAAAGAATAAATGTCTGTTGTTTTAGGCCCCCAGCTTGTGGTACGTTGTTAGGGCAGTTCTGGGAAATGAACACAAGCACCCCAGCCTGTGTTCAAGAAACCGTGTCCTGGGGCCGGCTCCGTGGCTGAGTGGTTAAGTTCGCACACTCCACTGCGGTGGCCCAGGGTTCGGATGCTGGGCGCGGACATGGCATCGCTCGTCAGGCCACGTTGAGGCTGCATCCCACATCCCACAACTAGAAGGACCTGCAACTAAGATATACAACTGTGTACAGGGGGGATTTGGGGAGATAAAGCAGAAAAAAGAAAAAAAAAAAAGATTGGCAACAGTTGTTAGCCCAGGTGCCAATCTTTAAAAAAAAAAAAGGAAACTGTGTCCTTATGCGAAGTCTGCCTTTACCCCAGTCTGATGCTGCTCTATCATAACATCGAGACACGCAGATAGAGAATGACAATGGAGAAAGGGTAGGGAACACTTGGATCCATGCTGTGTCTTAGCACTGGCGAGCAGAACGCAGAGCAAATGCTCAGCAAGTGTTGGATGTTCTGAACTAAACTGAAGCCCCAATAAGGCCCACAGAGCCCTCGGCCGAGGCAGGGCAGGGAGGATAATGGTTTTTCTGCAGTTACAGGGAGACAAATGTCAAAATGTACGCCCTGAAGGAGAGTTCTGAGACCTAGTCTAGAGCATATAGCCAGGCCACGGGGCTGATGATTAGCAGGCCAGGAGCTAAAGAAGCAGGAATGGTGAGGACAGTGGGCGGAACCTGCAAACCAGAAGTTGCTGCAGTTATGACACAGATGAGGTACCCCCACCTGGAAGGTATAGACATATGCACATCTGGGAATAGAGTGGCAATTATTTAGATTTTTGGCTATTGAATATCCAATCCCCCGTCCTATGTGGGAGGCCTCTCCCATTGTACATGCTGTTGGTGGACGCAGTGTCCTGCTTTCACTACCACAGCTAAGACTAGAGCGGCTCCCCCAGTGCCTGCCCTGAAAGGCAAGGCACAGACACATCCTCAGGCCACCTGTGAGGCTCGAGAGCTGGTGAGGCAGAGCAGAGAGACAGTGAGACTCACACACAGTCAACACAGTCAGATCCAGTGGGGAGTCACAGTGATAGGAAGGGAGATGGGGACAACTGCCATCTCCCCAGACTTATGTCTTCATGTGGAAGCACTGCTGGCCCTTCTTCCATCCCTCACCACATTTTCTCCATGGGAGGCGAAAAAGTCACCCGCTGGTATAACATATGTAACTGGTAAGTCTAGGAAAAGGAACTAAACATGCTCAGCAAGGCTCCTTCCTCCTTCTGTTTTTCTAAACCAGTCTGCCTAGAGGACCACTCAGTGAGGGTTCCATTATCTGCATCCCCTAGAATCTCATATGACCTACACTTCCCTTCCTCTTGGGAGAAGACCCTCTCCAAGCAGCAGTTTTTATGAGAACCAAAGGATACTGCACAGTATTGAGGTTCAACCAGGTTGTCCCGACCAATGGAGGATGAGAGTCCCTTCATCCAATGGGTCTAAACTCACTGTATTCCTGGACATCTGTCTTGATATATTGTCTCCCATTATTTGCCCCAAGAAATATGAGCTGCCGTCTCCACCTGGATTCTCTGCCGGCAAAGCCACAGCATTCCATACCACCACCCCCTCTCCCCAGCAAGACAAATGGGGTGACCTGTTTGCAGCATTCTCAGGAGCCCCTGGGGGCAGGAGAATCTGAGGTACATAAGAAGACAGGCCATGTGTCCAGCTCCAGTGAGTGACCAAGGCAGAGACGTGTGGAAGCTGTTAGGCCTGGCATGAGGGTGGCAGCTGTCTGACCCCTGTTTTCAAGGAAGCCTACCCAGGGTTTTACAACCCAGAGTTCTCTGTGATCCTCAAGGTTTCATTTACTCTTGGACCTGAAAAAACTCTAAGGGAAGAACTTCAAAGATGCTTTCTCATTGTCACCTTCACGGCCTGGGGAAGTTCTGTCCACCGTGTGCAACCAGCAGATCTGGGACCTCTCTGGAGGTTTCCAAGGCTTCCCTGCCTTGTCGGGGGCTTCTCATCCCCCAGCACCTCTCAGGGTTCTTGCTAAGCCAGATAACTTGGCCAGGTAGTAGGCTTTATCCAAATCCCACTTATCCTTTGGGTCGTCCCCTGAGATGGCACCTCAGGAAGCCTTGCTCAGGCTGGTTGGGCCCCGCAGCACTCTGCCCTGACCTCTAGCAGAGCACAGGTACGTCTGAGAACCTGCCTTGAGCACCCACGGTCTTCTAAGCCATTGGTTCCTAACCAGCGGTGGTTGTGCCACCTAGGAGACATTTGGCAAAGTCTGGAAACATTTTTGTTTGTCCCAACTGGGGATGAATGCTACTGGCATCTAGTAAGTAGAGGCCAAGGATGCTGCTAAACATCCTACAGTGTACCAGACAACTCCCTGCAACAAAGAATTATCAGGCCCAAATGTCAATAGCAGGTCTGGCTCAATGGGCAAACAACCTGTGTGGTCAACAGGGCCCAGCTCTCAGAAGCTTGGTTTATTTCTCTGGGGTTGCCATGTTGAAATTCTTAGCAACTTTTGACCAAAGGGGCTCTACATTTTCATTTTGTACCACACCATACAAATTATGCAGCTGGTTGTGGCCAATTGCGTGGATGTTGAGAAAGCCTGTTCTAGGCTCTGCAGTAGGGATGTAGAAATGAAGATGCCATTCCTGCCTACAAGGAGCCATCACCCAGTGGGGGAGGGGATTGTGTGCATCCTTGGCTGTGTGCTGTGATGGGGAAGCCCAGAGGAGGCGGAGCCTGAGTCCCCCAGCTTAAAGGGTCCGAGAAGGCCATCCTCACTTCTGCTAACTTCTGAGGGATAAGTAGGAGATAACCACATGGAGAGGAGAGAAAGAAAGGGTCCAAATAAGGAAACTACATGTTCAAAGGTTCAAAGCCTCTGAGAAGGCAGAGGCTGTGGCCGGGATTCTAGGCAGTTCTGTGTGGCCAGAGAACAGGTGTGATGAGGTGGAGGGTGAGAGATGAGGCTGGAAGCCCAGGAGGAGCCAGGTCTCAACACATTAGGGAGCTCTTGAAGGATTCTATGGAAGGTAGAGACATGATTAGATTTAATTTTAGAAAGACAGAGGTGATGTGGCAACTAGATTGGAGGGGGAAACATTGAGCAGGGAGACCAGTCAAGGGGCAGCAACAGTACAAGAACTGAGAAAGGATGTGAGCCGAATGAAGTAGGGCAGTAGTGATCCAGGAGGAAGGGAGAGAGACTCAAGAGATGATGAGGTGGAATAGCTCTGACCATCACTGAATGGACACCACACGTAAGATGCTTACACTTATTATCTTTCTACTATCTCTTTTCATCCTGACAACAGACTTACGAGGGACATCACATTTTCCTCATTTTACAGGTGAAGAAATTAAGGTGAAGTGATTAAAATCAGTGGACCAAGGTCACACAACTGGTAAGGGGCAGAGCCAACATTCGAAGGCAGGCATGTCTGATGCCAAAGTCATTGTCTTCCCACAAGGGCAAGTGCTGCCCTCTGAAGGGTACTGAGGATCCACCAGCATGACTAAGAACACATCCAACCTGCCACAGGCCAGGAGCTCTTCCTCTCTCAGGCTGCCAGCTCTGTTCCTCAAGCCATGTGGTCCACTCTCAGCATTATACACCAAATTCCTCACTTCCTGATGTCAAGTTGATTTCTTGGCACATAGTAGATAATTAATAATGGTTAAAGAAAGGGAGACATTACAGCATAAATGTGAAAGACTAAAAAAATTTTAGTCAACATCACCAAGAATCAGAGAAATGCAAATTAGAATAATGAGTTATCATTTCTGCATATCAAATTGCCTCATGAGGGGTAACTGGGTGCAATCTTTCTGAAAAGTAATTTGACGTTGGGCATCAATTGTCTTTTTAAAAAATCATACCCTTTGCCGAGTACTTGATTATTTCCTTAAGATAAGAACCTGGGTAAAGATTTATGGACAAAGATATTCATCTGAGCCTTTTTTTACAATTTAAGCAAAAAAAGGAAGGAGGCAATTTTCCAAAAACAGGCAAACGAGTAACAATATAAATTCAAATGATGGAATAATAATTCTGCAGAATTTTGAATGGCATGAGAAGATTACCACAATATAACACTAAGTGAAAAAAGAATTTAATCAATAAATACTGTTGTACCTCCAGCAAACTCCTCATTTTGCACACACAGAGTTCCCAGCTGGAGCGTAAGCCGTCTACACCCTTGAGACTGAGACGTGTCTGGGGACGGCGGGTGGAACGATGGGAGGAATCCGGTGAATTACCCTGGGAGAGAAGTCAGCATGGGGTGGGGGAGGGGGCCAGGCAGACAAGCTGAACCAAGATACAAAGCCTCAGACGTGGCAGGGCGAGGACTCCTCTGAGGAAGGCAGGGGGTCTGTCGCTCAGTTCATGGGGAGCTGAGAACGTATCTGAGCCAAGAGAGGAGGTTCTGCTGTTCAGATTATCTGTTACCGTGAAGCAAACTTCCACAAAATTTAGTGACTTGAGACAGCAATTTTATTACGTTCATTCATGGTTCTGTGAGCTCACGGGGCTCAGCAGGGCAGTTCTCACTCAGGGTCTCTCATGTGGTTGCAGTTAAATGGCGCTGTGGGCTGGAGTCATCTGAAAGCTCGACTGTCTGGATATTCAAGATGGCACACTCATAGGGGTGTATTTGGTGCTGACTTTCCCCCCAGATGGGGCTGTCAACTGGAGCACCTACACGGGGACCCTCTATAGCACTTCTCATCGTCTGGTGGCTGGGTTCTAAGAGGAAGTAGCCCAAGAATGAGTTTTCCAAGAGACCCAGGAAGAAGCAGCAAGATTAGGCATAAGAAGTCCCAGAAGACCCTTTTGGATGCATCCTGTTGGTAAAGTAAGTCACTAAGCCCAGTCCATATTCACAGGGTAGGGGATTAGATTTCACTTCTTGATGTGAGAGGCAGCAGGCACATGCAGGGAGGGAAGGAATTGATGGCAGCCATCTTTCAAGCCTATCTACCACAGGTGTTTTTAATAAAGAGCTCTGCAAAACATCGCTGCACAGAACCTAAAGCAGGCTGTTTGTAAGGCTCCAGAGAGTACAGCTCTGCTTCTGTATCTAGAGGCAGGCTCCAGTGCACAAGGGGCAGAAGCGCATGGCAGCTGTAAGGCTCATGGCAGTGACCAGTCTGTAGAAGTCGGCCCTGGCCACAGCAGCAAGGCACAGTCAGAGGCGGGGGGCTTCCAGAGTGAACAGCATTGCAAGGGCCAGCGTTCCAAAAGTAAGGAAAACGCAGGAGTAGTTCCTGAGTTTGTCTGAGAAATCCCTTAGAACTTCCCAGAAATAATTCGGGAGGCCTTTGCAAGGCAGGGGGAAGGGGGTCGTCTGGAAAAGCCAGTAAAAGACAAGTTATGACTACAAATATCACCCCACTTTTTCATCCCAGCTTGATGTGGAACAGCTTGACTTGAATATGTGAATACGCACATTTCTCTGCACACATAGATAAATGTGCACACATACAGGAAAAAAAGTGCTTGGAGAAAAGCCTAGAAGAAGGTACACCAAAACGTTAACAGTGTCTCTTCAGTCTCTTATATCGGATATCTTTGATCCAGGACAATGCTCTTAACTCCCCTCCTTGTATATTTTTCTGTATGTTTCCAATTTTCTATGATGAACATATTTCTCGTATAATTAGAAATCAGTGCATATTTTTTAAAGAAAAGTGAACATGTATCTTTACCAATGGCACTTGCTCAAACGAGGTCATGAGGGAGGGAGCTCTCCCCCTGCCCAGGCCCTGGCTCTGGACACAACAAATGTGACGGTCAAGAACATGCACAACAGATGTGGCCTTGAGCACAGCCCAGGAGAGCAATGAGTGAAGCAGGCTGGGAGCCACTGGGTTCAGAGTGATCCCAGGTGGACCCCCGCCAGCTTGTCCTCCCCACAGGTTGCCCTACCCAGGCTCCCTGTGGTTGTCTTTTGTTTATGTACACACCCGTAGGCATTTCACTTCCACATACATCAGGGGCATTTCATCACAGTCCCCTCCTTCAACCGAGTCCCCATGAGTCTTTACTTAGCCCCAAGACACCTTTCCTAACCTCCTGGAAGTCTGGGAGCATCACTTTTGCCTTCCAAATTGAGGACAAGTCTCTCACTTTCCCACAGTTTTTTCTGCTGGAATGGCCTATGCGCCACTCTTTCTGGTAAATTCCCCATACCTTTGGAGAGTAGGGGGCAAAAAAGGGAGGCCGCAGAGAAAATGAAGAGAAAGCAGGCCTGTGTGAGGTCTGGCGGTCAGTGACGAGCCGGGCACCCAGCGCCCAAGCACCCCGCAGCACCAGGCCTGCGCTCCTGGAGCATGTCAAGGTTTCCAATACCACGGTCATGGCGCTGCCCCCATTCATGGGGATGGAGTGGGAGTGCAAGCAGCAGGAGGAAGCAGAGGCAGACAAGACGATGGAGCAGAAGATGAAGGGAGAGCAGGAGAGAAGGAAGAAAAAGGAGATGGAAGAGAGAATGTCACCAGAGGAGACCAAGGAACGAATCCTGAAGTTGCCAGAGAAGCTTTTGGCCCCACAGGAAGAAAAGCACCAGCTTTTCCTGCAGCTTAAGAAAGTTTTACATAAGGAAAGAAAAACAGAGCTAAAGGAGCAGAACGACCTGACCACTCTGACAGCAGCTGCGTACCAGCAAGCCTGTCCGTGGGAACTGCCCTCCTCAGCACGCGGGAGCCCTGGAGGATGCCATAGCCCAGTGCCCTCACGGCAGCCGACAGAGCCAAACAGATGTTTGGACCCAAGTGCTTCCAACCCAGCACTATATGGGCTCAGCAGCTGCTTTCGAGAGACCGCAGAACACGGGCAATACCAAGACAGCCCAGGCACGCCCATGGACTGCTCAGCCCCAGCTCACCACACACCCGCCCAGCCAGCCCATAGTCCTGGTCAGCAGCTCAGAGCACACGTAAGTGCTTCCTGCAGCACGGTGCCCATCTCAGCCTCAGCCACAGCCACCGCCCCGTGCTGTGCATGGCCACTTTCAGCCCACCAGACAGGGCTCCTGCAGCCTGCCGGAGCCCCATCCTTGCAGAAGCAGATGGATGTGCCAACCAGTGGACTGGCTTCTCTGACTTATCCTCCCTGTGCCCCATGCACCCCAGCTCTGCATCCAGCCCCTGGGTTCCTTCTGACCCCTAGCCCCCTGTGCAGATGCACCAGCAGGAAAGTCGGGCTTTGCAGCCACCAACCAACAGGCCCTTGGCTCCCCTTCATCCAGCACAGCCAGAACCAGCGACTCTACCACAGGGAACCATCAGATTATATCTTCAACCTCACCCCCACCCCTCGCCATGAGGGGGGGTCCCCTGTGTATCCCGGTCCCAGGCCAATCAAATCTACTGCTACTGGGGGAAAAGGGCATCATCTCCTGTAGAAAGCCTCCCAGGCATTCTAGCCCTCTGTCCTCAACATCGTCCAAGCCTAGATGGCTCCCATGTACGCGCCCCTTCCGCACAGCTCTGTCCCACCACACTGTCACATCTCTTATCCATTCTCCAACACCAAGCCGGAGTTCTGTGAGGGCAAGAACCTTGCCTGATTCATTCCCCAGTCTCCAGAACCAGATCTGCACGCCCATTGCCTCCACACCCCTGTTGCCTCGACCCTCGAAGAAGCCAAGGTGTCCAGGTTCAGACAGCTGGCTCTAAGGCACATCTACTGGTGGGAGGGGTGTGTGGGCTGTCAGGGAAAACAGCAAATTATCAGGAAGGTTACAACAAAATACAGCCTGTCTGAAAAATGGCAGTTGGAAGAGATTCTCCTGATGGCTTCTTCCTAGAATGTCCTTAGAGGGACAGAAGTTTGCTCAGGGCTTTCATATACCTTCTCTCTCTTAATCACTCAATGACCCAATCAAGTGAGGAAATAGGCACTCAGAGAAGGGAAGCCCTTGACCAGATTGCACATCCGGTAAATGCAGAGTGAGGACAGCCTGGCTTGGAAGCCCATGCCTTACCCTCTGGACCACAGGCAGATGGAGAGTTTGCCCTGGGGCAGGCCTGTGGGCTTTAATGAAATTAGAGTTATCTGTCTGCACAAAAACAGGGAGAAGGAAGGCATTTCTCTTCCTAAAATGTCTGAGCTAGTGCGTCTGCTTCCTCGCGCCTTCCATCCCTGCCTGTCAGAGACCCAAGTGTGTCCTCCGAAAGTGCGTGTGTTGAAGCCCTAACCCCCAATATGACTGTATCTGTAGATAGGTCACTTAGAGAGGAATTAAGGTTAAATGAGGCCATAAGTGTGGGGCCCCAATCTAAGAGGACTGGTGTCCCTATAAGAACCAGACACCAGAGATGCATGCAACAGGGAAAAGGCCATGTGAGGACACAGCAAGAGGGCAGCACTCTGGAAGCCAAGGAGAGAGGGCTCAAGAGAATCCAGACCTGCCGACTTGGTCTTGGACTTCCAGCTTCCAGAAGTGTGAGAAATCATTCCTGTTGTTTAAGCCGCCCAGTCTGTGGCGTTTTCTTATGGCAGCCCAAGCAGACTAAGAGGGAAAACAACACGTGTTTGCATCTCTCTCTGGCCTTGGTCATCCCTAAGGGCCAAGGAGCAGGAAGATCAGAGTTGGAGTTGCAGATGTGGTTGAAAACCCCTGGGAAAAGCAGCCAGACCTCCCGGCGGGGTGGACCTGGGTTAGTCCTCTGCTGCAGAGGCTGGGCAGCCAGGGCCGTCAGCGTGTCTAAGACTCCTGCACTGCCCACCCGTCAGGCTGGAGAAACCACTCACAGTGCAGGGCGGATGAGGGTTTCTCCTAAGCCCACCACAGGCTCTCAGCCGGTCTGACTGCAGTAGGAGGAAGGGAACAAAATTCAAGTGATGCTATGAGCCACGCCCAACAGCCCTGTTAGAGAACCAAATCCATCCAGGAAACGGAGTGCACCACGGACAGTTCAAAAAAGAACGAAAAGACTTTAGTACAAGGAATATTCGGGAGATAAGGGAACAAATGAGGAATCGTGAGGCACCCAGACACCAGCAACAACTAAATGCTGTCACCTCACCTCGAGCTGAAGGGACAGGGTGGGGAGAAAATGGTGTTAGTGAAGCTATGAAAAGCAGCACGCAGGCAGCATGGCCCCCATGGACATCAGCGGACAAAATACTGCCGGAAATTGGTGCTGGGCAGGGAAGAAATACCCCAGGCCTCTCTCCTCCCACTGCTTGGCCTCCCGCCACAGCCTTCCATGAGCCAGGCCTGTCACCGAGGGAGCCCAGGTAAGGCAGTCCACAGGGCCGGCCTTCCAGAGCCCAGAGCAGGGCAAAAAGAAGGTGGAGATGGATGTGGAGCAAAAACAAAATAACCCACCCACCTAGATACCATTGTTCTCCCGGTTTTTCAGGTGAGGACAGTGAGGCAGGGAAGTTAGTATGTGCTCAACATCTTCCAAATGCCATGTTATACTTTCCAGAACCTGCCAAACTGGAGCAAGTCTGTTTGTTGTAACAAGCACATGAACGGCATGGCAGGCTCCAGGAGGCAAGCATTACACCCTATGATGCTCTGAGAGCGCACGGCTGGGGAACCGATCAAGGGCAGGGGAGGAGGAGTTGACAGACAGGCTTCCCAGAAAAGGTGACTCCTGAGCAGGGTCTTGAACCAATGTGAAATAGCAGAGGGCTCCCACCCGGTTTAGCCCTGCACCTTTGCACGTGGCTGGCACGCAAGCTAGAATGGAGGAAACACATTCCTGGAAAATCTTGACTGAGTTCCTCTTTCTTCCTGCACCAGGCTATGAATGCTTGAGCATCCCAGGTACTCCATCTCATCCATCTTTGCATCCCAGAGCCAACCTGAGACAAACAAATGCCCTTAGGACTCTATAGGAGGCAGCGTTGGGTAATGCTGACGATTTCAGACTCTGCATCACACCACTCTGGGCTTGCATCCCCAGGCTGCTGCTGGCCCAGAGAGGTGGGGCAAGCTGTGGAATCTCTCCAAACCTCCTCCTCTAAACCTGTGGAAGGCGTGTCCTGGGGTAGAACCTCCTTTGTTGTGGTGTCGTGAGCATTAAATGAGGTAACGCATGTAAAGACCTTAACAAGAGTGCCTGATAAATTATTATGATTGCCACGATTGCACAATTATGGTTATCATTATATTATTTTACTTATTAGTGATTATTATGATTACAATCTATAGAAATTCTAATAGAAGGAAGCAGTGAATAGTGCAGCCTGAGGAGCTCACGGAGGGCTCCCCAGAAGAGGGGGTGTTTGAACTGAATCTTGATGTTCTCCAGGCAGAGGAAGGGAGGGGATTCAGGCAACAGGACAGCATGGGCAAGGCATGGAGGCGTGAAACAGCCGGGCCACTGGGGAACCATCTGTTTTTCAGTGTGACCGGGGAACATGGTGCGTGGGGACAGAGAGAAGAGGAAATAGCACAAGATGGAGCTAGAGAAATAGACCAGGGCCTTTCAGCAAATCCAGCCCATTTTTAGAAATCCAATGCAAGCCTCCCCTCCTTCAAAAAGCCTTTCACAAACATCTTACCCCACAGCAGGCTCCATCTTCTCTGAATCTCAATAATTCCCTGATTTTGAACCATACAACTCAGAATCTAATTTTTTTTTTAAAGATAGTATTATTCTCAAGATTCTTCTGTGCAATCATTTTTTTTCTCTCTAGCCTTCTAATTCTCTTCTCTCACCGCTGACAAACAGCACCCAGGATATCTTTGGGAGACCTTTGTCGGTTGGTAACTCTTGGCTGTTTAGTGTCTTTTCTCTGTGCTAAATAAAAACAACTCCCCTCTCAGCCCATAGTGAATGAGAGAGTCTTCCCAGAGCATTTCAAAGTGTCCCCTGCAGCTCAGGGCCCTGGTGGCCAAACTTGGGACATAAGCCTGGCTGGTTCCCTCTCTGTCCCCCATTCAGCACTGTCCCCTGTCTTTTCTTCACTTCTTTGGACAGAGACGCAGATGGCCTGTCACCTCACCAGACTGCCACATAACAGACACCATGAACAGTAGCCAGGATCACTCTTATTTTTATTAGCAACAGCTTCACTTTTAGATCCTCAGACATCAATCAGTCTCATTTCTATAACAGATAATTTTCTGACTTCTATCATTTCTAATCACCATAGTGAAAGTTTATTAAAGCTGTAGATTCTTTTTCCTTAGAGATTTACACAAGTAGAAGAGGGTTCTTTGCTGGGAATTAGTTTCTGGATGGTCTGGCCAAAAGACAGGGCAGGGTGGCTAGAACTGTGGATGTCTCACAGTCATTTCCACAATTTCCGAGCAAAGCCATCCTGTGCTGACAATCGTTGTAATCAGGCTCACGCAAGCCTCCAGATCAGTTCAGCGGTCTTCTGCATGAGGAGAAGCCAGCTTCTTCAACTGAAAAGAGGTTCCCCCATCCAAAGTTCCAGTGCCATGTCATAAATAGTTATCACAGTCACATGAGAAACCATACACAGTTTTTCCCCAGAAAAGTAATGATACGGGAAAAGAACAGGCTGGAATTAGAACATTTCACTATTTACAAAATCCCCTGACACTGGGCAGCTGGTTACTGAAGGCTGACACTTTCCGGGAAGCAAGAGTTCAGAGAGATGACTATAAATATTGTTAACAGGATGGGAGAAATCATCTCTTCATTCATTTATTCATTCCTACTTTCATAAACGTAGCAGATTCTGATAGAAATTCATTCATAAAACAACAGTCCAGACTGTAATAGTGAACTTGGATTAACCTGGAGAGCTCAGGTTTCTGATGATTCACTTGCTTCAGGAAGCTGTCTCCAGCTTATACCTATAGTACAAATTGCTATGCCCCTCCCCCAGGATCTAATCATCACCTTTAGCATTTTACACTTCAGTCTCCTGTTTTCCCATCTGTGCCCTGACCAGGCAGCAAGCTCTCTGAGCTCCATCAATCCATCATGTGGCCCGAGTGCTCGCACAGTGTAGCCTTGCAGAGTTGCTTAAACAATACTTGTCAAACAATTGAGTGAAAGAGATCTGGAGTGAGTATCCATTCCTGTATTCGTCTGTTTGTTCATTTATTCAATCTCTAACAATACCTGAGAAAGGTCTTTATCTGGGGACTTTATAAACACAGCAAAAACACTAAACTGAGAGTGATCGCACAACGTAGGGGAGCTGGCTCTGCTAAGTCGGATGGGTCATGGACCAGTGGATGAGTA
Organism: Equus asinus; assembly: GCF_041296235.1. Lineage (NCBI taxonomy): Eukaryota > Metazoa > Chordata > Mammalia > Perissodactyla > Equidae > Equus > Equus asinus. The sequence continues at coordinate 69,252,519 of NC_091794.1, forward strand.
GATTCCAGGGCGTGGGCGTTTGGACTCTAGATGAATGGACAAATGAGAAGACAGAACAAACTGCAAAGACTTGCCACAGAATTCCAAGACTAATCTTCAGCCTCAGACAGGTGTGGCTGAGGGCATCATCTCCTCCTGTTCTGGTTCAGAATCTGTCTTTTTTTCATTTTCTTGGCATGAAACTGCCTCCATCAGGTGAATGTTACCTCCATCCCCTGCAATCTACCCCATAAATTTATCCGTATGTGCTCTCCATCTTGTATCTTCAGCCTCTTCCTCTTTATTCACTTTGTTTTCATAAATGTGGCCAAAATTCTCTATTCTTAAGTTTAAAACCCCCACTTGATTCTACATTCCCAGAGAATTCCTTCCTGACCTCTCCCCTTTCCTTCACACCCAAGGTTCCTGTAATAGCATCTTCGCTCACTGCCTTCACTGCTTCACCTCATAATCACTGCTCAAGCCACTAAATCCCACTTTCTACACCTACCAATTCATAGAAACTGCTCTTACCTATGTTATCTGCTAAAACCAATAGCTACATCTGGGTCCTTATTTTTCCTCACCTCTGCAGCTTTTGCCACTGTTGACCAAAGCTTCTTAAAGTTTTTCCTTTCTGGGATTCAATGATGTTATTCTCTTAGAGGTTTTCTCCCAACCTTTTAGACTTCACTTGTCAGGTCCTGATCCTGGACCACTGCGAGTCCTTAAGGCTCTCCCACCAGCTCTCAGCTCGTTTTTCCTCAAACACTAATCCTAGTTAAACTCATTCAAATCCACGCCTTTAAAGGCCATCCTACGCTGGTGCCTCCAAAAACCTGTCTCTCCAACCCGGAGCCTTCTCTTAAGCACCAAACCTCTGCACGGAGCTGCCTGTTGGGCATCTTCGTCTGCATGTGCCAAAGGCAGTTCAAACCTGGCAGGTTTAAAATTGAACTTGGCATCTTCTCCAAACTCTGCTCCTCCCCTCCATGTTGTCCACCCCAGTGAATGTCACCTCCATCCCTTTAGGCGCTGGAACCAGAAACCTGGGAATCATCATTGGTTCCTTCATCTCCACTAGTCACCAAGATCTGTCGATTCTACTTCTTAAAATCTTCCTTAAAGTCTTAAATTCCAACTGTTTCTCTCCTTCCTCATATCTACTACCTTACTTCAGGCCACTGTCATCTCTCGCCTGGATTAATACAGACTTCAAGCTGGTCTTATCTCCTGTTTTTTATTTTCTTTTTTGCAACCAAAGTCATCTTTCTAAAAGACAAAACAGACCATGAAAAGAATCCCTCCTCCCTTCAACCCTCAACTCACTTACAACCTTTCACGGACTTTTCTGAAGACCTCAGGGCAAGTCCACAGTCTTCATTCTGCCATTCAAGGCCCTGCCCACCTCTCCAGCCCACCTCCAGCCCATCACTTCTCTTTTTCTGGGCCTTGGCTCATGCTGGCCCCTCCGCCTCAAGTCCTTTTCTCTCCCCCTTTCTACACTAAGCAAGCTTGACCTGCCTTTTAAACCCAGCTCAGATATCGCCCTTTCAGAGAAGTCTTCCTTGACTCCCAGACTGAGTGAGCAGCTGTCTATACATTCTTACGATTTAACCCCATTGTGGTCCTTCCCCCACAGTGTGCCAAAAACAATGAGCCACTTGAAGGTTTTAATCTCAGTGTCCCTGCCCTAGTGTCTAGTACATGTGAGGCATTTAATAATTTTTTTGTGAATGATGGATGGGTGGAAGGAAGGAAAGAGGATAGCTCAGTGAATGAAATTGCCCAGAACTCTTAATTTCACCCCACGGGGTATATCCATAATGCCCTCTATTGACTGATGGGGTCACTGTCCATTTAGGGGACTCTGGGCCAGTTAGCAAACATGTCTTGAGTACCTAATGTGTGAGATGCCCGGGGCTGGGCCTTGAACAGCCTCACAGTCCAGCAGAGCAGGAGCACACAGACCTAAGAGCTGCCCTCCTCTGGACACTCTGAGAGCAAACGGCAGGCAAAGAGCAGCAGCAAGATTCTGGGAGGAAATGGACACAAGTTCTGCTGGTACCTGCTGGGCAGATTTTCTAGCCTCTCCAGGCCTCAGTGTTCTCATCTATAAAAACAGGGGTCATAATACCTACTTCTCAGGGTTTGGCGGGGGATGAAAGAGAAAATGTTCGTTCCAGGCACATGCTAGGTGCCTTAGAGAGCAGGCCCTCAACGGAAGCCACCTTCTTTTCCTCTCCAGCTGCTTTCTCACTCATGAATCTGCAACTCCCCCTGAAACCTACTAAAGCTGAACTGAAATGAGGGGAAGCCAGCCCTATCCATGCCTGGAGAGCTGGCACATCCTTAAAACCCTTGATTTGAAAAGGTTGATGACTCCCAGGGAGTCAGTCCATGTGGTACCCAAGAGAGTGCTCCTGGAACCTGGACCTCACCTCCTCCGTGGCATTGGGTTGGGTCTGTATGTATCCCAGGCATACATTGCTCTCCTTCTTAGTCTAACAGAATTATGAACGCCAGTGTTGGCCCAGATCGCTTTCTTAGAGCATCTGGAGATGACTGCGGCCTTCTCTTCTTCCAAAGCTTCCATTGCTGCCCACAAGCTACAGGACACAACCCCAACTCCTGCGCATAACATGTGAAGTCCTCTGAGGCCCAGGCTGCCCTCTCTCTGCACCCATCTGAACTCTCTCTTCAATGACACTGAGCCCCTATATGAACCATGGACCCCAAACACCTTGCTCTCCGGCACCTCTGGGCCATCGTCAAGCGGTTTCCTCTGCCTGGAACACTGTTCCCAGTTCAGTGCCTGGCAAAGTCATCCCCATTTTCTAAGAACCAGCTGAAGCATCAACTCCTTTGAGCAGCTTCCCCAAGTCTGGATCAGCTGTCCCTCCTCGGTGCTCCCACAGCCCCCCACAGCACTCAGCCCACTCAGTTGCCACTTCTTGATTCTCTTTTCATGTCTCCTTTTGACTCTGAGCTTAATAAGAGCAGGTACTGGGTCTTAGCAACTCTGAACCCTCCAGCCCCGCCCCAGGGCCATACCACCGTGGGTGCTCTGTCGAGGCTGTCGGACTGAACCAAGCCCCTGGGCTCCACAAGCCGCCCTCTCAGCTCCCTGCAAGTGCTGGTACAGACGTGCTGTCTGAATCACACCTGAAGATTGCTGCTGTCGTGGTCACGGGGTGGCACCTATCTAGCAGAACCTTCTTTTGGTTGACCTGTGCCCACTTTGAGGCCACGTGTGCCGAGAAAGGCGGAGTCAGAGCCAAAGGGTGTGGCTGGAGGAAGTGACAGTCACAAATATCAGGCCCCAACTTGATGCCTTCTAAACGTTTCACGCAGCACCCGCCATGAGCCAGGCACACTTCTGAGCCCCCCAGTACACTGACTCATTTAGTCTACACACCCGCTGGGTGAGGCTGGTTGACTGTTGTCCCCATTTTATATACGGGGGAAATTGAGGCACTGGGACGTCAGTTAACTTGCCCAAGTTCTCAAAGCCAGTCAGTGACAGAGCTTTTGTGGACGGCAAGGTGGGTCCAGAAATAGTGAAGAAGAGATTCTTGCAGAAGCAGAAAGAATCAAGAGGATGAGGATGAACAGCATGGGGACTGGGGCAGGTGCTCGGCTTGGCCATTCACCTAGTCATTCATTCTATAAAAAATGCAGTTCATCTGTGCCTGGATCTGGGCCAGGCTCCGGAATTACAGGAGTGAACGAACAGGTTCCTCCCTGGCCTTAGGGTGCTCACAGGGCAGTAGAGGAATTAGGCAAATAATCACACACATAAACAAATGAATATACACTATGGAAAATGCTAGAAGGGAAACGTACATGGCACTGTGAGACGGAATAGAAAGGGATAACTATCAGGGGTCAGGAAATGACATTCATGCTGAGACAAGTTAGGTGTGTTAACCAAAGGGACGGTGGAAGGGAGAGAGCTCCAGGCAGAGGCGGCAGCGTGTGCAAGTTCCTGCGGCAGGAAGGAGTCTGGAAGTTCAAGGAGCTGGAAGAAGGCCAGTGTGGCGGAGGGACGAGAAACGAGGCTGGTGAGGAAGGCACGGGCCAGACCACTTAGGACTTTGGGGCAGAGCATGTGGGAAGGGAAGAATGGGAGGTTGGAAAGGGAAGTCGGAGGCAGGTCTTGAATGCACACTTAAAAGCTGGTACCTCATCTTTGACGTACAAGATGCCCAGGCATCTCGGGAGCCTAGACTGGGTCTTGGGCATGTCACTTTAGAGATTAAAAATAAAAACCACCAAAAGGCTCTGTGTTTGGTGGGGTAGTGTGGGGAGATCTGAAATGTTCAGAAGGAGAGCAAAATAACCAGGTAAATGGTTCCAGCCTGGAAAGAGTTAACCCCTTCCTGCCCTTGATATCTCCATCAACCTAAGCACTCTGCAAAATACTAAGCTATCATTTATCAGTGTTCTGCAAGGTAGCATTGAAAACTGAAGCAGGGCAGTAAATCAGGCACATATAATTTGAGCCCTGAAGTATAGTAATTCTTCTTTTAATGCAACATCTGGTACAGATAATACAATTTGCAGGGGGAGGGAGCAATGAATACTGTGCAGGGCCCTCATTACTGTGCAAGCAGTGCTTGAAGCCTGATTTCCCTCCCATCCTTCCAGCAACACCGAGACTTAAAAAGGAGCTTTATTATTATCCCCTCGGCTGGCCAAAAGGGAAATCAAGTTAATTATAGCCTTGTTTGCCGGTTATTAATTAAACCCCAGCTAAACATAAAAACACAGGGGAAGTGCTGTTTCCCGCTCCGTGCTTCCAGCCTCTCGGAGCTGAGGAGCTGACGTTCCTGCCTTTGCAGTCCACTCTGTGTCCTGTTTCCTCTGCGGATTTTCTCAGGAGGGTCCCAAGGCCTTTGCCCCATGTGCAAACAAAACCTTATTTTTAGCTGGGAAGGAACACAAAATCGAAAGCTCTGAAACAGCAGGGGGACAATAGGAGGAAGCTTGCAGACACTGACTGTGCGACACGCAGGGCTGCAGGGCCTGCCACCCTCCTGCACCCCCACAGCCTCCTCCCTAGTCCTCAGCTAGATGCCCCAGCTTGGCCTGCACACTTGCTGTGAGGCGGCTCTACATAAGGACTAGAAGGACAAACTTTGTGGCACACGACCAGAGCTCCAAACTTGCCCCCACATAAGCGCTCCGTGACAGTAAGCAAGACCCTTCACCTCTCTGTGCGCCAGTGACTCCTCTCTAAAATGCAGATGCTAAGAGGGCCCCTCCCAGGTGAGCTGTGAGTCTTAAACAAGACAAGGCTGGCCAAGCACTCAGCAGGCACCCGGCACATGGTTGCTAAGAAATATTAGTTTCCTTTCCCTCACTCTTCCAGTTCAACAGGCCTCATGTCTGTGTCTCCCACATAAATATGAACTTCTAGAAGGTGCACAGGTGACCTTGGCACATCTCCAAATCTTCCTAAGTTTCTATTTACTCATCTCTAAAATGGGAGCAAGACGAGGACCCACCAGGGAGTATCATTAGGAGAATTAAATTAGATAATGGGAGCACCCTAGTGCCTGCCTCTGATCAGATGCCTCAGATATGTTAATTACTGAATTATCTGAAAACAGTCCTCAGAATAACTAAAGAAGACATTAGCAAGCCAGTACCTGTGGCATAAAAAAGAGGATAGAGACGAATCAAAGAGAACCATACCAAACCAGCCTCATTTCCTACTGGAATTGACAGGCTAAATTATCAGATCAAGAGCATTCCGTGGATGTTGTACAAAGACATCACAAGAGAATTTGCCCGATTCCTTGGTAAAAGCTAGTAGCCCATCAACCCAGCCTCCCCCCAACCTTCCAGCGGGATTTTCTCTGCTTGTCCAGAGAACGCTGTGGCCGTCACAGGCTGGTTAGCCTGCCCCATGCTGCCTCTCAGGTGGGAAGAGCCAAGGACAGACCCTTCCGACCACCAGCGATTCCCTTCACAGCAAGATTTCTCAATGTTGCTAGTCACATGGATGAAAATAGAAAGCATTCTGGTGAAATCCGCAGATGAAACAAAACTTAAAGGAACCGTTCATGTGATTTCCAGATCCAAGCACAGTGCCCTTCATGCCCCCTGTGCGGCTGAGCCAAACTGAAGACGGGCCAGTCAGCATCCGGATCAGAGCAGGGTGGACAGCCGGCCTCGGCATCGGCTTCGCAACTTGGGTTCATGAACTTGCATTGGCATCACTCAGTTCAATTCCAACAGCTTATTTCTCTCATTTGTTATTATTTTAAACGCATTGTTTCCACTTTGCACCCATCTCCTAAGAGCAATCCTTAGACTCAGCCTCAAGTCCCATTCTACTGCTAAAATTCCTGTACTATAGAAGCTGGAGATGCAACAGCGAGCAAGACCTACAAGATCTCTACAGGAGAGACAGATAATTAACACCCAATTGCACAAATATTTATTTAATTACAATTTTACTAAGTGCCGGGTATGAAAGAGCATGTAACAGAGGGACCGGAGCTGATGTCTTATTCGATCTCCTACAACCCTTCTCATGAGCAGGGTACAAACCTTTATGCCCGCTTTAAAGGTAAAAGTGAAGCCAGAGCACTCGTGCGAGAGATACATGAGCGACGGGGCTCATTGCAGCAGGAAGGAGAAGAGAGACAGGAAGACAGGAGGGAGGGCAAAACATTTGTGAACTGTAAAGTGCTGTATATGTGGAAATCGATGACAGCTGTCATTCCTGTACTCTGGGATCCCACACTTGAGCTTCTATCACGAAGTTTAAAAATAGCTTCCATCAGCGCTTCCATATTTCTTTCCTTTTTCCAACCTTCTGTGGTATGGGACAGGATAGGGGTATTGGGAGAGGGTATCGCAAGGTAGACACCTACCCTATATTCGATGGCCTGCCAAATAAAATTCTTCAGTATCAACTGTACTAACTTTTGGAAAAATTATTCCACCTCTTAAACTGTTCACCTTGTCTGCAAGAAGCAGACAATAATGTCTACCCCACATTATCACAGCCAGCTTTAAATCAAACATATACACAGCCTGACGCGCAAGTGAGTAGCTAACAGCCAGAGCTCCCCGTCCCTCCCCTCCCCTCTGGAGAGGTCTTCATTGCACAAGAAAATGAATCAGCATTCTAGAGGCCTGGCAGGAGGTTGCTGGCAGAGGCCCGCCCTACCCTGTCAATATGTGGCTTTGGTCTTGGCTCCAGGAACTCAAAATTAAAAAGAAGTGTAGCTGGCATACCGCTCACTCCTAATTTCCCACTTGCTGTTCATGCCTTACCAATTGCATGAACGGCAGAGGCCTTCTGAGGGAAGCGGGAGGCGGGGGTGGTTTCGGGAACTTTCCATGGATTTTATTTGCAGCTCTGAGAGCGTGTGAATAGTTCGGTAAGAAAATACCTTCTCTCCTTCTCTAAGAGTTAAGCAGGAAAGCATTTGCAGTTCTCCTTAAACAGAAAAGCTTGGGGAAGGTGTTGGAGACAGAACCTGACTGTTGGATTCCGAAGACTCCCACATCCAAAGTCTACAGAACTGCGACATGTCCCAGGACCCCCACAAGCAAAAGTAATTATCGATCTTACTGTAGGAGAAGATTTGCTTCCCCTGAGGAGCTGGCATGCTTCTTTGTGGTGATGAGAAAGACACGTCCCCACCCCTACCCTGTGCCCAGCTTTGTGCTAAGCGCTAGGCAGCTGGGGATAGGGTGAAGAACACAGGCAACTTGAGCTTGAAGCTCACAGCTGACCCTCTGCAGACTAGACAAGCAGATAGCAAGTTGGAATGGTAAGAAAATTGCAGAGCAAGAAGTAAACCCGCTCACTGGGAAATAATGTTTGTTATTAAGCAGATACAATGTTTTAGGGGCCTTCCCAGCATTGGGTCTTCCCTTTCATTGTGAACTTGCCCCTCACAATGATACTGAGGGGTAGGAATTTTTAGACCGTGATCAGAGACAAGTAACTTATACCTATTTTGCATATGAGGACTCTGGAGCCCAGAAACCATAACTGGCAGAGCTAGAATTCAAATTCAGGTCCGACTGCAGAACTCATTTTTGTCTGGCTCATCACACAGCCACCAAAGAGCATGAAAAAGTGAGGCTGAAAACAAATAATTCTTACAGTAGGCAGAATAACTCAAAATTCACAGCAAGGATGGGGGACTTCATTATTGGAGCAAATAGCCCTTTACTTTTCTTAAATTAGAACCTGGTAAATGAATGGTCCCCATGTCTCAAGAAAAGGTTAGAATGTGGGCAGGATCCTCCACTGAAATAGGCAGGGAAGAATATAATTGGTTTTAGAAAGACCTCCATCCAAAATGATTAAATCAAGTTTTGGCACATGAAAAAGTAAGCTTCGGTTATTGGAAAACTTAGGTGACAGCTCATTTCCTGATGAAGCCAGATTAATGGGACATTACTGAACCTAATTCCTCAAGAAGTAAATGAGTCACCTCTCCTCCTGCTGGGCTGCCTGGAGCTTTCCATGTGCTTGGCCTTCTGCCCTTTCTGAAAACCCCAAATACAAGGATGGGAAACTCAGCTGGTAGGAAGAAGGGAAAGAATCAATCCTTTTTGTTCTTTACCTCTTGCTTCTCCATTAACTAGTCTTAAACTAAGTGGCATCTGCATAGCCAAAATAGATCCCCACCCCGCCAAGTTTAGACCTTACACTGAGTTATTTGGAGCTTAATGAGGTGGCCTGGGAGGATCAAGATAGCTAGATGGGCAGGGTCTTGGATAAAACAAGATTAGAGAATGGTAGCAAGGAGATCTGGGGGTGGACCACTCCTAACAATCACAGAGCATGAGGCTATTTGTGTCTGTGTAAATATTCACCAAAAAATGTTACCCACAGCAAAGGAGCATTCAATAGTCAGACGGTCAAGATGTCACATGCTGCAGTTGGGTAGCTCCTTTCCCCAGCCACTCTGACGCCTGCTCAATGGGCTCATGAACAAGGTGATCAGAGTCACAGGGATGGAGGTTAGCAGGGCAGTAGCCAGACTGCAATTGGGCAAAGAAGTTTATATTCTTGAGCCCACACATGAGTGTTCAACCCATCAATAGCAGAGACCATCACTGAGACTCAGGTATGGCATTGTTTCCAGGGAGAGCGTTCAGCCGCCTGCTCTGCCCATGCAGGGGCGGTGATCTGTCCTCAATCATACCAACATGTATTTGGATTTGACCTCCTGCCCACAATGTTTCTGACAACGTCTCCATCTATAGACATAAGAATACCTCGTTTTCCACCATAGGATCCCATACAACATTGCTTCTGACCAAGGAACTCATTTCACAGAAAAGAAGGAGGACAACAGGTTCATGACCATGAGTGTCATCATAAACTTCGCCTCTCAGAAGCAGACAGTCTAACAGACAGAATGGCGGAATTCGCTCTTAAAGACTCAGTTATGGTGCTTGCTAGATGACAAGACTTTCCAGGCTGGGGTACTGTGCCACAAGACGCAGTGTATGTTCCTACGTGACGTCACTTTCCCACAGCCGGAATACTTGGGCATAAGAACAAGAGTGGGAGGAGCTTCTTTCTCCATTAGCTCTACTGTCGCATTCACAAAAAGTTCACTGCCATTCCTAGAAATTTGGGTTTTGCTTGTTTAGAGGCCTTGGTCCCCAAGGAAGGAATATTTCTACTATGAGACATAACAATGGTTCATTGAACTGAAAGTCAAGACTACCGACTGGCTGGTTGGTACTGCAACATGAAACAACACGACTAGAGGTAAAAGTTAATGGAAGACAATAGCGACCCATTACTTTCAGATCTTCTGCAGGTTAGACCCTCTAGGAATTAAGGTTAGAGTGACATAATCAGGGAAAGACTGTGACCAACTGAGCTGCTGAAGGAGGCAAAGGGAACGTGCAGTTAGCAGCCGGACAGGGCAGCTCTGACCGTAACTGTGCCCTTGATGCCTGTTGTAGAAATGAGTAAGGCTGCAACTGGTTGCCTTCGGTATCTCCAATTTCTCCCTAGCTTCTGAATGAAATCTAGGTGATTTCGTCTGGCTGGCAAAAACTAGATGCAAGGAACACTGGGAAAGAGATTGATTGTCTTTGTTTTCAGCTTCTCCAGTAGGAGATGACTCTGCCTTCTAATGAGACTGATAAGACAGAGAAGGAAGAAGAGAGTTAAAACTCTGGGCAGCCAAGAAAAATGACAAATGTCTCCCACGAAGAAATACACGAAACACCTACCACGAATCAGGCAACATTAGAACTGAGATTTAAAGTGAGGCAAGTGGATGGAAGGGAAATGGCATTCCACAGAGAAGGACACGTGCAATGGCTCAGAGCTGGGTTGAGAGTGCCAATCAGTCCATAGACTCGGGCTGGCGGGGTGAGAATGCCACTGTCTACTGGAGAGACGTTGAGCTACTTGGCTGATGTCACACAGCCCAATGTGTGGTAGGACTATGACTCAACTACGATCACTCTGAGGCCATGCCCAATTCCACCACCACAGGTCCCCACCCCAACTACCCCCTGGCTCCTTGCTGGTGAGGAGTCAAACCCGCAGCCAGAGGGCAAAGGACTGAACACCCTGGGCCTGGCTTGTCACAGACCTCCATAAGCAGTGCTGATCAATCCAGAGTTGAAAGCTCAGGCTTTTCTCTGAGACGCAGGCATGGGGCCCAAGACGATGGCAGAGTGCTCCCCTGAAGGAAATTCTTGGTTCCACAAAAGCAGGTTTCGTGAAGTACTCAGTCCCCCTCTTTAGGTGCAAGCAAATCCTTGCAGCATCCCTATTCGAAGTCCAAAGCCAAAGCTTTAACTTCCTTTGTGGGAATAAGGAGCATCCACGTGAGAATAAAGTAAAACACTGACCGAGGGAAGGGGAAGAAAAGGGAGTCGAATTTGGCCACTGCTAAACTAAAACTGGGGAGCAGGCCCGCAGCTGCCTCCCCAGGAAGTCCTACGAGTGCAAACAATAGCCCGATTGTTCTCCCCTGCCAGAGAAACCTTGCAGTCCTCAACCTGGGAGCCACTCACTGTCTTTTTCTACTTCTTTCCTTGAAACACAGTTTATTGGAAATACTGCCAGATCTCCAGGGGGAAAACAAAAGGCTGGCAGTAAAATGAAACACCTAATTAACAGGAAGACCTGTTCCACCGCTGCCAGAGAACTTTCTGCAAGACTCCTGAAGAAAGGAGTTAGGGGAGGGGGACCCCAGGAGCACTGAGCACCTGTTATTGCAAACAGCATGATGGCAGATGGTAGTGTAGAGCAGTGGTTATGGGCCCTGACTTGGCGTCGGGCCGCTTGGGTTCAAATTCTACCTTTGCCACCTACCAGAACAAGTGGTATAGCCTCCCTGGGCCTATAAGATGGGTGTGACTGTGGTCCCTCTTAAGGTGATTGTGAAAGTTAAAAGAGTTAATTAGTCAAAGTACTTGGAAAAGTATAGGAAGTGCTAGATCAGTATCAGCAATTGGCGTTATATGCTGGGGCCCGTTCCACACATCATCTCATGTTATGCCTGCAGCAACTCTGGGTGAAGGATTACTACGTCCAACTCACGGGTGGTGACCTCGAGGAGCGGGAAAGTCACACTTGCCCAGGCTTATGCAGCTGTTATGTGGTAGAGCCAGAGCTAAAACCCACAGCCATACAATTTTAAAGCCTGAGATATTTCCGGAATACCATGCTGCCCCTTTCCCCATGAGAGCGCTTTCTCACCACGGTGTCCATTTGCAGGGTCAGAAGTTTCTCCACTCACCCTGGTCTCCTCAGGGCCGAGGGTATCCAACTGTGTGCTGGTGGCCTGTGCGGAGAGGGCCCAGGGACAAGCAAACCTTTGCAGACGATGCTGGACTGTTATACTCAATATAGAGAGGGGGTGGCCATCAGAAGAGGGAGAGAGAAAGAACACGGCGGAGGGAGAAGAGACCTCCCGTTTGCATTTGTCGATGTTTGCATCTGCCTTGGTCTCCAGCCTTGACTTTAGGAGACGATACAGCAGGATGTAATCAAGTCCCACTTGGGGCGGCAAGTTTCCAGGGAGCCTCCTTGAAGTATCATCTCAGTGACTTCTTCAACTTTCATTTATCATTTTCCAAAACAACATAAGGCCTTGGCACCCAGCTCGCCTTCTCTGGAGCATCCCGCCCCGCCTGCCTTCTGTAGAAAAACGTGAAGTATAGCATCTGGCAAAATGCTTCCTGCAGAGCAGGTATTCAGCGCTGTAAGATGGCTCCGGGACCAGCAGGTCGCTCCGGAACGCATTCCTACACCCCTTCCCCTCCTTCCTCTCCCTACCCCCTCAGAAGTCCCCTCCTCAGCCAAGAGGGCCAGGACTGCAAGCTTGTTGCATTTGCGCGTGCATGTGTCTTCCTGCTGGGAAGCAGCGTATGAGGTCCCACCCCTAACCCCACAGTCCCAAATTGAAACAAGCTGACTGCAATTGTGAGCGAGCCCAGCTCACACCAGCTGGGCCCTGCTTGCAGCTTCAGAAAATGCTGTTTCATGTTTAGATGCAAATGACTATTTCCTCTCTAGAGCACGCCCAGCTCCAGCCTGAGCCGCAGCAGAGGGGAACCGAGGCTCGGAACGCTAGGCCAGGGCTGTCAGGATGAATTATGCTGCCCTGAAGCGCCCCCTGAATTCAGAGAGAGGTCAGTGGTCCACAGGGGCTGCAGAGAGTCGGAGGGGGACGTCCGCAGAGGCTCCCCACAGCTGTTCCTGACCCCACCCCACTGCCACCCCCGAGGACACACCTGTGGCCTTTCCACTGGTTCTCCTGCCGCCTCGCACGCCCCATCCAACCCTCCCAAATGCCTGCTGCCACAATGATTCCATCACGCTCTCATTCAAATGTCAGTCATTGCACAGTTAACTCTGCCAGACACAGTTGTAGGCAGACGGGACACAGGAGCCACACAGGAAAACAAACCCTGTCCTCAGGGGGCTTCTAGTCAAATGATCTTTCTCATGTGCACTTCTCATAAGTAGTCGTCTGTGCTCAGAAATCCTCAATAGCCCCCCACGGCCAACTGAATACACATCAGGCTCCTTCACGCACACGACACCCTGAGGCTCCGACCTGGATCTGCTTGTCCAGTCTTCAGTCTCACTCTTCACTGTCCACGATCCAGGCACGAGCCTGCTGAACATCTGCCCACCCTGCAAGGCCCAGCTCAACGCCATCTCCTCGGAACTGTCCAGGATCCCAGGAGCAACGACCCTCCTCCCTCTGTGTCCTCACAGCAATATCCCAGCAACTGACAGCGAGGGGAAGCAGCAGAGATTATCCAAAAGTCCAGACTGACCCTTTAACAGTCTGAGTCTGCCAGGATTAAGTGTGTGCTGGGGCTAATTAGCTGGTACTGTGGTCAACATGACTCAGGTTCCTTGACGTGAGGATGTAACTAAAATGCATTGAGGGCCTAAAATGTGCCAAGGTCTGTGCTACACATGTTCATTTATTTTATTTCTTCCTGTTCTCTGTTTTCTCCTGCACAAAGATGAGGAAACCAAACTCAAGAGAGGGGAAGTAATTTACCCAGTGTCACACAGCTGGTCCAACAGGCTCGCCTTGCTTATCCCAACGGCCATTTCTCCCCATCCGTAGCACACAAATCTTCCAGGACCTGGTAGGGGACTGGCGGGGCCGTGCAGAGTTACAGGATGAACACCAGCCATCGACCTGGGGCATCCTTTTCACTTGCTGGGGAGTAATTTAAACATTATTTGATGTCAAAAATATCTGCAATAAAATAAACCCAGATGTTGCATATTACGGAGTGGAATTTTAAGATTGCATAAATTTTAAAGATGAAATGCAAGTCTTCAAATCCATTTTGCACCACAGGAGGGCTCTTCGGGCTGTGTTCCAGGCCTCCCAGCTGGCACCATTCAGGCCCCTGTGCCATGAGGGCTACTTGGAGAGAAAAATGTTCTTTCGTATTGCAGTTTCTTACTGAACAGTTCATGTCCTTCCCCTCCTAAGAGTTGGGCCTGGCACGTGGCAAGTCCCTGACTGATGTCCTTGGCTGAATGATGTGTTCTCGATGAGCTGATTCCCCTTGTGACATCCTCAGTTCCATAGGGACCTTAGCTGCCAGCCCTAAAGAAAAGCATAACAGTAGACATCCAGTCGCTGCGTCAAGTAGGAGGGTTTACACTGTGTGAGCGGAGAGGAGAGGACTCCACGTCCCTCAGCAACTCGACTCCGTATAACCCAGAGTTGATTCTAGTTGGGACTGACTAGGAGCAAGACTGGGTTACCGGAGTACAGATGAGTACTGGAAAACATGCTTTTTTGTTTTCGTTTTGTTAATTATCCGGCAAGAGAGACTCAAATTTAACATGTACCACACGAGCCACCACAACCTCACCTCCCTACTGCTCTCGTCTGTGGCAAACTTGGCCATAAACCTCATTTCGTTAGACCCCAGACTTCACTTCAGGATCCTTCTCAACAGAGCACTCAGGCAGCCACTACCAATGGCCCAGAGCTGGGCCAAGAGATAAGTGTTTGCCCTCCCTCATATGGAGCACAGTCTTGAATAAAGGGGACTATTCCAGTTCTTCCCAGATCAGCTCAACAAATGCTGATAAAGTGCCTGCTTTACATACGCCCCCTCACGCCTGATGCTACAGAGGGATATGACCACGCCCATCTCCTCTACAGAACCCTTCTGCGCCTTCACGTCCCTATAGGCCGCATTCCTTTGCCAACATTAAGGGCCCTCCAACATCTGTCACAGCCAGACTGCCAGGCTCTTCTCGTGGCACCGCCACACAGTGACCCTGAATGATGTCCTCACCCAGCCACCTGCTATCTCCATGCCTTGGCATACCTGCTCCCTTGGCCTGGGGCAACTTCCTCCCTCCCTTTCCTAGAACAGTGGTTCTCAAACATAAGCATCCATCGATGGACTGCTTAAACACAGACGGCTGGGCCCCACACCCACAGTCTCTGATTCAGTGGGTCTGGGGTGGCCTCAGGAATCTGCATTTCTCACAACTTCCCAGGCAATGCCGGTGCTTCTAGACTAGGGACCACACTCTGAAAACTATAGCTCTAGATAACTCTGGCCTGCCTTTCAAGTTCAACTAAAGCTTCACTGCTTCCAGGAAGCCCACCATGACTGGCCTCCTCCCCTACTGTGTTAGGTCCCTCTTCTGGGCCCCCACATTCTCCTGTTATTTCCTCTGTCCTAGCACATAAGGAGTTATGAAGAAATTACCTGTCAATGTGTCTACAGCCCCTCTCAATTTTAAGCTCCTTGACACTCCAACTCAACCAGGTCTGACTCATCCCCATCCCTAATACCTCTCAAAGGGCCTAGTACAGGGAAGAGGTTCAATACACTTTTTAACGAGTGTAAACCCTCCCATAAGCAGAGTGGATGGAACCAAATGTTAAAGAAACACGTGATGTAATGAGGAGGACCGCCATCGCTGCGGCTCCATCCTCTCTCACCTGGAGTGCTGCCTCAGTCTCCCCCCGGTCTCCGGTCTAAACACCTCCCTTCCATCCCCCACACTAACTCTGCCACACTCTTGCTTCAAACTCTTCCATGACCCAACATGGCCATCAGAAAAAAGGCCAAATTCCTCATCCTAGCACGCAAAGCGCCTATGTTCAGGCCCCAACATAATTTTCCAGCCTCATCCTCTGACCATGTTCTCAATATCCCAAACTGCTTTATCCTTTTGTGCCATTTCCTCTACAAAGAATGCCCTTCACCCTTTTCCTCCTGGAAAACTCCTATTCACGTTTCAAGGCCCAGATCAAATATCACCATCTCTATGAAGCCCTCTTTGATTACTCCAGGCCTAATGACTGATTCTCATAGCATGTACTTCCCTTTGTTAAAACAGGCAAGTACAGAACCCTCTCCGTTACCCAGGAAATTCTCCCTATTAGACTGTGTGGTCCTAAAAGACATGGTTCATGTCTGTTTCTCTGGCCCCTAGCAGACAGCCTGTATACAGGAAGTGCTCAATGACTGTTTTATCAACCTGGTTGCCACCCTGAGGAATAAAAAAGCAAACTTGGGTTTTTATGTGCGCCAACCTCTGTCAAAATTCCTTTAGAATCTCCATCTCAAAGAAACCATTTCACTTATATTTAAAACTAGAGCCAGTCTCATCACAACCTGGGAAAACAAAACTATCCGGCCCTGCCCACCCAGTGCACAAGCCCAGCGAGATCCGGATGTCCTCGGTGGGGCCAGCGTGTGCTCACACAATCAAATAATCAGAAGAGGAACATCTTGTGACAGTGGCTTAACAAATG
Organism: Equus asinus; assembly: GCF_041296235.1. Classification (NCBI taxonomy): domain Eukaryota; kingdom Metazoa; phylum Chordata; class Mammalia; order Perissodactyla; family Equidae; genus Equus; species Equus asinus. Next base: position 69,268,781 of record NC_091794.1, read on the forward strand.
GGGTGGCCTCAGTGTCCTCCCACAGACTTGGATGAAGAGCAGAAATTCAAGAGCTCTCTGCGGCCCCCTGCTTCGTGCACAAACATTCTGTAAAGAGAATCAGAGACGAGACAGAGAGGGAGACAGACACAGCGACATAGAGAAGCAGGGAGAGACAGAAGGAGGAACAGAGAGAGGCAAAAGACAATGGAAAAGTGAGAGAAGCTAGAAAGGAAAAGAAAGAGAGAGAGAACAAACACAGGACAGATAAGGGAAGACAAAAACAAAGACAGGTGGAGAGACTACCGAAAAAAGAAGAAAGAAGGAAGAGAGAGAAGAGAGACACTGACCAAAAAAAGATACACACACGTATGTAGATGGGAAACACAATGAGAAACAAGGAAACAAAGACAGAGAAACAGGTTAAAGAAAGATAGAGAGACAGACAAAAGACGACCTCATCCCTGAGCTGCTGTCGTGTGATAACTGGTCGACAGGTACTAATAAATGTCCTTGAATGAATGCGGAATGAAGATGGAGAGGAAGAGACACACAGACGGACAGAGGGCGCAGGCCAGAGCTCATGTGCGCTGCTGCTGCTTTCCCACCACACACTCCCCCGAAATGGAAAAAGCCCAAAGCGGCCAAGAGCGGTGCAAGCGTGACATCTGCAGTTGGCAACGGCCTTCAGAACCTTCAGGGCTCGTCAGGGACTCAACGTCTTCCAGTCACTGAGGGCCAGGCCAGCTCTGGGAAGAGGCTTGAACAGCTCCTAAAATTCCTCTCGAGATCAACACGCTAATAAGCTGTTGATTCCATCCTGAGGGGACTCCATGGGGCAAAAAAGGCACAGTGTGCAGGGGGCCTGGGCACCTGGCCTCCGGTCTGGGCCTTGTAGCTACCTGGACAATCCCTTTGGACAGCTCACTGCTCTCCTCTGGGCCGCCATCTTCCCAGTTATGAAAGGGGTGTGGGGTGGAAATCGGACCAGATCACTTTTTCCATCTTTTTTTTTTTTTTTTCAGTAAAAGAATTCTCTCTTTTTTCTTAACAAAATCATAGGAAGACGTCCAATATGGAAAACTGATTAAAAATTTAAAATGGAATTTCTCTGGTTCAAGTTAGATGAGAGCTCAACAGAAGAAAAACAGTTTCCCTGAGCACCAAGGTACCAAGGAACTTGGACATCATCTAATGCGGAGGTTGTAAAAGGGGCCTGCCATTCTCCGTGTTTCTATGCAATTCTCCTCTGCAGCCCACACGTCCACAGTCCACAGCTCAAGAGTCCTCAAAGGCTCCCTTGCCCAGCAGCACCTTAGCCCTGGGTGAGAGGGCCCCCAGCCACGGGCCTACGGGTTAGAGGGCGCGCGCGCACAGACACACACACACACCCCTCATTTACAGAACACGCGGGCCCCTCTATCACTGAGGGCTGGGGCTCAGCGCTGGCGCAGTGCCACCTCTAACAGCCGTTCCCCAGACTAACTCTGCTCGGGCTCCAGGGACAGGCCTCCTCGCTTTCCCTCTGTCCTTGCATCAGAGAGCAGCTGGGGCCCAGCGCTGCGACAGTCTGGGCTCCAGCGCCAGCACGACTCTGCTTCCGAGCGCAGACAGAACCGAGGGGCGGCAGCGCCCAGATAAGAGGAAAGACTAGCGCTGCGGTCACAGCCTTCCGCTCGGATCCCGCATGCGCAATCCGCTCCCGCCTGCCCACGTCCTGCTCTGCGGTAGTGCTGAGGGTCCCTTTTCTTACTTTTTTAACAATCCAATTCATAATGTCAAAGGTATTTGCAAATGAACACAATATTCACAGGAGCTAAGAAAGACTTCGTAATGTTAAACAATTCAGTTGCTTAGAAATGTGTGTATGTGTAGGGTCTAGATGAAACGCGAATGAAGTGGGATAACTCCATAAAAGGGTGATTAGATGGCCACTGAGTTTCAGAATTTTTAATAGCTTTATTTTCAGAAAATATTTAAATATTCTTAATTAAAATTTCAAAAAGATAAATTAAATTTTACCTTTAAATATTTTATGGTTTTCATATTCATTGAGTATGATTTGTATTTGCCTTTTGCTTTGAATATCTTGAAAAATAACTTTCTTAAAAAACATATGAAGAGGGGCCTGCCCATGGAGGAGTGGTTAAATTACCTGCTCCATTTCCACCGCCCAGGGTTTCTCTGGTTCCATCCTGGGCGCGGACATGGCACCACTCATCAGGCCATGCTGAGGCAGTGTCCCACATGGCACAACCAGAGGCGCTCACACCTAGAGTATACAACTATGTACTGGGGGGCTTTGGGGAGAAGAGAAACCAAAAAAAAAAAAAGAGTGGCAACAGTTGTTAGCTCAGGTGCCAATCTTTAAAAAAAAAAAAAAAGAAAAACATATGAAGAATATTGATTTTCATCCTTACATTTATGGATAAAAATATTTGAATTATGTATAGCTTGAATACATTTACATTTTATTTTCAATCCTTTAGAATAGATCATTGAGAATGAGTATAAGTTGTGGTCATGATAGAAATAGAAAATAGGAAAGAGAAATTCGGAAAAGAAAAAGGCTAAGAGGAACAAAGAAATAGAAAAAGTTAAAGAGAAGCTCTACCAAAATTTTTAAAAATTGGAAACAGTGAAAAAAACTTTGCAATTCCTAGAACTGAAAATAAGGCTTATAAAATAGCAAGATTTCTATAATACCCAGAAAGGCAAGTGATATTCGATATTGGCATGTTTTAAAGAATAATGTTATTTGTCCAATATTTAGCCAAACATAATGAATGCTACTTTTCATGGAACTAAAAGCATAGTACTGTAGATCACAATGGAAAATTTTTAGGTTTAGTTAAAATGATTTTGGCAATTGATGCTACAATAGCAGAACTTGCAAGATTTATTTTTAAAGTAATGAGACATATGACTACTCTGCAGGATGAAGAATTAAAAATGAAATTTTTAATTTAATGGGAAAAAAAGAAGAAAAGTCATTTTAAAATTTTAAAATAATATTGATATATAATATTAAATAACATTACTCAGTTCGACTGGTTTGTAGCAGGCATAAAAGTCATGTGGAACACCGGGAAAAAATTTAATGAGTATTAGATTCGTGTCACAGCTCTTCTGAAATGTGCAGGTTTTGATTTCATTGAAGAACTGAAAAAATCAACTTCAGTTTTAGCCTTTGCCTCAAAAGATTGTTGTGGGTAAGCCCATGATAAGGATGCTAACCTAGTGGGTAAAGGAAAGGCTATACAGCCAGCATCCAGAGTATTCTTTATGCTTTGCGTGGTACACAATTTAATTTGTTACCAGGAGATTCAGCCTCCACGGTGCCAATACCAGTCATCCTTTGGAGCAATTCAAAGATTATAGTGAATATTTTCAAAACTGTTCATAACTGTAAGATCTGATGAAATGCATAGCGTATTTAACCTGCCAACTCTCTCTAACAGAAGATAGGAATTCCAACTAAATGCATTCAAGTAACTTATTGTAAAGTTTAAATCAATTTTATCAGGATATAACTTACCCTAAAACGTATGTTTTAAGTATACAGATGAGTGGTGACAAATGCACACAGCAGCGTAACCGCCACCACAACTAAGGTATAAAACGTTTCCATCACCACAGAAGGTGCCGTCGCATGCCTTTGCGTCAGTCCTCCTTCCCACCGCCTGCCCTGGCCCCAGACGACCGCTGCTCTGCTTTACGACACTGTGGACTAGGGGTGCCTGCTCTGGATTCCACATAAGTGGAGTCATAGAGCGTATACTCTTTGGTCCCTGCCTTCCTTCACTCAGCATTTCTTCTTTAACTCAGGTTTTGAGATGTATCCGTGTCGCTACGTGTGTCAGAATTTGTTTCTGTTTCTTACTAAGTAATCTTCCATTGCACGGATGTACCACAACTTGCTAACCCATTCGCCTGCTGAGGAACATTTGGGTTGTTTCCACTTGGAAACTATTGTGAATGAAAACACTGTGAACATTTGTTGACGTGCACAAATGTGTTCATTCCTCTTGGATAAATGCCTAAGAGCAGAGTAGCTGGTTTGTGTGGTTGGTGTATGGTTAGCTTTATATGAAACTGCCAAGCTGTAACATTGTACATTCGACCAGCAGTCCCTGAGACTTCTAGACGCTCCACACTCCCCAGCCCTTGGTATGATCAGTCTTTTAAGTTTTAGCCATTCTGGCAGTTGTATAATGGAATCACATGGTAACTTTAATTGCTAATTTCCTACTGGGGAATGATGTTGAACACATTTTAATGTGATTATTTGCCATTCATTTACCTTCGTTCATGCAGTGTCTGTTCAAAATTTTGCCTGTTTTTTGTTGGATGGTTCATCTTCTTATTATTGATAGTAGAGGTTCTACATATATTCTTGATACTAGTCTGTATAAGATATATCCGTTGTAAATACTTTTTCCCAGTCTATGGCTTGAGTTTTCATTTTCTTAATATTTTAATTTTTTCTTAATATTTTACTTTGAAGAGCAGAAGTTTTTACTTTCGAAGAAGCAAAATGCATCAATTATTTTCTTTTATAATTTGTGATTTTTTTGTCCTAGTCCCAAGATCACAATTTTTGGTATCGTTTTAATTTTCACATTTAGATTGTGATCAGTTTCCAGCTAATTTTCGTATGTGGTGTAAGGTAAGAGTCGAGGTTCGTATTTTTCTAATGTTCCAGTTCCAGCACGTTTTGTTGTGGACCTTATCCTTTCCCCATTGGATTCTCATGTCACCGTGGTCACAAAGAAATTGATCCTATATTTGTGGGTCTCCTTCTGGACTCTACTCTGTCTCGATCATCTCTGCATCTGTCTTCACACCAGTACCACTCTGTTTGATGTCTGTCGGTTTAGAGCAAATCCTGATATCAGGTTCTGTAACTCCTCCAAACTTGTTCTTTTTCAAAAGTGTTTTGGCTATTTTAGGTTTTTGCATTTTCACGCAAATTTTAGAATCATCTTGTCAATTTCTACAAAAGCCTTCTGGAATTTTTATTGGAAGTTCATTGCTTCTATGATCAATTTGGGAGAGAATTGACATCTTGAAAATACTGAGTTTCTGATTCTTGGGCATGGCATATCACACTACTCCTTTAGGTTTTTTTCTCAACTTCTCTCAGCAGTGTTTTGTGATTTTCACATATCTTAATAAACTTGCCATGTTTTGTGCTGTTTGATACTACTTTAAATTATGTTGTATTTTTTAACTTCATCTTCAGTTGTTCTTTGCTCCATATAGAAGTGCGACTGATTTTGATAAATTGACCTTGCATCCTATGACCTTGCTAAATTTACTTAGTTCTAGTAGCTTTTTTGTAGTTTCTGTGCAATTTTCTGCAAGTATGATCATGTCATCTGCAAATAAAGCCCATTTTACGTCTTCCTTTCCAATCTAGTGCCTTTTGTCCCTTACATTATTGACTGTCCATAAACTCTAGTGTAATATTGATTGGAACCGGTGAAAATGGACATTCTTGACCATAGGGGAAAAGCATTCGTTCTCGATCTCAAGTCTGAGGCCAGTGTAGGTTTTATTGTAAATGACCCTTATCGGGTTAGGAAAGTTCCCTTCTATTTCTTGTTTGCCGAGGAATTTCTTCATGAATAGGTGCTGAATGTTGTTAAATGCTTTTTTTGTGTCTATTGAAATAATAATATCATTTTCTCCTTTATTCTCTGACTATCACGTCTTGCATTAACTGAATTTCAGATGTGAGACCAAACTTGTATTTCTGGGATAAACACAGGATATTGCCGGACATGATTTGCTCATTTTTTGCATCTATATTCATGAGGGATATTAATCTTAGATTTTCTTTTCTTGTACTATCTACATCCGGTTTTAGTGTCAGGGTAGTGTTAGGCTCATAAAGTGGGCTTCTCGGAGAGTATTCCCTCTTCCTCTAAAAAGAGTTTGTGTAAGACTGGTATTATTTCTTTCTTAAATGTTTGGTAGAATTCATCAGTGATGTGAATTCATTAAGATGTTTTTTGTTGATGTTCTGTGGGGACATTTATTTTTAACTTTTTATTTTGAGATAATTTTAGACTTACTGAACAATTGCTAAAAATAGTGCAGGGAGTTCCTGTATATCCTTTCCCCAGCATCTTCTAAAGTTAATATCCCAGGGGTCTCTGACGCTCTATTCTTTCCTTTTAAGTTATTTTTCTCTCTGTGCTTCAGTTTGGATAGTGTTACATACTGAATTGTGTGCCGTCAAAATTTATATTCTGGAGCCCTAACCCCCAATACGACCATATTTGGAGATGAGGCCTTTGGGGAGGCAATTAAGGTTAAATGAGGTTGGAAGGGTGGGCCCTGATCCCATGAGACTAGTCTCCTTATAAGAAGAGGAAGAGACGCCAGAGATCTCTCTCTTTCTACGTGTGCACACAGAGGAGAGGGCAGGTGAGGACACAGCGAGAAGGCAGCAGTCTACAGCCAAGAAGAGAGGGCTCCCCAGAAACCAGCTCTGACGGCTTGATCTTGGCCTTCTAGCCTCTAGAACTGTGAGAAAATAAATTTCTCTTGTTTAAGCCCCTTGGTCTGTGGTATTTCATTATGGCGGCCCAAGCAGACTACCGCAGAGGGTTTATTGCTCAATGATCTTGTCTTCTGTAACGACTAATCGGTCTTAATCCCACTAGATGTGAATTTTTTTCTTTAAAATTATGTTTTTCGTCTATAAGAATTCTAGTTCACTTTTTTTTAATATATTGCATTTCAATATTTATTGTGTCGATGTTTTCCTTTAAACACTTGAACATATTTACAGATTTTAATAAAGTTCTTATCGCTAATTCCATTATCTGTCATTTTTTGGGCCTATTTCTAATGGCTGATTTGTTTCTGTTTTTTTTTATGTTTGTTTTCCTACTTTTTAACCTTTCTAGTAATTTCTATTTTTCATTATTTTTTATTTTTTTATTGCAGTAACATTGGTTTATAACATTATATAAATTTCAGGTATACATCATTATATTTCAATTTCTGTGTAGATTACATCATGTTCACCACCCAAAGACTAATTACAATCCATCACCACACACATATGTCTAATCATCACTTTTGCCCCCCTTCCCCTCTGGTAACCACCAATCTAATCTCTGTCTCTATCTGTTTGTCATTGTTTTTATCTTCTACTTATGAGTGAGATCATACACTATTTGACTTTCTCCCTCTGACTTATTTCACTTAGCATAATACCATCAAAGTCCACCCAGTTGTCACAAATGGCAGGATTTCATCGTTTCTTATGGCTGAGTAGTATTCCATTGTGTATCTATACCACATCTTCTTTATCCATTCGTCCTTTCATGGGAACATGGGTTGCTTCCATGTCTTGGCTATCATGAATAATGTTGCAATGAACATAGGAGTGCATATACCTTTATGCATTCATGTTTTCGAGTTCTTTAGTTAAATACCCAACAGTGGAATAGCTGGACCATATGGTAGATCTATTTTTAATTTTTTGAGGAAACTCCATACTGTTTTCCATAGTGGCTGCACCAGTTTGCACTCCCACATCCTCTCCAACACTTGTTGTTTCCTGTCTTGTTAATTATTGTCATTATGGCAGGCGTGAGGTGATATCTCATTGTAGTTTTGATTTGCATTTCCCTGATAGTTAATGATGTTGAAATCTTTTCATGTGCCTGTTGGCCATCTGTATATCTTTGGAGAAATGTCTGTTCAGATCTTTTGCCCATTTTTTAATTGGGTTGTTAGTTTTTTTGTTGTTGAGATGGATTAGTTCTTTGTATATTTTGGATATTGACACCTTTGGAATATATGGTTTGCGGATATCTTCTCCCAATTGTTAGGTTGTCTTTTCATTTTGTTGATGGTTTCCTTTGCTGTGAAGAAGGTTTTTAGTTTTATGTAGTCCCATTTGTTTATTTTTTCTTTTATTTCCCCTGGTGGGTCAGACATGGTACTTGAAAATATGCCACTAAGACCAATGTCAAAGAGCATGCTGCCTACATTTCCTTCTAGAAGCTTCTTGGTTTCAGGTCTTACATTCAAGTCTTTAATCCATTTTGAGTTCATTTTTGTGTATGGTGTAAGATAATGGTCTACTTTCATCCTTTTGCATGTAGCTGTCCAGTTTTCCCAACAGCATTTATTAAAAAGACTTTCCTTTCTCTATCGTATGCTCTTGGCTCCCTCGTTGAAAATTAGCTGTCCACAGGTGTGTGGGTTTATTTTGGGGCTCTTGATTCTGTTCCATTGATCTGTGTGTCTGTTTTTGTGCCAGTACCATGCTGTTTTGGTTGCTATAGGTTTGTAGTATATTTTGAAATCAGGGAGTGTGATACCTCCAGTTTTGTTCTTTTTTTCTCAGGATTCCTTTGGCTATTCACGATCTTTTGTTGTTCTATATAAATTTTAGGATTCTTTGTTCTATTTCTGTGAAAAATGTTGATGGAACTTTGATAGGGATTGCATTGAATCTGTAGATTGCTTTAGGAAGTATGGACATTTCAACTATTAATTCTTCCAATCCAACAGCACAGAATATCTTTCCATTTTTTTGTCTCTTCTTCAGTTTCTTTCAACAATATTTTATAGTTTTCAGTGTACAGATTGCTCACCTCTTTGGTTACGTTTACTCCTAGGTATTTTGTTGTTGTTGTTGCAAATGTAAATGGGATTGTATTCTTAATTAGTCTTTCTGCTACTTTGTTGTTAGTGTATAGAAACACAACTGATTTTTGTATCCTGCAACTTTACCATATTCATTTATTATTTCTAAAAGTTTTTTGGTGGATTCTTTAGGGTTTTCTATGTATAAAATCATATCATCTGCAAATACTGACAGTTTCACTTCTTCCTTTCCAATTTGGATCCCTTTTATTTCTTTTTCTTGCCTGATTGCTCTGGCTAGGACTTCCAACACTATGTTAAATAAGAATGGTGAAAGTGGGCATCATTGTCTGATTCCTGTTCTTAGAGGGATAGCTTTCATTTTTTCTCCACTGAGAGTTATACTAGCTGTGGGTTTGTTATATATGGCCTTTACTAGTTGAGGTAGTTTCCTTCTATACCCATTTTACTTAGAGTTTTTTTATCATAAATGGGTGCTGTATCTTGTCAAATGATTTCTCTGCATCTATTGAGATGATCATGTGCTTTTTATTCTTTATTTTGTTCATGAGATGTATCACGTTGACTGATTTGCAGATGTTGAACCATCCCTGAATCCCTGGAATAAATCCTACTTGATCATGGTGTATTATCTTTTTAATGTATTGTTGTATTCAATTTCCTAGTATTTTGTTGAGGATTTTTGCGTTGATATTCGTCAGTGATATTGGCCTGTAATTTTCTTTTTCTGTGTTGTCCTTGTCTGGTTTTGGTATCAGGATAATGTTGGCTTCATAGAATGAGTTAGGAAGCCTCCCCTCCTCTTCAATTTTTTGGAAGAGTTTGAGAAGGATAGGTATTAAGTCATCTTTGAATGTTTGGTAGAATTCACCAGGGAAGCCATCTGGTCCTGGACTTTTTTTTTTGGGGGGGGGGGGTGGCGGAGGGTTTTGATTACTGTTTTGATCTCCTTACCGATGATTGATCTATTCAAATTCTCTAGTTCTTCTTGATTCAGTTTTGGGAGCTTGTAAGAGTCTGAAAATTTATCTGTTTCTTCTAGATTATCCAATTTGTTGGTGTATAGCTTTTCATAGTATTATCTTATATTCTTTTGTATTTCTAAGGTGTCCATTGTAATTTCTCCTCTTTTACTTCCGATTTTATTTATTTGAGCCTTCTCTATTTTTCTCTTGGTGAGTCTAGCTAAAAGTTTGTCAATTTTCTTTATCTTTCAAAGAATCAGCTCTTGGTTTCATTGATTTTTTCTTTTTTTTTTTTGTTTTTTAGTCTCTATTTCATTTATTTCTCCTTAATGTTTATTATTTCTTTCATTCTACTGATTTGGGGCTTTGTTCTTCTTTTTCCAGTTCCTTTAGGTGCACTATTAGGTTGTTTACTTGAGATTTTTCTTGTTCGTTGAGGTAGGCCTGTATTGCTATAAACTTCCCTCTTAGAATGGCTTTTGCTGTAACCCACAAATTTTGGCATGTTGTATTTTCATATTTATTGTCTCCAGGTATGTTTTGATACCTCCTTTGATTTCTTGATTTACCCAATCATTGTTCATTAACATTTTATTTAATCTCCACGTATTTGTGGCTTTTCCAATTTTCTTCCTTTAGTTCATTTCTAGTTTCATGCCATTGTGGTCAGAAAGATGCTTGATATTATTTCAATCTTCTTAAATTTATTGAGACTTGTTTTGTGGCCTAATATGTGATCAATCCTGGAGAATGTTCCATGTGCATTTGAAAAAAATGTGTATTCTTCCATTTTTGGATGAAATGTTCTGTATATATCTACTAAGTCCATCTGGTCTAATATGTCGTTTAAAGCCAATGTTTCTTTATTGATCTTCTGTTTGGATGGTCTATCCATTGGTGAAGTGGAGTGTTAAAGTTCCCTACAATTGTTACATTACTGTCTATTTCTCCTTTTATGTCTGTTAATAACGGCTTTATATATTTAGATGCTCCTATGATGGGTGCATAGATATTTACAAGTGTTATATCCTCTTGTCGGGTTGTTCCTTTTATCATTATGTAGTGCCCTTCTTTGTCTCTTGTTACTACCCTAGCTTTTTTTTCATTGCCATTTTCATGGAGTATCTTTTTCCATCCCCTCACTTTCAGTTTGTGAGTGTCTTTAGGTCTGAAGTGTGTCTCTTGTATGCAGTGTATATACAGGTCTTGGTTTTTTTTATCCAGTTGGCAACCCTATGCCTTTTGATTGGAGCATTTAGCCCATTGACATTTGACATTGATAAGTGTGTACTTATTGCCATTTTATTACTTTTTTTTTTAGAAAGATTAGCCCTGAGCTAACATCTGCTGCCAATCCCCCTCTTTTTGCCAAGGAAGACTGGCCCTGAGCTAACATCCATGCCCATCTTCCTCTACTTTCTATGTGGGATGCCTACCACAGCATGGCTTGCCAAGTGGTGCCATGTCCGCACCCAGGATCTGAACTGGTCAACCCCAGGCCACCAAAGTGGAACGTGCAAACTTATCTGCTGTGCCACTGGGCCAGCCCCCATTTTATTACGTTTTTATGGGTATTTCAGTAGTTCTTTTCTGTTCCTTTTTTCTTCTCTTGCTCTCTTCCCTTGTGGTTTGATGGCTTTCTTTAGTCTTATGTTTGGGTTCCTTTCTCTTAATTTTTGTGTATTTATTATAGGTTTCTGGTTTGTGATTACTACGAGGTTCATATATATTATCCTATGTGAATAGCAACCTATATTGAGTTGATGGTCTCTTTAGTTTGACCTCCTGCTAAAAGCACTACTCTTTTACTCCCCTTCTCCCACATTTTATGTTTTTGAAATCATGTCTAACCTCTTTGTATGTGCGTGTGTATCCATTATCGTCTCATCAAGGAAATAGATCATTTGGGCACTTTTGTCTTTTGACCTTCATATTGTCTTCATAGGTGGTTGATCTTCTACCTTTACTGTATATTTGCCTTTACCAATGGTTTTATTGCTTTTGTAAAATAATTTTCTAATTCCTATTTGTGAAACATGAATTCTTTCCCACTTAAATGAGTCCCTTTAGCATTTCTTGTAAAACTGGTTTCTTGGTGATAAACTCCTGTAGTTTTTCTTGTCTGGGAAAGTCTTTATCTCTCCTTCCATTCTGAATGATGACCTTGCTGGGTAGAATATTCTTGGCTGTAAGTTTTTTCCTTTCAGCACTTGAAATATATCTTGCCACTCCCTTCTAGCCTGTAAGGTTTCTGCTGAGAAGTCAGCCGACAGCCTTATGGGCTTTCCTTTGTATGTAACTTACTGCCTTTCTCTTGTCGCTTTTAGGATTCTCTCTTTGTCTTTAATTCTTGCCATTTTGATTATAACATGTCTTAGTGTGGGCGCCTTTGGGTTTATCTTGTTTGGTGCTCTCTGTGCCTCCTGTACTTGGATGTCTGTTTCCTTCCTTAGGTTAGGAAAGTTTTCAGCTATTATTTCTTCAGATAGATTCCCTGCCCCTTTTTGTCTCTCTACTCCTTCTGGGACACCTATAATATGAATGTCAGTGCTCTTGATGTTGTCTCGGATGTCCCTTAGAGTGTGCTCATTCTTTTTAATTCTTTTTTCTTTTATCTGTTCAGCTTGGGTGATGTCCTCTAGTCTTTTGTGCAGCTCGCTGATCCATTCTTCTGTATCCTCTAGTCTGCTATTGAGTCCCTCTAGTGAATTTTTCATTTCCAGTATTGTATTCTTCATTTCTGATTGGTTCTCTTGTATATTTTCCATTTCTTTCTTGAAGTTCTCACTAAGCTTATCCCTTCTTCTCCCAAGATCAGTGAGCATCCTTATGACTTTTTGTTTGAACTCTTTGTTAGGTAGATTGTTTATTTCCGTTTTGTTAGGTCTTTTTCTGGGGGTTTGTCCTGTTCTCTTACCTGGAATGTATTCCTTTGCCCCCTCATTTTGCCTCTTTCTCTGTGTTTATATCTATGTATTAGGTAGGTAAGCTTCATCTCCTGATCTTGAGGAAGTGGCCTTATGTAAGAGATGCCTTATGAGGTCCAGTAGTGCACTTCCCTCTTGTCACCAGTTCCAAATGTTCCAGGAGTGACCCCTGTGTGGGCTATGTGTGTCCTTCTGTTAGGATTGCTCTTGCTGCAGGTGCCTGGGGAGGCTAGACTGTCCCCCTGGTCAGCAGGTTGTAATGTTCAGCTGCATGTGGCTGGTACAATGTTTTCAGTCACTTTATCAGGCCTGGGAAGCTCCAGCACAGTTGGCTACAAGGTCTAATAGCACATTGCTGTTGCAGTTTTTCTGTTGAGTACGTCCCCAGTGTGGCTGGTTGCTAGGCTCAGGGGCTTACAATTGCTGTAGGCCTCAGGCCTGCAAGGCTCTTGTCAGCTCTGCCAGGATTGCAGCTGAGTAGGGCTGGCCCCTGGCATGGGAGCATCCAATGGTTTCAGGCTTTGGAAGATGGGACTGATCCCCTATGTGGCTGTTTGAGAAGTACAACTCTTCTGCAGCTGACAAGCCCCACCACCCACAGGGCTGCACATACCATCAACACAGTCCTGCTCCATGTGCATGCCCCAAACCCCTAAAATAGACCCAGTCACCCCACTGCAGAGGCCTCACACACTCCACCAACACCTCACACACTTCACCCACTCCTCACACACGCCCTGCCCCACAGAGGCAGACCAACTTGCTCAGCTGCAGAGGATCCAGGCACCCAGCCTATGCAGGCCCACAAGTTGCCCGAGGGCTTGCTGTTGGGTGGGGCCACTCCCTAGGGTGGGCTGCCTGGCCTGGCTGAGCTGGATTAAGTCGGCATTCTAGTGAGTGTGGCAGACCCTGGGCTAGAGGAAGAACTCCAATGACATCTGCCAGCATCTTTGTCAACACACCTGTACTGGGTCACAATAATTGCTGCTGCCAATATCTCAGTCCCTGGAGTGGTCTCACCTCTCCTTGAGGTGTGCCCAGAGCTTATCAGGTGAGTCTCTTTTCACGAAAATACCATGTACCTCTCTTTCTCGTGATTTTAGGTTGCTTTCTGAAATGGGTGAATTTGAGTGTGGGCCCTTTAAGTGCCAGCTTTTTTTTCCCTTATGATGGATAGCTTTTGGGGGGGAATTCCTGGTTGTTCTTAGTAGCTGGCAAAGCAAGATATTATGACACTTGTCTTGGTTGTGCTGAGTCCAAAGGATGTTTATAGTGGTAATGCTCCCCGACTCAGGTCCGCTACTCCTTCAGGGAAGGCTGAGTACCTTAGGATTCCTCCCATCCAGCCATGCAGCACTGCAGCTCACCAAGGTGGCTTTTTTTCTCTCCAGAAACAAATTCCTGCCTCTTCCATCCCAGTCAGGACTGTCCCTTCTTGCAGGGTTTCTTTTTAACCAGTTTTCTGTTCTCTCCCAGGGGTAATTGTTCCAAGAGTAGTTGTAAATTGATTGTGTCCTTGGGAGGAGGTGAGTTCAGAGTCCGCCTATACCACCATCTTGACACCAACCTCATGTCTATTAATTTCTAATTGGATCCTGGACATTGCCATGTGCTGGATTTTGTTGTCGTCCTATAAGGAGTACGAGGCTTTGTTGGGGCAGCCAGCTAAATTACTTGTGGATCAGCTTGATCCTTTCAAGAATGGTTTTAAGCTTTATAAGGTAGCCTTTAATTTAGGGCTCGTTTAGTATTTCTAATAACGGATGACCCTTCTTGTGTTTACTGAATGCCTTGGGTGTTCACCGAGGTCCCTCTAGCCTGGTTACAAACATATCCCAGCATGGTGGGAGCTTTGGGAATTGTTCTGCTTACAGATTCCCAGTCACCCTTTTCTTCACTTCATCGAATTTCACCCTATGTATGTGCAGCTTAATATTCAGCGACAGCCTCAAGAGGAACTCTATGCAAATATCTGGAGCTTATGCTCTATGTTGTGCCCTCCTTTCTGGTACTCTGCTCTGCAAATTACAGCAAAATTCCACCTCCCCAAACTCTGTTCTCTGACTCCTCAACTCAGTGAGGCTGCCATCATCTGACTGAAACTCTCATCCCCACCCCACAGCCCAAAAAGTGCCTCCAGGCAGAAAGCAAAGTGATCATTGGGCTCATCTACTTTGTTTCCTTCTCTAACATTTTTTTCATATATTTTGTCCATTTCTACATCATGCTATCAAAAGAAAGCAAGAGTAGCTATATTAATTTCAGACAGAGCAGACTTCAAAGCAAGGAAAGTTATCAGAGATAAAGAAGGGCATTCATTATTGATAAAGGGGTCAATGCTCCAAGAAGATATAACAACATAATTGCTAATTTTTCAGAAATGGAGATAATAAAAATTAATTTTATGGAAGACTAACATAAAAATTTATAAATTATGTATGTCTTACCTTTATCACTTGTCCAACCGTTGTTGGCTCATTAACAGAACACTCAGATATATTCAATAATAATTAAATTCAGTCATATTTTATACTTTGCCAACTTTCAATCATTTGAAACTATATTTTAAATGTAGTTTTAAGATTACATTTAAAAGCTATAATTTAACGTTTTTTTAATATTATCAAAATATATTACTTAATAGTTTATTGAGTTGATTTATAACTTTTAAATATTTAGACATATGGAATATAGGTTCCATTTGAACTCCGGCTCTGGGTCCTGCAAGTATGAGAATGGGCCTGCTCTTGCCATCAGACATTCTTCTGCCTCCAGGCTGAATCACCCCATGAAGTCCCTGCTCTGCTGGGAGTCGCCGTCTCTATGGTGGCTAACCTGTGCTCCACACCCACCTCTGCAAAGGCACTGCTCTCCTCGGAGTCCATGAGGAATCCTGGTTCCTTTCATCCCTTGCTAGTGGTCCTGGGATTCAGATTCTCTCCCTTGAGGCTGCCGTGGATATTGGGTGCCCCAGCATCAGCTCACCTCTCTGAACTGCTTGAACCAATGTGGCAACTGCCATTATTGCCGCCTGTGAAGTGGGAGATTCAAGATGCTGCAGATGTGTGTCCTGCCTCTGCATGGCCACGGGCAGCTCTCTTTCCTCCTAGCCGCTGCCTTAGTTTCCTGTGGCTGCTGTAGCAAATTACCACCAACTCGGTGGCTTTGAAACAAGAGAAATTGATCATCTCACAGTTCTGGAGGCCAGAAGTCCCAAATCAGTGTTACTGGACCAAAATCAAGGTGTGGGCAGGCCCGTGTTCCCTCCAGAGGCTCTAAGGGAGAATTTGTTCCTCTCTTCTCCCGGTTTCTCGTGGCTGTTGGCACTCCTGACACGTGGCTGTGGCTGCATCGCTCCAATCTCTCCCTCCCTAATCCCATTGCCTCCTCCTTTTTGTGTGTCCTCAAACCTGCCTCTGCCCGCCTCTTAAAGGACACATGTTACTGCATTTGGAGACCACCCAGATAATCCGGGATCATCTCCCCATCCCAAGCCGTAACCAATTTAATTACAGCAGCAAAGACTCTTTTTCCAAATAAGATAAGATCTACAGGTTCCAGGGACTGGGGCCTGATATCGCTGGGGCCGTTATTCAGCCCATTGCACCGCCCATCCTTGTTTACACCACCGGCAAAACTCCCTCAGTCATCTTTCCCCAACCCACGGCCTGGCGCCAAAATCTTCTTGACCCAGTTCAAAGTTTCACCCATGTTCTGTCCCAGAAGTAACAATTCCCAGAATGACTGAAAATAGAATCAATTATTCTCTTCAAAAGGAAACTCTATCCTGCCCTCAAGAATATTGCTTTGCCTCTTTAGTTCCAAAAACAAAATGACAAAATAATTTTGTATACCCACACTTTGGGAAGTATATGTGTCTTACCCATGTTTCTAGTCACGGACATATAACGATGGGGATACATTCTGAGAAATACGTCGTTAGGCAATTTCATCATTGTGCGAACATCACAGAGTACACTCACACAAACCTAGATGGTACAGCCAACTACGCACTAGGCTGCATGGTACCAGTCTTATGGGACCACTGTCATATATGTGGTCCTTCATTGACTGAAACACCTTTATGCAGCACGTGACTGTACTTTGTTATAATTCTACATTGTAAAAGCCATTTGAATTTTTTTAAATTTTCTTCCTCCTGTTCATGTAGCAGCAGATACAGGTACCTTGCAGGCTGGCAGGGGCTGGCACTTCTGTGCCTCTTCTACACTCATCGTCCCACTCCCTCGCAGGGCCTGATGTACTAGGCGCTGAAGAGATGCTTGCCAACACAAACGCATCGTGCAAACCAAAGAGTCTGGGAAATGGAGGATGGAGATCCCCTTTCTAAAGCCGTATTCTACTGTATTTGATGGTCACACTAATACCCTTAAGAGCAGCAGAGTGGATAAAAGGAAGGAGAGCTGGGCTCTGATCTCAGCTATGCCACTAACTGACTGTGTGGCCAGAAAAGCATCACTTCCCCTCCCACGCTGAGTGGGGATACCAATGCCGGCTGCTTAGGGTTCTTAGGGGATTTGTAGTAAGCGGGTGGATGAAGGCGCTGCGTGCAAAGAGCTGTGCAGATTCATTAATAACTCTGCGGAATGGGTACTATCGTCACCAATTTTGAAAAGAGGTTGATGACATGCTGCCCCAAATCACACTCTGCTAGTAAGTGGCAGAGCCAAGATTCAAACTCAGAACCCACTTCTGATTCTACCCTCAGCAGCAAGAGAACACTGATGACCCTTCAGTCTCTGACCAGTAGAAATAGACACACTTTTTCAGTCCATACAGGAAGATTCTGCTACTTCTATTCTGCTGTGTATAACCTCAATGCTAATCATACGAGAACCCTGCATCACCTAAGAAAAAGCAGGCTATGCGGCCAGCCCCAGTGGCCTAGTGGTTAAGTTTGGCAGCCGGGGTTCAGTTCCCAGGCACAGACCTACACCAGTCATCTGTCAGTGGCCATGCTGTGGCAGCAGCTCACCTACAAAAAAGGAAAGTTAGCAGTGTATGTTAGCTCAGGGTGAATCTTCCTCAGAAAAAAAAAAAAAAAAAAAAACAGGCTATGAACGAGGGCCTAAAAGGACATACAATTTGGAGCTGGCCCCATGGCTGAGTGGTTAAGTTTGCGTGCTCCACGTCCATGGCCCAGGGTTTCGCTGGTTCAGAACCTGGGTGCGGACATGGCACCACTCATCAGGCCACACCAAGGCAGCATCCCACATGCCACAACTAGAATGACCCACAACTAAAATATACAACTATGTACTGGGAGGATTTGGGGAGAAAAAAGCAGAAAGAAAAAAAAAAGAAGAAGAAGATTGGCAACAGTTGTTAGCTCAGGTGCCAATCTTTAAAAAATAAAATTAAATCAAAAAAAAGGACATACAATTTTTTTAATTCATTTCCCATAAACAGATCTTTTTCAGCCTACTTCCCCATTTCCACATATTAATTCCAAAAATATTTACATGATGTTATAATAATAGTAGTAATAGTAAAAATTATTATTATTATTATTATTTTAACAATAGCTATCATTTATTGAACGGTTACTGTGTGCCAGGTACAATGATCTGTAGATCACAGGGAAACAGAGAAAAAAAGACACGGTTTTGCTGAATTTCTTAAAGACAGAGACTAAATTGTAGGTTTGTCAGATCTTGTCACCAAGACAAGTGAGGAACCCAATTAAACCAGTGTGACACTGTAGAAAATGAAGGCCATGCTCCGTCCTGGATATCTGTACTTGTCACTGCGTCCTGTCACAGCATAGATCTTTCAGGATGGGCTGTGGTCAGGGGGCAAAGGTTTACGAACAACAGCTCCCTCAACTAAAAGAAAAGGAGACAGAAGCTCGGGTCGGAGAATTCCCACTATAGAGCCGCTGCTTTCAGTCCAGGGCGAGGTGTCTGACGCTGCTCTTTTCCTTTACTTGGGAAATAAAGTACTTTTTAATTAACGCATTGTATGGAAATACCACAGCTAAGAGAGGTTTGAAATGCTAGAAAGCTAACTTAAATCTTATATGGACTGTAAATCCTATTTTTATTCTTTCTAATGTTATCTGACTGTTAATTTGCTTAAAGCCTCTGTTACATATATTATGCAAAGGAAAACCACAGGCTGGCAACCGCTCCAGCACTGTGCAGAATAATTCTGGGCCTTTCCTCGCAGGGGTGGAGCAGGCATTTGTTTCTCATAATCTCCAGCATTTGGAGCATCTTCATGTTTACAGACAATTTCCCACTCGTGCTCTCAGCTGGCATCACGTCAGCTTCGTAGTACAGAGGAGGACGATGAAACTTAGCGGGGTCGTGGGACTTCTCCAAAGTTGCACAGCTAGTAAGAAGTGAAGCTAAGACTCAATCCTTTGCTCTCTGGAAACCTTCTGGGATTAAAAAGAGGTGAATCAGCTGACTAAGACCTGCTCACTCGAACAGACAATTTTCAGTGACAATAGCCTAACCAGCCCTCAGAACAAGGAGCAGCATAAAACAGGGGCCTTAACAAAGGAAAGACAAGAGGCACAGGACGAGTTTGGGATGGAACTCTTCCACACCCGAGTTAGAATCTCCGTTCCCCACCCGTCGCAGAGCTAGCCCGCTGGGATGTGTGGGATTTTCGTGTTTCATTCCTTCCTGCGCACTAGGATGTCAACTCCACAAGGAAGGAGGCCCGTCATTCCCATTCACCACTGAATTCCCACACTCAGCCCAAACCTGCACACAGTAGGCTCACAGATACCTCCTGAATATGTTTCTCACTCGAAGCAAGCTGCTGCTCCTCGCTGCAGCCCAGCTTCATCACTTGCAAAAGGGCATGAGAAGAACTAGTTTAAAGGGTTGCAAGGCTTAAGGTAAAAAAAGAAATGTTAACTCTTCAATAGAGGGTAGCTCCCTGCCGCCTTGCCCAGGGCCTCGCCCTCACACAGGGCCCCTCCTGGAACACAGGTTCTCAGAAGGCAGGCTGCGTGCGACACAGACGGGATGGCTGTTTGGGCGTGCCCTCATTTCTGAGCTGTGTAGACACAATACAACACAGAGATGAAAAATGGCATCACTGTTAAGACCTAAAACTGTCTCTCATTTTTAATGTTCTGCCAACCAAAATCTTCGCCTCTCCAAAGGACAGTCCCATCCGTATTGCCCCACTTAATAATGGTGTTTTTTAGAGGAATAAACATTTCTGCTTGCTGAGCAAAAGCAAAAAGAGATTTAGTAAATACACAACGTATTTGGTCAACATGGTCCATGCGAGGCTCCAGGCATGTTGCTGGGGACAGATTTGTTGTGAAGGAGAATACGGCATCAGCTCCTACCAGCCGGCTCCCTCTGCTGTCCCATGTGGAGAGGCAGCAGTTGGGAATGGGGGAGCCTAGACTACGGTGTCAGACCTAATGTCGGTCCCAGTTCAACCTCAGATAGAAACATAACCTCAGAAGAGCCCCTCACGGTGTAGTCAGCCTTCTCCAGAGAAACAGAGCCGATAGGATATATTTGGAGAAAGTAAGAGAGATCTATTTTAGCCATCACATTCTCCAAGCCTCAGTTTCCTTCTCCACAAATGAAATGCACACAGAGTGCCTAGCAAAGTGCCTGGCACAGCAAGTGCCCTGCAGATGCCATGCTAAGGTGCTGGACGGTTCTAGAACACGGAGAGGCACCCACACACCCAGGCCCCATTCTAAGTCCTGGAGATGCAGAGATGAACAGTGCCTTGCCCCGGAGGAGGTTACCGTCTAGGGAGGAAAACAAATGCTTCAGCTATTACGGGCGACACAGGAGTCCAAAGAGGTGGAGCCCACTCGGCTGAGAGAGACAGGGACGGCCTCCCGGAGAAGGCATGCCCGAGCTGAAGCCATAAGGGTGAAAAAGATTTAGCCAAGCCCAGAAAAGCAGAAAAGGCACTCTAGGCGGGAATAAGAACATAGCCAAAGGCCTGGGAATCTGAAATAGCACAGCGCGTTCAAGAACCAGAGCTAAAGGGTAAGGTGGAGAGGCATGGGAGATGAAGCTAGCCAGGGGACGAGGCCACATTGTGAGGAGCCTTGGTGCCGCATCGCGGTGTGCTGGTTTTCTCAGGGCTGCCGCAAGGAACTCCCGCAAACTCCGGGCCTTTAAACAACAGAAGCTTATTCTCTCACACTCTGGAGGCTAGAAGTCTGAGATCAAGGTGTCGGCGGGGTGGGCTCCTCTTGGAGGCTCTGAGGGAGAACCTGTCCCATTCTCTCCCAGCTTCTGGTGGTGGCGCATCCTTCCATCGTGTCTCCACACGGCCTTCTCCCTGTGCGTGCCTGTGTCCAGACTTCCCTCTCCTTAGGCACCCACCCTAATCAGGATGACCTCATTTTAACTTTACTACATCTGCAAAGACCCTCTTTCCAAATAAGGTCACATTCACAGATACTAGGTGTTAGGACTTAAACATACCGTTTGAGGGACACAATTCAACACACAACCCAAGTTAAGGAGAATGATATAAGAGTTTATTCAGGAAGAGGCTTCAGCCTCTGGCAGGAAGAAGAAAGGAAACTAGTGTTCTCTTTCTATGGTTGCTTTGGTCCCTAGGAAGCTCAAAATCAAATGTGCCACCCACACACGTGCATCTTTTTGGGGGGCACGTGTATAAGGCGCTACCATTGGTATTTCTTTTATGAGCATTATTTCTGACTGCCTCTCATTTGTTCTATCCTGATGTATCAGTCAGATTCCTGACAGGAAACAGAAGGCGCACTCCAGTTCAGGTAATTCAGGAAGGCTTGCCTTACTTACAACAGGACAGAAACGTGCGCTGGAGGTGGGGGAAGCACACAGTGACCAGGGGCCGGTAACAGTTGATCACCCCTGCTCCCAGGGGACAGAGACGTTACCTGTCTAGAGAGAGAGGGTCTTGTTGAGAAGGTTCCTCTGAGAGGATGTGTGTCCTCTGTGGAAGGGCACGGCTGCCTGAAACGGCCTCATGACCTCACCCCCTCCCCCTCTGATCCGCTGGCGATCCCTTGGCCAAACCCAAAGAGGCTCCAGATGTAGACCACCCAGGCCAGCGCCCCCAGGCAAGACAGGAAGCGAGGGGGGACGGGGTGTGGAGCAGCCAGCAGGAGACCCGGGTATACCTTCTTTCCCCTTCCTCCCGATGTCCTCACTTATTCCTTCCTTCATTTTTCGTACTCTTTATGTTTGGCTCAGACATCTCAAACCCTTCCTTTTCAAAATAAAAAGAGGAATAACCACCAAAAAATAGACGAAGTAGAGGCAGGATTTCCTGCTGCCTTCACCAAGGTGCTCTCTGCCCTCCAGAGTTTGGGAACTGAGTGCGGCCATTGATTGAGTCACCCTGAGCGCTCACAGAAGGCTAATCCTCTGTGGAACCAGAACTCTGCACACGCTCTTCTGGCCACTCATTGACTTACATAAACTCCGGCAGACATCCTATCTCCAGGGCTTTCCAAGGACATACTTGAGGCAAGAGTCATTCTGGCACCAAGTGCTTCTGACAGATGTCGTGGACTCCATGCAAGAGAGGCCCAGATGGTGTATGGGGGGACGTGGAGCGAGCCCTGGGAGGGTAACACTCCCGGCTCTGGTCTCACATGGAGGACACATCAAAGAATTCTGTGCACATGCTGGAAAGATCGTCTTTCCTCCCTGAGCCCCAACTCATTTCAGGAGTATTTAGATACAGGCACAGGTGTTGGAGCTGGAGGAGACCTTTGAGACCAACTAGTGCAAGCCCTTTGTAATACAGATGCACAGACTCAGGGCCAGAGAAGGGCTGGGTGACGAGCGGCACGGCTATGGGTCGTGAGTGCCTGTGCTCCTCCAGAGCCATGTGCTGTGTTCGTTCACTCATAGTGCTGCTCATCAAAGATGGCTGAGGACCTGCTGCTTGCAGGATGCTGTGCCAAGAAATGGAGATGGCTGTGGGGACAAGGCTGGTGGGATCCTGTCTTCATGGGGTGTTCAGAATAGTAGGCTTTCTCCCGCTATGGCTAATCCTTCCCACAGCCGTGCAAGGTGTGGGCAGGTCTTGGAGCCCAAAGTGACCCAGGCAAGCACTGCTCCCTTTTAAGAAATGGAGCAATAAAGAAAAGAAGGTTGCCCTGTGTGAGTTAAGTGTTAACATCATGGAGCATCACAAAGAAGCGGACAGCGTGGAAGGAGCTAGAAAAGGCTGCTAGACACGGAGGCTTTGGTTGTACTCTAATCGAAGGTGCTGGTGTTTCTAAAGAAAAGGACTGTGTCCATCTGCAGGGGTTTGGGTCAGGCGTAGCGGCAGAGAAAATGAATAACAGAGGCTTCTGTTTAGGAAAAGGTTAGCATGTAATGCCTCAGATTTCTTGTGGGTTTTCTCCGTATTTGCATTGAATGAAATAGGAAGAAAAGCCTGTTTGCTTCAAGCTCAGGGAAAGTTGGATTTTCTCTCCACATCAGTCCCCTGACTTGGTTCCTCTGACAACCAATCGACTCTAACACAAACAAGGTTGGACTCAGCACTGGGCTGACCCGAGGCTTTTACTCACGCTGCCTTATGATGCAGGCTCGCTGTGGAAGGGCTGTCCCGTGAGATGTCTCATGCTGTCCCAGAAGGAAGCATATTCGCCAATGGACTTCTAGTGGGAAAGTCCAGGGGCCCTGACGTCCACAAACCCAGTTCAAGCCCTGGCCCCACCAGTGCAGGCTCTGTGACTTTGAGGAAGCCACTTACCCATTAGGACTCTGTCTTCTCATCTATAGACTGGGGATGGTTATGATCCTTACTATAAGTCTGAGTGCAGGTAGCAATGGATATTATGGATAAAAGTCTTTAAATGCCTTCCATATAGGAAGTACTCAATAGTTGCTATTATCAGTATTATTACATATAGTAAGTACTTAATAATAATTGTTAGCGTTAATAATAAACAGTCATTTTTCTGCTCACTGGTTCACAATAACAACATTATGAAGGTTTTTGCTGAATGGCATTATTTTAAATCAACTTTCTATTAAGTTTCTTTTCTGATTATAAAGGGAAATACACATTCCTCATGGAAAAAGGAGAAAATACAGACAAGAATAGAGAGAAAGAATTTTTTAAATCTACAATCCAAAGATACCACTGTCAACATGTGAGTATATTTCCTTCCAATGTCTTTTTTTCTTCATGTGGAGAGAGAAAGAGATAAATTTTGCATAAATGAAATCATATTTTATGTATATGACCATTTTCCACAGAAAATGGTTCTACAATATTCAATCTGTGTATGCACCATAAAATTTAAACAACCTTTCTCTTATTGTTAGGCTTTTAGGGGTTTTCCCAATATTTTTGCTCTTATAATTCATGCTATAATGAGATTCTTTGTATACAAATCTTTCCCACACTTCTCATAATTTCCTTAGGAGAAGATGGTCCCGGTGGAATTTTTAGATCAAAGAATACAAGTTTCTTTAAGTCCGTAACACATTTTGTCAAATTAATTTCCAGTAGCGTTATAGTAAGTGACCCAGCCTTCAGCAGAAGGTGAACACCCATTTTTCACATTTTTCATTTCATGGATGAAAATGGAATTTTTCTATTTTCATTGCTTTGAGTATAGTAAGCTTGATGGCTATTGTTTCTTTCTCTAGGAACTGTGTTCACACCTTTGACTCACTTTTCTGCTGTATTTATTGATTTTCTTATCATTATGCATGAGCTCTTTGTGTAATAAAGATATTTTTACAATGTCTCATCTGTGGCAAATAAATTTCACAGTTTACTCATTGCCTTTTAATTTCAATGTTATTTTGGCCTACCAGTTTCAAATTTTACGTAACATAAACTTCACAACATTCAAGAAAATTCAGAGAGCCAGCTCCTGAATACTTAAATTAATGGTATAAAGCATATTACACTATTCTGCATATTGGTCATTTGCTGAAACTGGTCTGGTGGTACACAGAGCTTTCTTACACTATTCTCCCTCTTTGTGCCTGTTTTAAGATTTCCCATGATAAAAGTCTAAAACATTATTTTGTAGTCCTGACTCCTTAGGCACACAAGGCCCTATATGACTTGTTTTCTGCTGCCTTTCAAGCTCCATGGACACACATTCCTAATTTGTGACCTTGGATAGATTCTGAAATCTCTGTAAGGTTTGGTTACCTCCTCCACTAAAAAAGAAAACAAAACAAAGAAGTAAAAATCTACTAGACTTGTGAGATTGTTGAAGAAGGAAATGAGATAATGCGTGTCTAGCATACAATAGGGTACCTGGCATGCAGTAGGTGCTTAATAAAGGTTTTCTTTTGTTATTAATATTACTTCTATTCCAACTTCTACATGTCAGACTTTCTTGCTGCGAGAACCAGAAGCCGATCCTGGCTGATCAAGTAGAAGAGAAGTTTATTTCAAAGATATTGGAAGGGCTAGGAGATAAGTTCAAGAAAAGCTTAGGAATGATGCCCAAAAGCCTGGTCTCGGGAGAACCTGCCACACTGCAGCCCTGCCGAGCACACGTGGATGTACCCTCGCTGTCACCAGCCCAGTAGTACCGCTTCTGCACCAGAGCCACACGCCCGCCACCGCACTGGTCGCCAAGCAGATCTGAGCGGGCCCTGCTTCCTCAAGCTGCTCCTCTGGGTGACTGACAGCTGAACCCTTGAGGAGGCAGCCTCGTAAGGCTGAAAACTCTCCAGAGTTCAAAAAATGCTGAAAACCAGGCAGAAAACATAACGATGTCCTCTACAGTTCTTCCCTTAGCTACCCAACTTTCATGAAGACTTTTCTTCCATACTGGCACTTGACAATGACTGTAAATGACAATGCTGTAAATTATTATGGCAATAAAAATCTAACACAATGGGACTCTCCATCCCGGGAGTGAGCTTGCCCCCTGCATAAAGGAGGCCGACCCAGAGTCTCGTCGGTGACTCCACTGAGTGACAAGTCCCAGATTTCTGGGTAACGCTCATGCCTCCTCTAGTTCCCTCACAATTCTATCATAATATTCTGTAGCCTAGGGACACAGCTGTGAAGTCCACCACCACACACACCAGGGAAATAGCGAGGGGACAGGGGAAGGAAAGGGAAACCGGTTACACTCTAACACAGTCGAGATGATATCCTCCAGAGACCGCTGTGACGCGTCATGAAGCCACAGTTAGAATGAGTGCTGGAGAAGGAAGAGTTGATATCTTGTTTGCTCTGCTCTCAGCCGGCATCTCAGCTGCTCAGGGATCTTGACTTTGTGGGATGACTCAAACCAAACCTTCATTCCGAGGGACTTGGGCCACTGAGCCTACCAGTATGGAGACCTAGGAGTCTTCTCTATGTTTTTTAATTCCTAAGTGTTAAAAATAAAAATGTAGAGGATCCTGCAGAGGAAGCTGTTAATTCCATATCTATTCCTCCCTGCCTCTTCTGTTAGCAGCAACCTTATTTCCCCTCCATCATCAGAACTGGTCACCCTAGAAAGCACAACAAGCTCCTTTTTGCCTGTTCATCAAGGGCATGAAGGAGGCTGACAATAGCCAGGTGGTGGTTCAGCTTGCTCCCCAAGGGAACGGTTGTTGTGCCCCTGACGAAAGAATGCCTCACTTGGGTGGGGAGACCTCTGCCAGGCAGAATGCAGAGTCACAGGGCTGGAAAGTAAACAAGTGGCGTCGTTAGGCATGGCTGCCTCGGGAGGGCCTGTCTGGGGAGACAGGTGCCTTGTCTAACAACTCGAACACTGGGGAGCCCGATTCCAGGCTCCTGAGAGTAAACTTTAGAGTTCTGGAATGACTGGAGCCTTTCCCTTAAAATCTGCGTTACTTTATGTCACTGGGTCCCAAAGGGCTCATCTTGTTATAGGCAATGCTCTGGGTAGTCCTTCTTAATTTGAGGGAGTGTGGGATTAAAGAGGCGTGTTTGACCACCAAACCATTACCTACTAACCTCCAGAGGAAGAGCGTTCCAACACACAATTGGCGGAATGCTGCCGTGTAGAAATCCAGAATCTTATCTCACCTTGCGACCCCACAGGGTTGTTCTGAGGATTAGATGAAATAGCAGATGTAAAGTGCCTGTCACATAGTAGACATTCAATGAAAATGAAATCACGCTACCGGGTGAGTAGGCTGGGTGTTAACGTAGCCATTTTGCAGGTTAAAAAACTGGGTCCCAGAAAGGATAGACTATGCGTTAACAAGGACACAGCTAGGAAGTAGGAGTGGCAATGGCGGGAAATGGCCTGCTGGCTCCAATTCCAATTAACTAGACTCACCGCTTCCCAAGACACACAGCTTCAATCTGGTCTTACTCACCCGCAAGCTAACATTTCACAAGTACTGAGTCAGAGCTTCCCCTCCTCTTAGGCTGCATGAGAATCACGGCTTTCTCCACCCCGGGCTTGGCAGACCCCACCTTCTTCTGGGGCCCCTGGAGGGAATGCACGAGGCCGAGGCCGAGGCTGCCAGGAACTGAGAAAGTAGGCGAGGCAGCTGCTCCCATCCGTCGAGTGACCTGACCTGCGTGAGCTGGAGGGGTCCGCGACGCTGCCAAGGACCACAGCAGAAAGATAATATTTGAAGAGTGAAAGGTTCTCCAAAGAATGTAAAATCCTTCAAGCAAGCAAGCGCCTACAGTTCTTGAGCCATGATTCATTCTGGACGGGCCAGAACGTGGGCTGTAGATAGCGAGGAAAACAGGTCACAAGGAAGCGGAGAGGCAGCGCTGGGAAGGATTTGGGAGATTATCAGTCCTTCAGCAAAGGAGAAATTGTGATTCAAAGCAGAAGACTTTTCCAAGACACAGCTAAAGGGACCTGGACCCAGATTTCTCATTCATTCATCCACCCATTCTTTCACTCAGCATTTACTGAGCGCTTGCTATGGGCCTGGAGGGAGGTCAGGTTCTAAGAATGCAGCAGTAAACAAAACAAGCAGGGCTTCTGTCTTCCCGGAGGTGACTTTCCAGAGAAGAGGAGAGACAATTAAACACACAATTACAGAAAAGATGAGAAGAGCTGTGACCAGGGAGGTACAGAGTGCTATGGGACCACGGAGGAGGGCAGCCACATCCAATCCATGGGTCATGAAAGGCCGCTGGATTAAGTGATGGTTCAGCTGAGACCCGAAGACTAAGGAGGGCTTAATGAGGTGAATGGGGGTTGGGTGGAAGGAAGGAGAACACTTGACAGGGGGAATCTCCACACACCAGGCACAGTATTAGACCTTTGTTTTAAAGAAATGCATGAGATATGGATGCTCCCACACTCAAGAAGCATTTAGGATGCTGAGGGCACACAAGAAAGGACCATCCATCTGCCAAGAGGAAGTGACATCTGGCTTGGATCTCAAAGGATGAGTAGGACCAAGACAGGTACAAAAAAAAGCAGATGGATAGTCCAAGGCCAAGGGGATGCTGTGGGAAAGGCATAGAGGAGGAAGAGCCTGCCACAGGAACTGGCCTTTCCGGAGGAGGTCAATAACGGTTTGTCAAGTACTAAACCTTAGGACTAATGGCACCTGGTGGGACTCAGAGAAGCACAGATGGAGTTTCCTGGTTTCCCAGGGCTGTTAGTGAAACCCTCCCAGCTGCAGATTTTTAACAGCCACTGCTTCAGCACAACACAGAGAAGGGGGTGACCCAGCGTCATTGCCTACACCCACTGCCCCATGCCGTTCCATGGCCTGCACAGCCATGACGCACAAGGGGCCCAGTTCTAGGCCTGGCGTTTAGTAGGCATCTAATAGATACTTGTTGAATTGAACTGAAAATGCCACTGGATAATGAACCAAAATTTGCCTGTCTGAAACCTCTACTTTTTCGTCTGTAGGGACCACATGACAAGATTCTTCTTCCACAATCAACTTTTCGGGAAAAAAGGAAAAGGGTGGGGTGGGAATTAAATGTTTATTGAGCGCTTACTAAGTGTCAGGCCTATATGGTCTCCAATGTTGCTTCATTTAATCCTCCCAGCACCTCTGTGAAGCAGTTGTTATTTCCTTTCCATGGATGCAGAAATAAATCTCAGACAGCCCCGGTTCCAAGCCTGCCTCTACCTAGTATTTGCTGTGTGCCTTTGGGGACGAGTCTAGTCTCGCTGGCCCTGTAGTCTTTTCAGTTCATTCCTGCTTCCCCAGATTTGAAGACAGCAATTACATCCCCTCTAAGTCACCTCCGGGTACTGTTCACATCCCTCGTGGTGCAGTGGTGGGGAGCACAGGCTCTAGAATAGAATCACCAGGATTTGTCCCAACTGCGTCACCTTGTGCACAAGTAGCTTCACTCTCTGAATGTCAGTTTTCTTACCTGTGTGACATGGGGATACTCAAGGGTCTTCCCATAGGGCTGTTGTAAAGGTAAGCACCTCACACCACGGCACATAGTAGGTCCTCAAAAAATGCTGCTGCTGATGGATTTAATCCCTCCCTCCACCATTTCGACTGAACTCATGCCAATTTGCTAGTGTCCCCATTCACATTACGTGACATTCAGAACCGCACACTATCTGGGCCCCTTTGTTTTCCAGGGAACATCAGAATCTGTCCTGCATCTTGAGGGGAAGTAAGGAACCGGAGCGTGTGAACAGGACCAGGATCAGACCACTTCCAGGAACCCATGCAAGCTGTGCTGATAAGTCACAACTCAAGAACTGGTGATAAATAAACTGGTGTTTACTCTGAGTAACAGTGATCTGATCTAAGCACTTGGATTTTCATGACATTAACTATTTCAGAGAATCCCAAGAATTACCAGTAACCCAGGAAAACCTTCTCCGTCCCAGGAGGATCAGTGGTTGCAACACCCGGGAGCAGATCAGCATCCTGGGGTACTTTCTTAAGTCCTAGAGGCACATTTTTTCACATGTAAATGTTTCTAAAATTGGAATGCATCTGATAATCAATATGCAATAATTAATTAAGATAGTGTCATGGGTTCAACCCTCCAAAAAGTGATAATTAAATTGATGGTGAACAGGAGAACAGAGGAGGCCACCACCAACTGGCACCTACTGTCTGCTACACCCAATGCAGGATGCGAGATACTTTCATTTTCGTTTCTTTCTTTCCCACTCTTTTAGAGATTTTTTTCCCCTTACAAAAAGTAATCATCATTGAAGAAAACTTTAAAAATACAAGTAACTCAAGTTTCCCAGATTTCCCCTGTCTAAAGAGCAGTCTAAAGGGCCCCTTCAGAATCAATGGGGCCCTAAACCTCAGTTTGCATAATTGTGGGAGCAAAAGCCAGCCCCGCTCCCATCACTACCAGGCACTTCTGAAGATGCCAGGAGAGCTGGCGTTCTCTGGCAGCCGTCTGTCCTCCCAGACCTCTGCTCCAAGCCCCTCTACCATGCATTTCTGCCACGCAAGCTTCCCCAAGCCGCCCTTGCATCTTCCATGTTCTTCCCACATGTAGACACTGGCTTTCCCTTATCTCCCCGAAGCACAGGTGACACTAGACCTGAGAGTCTAATCAACTCTGCTCAAGTCCTGAGGGGACCACAAGGGCACTACCATGTGGAAAAGTAAAATGAAACAATGGATACCAGGGACCGGCCTCGTGGCTGAGTGGTTGATCTCATACACTCCTGCTTCAGCAGCCCGGGGTTCGTGGGTTCAGAGCCCCAGCGTGGATCTACACACCACTTATCAAGCAACGCTGTGGCAAGCGTCCCACATATAAAGTAGAGGAAGGTGGGCACGGATGTTAGCTCAGGGCTAGTCTTGCTCAGCAAAAAGAGGAGGATTGGTGGCAGATGTTAGCTCAGGGCTAATCTTCCTCACCAAAAAATTTTTAAAAATAAAGATAAATTTAAAAAATGGATATCAGATGACACTGATCCCAAAGACCAATATCCTTAGCCACCATAAGGAACCTCCATCCTTAGCCAAAGCAATGCACCATTTTGCTGGGTCTGGGGTATCCTCATAAGAGAGAACTGTCTCTCACCTCCTCGCCTCCAGGTTTCAGGACCCAAACCTTCTCGCTCTGGGCCCTGCCGAGAAAGCCCAAAATTTGGTGCTATATTTGTTAAGATAACACTAGCTACTGTAAGAACAAAACTCTGAAATTTCAGAGGCTTAAAAAAATTTAGTCTGCTCTCGTGAAGTCCAGTGCGTGCAAAGACAGGGGCCCGTGGAACTCTGCTGCACAGGGTCAGTCAGGGACCCAGGCTCACAGAGGGCCGGCCGTCTTCCACACGTGACTGCCAGTTTGCCCTGGGCATCCACATCCAGTCTGCAGACAGAGAAAGAGAGAGAAGCAGAGGCAGAAAGTGGGCCAGGCTAGCAAGTGGCACGTGGACTGTCCACCATGCCCCACCAGCTGGGACACATGGCCATGCCACACTGCCAGGAAGGCTGGGAAACAGGAGAACTCGAGCCCAGGAGGAACAGAAAGCAATTTTGTGGAAAAACTAGTCACTCTCTGCCACAGGTACCATCATGATGCACTCTGTGCCAGGGGGACAGCCCCTTCTGGATGATTCTGCAAAACAGTGTGACACCCTCTCCCTTTGCTTCAACCTTTCCTTCCAGACTAGCTTCTGGCCATGGCTTCCCATAACTAAAAGCCTATTTAAGTGTTTTTCTTAAACAATAAAGAAATCTCTCTCAAAAAAAAAAAATTGGTTCTGCTGCCAACCCTGGAATTCATAAATACTTGCTATTGTTTTTGTCCCCTTGCATAGAAAAAAAATGTTTAAGGAAATCGCCCATAATTCTACAACTCTATGAATTTTAATGTGTTTCTTTCCTTTGTATTTCCATATGCTCCAAACTTGTATAACCTTCAAGGTCCTGTTCAAATGATTTACCTTCCTTGAGCCTGAAGTTCATAGAGGTTGAGTAACTTGCCCGAGGTCACACAGCCAGGGAATAGTAGAGCCAGACTTCTAATCCTGATCTAAGCCCAGAGCCAAGGCTCTTGCCAATGCACCATCTGGCCCCTCAGTATTGCTTGTGATTGTCCCAGGCCTCTTAAGCACCCTGTCTGCCAGATGGTACTTATCTGTGTCTAGAATACACAGAGACCCATCCATGACTCAGCTCACCTTCCTCACTAGAGTGTCAGCTCCCAGCAGGCAGGAGCTACACTTGATGCCTCTTTACAGCCGCAAGGCCTGGCCCACAGCGGCTGCTTAATTCTCTACCAGCCAAAGAAACAAACTTTTATCGGACAGTCACCCTGGAAGCCACCTAAAGGCTTCCGGTGCAGGCCACTGCCCACGTCCCAGCCCGCCTCCCACTCCCCACAGGGGCCCGGGCCCAGACTTTGGGGCCTAACAGCTCCAAGTTCATTTCGCCTCCCCCACCATGCAACTTTGGACAAGTTCCGACCTTCTCTTTTTGTGAAACCCAAAGGAGTTAATGCACTTCACATTCCATAAACAGTATCGGTTATATTATTGTTAATATTATTACCATTATCATCATTAGTCATCCTCCAACTTTTCCAAATTATTTACCATAGAAAGAAGTGAACAAAATTTTTAAGGCCTGGCAACAAAAAAGGAGGTGGGATTTTGAGTGGCTTCATGTGACCCTCAGAGGGCAGAGTGGAGTAAGTACTCTTTGGGGGAATTCTTGACCCTTCTAAAATCCCATTAAACCTACACACACATCTGTTAGCACACCCCGAGCCTGCAGTGTCTGCTTTCACCCCACGTGGAGGAGTACAGGAGGAATATTATATCCAGGAACTCATATGGAACTATTTATCCCCAATCACTTTGTGCTTTTCCTTAAACTTTTCCATAGTCTTCAGTTTCAAAGGCCATTTTAGAAGGACGGAATTTCCTTGCAAAGTCAGTCTCGCCCCCAGCTCCCACCAAAAAAAAAGATTGTTTTAGGAAAATCTCCTCAGGGCATAGAGACTATGAGTTTCCAAACTTGCTCTCTCCTGCTCTCCTTTTTTCTTTTAAATAAAAATTGCCCAGGAAACCAAGATTCATTAAGAATGATGGGGGAAAAATATGACTGAGTTGAAAGGAGTCTGTGGCTTACTGCTTCGCAGGGAACTCGCAAGGGTCTTGTAGGGAAATCTTATAGGATCAGAGACTGTGAAGACCGGGCGGGAACTGAGATCACACAGTCTCCCAGCTCCTCGTTTGGAGGTGGGAAAACCGAGGCTCAGAAGAGAAAAGCTCGTTTCCCAGAGTGACAGCAAGTCAGCCAAAGAACCGAGATGGACTCAGGTCCCCCAAATCCCATCCGAATTAGGCTACCTCCTCCAGAGAGCAGAGCCTGAGGCAGGGATTCACTTGGGAGGTGCAAGCCCAGGAAGTGAGGGTGGAGGAAAAGCGAGGTGAGGCAGGAAAGGTGGGAAGCGATGGGACGCAGGGAGAAGCCCTCGCAGAGACAGCACGGCAACCAGCAGCTGGCACCCTCAGCACTCAGCACTTCTCAAGAGCCGCAAGGAGAAGCTGCATCTCTAGGCAGGGGACTTAGAAACCACACCACCCTGACCAGTAGACGGTGAGTGGGTGGACAAATAACCCAGTTTCCTCACCCCAGTCAAGATAACTTCAGGCGTATGGGCTACACTCGCTCCCGGACTGGGCGACCAATGCATCCAATTGGCCTGGGACTTTCCTGGATCTTGCACTGAAAGTCCGTCATCTCAGCAAACCCTTTGATCCCAGGTAAACTGGATCCGCTGGTCACCTGACCCCAGGGGACCCCAGCGTGACTCAGCTCCAGCCATTCACAGTAACTTTTTCCTGGTTTCCTCCCCTTTCCTGTCCCACGTCCCTTGGGTGCTCCCCAGGACGATCACCCAATTCAACCACCCGCCTTTCAGTCTTCCTCTCTGGGTCTGCTCCGGGGGACCCAAGTGCACACGGCATGCTCACAATAAATGTTATGAGTAATCATTAAAACCACATAACAAAGTCATCGTCCTCTTCCAGTTGCTTTGGAAACGTGCACAGTACTCCTGTAAACCCTCCGTCTGCTCCTCAGGCCCCGGGTCAACAGTCTGAACGGGAGCTGGAATGGTGTTTCCCCCTCTAGGCAGCAGAATGGTAACTGACGGCGTCAGGCAGGCTCTCTGGTCCAGGCGCGAATATATGGTAATATTTCCACAGCCACTTTACCTAGGGACTTTTGTGACCCAAAAGAATTAATGAGAATGACTAAACTACTCGTAGAATAGAACATTATATACAATTTATCCTACAATTAAGTCCTATTTGTATTTAATAACACAGAATTCCTAAAAGTGTGATCAGCAATCCACCCAGCTACGTCCTAAACTTGGGGGCGGGGGGGCAGGCGGGGGGTAGTTCAAAACGCTGTCCCAGGGCCCCACCACAGACTCCTGTACTGAGCATGGCCCAGTGAGGCCCGGGCGTCTGCATGTGTGACAGTCCCTCCTCCGAGAGACTCTCCGGGCCACTAAGACTTGAGAGCCCCTGCCCTGAACACCTGACAGAGGCCCCGCTCCTCCTCCTTGAGGGACCAGCGAGAGTTCCTCGCCCGCCCGTCAGTTGGTCAGCTGGCCCAGCAGCTCCTGCCCCTCCTTCGGCCTGGTTCCTGCAGGTCCCCTGCAGAGAGCCCTTCCTGCTCCTGTCCTTCTGGTCTGGGCTGACACAGCCGCTCTCAGGGCCTGCGTTTCCAGGCTTTGTTCAGGTCTTGCTCGAGGTTCCCTGTAAGTACCAGCCTTTATCCACTGTGGTACCCGGGGAAACGCCAGCTGCTAAGGATGAGTTAACCCAGCTGGCACTTCACCGGACTTCCCTGACGGGCCTCGGATGCAGAGAAGGGTCAGGACACAGGGCACTGTGCCGGGCTGCCATCATCTAACAATGTTTTCTTCCACTCCCTTTGGTGGCAAAAGAATTTCATCTCTGGGACCCAAGATGGAAATGGATTTTCCCCAGTGGGTAGAACCCAGAGGCGC
Source organism: Equus asinus (assembly GCF_041296235.1). Classification (NCBI taxonomy): domain Eukaryota; kingdom Metazoa; phylum Chordata; class Mammalia; order Perissodactyla; family Equidae; genus Equus; species Equus asinus. The sequence continues at coordinate 69,303,153 of NC_091794.1, forward strand.
TGACTGTCGCTACCTGACCGCCAGCGGATCTCTCACCATCCCATCATCCTCGCACCAGCCGAGCAGCTCGCGGGTTCCTGATTAACCATTTGACTCCCACTGTAGGATCTCCTCATACATTTTCTTGGGTGCACACAGGTTTCCTGTACTACACTGTGGACTTTTTCAGGGCAAGGATCGTGTCTGATGGACCTTTGGATCCCCAGCAACAGACTTAAATCCTGTCTCGTAAAAGGTGTTGCAACAACATAGCAAATTATATATTTGCTATGATATACATATAATATGTAATCATGAGTGGTCCATTTCTATTCTATTATCTCATTCGTATTTTTTTCACACTTGTCATTATCTAAAATTACCAAATTTATTTATTGATATATTCATTTATTGCCCCCACCCCGACACACATTAGAATGTAAACCTTCTGCAAGTGTTGTAAGCTGAATGGTGTGCCCCCAAAAGTTGTATGTTGAAGTCCTAACCCTCCATACTTCTGAATATGACTGTATTTGGAGACAAGAGTCAAAAGAGATCATTGAGTTAAAATGAGGCCATTGGGGGGCCCCTGATCAAATATGGCCGGCATCCTTACGAAGAGAGAAGACTAGGACACAGACACACACAGGGGCAAGAGCGTGTGAGGACATGGAGTCAAGACGGCCATCTACGAGCCAAGAAGAGAGGACTCAGAAGAAACCAGTCCTGCCAGCACCTTCATCCAGGACTTCTCATCTCCAGCACCCTGAGAAAACAGTGCTCATTGTCCAGCCAGCCCGTCCTTGGCACTCTGTCACGGCAGCCCTGGGAAACTAACACGGCAAGAAAGAAGCGTGTCTGCCCTGGTGACTCCCGTGTCCCTGGCACCTGGAACAGTTCCTGCCACTAGCAGGTGCCGAATAAGTAATTGCTGAATGAACACTCTGCAAATACAACTCCTTATAGTTGCTCCCAAATGTACATGCTGTTTCACACATCTCAGCCTTTGCATATGCTGTACCTCAGCCTAAAACCCCCTTCCCCATCCAGCCAAAGAAATCCCATTTTCCCTTCAAAACTCAGTTCAGATTCGTATTCTCGTGGGATGTCCTTGACCCCACTGGACAGAAATCAATCACTCTCTTCTCTGTGCTATCCTGAACTTTATACACACACTTCTACATCATTGTAACTGCTGGCTATGAGCTTGACTTCAAAAGCCATTTTCTTTTTTCTTCTTTTGCAGGGGAAGATTTGCCCTATGCTAGCATCTGTTGCCAATCTTCCTCCCTTTTTTTCTTTCGTTTTCTTCCTCCCCTCCCCCACCCCTAAAGCCCCACTACACAGTTGCATATAGCTGTAATTTCTTCTAGTTCTTCTATCTGAGCCACCACCACAGCATGGCTATTAACAGACAGGTGGTGTAGTTCTGTGCCTGGGAACCGAAACCGGGCTGCCAAAGTGGAGCATGCCACTAGGCCGTCAAGGCTGGCTCCAGAAGCCATTTTCAACTCAGATTCCTGCTGTCTGGCACGGGGCCTGGTGCAGCAGACGTGACCAGCCATTAAACCACCGAGTTCTATGAATATTTATTATCTAGTTGCAAAGCAGACAGTCCCTGTCTGCAGGCGACTTACTTCCTGAGGGGAACAGCTCCATAAACACAATGTCTGGTATATACTAATGAACAGCGCATAAAACATTCACCAGCTTACACTAATTTTGCTTCCTTTAAAACAGGTTGTTGATTAATCAAAGCTTGCTCAGTAACAAAGACAGCACTGCGCATGTGCCAGGCAGAAACCCACAGCCCCAGGATGACCCCGGAACCAAGAATCCCTAGAAATGTTGCCCTTTGAGCCCTTTATGAAGAAAGAAGCCCTCCAATAAGGAAAATCCGACTTCCAGCAGCCCAAGTGGCTTGATTACCAGATATTCCCACATACGGACTGATTCGAGACTAGCCAGTCAGCTTACACGGGCCCAGCTGTAGCTTAGGAGCTCCTCACTCCTTCAATTTCACCCCACACTCTGGATTGGAGATCCAGATTTGAGAGCCTTGCCTCCTGTCTCCTTGCCAGTCAATCTTGCAGTAAAGCCTTTTCTTCTCTCAAAACCTGATGCTGTAAACATTGGCTTTTTATGCACATTGGGCATCAGGCCCTCTTGTTCAGTAACACTAGGCCCAAGATGGAGCCGCTCCTGCCCACGGCACCACGTCAGCAAACCGAAACTCATTAACTTCCATGTCTCTGTAAATGCTCCCCTTGACCAGAAATGGAGCATATCCAGTCAGTCAATACCCAAACACCAGCCGACTCTGGGCTGTATGTTTATCTCCTTGTTCCTTCTCACACCTAACAAGGTTGCCTGTGTGGTCCCAGCCAATCAGATAGTTTCTGTTTTTCTCTTTGCTTGTCTTTATTCTTTATCCTCTAAAAGCTCCCTACCTTCTGCCCCATTTTGCAGTTCAAATGGAGACTGTCGGCTTCATGAAGTGTTAAAGTTTGTTTGTACCACCTGAATTGTCTTCTGTAATCATTTTTTAACACTTCATACTCGACAAATATTTATTGGATTGAAATTAATTTACCAAATTGTTGCCACCATATTCACATTATTTTGCTTGCTTAAAATGCCCACCTCTGTCTTCTCTTTCCTAACAAACCTCCCCATTTTTCAAAGCAAAACTTAAGTCCTACCTCTTCTAGAATTCCCTACCTGGCTATTCCAGAATTCACTGAGCTCCTAGAGCTATTTCAGAATATGATTCACTGCAAGAAACGTGCGCTCGGCTCAGACCCGAGGCCGGGCGCACCTCTTCTGTCCTGGACCCTGGAGCCAGCAAGAGCCAGGTCTCTCCTGCCACGCACTGACCCAACCCCTGGGAGGGGTTGAGGCAAAGCGGGCCTGGTCTTCACTGCCTGCATTTTGCCCTAAGGAGCAAAATCTGCATGTAAAGAAACCCCTGACAGGAACCATCTGCGCTCCCCCAAAGCTTGAAAGCAGCTGCCTATGGACTCCATAATCCCTCCCTTCTCCCCTCAGCCAGGAATGAATTTCATTTGGAGGGAAAATTAGGGGGCTGCGAGGGAGAGGGAGCAGAGAGAGGTAAGCCAGACACATCTGGACAGCTTTTCTTTGTAAATTCAGAACACTGCAGGGAATCACTTTCTCCCCTTGACAAAGGAAATGGCCCATGGTCAGGAATTGATGACTTGCAAATCTCATGCAGGCGAAGAGGTTATTGCGCCTCGAGGTCTCTTGGATTTAGAAAAAAATAAAGAGCAAGTAATTTAAATGGGGCAGCTGTTTATGGGACTAGAAACCCCACCACCAGCACCAGTCAGCAGAGAGAGCCGTCCTGGAAGCTTGGCGTCCAACACAGTCCAGGCTCCTGATGGTGCGTTCCCTCGTCCATTCTTTCGGTCATTCAGCAAAAATATCTTTAGCTATGCTTAAGATTCTTTGCCAGGCAGTCTGCTTGGTGCTGGGGAAATATCCATGGGCTTAGATCCATCTTCATCTCTAACAGCCTCACAGAGAAACAGTCCCATAAACAAGAAAATGCAGACCAAAACTCATAAGCAATCTTCTGGAAACAAGGACAGATCGGGTGTTAAGTACTATTAATGAGGTTTTTGAAGAAACTATTCACTTGACCAGTACCTTGACTTTGCGGGAGAGGGTGGTACGAGACCAAAGCTTTAGGGAACAGGGCACAAAGCTGGATCCTGAGGATGGTCCATTCTGCCTAAAAAACAACCTTCTAAGAGAAAGTGCAAAAGCCAAGCAGTGTGAGAAGCAGTGGCACATTTGGGCAAGGGAGCAGGTCGGCGGTTGGGCGTGACCTAAGCTTAGGAAACATGGCAAGCAGGAGGAGAGACGCCTCTAGCAGAAGGCGAGGGCCAAATCTTAGAAGAGCGGGCACGCGTCAGGGCTGCAGGTAACACTGCAATCTTTTCCACAAAAGTGTTCCAAACTTACAGATAGGCTGCGGGGAAACCAAAGGAAGAGCTGGAGTCCAAAGCAGCCTCTTATAAACATAAAATTGATCTGGAATTTCATCTTTTCTCCTTTTAAAAAAATCACGTGTATTTTGCATTCTGCTTCATAACATAATTTTGGCTTTACTATTAAAAGAAATGTTACTTTTCCCAACTCGTCAAGTAGAATGAATCCCTAGCAGATGGCCTTATGTCTCCCAACATATGGCCATGTAGCCTGAGCAGTATATAACGCAGTCTGAAGAGCAGAGCTTGCGGCAGGTGGAGATCCAATCGAAGTTTCAATCACAAGAGGATGAAGGAACCAAATGATGAAGCCCCCACTCCCAGCTCCACCCTACACAGCCCCAGGCCCCCCTCCCCCAACAAGCAAGAAAATGCAGGAAAAGGACACAGTTCTCTCTTCTGCAAGTGGACACAGATCCAGAGCTAACATGATGAGGTCACCCATCCATCATGCAATACACATTTCCCCTGTCTTCTGCCTGTACCACAACTTACCAGGGGTCTTCTCCAGTGAGGTGACCCAGCACTTCACTCTCACAGCATGTCAGTCCTTGGTGGTCCTGTTCTTGTAAAGGTCTAACAGTCTTTTGTAACCTTCACACTGGGACTTAGTAACATGACGAGACCAGGAGAAACAGTTCCATATTCCTCTCTTTCTCCATTCTGTAGCCCAAACACTGTTTCTCCTCAAGGTCAAGGTCAGCCACACAAGCCAAAGGTTTTTCCTTTGTTTATTTCATGGCTCTAGGAGTCCAAAATGACCAGGGAGCCCCCATAACTTCCAATTTAGTAGAAGAATGTCTGCTTCCCCAGTGAGAGCATTCCTTCCTTCAGTACTTTCCAGGGTTCAGTAAATCACAGAACCACATGTCAAGAAACAACAGTCTGAACATGGATCATTTAGGTTCAATCATAAGAGGCACTACCCCACCTCCACCTCTGGGTTCCTAAATCTGAGGTTGCCAATTCAGGATACATATCACATCCTGGAAAACCACACCTCAAATTTGCCATCGGTTACCTCCCTCCTGTTGCCTTGTCGAAATCTTCAATACAACATTTCACTCCCTTTTCAGGTCAGCTGGAGAATGGAGATCACGATAAAACCAATAATTGTCGTAACAAACAGTCCACTGCCTTATCTCTTTCACTGTACATATCAGGGACTCAGGATTTGGTGGTGGGGCTAGACAAGCAGGCATTAGCAGTAACAAAAACCTTGGAGTGGCGAAGTCCATGAACCACGCACAGTGTATCCATCACCTCCTCTGCTTGCCTCACGTCTTCTCAGTTCATCTTCAATTCCACCTGTTGCTGCAGCAATGAGCCGGAAGGTTTACCTGACAGCTGATTGCCTCGGCTGCACCATCTGTCTTGGGCTTTTTGCCCTGGGATTTCTCTGATACTGTGATGTGAGATACCTACAGGAGCCCATTCAGTTGTCAGTCATAGGCAAACCTAGAAATAAGAGGGAAGCAGCACTCCATGGAGCAACGCATGGAGGCAAGAGAAATGCTTCCCTTTTCCTTCACTTGGGTGGATAATTCTGAAGTTCTCGGAGGCTCCCAGTGGGAGAGCCCCAACGACCGACAGCGGTAATCAGCTCAATAATGCAACCTTATATTGGCTTTCCCTCCTTCTTTATTTGCCTCTTCTCAGACCCCCACCCATCTTCCCTGGAATCACATCCCAAAATCAACAACCCAACCACAAGCTCTTGTCTCTGGATCTACCTTTTGGGATAACCTAGTCTAAGAGAGTTGCTGTAAGAAGTGTTCTGGAAAGCAAATCTTCCAAAAAGGATTCTGGAACTGTAATACTCACAGGTCATATGGTGATAAGGAACCCATTGCTGGTGGTGAGTGGGGTGGTGCCAACCCCTAGAAGTACCAAGTACTAAGACTGAGGTGGATTGGAAGCAGGTGAAGCATGGGGACATTGAACAATATGAGGGTGATGGTAATTACAAGGATTATAGGCTTGGCTAGCTGTGGTTAACAGTTTTAGGAACCATAACAGAAAGAAAATGACAGCTCAGTTAGCCAACAATCTACTCAAGATTTGCTGTGAAAGTTGAGAGGCCTCCATGGCAGTCAGAATGGCCCTTTGAAGCTTGGACACAAATTTGGCCTATAGTAAATGAGAAAGAGGCACCAAAACCACCGAGGCGGAGTCCGGAGGAAAGGGTCAGAAGGCTCAGGAAGGAGAGACTATTCAGACACTGTTCTCATGTGAGACCATAAGCATCTTAGTTTACTGCGGACACATCAAGCCCTGTTGTGTCTGGAGGTCAAGAGGCGAGTGAAGAGGTCCCCAGACTGCATTCCGGAAGAGCTAGAGAGGCTTCTTTTAATCCAGGCCTCTCTTAAAGCTGCCAGTTTTTCAGGTCACCTGGCAAATGGGTGAGAGCGGTGCACCCAAACACCACATCAACTGACTTCAAATTTCTAAGAGACCGACTTAGCATCACACCTCCTTCATAGTGGACGGAGAAGAGGAGAGACCATTTTGTCCTTGGAGAAGATTTCTGACATGCTCCAGATCAGAGGTCTGCACACTGAGGCCTGCAGGCCAAGGGGAGCAGTCCATTACTGCTGTCCCTACCAGATGAGAGCCGATTGCCTCCGACGTTCCCTGGGATGCAGAATGGAGAAGATGCATGTGCCTGCTCAATGCTGCAGATCCAGTGTCAGGGGCTGTAGTGGTTGTTCCAGAAGGAGAACACATCTGAAATAGCAGCTGCAATTGCAGTCTCCATCTAATTACATCTACAATAAGCCATTATCATCTCAAGGATCCTTGTAACCTGGCAAATGAGAAAATCACGTGACCCTCAGCTAGGTAGCCCTGACTTTATTGGCCACGTCTTTGATAATTGTGATAGTGTCTTCAGCTCTGCACAGAAATGTAATACTGTTTTTGATTTTTTCTTTTTGTGTAACTGGTGAATGTTGATGGCTTCCATGTGATCCTTTCTCCATAGAAGGCCTTACCAAGGATCAGGAAGCTGTGTGGGAACTCAGTTGCTGAAGATATCCATTCCAGCCACACATCCAGACTGGGGTAGCAATGACAAGGAGATTTAGTACCGTGTTGTCCTTCTATGAAGAGGACTAAGTGAGATCTCCATTGATCTCCTGGCCTATGAAAGTCCTCCCCCACCGCCCACTGTAAGTGGTGAACCACAGGGCTTCAGTTTGGAGCCAGTATCAAATAGAATTCCAAAATGTTAGCCACTCCTCTTTCCTTGGGGTACAATCACTGGGTTTAAGTGGCAGCAGGTTCCTTTGGGGAAGACTGAGAAGATATTGACAGGGATACTGAGGTGCATATGGAGCAAGGTCCATTGCCAAGGGCTCCAGGCCTCCCCTGCACCCCAGGGGCTCACAGACTGTGGGCTGAGTCAGGCGCAGGATTGGAGGGAAGTGATGGGTAGCGTTGTGGCTCAGGTCAGTTACTGTTCCATCTTTACCCAAGTTACAGTCCACCAGGAGAGACAAAAATTATATGAGGAAATGTTTAACGTCTAATTGCATTACGATATATCATGGTACAAATCCAGGCTTCTGTGAGGGCATGTAGCAGGGGAATCTGCCCTGGTCCAGTCAAGAAAGCTTCCAAGGAAATAACACTTAAGATAAAATCTGAAGGATAAACAGCTGAAGAATCAGGGTACAAAGAGCATGACATTATACTTCCAATTTTACTTTAAAAATTAGATGTTTATGTGTATAATTGGAATATCCCTCTACACAGTTCGGGGCACATCACTTATTCTGGAAACTGACCAGGGTACCATGTGATTGTTTATGTGCAATATGTACGTTACACATACATAGGGAAAACATCTAGAAGGACATCTATTAAAGTGTTACTGTTTTTGTAATAAGAAAAAAAATTGACTCCTTTGTGCTCTTAAAGAGAGAGAAGGCTGTGCATCCAGTTTTGAGCCTTTTGACCTCTGACTCTCACCTCCAGGAGGGTCTAGCTGCACAGCGGTCTCTGCACACACCTGTCGTCATGGACTTCCAGAACTGAAATGGGAAGCCCTAGGAGCGATGAGTGATGTCAGACTGGCCCAGCACTGCAGCACTTAGGACCCCAGTCCTGAGCCAAGGGCGGCAGCTCTGACACTAGGCAGACTCTCAGTGCTCTTTCTGGAAGATCTGGGACTGGCTGCTGCCCGAGCAGTGTGAGTCCTGGGGCAAGTATCCCCGGGAGAGACCGGCCATCAGAGTCCCCGTCTGCATCTCCCATCTTCACCTGGAAGACCGATGCAGGCTGCCACTTCCCACACTTCACTGGCCTCAGAGAGAACAAATGGTCGGGCCAGCAACTTAATCACCTTTGTGCTGAGGATCATGGAAACATCTTGAACTCTTTCCCCGATATTTTGTGTTTGTCAAAACTCTGTCATGCTTCGCTGATTAATTCTAAATGCACATGGCTTAAAGAGAAGCAGAGGGGAAGCAAATGGGATCCGCATGTTTTTCATTCATTCATTCGCACCTAATTCTGCCAGATGTGGGGAAAGGGTGGGGGAGGGGGACCAGATGCTGTGCATTTGATCACGGGGTATTCCATCAAGGCTGGAGGCTGACAGGGACCTGGGTGCCAGCAGGGAGCCAGAAAACCTGGATTGGATTCTTGTCCAGTCTTCACTAAGCACCTGCCCTCTCTGTGCCAGGCCCTGTCTAGGGACTGCACACAAGATGGGCCACACAGGCTCCCTGGCCTCGCAGGGTTCAAAGTGCAATATCAGAGATGAATGGACAAGCAAATCATCCCCCAGCGAGTGTCAGGGATGCATAGCGAGCAGTGGGACACCCAGGAGGAGGGGCGGTTGTGCCCGGAGTGGAAGGAAGGGCTCCAGAGATGATGACAATGCTAATGCTGGCCATTTATTGAGTACTCGCCACGTATATTAGTTTCCTAGGGCTGTCTTAACAAATTGACACAAACTGGCTTAAAACAACAGAAATGTGTTCTCTCACAGTCCGGGATGTCAGAAATCAAGGCGTCAGCAGCTTGGTTCCACCTGAAGGCCTGGTTCCTTCTCACGGAGAATCTGTTCCATGCCTCTCTCCCAGCTTCTGTGGCTCCCAGCACCTTTGGCATTCCTGGACTTGTAGCTGCGACCCTCCAGTCTCTGTCTCCTTCATCACAGGAGCACTTTCTCTGCCTCTGTACGTCTCTTCTTCCTATAAGGATACCAGTCATTGGACACAGCCCACATCCAGTATGATTTCACTTCAAGGTCCTATTTCCAAATACGTTTACATTTACAGTACAGGGAGGTTAGGACTTGAACGTATCTTCTTGGAGGACACAATTAACACAGTATGCCATATTTCAGCCCCTGACATACATTATATGATTTAATTCTCACAACAACCTTATAAGGCAGGTACTGTCATCAGCCCTATTTTACAAATGAGAAAACAGAGACTTAAAAAGGCAAACAGCTTACCAGAGGTCACACAGCCAGTAAGGTGAAAAGTATGGTTTGGACCCTGGTCAGACAGGCGCCCTGTTCTTAGCTGGCGTGTCGCTCCCATGGGCTGAGTCTTAAATGGCAGGTAGTTGTTTGCCAGGCAGAGGACAAAGCACCAGAGAGTTACTCACTTCAAGAAGGAGCTGCAAGGACAAAGCCTTGGAGGAGAGAGTTCTTGGCTTAAAATGTGGCAAATGAGACTTGGGGCAAGCCACTTCTCCTCTCTGACTGACACACTCTGCCTGCTCCCCATCCTGTCACACGCTGCTGGAGCCACATGACTCACCTTTGAAGATTCAGCTGCATCCCAAACTAGAACCTGTCTTGTCCCTCCCAGAGGACCTTACCCAGGACACTGCACGTGAAATCGGCCTGCCTCCTAATCTCCCCAGCACGTGCCCTGCGTGGTGCGCCTCCTCCTCACAACGACGGAACTAAACATAATGAGACGTTCTATGCACCAGGGCTATGCTCAGTGCTCCACAGGCACTGTCTTATTTAACACTCACAACGACATTAGGAGGAAAGGACTGTTACTATCCCCAGTCCACAGATGGAGAATGTGAGGCTTGGAGAATCTGCCACTTGCCCATGGTCAATGGGCTATGAAGTGACGGAACTGAAATTCAAGCTCATGAGATCCGACCCCCTAATGTACGCTCTTGTTTACTAAACAACGTCGCCTAATGCACTTGTCTAATTCATCTCTTCCCCCAGCACTCTCTCAGCACAGGCCCTGGCGCGCAGCCCGTGCAACATGGCCAGACCTCCCTGCCCTAGGGTCAATCGTTCTACATCACTAATCACTAATCGCCCGTCACCATGCTCTCCAGAGACCACTCCTCCTGCGGGCGACGACTGCATGCATCCCTGCATTTGAACCCACTTCTGAAAGCTTGCGACTCCCACGTTTGTTCTGTCTCCAATTCCAGACCCTACTTCTCAGGCCCTTTCTTCTACAGACCCAAGAACAGTGCCTCATTCCAAAATGCAGCCTCGGATTCTTCACCTGGGAAAAGAGAGTGTTGAATCAGGTGGACTTACAGTTTAAATTCTATTCAAAGCTGTGGTTTATCCATGCCAATCAAAGGGGACCCCTTCTCCAGCCAGTTGGATGAATTTCATAGATGTCTTTGAACTAAAAGATTTTCCTTGTGTCTGAGTTACACGGGGCAGGGATGGGGCGGCATTATCGCATGCTGTCTTGCTTGTGTGTTTAATGCTCAGTGGAGCCTGAAGTGGTAAAAACCAGAGCGGTGAATTTGGAATCAGGCCCATTTGGGTGCAAATGAAGGTGCAGTCACTCAGCTGTGAGACTTTAGGCAAGTCATTTCTCCTCAGTGGTTTTTAATCTTCTCACATAGGAAATGAAGACACAAATACCTGGTGAGGGGTGCCGAGCAGACAGCAGATACCCCACCTAGAGCACTGGAGGCCAGAGTGAAAAGAAGAGGAACACCACCACGCACCTATTAGAATGGCTGATATTCAAACACTGACAATGCCAAATGCCGCCGAGGACGTGGAGCAACAGGCACCCTCTGCCATTGCTGGGAGAATGCAGACTGGAACAGCAAGTTTGGAAGACGGTTTGGCTGTTTCTTAGAAAGTTAAACACAGTCTTACCATACGATCTAGCCATCGTGCTCCTAGGTATTTACCCAAATGAGTTAAAAACTGATGAACACCCAAAAACCTGCACAAGAACGTTTGTAGCAGTTCTATTCATAATTGCTAAAACATGGAAGCAATCAAGATATCCTTCAATAGGTGAACGGGTAAGCAAACTGTGGTACATCCATATAATGGAATATTATTCAGCAATGAAAAGAAATAAGCTATTAAGCCGCGAAAAGACACGGGGGAATCCTAACTGCATACTGCTAAATGAAAGAGGCCAGTCTGAAAAGGATACATACTGTCTGATCCCAACTGTAAGACACTCTAGAAAAGGCAACAAAAAGATCAGTGGTTGCCAAGGGTTCAGGGGGAGGGCGGGAGGGGTGAGCTGGAGGAGCACGGGAGATTTTTAAGTCAGTGAAACTATTCTGTATGATATCGTAATGCTGAATACATGACACTTGTCCAAAGTTATGAAAGTCACGGAGCTGTACAGCATGAAGTGTGAACCCTAGTGTAAGCTAGGGCATCAGTTAAGTCTGACGTATCACTGTTGGTGTCTCAGTGGTAACAAACGTACTCACCAATGCAAGATGTGAACAATGGGGGAAAGTGTATGTGTGGTGAGGGGCGTATATGGAAACTCTCTGTACCCCTTGCTCGAGTGTTCTGCAAACCTAAAACTGCTCGAACAAAGTCTATAGTAAGTAAATAAGTAAATTGAGTGCTACCCAATTTGAATCAATTTTTGCTTAAATAAACTTAAAAAGTTAAATATGCCTTATGCCTCAGTTTACCCTTTAATAGGAGATAATCAGCAGTGACAGTGACTCTTGTCACCCTAAAGGCAAAGCAGACCAAGGGCCTCTTTTTCTGAACCCAAAGAGACCCTTTCTCCACATTTCCAAAGGTCAGAAAAGTCCTGTGTGATCCTCTCCCCGACACCACCTCATGTCCCCAGGAGGTGCTTGAAGGGAGCAGTACTGCACAGCTGTGCTAGGCCTGATGCCGTGACACGGAGGCCGCCTGGTTCAGGCAGGGCTGCTGCAGACCCGCACACCCCTGCCCTGACCAGAGCAGAAAGCAGAGCAGGGGTCGCGGCCAACGGCCTGGTGCAGACTCATCATTTCGAATCCTCATTCTTGACATATGTTTTCGATCTCACACAAAACATGGCTTTCTGGTTCCCATTACCTTTGTTTCATTTTAGAATATAATGTTTTTTATAGCCTGGGGAAGGGAGGGGATGCAGGCAAACCAGTGAGAGTGCGAGCTGGTGTGCTTTTTATGTTCCTATCAGAAGAAAGAGGAATGAAAAAGCCAAGCCACCAGTGACAGCAGGCTTGCCTCGGACTGCTTCAGGCCCATCACCGGTTCCCGTGAGCGCCTCCTCTGCGCCTGCAGACAGACAGGGTGAAAAGACGGCCCGCACGTGGTCCCCGCAGTGGAGTAATCTGCAACTGAACGAAGCAGATACACTGGCTCACAGCATTATAACACAAGACAGATTTTCCTTCTGGAAGGGAAGAGGAGGAAGCAGGAAGGGACTAAAGGGAAGGGAAAGAAGAAAGAAAAGGCTAAAGAAAGAAGGAAGGGAAGGAAGAAGGAAGCCATGGTAGGAACAAGGGAAGGAAGCTAACACTCCTGGGACCTCCTGTGCGCCAGGCCCTGTGCTGAGCCCCTTACCCCTTGTGTTTTATTTAAGCCTCATGACGGCCCTTTAAGGAAAGCCCACTTGCCATTCCACAGGTGAGACGACAGGGCCTCAGGTGACACCTCAGGTCTCACAGCTGGTAGAGCAATCTGGAGGTTTTGCACAGGCCCCCGAGCTGATGGTGCCAGCTTGGCACTGCTGTTCAGACAGGACCCTCCTTCTCATCCCCAGGAGGGGCCCAGAGCCCAGTTATCCTCGGTCTCCTTGAAGGCCTCCCAGAACCACAGCAGGTTAAAACCCATGCACCTTAGAGATCGTTAATCCAACCCACACGAGGAGAAACTGAGATCCAGGAACAGGTGCAGACTCGCCTGGGGTCCCATGGAGGGTTCCCAAGAGAGCTGGGGGCCAGCTCTTCCCACCCTGGCCCTCGGAGAAGTCAGCAATGCCACCAGCCGTGGCATTTAATTGTTTCCAGACCCTGAAATGCTGCAGTCGCCCCTCCTCACTCGGTCCCATGCTGGCTGAAGCCTTCCCAGGTCGACGGAGCAGAAAGGTTTGTTTTGGCAGAAAGCTGGGTGCTGTCCAGCTCGATAATCGCCCGTGTTAACACACCATTATGTGTGTCGTTAACAGACTTGGCAACTGGGACTTTGCCTTTTTTTCTTTACATTTTCTTTTTATTTTCAAAAAATAGAAAAATAAAATGCAACCCCTATGTGTGAATCAGAAAGAGCAGCCACACAGGTGCATGCTGACTCTGCCTGAAAAGGGGGCTCCGCAAGAAGCACGTTGTTCCCACCCAGGACGGACCTCCCGACTGCCTGTCATCTCGGGTGAGGCTTACCGCTCACGACCAGGGCACGCCCAGCCTTTCCTTCCATGGCTCCCTGAACCCCCTCTACACCCGCCCAGCTTTTGGAGTGGAAAAGCTAAGGGCTATGGGGTCGAACAGACTTGAGATTAGAGACTGGCTTCATCACTCTGCGGCTGGTGAGAATTGATCAAGAGATTTAATCTCTTGGAACCTCAGTTTCGTCATCTGGAAAATGGGGTAACAATGAGATACCATCTATCATCCTTCCCTCCACATATGTCATTCTCAAAACTCATCTATTTAACAAAAAGAAAGAAAAAGATTAAAAAATAATATTGCACTTCTGTTATTTAGCAGGCCCTGTTCTAAGCATTCAGAATATAAAGATAAATCTTACCTTCTAAGATATATGCTAGATATAAAGCAATGTAATCCAGTCATCATTCCACAGACACACTGAGCCAATGTTACCCCAATTCCAATGTTAACTCCCAGGTCCAAGCCACGCGTCCTCGTGCCTGATGACTGCAGCTACCCCCTGACGGGTCTCCTGCTTCCCTCCCTGGCGTCTCTATAGTCTGTTCTCAACAGAGTAGCCAGTATGAGCCTCACAAAACACCAGCCTGATCATGTCACCCTCCTGTTCGAAACCTCCCAACAGCTTCCCTACACGTAGCGGGAACAATCTCAAGTTCCTCCATGGCCCAGAAGGTCCTATGATCTGGGACTCATCTGTCCACACCCCTCCACGCTCACTGCTCCAGCCACACCGGTCAGCTCGCTCTTCCTTCAGCACACCTAGAAAGCCCCACTTCAGACTCCTTGTTCGCTCTCCCAGGGGGTGTTCCCTGGATGTCTGCCTAGCCCCTTCTCTCACTTCACTCAGGTCTCTGCTCACACGTCACCTCCTCAGAGAGACACTCTATCCAAAATAGCGTTCCCATTGCTTGCTTCGCCCTTACTTTGCTTTATTTTTCCCCACAGACTTATCACTTCCTAAATTCTACTATCTATCTGTTTGTTTTCAGCCTTTCCCACCAGAATACAAGCTCCCAAAGGGCAGAGATTTTGGAACAGTGCCCTACATATACTGTGTACTAAATAAACATTTACTGGGTAGATAAATGAATGCACAGACTAGCACACACTCTGTGCCAGGTGCTACGCTGAGCATTGGCGAGACCAAATGGACAGAGTCCTACTCTCCTAGTCTGTGAGGAGGTCAACAGAAGGGAGCCCAGGAGGAGCCCTGAGGAGGCCGCTGATTCAGCTAGGGAAGGTCAGGCCAGGGAACCCTTTCAGAAGGAAAATATTTCTAAACCCAATCTTAAAGAATGAGTTCGAACAGCCAGATAAAAATGGGAAAGTTGGGGATGAGGGGAGGGTATTCCAGATAGAGGAAACAGCATGAGAAAAGGGATGGAAGAAAGAAACATCTTGGGGTGTTTTGAGACCCACAAAGATTCCAGTCTCGCAGGAGCTACACATTTGTGTGTGTTGGGGTGGGCGCAGAAGAACAAGAGATGAAGCTGGAGACAGAAAGGAACAGTTCGTGGAAGGCTCCTATGTCAGTTGAGGATATGGGATCATACCTTACATGCTAGGGAAAGCCATTAAAGAAGAGTGGTATGGTCAGATGGGTGTTTTAGAAAGACCCTCGGACACATGAGCAGAGTATAGACTCAAGGGAGGTCAGGGCGAGCGGTCCAGAGATGAATTAGCTAATAATACAGTGACAACAATAAACATTAAACAGAAAAAATTCGTTTTGCTTTCTACAACTATGACCATCTTCTAAAGAGGGCAGATCCTGTTAAATGGAAGAGGGGCCTTTTTTTTGCTAAGAATTTCTATGACTTTGGCTATATAGTTTTGAGGATAGGAAGTATGGAGTACTCATTCTCTACACGTAGAAGGAAAGAATTGGAGGTTCCCAGAGAATATCAATGAAAAAAAAAAGAGCAAAGGAAAGAGGGACCAGCAAGACAGTGTGATGCTAGCTACTGAGCAGAATGAATTTCCAACGAGAGAAACCCAGCAGCAAAGGAGCTCCTAAAAAACAGAAGTATGTAATTTAGGATTTAAGTTGTTTGCTAATTAATGAGGGTTCCACTTCAGACTATGATGGAATCACTGGTATGAACTAGCTCTCCCCCAATTAAAACACAGCAAACATAGAGCCAGCCCTGATGGCCTAGTGGTTAAAGTTCCGCAGGCTTTGCTTGGGCAGCCTGGGTTCAATTGCTGGGTGTGGAACCACACCACTTGTCTGTCAGTAGCCATGCTGTGGTGGCAGCTCACACAGAAGAACTAGAAGGACTTAAAACTAAAATATACAACTATGTACCAGGGCTGGGGCTTTGGGGAGGAAAAAGAGGAGAGGAAGATTGGCAACAGATGTTGGCTCAGGGCAAATCTTTCCCAGCAAAAAAAACCAAAACCCAACAAATATAAAACTGGACAAAATACAGAAGGTAACAGTTTTCTGGCATTGGACAACAGGAAGCACAAAGTGTGGATCCCTGAGAAGGTGAGTTCACAAGGTGAGCCCAAAAATTGCCCCAGCTCTGTCTGGGAATAATTGCCACCACTGCAGAGCAGAGAGCTAGGGTCTGTGCAGAGCATGGCAGTTCTGATGAGCTCAGGAGGTAGAAGTCAGAGTTCAGAGCAGCTGAAATGGCTGGAATTGTGAAGCAGAGCACCAGAGAGGGGTGAACTGCACAGACAGGGGTCCCCAGCAGCTTGTGTAGGGGTGCCCTATAGAGTCCTTGGCTGCAAGCTAGTCTATGCATGCTCAGGGAGAGAACACACAGGCTTGCCAGAGAGCAGCTACAACGGGGTAGAGAAAAGAACAGAAATACTAGAAGTTAAGCAGTGCTAGAGTACAGAAGAGATACAGCTCAGCCACAGAGGAGAAATCTTGTTCAAATCCCAGGCCTCCAGCTGAGACACCAAAATAATGTCAACAGAACAGTAGGGACCATGCCCTAGAGTAAGGCATGCTCTTAATAACCACTGACCACTAGGACTTTCTGAAATAATGCTAATGTTACTGCCCAAATGTAATGTTAATGAGCTGCCCAAAATGATAACCACTATCTACATACAGGTATCAAGCACTCAAAATATGACTTGTACATGCAAGGAAATTATTTTTTAGTGTATTTCATTTTATTTAATATAAAGTTAAATTTGAATAGCTACACGTGGCTACCATATTGTACAGCACAGCTTTAGTTCCACTGTAAGAAAGCCCAGAGCCGAGCCCTCACAAGAGCCACAAGGGACACAGATCTGGAGGCTGGGACCATCAAGTTACAGTTGCTTGAGAAAGACACTGACCTTTCCACAGATCCTCCATATCAAAGCAGAAAAATAAGCCTACAAAAATTCAAGCTGATAAGCCAGTAATTGGACTCATTACCGTGTGCTAAAACAAAAATCACACTTTTTCAGAGGCAGATAATAGAATCCAAGTTCTCATCAACAACGTCCAGTACACAATCAAAAACTGCCGGGTATGCAAAGAACAGAAAAATGTGACCCCTAGTCAAGAAACCAACCCCAAGATAACTCAGATGTTGGATTTAGCAATTGCTTTAAAGTAACAATTTTAAATATTTTGAAAGAAGTAAAGGAAGATGTTCTCAATGAGTGAACAAATAGGAAGTCTCAGCAGAGATACTGAAAATATTTTAAAAAGCTAGAACTGAAATGTACAATAGCTAAAATAAAAAAGTTGACTGGATCCATAGAGTTAACAGATTGTGGAAGCAGAAGTGTAGTTAATTTGAACAGAAATCAATAGAAATTATCCAATCTGAAGGAAAGAAAAAGATTGAAGAAAAACAAACAAAATCTCAGGCATCTTCAGAACAATATCAAATGGTCAAATACATGTAGTAGGAGTCCCAGAAGGAGAAGACAGTGAAAAGGAGGAAGAAAAATATTTGAATAATGGCTGAAACTTTTCCATATTCACTAAAGGCATAAATTTATAGATTCAAAAACTCAGTGAACACCAAGTAGGATGAACACAAAGAAAGCCACACCTGGAAATGCTAGTATGAAACTACAAAAAAAACAGAAAAGGGGAAAAATCTCAAAAGCAATCAGAAAACAAAGACACCTTGTAGACAGGCGTACCTCATGTTATTGCACTTTGCTTTATTGCACTTTGCAGATACTGCTTCTTTTACAAGACTTTCCACCAGCAAAAAGATTACAACTTGCTGAAGGCTCAGATGATGGTTAGCATTTTTTAGCAATAAAGTATTTTTTAATTAAGGTATGTACATTGTTTTTTTAGACCTAATGCTATCACACACTTAATAGACTACAGGATAGTGTAAACATAACTTTTATATGCACTGGGAAACCAAAAAATTTGCGTGACTCATCTTATTGTGATATTCACTTTACTGCAGTGGTCTGGAACTGAACCTGCAATATCCCCGAGGTGCGCCTGTGTAGGAAAAGGACGGTAACCGTTATTGCTGACTTCTTATCAGAAACAGCGGAGGTGAGAAGACAATGGAATAACATCTAAAAGTATTGAAAGAAAAAACTTATCAACTCATAGTTCTATATTCATCAACAATATTCTTCAAAAATGAGGATAAAATAAAGACAGTTTTGATAAGTGCAAGCTGAGTGCATCTGATTTCAGCAGACCTGTACTACAAGAACACTGAAGGATGTTCTTTAGGCTGAAAGGCCTTCATAGCAGGTAGAAACTCAGATCTACAAACAGGAAAAAACAGCACCCAAAAAAAGTTTTTAAAAAAGTTAAATATAAAAGATTATTTTTTTCTTATAATTTCCTTAAAAGACAACTGACCAGTTAAAGCAAAAATAGTAACATTGTATAAGGCAGAGTTTGTAACTTATTTAGAAATAAAAGATATGACAACAAAGCACAAAGCACAAGACGTGGGTAAACTGCTATTCCGTCTGCGAAGCGGGAAATAAGTGGCAGGTGTGAAGTGAGAAATGCAAAGGAGGAGTGTGAAGAGTCAGGCGTGCAGTGAGAAGTAGTATAATATTGAGTCTAGATAGACTTCTTTTGATATGTTAAAGATACATATTCTTTGCTCTAGAGTAACCAATAAAAAGTAATTAATGAGAAACCAAAATAGAGGGAACAAAACGGAACTCCAAAAACATATATAATTAGGAAAGGAAAGAATCATTAAAGGAACAACAAAAAAGAGCAAGAAAGTGGACTTAAACCCAAATGTATTGGTAATCTTATTAAACGTAGAGGGGTTAAAACTCCCCCACTAAAAAAAAACAGAGAAAGACAGACTGGATAGAAAAGCAGGATTCAAGAATATTCTCTCTACAAGAGATGCACTTTAAATTTCAAAACACATATATGTTCAAAGGATAAGGACGGAAAAAGACATATTATGTGTTATGGACTGAATTGTGCCCCTCTCCCCTACACATGTGTTGAAGCCCTGATGCCCAGTGTGACTCTACTTGGAGACAGGGCCTTTAGAGAGGTAATTAAGGTTAAATGAGGTCATAAGGGTGGGGCCCTAATCCAACAGGACTAGTGTCCTTATAAGAAGAGGGAGGGACACCAGAAGTCTCTCTCTCTCTCCCCACGTGTGCACAGAGAAGAGGCCCTGTGAGGACACAGCAAGAAGACAGCTGTCTACAAGCCACGAAGACAGGCCCCATCAGCAACCAACCTTGATGGCACCTTGATCTTACACTTCCAGCCTCCAGACAGGGAGATAATACATTATGTTGTCCCAGACGCT